>NC_141689.1:1841462615-1842896615 GCF_964263255.1 Lissotriton vulgaris | reverse complement strand
TACGTTTGAAGGAGCGCGCTTTAATGATTCATCCACTGCTCCGTAGGCGTAGATGTGTTTTATTTATTTTCAAGATGATGACTCGCAGGTACCTATATTGTCCCTCTTTTCTGCCCACTGTCCAGGTTCCTAGGATAGCCAGTCTCTTTCCCAGGATGGCTGTCTCACCGCCATTTGCCTCCATTCAGACCGCGTCCCTGCTCGGCTCCCATCCCTTTGAAGCAGCCATGTTAGGGGTGGCGAAATCAGATTTAAAAGGACAGCAAACTCACCATGCAACGTTTTTGACAGGAGTCGAGTGTAATTTTTTGCTTTTCATTTTCCTTATATACTTTGATGGAAGGCAAGGCTCCCTCCATTTTGCTAATGCCATATTATCCTCCCTCGCTGCTCTTCCGACATTACCCTAAGTAAAAATCACGGTTGGGTTTGAGGAAGCAAAACGCAGTGACATAATGTTTGCACAACATGCAAACCCGCATTAGGTTATTAACTATAAAATAAACTATACTTAAGGCCCTGAAAGATTCCTAGAGCTTTAACAACACTCCTTTTCTCTATAGTGGTGTTTTTACTGCTAGCCTTCCCTTTGGAAAGATCTCAATTTATTATTCACTGAAACTACGACCCTCCCCCCAGCCCCGTACTTGCAGGATTCTTAACGGTACCACCCCATCATCAGTGCTATTTAACCCTGTGCATGACATCTCTGTGAGCTTTCACCTCACTGTCACCTCTCACTGTGTTGTAGTTCACTATTTGTGTGGATTACACCCATCTGTTATTAATTGCCTCTTTGCAGGCCTGCCTCACAAGAATACACCAGTGGATTTCTTCTGCTTTTCAGAAACTAGAATTCCCTCACTTAAACCGTGGCTCATTGGTGCTTCTTCTAGTGCCCCAAGCCACTCTAAATCTCAGCCTCCGTGTCCAGAGCGGCATAGTAAAGGTGCATTAAATATGCTTTTTGGAAAAAACAAGAAAGATTAATGTTTTCATACCACAGAATAGGTTTTGTTTGCCATGTCATGCATGCATTAGTACTTTCAGACATTAGTGGGGACAGTACTAATATCTAGTTATTTCACCTCTTATTTTGCTTAAAGGCCATCGCACTTCATTATTATTAGGGTAAAGGAAATCTGACAGCATTACCCTTTGGCTGGCCACATGCTTATCCCATGGCTACCAACAATGATCATATAATATACTACCTATGCTGCACCACATTCAAACGGCTCATATGCATACAAGAACATCTTAAAATAGCCCCTGGGTCCGCATTTACCCAATTTACCTCGCCCTCCCTCTATCTATCTATCTATCGTCCTCCCTCTATCTATCTATCGCCCTCCCTCTATCTATCTATCGCCCTCTATCTATCGCCCTCCCTCTATCTATCTATCGCCCTCCCTCTATCTATCTATCGCCCTCCCTCTATCTATCGCCCTCACTCTATCTATCTATCGCCCTCCCTCTATCTATCGCCCTCACTCTATCTATCTATCGCCCTCCCTCTATCTATCGCCCTCACTCTATCTATCTATCGCCCTCCCTCTATCTATCGCCCTCCCTCTATCTATCGCCCTCCCTCTACTTTTATTTAAGTATTAATTTTTTTAAAACATTAAAAGCCATTGTTATTTGTAATATCAATACATCTAAGTCACGTAAATACAACACATATTGCATTACAAATGCTATAGGTGTCACATTTGCAAAAGTTAAAAGTATTGGCATTGTAAATGACAAAGTTATTAATTTCGCGACTTTCAAAACCAACACATAAATAAAAAATTTGTCATTTACAATACCAATAGCTCAAACTTTCCTAATGCGAGACCTATTGCATTGCAAATGCTTGTTTTTAAAGGTAGAAGCCAACAGAATCTAAGAGTTTTCTAGAAGAGCCCAGGACTTGGGATTTTTTTTAACATAGTGTTATCCGCACTTCTCACAAAGCACAACCAAATACACCATGTGTAAATTATGATAGGTGAGCTTTCCCATTCATATAGTAATAGTTCTATATCAATGGCTAGTAGAAGCTTAATAAGAAGTATGACACGCGTGCTAGATGTGGGATAGAGTCAGTCGCAAATATGCCAAATAGTGCTATTATGGGATATATCTTGAATTGTATGTTAAGTGGTTTTTTTAATTAAATGATTGGATTCAAAGCTATAGCAATGGGGCATATTTTCAATTGTATAGCAAGTACCTATTTTTGAATTGCAGTTCTGACGTAGGTTGTTTTCCTTAGCCCCAAATTGTGCAGTCTTTCTGGAGTCCAGTAGGCATTGTAAATCGTCCAGTCCACAGGCTCAATTGGGCAAGTGCTGGTGTGATTTGGCCTTTAAATGGTGAAAGCAATATTTTTTCACATTTGGTCAGCGTTCTGATCCAGCTGTAGTAAGACATGATTACCATCTGAATAGAATTTAATTTTTTAGCAGCCAACTTTTGCTTTTCTTTTATCCCGGCGGCCCCTTGGCTAAAAAAGTACATTTGAAAGTATACAAAGGTTTATTTATCATGATGTGATCAGCTTGACTAAACCAATCTTAGAGGTTTGTATTTTGTTTACATCAAAAAGAAAAATCTAAGAAACCAGGGGACAGGTCTTAATGACCAGTACTACTTTCCTACCCTCTTGAATCTTCAACTGATTCACTCTGGGAGAGATTGGGGTTCATGGGCTGGTGCTAAAATTGGCTCAAATTCTCTCTGCACATCTTTTGTCAGTAGCGACTATTACTATATGTATATTAGGAGTTGAGTGGAAGTTGTGATCAATCCAGTACCTGATTGGCCAAGTATCACCATAGTGCTGGCTGCAATAAGGCATGCTAACCAGGTGCTATTAGCATATGTGCTCGTTATTCCCTATTTCTATCCCTGATCCCTAGGTTCACTAGAAAAATACCAGTAGCACACCGCGCATGCTCTACTTCCGACACAGGATTTTGTGCTGCTTTTTACTGGTTGGGCCTCAATGACCCACATGTGTGTGTAGTAGGAAATCCAATTTTTCTGTGTGGTCACCCTGCGATTTTTCACCTTTTGCTGCACCCTTTATTTTGCTGACTATATAGAACTCTGTGCACTTTACCCCTGCTAACCAGTAGTTAAGGGCCTGTTCTGCCTCTTTACCCATGGTTAAATTGGCTTATTCCTGATTAGAGGCACCCGCCGCACTGTTAAATATGCAGAATGCGACCGCTAGGGTGGTGGTCGCATCCTAATTAGGGGTGCGAGACTACTGCACATCTGGCGGTCGGTCGATACCAGCACTACGTAGGTGGACTAAAGTCCGCCCGCCATCCTAATGGCGCCCATAGTTCCCAGAGATTTTTCCTGGGGACAAGAAAGCCCTTCCTGTGAGTTACTGTGTCTTTTACATAGTCTTGTGCAATGCCAACTTTTGCACCATTCCATAGCATTTGTTGTCCTTTTTTCATCAGTGCAACATTTCGTCTGATTGTCTATATCTTAACGGTCTAAAAATTATCAGTCTTGGTTGTTTCTAGAGTTTGGAAGAGTCTGGTGAGCCTCTCCCAGGTGAGATCCTAAGAGCTCTGTTGATCTCAAACTCTTTTATCAAAAGTCATGCTAATAGGTTGAAGTATCTATGACTCCAGGAACTCAGCACATATTTTTTACTCTGTTTTCTGAACCTTTGGCCAGGCCAAAGATCACCAGGTTTCCTCTATGGTTTTGGTCCTGCTACCTTAGTTCACAGGATGTTGTGGACATTTGCACTTGGGTTTTTTGGTCCTCCAGCAGGCCTATTTTGGATTGTGCCTCAGAGATACTCCTTGCCAAGTCTTTGAGGTATTTCCTCATGCCCACCAACTCGGCTGGCATGATGACTGGGTTAGATATGTTTCCTTGTGATAAACCATGACGTGCTGCCAATGTTTGCAGGATCTGATACATATTGGCATTCTGGTCACTTTTTGGTTTGACCAGAGAGTCAAGTATGGGCATGTCTGATTTTGACCTTTTCTGGCCATCTTTAACGCCTTCTGTGTCCTTAAGCTCCTTTTCTGTGAATTCCGCCATGGATGCAGTGTGTAAATATTCAAAACAGAGGCAATGGAATGTGCGAATTTGTTACCTTGAAGGTAAAACACCACCCATGTCATTTGGAGGTTCACTTTGTAGGTGTTTCACTTTAGAATACCGCAAATAAACTTGTGTTTTTAAGAGCACCCTCTTGACAGACATTTGGCCTTAGACAGCTTTCTTTCTTCTACTTTAAGATCCTGATATGGGTGATTGTGTAATTCTCATTTGTGGACCTAGAAGCGCTGGTGCCACTGCTATGTGGATGTAGAATCGATAGTTCCACTCAAATAGTCGATAATGGTCTTAGTAAACAACCCCCCCATCGAGTGGTGTTAAATCTACCGTCTGGTTTATGGGTCCAAAATCTGACTAACATTACAGATGTCTAAGACTTGGTATTATGAGAGACAAGTGTTTGTAGGCACGGTAATTAGGGGCAGTGGTTTTGTGGATGTTGCCAAGCACAGTTTTAGGGTTTTCTGTAGATTGTGTTATCGGTGCTTCAGTGATCACCACTCCCTTCATCTGAAGGTGCTTGGATACATGAACGTTACGCAAGTGCCAATGACATTTGCAAAAGAGGTTTTTAAAAGTGTCTTACTATGCCCTTGTATAGGCGTATCACTTATAACATTTTGTGAAAGACTTTGCCCCCCCAAATGTTGCCACTACCTGTAAATATCTGATAATCTGGTAATCGCCAATGCCTGCCAACACCTTTTAACAGGCTCTGTAGGTCTTCGTTGGCGAAATTGTGTGGAACAGATTTTGTACATTTGGTGTTAAGCAGGCTTCATGACATGTTGGTGACCATATTTTGCTTGCGGGACTCATCACCAACTCCTACCCAGTGGCGTCTGGTAGGGAACAAGGCTGGAGGGTGCTAAATATATATTTTTTAAAACCACTTACCTCCTAGCACAGCACCGCCTCCACCTCTCCTCTATGGTTGTTGAAGAGTCTGGAAGCATACAGGCTCTCCTAAGCCAATCACAATGCTGCAATGCAGCCTTGTGATTGGTCTGAGGGGAAACAGCCTTTACAATGAGGTTTTTACCTCGTTGTTCCTTTACCACACATTTTTTAGCACGCATATTTTTACCATGTGCATACCTTTACAACATAGGCCTTTACCATGGATTTAAGGTAAGTTGGAGGTGTGGAGGGTCTCCCCCCACAAATACATTGATTTTATATATTAAACAAAGGGTGGTAATGGTGTGCGTTGTAAAAGCATGTTCTTGATAAAAACATGTGTGGTAAAAAATACGTGGTAAAGGCATACAATGTCTTTACCTGCATTGTGCCATCGTACAACGGGTCTGAGCACTGTGAATCAGCGCTCAGCTGGGGGCTGGGGGCCTGGGCATGTTCTCCAACAGGCTGTGTAATGCATCTTGGTGGGGAGCATGCAAAGTGCACATGACGGTTTGGCTGGGCCAAGGCGGCCGGCCAAGCAGTCATGCACACTTAGTGTGCACAGTCCACTCCACCTCCCTGACCGACCAGCCCTGCCCCACCCTAACTAAGCCCAGCAGCAACGAAGAATAACATGATAATAACTTTATTATCAATTTATTTTTTCCCTTTTCCACTATTCTGAGAGCAGTAGGGCAACGCTCCTCCGCCCTAGCGGAGAAGCCACCCCCTGCTCCTAGCACGTCACTACAGGGGACCCTGGTAAGATGATTTCTGTGAGTTGTGGGAGCTTTTGGCAATGTGCCTATAAGTCATCAAGGGTCTAGGTACAGTTTTGCAAGGACATGTGTGCTTATTTACTGCTAGCGCTGAGTTGGGCTATAGAGCCTACTGGTGGTCACGGTTTTGGGAGGGCCTCTCACAAACGGAGCCCACTTAAATTTCTTGTCATATTGCCGGATTTCTAATATTCATCTGCCATTATAAGGTACAGGACCTCCTAATTAGCATGGGTTCCATCACTCCAAGGAGGCAGCGAGCACAGGAAACCGTGAAAATGGCATTGAGAAGAACCGTGTACAAAGAGGTTTAGTTCAGAGCATCCATCTTACTAGGGTATTGACCACACCCCTCCCAGAAGCAGACATTCTTTTATTGATGCTGTAATTTAAAAAGTAGAGTTGGGCAAGCCAACAAATTCACAGGACAAACTGAGCCATAGGTCTGTGTTACCTCTAAGAGCCCACACACATGCCGAGCCCTGAAAACATTTACCATTTAAAACCACACAAGAAACACCATAAAACTATGATAAAGTCGCTTCAAAATGTAACAAAAATTTTTTTAAAAACTTTTGTATTTAACATGCAGAAGTGTTTCACCTTGGCACAGCAGTTCATATGATTGCATTGAGAAGCCTTTAGTAAGAGTGATAATTTTTAAACATGAATTTATTAAACATGTATTCACCCCTCCCCCCCTCCCATCGGACCTGACAATGCCATTAGAGGAGTAAAAGGCGAGTATGCTGTCACATGCATCCTGTATTTGAGCTAGATTCTTATTGTACATGGAGAAATATTATAGTCCATTAAATCAAACACAAGAGATTGTATACAGCAAACATCCTGAGCTCACATATTTGACGTTGCTCTCTTAAGTGATCATGAAAAAAAAGAGGGCTTGATAAAATAACATATTCACCTTGAATCAGACAACATGGTCACGCAGAGAAGCACGTATTGATCCAAGGTTTTCTAGCTTCATGATGGGCAACTCAGCCACTATATTGGCTTCTCATTGTCTGTCTCGACCACAGTGCTTAATTTAAGTTGGTGACAGTAACAGCCCCTCCTCGGCCAAAGTGGCAGGGCGGCCCGGAGGAGGGAGTTGGGGGGTCGGGACAAAATAAAAATAAAAAATAAATAAACTTATCTGATCGCCGCCGCATACTTTGTCCGCTCCATCGCACTCTTCCTGCTTCTGAGACAAGCTCCCAGACTGCACTGCGGTCAATCATGATGCTGCAGGAAAGCAGAGTTAGGATTAGCCTGAGCGCTATGATTTTGCGACCCCAGGTAGAGTGGGAGTCTGTGCTTGCTTTCTGCAGCCCCAGCAACGCAGCTAGGGCTGGAGAAAGGTTCACTGAGCATGAAATGTTTGGCTGGCCTGAAACGGCCGGCCACACAACGCATGCGCAGTGAAGGGATAAGGGTCCACCAGCACTGCCCCAACACAGTGTCAACTGATGTAAACAGAAAGATGCCGGTACTTCCATGTAGATTAAGTAAGTTACTTTATTTAAGTTAAGATGTTAGATAATAAGATAAAGCGATAACCCCATCAGGAGCAGCTGTCCTGCTACTCAGCCCTCGCCCAACTGACATTCACAAACCTCTAACATTCCATTCATCCAACATTCCACATCACATGCATTCTAGCTGAGAGGCAGGAAGACATAAGATACAACATATCTCCCTTCGTCGAGGAATTTAAATGAATCAAATAAAACATTGACAACATGTCTAGTACATATGGTCAGTAAATTAAAGACAATACAGCTAGTACATATGGTCAATGCATTCAATAAATTTTAAACACTGCACAAATTAAAAATATGCAATATAATCAATATACGATACACTTCCTCATACCTTGCATCACAACCAGTGACACGATCATCAAACTGGCACAAAAAGATACATCCTGTCACTTCCCATACTGATACATGCTGAAACGTAATATAACGTCTCATCTCGCACACTACAATCTGAGCAGCGCCTCACATTGCTTCATGAAATATACAACTATCCTACATCAAACACCAACAAGCCCATATGCCATCAATCATACCAGTTGGCCAGACCAGTACAACAAGCAAGACACCCAAGAACAAACCATAACACCATATGTCAGGAAACAACGTGCACTCCTCAGACAAAGAACAAACACTCACCAAACTATGCCAAACTACACCAATACTGAGAGACTATACTGCAGTCATCTCATACACACCCAAACCAATGAGTGGCCTTTACAACCTGGCTCCACTCACACTCAACACCTGTTGTGGGACAGCTCTTGGTGACTTATGCACCTGCTATCAAACTACACCAATACTGAGAGACTTAACCATACTGCAGTCATCTCATACACACACGAGCTAATGAGTGGCCTATCAACTTGACATCAACTCACACACAACACCTGTTGTGGAACAAGTTACGAGACATTTGACTCCAACTTGAGCTCTTGGTGACTTATTCACCTGCTACCAAACTACACTAATACTGAGAGACTTAACCATACTGCAGTCATCTCATACACACACGAGCTAATGAGTGGCCTAACAACTTGACACCAACTCACACACAACACCTGTTGTGGAACAAGTTACGAGACATTGCACTCCAACTTGAGCTCTTGGTGACTTATTCACCTGCTACCAAACTACACCAATACTGAGAGACTTAACCATACTGCATTCATCTCATACACACACAAGCTAATGAGTGGCCTAACAACTTGACACCAACTCACACACAACACCTGTGGTGGAACAAGTTACGGGACATTGGTCTCCAACTTGAGCTCTTGGTGACTTATTCACCAGCTACCAAACTACACCAATACTGAGATATTTAACCATACTGCAGTCATCTCATACACACACGAGCTAATGAGTGGCCTAACAACTTGACACCAACTCACACACAACACCTGTTGTGGAACAAGTTACGAGACATTTGACTCCAACTTGAGCTCTTGGTGACTTATTCACTTGCTACCAAACTACACCAATACTGAGAGACTATACTGCAGTCATCTCATACACCCAAACCAATGAGTGGCCTTACAACCTGGCACCACTCACACACAACACCTGTTGTGTGACAGCTCTTGCTGACTTATGCACCTGCTACCAAACTACAACAAAACTGAGAGACTATACTGCAGTCACCTCATACATAACACAAACAAGAGTGGACTAACAACTTGACTCCACTCAAAAAAACAACACTTATGGATGCTACACTCTGTTGTGCTCTAGTTCTGGGATATATGTTGCCGACGTTGGCTCTTCCACCACGTCTTCATGCTTCCTTCGCATTTCCTGTCCCTGGACATTGCCCCAAACATGGTCTCTCACAGCCGCCACTATTACTGGAAACATAGTCTTGTTACTGCGACCTCTGTTTTCCACAGCTTAGACTGTGTCCGCCGACCCGCTTCTATTCTTGAGACCTTTGAGCAATTCCAATACCCCTGTGCTCTGAAACCAGTTTCCAGTTCTTGGGCCTATATAACTCTTCAATTCCGTTTTCTTCCATGCACCATGCCATTCTATTTTCTTTCTTTTTTTTTCCTTGCTTAACTCCCCTTAATCCATTTGTCAACATACATAAAAATGATAAAAATGAACTGATGACAGTACCTGGTTCTCGAAAACAAGCTTGTGATAACACCCTTGGCAATACCTTTCTCCTACGACGTATGCCTTGATTTTCCACAATCAAAATGGAGGCACGCACAACAACGTAGAGTCGGGTGGTTCACGGCACGCACATGGGCCAAATCACTTTGCCAGGTGAAAACTCGTCACAGAAGATGACGCTGATGCTCGCTGAGAAAGAAAAAACCTGTCTCGAGCAGATTTTGAAACGGAAATGGTAACCGTTACTTCTCCTTGCTTATGCTAACGGTCATAACAATAAAATGTACTTTACTTTTTTCCAAAGTTAATATTTCCAGATAAGTTTCCCCCGCGTCGTTTCCTCAACCTTCACTCAAAACATAAAATGTCACCATAGCGTTGTTTCACTTCTTTGCTCACTTCCAGTACAAACATGAGCAGCATAGGTATCACAAAAGCACAATTCATCCCTTTGCACTTTCTTCCGAGGCTCGGTTTTCAGCCCCCGATTGGCAGGAAATTGCTCGCACTTCTCTCTGAGGCCCGATTTTAGCCCCCGAACACAAATAAACAGCAGAGCGACAGTTATTACTCCACCACTCTCCACCGAGGCTCGTCTTATCCTTGCCCCCGAACTTCAAACAAACAACAATTCGGCTTATTTTAAGCTCTTGAAATTAACGCTGATCTGGCACACTTGAGTATTAGGGCGACCGGTAGCAGGGTCACTGATGGGGTTTCTTCTTTTGCGCCAGACAACGTTACACACATTCATATACTGTTAAAAGTCATTTACCTCTATATTTCTTTTCTTCTTTTTATTTTTCCATACTTCTTCGGTTTCAGTTCCAACTGCTTGGACTTCTCTACACTGTTTCAGTCCAGTACTCCTTAGCTTTTCAGTTTCTTTTAAGTTGCACGCATAGATTCTTCTTCTCAACAATCGCCAAATGATGTAATCAGAAAGATGCTGGTACTTCCATGTAGATTAAGTAAATTACTTTATTTAAGTTAAGATGTTAGATAATAAGATAAAGCGATAACCCCATCAGGAGCAGCTGTCCTGGTACTCAGCCCTCACCCAACTGACATTCACAAACCTCTAACATTCCATTCATCCAACATTCCACATCACATGCATTCTAGCTGAGCAGCAGGAAGACATAAGATACAACATCCACCCCCTGGACCCATCCCACAGACTCATCAAAGTCCTAGGGGCGGGTCCAAGGGGATTAAAATAAACAATACTAAAACGGGTTAGAACCCCGTTTTATTATTGTTTTATATGCGGTTGGTGGCGGTGTTCCACCACCCTAATGGAGGGCCCTCGCTGGTTGGTGATTGCCAGTGGTGGCCACTGGCACTCATTATGGGGAACTGGCACTTATTTTTCTACATAATACATTTACCAAGAGCAAGGGACGAAAAAATACATAAAATCGAAAAGGCATAGAAAGAGAAAGACAGAAAAATCGTCATAAAGGGAGAAAAAAAGGAACCTGCACGAGAGAGAAAAAGGGGCAGGTAGGGTCTAACAGTGGATTAAAGAGGCATGAGGTGGATTTAAGAATACATAGCAATTTAATAGCACCGGCCAGAGTCTTCTGAGCAGAGGGTCGATCCTTCAGTGGCTCGCCCACCTGTTGTAGAAATTGCATGATGCTGCCCTGGCAAAGAAGGTTAATGCAATTGTATCAGTAAATTCACTAAAACCCCACTCAGTGCAGTGTTTCTTCTAACCCACTTGCCATGGGGTGCACAATCCAAAGCATTTCTGGGGAATGGGATTTGCTAAACACTGTTTTATTCCTCTTTTTAATTTTCTTGCACATTTAGCTTTTCCATCCTTTAGGTTTACCCTTTTAACAAAGCCACAGATGCATGGTTATGCATTTAAATGTGTAATGAATATGAATGAATGCATTGCGGCTTACACATTGTCAAATCTGCATTATAAGGCAGTGCATCAGAACACTGCATGGAGAGGTATTTTGCCAAGTCGTTCATTAGACAAACAATGCCCACGAAGCAATTTGCATCAGCTAAATGGAACGTATTATGCGTCGGCTGGTGACAGACACTAATTTCAGACACACAGCACGCAGGCACATTTTTTGGATTGCTCTCCGGGTTTGCACCAGGTGGATTCAAGTCAGGCTCACAGTGGCATGTGCCAGCTGCTGCTTGGCATCCACGGCGTGCCTTCAAAGTGCTCTGAAACGGTCTGACTGAATTAAACACAAGCCGGAAATGAACCCGTATAAAGCTGTAGAAGGACTCCCAGCCCTGATGGAAGCTGACAGACCACGCCAAATTACATATTTATCTTAATATTTGTTGAAACACAAAGGGACAGACTAGCTAATGACTGCCAGGCTCATGGGCGATGCAGTTAGCCAGAACTCAGATCTAGGCCCAACCCTTTACATTTCTACACATGGGTTTAGGTTAGGAACCTGCAGCACCTGCGTTGAAGAGTCCCCCCTCCCCCCCCCCCATTCCGTCAGGGGGCCCGACTCAGTCCATGGCCCATGAATAGCTGTGATAAATATGAGTGGCCTGAGGCTCCACTGCTCTCTGCAAGGGGGGGGGGGGGCTCGTTTTGCGTTATGTCACTGCTGCTGATGGTATGTACCTTCAAATAAGAACACATTTGTATCTGTGTGACCAACCTTTGAATATACACCAGGTTACAGCTATCAATATTGTAGCGTCTTGGGCACTAGGCCCACATGCTACCCAAAACGATCACACTGACACAGTAGTAGTGTACTGAAACTGGCCCAGGACAAGTGCGTCCGGACTCTTTTATTGCCAGGGTCACCTGACTGGTAACGCCTGTGATGGGTGGGTGTTCAAAGTGGGTGCAACAGGAAGCTAAACACTAGAACATGCCCAGCAGAACACTACATCCCTCCCAAACTTTAATGAAATGAAACAAACAATAGTCCAGCATATGAAGAAAACAAACAAACAATAAACAGCACCAATGAGTCTCTTCAGACCATCTGCCGGGCAGTGCTGGAGCTTTTGTTCACCTCAGCGATGCAGTTCAGACCAGCCTGGTCTCGTGGTGTTGGAGTCTATTTACAGATTCGAATAGCGATGCATGTGGAGCGGTGGTGGAGTCCACTATGGAGATCTTCTTGCAGGCGTTGAGGCTCTGGTGGAACGCAAACCTGCCAATTCTGAGGATGACGTTGGTGGATGATGGCCTTCCTTGGAGGCAATGATTCTTTCCAGTTCCTGCTGGCTGAGCAGCTTTAGACTTGCCTCTGCCGCCTTGACTCACGTCTCACAGGAGTCTCCTAGAGGGCCTTCCTGCCGGGCTACCATGGGACCATGTGGACTGTGCAGGTCTAGTGTGGGCTGCGCAAAGGTGTAGCTGAGGAACTGCCAACAGGACCGCAGCCAAGTCGCTCATGCAGCCGCAAAGGGTGGTGTCTCAGAATCTGTGTGCTCTTGCTGCTAGTACTCAGGTTCTACACCTTCCTCAGATGGTCTTTGGGTGACCAGTCTCCATCTGCGACCTTCATGCTTCCCGGTGCCTGTCGTGTATGCTTCTGCGGGAACATCTCTCAGATTTGGATTCCCCTCTCACAGGAACTCCGTTGAGACCCTTGCCCCTGGATTGCCATGTGACCGCATGGGCTGTGCAGGCCTTTTGTAGTCCACGCTGAGGGGTCGCTGCAGAACTCCCAACATGGCCACGGCCAAGCCTTGTGTAACCCCAAGGGTGCATAGTCCAATGGTCAGGTATGCTCTTCTTCGGAAGGCTTCAGGTATACGGGGGCACACAGAAGGTTCCTGGGTGGCTAACCTCCCACAGCGCCAGAAGTGCCTCACTGAACTTCAGATGTCTTGGTGGTTTGGATCCACTCTGGTGGTGCAATGCTCCTTGGATGTTCTTGGTGATGATGCACCTGTATGATGGATTCAATAATTTTCTTTCAGTTGGACAACAGGCGGCGATCTCTTGCTTTCGGTGACCCCGTGGAGTGAGGAGGACTGGAGTGACTTCGTGCCCACTTGCAGTTGTCTTCTGGGAGGTGTCCTTGCTATATGTGGCACCATCGATGCTAAGCAGCCGGTGACAGGTGAGTGGACGCTTGCACTGTGAAGCGTGGGGCCTGGACGCAGATCGCGCTTTCTAGTGGCTTACAGTTGGTCCTCCAGCGAATCTGTCTCAAGTGACGTCTCTGCACCCCGGAGGCTGGCTTGTGCTAATGAATACCTTCTCCAGTGCTGGCACAAGCCCTCTGTCCTGTCACTCTTCTCCGTTTCCCTCTTGTGCACCTGAGGTGGTGGTTTGCCATGTGGCGTCGTGCCACTCTCCTTTCCTCCTTCGCGTTGTGGCGTCCTGCCACGTTCTTCTTCTTCTGACCAGGTTTGTCATTCGGATGTGGCGTCCTGCCACATGTCTCATGTTGGTGCACATGGACATCTCGCTGGTTGTGTCCAGTTCTTGGGACACTCTTTACTTTGTTGCTGACCTGTCACAGGTCTGTCCTGTTGGTAGGACGTGCTTCTTCTCCTTGAGGACCTTTCGCGGTCCCCATCCCTTTCTCGTTGCCATTGTAGTGTCTCAGGCCCTAGGCCCACATGCTAACCAAAATGATCACGCTGACACAGTAGTAGTGTACAGGAACTGGCCCTGGCTCTTTTATTGGCAGGGTCACCTGACTGGTGACGCATGTTATGGGTGGGTGTTCTGAGTGGGTGCAACAGGAAGCTGAACACTAGAACTGGTCTAGCAGGACACTACAATTATATGGAATAAAAGGAACTTGCTCTTATGTTTTATTTATGTCGTTAACATGATTTAAGCATAGATATGTACTTGTTATCTTATGTTGTTATAATTTACTTTATATACAGTCCAGGATGCGGATGTATCCCATAAAATGCTTTATGGCGCAGTGCACTGCAATCTATAATGATTATTCCTGCGGTGAGGGTTGGGAGGTGGGCATTCCTGATTTTAGCACAATGATAGGCCAATGTCCACCCACCGTCCTTAAGATTCTGAGGTGGTTATGTACAACAGAAGTGGCAGAGTGAGGCATCTTCCGTCATGGCTTAATGCCTCACTCCACCACTTCAGAAACGCAAGGCTGCACCATATTTATAACAATATGGTGAAGCCTTGCATTTACCCCTGTGCTGGCGCTACAATTAGCAGTGTAGCGCCAACGCAGGCACCCTTGCACCATAGTGAAAGGGTGTCTGCGTGCCATTTTGTCACTTCTATGTGTGCTGCTTAATGCAACACACATGGAAGTCACAAAATGTAATTCTTTATAAAGATTGTTTATGTGCAGGAAGGGGAACCCTCCTGTACATAAACAATAAAAGGCATTTAGCTTTTTCCATGTGTGCTGCACAAGGTAGCGCATATGGATAAAACAAAAACGAGGAGGAATACAGCATTTCTCCTCATTTTGCCAGCTTAAGACCAGGTTTTTCCAGGTCTTAATTTTGGCGCTGCCTCCTATTTATGCTGCCCTTGTAAATGTGGGGCAGCGTCAAAATCAATGGGCCTTGCGGTGCAACACCCAACGCAACACCCACTGCCCACCCCTTTGACGCTAAGCAAAGTATGAAATAGGTCCTTTTTTACAAGGCAGAGTTAAGCCACATTTAGTGGCTTAACGCTGCCTTGTAAATAAGGCAAAGCCCCTATCCCCACAGAAACATCAAAAAAGTGATGTTCCCGTGGTGAAATGGGCTTGTACATATGCCCCTGATTTCTTTGAATCTGTAGTTTACAAATTTACCAGAAACTAACACACCCAAGAGAAAATAGGTAGGCCCTAGTATTGAGTGGCCTCGTACTATCAGTTTTGTAAGATACTGATGTTTCCACAAAAAAGCGCTATTATACACCCTTTGTCAACCACATTGATTTCCAGAGATAAACTTTCCAGGTCAAACCTGTAGGAATTTTTCCTATAAAAGGAGGAGGCAATTATGAATGACACTCATAAGTCAGAGTGGAAACACTGATTTCTGTCTCATTCTTATTCCATCGGGCTCTCTATAGGTTTATAGCTAGAATCCCACAGTAATACTTCAGCCCAGCATTACCAATACACTAGGTACTGGTATGAGGTGCAGTAAGTTGTACTACTGAATATGGACACCAAGAATTTCGTGGTCAAAAAATATTGAAAAAAAAATGTGTTACTTTAACGATGCCGTTGAGAATGTGCAAGTGCATCAAGATGTTGATTAAGCAATTTCCATTTTTTTGTAATGCCTATCGACCACTAAGTTTGGTGAGTTTTTAGTGGACTAGTTTGATTTAAAGTCTGTTACTCTTTCCTGTTTGTGTTTCCTTTTCTTCTTAAGTTTTACAGATTCAGAAGCAGGACTGGTAGGACAATAAAAACTTACCTGTTTATATGTTTACAACATAAGACTGTTGTTTATCACATTGCCCTGACGAAAACCTTAGACCTGTTTATGCTCTTAGTTCAGTCGAAACATGTTGGTCATTAGGACTTCTAAGTCTAGTGATACATTGCAAATCACTATAAGACCCCTACTTTTTGAAGTATCATTTTAATCATAACAGTGGTCCTCGCTGAATAAAGGATTGCCTTGAGTATACCACTAGATATTTTTTATATCTAAAACTGTCCCCCGAAAAAACAGGACCAAGAGTAATTGTCCTGAATTCGGATTTATAAGAACTACCAGGGATAGACTAGCTTCCCTTGGTTGAGTCTACCTGGGTAGTATTATCCTTACCCGGGTGTGAAAGGCCATCAAATGATGAAGCATGACTCAATAAGTTGTGGGTGAGACGACTTTTCAAAAATCTTTTGATGCCCTACCATTGGAGTAAGTTTTAAAAAAAGTTGAGATTTGACTAGAGTACCCTGAAGTACTTTTTCGTGTGTTCTACCAAGAATATCGAGGACAGACTATCAAGGAACAAAATATGGAAAGGTAAGTACATATAGGGAAGTATATATGTACTATTCCTAACTCCACATCCATGTACCTTGAAGATTTATATATTGCCAAGGTACCTGTATGTGAAGTACTAAACTTATTTAGCTGTCGATATTCTGGTGCCTATATTTAGGGTGCACACTGGTTCGCTATTATCACCCTACAAATGCCTCAGTAAATAAGACAGACGCCTTAATCTTCATCACAGAACCTTTTCTCCATTAAACCTGGTGCGCGATTCACAGTATTCTGAACTCCAGTAGCTGCCTTACTGGCACCAGTGGGATGTATGACGTTAACATGCATACTATTACCACGAATACCGTTACAACGCATAGCGCTTTGAGGTGCTGGATAGTGGTAAGTATAATTTTATATTCCAACTCCAGTCCCCGTGGACACTAGGGAAGGTGTTGGATATAAAATTAAACTTATTCCCTATCCTAGAGCGCCCCCCAGCGCAATGCGTTGTAATGGTATGCGTGGTAATGCCTGCGTTGTAATGGTAGTGTGTGGTAAAAAATGCGTGCTAAACGTTGTATACCGCACCAGTGCAGTGCATTCAGTACAAATATCACACAAACCCTCTTTTTCTTTCCAAAATGTACTCCTGTTTTTAGTTTTCTGATGGCCACGGTAATGCTAGATTAGCAGCAGGCGTAGCGCTGACACAGCCCAGTCTTGTCAGTATGATAGCAGGAACTAAGGTGATTTTCTATGAGACAACAGAGAATAGCAAAACAGGTGTTGACAGCCTAAGTTGGTAATTGCAATTCTTCACTTTTCAGAAATTTGCCTGTTGCTCATCAGCTTGTGGTCCCAATAAATCCACAGGTTTATTTTACACACAGGACCATACCAAGGGTATTCCCTGGGCATTCAGGACAGATAAATGTCTATGAAGATGGCAAGACTAATTCTGAATCCATGATATCAACCTTGAACCGTTCATTGCCAGTTTGCTCTTCTTCATCCTCCTCCACTCTCTCTTTCCAGTTGCATCCTTAGCTTGGTGTCAGAAGTGTACATTCAGTAGCCCAGATTGTTGTCCTTGAGCACCTTTGCCAGTAGAAGAATATAATAATTAATTGACTGGAGAAGAAGTACAAACTCATTTTAATTCTAAACCCCACCTCTAAACGCTCCAACCAAATGTTATGGTTCATCATCTTGGGTGCAGTTGACCAGCCCAAAAGGACCACTGTTTCCCTCTACTGCTGGTCCAAAAGAGTCTTTCCGTAATGTAAATCAGCATTGACTGAGCACCATAGGCTGGGCTGAACCTACACTGACAAACATCAAATATGCAAGGAGTCACGCCCCTGACTGTAAAAACCCGGCTCTATATGAAGGTTAGATGATGACGGAACCACTGGTGCTCTAAAAGTAACTGTCATGAAAGATAATCCTCACTTCAGAACCTCACATAGAATCTTTATTCATGACAACAGGGAAAAGATAAAATACTAGACTGTGAAGAAAATGTATTTGATTGCAGAATCATGCAAAATATATAGTATCCCTGCTTCCAGACGAAGTGCAAGCGTGTAGGACTGAACTTATGTGATCATATTGTAAGGAGAATGTGGTAAACATAGCAGCATAATTGCAAGATGGATGGATGGATGGCATTGCCTATGTTACATGAGGAATTACTCTTGCTGCTATTGGCTGTTCCATGCAATCCGAGCAAGAGGCTTACAGGGTAGTCAAGAGATGAGTTTGTATGATGAGCAGCACAGCTAAAGTGAGGTGAGTACACTCGTACATGCTAGGACAGGCTCGGGATGATTGAGTCAGTTACCAATCACGTCACATATTGTTGGGAAGAGTGCAGTGAAGTGTGTGCTAAACTGGTCCATGCACTGGAGAAACTTTAAAGTATAAAAAACTGTTTGACGGCAGCAAGTTTTGAAGCACTACCATTTGTTAGTCCCTAAAAGTCAACTTAATGGGCTTTTTCACAAAGGTAAACAAAAGGTAAACTTACACTTTTATGTAAGTATACAACTGTTTGCTATTCACAAAGGTATTTTAAGAGTAGTATCTTTATGAGTGTGGAGTTTCTGCACATAAAAGGGTAGGACATTGCTACTCGTAAAATACCTTTGTGAATCAGGTCTAATCCCTCCCGAATTTGGAATTGGAATGTAAGCAGATAATACTGGAATGGAAGCCATTCATACTAAATTACTGTGTCCATTAAATTGTAAATGTGTGAGAAAAACTTTTCCTAAGTGCTCATAAATGACTAGTTTACAATAAACAACATTTTGGTGGTTTGTGGACATTGGAAACAGCTCAATATCAAATCACTGTTCTACTGTAGTCTTTTTGTCATTTCTAGATGTTAGAATGGAGGTGATGTGATTATATTTCCTCAGGTCCTGGATGAGACGCATGTAGGATGTACTTAAGGGGTGTTATTGTGAAGTCTAGGAGGTCATATAGAAGAGCTTTGCCACCAGGGTCGTCCGAACAGCCTTATAGGCCCCCTCGCAAAACAGTGCACTGGGCCCTGCATACACAACCACTCACAGTAAAAAGATGTTTAACGGAAAATTTGTGCTAAATTCTGGTCTGCATGGGCACCAGGTGCTCGTGGGGTACCTGGGCAACTGCACAGCATGCCTATGAGTTGACAGCACTGGTTGCCACCATCCAGACACAAGAGGATGAGGACTTCAACAGCAGTTCTGAAGTTGCTTTCAGGAAGAAACACTTTCACTTTCTTTAGAAGAGAGAGCTGGTTCTAGGCCATATTTGTTTTTAGGTATGTGTTTCTTGAGGGCGAGGTTGGCGTCCAGGGTAAAACCATTTGACTTGGCATTCGGTGAAAGTTGTGGCTTTAAGCTGTCAAGTTTCATGTCATTGAACCAGGTTTCTATTGTTTCGTATTTATTATGCTTGGCAAATAACTGCCTTTGTGGTGGTGATCTTTAGGTAGGCACTGGACATCCAGGTCTGGATGATGTTTGGGCAGTGTTTAAGGCATTGAATTTCTGAATCAGAGAAGACTTTCAAGCAGAGTTGTGTATCATTGGGATTTTGGTGAATTTTTATGCTGTTATGAGTGAGCAGAGCACTAAGTGGCTCTATGTATAGGTTGAAGATGACAGGTAACCGTATGGAGCCTTGGGGGACTCCATAAGGGATCGTTTGTGATCCGGGATGCTCATGTCAGCAAACTGGTGTTATTTGAAAGGTAGGAGGAGAACCAGTGAGGACATTGCCGGAGAATCTTACTCAAGGCTCCAGGCTGTATGTATAAGGGTGTGTTTTTATTACAAATACTGCAATGATGCTTTCTGTATTTGCATTTTAAAAGATTACTCAATTTTATGTATGTTAATATGGTGCCTATGCTTAGCAATGTGTATGCTTTCTGTGTCCATTTTAGGTCTCTTTAGAGTATGCCTAGCTGCCTCAAGGACTGAGTCCCAGTCCCCATGTATCTGTGGATCACTTGTGCCAGGTCACCTACTACAGATTTCAGTATTTAGATCCCTTGCTGAATAAGCAAGATATATTTCCAAAATGATCTTCCTAATTATAAACCTCAATGTTGATATTCAAATTAACCCCCAGCCACTGTAGAGTCAGCATGCATCTTTCAGGTTCACCTAATTTCCACAAGTAACCCCTACATCAGAGACCCCAGGGATCCCACCCTTGGGCCAAAATCAATAAACAAGGAGAGGGGGCTTGGTGCCCCCCCTCTCCAAACCTATAAAGGCTCCTGGGAGCCCAGCCCCAGGTTTGAATATCAATTCAATTCAAGAATCTTTATTCGGTGATTAAAAAACACCATAAAAGCACATATACATATACATAAATAAAACAGCATTAAATATTAGACAAGATCCTTGTACATAAATAACAATGGAGTACTAACATACACGCCATGAATTAAAAACCAGGAGCCCCAAGTCTATCAATTCTCTCCCCTCGTCTTCCTTAGTCGGACCGCCACCTTGATAAAATTCATAACACAACACAAGGTTAGCGGGTCAGAAGCTTTTTGCAGATAAATTAAAGCGTCTCTGGCATGTTCCATGCGGGCTTTTTTTAAGATGTCTACTAGGAATCTGCGTCTAGGCATTGAATAAAAGGGGCAGAGCAAGGTAAAATGAAGGGAGTCCTGCGGAGACCGATTGTTGCAGCCGCAGGGTCCCTTCTGCTCAATTGACATAGTAAAACCTGCTGGCGAAGCCAAGATAGAAGGAAGTAGGTTCATTCTGAAACGGCACATAAGAAATCTGTCCTGTGTGTTATGTACAAGAGACAGGTAGGGCTCCATCCCCTCCACACTCTTCACCAAATTGTAGGCCCTTACTGACTTTTTTCCCCCTTCAGCCACAGCACGGCATTGGGTTTTCCGCTCTAGGAAAATTTCCCCTACTTGTTTCTTGTGCTGTGCTGATATGGTGGTCGGGTTCTTGAAGAGGTTTCCAAACCCTAGTTCATCTAGAGTATTTCTCACATATTTGAGCCATGGGATGCGCATGCAGTGGGTCCTACCTAGGCAGTCCAGTAAGATTTTTCTGCTTAAATGCGCATCTGGATTTACCCAGATTTTTAACCACGCCACAATTGGCCTAAGTTTTAACCAATCGACCATATATGGCCTCCCTAGCTCCCTATGAACTATAAGTCCAGCCGTGCTGGGTGGTGCCCTCAGGACAGATTTCAGATGTTTGTTCTCTTCCTGGTCAATTCTAGAGATATTCACGAAGCCCCAAACTTCTGCCCCATAACTTACTTTGGCGCATGTTATAGAGCCGTACAGGTTCATCACCTGTTCCGGACTCCATCTGCCCAACCTTCTGCCATATCCGGCTATTGCCCCGTTAGAGGCAATCATTTTATTACAACGCTCTTCCACCAAGGTGTTGAATTGAAGAGCCCCATCAAAGGTTACTCCGAGATAGGAGAACGTTTTGACCTCCTCTAAGCAATGTGTGCCTATTGTATAGATAAATTTAGTGGGAGGTTTTTTGCCTGCCACGAGCACATAAGATTTACTTAGGTTGACAGATAAGTCCAGATCGCTCATAAACTTGACGAACCCATCTATCAGAATCTGTAGGCTTCGGGGTGTACGCGCCAGCAATACCGCGTCATCTGCGTAAAGCAGGACAGGGATATGCCGCGTCCCCACCCTTGGGGAATCTGCCTTCAAGCCCAAAAGAGACTGTTCCAGATTATTAATGTAAAGGGAAAACAAAAAAGGGGCGAGAATACAACCTTGTCTGACTCCACTTTTACACGGAAAGGAGTCCGTCAATCCTCCCTCCCTGCTAAATCTGACTCTGGCCGTAGTGTCACTATGCAGCTCTCTTAGTATGGTGATTAGACCGTTCTCAACTCCTATCCCTGCCATCATGTCCCACAACTTCCCTCTATTGACGTGATCGAATGCTGCTGCCAGGTCCATGAATCCCATATAAATGGTTTCCTTACTGGCTAAAGTGTATTTGGCAGTCAGCATATATAGGTTCAGGCATTGATCACTAGTCGACCTCCCTGACCTGAACCCATATTGAGTGTCCGAGAAGATGTTATTCTCTTCGGTCCACTCAGTCAATCTGTTCAGGAGTGTCCTTCCCAGAAGTTTAGCCGAGACGTCAATCAGGGAAATAGGCCGATAGCACTTGGGGTCATCCTTATTGCCCTTTTTAAAGATTGGCACAATGATCGCTTTAGACCATGATGGAGGGAGACCGCAGATGACAGCAGTGTTTAGCACCCTCGTCATCAATGGGGCCCACAAATCTATGTTACTAAGAAAAAGGTCAGGGGGAATTCCATCTGGGCCCGGGGCTTTATTCTTAGTTAAACTCTCCATCCCAGCTGTAATCTCCTTAAGGGTAAATACTACCGGGGGAGCCTGACTTGGGATTACTGATGACTCTACGTGGGTGCCCAGTTCATGGTTGTACAGGCTCCTAAAGTGTGTGACCCACTGCTCCGGGAGGATGTTAGCCCCTATCTCTGGAGAATCATTTTCTTGAAAGGTTGGTTTATTGACGATTCTCCAGAATCCCGCTAGGTCCCTTCTTTCCCCTGCCTCTCTCAGATCTGCCCAGGCTTCTGCCTGCAGAGTGAGTTTCCTCCTTTTAGTCTCTTGTTTATATTTTTCTCTGCATGCCCTGATTACTTGTGGGTCTCGTGGTTTTGTCTTAAGAGAGCATTTCAATTCCCTCAGTGCCTTAGAACAATCTTTATCAAACCACCGGGGATTGACCAGGTTGCGCGTAGGCGCACTGGACCTTAATAGTCCATCGATCAGGTTGGCAATATGATTAAATGCTTCTAGTAACCTAGGTCCCTGAACTTCAAGATCCAAACATTCATTTATGGCCGGCAAACCCTTCTCGCTCAGGTGTTTATAGAACTTTACCCCATCTATCTTGGACCATTTCAGTCTCCTGCCTTGATCGGTGACCCTCTCCAGAATTGAACGATGAACATTTGAGCCTGTACCCGCCCTATATACAAGCGTCAAAACAAGCGGGTTATGATCACTGAAAGTATTCCAGTCTATCCCTACACTAACCACTTTATTAACCAGGGATCTCGAGACAAGAATAAAGTCTATAATGGACGAGCAACCCCTGCCCTTGAAAGTTGGTGGGAGTGTACCGTCCGACTGTGGGTCTACCATATTAATGGTGTGCTCCAGGTCGTACTTAAGCCGGAGCAACCTAAGAGCCGACCCAGTGGGCGAATGGGAGAAATGCGGTCCCTTCTCAATTGGGCATTGCGCCCAATCTGTATTCGTTTTGACCAGTGCCGGACAAAGGTGACAATTAAAATCCCCCACCACGAGTAAACCACAAGATGGGCCCTTATTCTGGGATGTAATTTCTTTTCCTAACCTTTGGTCAAGTTCGGCTATTACCGGGGTGGGACTATTTACTATCTCGGTGTTATATATGTTAAAGACAGAGAATCGTAACCCCTTTCCCTGGAACCGAACCACCTGTATCCCATGCGAGAACCAGTCTGGGAAGGACCAGGTACCTGGCAAGTCTAAATCTACATAGATAGACAAACCACCCATTGCCCTCCCTGAACTGGATTTGCGGGCCGGAACAAAGAAACACTTGTAACCCTGCAGATGGTGATTGTTCTCCACAGCCCACGTCTCCTGTAAACATATGATATGAAATGTTCTAATAAAGTCCACCCATTCCTTGTTATTAAATTTGCCCGCTATACCTGCTATGTTCCATGAGATAAGTCTCACGCCCTCGCTACTACATTCAGCACCGCCCTGGGCCCTTGGTCTTCTTTCCCACGTTGTCCTTTGCATTGCCTGCCCATGTCCCCCTCCTGTCTCGTCTTTAGCTATTGCCTTTGGTACAACACACTTTGGTGCCCCCTCATCAACCACCAGGGTTTCCTGAACCCTGGGACTTAGCTCCTTCAGTCTCTCTGCCGCCCCTCCATCTTCTATCCAACCCCGGGGGGCATTGTCTACCTGTCAATCGACCCCCTCAAGGCCGTCTAGGCAATGGAACCGGTTATAGGAGAAAAAGGGTTGTTCAGGACGGCCAAAAATCGGCCTATGGTTAAAGGCCTGGTGACTCCCCCTCCTGCCAACCCTCTCCCAGCTATCATAAGTTTGAGGTCGATGTGGTGGGCCAGGGATGATGGGAAAAAAGAACGCCACATGGAGGGTTTGGATGGTGGATTCCCTTGATCTATTTTTCCCTTGACATATATGGGACACCGTTCCTGTATCCCTGAAACTCACCAGTATGCAGTCCCCTTTAATGGATTTTTGTGTTCTGCCCACCC
Source organism: Lissotriton vulgaris (assembly GCF_964263255.1). Classification (NCBI taxonomy): domain Eukaryota; kingdom Metazoa; phylum Chordata; class Amphibia; order Caudata; family Salamandridae; genus Lissotriton; species Lissotriton vulgaris. The sequence goes on along the minus strand of NC_141689.1, from coordinate 1,842,872,443 downwards.
ATGGTACCCTTCTTACCATTGTAATTTCATTATTAAAATGTGTCGGGAGGGGTCTATTTATATTTAACCACTTGATTACCCTACTTTTTAGGGCACAAAAGTCCTCCATTTCATTTTCCTCAAGTGGAGGTACACCTGCCATAACAACAGTAAAAGCATTTGTCTCGGGGGGTAAATTGGGTCTGCGTGGTCTCAAGGTGGGCTTCATTAAAGGGGTCGGAGTGTCCTTAACTACCGGCTGTGCCGTGGGTACAGATCCTAAAGGAGGGTTAGGCATATTAGTGTTAGGGGGCATAGTTGTTACAGGGTTTGGCCGTGTGGGTTGTTGTGGAGGCACCACATTCATAGCTTGTGGAGGGAGTGGGTTGGTGGCACTATTTGCCGACTGCTGAGGGACTATAGTAGAAGGGGTGGACTCTGTTTGCCTACCCTGTCTTCCAACAGGGGTTTTCAGACTACCCAATGTGGCCTCTAAGATGGTTAGTCTTATCTCGATCTTTTTCATACTCTCGTTGATCGGTAGTAACAGGGACCTTAACAAAAATTCTAGGTTTCCCAGCGGGACAACAGACAAGGGAATATTAGCAGTGCCAGCTCCTATGTCTTTTATCATAGTAGAAGTTGGCTCCTCAGGGGCAGTGGGTTTGGGATTTGAATCAACCGGTGGTTTCTCTACTGGTACGGGGGTTTTTGAGAGCTTCCCAAAGTCCGAGTGTGAAACCTTGGGTTTGCTCTTTCCCTGAACTCCCCTCGATTTCCTCCTACGTTTATTTGGAGGCGGTCCGAAAGCTACTTGTGTGTTAGTTGGCTTAGATTTGGTTTTCCTAATCTTCGTGGCTGGACATGCTGGAAGGGGTTGAGACACCAAATCAATAGTCACCCTTGGGGGGCTAGAACTAATTTCTGGGGCTATATTCAAAACTTCACTTGGTGACATGTTACTACAATCCCTCAACAATATTGGGACGTCATCAATTCGAGACAGCTCCTCCCTTGGTACAATAAGTTGATCTCCCAGGGGCGTGTTTTTCATATTATCTATTGAGCGTCTCCGTTCTGCCCTTAGCCTGGACAGGTTACACTCTTTATCCCCCTCCCCCCCTGCCCGTGAGAAATAGTTCTCTAAAGTCCTATTCTTTGCTCCACCTGGTCTTAGAGGGGTGCTCTCCCTTGCGGGGGAAGGCATAGTGGTCACAATAGGTTAAACAGTAGATTACACTCAGCGGGTGTTCCACCCAATATAGGAGACCAAGGGTCAAAAGCACAAACCAAGAGGGGAGGCCCGGCCCGGCCTCCTTCGGCCCCGGACGTCCACAGACGGTCCCGCCCTTGTCCCGGGCTTCTCCCGGCGCCCTCCCGCGCGCTCCCGCGCAGCGGCAGCCGGTGTTGGAATGATATGGGAGGTGACGCGCTGGGGGGCGGGGCTTGCAGGGAGAGCGGGCCAGGTGTAGACTATTGGCCGTGCAGGGACTCCTGGTAGTTGGAGTCCCTGCTTGCTCGCAGCCCTGCAGCTCTTCCCCTTTGCTCCTCACCAGCACCCAAGGCAGACACCAGTTGAGCCCAGAGTTCCTCGCTGCGAAGCGGGACCCGCGCAGCGGGTCCGGCGAGGAATAGCGTTGGAGTCAGTCACAGCAGCAGGCTCTCAGCACGGGAGTCCTCAGTTCTCGCAGGATGAAGGGCAGTGCAGACCCAGAAAGCGTCCCACCGATGCAGGAAACAGGTTGGAATTTAAAGGTCCGTTCGCTGGGGGGCGGGCTTGCAGGGAGAGCGGGCCAGGTGTAGACTATTGGCCGTGCAGGGACTCCTGGTAGTTGGAGTCCCTGCTTGCTCGCAGCCCTGCAGCTCTTCCCCTTTGCTCCTCACCAGCACCCAAGGCAGACACCAGTTGAGCCCAGAGTTCCTCGCTGCGAAGCGGGACCCGCGCAGCGGGTCCGGCGAGGAATAGCGTTGGAGTCAGTCACAGCAGCAGGCTCTCAGCACGGGAGTCCTCAGTTCTCGCAGGATGAAGGGCAGTGCAGACCCAGAAAGCGTCCCACCGATGCAGGAAACAGGTTGGAATTTAAAGGTCCGTTCGCTGGGGGGCGGGCTTGCAGGGAGAGCGGGCCAGGTGTAGACTATTGGCCGTGCAGGGACTCCTGGTAGTTGGAGTCCCTTGCTCGCAGCCCTGCAGCTCTTCCCCTTTGCTCCTCACCAGCACCCAAGGCAGACACCAGTTGAGCCCAGAGTTCCTCGCTGCGAAGCGGGACCCGCGCAGCGGGTCCTGCGAGGAATAGCGTTGGAGTCAGTCACAGCAGCAGGCTCTCAGCACGGGAGTCCTCAGTTCTCGCAGGATGAAGGGCAGTGCAGACCCAGAAAGCGTCCCAGGTTTGAATACTTTAAGGGAGTGGGCTGCACAGCCCCCTCCCTGAGCTATTAATGGCCCCAGGGACCCCTATTTCTGGGGCTAGCTCAAATGCTATATCCTGGAGAGCCCACCCCAGGACATACTGGTTTCCCTGCCCGCAAACCTGTGTTTGCTCTTGCTTGGCTGGGACATTTTCAAAACTCCTGCCAAGCGGGAGCAAATACAGAGTCCACTCCCAGCAGGTGGGAGCGTCAAAAATGCTCACACCCACTGGGAATGGACTTTTGATCTGTTTCCCTACCAAACGTTGGCCTAGAGAGGGGGGCATGCGCCCCTCTCCCTATAAAATGCTGGTGTGCCCTGAAGATGAGGTCCCTAGGGCCAACATTGGCCTGAGGAGGGGGCCGTGTGTCATCTCTCCCCAAAATAATGCCAGACCCCTGGGGATGGGGTCCCTGGGCCGAAATTGGCATGGGAAGGGGTGGCCGCATGTCCCCTCCCTCTGATATGATGCTGGGTCGTAGGATCCCCAGGACCAAAATCGGCCACAGGAAGGGGGCAGAGTTCTCCCCTCCCCTGATAATCACTTCAGACCCCAGGGGATGGGGTCCACAGGGATTAAAGAGGCCTGGGGAGAGGGAGCCACGCATGCAACCCTCCCCTTTAATAAAAAACAATGGGGGAGGGGGTCCCCAGGGCCTAATGAGGCTCAGAAGGGGAGAACGCAGCCCAACTACGCCTTAGAAAAAAGGCCCTGGGCTAATGGGGTCCCCAGGGCCTAATGAGGCTCAGGGAGAGGTGCCATGCAGTCCCCCCGCTTAAAAAAAATACTCTGGGGATGGGATCCCCAGGGCAAGCCCTTTGGCCAACTATCCACTGTGCACGTCTTAAAGCTGTGCTCAGCATGGGGTTGGCTGCATATGGAGGGTTGGTCATAGGGTCTGGCCAGAAGCCTGGCCTTGTAGCTAACTCCCCGCCTTCCACCATCAATAAGTGTATTAGTTTGTTTTATAGTTTACATAGTGGCAGGTAAGTATTAGATTAGTTTTCTACCTAATTTTAAAACAAACTAACACACTCATTCGGTGATGTCATCAGTGATGTCATCAATAATGTCATTTGAGATGTTATCAGTGATGGCACTATTGATGTCATAGAACAAATCATGAATGATGTCCTATGTGAGGTAATAAACAGTGCATAACTATAACTGGTGAATTTCTGTGTCTTTTTTTTGTTCAAAATGTTGCCTTTAAACTGACAAATTCATTTAACTATAACATTATTTTAACCTTTGATATTTTCAGTGAACTTCTAAGGTTTTGAAAAAAAATAAAAAAGATCTTTTTATCACGCCCTACTTTGCGACTTTAACCTTTGTTTTTGCTATCGGCGAAAAAAATAATATATATATTTATGCAAAGAAAACGAAAAAACCAGAATCTTGAACATATATATATATATATATATATATATATATATATATATATATATATATGAGGGAAACCACTCCTACTGCAAGGAAGAAGAGGCACGTACACACAACGAATCCTGTAGGTATGGCCCAACCTTCATAAATTGGCGCAAAAATTAACCACAGTGCCGCAGCTCAAATGTGAAAGCGTGTTTTATTCGCTTGCAATACAATTCCCAACGGGTTTCAGAGCTTCGCGCTCCTTGCTCGCGGGTTAGGTTTACACACCGCCCTTCCTTCATTTAAAGGAACACCCACATGTCTGACGTATACATTATAAACATAGACAACAGACCGTTCTTCGTTTTACATTGTGTCAATATCTCAGTTTCCTTTCACCGGAGATAAGCATTTACTTTGTACAATGAGTTTAAATGAAGCCCACATATTCAACCTTACAATCACCTCTATTTGTGCAATATTACAAACGACTGGTTCAACCCGACCAACATTGTTCTTTATTATGATGCTTTCCAAATTTCAATTCTGCCCCGGTGGGCATACTGTTTCACTAAAGCCATCATTTCGTAGCGATTTTCAATAATTCAATTTTGCCCCAGTGGGCACAACCTGTCTATTGGCTATTGTTTCAATGGTAATTTTGACTTGTTTTAATTCTACCAGGGTTGGCTCCACATAATATTTTATCAACTAACATTTGCATTGTACCATCTATTTTCATACAAGGTGATTGCTAAAGTATAGTCCCCACAATTTTGGAAAAATGCACTATTACCACAAAAGGCCTATTATCACTCCCCAAAGATAAGTTTGCTCTCCTGCGTTTTCAGGATCTCTTCACCTGTAACAAAGAACAATGGAAAATGACAGTTAAAAACCAAATCAGGCAAACATGTTGTTTAAAAAGGCATAAACCTACATATATACTTTCAAGAAGGAAGGTTCTGTAACTCACAAACCAGTTAGATTTCTTAGCGTTGTCCCAAATGGACAGCCAATTCTTTATCCAAATTCAATCCGGTTGGATGAAGCGTGTTCTATTTAATAATCAACTTTGATTCCAACCTTCTAAGTTCTAGTGTCCAGTTCCCGCCCCTCTCCCGGATTGGTACCATATCAAGGACATACAATTTAAGCAAATTATAGTTCTGATTGTGGATTGCTCTGAAATGACGAGCTATAGGATATTGTTTATCCTCATTTCTTATAGCTCGCATATGTTCAAGTACCAGTTTTTTAGCTCTGTGAATGGTGCTTCCTATATACAATTTGTTACATGGGCACCTAAGGGCATAAACAACATTAATATTAGTGCATTTTTCCAAAATTGTGGTTGTGGGTGCTCTCAATGTCAGTGACTAATGAAGGAAGAAATTAATTGCCTCATATACAAATGCCTAAAAGAGCGATAAATATATTGCCTTCAATACCAGTGAATGATTAAGGAACCAATGAAATCCCACAAATACCATTAAGCAGTTGAGTGAATAAAATATATACCCAGATACTAAGAAAACCAGTGTCTGTTGGCCACACAAATGCATGAAGTTTGCATATTCATGTAACAGTTACTTACTGTGCCGCCTGTTGCTCAGACAGCTAAAGAAACGTGGCATTTTTCAAGTTACACTGCGTTCATGATTTTCTTTCTCTTTCTGTGTTTTTATTTTTTTATAGAATAGACGAAAATGTGATCTGCTCTGTGGTGTTTATTTCCACTGTATCCATAATGTACTTCGGAGGAAGCCTGACGGATTTATTTTTGTAAGTGTGCAAATGTTCAAGGCTAATGTTGTTTTTGGGTCAACTATGCTCCTTTTCATTTAATAGGGCGTTAGTCATCACGTTGTTGAGTCGGAAGGAAAAGTCCTATGTGTAGTAAGAGATATGAATCCCTGCTCTGAGGGCCCAACTGTACTGTTGTCTGGATCCCTAATGCTGGTTTTTTTTTGTGATAGGCGAACATGGATCATACGTATGTGCCATGACATAGGCCTGTCTTATGGGCTGGGGTCTTTTTGGACTGGGAGGGGTGCACAGAGTGCTACTCTCATAGTGGTGGAAGGCTACCACCTTCACTGGGACTTAAGCAGCGTGAGAGCTGTCCATGTAGTTATCAGTAGTAGTGAACAGGTCCTTTTTACACTGTGTCACGAGGATGAGATCCACAGGCTCGCCTTTCAAAAGTTCCGCTGCTGTGTGCTTAGATCATCCTTGGACCACATCAGGTAGATGTGTGGTACAGCAAAGCGTCTGTGCAATGACTCTGTGCTGGAGGTATCTGTGCCTGAGAATGTTAAAGCACAGAGATAGAGCAGTACTGTGTAGTGCATGTGTAGATGATACATGTACCCAGTGTATCTGTGACTGAGAGTAATACATGACATGAGAGATGTAGTGCTGTACAGTGCATGCATAGTGCTAGCTGTATGTGTGCTTGTGTGAAGTACAATACATGAAGTGTGAAGTGTTGTGCAGTATATGTGAGAGGTATTACTGCTGAACCGAAAGTGTGCTATGTGTGTCTCCTGAGTAAGCATGGGCGAATTTTGCGAATCTCGCGTTCGCGAATTTTGCGGATTTGCGAATTCGCAATCCGCAAAATCCGCGAATTCTCGCGAATTTGCAGATTTTTTTTTTTTTGTGTTCGCAAGTGTTTCTACCAGTTCGCGAGGATTTGGTACTAGTTCGCAATTGCAAACTTACTTGTCGGCTCGCAACGGTCGCGACTATGTTGTTTCTACGTCTGGTTCATCATCACAGCCTCCCAGCACCCTCTGTTTCACCACTGGCACCCTCTCTTTGACCCATGCCACCCTCTGTTACATCAATGCCACCCTCTGGTTCATCATCACTGTAGAAGATGGGGGGGGAAAGCAAGCCCACCTGCCCTGCTTGAACTGACATGAATTAATTTGGGGTTAGTTTATTAACAACACCTGCCCTGCCCCAACTGACAATAATGAATTAGGGGCTAATTAATGTGTCACTGAAAGAATTTCAAGTTCCAGCCTGGCACCTGCTTGTCTGCTCCTTTAGCTGTAAATCAGGACCTTTGTGGCATACAGTTAAGGTCAGAGCAGGGTCACACAATAGTTGCAAGCAGGCAACCGAATTCTGGAGGGCCCCCTCAGGAAGCACTACAGAGAATTGTTACAAATCATGAGGTTGACCTTTTGCACCTGCTCATTGCTTTTGCTTTTGCTGAAATCGTTTTTCGGTTTTTTCGCGCTATTCGCGGGGCGCGGCGTCGTGCGAAACCGACCGCGGAAGCCGCCAATTCGTGCGAATGAGCATTTTATTTTTTTGCGGTTTGTTGTTTTGCGAGTTTTTTTGCAGTATTCGCGAGCCGCTTGCAGCGCAACACGCGAATTTACCCCAAGGTCGAGTACGGGCGCGGCCATTTTGTTTGCGTGACGTATTTCCGTTTCCGCCCGCTATGTATAATCTCGTGCAGTAAGCGCATTGCGAGTAGAGGTTCGCACGAGATCGCGCGGGAAATCTAGAGGTTCGCACGAGATCGCGAGGAAAATCTCGCGCGAACTTACTTTCGCGCTCGTGAACGGGCGCCGGCCATCTTGTTTTTCATTCATTTCCTGTGTCTGGGCATGGTGTTTAATCCTCTTGGTATCTTTGCCATCCTTTGCTTGTTTTCAGTTTTTTTTTTAACGATTTTGCTTCTTATCTATCCCTCTCTTTTCCTAGCTGTATATTTTTGTCTTTTCTGCTATTTTTCTTTACTTTTAAACTACTTTTTTAAACTCTTTTCTTTTCTTCTTCCCTATCCTATTCTTTCTTAATTTTCTACTTCTTCCTACCTTACCTGCCCAGACCATGGTCAAGCCAGGCGATGTGAAGCTGCCCAGGCACTTGAGGGCCGCAGCGGCGGCGGGGAGTAGTGCTGGACCCAGTGCCAGGACAGCATGCGGGAGATTGAGGGGGGAGCAGGTGACGCGACAGGAGATATTCAGCCCGGAGGAAGTGGGCGCGCTGGTCTACTTCGTCCAGCGCCGCCTGCCCAGGACCATCGCGGGAGGCGGCAGGATCGCGGCCGGCGGCTACAACATGCGGGAGCGCCGGAAGCGGTGGGAGAAGGTGTGCTGGGCCATATCCCACCTCTACGGGGTCCAGCGCACCTACAGCCAGGTCACCCATCGCTGGACGGACCTCCTGGAGCCCGAGCGCGACCTGCTGGACCAGCTCGGCTTGGAGATCCCCGGGCTTGGTGAGTAGTAGTAGCCATTTAATCACTCACTACTATGATGTTTTCTCCTGCTCTGTGTTGTTGTATTGCAAATATTTGTTTTTTACATGGAGCAAGCCAATAATGCCGCTGATGACTATTACATTGTAGTTAAATTATATTTCAAAATCTTCTGTGCATTTCAGGTGCACTGCTCTCCTTCTCAGTGGCGTTGCTACTATGCTTATTTGTTTTCTATTTCGTGGTCTCATTGGCCTGAGTAACTATTATGTATGAGTGTACTATACAGAACTGCGCAATGCTAGACACTAGGGGGCAGATTACATTTACAAGCCCCTTGCGCCACGTTTACGTTGCCTTGCGTGACGCAACAGCGGCTTAAACGTGCCGCATCCTTGCGAGTCATTTACAGCATGACGCATCTTGGGAGATGCGTCACGTTATAAAGCCATGGGCCTGCACCACAATGGGTGCGTTCCTAGTACGCAGGGTGGGCGGTCCGGCGGCTGTGCGCCTCGCAAAATTGCCTGCGTGAAATCTACAAGATTTAACGCAGGCACTTCTGCGACGCTGCTACGTCAATTCAATTCCTTATGTCTGCTCGAAGCAGGCGAAAGGACTGACACAGCATGTTAAGTATTGGGTGGCCCTGAGCATTACTGGAGTTGCATTGCGTTGGCGACGTGACTCCAGCGATGCGCCGCTCTTACGTGACGAGATGCGTCACGCAAGTGCCTACCCTTGCGCCAGGGCGCGCCGCATTGTAAATGAGGCGCATCTGCCGTGTCGCAAGGGTAGTTTTGCGTGACGCATTTGATCTGGCGCATCTCTGGAGATGCGCCAGAACGCGTAAGTAAGTATGCCCCTAAGGGGCAGAATTGCAATTACCGTCGCATCCCTGCAAAGTAGCAGGGATGCGCCATTAATTGTGCGGCCCGCTACCACCACCAAACATGGTGCGCCGTATTTGCAATGCGGCGCACCATGGGCCCAAAACGTCACCGAAGCTTTACTGCTGGAGTTGCGTCGCAACGATGGCGCAGCTCCAGCAATGCTCTGGGGTACCCTATCTCCCCAATGCTGGGTCAAGCCGTACGTCTGCTTCAAGCAGGTGCAGGGTTTGTGTGACGCATCATTGTCCTAAAGGTGACTGATTGAAATTTTGTAGATTTCTCTCAGCCACTTTTAGGATGTGTTCCAGCGCAGGAATGCCCTCCCTTGCGCCGGAACGCCCCCTGATGGCGCAGGGCTTTATAACGGGATGCATCTCCCAAATGCGTCACGTTGTTATAATATTATACGCCGCACCATGGCGCCCCTTTTTTGTTTAGCTGCTGCATCACAAAAGTCACGCAAGAACGGCGCAAAAGAGCCGCAAGGGGCTTAAATCTGCCCCTTCCTTTGTACCCCTGACAATAAGAAAAATAGTGGCGGTGGATTGATAGTTTGACTATTTAAATGACTGGTAATGTAGCAGGCAACTGTTAGTGTTGTCACTGATCTGACTGAAATCACAATGGAGTTTGTCTGTCACTTTGCGTCTTGCCTGCGGACTGCTGCCTGCCAGTCCTAGGTGAACGTTTCAGTACTTTGTTTAGTGAGTTACGTGACTTTCGAAGTCACAGGTCCGCAAATAAATGAAAACTAACCCTAATCAATATAATTTCGCGGAAATATTTTGTTATTGTTCTTTTGAAATGTTTGATTTGGTTGACATTGACAAGCAACAATCATCCATGTTTTCTGTTCTTTCTTTCATGTTGTACGTCAGCTCCCCCCAGGGGCGAGAGGAGGACACAGGAGCAGCAGGCGGCGGATGCTGTTCAACAGGGCCAGGATCGGGCAGGCGAGGGCTCCTCTGCTGGCCCCAGTAAGTTTTCATTTTAGACTAGTACCTATTTTTCCTAGCGTTCCTCATTTGACTTTTTTCAAAATTGTCTTTGCTCTTCTTGTAGACTGTATCTAAATTCTTATCCTGCCTCTACTATGACTCCATGTGGTATTACTAGATTATTCTTATTAGTCTGTCTGTGTAGCTAACTAAGATTGCACGGTTGGCGAAACTCCCATGATTCTAGTCAGCAATAGCTCTATCAACTTAGTGCAGTCCTCTGGGATTGTCCATAATGTCTTTTGAAGTGTTCTATCTGGACTCATGCTTGCAAAAATTGCAAAACCTTTCGCTCAGTCACTGTAGTCTGGACCAAAAAACACAGATTGTATTTAAGTTTAAAAGCTTTATTAAAAGTAAACACATTTATTAAAATGAAGTCATAATAAAACTAAACGTTTAACTGATAATAGAAAAGTGGTTAGTGCTGACGATTAATTGAAGACATTTCTTGTGGTCGAGCCGAGCTCTCACCTGGTTTCAACTTGATCTTGTTGTTAGAAGTCCATCTTCTGTCTGTGTGGAGAAAAATGGTGCGTGTTAAAAAAACAGCCTTCATCAGTTGTGCCAAAAAGTGCAGCAAGACAACCTTCCCTGGAAAAAGGGACATTTTTTTTAACTTTAACGTAGACAGTCACAAATTACATTGTTTTCACATGTCTTCATTCCTAGACCAAAGACTAGTGAGTGCTTTATTCTAACATTCTTAAATGTACTTTGTAGGTGGAACATCTGGTGGCGGGGCCAGTGTGGAGGTGGTGGTGCTCGACACGGAGGCGGAGGGCGATTCTTCAGGGGAGGAGGCGGCGGCTGTGAGAGTTGAGACGGTGGTGGTGGCGGCCAGAGGTAAGCTCTTATATATTCCTTACTTATTGAGATTGAAGACTAGCTGGGAAGGCAAGAATATGAGATGCATGGCTGGGTGAATGATGAAGCAATGATGGGTGGAAGGACAACAGCCTGGGTGGGTGACACAGAAACTGTATGTGTCCATATACCTGGATCATGCTACTATCTGACTCTTAGATAGCATATGTGTATCTAGAGCAGGGGTACTCATAGTACGGCCCGCGGGCCGGTGGTGGCCCGGCAAGCCTTCCTTGGCGGTGCGCAGACCTTGCAGACAATCACTGCTCCCCCGGCCCCCACAGAGCAGAGGCTTTTTTGTATTTCACCTGTTAGCGCCCCTGCATCTCCACTCTGACAATCACTGCTCCCCCGGCCCCCACAGAGCAGAGTGGAGATGCAAGGCCACAAAGAGGTGAAATAGAACAAAGCCTCTGCTCTGTGGGGCCGGGCAAGCAGTGATTGTCAGGGTGGAGAAGCAGGGGCGCTACAACAAACAAAGCCTCAATAATATGTTAATGGTCTTTTAAAGACCTGTTAAGTACTTTGCTGTTGTTGTCTGTGTGTGCGCGTTGAGGAAGCGGTCTCAACCCGGGCTGAAGGCTGACACAGATAGACACACACACAGTGAGATGACAGAGGGGGAGGGAGAGGGAGGGCAGGAGGGAGAGAGAGATGGAGAGGGAGGGCAGGAGGGAGAGCAGGAGGGAGAGAGATGTATGTAAATGCTGGGTCTGGTGGCTCAGTGGATGAGGGCATCTGCTGCAGGGACCTGTGTGCAACCTCATGGTCACAAGTTATCATTTTGCTTTAGCCCCGCCCCCTCTGACTCCACCCCCACCAGTGCGGCCCTCGGCCCCAAACTACACTGTAAATGTAGCCCCTGAGAGAAAGTTTGTGAGTACCCATGATCTAGAGAGAGTAGACGGTCAGTGGATGAACTAAGTGTAACTTTGAAGAGCATGTAACACTGCACCCGCACGTCCGTTCCAGTGTAGGAAATGCAAGGAAAAGAACTTTTAATTTTGTCCAAATACTACCATCAATAGTAGCAGTAGTTTGTATTGCAAGCACTGCATAGATCCGGTTATTGCGGTGGCCACTCCCTACCTCTCTTAATAAGTTTAGTAGTACTCAGTCATTCATGTGTGGATGTATCACTGGTCACTCAATAAAAAGCAAAGCACCTAAAGTCATCCCATATATAAGCAAAAACATCCCATGTGAAGTGATAGATAATCAGATTATTTATCTTCTTCAATTTTCCATTTCTAGTACTCATTTCCACTGTAGGGTGAAAGTTAAATTAATTAAGCAGTAGCCCTTGAGTTGTAACAGAGTATTCTCAGTGCCACCCGTAATAGAAAAGTAAGAGCTTCACCACCTGCATTTACTGGACGGGTACAGTAACGCAACGCAAGTCTAGGTCACTCCTCATGGCGTGCGTCTCTTTTTCTCGGGTGCAAGTTTACTGCGCTGGCATTATGCCGGCTTGCAGAAGATAATGTACCAATTTTCCAAAACAAGAGACAAGAAGAAGAATAAGACTGGTGTACTTTCATAGTTGACTCCAATGGAAGTCCATAGTGCTCGTAGAATTTGTTCCTTAAACTCCCACTAATGTTAGAGCAAGGATGAAGAAGTGTGAGGTTAGATAGATACTGGCCTCAATAGTTATGTAATGCGTTTGCAAGTTGCTAGTTGTAGTGCAACAAAAATTTCTGCTGAATGATTGAATTAATCTTAAAGAGCATTGGTTACAGACTATGTCTTTCTTTCTTCATATAGGTTCTCCTTCCAAACGAACAAGGAGGAAGGAGCTGGCTAGAGCGGCCCGGCAACGGAGGATCGATGCCACTGTGGCCGAATATCGGCGGCTGGTGGCCCTGGAGGACGAAGAAAGTGTGCAGTCGACCACAACAACTACGTCGTCTGCATCGGCCTCCGTTCCCCCACGGGCTGCCAGTGCCACCCAGCACAGTGGTCCACCCAGACTGAGCCGGGCTGCCAAAGCCAAACGCCACCGCCGAGTAGCAAGGACAACAGCTACAGCTTCCTCTCACAGCCGTTGCACCTACAAGGCATTGAAGGCACGCCTGCGCCGCAGTACCCTGATGGTGTCCCGCCTCCAGCAGGAGCTCCACCACTTTTCCAACCAGTTGGAGGGGCTCCGCGTAGAGCACGCCTTGCTCCGCCAGGAGCATGATGCCCTGGCCCAAAAAGTTGACAGCATCTACCCATAGTGTCCCTTGCCCCTTTTTTAGAGACTTTTGGGGGGTGGGAATTGGGAGTTGGGTTTTTGGGGACTTTTGAAGGACAATCGTTGGGGTTAGGGAGGGTCTTGCGGGAGATTATTTTGTTAGGGATATAAATATACTTTTTCAAACTTTATCTGAGCATACCCGTTTCTTACTGCTTGCCTGGTGGGTGGGGGTTTAACAGTGACTTTGTTTTCCTGAAAGTTTAGTTCCATTTTCTTCCTTTAAGTGTAAATGCCCAAATGTTTTCAACACTAAGTGCCTCTCACAGACTAAGTGAAGTGAATCCAAGAGTCCTAGGACTTTAGTAGTACTACCTTCAGTCTCTCGTCTCTCCTACTAATACTCCATTATACCCCCAAACCACCAAACGCTTATCTTACCTGTAATTTGTGTTTGAAAGTAGGGCTAGACCCAGGGCTGGCTCCACGGGAAACAGCGAATAAGGTTGGCAATCTTGGTCCGATAAAATTTCCTCATAGCGGTGGTACTAGTGGTATGACACAGTGGCAGTTGCATGCCTATGAAAAAAAAGAAAATGAAATCTGGTTTGTCCTCCTGACCAATTCAACGGTACAACTGAGAATATAGCAGGTGACAGAAGTACAGTAGAACAGTGCCACATTGTAGCCTAACAAATGGTAAAGTATAACTACTAATTCGGTTGAAGTTCTTTCACATTAGCAATGGTTCTTTGTCAAGCAGAGTAAGAATATATCCTCGGATTTCTTCACCAGCCTGTTCCTATCACCTTATCCTCCCCAGCAAGTGTGTGGATTTATTGCTGTAATTTAGTCACACATCAATCAAAACCACACAGCCCGGGGGAAGAGGGTTAGGGTTTGAAAAATGGATGGGTACGGGGGTTTTTGGGAAAGGTTTTGGGAGACAAGAAAAAATAGCACAGCATAGACAAACAATTGTGAACATAAACAAATCTTTGGGTACAAACCTATCCATCAATCTTTGAAAGTGCATGCACTACTGCATGCATGTCAGTGAAAAGTAAGTAGTACTTTCGACAACTGTGGAAGAAAGAATGCGACAGTACAGGGCCTGTGTGGAATTATTGATAACGATATTCAACATAAGGTCTCTATAGCCAGATACCCGAGAGCCTTGCTGGTCACTATAAATCCATTCACAACAACACTCAGTGGGGTTGGTCTGGAAGGTATAGTAGATAGAAAAGGAGAAATTGCTTTTTTTCTAGGTGTCCCCTCACTCACCAGGGTTGCCCCTTGGTGACATGCTTCATCATTGGGGCCATCCCAGTCCTCTACGGCCTGGGGCGTGCTGCGACTTGCGAATGACGTAGGAGCACTTACAAATGACTGTGTGTGGTGCAGATGTGATAGTGGAGTGGAGTAAGTGATGTGTTAAGGGATCAATTTAGAAGCAGAGAGAGATCCAAGAAATGCAGTCACAGTCAGAGAAAAAGGCAAGGGATACTGTATCTATGTGGTTGTAGTGGTCCTGTTGGAAGTGGTAAGTAAGTTGCCTGCAGAAAAAAAATCCTCTTATTAGCGGCACTCCTCCATTGCAGCCGACGCTTCGTCCATCGATGTTGGTCACCAGAAGACACCCTGTAAAAAAAAGCACAGCATAGACAAACAACTGAACATAAACAATTCTTTGGGTACAAACCTATCCATCAATCTTTGAAAGTGCATGCACTACTGCATGCATGTCAGTGAAAAGTAAGTAGTACTTTCGACAACTGTGGAAGAAAGAATGCGACAGTACAGGGCCTGTGTGGAATTATTGATAACGATATTCAACATAAGGTCTCTGTAGCCAGATACCCGAGAGCCTTGCTGGTCACTATAAATCCATTCACAACAACACTCAGTGGGGTTGGTCTGGAAGGTATAGTAGATAGAAAAGGAGAAATTGCTTTTTTTCTAGGTGTCCCCTCACTCACCAGGGTTGCCCCTTGGTGACATGCTTCATCATTGGGGCCATCCCAGTCCTCTACGGCCTGGGGCGTGCTGCGACTTGCGAATGACGTAGGAGCACTTACAAATGACTATGTGTGGTGCAGATGTGATAGTGGAGTGGAGTAAGTGATGTGTAAAGGGATCAATTTAGAAGCAGAGAGAGATCCAAGAAATGCAGTCACAGTCAGAGAAAAAGGCAAGGGATACTGTATCTATGTGGTTGTAGTGGTCCTGTTGGAAGTGGTAAGTAAGTTGCCTGCAGAAAAAAAATCCTCTTATTAGTGGCACTCCTCCATTGCAGCCGACGCTTCGTCCATCGATGTTGGTCACCAGAAGACACCCTGTAAAAAAAAGCACAGCATAGACAAACAACTGAACATAAACAATTCTTTGGGTACAAACCTATCCATCAATCTTTGAAAGTGCATGCACTACTGCATGCATGTCAGTGAAAAGTAAGTAGTACTTTCGACAACTGTGGAAGAAAGAATGCGACAGTACAGGGCCTGTGTGGAATTATTGATAACGATATTCAACATAAGGTCTCTGTAGCCAGATACCCGAGAGCCTTGCTGGTCACTACAAATCCATTCACAACAACACTCAGTGGGGTTGGTCTGGAAGGTATAGTAGATAGAAAAGGAGAAATTGCTTTTTTTCTAGGTGTCCCCTCACTCACCAGGGTTGCCCCTTGGTGACATGCTTCATCATTGGGGCCATCCCAGTCCTCTACGGCCTGGGGCGTGCTGCGACTTGCGAATTACGTAGGAGCACTTACAAATGACTATGTGTGGTGCAGATGTGATAGTGGAGTGGAGTAAGTGATGTGTTAAGGGATCAATTTAGAAGCAGAGAGAGATCCAAGAAATGCAGTCACAGTCAGAGAAAAAGGCAAGGGATACTGTATCTATGTGGTTGTAGTGGTCCTGTTGGAAGTGGTAAGTAAGTTGCCTGCAGAAAAAAAATCCTCTTATTAGCGGCACTCCTCCATTGCAGCTGACGCTTCGTCCATCAATGTTGGTGACCAGAAGACACCCTGTCCACTGCCTGCCTGATGCTGAATTGTGGCTCGCTACTGTGAAGCCTGACTCCATCCTTTTTTCCCCATTGCAGAGACTGAAACCCGGCCTGTAATTATTCAACGAAAAACAGGAAGTGATATAATATTACAACACAACTGATAAATAAATATAAGGTATGTAGGCTGTGGAGTGCAAAAAGTCACAATTTGATTTTCCTAGTAGACAGTACAATATTTTTGAAAGTGCGTACTCTGTCTGAGTCACCTTTTGAAGGATAAATAAGTATGGGCAAATTAATGTAGCGGATCTTTCCCCTCAAGCTAGGTGTACTGTAAACTGTGTTTTAGAACAAAATTAGATCTTCCTAGCAGTGCTCCCACCCAGACCCTTACTAAAGCCAGTCGGAAAAATGTAGAAGACCCCCAATCAAATCTCAAAAAACGAAGCCTAGCAGAAAACTGGTGACAAAACTTACTTTGAAAGTAAAAGTAGGCCGAAGTACCCCCTTCCTAATTACCCCTTACCCACCGTGGATTGCATTCAAACCACTTGCAAGCAACCAAGCAAAATTAGTCATAGCCAGCATCGCTCCAAGACTCGAAATCCCCCCCACTCAAACACATGCAATAGAAATACTGCTAACCCTAACGAACCCTAAGTTAAGAATAGTGGCAAAGGCTTTCTTTAACTATGCCAAATCCCCCCTTTCCCACCATGGATTTTCTTCAAATGACTTGCAACCAAAATTACACATTCTCACGAGTGCTCTAAGAGAGAACACCCCGAAACACATGCAATCCTGCTGCTAGGGCTAACCCTAACGAACCCTAAGTTACAAAAAGTGCCAAAAGGCTTTTCCGCAAGGATTTTGTCCCAACCACTTCTACCCGGTATTAGACCTTCCCAGGAATGCCCCAAGACCCGCCAACCCAACCCACCCGCCAAGAAGCATAACACCCCCAAACAGGCCAAAAGCAAAATCTCATACTTGCAATATTTCTCGGCCTTCGGTCCAAACGCGCTGCGTAGCTAGGCCATAAGTCGGGGTTGCCACGACGGATTTCCTGAAAAGCAAATGCAATCAAGATTAGAGTGTCCCAGCAGTGCTCCCAGACCACGAAACTCACCCACAAACACCGGGAAGCCCCCAAACAGGCCCCCGAAAACGCTACATTGAGCAAAATGTCAGAAATAGCCCAAAAAAAATTGGCCTGGATTTTTTCCCAACCACTTCTACCCGGTATTAGACCTTCCCAGGAATGCCCCAAGACCCGCCAACCCACCCGCCAAGAAGCATAACACCCCCAAACAGGCCAAAAGCAAAATCTCATAATTGCAATATTTCTCGGCCTTCGGTCCAAACGCGCTGCGTAGCTAGGCCATAAGTCGGGGTTGCCACAACGGATTTCCTGAAAAGCAAATGCAATCAAGATTAGAGTGTCCCAGCAGTGCTCCCAGACCACGAAACTCACCCACAAACAGACGGAACCCCCCCTAAGAGCACCTCAAAGGCAAGCAAGTCATCAAAAGCACAAAAAAAATTCCGCCTGGGATTTGGTCCAAAACACTTTTATCCGGTATTAAAGCTTCCCAGAAATGGCCCCAGAGCCGTCAACCCAGGAGAAAACGAGTAGAAGACCCCCAAACAGCCAAAGAGCAAAAGTACAAAAATGGGGACTTAGTCAATTTTTCACAAATTTCCCAAATCACTCCGCGCGCGCTCTGCAGCTAGGCCCTAACTCCCCTCTGCCACCATGGATTTGCTTCAAACCTCTTGCAAAGTAAAGTATATATAGCCAGCAGTGCGCCCAGACCCCGAAACCCACCCACAAACACCAGGAAGCCCCCCAAACAGGCCCCCGAAAACGCTACATTGAGCAAAATGTCAGAAATAGCCAAAAAAAAATCGGCCTGGATTTTGTCCCAACCACTTCTACCCGGTATTAGACCTTCCCAGGAATGCCCAAAGACCCGCCAACCCACCCGCCAAGAAGCATAACACCCCCAAACAGGCCAAAAGCAAAATCTCATACTTGCAATATTTCTCGGCCTTCGGTCCAAACGCGCTGCGTAGCTAGGCCATAAGTCGGGGTTGCCACGACGGATTTCCTGAAAAGCAAATGCAATCAAGATTAGAGTGTCCCAGCAGTGTTCCCAGACCACGAAACTCACCCACAAACAGACGGAACCCCCCCTAAGAGCACCTCAAAGGCAAGCAAGTCATCAAAAACACAAAAAAAATTCCGCCTGGGATTTGGTCCAAAACACTTTTATCCGGTATTAAAGCTTCCCAGAAATGGCCCCAGAGCCGTCAACCCAGGAGAAAACGAGTAGAAGACCCCCAAACAGCCAAAGAGCAAAAGTACAAAAATGGGGACTTAGTCAATTTTTCACAAATTTCCCAAATCACTCCGCGCGCGCTCTGCAGCTAGGCCCTAACTCCCCTCTGCCACAATGGATTTGCTTCAAACCTCTTGCAAAGTAAAGTATATATAGCCAGCAGTGCGCCCAGACCCCGAAACCCACCCACAAACACCAGGAAGCCCCCCAAACAGGCCCCGGAAAACGCTACATTGAGCAAAATGTCAGAAATAGCCCAAAAAAAAGCGGCCTGGATTTTGTCCCAACCACTTCTACCCGGTATTAGACCTTCTCAGGAATGCCCCAAGACCCGCCAACCCACCCGCCAAGAAGCATAACACCCCCAAACAGGCCAAAAGCAAAATCTCATACTTGCAATATTTCTCGGCCTTCGGTCCAAACGCGCTGCGTAGCTAGGCCATAAGTCGGGGTTGCCACGACGGATTTCCTGAAAAGCAAATGCAATCAAGATTAGAGTGTCCCAGCAGTGCTCCCAGACCACGAAACTCACCCAAAAACACCGGGAAGCCCCCCAAACAGGCCCCCGAAAACGCTACATTGAGCAAAATGTCAGAAATAGCAAAAAAAAAAATCGGCCTGGATTTTGTCCCAACCACTTCTACCCGGTATTAGACCTTCCCAGGAATGCCCCAAGACCCGCCAACCCACCCGCCAAGAAGCATAACACCCCCAAACAGGCCAAAAGCAAAATCTCATACTTGCAATATTTCTCGGCCTTCGGTCCAAACGCGCTGCGTAGCTAGGCCATAAGTCGGGGTTGCCACGACGGATTTCCTGAAAAGCAAATGCAATCAAGATTAGAGTGTCCCAGCAGTGCTCCCAGACCACGAAACTCACCCACAAACAGACGGAACCCCCTCTAAGAGCACCTCAAAGGCAAGCAAGTCATCAAAAACACAAAAAAAATTCCGCCTTGGATTTGGTCCAAAACACTTTTATCCGGTATTAAAGCTTCCCAGAAATGACCCCAGAGCCGTCAACCCAGGAGAAAACGAGTAGAAGACCCCCAAACAGCCAAAGAGCAAAAGTACAAAAATGGGGACTTAGTCAATTTTTCACAAATTTCCCAAATCGCTCCGCGCGCGCTCTGCAGCTAGGCCCTAACTCCCCTCTGCCACCATGGATTTGCTTCAAACCTCTTGCAAAGTAAAGTATATATAGCCAGCAGTGCGCCCAGACCCCGAAACCCACCCACAAACACCAGGAAGCCCCCCAAACAGGCCCCCGAAAACACTACATTGAGCAAAATGTCAGAAATAGCCCCAAAAAAAAGCGGCCTGGATTTTGTCCCAACCACTTCTACCCGGTATTAGACCTTCCCAGGAATGCCCCAAGACCCGCCAACCCACCCGCCAAGAAGCATAACACCCCCAAACAGGCCAAAAGCAAAATCTCATACTTGCAATATTTCTCGGCCTTCGGTCCAAACGCGCTGCGTAGCTAGGCCATAAGTCGGGGTTGCCACGACGGATTTCCTGAAAAGCAAATGCAATCAAGATTAGAGTGTCCCAGCAGTGCTCCCAGACCACGAAACTCACCCACAAACACCGGGAAGCCCCCCAAACAGGCCCCCAAAAACGCTACATTGAGCAAAATGTCAGAAATAGCCCAAAAAAAAAATCGGCCTGGATTTTGTCCCAACCACTTCTACCCGGTATTAGACCTTCCCAGGAATGCCCCAAGACCCGCAACCCACCCGCCAAGAAGCATAACACCCCCAAACAGGCCAAAAGCAAAATCTCATACTTGCAATATTTCTCGGCCTTCGGTCCAAACGCGCTGCGTAGCTAGGCCATAAGTCGGGGTTGCCACGACGGATTTCCTGAAAAGCAAATGCAATCAAGATTAGAGTGTCCCAGCAGTGCTCCCAGACCACGAAACTCACCCACAAACAGACGGAACCCCCCCTAAGAGCACCTCAAAGGCAAGCAAGTCATCAAAAACACAAAAAAAATTCCGCCTTGGATTTGGTCCAAAACACTTTTATCCGGTATTAAAGCTTCCCAGAAATGACCCCAGAGCCGTCAACCCAGGAGAAAACGAGTAGAAGACCCCCAAACAGCCAAAGAGCAAAAGTACAAAAATGGGGACTTAGTCAATTTTTCACAAATTTCCCAAATCGCTCCGCGCGCGCTCTGCAGCTAGGCCCTAACTCCCCTCTGCCACCATGGATTTGCTTCAAACCTCTTGCAAAGTAAAGTATATATAGCCAGCAGTGCGCCCAGACCCCGAAACCCACCCACAAACACCAGGAAGCCCCCCAAACAGGCCCCCGAAAACACTACATTGAGCAAAATGTCAGAAATAGCCCCAAAAAAAAGCGGCCTGGATTTTGTCCCAACCACTTCTACCCGGTATTAGACCTTCCCAGGAATGCCCCAAGACCCGCCAACCCACCCGCCAAGAAGCATAACACCCCCAAACAGGCCAAAAGCAAAATCTCATACTTGCAATATTTCTCGGCCTTCGGTCCAAACGCGCTGCGTAGCTAGGCCATAAGTCGGGGTTGCCACGACGGATTTCCTGAAAAGCAAATGCAATCAAGATTAGAGTGTCCCAGCAGTGCTCCCAGACCACGAAACTCACCCACAAACACCGGGAAGCCCCCCAAACAGGCCCCCAAAAACGCTACATTGAGCAAAATGTCAGAAATAGCCCAAAAAAAAATCGGCCTGGATTTTGTCCCAACCACTTCTACCCGGTATTAGACCTTCCCAGGAATGCCCCAAGACCCGCAACCCACCCGCCAAGAAGCATAACACCCCCAAACAGGCCAAAAGCAAAATCTCATACTTGCAATATTTCTCGGCCTTCGGTCCAAACGCGCTGCGTAGCTAGGCCATAAGTCGGGGTTGCCACGACGGATTTCCTGAAAAGCAAATGCAATCAAGATTAGAGTGTCCCAGCAGTGCTCCCAGACCACGAAACTCACCCACAAACAGACGGAACCCCCCCTAAGAGCACCTCAAAGGCAAGCAAGTCATCACAAACACAAAAAAATTTCCGCCTGGGATTTGGTCCAAAATACTTTTATCCGGTATTAAAGCTTCCCAGAAATGACCCCAGAGCCGTCAACCCAGGAGAAAACGAGTAGAAGACCCCCAAACAGCCAAAGAGCAAAAGTACAAAAATGGGGACTTAGTCAATTTTTCACAAATTTCCCAAATCACTCCGCGCGCGCTCTGCAGCTAGGCCCTAACTCCCCTCTGCCACCATGGATTTGCTTCAAACCTCTTGCAAAGTAAAGTATATATAGCCAGCAGTGCGCCCAGACCCCGAAACCCACCCACAAACACCAGGAAGCCCCCCAAACAGGCCCCCGAAAACGCTACATTGAGCAAAATGTCAGAAATAGCCCCAAAAAAAAGCGGCCTGGATTTTGTCCCAACCACTTCTACCCGGTATTAGACCTTCCCAGGAATGCCCCAAGACCCGCCAACCCACCCGCCAAGAAGCATAACACCCCCAAACAGGCCAAAAGCAAAATCTCATACTTGCAATATTTCTCGGCCTTCGGTCCAAACGCGCTGCGTAGCTAGGCCATAAGTCGGGGTTGCCACGACGGATTTCCTGAAAAGCAAATGCAATCAAGATTAGAGTGTCCCAGCAGTGCTCCCAGACCACGAAACTCACCCACAAACACCGGGAAGCCCCCCAAACAGGCCCCCAAAAACGCTACATTGAGCAAAATGTCAGAAATAGCCCAAAAAAAAATCGGCCTGGATTTTGTCCCAACCACTTCTACCCGGTATTAGACCTTCCCAGGAATGCCCCAAGACCCGCCAACCCACCCGCCAAGAAGCATAACACCCCCAAACAGGCCAAAAGCAAAATCTCATACTTGCAATATTTCTCGGCCTTCGGTCCAAACGCGCTGCGTAGCTAGGCCATAAGTCGGGGTTGCCACGACGGATTTCCTGAAAAGCAAATGCAATCAAGATTAGAGTGTCCCAGCAGTGCTCCCAGACCACGAAACTCACCCACAAACAGACGGAACACCCCCTAAGAGCACCTCAAAGGCAAGCAAGTCATCACAAACACAAAAAAATTTCCGCCTGGGGTTTGGTCCAAAACACTTTTATCCGGTATTAAAGCTTCCCAGAAATGACCCCAGAGCCGTCAACCCAGGAGAAAACGAGTAGAAGACCCCCAAACAGCCAAAGAGCAAAAGTACAAAAATGGGGACTTAGTCAATTTTTCACAAATTTCCCAAATCACTCCGCGCGCGCTCTGCAGCTAGGCCCTAACTCCCCTCTGCCACCATGGATTTGCTTCAAACCTCTTGCAAAGTAAAGTATATATAGCCAGCAGTGCGCCCAGACCCCGAAACCCACCCACAAACACCAGGAAGCCCCCCAAACAGGCCCCCGAAAATGCTACATTGAGCAAAATGTCAGAAATAGCCCCAAAAAAAAGCGGCCTGGATTTTGTCCCAACCACTTCTACCCGGTATTAGACCTTCCCAGGAATGCCCCAAGACCCGCCAACCCACCCGCCAAGAAGCATAACACCCCCAAACAGGCCAAAAGCAAAATCTCATACTTGCAATATTTCTCGGCCTTCGGTCCAAACGCTCTGCGTAGCTAGGCCATAAGTCGGGGTTGCCACAACGGATTTCCTGAAAAGCAAATGCAATCAAGATTAGAGTGTCCCAGCAGTGCTCCCAGACCACGAAATTCACCCACAAACACCGGGAAGCCCCCCAAACAGGCCCCCAAAAACGCTACATTGAGCAAAATGTCAGAAATAGCCAAAAAAAAAATCGGCCTGGATTTTGTCCCAACCACTTCTACCCGGTATTAGACCTTCCCAGGAATGCCCCAAGACCCGCCAACCCACCCGCCAAGAAGCATAACACCCCCAAACAGGCCAAAAGCAAAATCTCATACTTGCAATATTTCTCGGCCTTCGGTCCAAACGCGCTGCGTAGCTAGGCCATAAGTCGGGGTTGCCACGACGGATTTCCTGAAAAGCAAATGCAATCAAGATTAGAGTGTCCCAGCAGTGCTCCCAGACCAAGAAACTCACCCACAAACAGACGGAACCCCCCCTAAGAGCACCTCAAAGGCAAGCAAGTCATCAAAAACACACAAAAAATTCCGCCTGGGATTTGGTCCAAAACACTTTTATCCGGTATTAAAGCTTCCCAGAAATGACCCCAGAGCTGTCAACCCAGGAGAAAACGAGTAGAAGACCCCCAAACAGCCAAAGAGCAAAAGTACAAAAATGGGGACTTAGTCAATTTTTCACAAATTTCCCAAACCACTCCGCGCGCGCTCTGCAGCTAGGCCCTAACTCCCCTCTGCCACCATGGATTTGCTTCAAACCTCTTGCAAAGTAAAGTATATATAGCCAGCAGTGCGCCCAGACCCCGAAACCCACCCACAAACACCAGGAAGCCCCCCAAACAGGCCCCCGAAAACGCTACATTGAGCAAAATGTCAGAAATAGCCAAAAAAAAAATCGGCCTGGATTTTGTCCCAACCACTTCTACCCGGTATTAGACCTTCCCAGGAATGCCCCAAGACCCGCCAACCCACCCGCCAAGAAGCATAACACCCCCAAACAGGCCAAAAGCAAAATCTCATACTTGCAATATTTCTCGGCCTTCGGTCCAAACGCGCTGCGTAGCTAGGCCATAAGTCGGGGTTGCCACGACGGATTTCCTGAAAAGCAAATGCAATCAAGATTAGAGTGTCCCAGCAGTGCTCCCAGACCACGAAACTCACCCACAAACACCGGGAAGCCCCCCAAACAGGCCCCCGAAAACGCTACATTGAGCAAAATGTCAGAAATAGCCAAAAAGAAAATCAGCCTGGATTTTGTCCCAACCACTTCTACCCGGTATTAGACCTTCCCAGGAATGCCCCAAGACCCGCCAACCCACCCGCCAAGAAGCATAACACCCCCAAACAGGCCAAAAGCAAAATCTCATACTTGCAATATTTCTCGGCCTTCGGTACAAACGCGCTGCGTAGCTAGGCCATAAGTCGGGGTTGCCACGACGGATTTCCTGAAAAGCAAATGCAATCAAGATTAGAGTGTCCCAGCAGTGCTCCCAGACCACGAAACTCACCCACAAACAGACGGAACCCCCCCTAAGAGCACCTCAAAGGCAAGCAAGTCATCAAAAACACAAAAAAATTTCCGCCTGGGATTTGGTCCAAAACACTTTTATCCGGTATTAAAGCTTCCCAGAAATGGCCCCAGAGCCGTCAACCCAGGAGAAAACGAGTAGAAGACCCCCAAACAGCCAAAGAGCAAAAGTACAAAAATGGGGACTTAGTCAATTTTTCACAAATTTCCCAAATCACTCCGCGCGCGCTCTGCAGCTAGGCCCTAACTCCCCTCTGCCACCATGGATTTGCTTCAAACCTCTTGCAAAGTAAAGTATATATAGCCAGCAGTGCGCCCAGACCCCGAAACCCACCCACAAACACCAGGAAGCCCCCCAAACAGGCCCCCGAAAACGCTACATTGAGCAAAATGTCAGAAATAGCCAAAAAAAAAAGCGGCCTGGATTTTGTCCCAACCACTTCTACCCGGTATTAGACCTTCCCAGGAATGCCCCAAGACCCGCCAACCCACCCGCCAAGAAGCATAACACCCCCAAACAGGCCAAAAGCAAAATCTCATACTTGCAATATTTCTCGGCCTTCGGTCCAAACGCGCTGCGTAGCTAGGCCATAAGTCGGGGTTGCCACGACGGATTTCCTGAAAAGCAAATGCAATCAAGATTAGAGTGTCCCAGCAGTGCTCCCAGACCACGAAACTCACCCACAAACAGACGGAACCCCCCCTAAGAGCACCTCAAAGGCAAGCAAGTCATCAAAAACACAAAAAAAATTCTGCCTGGGATTTGGTCCAAAACACTTTTATCCGGTATTAGAGCTTCCCAGCAATGGCCCCAGAGCCGTCAACTCACCTGCAAAGAGGTACAACAACACCCCCACAAGTGCTGAGTCTTTCTTCATTGGGCGTAAACCAGCCCTCTGGTTTGATGGAAATAGGAGTCTGGAGGAGGAGGATAGAGGAGCATGTTCTTCTGAAATTGTGAACCTGAGGAATGCAGACTGCGGCAACTTCAAATCAATTAGCAAACCAGTGAAGACAGTTCTGCTGATGGGCTTGATTTTGTGATTATCTGATTAAAGTTTGAAATATATTAACTGTGCACAACAAAGAAAGACAGACAGACAGGAATAAAAGTGAATAGGGACGAAAAAGAAAGTTATTGATTCGTTGTCTCATTTTCAGGGCTCGGTATCACGGTCCAGGAATAAGAATAAGGCTTCGTCATCATACTCTGCGAATTCAGGCAGGGTGAGCTCAGTGTCACCTGACAGAGTAGAAATTCCCTCATCTATGTTGCTGGCCACCTCCTCTTCATCCGGCACGCTTTCTCGTACTCTGAAATCTGGTGGTATGAGGTGTTGATTCATCTTGATCATTGTTAACCTCTCCACATTTTTGGGCGAGAGGCGGCTCCATTTGGGAGTTACAATGCCACCAGCAGCACTGAAAACCCGTTCAGAAGACACGCTTGCGAGTGGGCAAGACAAGTAGTTTAAAGCCAGGTTGGTGAGCTGTGGCCACAATTCTTTTTTCCCATGCCAATACGCCAATGGGTCAGAATTAACATAGACCTCTGTTGAGTCATTCAGATAGTCCTTCACCATCGACTCAAGGTCCTCTTTCAAGGTTCCTCCACTTTGCTTAGCTCTTGCTGTGCCTCTGACCTTTTGAGAACCAAACCCACGCAGAGCTAGCCAATCCTCTTCAGCCTCCAATGTTTCTGTTGTGTCTCGTGCAGATGATCCGGTTGCCGGTGTCTTTAACAGCTGAGAGGTCACTTGTGCCACAGCCACAGGTGCAGAAGTGGATTGTTTTGACTGGGGATGGCCTGCTGATGTACTGCCATTTCCTTCAATTTTCAGCCGTTCTGTTTCAAACCTCTTGGCTGACAAGGCTAGCCAACGTTTGTACTTTGGAACATGTTCATCATCAAAAGGAAAGAATGCTTGGCCTGCCAGCGCCTTTTTGTAGCGTGGATCCAGAATAGTAGCACAAATGTAATGCTGTTCTGAGTGGATCTTTTTAAGACGTTCATCACCTTGTAGGAGCTCTAATAATTGCTCAGCCAGAAGCAAAGAGTCCTGGTTTTTGTCATCTTTTTCAAACACAGAACACACCTCCTTCAGTTGGTCCTCCAGCATGTACAACAATGGGATAGCTTTTCCCAAATTACAGTCCTCCTTGCTGACTGCACGCGTGAAGAACTCAAAAGGACGAAGCATGCGTGTCAGGCCTTGAACTATGTTCCATTGCGGCCCACCCATCCTCAGCTCCTCTGGACCCTCTGTAAGGAAATATTGATCGAGTTCCATATACTGCTCATACAGACGCTCAAGCATGTAGAAGGTTGAGTTCCAACGTGTTACCACCTCCTGGATGAGTGCTTTCACTGGCATTTTACGTTGATATAGCAGGCTCCTCAGCTGCTTCCGGGCCTTAAAAGAATGGCTGAAATGCTTGCACATTTTTCGGCAGGTGTCCAATACACTGTACGCTGCACTGGCTTTATTAGCCAAGAATTTTTGGACAACCAGGTTTATACAGTGCGCCAAACACGGCACTCTGAAATAGTAACCGTCCCTCATGGCCTTAACTATATTGGCAAATTTTAACAGGAGGGGGGAGAGAGAGAGTCAGTGGATTCAGTCTCACGGGTCATATGAATAAACAAAGTGGAATCCACTCAAAGTGATAGTGATCCCTAGAGTGATGGGGAACACACAGTGTTGTTTAAATGCCCCTCACACACCAACAGGCCCCTTGGTGTCATGCTTCATCATCGGGGCCTTCGCACCCCTCTACGGGATGCGGCGTGCTACGACTCGCGGATACGCAGGAGCACTTGAGGTGAACTATGTGTGGGGGTGTGTGTTATTATACAAAGGTGTGAGTGAGGTGAGGTGAAAAAAGTGAGTGGTTAAAAAATACCTGGCACGTGGGAAAAAAATACTTTATTAAATCCCCGGCTGGTATTATTAAAATGAAAGTGCAGGGCGTGGTTTAAATAGATACGTATTAGGGTATCCAGACCACTGTATCAAAAAGTCAACATGTTTCGGAGGTCAAAGCCCCCTTCTTCAGGACAAGGGTTAATGCACTTACCCTCCCCTTACTCACATGTAAAATGTAAAAGTGTCAATAAAAATTACCACAATGTGTAATGTTCCTAACAATGTTAAATGTTAGTGAATGTCGTTGCGCCCAATTGGCGTAAGAACCTGTGGAGACAAAATCATAGATAAACATACAGATCTATAATTCACAGGTTAAAGGAGAAGAATCAAGCTTCTCTGAAAAAACATCAGGTTGAACCAAAAATAATGGGACCCTGGAAAGGTAAAAGAAAAAGGACACTACAAACACATAGACACACACAACACCAAAGTTACTCTCTGCTCAGATGGAAAGAGAGCAAACAAAAAGGAATAAAAGTCTTACTTAAAGTTCCCAAATACAGGACTTCATGAGCCTTAGCTTATATTGGGGAATCCTTCCTTTCTAATCAGAAAACCTAAGAAATCAATATCAGGGGTTCAGTAGGAAAACTTTGTAATCAATGCGCCAATAGTACAGAGAACAACTGCTTCTCTCAATGGTCTATAACTCACGGTTACTGCAACAGCTAATCGCCTGCCTTTCCTCAACGCGGCTCCGATGAAGTGAGCTACGAAGAATTCAAGGCCCTTATATATGTTGTGCCTGTAGGTAATTAGTGCCGGTAAATTGATTAATGCAGCCCGGGAGGATGCCCAAATACGGAGATAACAACCTCCGAGCGTCCGGTGTTGCGCTAGCGCCTTTCACTGCTCTATCGCGCATGCGCATTACCGCTCCAGAGGTACGCATGCGCGGCGAGCGAGGCTGCCGCGCATGCGCCGGCGGAGACACTACGTTTAAACACGGAGCAATCGGTTTAACAACTAAATGCCTGTTAATGAATGGCGCTTCAATGGTAAATACACAATAATAAGCGCTTAGGTGATAAAATAAAGTATGCGCATATGAGGCAGTGCATTTGACAAATTTACCGCTAGAGGCTGAACAAAAAATAAGCAATAAGCACAACGGTGGTGAATTAAACTACCTTTAAGAAGTTTTTGTTAGATCACAGTGAATTAAACTACCCTAAAGGAGTTTTTGAAGGGCAACAGTATTCTGGTTGGACTCAACAGACGGTGATTATTTAACAGGGCTTGTTGAAAAAAGGGAACTCATGAAACATGGTCCCTACCGAAAGGGGATAAATCCTCAATCACAGCTAGGTAGTATCACGTTGCAATGGTGCATTGACCCAAAGGAACCCCACAGTCATATTTGTTAGATGTAACCACACGTGTACATCAACAGTTTGTAACGGGTAGTCAGATAAGGTTTATCTGAGAAGGTTCCATGGAATAGAATAGTTCAGCCCAGTGGTGTCGGTTCCCAACCGAAACACCCACCGTTGCTCTTTTTCCAGGAGACCCACCTCTGAGGGTAATTGTTCTATTATCGTCCACTGTAACTCATTCACACAGTGTTGATGTTCAATATAGTGGGTTGACATCTTGGTCGTGAGTTTCTTACACCTGATGTTGCTTTTATGTTCATTCAACCTGACCCTCACAGGTCTGGTGGTCATCCCCACATATTCTTTTCCACAAGGGCAAGTAATCAGGTAAACAACATTTTTACTGTTGCAGTTCGTAAATGCACGTTGTTCCCATTTTGTCCCATTGGTAAAGGTTAGATTCTGGCTCTTTTTTGTGAGGTGGCAGTTATTGCAGTTGCCACACGGGTAGTGCCCATGTACGCCTTGCAACCTCGTCTGATCCTTAGTAGGAGGGGGTGGTCTTGTATGAACGAGTATATCATACAGTCCAGCCAGACTTGGGGCAAATGTGCTGCCCATACTGGTCCCATGCTTCTGCCAGAAGAGAGTGCCCTCATATTGGTTACATCTAACAAATATGACTGTGGGGTTCCTTTGGGTCAATGCACCATTGCAACGTGATACTACCTAGCTGTGATTGAGGATTTATCCCCTTTCGGTAGGGACCATGTTTCATGAGTTCCCTTTTTTCAACAAGCCCTGTTAAATAATCACCGTCAGTTGAGTCCAACCAGAATACTGTTGCCCTTCAAAAACTCCTTTAGGGTAGTTTAATTCACTGTGATCTAACAAAAACTTCTTAAAGGTAGTTTAATTCACCACCGTTGTGCTTATTGCTTATTTTTTGTTCAGCCTCTAGCGGTAAATTTGTCAAATGCACTGCCTCATATGCGCATACTTTATTTTATCACCTAAGCGCTTATTATTGTGTATTTACCATTGAAGCGCCATTCATTAACAGGCATTTAGTTGTTAAACCGATTGCTCCGTGTTTAAACGTAGTGTCTCCGCCGGCGCACGCGCGGCAGCCTCGCTCGCCGTGCATGCGTACCTCTGGAGCGGTAATGCGCATGCGCGATAGAGCAGTGAAAGGCGCTAGCGCAACACCGGACGCTCGGAGGTTGTTATCTCCGTATTTGGGCATCCTCCCGGGCTGCATTAATCAATTTACCGGCACTAATTACCTACAGGCACAACATATATAAGGGCCTTGAATTCTTCGTAGCTCACTTCATCGGAGCCGCGTTGAGGGAAGGCAGGCGATTAGCTGTTGCAGTAACCGTGAGTTATAGACCATTGAGAGAAGCAGTTGTTCTCTGTACTATTGGCGCATTGATTACAAAGTTTTCCTACTGAACCCCTGATATTGATTTCTTAGGTTTTCTGATTAGAAAGGAAGGATTCCCCAATATACGCTAAGGCTCATGAAGTCCTGTATTTGGGAACTTTAAGTAAGACTTTTATTCCTTTTTGTTTGCTCTCCTTCCATCTGAGCAGAGAGTAACTTTGGTGTTGTGTGTGTCTATGTGTTTGTAGTGTCCTTTTTCTTTTTCCTTTCCAGGGTCCCATTATTTTTGGTTCAACCTGATGTTTTTTCAGAGAAGCTTGATTCTTCTCCTTTAACCTGTGAATTATAGATCTGTATGTTTATCTATGATTTTGTCTCCACAGGTTCTTACGCCAATTGGGCGCAACGACATTCACTAACATTTAACATTGTTAGGAACATTACACATTGTGGTAATTTTTATTGACACTTTTACATTTTACATGTGAGTAAGGGGAGGGTAAGTGCATTAACCCTTGTCCTGAAGAAGGGGGCTTTGACCTCCGAAACATGTTGACTTTTTGATACAGTGGTCTGGATACCCTAATACATATCTATTTAAACCACGCCCTGCACTTTCATTTTAATAATACCAGCCGGGAATTTAATAAAGTATTTTTTTCCCACGTGCCAGGTATTTTTTAACCACTCACTTTTTTCACCTCACCTCACTCACACCTTTGTATAATAACACACACCCCCACACATAGTTCACCTCAAGTGCTCCTGCGTATCCGCGAGTCGTAGCACGCCGCATCCCGTAGAGGGGTGCGAAGGCCCCGATGATGAAGCATGACACCAAGGGGCCTGTTGGTGTGTGAGGGGCATTTAAACAACACTGTGTGTTCCCCATCACTCTAGGGATCACTATCACTTTGAGTGGATTCCACTTTGCTTAACTATATTGGCGCCATTGTCCGTGGAAACATAACCAACCTGGCGTTTTAGTGGGGACAGCCAGTTAAGGACCTTTGTGTTAAAGACATCCAAAATGTTTTCTGCTGTGTGACGTTTCTCCAAACCAAACATGGCTAGTGTTGCATGTTTCCGAGCAGCTTTAAAAACAATGTCCGTGTCAACACCTGTGTTTAGCTTTGCTTTAGCCCCTGAAAAAGAGACCCAGTGTGCAGTGATGCACATGTAATCAGCGCCTGCCCCACTGGTCCACATGTCTGTTGTCAGATGTATAGTGTGAACAGCACTCTTCTGCAAAGCTGCCCCAATCACCTTCAGAACATCTTCATGTAGTGCTGGAACCGCAACTCGGGCAAAATAGAACCGGCTAGGAACCTTCCATTTAGGGCAGAGCGCTGCCACTAATTCTAGAAAACCAACCCCTTCTACAAAAGAAAAAGGGAGAAGGTCCAGAGCTAGCATTTTAACCAGCTTAGTGTTATACAGACGCGCCAGTGGGTGGTTGCATTCATATTGCGTTTCTGTAAACAACATCTTTTTAATGTTGCCCTGGACCAAGGATTTACGGGATGATGATGATATCTTCGACCCAGTTACGCTCGCTGATGAACTTTTCCGCATTGATGTCTCACTCTCTCCCACACTCTTAGTGTTGCTCACATGGGGTGTGCTGCTGACAGGGGTACTGGGTGTAAGTGAAGTGTTTGAATCGTCTTCTTCCTCCTCGTCATCATCAGATGAAAAATCAACGTTTTCATTACGTGCAATTCGGGCTTCCTTGACCGCGTCTAGGTGCGCAAACCATTGGACAGCGTGCGCTCTCCTAAGATGACCTCTCTGGCCTCCGGTACCATTGTTGGTACCAAACTTACCACGACTAACTCGAAGCTTACAAATGCTACAAATGGCTACGTTTTCCTTTTTTGGGCAAACACTAAAGAAGTCCCAAACTGGAGACTTGAAATGTCTTTGGGGGCCGGAGGAGGCGGCAATACTGGTGGTGGTGGTCCTGCTGCTAATGCCAGATGAAGTGGAGGATGTGGATTGCCGAACTTCAGTACGTTTTGCACTTTCACCACCATGAATTGAGGTCGAGGTGGGTACCTTCTTGCGAGGAAGAAATATGGAAGCGGTAGGTTTTGGTGTACTACTTAACTCCAAATCTAATGATTCCATTTCCATTGCCTCCTCGTCGACATCATCATCACGCTCAGCAGCTTCTCGGGATAGGGTCAAAATGTCTCTTTGCTGCATGCCCGGTGGGGCTGCAGTGACCATTGTGATGACTGGCTCGTCGTCATCGTGAGAGGCTTCATCACCAGCAGTATCTGTCACTTCTTGTTGAGCCTCATCACACTTCATAGGTATGAGTTTTTCGACCTTCCTTTTACGCTTAGGTACCGGTGTCAGATCATGGTGTGCCTCACTCTCAGGCTGCCGTGGTGGTACCCATTCGTCATCCAGATCATCAGAAGGCGGTGGGCTTGAAGAAGATGTAGACACCCCCCTTGATCTTTTCCTTGCTAGGGATGTGGAAGACAATGAATGATCATCAGGAGGAGTGGCTTCCAATGAAACCTCGGCTTCATTGTCGATTTCCTGATGTGCCCCTACTTCGGGAGGAACAACTATTGTGGGCACTTGTGAACCTCCATGCACCTTTGCTTGCGCATCTCCTTTTGATGCCTCTCCTTCCACATGTACTTGGGCGTGTACTTGCACATGGTGTTGTTGTTGCGGCTGTGGTTGTTCAACACTTGTCAGATGAGTTACAACAACCTGTGTTGATTCAGGGACATTGCTGCTACTTTCTTGCGATGAGCCAACATCACTGGTCGATGGTGATTGGAGAAGTACACTGACTGCCTCTGAAGCACTCAAGGGCTTTGACTTAAGTTGGCGTGGTGGTGGAGGCACTGAACCCAATGGAGCAGGGGTGCTGCTCCCAGCTTGGTCCCCAGCACATCCTGCTGCTGCAGGCGTACTTTTTTTTTTTCTCCCAAAAAACGTGGTGGGTGGCACACCAGCCTCCTTGGTAACTTGCTTCTTCTGCTCCTTACTAGCAACTTTCTTGCTAGAGGAGCTACGGAGACCTTTTTTTGGGGCCATCTTCTTCAGAGCAGGTCAGACAGCAGGCCGCAGTTGCACGAATTGTAGAGTTGTCTGAGGCCAGACGTGACGTCGCGTGACGTTATGCTGCACACACACACCGCTGCAGGACTTCTTCCTGGCACTGGTGGTTCTCTTGAGTCTTGTGCACCTAAAAACAATGGAAGACAGAGGAACATCAGTTCAGTTATACAGCACAAAAAAATCGAAAAACACTGCAAAATCAGCACAATCCCAATCCATCCATGGCCTCCATGATGTTTAAATTCAAGACAACCCACAGAAAGACTAGGCCCATGCAAGACTCACTACCCCTGGGCATAAATAATGGTTGAAAAGTAGGCAAAATGGTTGCAGGCCTAACAACAAAGCCTGCATTCAAAATGGCCACTTGCCTGCCAGCACATGGCCAGTGCCTGTAGCTGCACTCAAAATGGCCACCAGCCACATGGCCTGTCCCTCCCCATGAACACCCCCAAAAATCGAAAAACACTGCAAAATCAGCACAATCCCATTCCATCCATGCCCTCCATGATGTTTAAGTTCAAGACAGCCCACAGAAAGACTAGGCCCATGCAAGACTCACTACCCCTGGGCATAAATAAAGGTTGAAAAGTAGGCAAAATGGTTGCAGGCCTAACAACAAAGCCTGCATTCAAAATGGCCACTTGCCTGCCAGCACATGGCCAGTGCCTGTAGCTGCACTCAAAATGGCCACCAGCCACATGGCCTGTCCCTCCCCATGAACACCCCCAAAAATCGAAAAACACTGCAAAATCAGCACAATCCCATTCCATCCATGCCATCCATGATGTTTAAGTTCAAACTAGCCCACAGAAAGACTAGGCCCATGCTAGACTCAAATACCCCTGGTGAAAAGGCCACAAGTACAGCCCCAAAAACGAAAATGACTGAAAAATCAGCACAATCCCAATCCATCCATGCCCTCCATGATGTTTAAATTCAAGACAACCTACAGAAAGACTAGGCCCATGCTAGACTCAAATACCCCTGGTGAAAAGGCCACAAGTACAGCCCCAAAAAACGAAAATCACTGAAAAATCAGCACAATCCCAATCCATCCATGGCCTCCATGATGTTTAAGTTCAAGACAACCCACAGAAAGACTCAGTCCACCCACCACTGAGTACCCCTGGGCAAAAGGCCCCAAAACAGCCCAAAAATCGAAAATTCCAAAATTTTAGTTGCAGCAACTGTAATGCCCCAAACAAACTTACTTGTAAAATTTCTAATCCAACAGTGATCCAAAGAAAGTCAAAAAGGCCTCAAATCCAAATATCCAGCAGCATCCACAAAAAGTAATCCTTCCAGCTCCAGATCCAAATGAAAAGTGACCAGGAGATGGACAAAGCACTGGGAGGAGCCTGCTGAACAGGAACAGGAAGTTGAAGACTGTGGGGCACTTCCTTCCTCCCACCCCCCTCCCCCCCTCCCCCCCTCCCCAAAATGGACTCCTCGCTAAAAAAGTGCAGGCAAATGTCAACCTAAGGAGTTATTCAGATAAAAATCATCATTTCTAGAAGGTTTATGCTGCTTGCTGGTGGATTTCTTGTGCAGAATTGCAAATTTTATATTTTCGCTCGCCGCATCTCAAATCTCGCAATTGCGAAGTACCGCGAGACGTGATCTCGCCGTACTCGCGTTGACAAACTCTCGCTGGCAATCCGCGATGACGTTGCGCGCTCGCCAATTCCCGCGGGATCACACAGCAAGATCCAAAATGGCGCAGCACTCGCAAACTATCGAGAAAAACAACCCGGCAAACGATGATAAACGCCGCGCGCCGCAAAAATTGTATCACCAACGCCGCGCGCCGCAAAAAAAATCCGCTGCGTGCGGATTTGCGGATTTTGCGGGAAATTCGCGAATCTCGCGGATTGCGAATTTACCGAAAATCCGCGAGCGGAACGGATTTTCCGCCCATGCTTACTCCTGAGTAAGTGTGTCTGCAATGCTACAGTGTAAGGAGGACCCTGGATTCCATTTTGGTAAACCAAGCCTGCCTGGTGAAGATATGAGGAGAGGAATCCCCCCAGGTCGATTTGTGCATTGCTGCACTGTGAGCTGGGTGAGGACACATTGGAGAAAAGGAACAGACTTTTACATCTCAAAAGACTGCTCTTTGATTCAGTGATAGATCACCAGGAAGGGGCCTCGACAAATATCAGGAAGGGAGATGGGGCTGATAGGAGAATCATAAAGGGTAGGACTCGGGGTCTGGGATTAACCCTTTGATGCACATATCACTGTGGCTGACATCCAGGTGTTAACTCTGGGCACTCCCATGAATTATGTTGTGGACAACCCACTTTGGAGTTGCACCTGCTGTGACGGACCTCTTTGATGAAGGAAGATGAAAAGGAGAAGTGCTCACTGCGAAAGAAGCCGAACTCCATATTAAACTTCAAACACCCAGACTCTATTATTCCAAAAATGTCCAGCACTCTTTCACAAAGTGAAAGTGATCTATTACTATGCAACACAATCATAACAATTTGTAAAGAACAATGTTATATCACAGTATTCCATTCAGTGAGTCCCGGTAAATGATGAGTCTTCAGTGGACGAGTAATAAATTCTTTATTTGATTCAAAAATTGGAATTCTTTCTTCATAAAAACCACACTGTAGCCGGTGCTTACACGTTTCGTCCAACAAGGACTTCTTCAGGGCGGATGAATCGCTGTCTGGATTGCTTGGTATACTTGAGTAAGAATTTTACTGTTTCTTCTTATGATAATTATTTACATAAGTCACTTCCTTGGTACATTTGGTGCAATTTCTGTGTCACTACTGTGCTTGTAGATTTTGGATGAAAGTCTCCCCTGATATGTATCGCATAATCTTTCGATGGTGAATAGTCTGTGGTGCGCTGGATTTTTATAAGTCCAACATATTGTGTTCGGTCTGACAGCTGGCTTCGTGGCATCGTGTCCACCGCGGTGGACACGACGCCACGAAGCCAGCTGTCAGACCGAACACAATATGTTGGACTTATAAAAATACATATCAGGGGAGACTTTAATCCAAAATCTACAAGCACAGTAGTGACACAGAAATTGCACCAAATGTACCAAGGAAGTGACTTATGTAAATAATTATCATAAGAAGAACCAGTAAAATTCTTACTCAAGTATACCGAGCAATCCAGACAGCGATTCATCCGCCCTGAAGAAGTCCTTGTTGGTCGAAACGCGTAGGCACCGGCTACAGTGTTGTTTTTATGAAGAAAGAATTCCGATTTTTGAATCAAATAAAGAATTTATTACTCGTCCACTGAAGACTCATCATTTACCGGGACTCACTGAATGGAATACTGTGATATAACATTGTTCTTTACGAATTGTTATGATTGTGTTGCATAGTAATAGATCACTTTCACTTTGTGAAAGAGTGCTGGACATTTTTGGAATTATGATTGTTTGAGACTTGTTAGTCTTAGGGAGATCGAGGGGTTTTGGATCTCCAGTCCCTAGCACCTAAAATTCGCAGATATAAACTTGACACTAGTGGATAAGTGCAATTTTCTATAGCCCCAAACCCCTGTGCTCAG
Organism: Lissotriton vulgaris; assembly: GCF_964263255.1. Classification (NCBI taxonomy): domain Eukaryota; kingdom Metazoa; phylum Chordata; class Amphibia; order Caudata; family Salamandridae; genus Lissotriton; species Lissotriton vulgaris. Next base: position 1,842,835,750 of record NC_141689.1, on the reverse strand, counting down.
TGTGTATAAAACACCCAGACTCTAAATTACATTTGATCTTTGCAAAAGGACTATAAGAAGGGGAGGTTGAGTCCCCATGAATTTGTAATCTGGAAGCAGCTGGATGGGCTGTGTGAGAAGGGGAAGGTCTACAAGACTTCTGCCTGTAACCAGGCTGGGAGCCAAGGTCTGCTAGTCTTCCTGATGAGTGAAGGGACATCACCCAGGGACACCAAGACCACCTGCCCTGGAGCCTGGAGTACCATCGCCTGGTTGTTTGCCAAAATCAGTGTGTCCTGTGAGGAAAAGAAAAGTGTTAGAGGGAGCAAGGTCCAGTAGGGAGCCCTCCTGAGAGGAATCCCTGAGCATGTTGTAAGAAGAGATGCTGTGCACCGATTGGGTCATTCCTGTGCAGGAACAGTCCAACGACCCTCGTATGCTAGGGTAGGGCCGCTGTGATTTCAGCCATGTGAAGTATACCATGCGGGAAACACCAGAACAACACTGCTGTGCTGCAATCACCCCGTATTATAGAAGTGACCACGGTGAACTTACCTGGGCCAGAGCATGACACTTTTTAAGGGTGCCCAGCCAATAGCGAGGCATGGGGCAACCCCATATGTCAGAAGTGGCTGCTAGTATCACTGATTCCAACTGTTCGGGCCATGACCTGGACAAAATTAATACAATCATGGCCTATGGGTCTAGCCTGCCAACTGCACCTGACTGTTTCAACAAGGATTGCAGGATGCCACTGAGGATGTCGCACTCTCGCTGGAGATCCAGTTGGGATCCGAAGAACTCCCCTCCCTTTTGCTAGAGGAAAGGCAACTTACCTTTTGTATCCACTAAGCGGCAGCAGCTCTGATCTCTGGAAACCTACCGCTGGTGCTTCTTGGAAGGAAGAGCCTGCGTCACAGGGTGTTGACGCATCCATCATGAGCAGCCCGCCTTCACCCTACAGGATCCGCACTTGGGAGAGTATGAGGAGAGGGCACTCACTGCACTGCTGAACACTGTCACACCGCCAGAGTGGGTAAGACTGACACTGGGACTTTGGGGCCCTGGGGGATTCAGTGCTGAAGGTGCTGTGACATCATAGACACTGACAGCCTGAAGAGTCAACAGCGAACTCTTGAGTACTACATATACACTGAGGGTCCCCCATCCTGGGACACTCCGACCTCTCTTTGGTGGATCACTTCTCCTGTAAAGTTGAGTACCATGCTTCATAGCAACTCACAAGCAAAATCATACAGAGATCTTGGCAAGGGAATCAATATGTCAGTCTCTTTCACAGTAATGCACCAGGTATGCCTGAAAACAATGTTATCAGGAGCAGGGACGCAAAGTGTACCTGCATCAGGGAACAGCCTAAACATGTATTTCTTTGTAGTTTTCTAACTAATATTAATGATTTGTATGGTGAGGAAGTATAGAACATGATATTAATAGAAGGTGGGTATGACCTGAAGTTGCAGAAGAGAAGTGTAACATGGCACAAGGTGTAACTTGTCAGCACACCTTATGGTACGGTCCCACAGGAGTTTGGGCTCTGGTTTCCTACACTCACAGTCCTGAGTGAGCCAGAGGATTATCTGTGAGTCATATGGTCATCCCCTGCAAACACATAGCTATCTCCACGGAGTGGAATAGAGAATGTGTCGCAACATTGGCAGTCAAGTTCACTGACAGAAGTTCTACTTTCATCATAAAGCATCACAGGATGCTTTTGATCACTTTTATATTTCGGCTTCTCCAACTGCAAGAAAATAGAAGGATTTGGTTGGGGTTGACAGGTGGACGGTCCTACTGAAGGGCAGGGGTGGAGTGACTTGCCCACTGTTGTGGGAGCTGACTGGTTGTTTGGCCCCAGGACCGAGCAAACCAGTCACTCTCCTGTTTTCTCCATGTAGGCTGCATTCAGCCTGCATGGAGAAAACGGCCTCCCCACAGACGCCTGTGTGGTCGATGTCCCAGCCAATCACAACGTTGCCATTGCAGTGTTGTGATTGGCTTAGGGGAGGAGAGGGAGGCTGTTTGATTCCTGGGACTCAGAGCAGAGAGAGAAGGAGATGCAACCTGGGACCGGAGGTGAAGGTAACTTTCAATTAAACGTTATTCTCATGCCAGTCGCAACTGCATGGACAGCTTCCTCGCATTGTACTTGGTCATTCGGAATGGGGGACGATTCGGTCAGAAATGTACGCTCTGAAGTGGATTTGCTTCTTCCGAATCCTGTTTGGAGCCCGTCCGAATGACTTCGGAATCAACCCCTAAGTGTCAGACTCATAAAGCGCACTGACAGAATAATAGGACAACTACATGGAAAATGGCAAAGTATCCCAGTCAATTACAAAAATAATAGGAAGCCCCCAAAACACAAAACACCAGAGATTTTATAGTAAAATCACACAAGCTATTAATAGATTTGGCAAAATCAGCATGGCATGATCATGGTTAGGGTTTCATTTGGCAAATCAGGGACAACAGCGTAATAATTAAAAACAACATAATTATTTAGCACTGACCAATTTCTTAGGGTTAGAGAAATCTTCCATTGTTTCCTCAGCACTGCACTCTGGAGATGTACAATACAAATGAAATATTTCTTGAACAATGGCTCATAGAGCTAACACTTCTTCAGCAGAACATCCAGCGGAAGTCCTTGAAAATTATACTTTGTGTCCATCATGGAAGCCTCATTCCCACTACACATTGTCTAACAAGATATTATACAATACTAATTCATTGACGTCATTCGCTTGATTTTCCGAGGAGTAAGAGGATAGAGCTTTGCAGCGGGATGCTGATTGAGAGGGGGCCTGAGATCTAGAGACTGAATAGCACACAAGAAACAGCATCCATTTATTAAATAATGGTGTACCACTCACAAATGTGGCATAACTATTCATGACATCATCTAAACTTGTAAATGACCTAGGTAACTTGTTCTAGGTGCTATTTCATCAGTTCATTGGTGGATAGGCATCATTGATTCTAAAACAATTCAAAAATAATTTCCGCACAATATTTGCACATTTTGCATATTTTTGAAAAATACAATAACCTACACTTCAAAAATTGTTCCAGCACTACGGTCGGATCACATTATACAAGTATGCACATGGAAAAAGAGGATTTCCATGTTTGCATAGGGTCACTGATACAGTTTGAAGACAACGAATTCTTGTGAGGAAAGATCAAGTTTAATCTCTTCTTACACAACCTCCAACCGACGTAACTGTCAAAACAAGTACAGCTAGAACAATCACTTGGAGTGTTCCATGGGCAATAGAACACAGGGGACGAAGAGAATCGACCAAGAAATAATAATGACAAAAAGAAAACAACATTGTAGCATCCTGCTACAAGAAACACAGACACAAGTACTCATGTTAACTGGAGCTTTATTCACTACGTCTTATCCCTGCATTGTCCCTGCTCTAACTGCCTGGTTCCTGTCCCCTAGCTCCTCCCGTTCCTGCTCCTCCCTCCTAGCTCCACCCCAACCACTAGACTACCCCATACAATCCTACATCTCCCCCTTTCTTAACAAAATGAACTTAGTTTCCACATTGTTTGTAGGTCTTCAATCCACCACACAGGTTGACGACCAGCCTGTTCTTCAAGCATCAGTAGTGTTGAATCCTTGGTGGTCCTGACTTTGATCAGTCTTTCCGGTGTCTTAGCCACAATGTCCTTAGCCGCGGGAATGCACTTTTGAGAATGCAACCCATTGCATGTGGGCTGCTTATTATTCGGTTCCGCAGTTATCGTGGTTCTTTCTTGTTGTGTGACGGCTACTGGCTCAGCTCGGCAGTGACCGTCTGCCTTCCTTGGTGACTCTTGGTCTATTGCCGATTGATCTCCTTCGGGAGCGGACGATGGGTTGGTTTTCTTCTGAGCTCCCACCTGTGGAGTTGTTTCTCTTTGTCTTGTCAGGTTGGGAACCGCACTGTTCTTCTGTTCACCATCTGTCAGGTTGGGAGCAGCACTGTTCTTCTGTTCACCGTCAGGCATGCCAGACGTTAGTATATTATCTGACATGGGTGTCCTGTCTTGATTCCTGGACTCATGTGCGGCCTCTGTTTATTTCTTCCCTTCCCACTCGTGTTTGAGGCTGGCGAGACCCTTGCCCACCCGGTCATGTGTCTGTTTGTCTCTCATTCGGTGGCAGCTCATCTCTGTCACCACGTTCGGTCCTCCCTGCGGGGTGACGGGATAATCCTTTACCACTTGGTAGATATTGTCCCATTTCTTTGTTCTCCTTCCGTCAGTTCTTTGAGTCAGCCTCTCTGACCCCATCAGGGGTGACGGTATATTATTCATGTCTTGAGGTGGCGATGACGGACGTGACTTGTTGTCCTTTGATTCTGTTGTGCGTCCGGGTGATTGATGCCATGGCCGTGGTCGGGACCATGATTTTGTTGACTCGAAGGATCGGACAGACATGTCTTCCGACTCGGAGGAGTCGGTTGCCGATTTCCTTTGAGAACGTTCTTTTGAGGGCGTCGTGGCTGATACGTTTATTGAGTTGGTATTCTGGGATGACATGCTCCTGGGGTCGGAGCTATCTACGGAGCATTTCCTTGGGTATACCTCTTTTTGTGTCTTCTGTGTTGTTGCGGTGGAGGGATCATTTACTTCATTAGTTTGGTCTCGGAGCATTTGGTCTTTACCCTTTTCACGGGACATCAATTGTCCCTTCTCCGCTTTCTCGTTGACACAACTGTCTGTAGTGCACATGCCTCTCCCTTTTCGGTGTCTGAGTGGCTTGCCACTCCTCATGTGGTTGGTTTCTTCTTCTCGCTTGTTGTTTGTGTTAACGTCCGTGCCATTGGGGTGATTTGTCTCACTGCTTGATGCTTCCTCGGACTCATCTGTAGACTTTGGTGCATAGCGGGAGGATGGCCAGGATTGTTCGCGTGCTGGTTGCCGGCATTGACGGGATAGGTCCCATCTTCCATAGTTCGTCTTTCTTGCCTTCTTGTTGAGCAATCTGCCATCTTGTCCATGGGTGTGATTTGTCCCGCTTGACACTTCATCTGTTTCATAATCATTCTCATCATCGGTTGACTGACTCCTTGAGGTTGAATAACTTTGTGAGGTTGTATCAGTATCATCATCTGTTGACTGACTCCTTGAGGTTGAATAGCTCCATGAGGTTGCATCAGTACCGCTTTCGCAATCCTGATTCATCCTGGTCTTTTGTGATGGTGACTTGGAGTGTTCCATGACGCTCTGTCTCTGGTTTCTTGACTCTGATTCACCCTCCCCCTTATTAGCCTTGTCTGTTTCCTGGGCCTCTCCCTTAGGCATAAGGGGTGCCTCTTTCCAGACATCCATGTGTCTTGCATTTGAGTGCATGTCTTTCGAGAAGTCTTTTACTTTTATTCGCACTCCAGCCTCGGCCCCTCTGATGATTCTCGTTAGCGACCATTGCTCCTGAAGAATCTTGCGCTTCGTGTCTGCGCTTGAACAGCCTTCGATTATTCGGAGCCGAACTGCTTCTTCATTAGTGAATGTGTTGAAGTGGCAGCAGGGTACCAGACTTAGTAACCGGGTAATGAATCTCGGCAGTGGTTCTCCTGGTTCCTGCCGCGCTGTATTGAAAGCGATGCGAGCATGATCCACTTCCACCAGTGCATGGAAATGGGCACGTAGTTTCACTTGGAGTCTTCCATAGCTCTCTGTGTCCCTTTTGGGAAATGATCTGATTAGGCGACGGCCCTCGTGACCGACTAGCTGGAGGAGTAGTGTCAGACATTTTCCATCCCTTTGTTCACCGATTGCATCAAGGAAATCGTCCAGGGAATCCAGCCACCGGTTCCATTCGGGACCCAAGTTCTGACCGTCAGTCTGTGACACTGGGGGTGGTACTTCAATGCAAGGACTAGGCCGGTGGGTTGCTTTTGCCGCCGCCATGAGGGAGGTGTGTTTTGTCTGCTATCGTCGTAGAATTGTTCGCTTTGTTTCCCGTCTTGTTTGCTGACTTTCTTCGGCCAGGATCCCGTGTCTAGCCGTCTCCTTTGATTTCGGGCAGGTTTGCCACTCCTGGGTGACTGCTGTATTCTGTCCGCCTTTAGCACGACTGTTTCAGGAGGCTTCACTGAGTTGGGCTTGGGTTTCCTGATTTCAAAATGGCCACCACTCAGCTGGTCCACACATGACACTTGGCTCAGCACCTTCCCACTGTTATTGGGGTGGCCTGCTAACTGCAGGTGATTTGGGGTTCTCCTTGCTGTTGATCATCTATCTTTGCGTGGCGCGGGAAGGTTGCTTCGGTACTTGCTTTTGTTCGTTACGTTCCAGATCTGTAGTTGCTTGGTGCACTTAGAATGTGCACTCGCCTGTGCTCGCTGACTTCGAGACTTGTATTTATCCGTGCTTGGTATGTTCAGGTCTGTATTGGCTCGTGCTTGTGGCGTTCTGGGTTTGCATTTGCTTGTTTTAGTACCATTCGATATTTGTGCCAGCTTATGCTTGTTTGCACCAAGGCTTGCTTTTGCTCATGTCTGTTTATGCTTGAAGCATGTGCTTGCCTGTGCTTGCTCTCAGTGTGTCTCTTGCACTTGCCAGTGCTTGTTGTGTTTACGGTTGTCTTTATTTGTATCTTGCGTTAGTTGATGCTCGTTTTGTCATTGGTCTCGCATTCACCTCTGCGTGTTCTAATGCACTTCTTGCATTTACTTGTGCTTGTTTGTCTTTGTTATTGCTTTTGCCAACGTTTGCTTATTTATGTCTATCAATGCGCGTTCATTGATATAGCCCGTTATTTGCCAATGTTCATTCAATGTAGTCATTCCATTTGCCAATGCTTGTTCTTTCGCATTTGCCAATGCTTGTTGTACTATTTCTCTCCTTGTCTTTATCAATGCTTGTTTTCTTAGATTGCTTCTTGCATTTGCATGTGCTTGTTTGTCGTCTTTTGAGCGCTTTGTTATTCTTCACTTGCATTCGCCAACGCCTGTTTGCATGCGTCACTGTTTGTTTTGTTGCAGTCACCAGTGCTTGCTTCACTTACAGTTGCCAATGTTTGTTTATTCTTCACTTGCATTCGCCAACGCCTGTTTGCATGCGTCAATGTTTGTTTTGTTGCAGTCACCAGTGCTTGCTTCACTTACAGTTGCCAATGTTTGTTTATTCTTCACTTGCATTCGCCAACGCTTGTTTGCATGCGTCAATGTTTGTTTTGTTACAGTCACCAATGCTTGCTTCACTTACAGTTGCCAATGTTTGTTTATTCTTCACTTGCATTCGCCAATGCTTGTTTGTATGCGTCAATGTTTGTTTTGTTGCAGTCACCAATGCTTGCTTCACTTACAGTTGCCAATGTTTATTTTGATCCTCTCTGCCAATGCTTGTTTTCTTTCTCAGTGCCTGACTTTAAAATGGCCGCCGTTGTATTGCACAGGGTTGTCCTTCTCAGACGCCTGACTCTAAGATGGCCGCCGTCACTGCAGGCACACACGAGGCTAGCTCTCCAGGCTCATCCACTCGGGGCATTCAAGACTCACCGGCGGTCGGCTTCTGGGGCAGTCCACGCCAGGATTCACTCCTCCACGGTCACCATGGACAACAGGTGAGATCGGGGTGGGCTCCCGGCTCGCCTCCGCAGTTCCTGGTCGTCTTCGCCGATGACCTCCCAAACCTCACGCATCGGGCGTGAGGTTTTCCGACGTCCGATGTCTCCCGGGCTCGGATTTCAGCGCGCGCAGCAGCGCTTGCTGGCGGCACGTTGTGGACACCGTCCACACTTCAGGGACACTCTTCTCACCGCTCTGGGCACTTCACAGGGTCGGAGTAGGCTCCCGATCCCTGCGCTCAGGCTGCTTTACCTTCGCGCAGTTTGGCGCTCGTTTCTTCTATCTCCAGGCGGCAACCAACAGCGTTTTCAGAGCTGCTCGGGCAGGGCGTCTTCTCAGCGCTTTGGGTTCAGTGGGGCTGGCATCTATCCCATCCTCGTCGCCAGTTGTAGCATCCTGCTACAAGAAACACAGACACAAGTACTCATGTTAACTGGAGCTTTATTCACTACGTCTTATCCCTGCATTGTCCCTGCTCTAACTGCCTGGTTCCTGTCCCCTAGCTCCTCCCGTTCCTGCTCCTCCCTCCTAGCTCCACCCCAACCACTAGACTACCCCATACAATCCTACAAACATCATATAAATATTAATGTCAGAACCTTTACATCAGCATAGCTTAACTCATAACAGTCATGCTCTCTTATAGATTGACAGAAATCCCTTTAAATGTAGATCCACTATTAATCCAAGCCCTCATTTGATTTTGCCTAAGGGACCGTGTACCCTCTTCTGTAATGCAAACTGAGGCAAGCAGGGTAAACAAACCTCAGGGCTGTATGATAATACTGGGAACAAGTAGGGGAGACAAAATGGTTTTATAGTTATTGCCTACTTTATTGACAAGGTTTTCTGTGTATGATAGACTCACTGCCCTATCCCCCTCAATTGTCTTCATTCAAACAGTGCTTGTGCTACCTGAAAGTTCAGGATATGAGTTACAAACAAAAACAATATATGGTCTCTTACTATTTAAAAATCACAGGCATCTCGCTTACGGAGAGGTTCTAAAGAAAAAGTCACCTTGTCTCCTTTCCTCTTCCCCGCTTCTCCTGCCTTCTGTCAAAACAAGAACAGGCCTTAATCTAGGGGAACAAATTGCACTAAAATCGTGTTCTATAAACACACTGAAATGACTCAGCCCCAGGTGTAAAGGCAAGCACACCTCAGTCATGCTTTTCATTTTCCATTTTCATGGATCATTTCATGTTCGGATCTATTTATACAGGAAAAGCAACAAGGCTAATTCACCCAAAATAAATTGGGTTGCACGCTCAGAAATGGACCATTCATCTCTTTCTTTACGGTAACCCATTTGAAATGTGTGGCAGTGTTATGGGAGGATCTTGCTGGGCACGTCCTACATGTGTCTGACTAATGTACCTAATATAAATACTTAGTTCAATAATTAAAGGCAATGGTTTACGTTATGTCTTCCCGTAATGAGGCAAAGCTTCAGGTACTCAGCTAGCTGAAGAAGATTTGTCAAAAAACAATTTTCTTAACTCACAACATAATATCAAGCTATATGTTAAAGAGACAGTAATTATTCACTGTGCAGAGGTTCTATTACTCATCTAGAAAGATGCACTCATTTAAAAGCACTCACAGTGATAAATAGACATGGTTTTAGGAAGCCAGCGAACGTACACTTATTTAGATCTTTCTCTCGAAGCAAGGCATTCTGGAATCATGCATAGGTGAGTAAATGTTACCTAAATACTTTGACAGTGGCTTCGCCCCCGAGCCATCTTAGAAGCTGATGATACTTTACACAACATATAAACCGAATATCAGAACAAGGCTAAACATATACAGGCACACGCCATAGAAACATCAATGAGAGCAAGCACTGTAAAAGAGTGCCTGGAGTGTAGAAATAGAAGAATTGCATATACCGTATTTCTAACTTGCTTAACAAATTGAAGTAGTAAAAGATTTTTAACCATAAGGGATTTAGAAACCACTAAAAATATATTTTCTGCAAGCACGTAATTCATGGGAAAGTACTACGTCAGCTAAACGTAAATGCATTACTGAGTTTCAATTACAATTGTGTGGATTCTTATGATAATTCTGAACGTATGATACAGAATTATCTTCTCCTCTCATTGTAATGCACCATTGACTTTGAAATATCGGTGCAACTCCTCTGTGCAACAATTTAGAAAGCTGAATTTCTATATGAATAATCTCTATAACATAAGTGACCTACATTTCCTCAAACGAAAAATGTATCAGTGAAAGTTGCATTTTGGTATTTTGAAAAGGTGGTATGAGGCCATACTTGCTATTGAAAGATTTCATGAAATGATTTATGATATTTGACCACTTTGCTAAGGTATAATTGATTTTCATCCACTTATATCTAAAAGGCACCTACATATATGTGTATTTCATTTACGGACTTGAAGGCCTTAACTTGACTTTATTCCTTAAAGTTTATACGCTCCCATGACTTTGTGAGAAATAAATTCTCCTCAGCTCTATCTTATGTAACTTTCTTGTACTTTCCCTTCATAGTTTGGGATCCAATGGTATGTTGCAGTACAGCATATTGATACTACTGCGCAACAAACGTTTTGTTACTAGCACAACGAAAAGCAAATGTTTGACGTTACAGCGCAAACATTTACAACGCATGCCTTTACAATGCAATTTTTACATCAAAACATCCATTACAACGCATGATTTTACATCGCATGCCATCACAACGCATTTTTAGAAACTACATTCACACGCATTCCATTACAACGCCTACCATTACCACACATACCATTACAACACATATTACTTGTGGGGTAAGTGTTGGATAGTGTAGAGGTAAAAATTACCATTTCCACTCCAGTGAGTGCAACAGTAGGGTAAGTGTTGGATAGTGTAGGGGTAAAAATTATTATTCCCCATTACATACCTTATATTGTGTTGTAATGGCATGATTTGTAGTGACGTGTTGTAATGACGTGTTGTAGTGACATGTGATGTAATGGCTGCGTTGCAATGCCATGCGATGTAAAGGATGTTTGCCTTGTAATGACTGTGCTGTGAAGGCAGTGCAATGCAATGACTGAATTGTAAAGGTTGTTTCCCAAATGTTGCCACTCTTGCTTCTTGTGAGCGGATGCTGACCCCAGGGGTACCTAATGATAATGGTGTGACTGTCTCCAGACTTATCAAACTATATTATTCAACACCTTTTGGGAACTTCGGGGACACACTTGGTCAGGCACCTTTAGCTTTGCCTTGCCTGTCTCCCTTCATGTGGTCCTGAGCTACATTGGACTTAGCTAGACTGGAGTTGGGCTTCATTCAAAGGCTGAGCTGAGGGAGGTCTCTCAGGCTCTGAGGAGAAGCGGCACATGTCCCTCTAGCACTGCTGACACTCTAGCCCAACTTAACCATTTCCTTCCTGTTATTGTCAATTTAATACACTATGGGACTTATTTACAAGCCCCTTGCACCACTTAGTGTGCTGACCCATATTTACAAGGCCTAGTAAATATGTCCCCTTTCATGGATTACTCTGCCTGAAAGGGGTGTTCCATAGGTTCCATGGTCCCACACAGCATCCATGGATTCTTTGCATTCCCAGATTTACAAGGTTTTGCCAACCTGGGAATTTGTCAGATTCTAAAGCCTTCCCAGGGGAGGCATAAAAGTGCCGCAACAAGGAGAACTGCCTTTATTTCGCCTTCTGTTTTCCTCATTCTGCAGCACACATAGAAGGAGGAAAATGCCATCAATGATTGTTTTGTGCAGGAAGGTATCCCTTCCTGCACAAGCACAATCATCCCTGCATTGGAGGCACCCTTGCACCATGGTATAAGGGTGCTTTAGTTGGCAGTAGGCAGCCTATTGTCCCAGGCACCCTATTGAGCGCCGGCACAGTGAAAAGCCCAGGGATGTGTTGTATTGTTGTAATTACAAGGCATCCCTACACTTTCCTAATGACGCAGCTCGGCTCAGCAAGATGCTTGCTGCACAGTGCCCCTCTATATTTGCTGAAAGAACTCCAAGAACTTTCCCCAGCTCTTGCTGGTGGCAGATGTACCTTATCTAGCAGACTTACCTTGCACTCCTCAGCTGAACCAAACTTTGTAATGCTCTACTGAGATTACCCCTGATCCTGGTCTCACCAGGCTCTTTCATATAGACTTATGGGAATTGCCTATCCTTTCTTGATGTGTAGTTGTATACTACATTTGTATCTGTATTTCTGTGACTCTTGACTGCTTTAACTAAATTCTGATTCATGCTTTGATTGCTTTATAAACGAAATATTTTAACTCTTAGGGGCTGATTAGGATGGCAGGGGGACTTTAGTCCTCCCGCCACCCCAGCGGTGCTGGGACCGGCCGCTAGTGGTGCGACGGTCCCGCACCTGCAATTAGGATGCCACCGTCACCATGGCCGTGGCATCCTCCATTCCCAGCATTGTGGCGGGCGGTGCTCACAGCACCACCCGCCATAATGCTGGGAATGCACGTGTGCATTTTCATGCACAAGGTGACAGGCACCGCGAGGTGCCTGCCACCATGTCCTTGACAATGCAGGGGGTACCTGTGCACCCCCCCACTATATCATGGGGGCCTACAACAGGCCCCCAAATGCAGACTCCGCATGGCTTTCCATTGCGGGGTCTACGCATGGAAAGACATGCTCCACTGCCCATGCTAATATGAGTGGCGGGAGTGACCACTGCGCCTATAACAAGGCCGGGTCACCCCTCCTGCTCCTGACGCCGATTCCTGCTGTAGCTGTCCCCGAGCGACCCAGCCCCCGCTGAGCCGCCCGCCTGCCTGCACAGATTTCCCGCCACTGCCTCCCTGCGGCCCGCCCACCACCAGCCCATTCGCCGCCCCGGTCCCGCCACCCAGCTGACCCGCCCTCCCGGCTCCTTACTTATGACGCCCACAGAGCGACCGCGTAGCGGACGCGCGCAGCGGGAGCACCTATTGAGCGCCGAAGGTGCGCCAAAGGTAAGCCCGTCTGCGCCCGTCCGCGCCTGGACCGCGCCCAGTGCCAGGACCCCTGGCCCCCGCCGAGGCAAGACGACCCGACGGACCTACAACGCCACCACTCTCAACGCACTCAATGCCGGCCGGAACCCTGCCTGCTACCGAGCCACCCCGAGACGCACCAAAGGACCCTTCGTCTGCAAAGCCTGCCGCTTCACCTGCCACCGGACCTGCCACGCCCCCGCCGACTCCAACACTAACAGCAACCACCTGAAGTGCATCCTGCTGAACACCCGCTCCGTCCACAGGCACGCCGTGGAACTCTGGGACCTGCTCGACGCAACTACACCGGACGTTGCCTTCCTCACCGAAACCTGGATGAACGCCTCCTCAGCGCCCGACATCGCCACAGCCCTCCCGGACGGATACAAGATCAACCGGAAGGACCGCGTCAACCAGACGGGAGGAGGCATTGCCATCGTACACAAGAACACCATCCGCATCTCGACGAACTCCGACAAAACCTTCCCCGCCGCCGAGCACCTGCACTTCCAGATACACACCGACCCCAAGACCACCCTCCGAGGCACCCTCATCTACAGACCACCGGGACCACGCACGCAGTTCAGCGATGACATCGCAGACTTCATCAGCCCGCACGCCCTTCCCTCCGCCGACTACATCCTCCTAGGGGACCTCAACTTCCACCTGGAGAACAACAACGACAGAAACACCACCGCTCTGCTGGACAACCTCGCCAACCTCGGACTCAAGCAACTGGTGGACACCCCCACCCACTACGCCGGACACACGCTTGACCCCGTCTTCTCATCCAGCAAGCACGTCTCCTTCAGCCACGCCACCGGACTCGACTGGACAGACCACAGCTGGGTCCACTTCAGCTTCAGTAGAACTACGACCCACCACCAACCGCAACGGGTCCCCCGCCGCAGCTGGAGCAAGATCACCACCGAGCAGCTCACCGCCTCCCTCAGCCAGAACACTCCCACCAGCACAACGGACCCCAACGTAGCAGCCAGCAACCTCACCAAGTGGCTGACCGCCTGCGCCGATGACTTCGCACCACTTAAGAACCCTCCCAGCAGACCCGGCAGCAAGAAAACCCCCTGGTTCACCGACGAACTCAAGGAATCCAAGAAGAACTGCCGCACCCTCGAGAAAGCCTGGCGGCTCAACCACACCACAGACAACTGGACCGCCCCCAAGCACGCCACCCGCAAACACCATCAACTGATCCGCGCCACCAAGAAGACGGCACTCAAAGAACGACTGGACAACAACGCCCACGACAGCAAGGAACTCTTCAGCATCGTCAAAGAGTTCTCCAACCCCAGCGTCGGAACCAACAACATCACTCCCACGCAAGACCTCTGCGACTCCCTCGCCTCGTTCTTCCACCGCAAGATCGCCGACATACACAACAGCTTCGACTCACAGACCACGCACCCTACCACCGAACCAACGCCCGCCACCACCCTCTGCAACTGGACCCCGATCAGCACCGAAGACACCACCCGCACGATGAACTCCATCCACTCAGGATCACCAACCGACCCGTGCCCACACCACGTCTTCAACAAAGCCGCCGCCACCATCGCACCCCATGTCCGAGACACCATCAACTCCTCCTTCAACACGGCCACCTTCCCGGGGAGCTGGAAGCACGCCGAGCTGACCGCCATCCTGAAGAAACCAATGGCAGACCCCACCGACCTCAAGAACTACCGTCCCATCTCGCTCCTTCCTTTCCCGGCCAAAGTCATCAAGAAGACCATCAACAAACAGCTTGCCGCCTTCCTCGAGACGAACGGATCCCTCGACCACTCGCAGTCCGGATTTCGGGCCAACCACAGCACCGAGACCGCCCTGATCGCAGCCACCGACAACATCAGAACCCTGATCGACAACAGGGAAACAGCGGCCCTCATCCTCCTGGACCTCTCCGCAGCGTTCGACACAGTCTGCCACCGAACCCTAGTGAAGCACCTCAGCAACATCGGAATCCGAGAGAAAGCGCTGGAATGGATCATCTCGTTCCTCACCAGAAGAACCCAGAGAGTCCACCTCCCCCCGTTCAGATCCGAGGCCACCGAAGTCATCTGCGGCGTACCACAAGGATCCTCTCTCAGCCCGACCCTCTTCAACGTCTACATGAGCCCCCTCGCAGCCATCGCACGCCAACACCACCTCAACATCATCTCCTACGCCGACGACACCCAGTTGATCCTCTCCCTCACCAATGATCCCACCACCGCCAGAGCCAACCTACACGAAGGGATGAAAGACGTCGCCGACTGGATGAGGAACAGCCGTCTTAAACTGAACTCAGACAAGACGGAAGTCCTCATCCTGGGATCATCACCCTCCGCCTGGGACGACTCCTGGTGGCCCCCGGCCCTGGGCACCGCCCCCAAACCAACAGACCACGCACGCAACCTGGGCTTCATCCTGGACTCCTCCCTATCAATGACCAGACAAGTCAACGCCGTTTCTTCCTCGTGCTTCAACACCCTGAGCATGCTCCGCAAGATCTTCAGATGGATCCCCACTGAAACCAGGAAGACCGTCACCCAGGCACTCGTCACCAGCCGACTGGACTACGGGAACGCCCTCTACGCCGGAACCACAGCCAAACTCCAGAGAAGACTCCAACGCATCCAGAACGCCTCCGCACGACTCATCCTGGACATCCCCCGACACAGCCACATCACCGGACACCTGAGAGAACTGCACTGGCTCCCCGTCAGCAAGAGAATCACGTTCAGACTCCTCACCCACACACACAAGGCTCTACACGACCTGGGCCCCAAGTACCTCAACGACCGCATGACCTTCTACACGCCCACGCGCCAGCTACGATCTACCAGCCACGCACTCGCCACCGTACCACGCATCCGCAGAGCCACTGCCGGAGGAAGATCCTTCTCCTACCTGGCAGCCAAGACCTGGAACTCCCTCCCCATTCACCTTCGTCGTACCCAAGACCATCTCTCCTTCAGGAAGCAACTCAAGACCTGGCTGTTCGAGCAGTAACACACCCCTCTTCCCCAGCGCCTTGAGACCCTCCCGGGTGAGTAGCGCGCTATATAAATGCCGTGATTGATTGATTGATTGGTGTCTAACAGACACCGCCACCATATATAGCCCCTTTTCCGCCCGATCAACTGGTCGACCGCTGGAAAACCGGTGGACGGTCTTTCCGTCCGCCAGGGTTCCCCGCCATACTAATATGGCGGGGGAAGTGGGTGGCAGGCCGGGATGGATGTAGGGCGGCTTACCACTGCCATGCGGGCAGTGGCGTTCCGCCCTACATCCTAATCAACCCCTTAATGTCTGAATCATTTAAACTTGATACATGATTTCCTCACAGGGATTGTAGATAAGATATCTGATTTACTAATGATTAATCATGATAGTCACAGATTATTTACAGAACATCAAGTTCTACTGCTGTTGCTCTGTATTACCACCGCGAAACTATTGGTTTGTGTAATTCTTGCTCAACTAAACTTCTTCCGAAGGTTTTGACTTCTAGTTCCTATCTTGTAACACTACAATATGGTATTGAGAGTAGTCTATTTGAATATGATCACTAATATGCAAGTTGGTTACCAATTCCTCGTCCTTGTTGGATAGCCAACAATTGACACCCTAGTTTCCTTCTGCCCTCAATGCTATGAGCAAGGCCTATCAGAAGACCGAATGGTGAGGAAAATTAAATACAAAATATGGAACTCTCTGCCACCTGAAATACGCAGCCTCCCCTCGACGACGTCGTTCAATTTGGAAGCCAAGATTCCTGATGAGCAAATTCTTTCCGTAAGGGGATGAGGTACATCCTACTCGTCAGACTTTGTTCTTTTCACTTTGGTGCCTCCAGCTACAATGGATCATCTCCTCTGGGTTTTTTTTCTCCACATGCGGAGACTTGTTTACTGTACTTTCTTCCTTTTTTTTAAAATGCATTTATTTATTTATTTATTTCTGCTCTTCCCCAATTTATGTTGTTTTTTCTCTCTGCCTACTGTAACGCGCTCTGATATCCTTCGGGATCTTGTTCGCGCTATATGAAACTTTATAAATAAATAAATAAATCCAGATTTAAATGATTTTAGTTTTTGTGCCCAGGTAAAATGCTAGATTGAGATTTCCCGCTGCAACAACACAAGACTTAACCCTTTCCGTACTCGTGACGGAACCGTTCCGTCACAAGCCTCGGATGGGCCGTGCTGGTGACGGAACGGTTCCGTCACGGCCCGCTCGCCGTGCCTGTGCGGCGCGAATTCCGCGCCTGCGCTGACGTTCTAAAGAGCGGGCGGGCCGTGACGGAACCGTTCTGTCACAAGCACAGCCCACCCGAGGGCCGTGACGGAGCGGTTCCGTCATGAGTACGGGAGCGCCGCATGGCCCGCCTCTCCCTTAGCGCTGCGGCAGAATAGCCGCCGCAGCTAAGGGGTTAAAAATACATAGATTACCACATTTAAGGAACACCCTCAGTCTCATCTATTGACACACACATGATCACTTAAAATTAACTCCCATCAAACAAGCACATAAATTGTAAATCAATGTCTTCATCTAAGCTTCCGTACAATAGCCTGATGGGGGCAAACACCAGGGTCGGATTGTCAGCACCAATGAGATTCTCTCAGACCTTAGCTGTAGAATGGGCAGGGTCACAAGCCCACGTCCTTTTATTTATACCTTTGGCCAAGCCTGAGTGATGTGGCACAAAGTCGTATTCACTGTAGTGACCAGATGGCTCACTACATCCCACCCCACTTTGGATCACTCTTTGCATTTCTTTTGCACTCTCTCCCCAATTTTCTGATCTATGAAAAAAACAGCTATAATGAAATGTTCTTGGAACTGGACTCAGCTGGAGAGCATGACTGGCTTTGGTTCAGCACCAGTGAACACGAGGATGAGACAACTGTGAAGAGCTGCTACAAGAGGCAGTGGTGGACTCTTTCGCCTCTAGGAACTGCCCCTTGCAGGGGACTGATATGTAATGCAGAAAAATGTTGTCACTCAAGATGGCTCACATTTCAACCAATGAATGCCTGTCCTATGGGATGAATCAATGTGATTGACACAGAGTAATGCCTGAAAGAAGCAGACCCATTGCCTCGTTGTATGTATGCAGTTCCGTGGCTGATCCAAAACATGAATGATGCTTCAAGCTAGCAGTAGCTGAAAGGGGGCTGACCCAAAGCCACTTTCTATGTATATTATAGAGTATATTGTCTACTATTTATAAGAGCTCTGGAGAGACAGCTAAAGCTGCCTCCTAGAATGTACCTACAAAAGGGGGTTTAGAAGTTGAGGTAAAATGCACCTGTAAGCCCAGCAGAGAGATCCCAAGAGAACCAGATAAAGTGTGTCAAGAAAGTAGTAGGGCAAGTGAAAGCAAATACTATATACACCTCACTCTGAGAGTAACCAAGTGGCAACTGACAAATCAGTTAAAATTACATTTGCAGTTCAGTTATGTATTCCATTTGCAGATACAATTGTAATCCCAGCACAGAATCCAAAACAACATAACCTTTCTTTTTTTCTCTGATATAGATCCCTCTCTTGTTACCTTGTTTGCCTATCGATGATAAATGTGTATACCCACCCTGACACATCGAGCAAGTGTGGTCTTTGGAGTCAGTGCCATAGACAAAAATACATTTTCCCCTAACATTCCTATAAAAGAGCCTGGTAAGATTATTGTTAAAGTAGCTGTAGGATAATGTCTACATACAGTCCTAAGACTGCAGGACTGCCTGCAATCACTAGGAAATCCCTGGGCAATTTGCACTTAGGACTATTTTCCCGTGGTAAGTCTGCATACTTCTATCGTTTGGGTGTCTCATAAGATTTTAGATTTCTCATTGGAAACCAGATAGGATAATAATCATAACCTACCACAGACTCAGAAGAACACCCTTGCCAGTGCTTAAGCTCGTGATTTAAAAATTCTCTGCACGTAATATATATTTTTTGTTTTATTTTAGAATTTGCTTGCATGAGGTTTAAAGATGGTGCCGCCCGAGTTCTACATAATAAAGCAGTCTGCAGAGGGCTGCAGTTCCAGAGGTGCATTACCGATAATTCTGAAAAGGGATTTAAGTATGCCACAGTATGACACAAAAATATAATAGCCTTGTTAAGTGACACACTGTTATCAGTCTTAATATGGCTTTTTTATGCCTGTCACTGAAATATGGTAATGTTTTAGTCTTGGGTCTAATCAAAGAGGGAGAAGTCTCTGAGCCACTGACAGCTCTGCTCTGACGAGCTACAACTGCATTAAGACAGCACAGCCGTGGAATAGTAACACAGGCAGAGGCGGCACGTTTCCCCTTTACCCCAATTAAAAGATTATTTCCCGCACTTCAAGGGAAAGGGTGAAAGATAAGCACGCCTGAATTTTTCCAACTTTTAACAAATGCCACAGTGTATTTTATGAATATTACATTTCTGACACCTTAAACTATTTAACAATATAATATGCACGACTGCTGCAATATTATATAACCAATAATGACAGCATCTATTTCACAAATGGTAAAACCAGATCATGTGCAGTACACATTAGGAAAGTTTCACAAACCCATGCAATGCATTTCTGAGGGCACAATCAGAACGATCCTCATCTCATTTTGAATTACTATTGAACTTTACTTTTTTTTATTCATTTTTAGTAGTATACATAGAGAATTGACCAGATCACAAAGGCAGCGGAGAGCTTTACATGCATTAATCCACAGGTATGTTGGAAGGGCGTAACACAAGTAGCGTATAATGGAGTAAACAGAGAAAAGATACAGTGATTACTAAAGGAAAACAGGGAACACTGTGGGCCAGATGCATCAAGCGAAATGCGCTCGCAAAAGGGCCAGATTCTCAGAATCTGGCCATTTGCGAGTGCAATTTTTGCATTTGGGATGCATCATCCCAAATGCAAAAATCGCAAATAGAGAATTCGCTAAATTGCGATTGTTTGCATTTAAGGAATCTCAAATTGAGATTCCTTAAATGCAATGCATGAAAGTATCAAAAATAGCGAATTCGCTAATAGGGCACGCAAATTACCACGAAGTACAACTTCATGGTAATTTGCAAAAGTTTCATGTTGCGCACACACATGCCCTAAGGGCATGTGTGTGCGCAACATATGTGCACAGATCACATTCAGGGGTGTAACAGGGTGTCCTTTGGTCACCCCTGCACCCTTGAACTCGCAATCTCAATTTGCGAATCGCTAATTGCGATTCGCAAATTGAGATTGTCTTCCCATTCATTCCTATGGGCCTCTAGGCCCATAGGAATGAATGGGGAGGTATTCATTAATTGCGACTCGCAATTAAGGAATTCTAAGGAATCGCTATTTTTATAGTGATTGCTTGATGCATTCCATTTTGCTATTCCTTATTAGCGATTCCTTATTTTTCGCTAATAAGGAATCGCAAAATGGATGCTTGATGCATCTGGCCCACAGTCTTTGTGTTTAGGTTTAGAATTTATGGGCCATATGCATCAAGCTAATTAGCATTCGCAAAGGCTGAAATTCTGCGAATTTTGGCCTTTGCGAATGCTAATTTGACAAATGGTATGTATCAAACATGTTTGATGCAAAATAAGGAATAGCAAAATTTGCAATTCCTTATTTTGCGATTGCACTTAAGGAATCGCAAATTTTGCGATTCCTTAAATGCAATGTATCAAACAAAAAATATTCAAAAAATGCCATTAAGGATTCGTAAATTACCACCAACTTCTAGTTGGTGGTAATTTGCGAATTCTTTTCAAAAAGCTTTTTTCCAAAAAACTAAAGGTGCCATATGACGCACATACATGCCCTTAGGGCATGTATGTGCGCCATATGCCCCCAAATGTCTTTTTCAGAGGTACAGCAGGGTGTTCTTGAGACACCCCTGCACCCTTGAAGAAATTCCTAATTTGCGATTAGCTAATTGCTAATCGTAAATTGCACCTTCATTCCTATGGGCCTCCTGGCCCATGGAAACGAATGGGTAATTTGCGATTAGCAATTTGCTAATCGCAAATTAGGAATGGTAAAGAATCGCTATATAATAGCGATTTTGTACATACATACCGTTTTGCGAATTCCAAATAGCGATTCCTTAAAATTCGCTATTTGGAATTCGCTAAACGGTAGTATGATACATATGGCCCTATATAACTAATGGGTACCCAAACAGGGCTTCCCCGCTGTAATAAACAGCTACAGAACCAGGGGTCGACTAAGACAAAGAGACTGATTTATAGTTCGGCGGACGGTTTACTCTGTCACAAATGTGATGGATATGCCATTAACCGTATTTCAAGTGCCATGGGATATAATGCACTTGTAATACGGTGAACGGGATAGCTTATATGTTTGTAATGGAGTAACCCATCCACCAAACTCTAAAGCAGCCCTTCAGTTAGAGAAGCTTGGGAACTGACCCAGTAAAGAGTTCTGAAGTATTGATGCCAGAAAATAGAAATAGCGTCCTACCTGTCTGAGTCTTTTAATCCTGGTTAAAAAAAAAACGAACCTTCGATTGGTGAACCCCACGGCCGTGGAAGAAGTGTAAGGCTGAAACAGGTGTCTAAAAAAGATGAGGCCAGTATTGGCATAAAAACAGAACGCTAAACACAGGGCCTTAAATTGAATACACTTTTTAACCAGCAGCCAATGAAGATCGGGCAAGTGAGAAAACATCGGATGATGTTTGGGGATACTGCGAAGCAGGTGTGGAGCAGCGATTACTATATTTGAAGTTGTGTCAATAATGTATGTGAGATACCTCGATACCCATAGTCCAGGCGGGAGGTAATAATAGCTTGAACCAGGGTTTTTTTTCTGGTGTGTGGCAGAAGTGCCATAACATATTTTTAAGGCTCCAGAGAAGGCCAAAACAGCAGGGCGATAGTTTCTTTATTTGGTGTTCTACAGTTAATTTTTTTTCAGGTCAGACACCTAAACTTTATACTGCGCTTTTGGAAACAGGAAAAGGGCTAGAACATTCTGCCACCAAGCAGGGCCTAAGAGATGGGGCTGGTTTCCCACTAACATCACTTCCGTTTTTCTGCCATTCAAATTCAGGTAGTTAAGTCCCATCCAATCGGCCATAGCTGAGAGACAATTCCTCAATTGCACAGAGTTGTTACCTTGACCCAGCAAAAACAAGATTGCTAGCTGGGTGTCAACCACATAGGTGATCAAGGTAAAACTAAATGATTCAACAATACTGGCCAGTGGGCGAACACATATATACTGAAAAGGGTTGGCTCAACTAAGAACCCTGAGGTACACCACAAGAAACTGGCAGGGTGGTAGAGAAGAAATGCTTGGCAGAAACGTGAAAGCATTGGTCCTTTAGAAAGGAGGCAAAGCTCTCTAAGGATTTGTTGCTGATCCCACAGCCCAGTTGTCTCTGTCATAGGAAGCTATGGGACACCGTATCAAAAGCAGCACTCAGGTGGAGCAAGATGATAGCCGCAGAGTTGCCTTGATCCAAGGTCCATCCTAGTTCTTCAGATACAGCCAGCAGGGCAGGCTCCATGCTATTGTAAATGTGGAAACCAGGCTGTCAAGAGTAGACCACATGGGGAGATTGAAGATAAGTAGAGACTTGGCAGTTATTATGTTTTCCAGAACCTTGGCTGGAAAACGAAAAAGGGATATAGAATGGTAGTTTTCAAATTTGGTAGCATCCAGGGAGGGTTTTTTCCAGTAGTGGAATAGGCACTGCATGTTTCCGCAAGGAAGGGACAAGTGAGGAGGAAATTGAAAGATAGAGTAGCATTGACAAACTTTGGAAAGATAACGGCTGCACCCTTATTGATGTTTTAGAGAACAGTGGTCCCTATTTTGGAAGGAAAAATGGACAACCACAATAATCATACGCTTAAATAGATCGTATGTCTTTCATCCAGCCGGACAAGAATTTATTTTTATATAAGTTCAGTTGATTGTGATTCAAAACATTAAATGACAAGTGGGCACAGCCGTGACCCACAGAACACAAGACAAACCAACGAAAAACAGAATGGCCAAAGGCAGGGTATAAGATGCGTCTGTTTGTTTGTAATCACTATGACAGACTTAAATATCCATTTTCACACCATTGATCATTACAATATTACAAAATCATATTGCATATGGTGCTTTTAGTGTCGACGACGTTTCGATGCTATTCACAACAATATAAAGCATCATCTTCAGGACAAGGGATAGTTCATTGTTCTCTTAAGCTTATTCACATATTTTGCCTATATCGCATTACTGTATCAACATTTACAAGGGAATAAAAGGGGGAGAAAAATACAAAGAATAGAGATATGTAAAACTAAACTGCTAGGCATCTGATTGGTGACTTCTGTGAGGGTGAATTGATGTGTGACACAAAGAAGAGGAAATCCGCTTCAGGACTAGAGTCTAGTTGCACAGTACTCATGCTGCTTGTGCCCGAGATGTCAGTGAAGGTTGAAGGCGCAGTGGTTTAAGGGGTTAAAACAGCAATGTCAGTGAAGGTTGAAGGCGCAGTGGTTTAAGGTGAAAAAACGGCGATGGATGAAACTACAAAAATGGGGAGGAACCATTGGGATAAAGGCGTATCATAGTTGTTCACGGGATGTGAATCACAAGGGGTGGTGGCGGGCGAAGCGATGCACGTGCAGTGAATTTTAAAAAAAACGATAGTGCTGTTGTATTTAAATTGTGGCTTTAATTTCTCGAAGCAAGCATTAGTATTACGTTGCTGGTGTTGACCATTATTTATTTAGCGGTTCGGTACAGATTGCCCAAAGTAAAACAGTGCTGTTAAAACATTCCTTACGTTTGAAGGATGAACAAGGTTCAACGGTAATGACACGCTTGTAATACGGCCCAGTAGATCCGTAACGGGGGCTGGCAGCCACTAAATCTGCAGTGACAAACAGTCTATATTAAAACCGGCATTCAGATGTGATTTTAAAAACGGGGGGTGCTCAAAACGGCGCAGTGAAAAGTCATTTACCGTCAATAGGCTATGGGCCTTCCTTGTATGGTTTAATTCCTGATATCAATATATGTCAGTGCCGGATCGCACTTGAGGCTTTTGGTTAAGTAACAATTCCGCTAGGTGCCAGGTTGCACCTCCTAAAATACAAAGCATTCAATTAACAGATTAAGTCTCGAATTTTAACCAAAAGGGGCTGGTCGCGAACACGGTCTGCCAGAGTTTTGGTTACTTACTTGAATAACGGCGGAAAGTCAGGGAACGGGGTTCCTGCTGGCGCTGGATAGCGTGTGAGGTGAAGCAGAGTCTTCAAGTTACTTTATGACTTTGGAGCCAAAAATGTTGGGTGATGGAAAGAGGCAAGGGACTAACAGCCTCATGGTCCAGGGGCGGTGGCCATCTTGGAACGGCAAATTGTTGTGCTCCTGTAGCCTTCTACGGTGGCGGCCATCTTAGAACGTCAGAAAGGAGTGGGAAACAGTGATAATAACTAAGGTGCTGCCGGCGCGTGTGACAAAAAATGGTGAGCTGGTGGTGTTTAAACGGCGCAAGTGACATAGATTATGCAAATTTCTAGCATGATTATGTACAACACATTGAGGCACATGTATCATTTATATCCAGATTCTGTATCGGAAGGAATATCACTGATTGTCTATTATAGCAAGGAGGTCCAGTCCTCAATACGATTGAGTCCATTCCTGATGCTAATAGTCCTCAGAATCCAGTGCAGTTCCTCCTTATTTAGTAACGTTGAGACATCAGCTGCCCTAGGTGGGGGTTTTATCATGGTTATGACAGTCCACGTAAGATCTCTCTCATTGTGTCCTTTTTCAGTATAGTGATCCATGACTTGTTTGACCTACATAGATGAGTTTACAAGGACATAAAATTGCATATACCACATTGGGCGAATTGCAGTTAGAAAAATATTTTCTTTGAAATTTAATGTCACCATAGTCAAAGCATTTTCCTTCTATGGTTGAATGGCAGCAGACGCAGCTGCCACATTTGGCATGCCCTAAGAGAGTTGGAAGGCCCCATGCATCATTGAGTGTGGCCTTTACTGGTTGTTGTGGGAGGGAAGCACGTACTAAGTGGTCTTTTATGTTCTTGGCCCTCTTAAAGGCAAACATTGGACGCTCAAGATTAAGCGGGCCAGCGTTTAACACCGGCCAGTGTTTTAACACACTTTTTGTTGATGGCATTAAATGCTGGAGTGAATGTGGTAACACATATAAGCCTGTCTTGTGGTTGTTTGGATTTGGGTTCAAGGAGGGTTTCCCTGGGGCAGTACAATGCTCGTTTCAAAGACCTACGTACAAGTTTGCGTGGGTATCCTCTATTCCTGAGTTTTTTGCTCAGAACTTTTTCCTCTGTGAAGTAATCTTCCTTGAAATAACAGTTTCTCCTGATGCGTAGAAATTGTGAGAACGGGAGAGAGTCACGTAAAGTGCGAGGGTGATGGCTGGCATAGTTAAGCAGGGTGTTTCTCTCTGTGGGTTTACGGTGTAAATTTGTTAAAAGGCGGCCCTCAACGTGTTTCATTTCTAGGTCTAGGAATGGTAGAGAGTCTTTGCTGGTGGCTAGTGTGTATTTCAGTCCTGCACTGTTGTTATTGAGCCAGTGGTGGAACTGTGTTAGGCTGTCTGAGGGTCCTGACCACAGTAGAAAGATGTCATCAATGTATCGTTTCCACATGGCTATGCCACTGTGGAAAGGGTTTGATACATCCAAGATGCAGGATGTCTCAAGATGGTCCATATACAGAATGGCCAGATTGGGAGCAAAAATCGCTCCCATTGAAGTTCCCCGGACCTGGCCGTAGAACTGACCCTCAAATAGAAAAAAGTTTTTTGTTAGGCAGATCTCTAACATTGGAGGATAAATACTGATGGGACGTTATGTGGTCGGGGGCGTGTCTCAAGAACTTTTTCGATGACACGTAATGATTCATACTGAGGAATGTTTGTATAGAGTGATTCCACATCCAGCGTACACATGGTGCTGGATGTGGGATCAAAAGGGAGGTCCTCTATGATGTTGATCATGTCCATTGTGTCTTTTATGTAGCATGTGGTTGTGGCTACAAATGGTTTTATAAAGAAATCGATGTAATGCCCGTTAGGTTCAAGTACCGAGCCACACCCTGAGACAATGGGGCGACCCGGGGGAGATTCAGAGTTTTTATGTATTTTGGGTAGACAGTAAATTACCGGTATATGTGGTGACTTTGTGTTCAGAAAATCAAATTCCTTTTTGGATAGAAAACCAGAATCCAACGCTTCTGTAGTTACTTGTACTATTAGTTTCTGGATTTCAGTGGTGAGGTTGCATGGTAATTTGCAATAATGCTCAGTATTGCCTAGTTGTCGTGGTATCTCGCTGTTGTAATGGTCAAGTTCCTGAATGACTATCCCTCCCCCTTTATCAGCTGGTTTTAGAACCAGGGATTGGTTGTTCTTGAGGGAGGAAATGGCCTTTCTCTCCTCAATCGTGATATTGTAGGGGATGAAACTCCTCTTGGTTTCTAATGCTGTAAGGTCATTTAAGACTAGTTTTTCAAAGGTCAGGATTTCAGGTGGTATCATCCCGGCAGTAGGGGAGAATTTGGACGGTGGCTTGAATGGGGTATTGTAATGCTTCGGTGGACTGGGGTTTAACAAGAAAAAGCTGTGTAGCCTTATTAACCTTAAACCATTGAGCCTTCAACCTTCACAGACATCTCGGGCACAAGCCGCATGAGTACTGTGCAACTAGACTCTAGTCCTGAAGCGGATGTCCTCTTCTTTGTGCCACACATCAATTCACCCTCACAGAAGTTACCAATCAGATGCCTAGCAGTTTAGTTTTACTTATCTCTATTCTTTGTATTTTTCTCCCCCCTTTTATTCCCTTGTAAATGTTGATACAGTAATGCGATATAGGCAAAATATGTGAATAAGCTTAAGACAACAATGAACTATCCCTTGTCCTGAAGATGATGCTTTAAATTGTTGTGAATAGCATCGAAACTTCGTCGACACTAAAAGCACCATATGCAATATGATTTTATAATATTGTAATTATCAATGGTGTGAAAATGGATATTTAGGTCTGTCATAGTGTTTACAAACAAACAGACACATCTTATCCCATGCCTTTGTCCATTCTGTTTTTCGTTGTTTTGTCTTGTGTTCTGTGGGTCACGGCTGTGCCCAGTTGTCATTTAATGTTTTGAATCACAATCAACTGAACTTATATAAAAATAAATGCTTGTCCGGCTGGACGAAAGACATACGATCTATTTAAGCGTATGATTATTGTGGTTGTCCATTTTTCCTTCCAAAATAGGGACCACTGTTCTCTAAAACATGTTACTGCCCAAGGTCCCTATGGCATACCTTCTGGGTTTCCCTTGTTTTGTATAATAGCACCCTTATTGATAGCATGTGGTGGAGCGGGATCAAGTGGGAAGCATGATTTTGCCTTATTGGAAAGACTCTGACGTTCTCGAGCTGAATAGGTCTGAAGGTCAACAGTCCCGGTCCAGCAGATTCTGAGCCACTATAGGGAAGCAGGTATAGATATCACAAATTTGTCACAAAAAGAGCCCTGCAAGCTCATTGAATCTCTCAGTGGAGGGCACCACCATAGGGGAGTTAGAAGTGGGGTTCTAGCATGGACTTAACAATTGAGAACATTTCTTTGGTGGAGTTAGAAGCATCCTCAATTTTAGTAGCAAAGAATGTAGAGCAGGCTTCCCTAATAGATTTATGGTAGAGTTTAATTGCCTTGTTATAGTTCCTTTTGTAATTAGGATCCTATTTTTTTCGCAAAGCCTGGTCTTATACCTTCCAATCCGTTTTAAGGACAAAAATATGGCTCTTAAACTAAGGCATTGGAGATTTTGTATTCATTTTGAATAGAACAGTCAAAAGAATCCGCTTGTATAAAGTGGATGAGCCCCAAGATTTCTCCACGAATCTGCGTACTTTGTAGAAGTGTTGGGTCCGGCTTGAATAAAATTAGAAGAATACAAACATAGTGTAAATGGCACTCATTACAAGATGTACAGGTAACTGAAGGGGGTGATGTTAGGGTTGCTTTTATGCTGGTATTGCCGCCCCATTACTGGGCCCGTAATTTGGAAAAAACATGTGAGTCCTGAGATCACATGATCTATTCTTGCATGCTCTTTACTTATTGGAACATTTACCATGAGAATTTACATCTGCTTTCAGCATGTGGAAAATGATCCCATTAAAGCACTGGCTTTTAAAGTCTATGGCAGAGGGAGGACCTGCAAAGATAACTGCAGATACCTAGACACTCAGAGGAACATTAAAATGGAAACGTATTTTAATGTTAGCCTGAGTGTTTAGGTATATGCATTTATCTATGTAGGTGTGTTGATCTGTGAGTAAGCGGCAACCTTTAGGTATGTTGCTCAGTCTGGATGTGCATGTGCACATGTACGGCTGCTCTGTGTCTGCATACGTTCCAGTATTCTTTTTTGTATTTTCCTGCAAGGTAGTATGACCTAATGTGTATTCCTATGTATTCTCCTCTAAACTCACAGCACTCATTTTCAGATGTTTCTTTCTGTGCTTGTAAAATATATGGAGTAAAGGCCTGTATAAAAGATTATGGGGCATATTCACGAGGAAGTGGCGGTGAGAGGCGTTAGCCATCTTGTCTTAACACCTCTCACCACCACTTCGGAAACGCCAGGCGGCACCCTATTCTCAAGAATGTGGTGCAGCCTGGCGTTTTGAGGTTCTTTGGTTTCCGACTTCGTCCCCTATTTAGCCGCCATTTTGTGTCTCGTCACCATTTTGTGTTCCCTCACTCAGGCAGCACGGCGAATGGAGTGTTTTTGCTTTTTCTCAGCTGCTACGTGTCTCTTCTGTTAAAGAGTAACCCCCTGCCCTTGTTTACGAAACCGATGTCAGGGTCTGGCCGAGTTCACTAATCCATGTCTGGGTTGATTGATCCCTGTCTCGACTGACTTTTTGGCTTCTTCTATTCTTTCCTTACATTATCTTATCCGACTGGCCTTCACTATTCTCTCCTTGTCTTCTCTTGTTACATAACTATTCTTTAAGGCACACAAATACGTTCTGCCATCTGCAAATTGGATTGTCGGTACTAGCACTGATTAATTTGTGGGGAGAGGTGACACACGGGGTCTGAAAGAGGGGCGTATTTGGGACACCTGATAGCTTATTTTCCAACTTTTCCTATTGGCTTGCTTTGTATGTACTGGGAGGAAACATTGTAAATATGTGTGCTATAAAAGATTGTGCGCCACGGACTAAAGTGGCAGTCTCCTCAGAATATACGCTGTACGTACTTCTGGTCCAACTGTGCTTAATAAACCTGGTTTTCGACGCTCAACAGAGTGTCTTGTGTCTCTGCTCAACAAGGCAGGTGAACTCGGGATTTAAGGCGTGCCCTGCACCGCATCAGTTTGAGCAGATGCGCTGTTGCTGCCGAGGTCGTGAATTTTGCTGCTCCGTTTCCTTCATACAAGTTATGACTCCTCACCGGCTGCCACTGAAACCAACTCTTGATACCTGCATGATTCTGCTGTGTATCAGATTTCTAAGCACAAAGCAATTCTGTTGCTCTAACTTCTGACCTGACAACTTGGCAGAGTTTCCCTGTTGCTTTGATTAATTTCACCAAGCATCACTGACCATTCTTGGAGGTGTATGTTGTTTTACCTCAATTCATTTTCCTTTAGGGTCATCAATTACAAATGCATAAAATCTTTGTCCTGATGATGGTCTTATGAAATGACTTCCTAAAAGACCGAAACGTCGACTACCAAGTCTAATCCTGCTCACTACTTATCAGTTATCATTGATTTTCTTGTATTGATTTGAAATCATTGTGTTACTATTTATCAGCAGCATAGACTTATTTTGTGATGTTTGATTGGAGCATATAAGATACTCCTTCTATGTCCCAAAAGCATCTCTTTGTACCCTATTTTTAACATTGACTGAATTCTCCTTTTCTAAAGAAAATAATTATCTTTTGAATAAACAGCCTGGTTATTGTATTTTTTCAATTCATTGTATTTTTCCAATTTATTGTGTTAGTGTGGTAACTTCATTGAACTGTATCAGAGAAATTATATTCAGCCACTAACTTATGATAGTGTGGGTACCCCATTCAACCGGAGTCCCCCTTTTTTGCTGAAATTGTTAATTTTCAAACAAAATCCCTTGCTGGCCCATTCTTTAAACATGCCTTGAGGATAGGGCACTGGACTTATCGTCGATGGAACGTCAAAAAAAGTGACGTTCTCGTGACGATATGGGCTTGAGAATATGCCCCTGAGCCCTCTTCTCTTTTTGGGTCAGCACAGAAACTATTCCCTATTTCCCAATCAATGCCACATTTTGGTGAACTTTCTCATTTTAGGCACATACTGATCCAAGATGTTTCATCAATAGTTACGAGCTGAGAAGTTTCTGCAGCAATAGAGCAAACATGACATACTCCATTTATTAACTGAGTTTACCACATACTAGTATTAACAAGTATTAACAGGTAGCATACCAAACTTACGTTCTCCTTTGACACTTGGGGATTCAATCATTTTCAATCCTAACCTAAAGAGATGAGCAATTGTAACTGATTAAAAAGAGTTTTATATGATTAAAAAAGAGTTCCTGCAATAGAACTTTTAAACTTTATGCCTTATGCTTCCGCTGTCTTAATGGGTACTGCTGTATTTTTCGCTTTTATACATAAGTAGCAGCCCGCGGCAGAATTGCCTGGGGCAGAAGGGGGCTGGGGGCAGCATTTCAGGCTTGCGTGCACTCCCGCCCCTGCCCCCGCCCACCACGACATTGTCTGTGTCCCGGACAATGTTGTGGCGGGCGGGGGCCGGGTCGGGAGTGCATGCAAGCCTGAAATGCTGCCCCCAGACCCTGAGCCTTACCGCAGTTGTTCCGGGCCAACCTCCCGCACCGGCTCCCTCCCGTCCCGTGTCCCAGAGCCTTACCTGAGCCACCGCTCCTCCCCGATCTGCTCACTTCACCGCCGCTCCTCCTCGTCATCACGTACGTTGCGGCCAGCGCTATGTCGTGGCCGTCAGTATCGCGGCCAGCGCTACTTTCAGGGCACTACTTTTTTTTAAGTTATATTTTTAAATTTACGTTTTTTTTTATTTTCTATAGCCTATGTCCATCTGCACACCCTGAGGATTACAACATTGTATTGGGTGTGTGGATTGGCGCTGTGGTTCCCGAGGTTACCTTGCCAAAAGGTTTGTGTTCTCTCTTTATAATAGTAGTATAGATAAAATGTTTAAAAAAATGTTTGTGCTTCATTGCAGCCTAAGTTTCACGATTCCTCATTTCACATAGTAAGACTGGCCTGGCCAAGAACCTCAAAAGTTCACACTCAGTACTTCTTCAATACTGAGCATTTTCGAAATATAAACTGCCAAGTGGCGATACATTTGGCAAATATACGACAACTATTAGAGAACAAAGAACTAATTCTATTCAACTTTCCTGGCATATATAAGTCTCCACGTATAAGAATCATTACAGTCAGTACTTTCTGAGTCTGACAAAAAAGCAAATGCTTTCATTAGTCTCAATGGAACTCATTGATTTCCATTTCTAACTTGATATTAGCTTTTCATCGTTCCCTTCTCCGTGACTTTTCACACGTTTTACTCATGAATCAAGCTCCTGTATGTATCTCACGCAGTATGATCACATCCCCTAGTTAATGAATCAAAAACGAAATGAACGTAGGATAAAACGTGCAGGCGCACTATAACCAGTCTGCAAACACCCAAAGATTTTCATATTTTGTTTGTGAAATAATTCCGATCCCCAACTTGCATCCATGGTGGTACACGCCCTTTCAAAAAGTGTGGAAGAACATCTTAACTTCAAATTATTGATGATTTTGAAAAAGTATTCATAGCAAAACTAAGTCTCTCAGTCACTGAGCAAATCAACAAGGGCGTAGCGCAGCGGGGCCTGAGAAACACTAGGACGCAGCAGCGCTCAATAAATGTACACGAGATTATCACTTTCACTCTAGTTGCTGGAAGAACCCGAGCGGTCTCCGGCCGTTTATTTTTCCCCTCGGGTCGAGCCCACCCGAGGGGTGTGTGAAAGCATAAAAGGTGCAATAATGTAGTAGAGGGCACGGGTGGCTCTCTGCATCCCTCCTTTCTTTCGGTTCTGGACCATCAAGTCCTCCCAGTTCATGGCGAAGTATATACAAAATCCTTCAGTTGCTGACTCAGCGCCGGATTCGGCCGCAGAGCATACTTCTGGCTCCGGACCCTGTGACCAGCCGGCGCACTGGACGGGATACTCCCAGATGATTCAGTGGCGGTGTCTTGACACGACGGCCATGGAGGCTCAGCACAGACCTGGTTGACTTGCCGGGGTATCTCCAGTGATGTACTCCCCATGCTGGGTGAGGAAGGAGGGGAGAAACTTGGATAAGAGTCTTGACCATTGGACACTTCTTGATCCAGCTCCCTCTCAGCGGTCTTCTTGAAGCTGGACGCATTCCTCATTCCTTTTGATCAGGGACCATAGTCCCTTGAACACTCACCACGATCCATACTTCTGGCTCATAGGGCGTCCGGAACTTTCTCCCAGGGTGTCGGTCTTTGATCACCACATGGTCTCCCACTCTTAGCTGAGGTTCTTGTGCCCTTCAGGCTTTGCTGGCCTTTCGATTTGTTGTCTCCCTCCTTGCTTGAACAGCAGCATCATCCCGTTCCACGGGCACCCACGTCGGGTCTGACGGGATACTGTCTTGTGGGGCCCACTAGAACAGTAGATGAGCCGGAGCACACTTGGTGGTGCTATGAGGGGTCTGTTGATACGCACCAAGGAATTGGTCAAGAGCTGGTTCAGTGTCTTCTCACCCAACCACAGCAATGTGCAGCGTGTGGTTGAGTGTCCTCATCAGACGTTCTACTTCCCCGTTTGCTTGTGGCCATAGCGGGGTGATCTTCCGGTGACAAATCTCCTGATTTTCGAGGTACTCCTGAAACTCTCTGCCCTGGAATGAGGGTTCATTGTCGGACTTTACCTCTTCCTGTAGTCTCATCATTGCGAAGGTTCTGTCCAGGACCCTTTTCACCTGGGGAAAGGCTGTTGATGACACCACTTCGACGATGGGGAACTTCGAGAATGAGTCAATCATGACTAGCATGTGATGTCCATCTGGGAAGCTCCCAAAGTGTAGGCTGATATGTGTCCAGGGGGTCTTGCTGGGTTCTTCAGTGATCACGGGTGCTGGCGGTGGGTCTCCTCCGGTGATCATGCATGCATGGCACTATCTTACCATTTCCTCCACCATGGAGTCCATCGCCGGGAACCAGACCTTGTCCCGCAACCTGGCCTTGGTCTTCGCCATTCCTTGATGGCCGTCGTGTGCCAGTGTGAGGATCTGTTTCTGCAAACTCTCTGGGACCACTATTAGGTGTCCTCTGAAGACAACTCCTTATACCCCTACACTAAGTTTGTTACGGACCTGACGTAGCTGTTGGCGGCCATGGCCGACTTTCGGCCGGAGGACGCGGGATCCATCCATGAAATGGGCCCATCCATTCTTCTCCAGCACTCCTTTCACTCGGGAGAGAGTGGGGTCTTCCTGAGTGGCCCGGCCAATCTCTTCAAGCATCATGGCTGTGGGACACGCCAATTGTGACACCATGTTGACAAAAGCTTTGGTGTTGCAGGCATCCACCGACGGGTCCGATGGCATTGTGGATTCTGGGTGACGAGACAGATAGTCGGCCGGGTTGTGGGCCCCTGAACAATAGATTACTTTGAAGTGGTATGTCTGCAACTGCACTCCCCAACGTTTGATCCTCGGGAGCGCTAGCCGGGACGAGCCTGCAAACAGTGAGAGTAGCGGTTTGTGATCAGTCATGATGTGGAATTCCTGGCCGCACAGATGCAGGTGAAATGTTGGCATACCCACTTGATAGCCAACGCTTTCCTGTCAATTTGAGCATACCTGGTCTCAGTGTCAGTGAGAGCTTTGCTGGCATAGGCGACTGGCTTCAAAACTTCTGGGCTGTGTTCTTGATGGAGGACCGCTCCTAGGTCCACAGGGCTGGTGTCGACAACCAGCACTGTGCGTCTTCTTGGATGGAAGTAGGCCATCACTGTCTTGTCTAACAGCCCCGCTTTGATATCTTGGAACGCCTTGTTGGCCGCCGATGTCCACTCCCACTTTTTGTGGTGTGTAAGGACTCGCAGTGGCTCTGACATGGCTGCAAGGTTGGGGATGAAACACCCACAATACGTGGCCATGCTGAGGAAGCTCCTCACTTCGGTTGGGTTTTGTGGTGTGCTGGCTCATCGTATGGCCTCTGCTTTCTTCGGGTCCACCAGGAGCCCTTCTCGGGTGAACGTATATCCAAAGAAGTCGACGCTCACCTGATAAAACAAGCATTTGGACTTTTGCAGAGTCAGCCCTCAGTCTGCCAGCCTCTTCAGAGTGGCTCGGAGGTGTGTGTGGTGCTCCTTGAGCGTGTTTGAGAACACCAGTATATCATTTATGAGGTTGATCACCCCTTGCAGCCCCGACAGTGCTTACCTGATGGCATTTTGGAAGACCTCGGTGGCGGACGACATTCCAAAGCTGAGCCTCTTGTATCTTCGTAGGCTAATGTGCGTCGAGAAGGTGGTAATATACCTGCTCTCGGGATCCAGTTCCAGCTGATAGTAGCCGGCGTTCAGGTCTAGCATGAAGAACCATTTGGCCCCATTTAGGTCCGCCACGATGTCATCCATTGTGGGGGTGATGTGTCGTTCACTCTTCACAGCGGTATTCCGCAGCCTGATGTCGACACAGAGCCGAATGGCTCCGGGTTGCTTGGGTTTGGGCGCCACGACCAGTGGGGACACCCACGGGGTGGGGCCAGAGACCTTATCGATCACATCTAGATCTTCGAGCTTTCTCAGCTCTTCCTCGACTTGCGGGCGCAGGTTGAACGGCACTCGCCGGTGCCTCAGAGACATAGGTCGTATCGAGTGGTCAATGTGGAACTTGAACTTCTTGCCCTTGAGCTTCCCCAGTCCTTTGAAGAGAGCCGGGAACTCCTTTGGCATCGCTTCAGCATGGAAGTCATGAATCTGATTGGAGAAGAAGACAAGTCCTAGGTGCTGAGCAGGGTCCCCTTTGTCCCCTTGGTGATGTGGAACCTCGCCACGGTGGAGTAGTTTCCGCTGGCGACGGTGGTCTGGATGACGCCATGGAGAGGAAGCGGTTCAGTCCCTCCATATTTGTAAATTCGGGCTGTGGAAGGTGCAAGTGGGGGTCGCGATGACAGTCGATCATACTGCTCCAAGTCCATCAAATTAACAAAATGCACCAGGATCATTGACAGCTTGTACATCAGTGCCTTCGATGGAGACAGAGCACATGGGAGGTGGCCTTCGACGAGTGCCTGTTCTGCTGGCATACAACACCACAAACACTTTCTCGTCCTCATCCTCATACATTGGGCGTTGTTCCTGTGGCTGGTCTTCCGCTATTGGCGGTGGGTCGTCGAGAGAGAGCTGGCGAATACGTTAGGGCATGCTTCTGGGTCTTAACGTGTTTGTCTGAATCGCCCACCTTGACAGTCACAGGGAAATGTTGTGAAGTATGCACCAGGCCATGGTGATCTTACACACCTTCCCGGGAGAGTAGAGGAGGGCTCCGCCAGACTGGTCCCGACATCTGAATCTGGCTTTTAGGAGCCCAAAAACCTGTTCCACTGGCTAATGTGTTTTTCCATGGGCCTCATTGAAGCGGACTTCCCTGGTGTTGTAGGATTCCTCAGCAGTGCCATCAACCATAGCTAGTTGGGACACACTGAGTCTCCTAGAAGGAAGATAGACAGAAGGGCAGCATTAGTTACACACTTTCAGGTCATACCCCGATATTTCCCCCACAAAATTAGAACAGATCACACGTACCTACAAGCCAGGCCCTCTCCGGTAGTAGTTGTGACCAGCTGTTCCACAGTACGAAGGCATCATGTGCAGATCTGGGAACTGAGCACAGATGGTTGTGATGTACAAATCCAGTAAGCATACAACTTGATCCCTGTCCTATGGTGGTACTAAGGCAATATGGGTGTCATCAATAGATCCAATTATATGAGGAAAGTGACCAAATCCATAGAAATGTGTTTATTGCGGTGGCTAAATCCTCACGTCTGTACTGGATGTAGCTGCCCATGTGTCTCAACATTGCTGCAAGCACCTCTGTAAGGACCTGACTGAACATTGGTTGTGATATCCCACTAGAAATAGCAACAGAGAATTGAAAAAAACCTGTGGCCCAAAAATACAAAACTGACATGAGTTTCACTAGTGTTGGTATTGATATTGGATTATTTAGGTGAGGTAGGAGGTGGCACTCCAAATGATGACATAGGTCCACGATTATTAATGTCCCTGTAGACCTGCTGATGCATGGATGTTCCAAGAAAGAGTGATATGCCCCACTAGTAGTCCTGGTAGCTGGTATATGGATAATATGAGGCATGGTGACTGAGGTGATCCCCTAACCTGATACTTTTTTCCATTGAAAGACAGTGTCAATGTGTGGCTGTCAACAATGACTGTACTTTGACTAACACAGGTCTGTTGACACTGTTCTAATAGTGTTGCTTCCACTGTACAGGCCTATTGCACATCTGAGTCATGAAAAGTGTAGGTAGGTGTTTACTTTTGAAGAGATGTAGACATGTGGTTCTTCTGCTTGGCTACAATACGCCCTATCCCACAACACATACAATGATATGTTGATTGCCATCACTGTTACAGTGCCTCATGTGGCAAAAGGGGTGTCCAGTGATGGTAGTACATACCACACTAACTTATGTTGACTGACTATGATACTGAAATAACTAATCCACATGTCAACACAGCTCCCAGAGAAGTAGCTTTCCGTGTCACACATACCAGCCCTTACCTTGTGACCTTAGTCTTAGGAAGTTGTGTATATTATGCTTCTTGCCACTAAGGACCATGTGCATCAATTAAATGGGCCTGGCAGGAAAGGTGTCTGGGCAGTCATGCACAGATAGTTTACCCTTCAGAAGGTCCAAATGGTGTGTTGTGTGCCATGGTACGTCACATCACATTCCATGTGGGATGGGTCTGGCTGACATGTTAGTGGGGTGGCGCAGTCAGTGTAGGTCATGACCAGGGTGGAGATTAGTCATCAGATAACCAGAAAATGTGTATCCATGCTTTAGTTGTACTTACCATGTGACATGGATACATGTAATATGTTGACTTGATTGAGTTCTCCTCAAACTTCTAGTTTTAGTCTGTTCCTACATCTATTGCATCCATACTGGTCAATGCCATTCAGAAGAAAGCCATTTGGAAAGTCATCACCGAGAAGATGCGGACCCTGTGGGTCCACAACTGGCATAGTGCCCACTGAAGGAAGAGATGGGAGGACCTGTGGCAGTGAACCTGAAAGATCACGGAGGTCCAGCTGGGGAAGTCCTCCCAACATGGATGGGGTGCTCGCCAGACCCTGACCCCCCTCATGGCTCCCATACTGGCAGTGGACTACCCAGACCTTGATGGGCAGTTGAGGGCCCAACAGCAGTGACAAGGGGTGATTTCTGGCCAGAGTCATACATTTTACTCTGCCAACTTTGTGTGTTACAGACAGGCATGTCTAAACCGAGATTAGTGGTGGCCCATGTGCCACACACAAGTTGAGTTATTCTTACTGTAAGTGTGGTATTAGGAGCATGATGTTGTGCTATGACTATTGTCTTTCTGACATGGAAAACAGCAGAGTCCTCTCCAGTTCCAATCCTATCATTTTGAACAGACACCTGGCTGAGTGAAGTGAGTAATCATCTCATGTTCTCAGTAAATCTGGGTGGCAATTGTAGCACACAGGCAACTGGTCTTGTTTATGTGAGGAGAGACGTACCCTGACTAATGTCACTCATTTGATGTTGGCCCTATTGCATGTGACATGCCATAGAGTTCACAGTACAAGCAGTGAATGTGCAACAGTTACGTACTAGGTATACAGTGAAATGAGAGTGCTTATATCACTGGTGCCATCAGCATTAGTGCCTATATATTGGCCAGTGTGCATTTGCCAGTTGATGATTCATCTGCAATAGTATTCCTAAACACTCATACACTGACTGGTAAAATGCATGAGTGGGTGAGATGTAGAACTATGGGGGT
Source organism: Lissotriton vulgaris (assembly GCF_964263255.1). NCBI lineage: Eukaryota > Metazoa > Chordata > Amphibia > Caudata > Salamandridae > Lissotriton > Lissotriton vulgaris. The sequence goes on along the minus strand of NC_141689.1, from coordinate 1,842,797,993 downwards.
CTTATGTGAGTGTCTAGAATGATCCTAACAAAGCAACCAGAGTATGCCATACCAAAGAGTGGTGTGATGTGCCTGTGAATTGGGACTCTAGTGAGCCTACATCTTCATGTCATAGAGATTCAGGGGCACCCAAAACATTGAAAGGTGTATTGTCTTGGGAATATACAATCTCTGACTGGCATCATCACCTGTACCAAGCAGGATTGTGGATGTTCACATGGCTATATGGATTGTTGTGAAGTGTAAATTCAGAGTGTCTATCTCTCAACTGTTAGCACCTCAGTTTTCTGGTAACTTTATCTGAAAAAATGTGTTACATAGCACAACTACTTGCGCTAAATTTTCACTTTTCTTTTCAGGTAGTGGCCAAATGATGTAATTTGAAGTCCAAAGTGTCATCAGTGTGCAATGAGCATTTGTATATGATATGGTGTCTGCCACAACAGAAATTGATAGTAGCTTGGAGTTCACCCTGACCTTCATAACGTCATGATGTGTTATGAGGAATTGGTAGATCTGTTGGACTCTGGGCCTTGTGTAAGCATTATGTAAATCTTTAAATTGTATCCGTCCTATTTGGTTGCATCTCTTTACAATGGTATACAACAAGTGCCAAAGTATGCAAGTTGATTAACTATCCGAGTATGGATATAAGGATGGAGTGTAGAGAATTTGATCCATGCATTTGGGCCAGTGTGGGGGGCTCTGACATGAGTGGATCCAACTGTCCATAGGCTATGTAGCATGCATGCATGTGCTCATGCTAAATTGGAAACCTATGGACTGAACCACGAAGCTGGTGTGATATGTGGACTTCTTCAATGTTTTCTGGTGATTTGTGATGGTCAGGTGTGGAAATTCAGTTGCAATAAACCCATGCTACATGTCATTTCAGATACACCCAGTGCATGTGGAGGAGAACGCGCCAATGTCAGTTCGGACACAGCTGGTCACGGCGGTTCCTGTCGTGAGCCGTCAGATACAGAGGGACCCAGTGATTAGGAGGGTGTGAGGAGTGCCCCGGAGGTAAACATCTAAATCTTATCATCATCTGGGTCATCCTCTAGTGGACACTCTGAAGTGATGGTGAACACAACAGGATCAGTTACACCTTTATTATTATCTCCCAACCCCAGTTCCATTGCCACTCTTCCTGTTGTCCATCCACAATTTGGCTGTTCCCCCTCTCCTGAGAGGGGAGGGCTCTCCTTCGCTGCAGGCACCTCAGCCCCTGCCCCTGTTAGCCCAGATGCCCTGAGTGAGGAGGCTATTGACCTCCTGAGGAGCATCTCTGTGGGTCAGACTGCAGTGCTGAATGCCATCTAGGGACAAAACACCAAGATGACCCATATGGTTGCCTACCTGAAAGGCATTCACACTACCATGTCTGGCATGTCTGGCATTCTGAGATCTTTTTAGGCTCTGGCCTCGGGTCTCATGACAGCCCCCCACCCATCTCAACCTTCCACTCCCCTTTTCCTTCCCCATCCACATTCCCTCTTCTAAATACTATTCCAAGCAGACACACACCTAAGTATGCACACACTTCAACAGTTCCAAGCACCACACACAAACCCAAGGCATTCAAGAAACTCAGACATGCACACACACAGAGGACACTCACCTCCCTCACCACCCCGAGCATACCCCCAGGCACCTCACCAACACACACTGACACCACCACTGACACACCCATACCTGCAGCCACCATAAAAATACACACTGACCCCTCAACAGACACAACCATACCCACAGACATTACAGCAACAACCACAGACCCCTCCACAGACATACCCATACCCACACGCACACCTGTATTTTTCCAACTTTTAACAAATGCCGCAGTGTATTTTATGAATATTACATTTCTGACACCTTAAACTATTTAACAATATAATATGCACGACTGCTGCAATATTATATAGCCAATAATGACAGCATCTGTTTCACAAAGGGTAAAAACAGATCACGTGCAGTACACATTAGGAAAGTTTCACAAACCCATGCAATGCATTTCTGAGGGCACAATCAGAACGACCCTCATCTCATTTTGAATTACTATTGAACTTTACTTTTTTTATTCATGTTTAGTAGTATACATAGAGAAAGGACCAAATCAACAAAGGCAGCGGAGAGCTTTACATGCAACAATCCACAGGTATGTTGGAAGGGCGTAACACAAGTAGCGTATAATGGAGTAAACACAGAAAAGATACAGTGATTACTAAGGAAAACAGGGAACACAGTGTTTGTGTGGAGGTTTAGAAATTATATAGCTAATGGGTACCCAAACAGGGCTTCCCCGCTGTAATAAACAGCTACAGAACCAGACAGGGCCGGGCTGGGAACAGAAACCGGCCCTGGAACACTGCTCAGCCATCACCCCCTGGGGTGAGGGGGAGTGCAGCAAAGCAGTGTGCGAGGGCCGGTTTAGGTCAATTTTGTTACTGGGGGTCGATATTGCCGACCCCCGGTAACAAAAAAAGGGCCCCAGGGGTCCAAAATCGGCCCCCACCCTAGCGGCCCACCGGGGAAACGCCCGGTGCCCGCTATGGCCAGTCCGGCCCTGGAACCAGAGGTCGAGTAAGACAAAGAGACTGATTTATAGTGCGGCGGACGGTTTACTCTGTCACAAATGTGATGGATATGCCAATAATCGTATTTCAAGTGCCATGGGATATAATGCACTTGTAATACGGTGAACGGGATAGCTTATATGTTTGTAATGGAGTAACCCATCCACCAAACTCTAAAGCAGCCCTTCAGTTAGAGAAGCTTGGGAACTGACCCAGTAAAGAGTTCTGAAGTATTGATGCCAGAAAATAGAAATAGCGTCCTACCTGTCTGAGGGCCAGATGTAGGTCGGTCGGAAACGGCCGAAAATCGGTATTTTCGGCCGTTACCGACCGGTTTTCAAGAATTGGCATGTAGGGGCACAATTTTACAGAATCGGTAAATTTACCGATTCGGTAAATTTACCGATTCTGTAAAATACCGAATCGGTATTTTTACCGATTCGGTAAATCTCAGATGTAGGTGGGACTCTTCTGAGTCCCAAAGGCCCTACAAAATCGGTATTTTACCACACAATCCTATTGTGTGGTAAAATACCGAATTCAGGTGTGCATGCACATGTGTGCATGCACACCTAGCCATGTGACAGACAGACATGCCCTTAGGGCATGTCTGTGTGCCACATGGCGCACATGCCTATTTGTGGGGTGCCAGAGGGTGTCAAAGTGACACCCCCCTGCACCCTTGCAAAATTCGGTATTTACAAATTCTGTAAATACAGAATCGGTATTTCCCATTGATTCCTATGGGCTTCAAAGCCCATAGGAATCAATGGGAAATACCGATTCTGTATTTACAGAATCGGTAAATACCAATTGTTAGAGATTCGGTATTTTCACATCTGGAAATACCTACATATCCACCCTTTAGATTTACCGATTTTTAATTACCGAATCGGTAAAATTCGGTAATTAAAAATCGGTAAATCTAATTTACCTACATCTGGCCCTGAGTCTTTTAATCCTGGTTAAAAAATAAAAAAAAACTTCGATTGGTGAACCCCACGGCCGTGGAAGAAGTGTAAGGCTGAAACAGGTGTCTAAAAAAGATGAGGCCAGTATTGGCATAAAAACAGAACGCTAAACACAGGGCCTTAAATTGAATACACTTTTTAACCAGCAGCCGTCGAGGCCCTTGAGAGACGCGCGTCCTCCGTAGACGCTCGTGGACCTAACTGCGAGGCCCGTATCAACATACGATTAATCGACCCCACTATCCGGGACTCAGCCCTTTCGGAGGCCCTGATTTTGCAAACTACCCTCCGACCCCTCTATCTGAGACACTGTCTTTCAGGCTTATTGATTAACTCTGAGGAGGTGCCTGATTTTAAGAATACCCAATACCTTGGATTGGGACCAGTAATTTAGACATGTTGTGCCACATGTTCACCCATCGGATAGGAAATCCTAACCAGAACACAGAGACCACTTGGACAACTTCCCCGGACACTCAAGGACTGAGTATATGTGGAGTGGTAATCATGACCGTTATCTCCTAGTAGGGGTCACCAAAAGGGATCCCTATTGTCCCGTCCCCACCTGTCCTGAAGAAGACTCGCATGGCCCAGGAGTAAAACGACCGCATGGCCGCTAGTCGAGTCGAAACGTCGACATTTCATTTAACCAACCTAGACCACTAACTGCATCACCCTTGTGGATATAGTGCAGACATATTTTGCCATTTGTTGTCTAGTAAAAATTAATGAATTTATGCTGATTAATTGAAGTGGCCAGGTTATACGGTACCGGCCTTCTCTGGCTGGTGTTTCTAGTGAATTGCTTGGAATATTATTTCTTAAATCTGTGTGATTCTTTTCCGTTCACTCTATCACGCTCACTTGCTTTTGACACCCCTTTTTTGTTCTACTGCACGCTCTGAATACGGGACAATGCATAAAAAAGTAAAAAAGTATATAAGATTGTGAATTCTGCTTTGACAACAGATTGAAATATTGCAATTTGTGTTTCCTGACAATAGATTATAATATTGTGCATACATTTTTGAGTTTGTCGCTGTTGCCTATTCTCTATCTCTCTTCATCAATTGATCCGGGCGGTTAAAATAACATACGCCCTCTGATTCATTTAATTGTGATTTTTCCACGTTTAAAATAATAGGTCTCGGACCACTGTCTATTTATGCCAATGAAGATTGGGCAAGTGAGAAAACATCGGATGATGTTTGGGGATACTGCGAAGCAGGTGTGGAGCAGCGATTACTATATCTGAAGTTGTTTCAATAATGTATGTGAGATACCTCGATACCCATAGTCCAGACGGGAGGTAATAATAGCTTGAACCAGGGTTCTTTTTTTTGGTGTGTGGCAGAAGTGCCCAAAACATATTTTTAAGGCTCCAGAGAAGGCCAAAACAGCAGGGGGATAGTTTCTTTATTTGGTGTTCTAGAGTTAATTTTTTTTCAGGTCAGACACCTAACCTTTATACTGCGCATTTAGAAACAGGAAAAGGGCTAGAACATTCTGCCACCAAGCAGGGCTTAAGAGATGGGGCTGGTTTCCCACTAATATCACTTCAGTTTTTCTACCATTCAAATTCAGGTAGTTAAGTCCCATCCAATCGGCCATAGCTGAGAGACAATTCCTCAATTGCACAGAGTTGTTACCTTGACCCAGCAAAAACAAGATTACTAGCTGGGTGTCAACCACATAGGTGATCAAGGTAAAACTAAATGATTCAACAATACTGGCCAGTGGGCGAACACATATATATATATATAAGGAGGCAAAGCTCTCTAAGGATTTGTTGCTGATCCCACAGCCCAGTTGTCTCTGTCATAGGAAGCTATGGGACACCGTATCAAAAGCAGCACTCAGGTGGAGCAAGATGATAGCCGCAGAGTTGCCTTGATCCAAGGTCCATCCTAGTTCTTCAGATACAGCCAGCAGGGCAGGCTCCATGCTATTGTAAATGTGGAAACCAGGCTGTCAAGAGTAGACCACATGGGGAGCTTGAAGATAAGTAGAGACTTGGCAGTTATTATGTTTTCCAGAACCTTGGCTGGAAAACGAAAAAGGGATATAGAATGGTAGTTTTCAAATTTGGTAGCATCCAGGGAGGGTTTTTTCCAGTAGTGGAATAGGCACTGCATGTTTCCGCAAGGAAGGGACAAGTGAGGAGGAAATTGAAAGATAGAGTAGCATCGACAAACTTTGGAAAGATATTCGCTGCACCCTTATTGATGTTTTAGAGAACAGTGGTCCCTATTTTGGAAGGAAAAATGAACAACCGCAATAATCATACGCTTAAATGGATCGTATGTCTTTCATCCAGCCGGACAAGAATTTTTTTTTATATAAGTTCAGTTGATTGTGATTCAAAACATTAAATGACAAGTGGGCACAGCCGTGACCCACAGAACACAAGACAAACCAACGAAAAACAGAATGGCCAAAGGCAGGGTATAAGATGCGTCTGTTTGTTTGTAATCACTATGACAGACTTAAATATCCATTTTCACACCATTGATCATTACAATATTACAAAATCATATTGCATATGGTGCTTTTAGTGTCGACGACGTTTCGATGCTATTCACAACAATATAAAGCATCATCTTCAGGACAAGGGATAGTTCATTGTTCTCTTAAGCTTATTCACATATTTTGCCTATATCGCATTACTGTATCAACATTTACAAGGGAATAAAAGGGGGAGAAAAATACAAAGAATAGAGATATGTAAAACTAAACTGCTAGGCATCTGATTGGTGACTTCTGTGAGGCTGAATTGATGTGTGACACAAAGAAGAGGAAATCCGCTTCAGGACTAGAGTCTAGTTGCACAGTACTCATGCTGCTTGTGCCCGAGATGTCAGTGAAGGTTGAAGGCGCAGTGGTTTAAGGTGTTAAAACAGCAATGTCAGTGAAGGTTGAAGGCGCAGTGGTTTAAGGTGAAAAAACGGCGATGGATGAAACTACAAAAATGGGGAGGAACCATTGGTATAAAGGCGTATCATAGTTGTTCACGGGATGTGAATCACAAGGGGTGGTGGCGGGCGACGCGATGCACGTGCGGTGAATTTTAAAAAAAACGATAGTGCTGTTGTATTTAAATTGTGGCTTTAATTTCTCGAAGCAAGCATTAGTATTACGTTGCTGGTGTTGACCATTATTTATTTAGCGGTTCGGTACAGATTGCCCAAAGTAAAACAGTGCTGTTAAAACATTCCTTAAGTTTGAAGGATGAACAAGGTTCAACGGTAATGACACGCTTGTAATACGGCCCAGTAGATCCGTAACGGGGGCTGGCAGCCACTAAATCTGCAGTGACAAACAGTCTATATTAAAACCGGCATTCAGATGTGATTTTAAAAACGGGGGGTGCTCAAAACGGCGCAGTGAAAAGTCATTTACCGTCAATAGGCTATGGGCCTTCCTTGTATGGTTTAATTCCTGATATCAATATATGTCAGTGCCGGATCGCACTTGAGGCTTTTGGTTAAGTAACAATTCCGCTAGGTGCCAGGTTGCACCTCCTAAAATACAAAGCATTCAATTAACAGATTAAGTCTCGAATTTTAACCAAAAGGGGCTGGTCGTGAACACGGTCTGCCAGAGTTTTGGTTACTTACTTGAATAACGGCGGAAAGTTAGGGAACGGGGGCTCCTGCTGGCGCTGGATAGCGTGTGAGGTGAAGCAGAGTCTTCAAGTTACTTTATGACTTTGGAGCCAAAAATGGTGGGTGATGGAAAGAGGCAAAGGACTAACAGCCTCATGGTCCAGGGGCGGTGGCCATCTTGGAACGGCAAATTGTTGTGCTCCTGTAGCCTTCTACGGTGGCGGCCATCTTAGAACGTCAGAGAGGAGTGGGAAACAGTGATAATAACTAAGGTGCTGCCGGTGCGTGTGACAAAAAATGGTGAGCTGGTGGTGTTTAAACGGCGCAAGTGACATAGATTATGCAAATTTCTAGCATGATTATGTACAACACATTGAGGCACATGTATCATTTATATCCAGATTCTGTATTGGAAGGAATATCACTGATTGTCTATTATAGCAAGGAGGTCCAGTCCTCAATACGATTGAGTCCATTCCTGATGCTAATAGTCCTCAGAATCCAGTGCAGTTCCTCCTTATTTAGTAACGTTGAGACATCAGCTGCCCTAGGTGGGGGTTTTATCATGGTTATGACAGTCCACGTAAGATCTCTCTCATTGTGTCCTTTTTCAGTATAGTGATCTATGACTTGTTTGACCTACATAGATGAGTTTACAAGGACATAAAATTGCATATAGCACATTGGGCGAATTGCAGTTAGAAAAATATTTTCTTTGAAATTTAATGTCACCATAGTCAAAGCATTTTCCTTCTATGGTTGAATGGCAGCAGACGCAGCTGCCACATTTGGCATGCCCTAAGAGAGTTGGAAGGCCCCATGCATCATTGAGTGTGGCCTTTACTGGTTGTTGTGGGAGGGAAGCACGTACTAAGTGGTCTTTTATGTTCTTGGCCCTCTTAAAGGCAAACATTGGACGCTCAAGATTAAGCGGGCCAGCGTTTAACACCGGCCAGTGTTTTAACACACTTTTTTTGATGGCATTAAATGCTGGAGTGAATGTGGTAACACATATAAGCCTGTCTTGTGGTTGTTTGGATTTGGGTTCAAGGAGGGTTTCCCTGGGGCAGTACCATGCTCGTTTCAAAGACCTACGTACAAGTTTGCGTGGGTACCCTCATTTCCTGAGTTTTTTGCTCAGAACTTTTTCCTCTGTGAAGTAATCTTCCTTGAAATAACAGTTTCTCCTGATGCGTAGAAATTGTGAGAACGGGAGAGAGTCACGTAAAGCGCGAGGGTGATGGCTGGCATAGTTAAGCAGGGTGTTTCTCTCTGTGGGTTTACGGTGTAAATTTGTTAAAAGGCGGCCCTCAACGTGTTTCATTTCTAGGTCTAGGAATGGTAGTGAGTCTTTGCTGGTGGCTAGTGTGTATTTCAGTCCTGCACTGTTGTTATTGAGCCAGTGGTGGAACTGTGTTAGGCTGTCTGGGGGTCCTGACCACAGTAGAAAGATGTCATCAATATATCGTTTCCACATGGCTATGCCACTGTGGAAAGGGTTTGATACATCCAAGATGCAGGATGTCTCAAGATGGTCCATATACAGAATGGCCAGATTGGGAGCAAAAATCGCTCCCATTGAAGTTCCCCGGACCTGGCCGTAGAACTGACCCTCAAATAGAAAAAAGTTTTTTGTTAGGCAGATCTCTAACATTGGAGGATAAATACTGATGGGACGTTATGTGGTCGGGGGCGTGTCTCAAGAACATTTTCGATGACACGTAATGATTCATACTGAGGAATGTTTGTATAGAGTGATTCCACATCCAGCGTACACATGGTGATGGATGTGGGATCAAAAGGGAGGTCCTCTATGATGTTGATCATGTCCATTGTGTCTTTTATGTAGCATGTGGTTGTGGCTACAAATGGTTTTATAAAGAAATCGATGTAATGCCCAATAGGTTCAAGTACCGAGCCACACCCTGAGACAATGGGGCGACCCGGGGGAGATTCAGAGTTTTTATGTATTTTGGGTAGACAGTAAATTACCGGTTTATGTGGTGACTTTGTGTTCAGAAAATCAAATTCCTTTTTGGATAGAAAACCAGAATCCAACGCTTCTGTAGTTACTTGTACTATTAGTTTCTGGATTTCAGTGGTGAGGTTGCATGGTAATTTGCAATAATGCTCAGTATTGCCTAGTTGTCGTAGTATCTCGCTGTTGTAATGGTCAAGTTCCTGAATGACTATCCCTCCCCCTTTATCAGCTGGTTTTATAACCAGGGATTGGTTGTTCTTGAGGGAGGAAATGACCTTTCTCTCCTCAATCGTGATATTGTAGGGGATGAAACTCCTCTTGTTTTCTAATGCTGTAAGGTCATTTAAGACTAGTTTTTCAAAGGTCAGGATTTCAGGTGGTATCATCCCGGCAGTAGGGGAGAATTTGGACGGTGGCTTGAATGGGGTATTGTAATGCTTCGGTGGACTGGGGTTTAACAAGAAAAAGCTGTGTAGCCTTATTAACCTTAACCCACTGAGCCTTCAACCTTCACAGACATCTCGGGCACAAGCCGCATGAGTACTGTGCAACTAGACTCTAGTCCTGAAGCGGATGTCCTCTTCTTTGTGTCACACATCAATTCACCCTCACAGAAGTTACCAATCAGATGCCTAGCAGTTTAGTTTTACTTATCTCTATTCTTTGTATTTTTCTCCCCCCTTTTATTCCCTTGTAAATGTTGATACAGTAATGCGATATAGGCAAAATATGTGAATAAGCTTAAGACAACAATGAACTATCCCTTGTCCTGAAGATGATGCTTTATATTGTTGTGAATAGCATCGAAACTTCGTCGACACTAAAAGCACCATATGCAATATGATTTTATAATATTGTAATTATCAATGGTGTTAAAATGGATATTTAAGTCTGTCATAGTGTTTACAAGCAAACAGACACATCTTATCCCATGCCTTTGTCCATTCTGTTTTTCGTTGTTTTGTCTTGTGTTCTGTGGGTCACGGCTGTGCCCACTTGTCATTTAATGTTTTGAATCACAATCAACTGAACTTATATAAAAATAAATGCTTGTCCGGCTGGACGAAAGACATACGATCTATTTAAGCGTATGATTATTGTGGTTGTCCATTTTTCCTCCCAAAATAGGGACCACTGTTCTCTAAAACATGTTACTGCCCAAGGTCCCTATGGCATACCTTCTGGGTTTCCCTTGTTTTGTATAATAGCACCCTTATTGATAGCATGTGGTGGAGCGGGATCAAGTGGGAAGCATGATTTTGCCTTATTGGATTGACTCTGACGTTCTCGAGCTGAATAGGTCTGAAGGTCAACAGTCCCGGTCCAGCAGATTCGGAGCCACTATAGGGAAGCAGGTATAGATATCACAAATTTGTCACAAAAAGAGCCCTGCAAGCTCATTGAATCTCTCAGTGGAAGGCACCACCATAGGGGAGTTAGAAGTGGGGTTCTAGCATGGACTTAACAATTGAGAACATTTCTTTGGTGGAGTTAGAAGCATCCTCAATGTTAGTAGCAAAGAATGTAGAGCAGGCTTCCCTAATAGATTTATGGTAGAGTTTAATTGCCTTGTTATAGTTCCTTTTGTAATTAGGATCCTATTTTTTTCGCAAAGCCTGGTCTTATACCTTCCAATCCGTTTTAAGGACAAAAATATGGCTCTTAAACTAAGGCATTGGAGATTTTGTATTCATTTTGAAAAGAATCCGCTTGTATAAAGTGGATGAGCCCCAAGCTTTCTCCACGAATCTGCGTACTTTGTAAAAGTGTTGGGTCCGGCTTGAATAAAATTAGAAGAATACAAACATAGTGTAAATGGCACTCATTACAAGATGTACAGGTAACTGAAGGGGGTGATGTTAGGGTTGCTTTTATGCTGGTATTGCCGCCCCATTACTGGGCCCGTAATTTGGAAAAAACATGTGAGTCCTGAGATCACATGATCTATTCTTGCATGCTCTTTACTTATTGGAACATTTACCATGAGAATTTACATCTGCTTTCAGCATGTGGAAAATGATCCCATTAAAGCACTGGCTTTTAAAGTCTATGGCAGAGGGAGGACCTGCAAAGATAACTGCAGATACCTAGACACTCAGAGGAACATTAAAATGGAAACGTATTTTAATGTTAGCCTGAGTGTTTAGGTATATGCATTCATCTATGTAGGTGTGTTGATCTGTGAGTAAGCGGCAACCTTTAGGTATGTTGCTCAGTCTGGATGTGCATGTGCACATGTACGGCTGCTCTGTGTCTGCATACGTTCCAGTATTCTTTTTTGTATTTTCCTGCAAGGTAGTATGACCTAATGTGTATTCCTATGTATTCTCCTCTAAACTCACAGCACTCATTTTCAGATGTTTCTTTCTGTGCTTGTAAAATATATGGAGTAAAGGCCTGTATAAAAGATTATGGGGCATATTCACGAGGAAGTGGCGGTGAGAGGCGTTAGCCATCTTGTCTTAACACCTCTCACCACCACTTCGGAAACGCCAGGCGGCACCCTATTCTCAAGAATGTGGTGCAGCCTGGCGTTTTGAGGTTCTTTGGTTTCCGACTTCGTCCCCTATTTAGCCGCCATTTTGTGTCTGGTTTCCGACTTCGTCCCCTATTTAGCCGCCATTTTATGTCTCGTCACCATTTTGTGTTCCCTCACTCAGGCAGCACGGCGAATGGAGTGTTTTTGCTTTTCTCAGCTGCTACATGTCTCTTCTGTTAAAGAGTAACCCCCTGCCCTTGTTTACGAAACCGATGTCAGGGTCTGGCCAAGTTCACTAATCTATGTCTGGGTTGATTGATCCCTGTCTCGACTGACTTTTTGGCTTCTTCTATTCTTTCCTCACTTATTATCTTATCCGACTGGCCTTCACTATTCTCTCCTTGTATTCTCTTGTTACATAACTATCCTTTGAGGCACACAAATACGTCCTGCCACCTGCAAATTGGATTGTCGTACTAGCACTGATTAATTTGTGGGGAGGGGTGACACACAGGGTCTGAAAGAGGGGCGTATTTACGACACCTGATAGCTTGTTTTCCAACTTTTCCTATTGGCTTGCTTTGTATGTACTGGGAGTAAACGTTGTAAATATGTGTGCTATAAAAGATTGTGCGCCACGGATTAAAGTGGCAGTCTCCTCGGAATATACGCTGTACGTACTTCTGGGACAACTGTGCTTAGCTGCAGCTAATAAACCTGGTTTTCTATGCCCAACAGAGTGTCTCGTGTCTCTGTTCAACAAGGCAGGTGAACTCGGGGATTTAAGGCGTGCCCTGCGCCGCCAGGCCCATGAGTCCCGGTTCTCCACCTGGCGCCCAACGTGGGACGGCTTCAGTGGTAGCGGTTCAGCCCGAGGGTCGTGAGAAGCCTCGCAAGAAAATTCCGGAGGATTCGCGAACCACGTCAAGCGACCCCTGTATGTCGAAGTGGACCGAAGGTCTTTTGCAGTGCGGCTACTCCTTTCCGACGGCTGCTGACGACTGCTTCCCTGACTGCCGCCCTGCCTTGGTCCCTTTGGTGATGACTGGTATCGCGAGACGATAGATGGACCTCTGTTGGCGTGAGAGACCACTTAGTTAAGTATTTGTGGGTAGCACCCACTTCTTTGTTTTGTTTTTGAGTTTTGTTATTCGACCATTGCAATAGCCGAAGCCGAGGGGTGAGTACGTTTGTGCTGTGTTATTTGCTTTAAACCCCTTGAAGTTGGTAAACAGACCAGTGAATTTACCATGCCTGGTTTTAGCAAAATTAGGAAGTTTTGTTGTTTTGGTTGTAATAGGGATTCCCGGCTCGAGGACTCGTGTCCGATTCCTCGGGTTGGAACTCCCACTTATGAGCTCTATTCTAAACATGGTGTTGGCTCCATTGCCTTTAATGAGGCATGGATCCGATACACGAAGAAAGATTGTGTTTTTCAGTGGCCACAAAATGGTAGCTTTGAGCCTGCTATATTAGACAATTTAGAAGTAATTTCGTTTAAAAGAAAAGCCCGGCCGGCAATGTTTGACTCTTTCCGCCTTTGGCGTAAAGAAGCCCAACAGAGAGAAATTAAGCAGGCAAAAAGAGATAGAAAAGCGAAGGATATTACGATCATACAGCCTACCCAGCAGTTCAAAGACAATGAGACTGATCGAGCGATTGAAGTCTCGGACAGACAACATCGTATGGCAATAGATAGATGCTACCCTGTGTTGCCTACTTCTCCACAGAGTAAGGATCTTGACGAAGATCCCTTAATGTCCCATCTGTTGAGATTGCCTCCGCCTTATGTACCAGGAGCTAATGCACCCTTATTGTTGCCACCTGTCCAGCAACCTGTTGTTCAGCCAGTTGATCTGGCTCTTCCACAATTGCCTCTTCCTGCATTGCCACCCCCGCCTCCTTTGCCACCGACTTCTGTGCCTTAGTCTCCTTTATCCTCGGTTCCTCTTGTAACGGTTAGTCCTTCTCCTCCTTTGCTTAATAGCATGTCTCCAGTTTTACTGTCAGATTCTCACCCAGCTCGCAAACGGTTGGTTGATACTGTTTCTGACTTTCTCTCCCCCTTCTTTGGGTCTTTTTCTTTGACTCCTGCTCTGTCTCGAAGGCAATCTCGTAGTCAAATCCCAGATTCTGACGAGCGAGCTGCGTTGGACTCTCTTGCTCATAAATGGATCATGAGTGTTCCTCAGTATAGTGTGCCTGATATCCTGAGTACCTTTCTCCAGTAGAATGCGCCCACGCAGAGATATGTTTTTAATGTCATGTGTGATACTCTTGTCAAAGGATGGGAGATTATGGAGTTGGATTTAGCTCCCCAGGGTCTGTTAGATATACAGGCTAAATTTGATAAGGGACTTGTGGAGGACGCTATAGGGACACTTGTCACTTTCAGGTCTTTATTTTCTTCTCAGACTATTCCTGAACCTGATTCTGCAGTTAGACAGAAAATGAAACATTATCCTATGAGAGAAGTTCCTCCAGTATGGAGAGAAGAGGTTCCACAGGCAGACAATATTACGCGTGTCCCTGCTTATTTCCAGCGTATATGGGGACACGTCCCCTGGAAACGATCTGAAGTTTTAGCGCTCTAACAGTCTTTACTGGACCCTCATAAAAATCCTGCTGGATATTATAAAGAGCTGTCCCAGACTGTTGATGTGGATATTATGAATTTGCCGATATTGATATGCTGATGGGGAATGTAGTTTCACCAGCATTGTAGGCTCGGATTCGTAGGGAGGACCACGACCAAGCTTTAGGTGGTAATTGGGCCGCTATAACTGCAGCAGATACAGCACAAGTGGGTGGTGCTAAGCCAAATGATTTGATTGCACAATTGCCTGGTAGAATCATCACTTTAATGAAAACGATGATGCCTGCCTTACGTGTTAACTGGGATAAGTTAGCTGCGTGTAAGCAGAAGAAAGATGAGAGTGTTTCTGATTTCTTTACTCGTTTTGAGGAGACGTTTATCGACCACAGTGGTCAATATATGAGTACTGAAGGTGGACAGCGATTATTTGTGGATACATTTGTATTCAATTTACTTCCAGAATTATCACATAAGCTGAAAGACTGAGAAAGTTTGTGGGCTGCTTTTTCCTCTGCACAGATATTAGCTACTGCTCAATATTACGAGAATAGGGATAAGGAAGAAAAAGATAAGATCAAGAAGAAGACTAAGGAATTAAAAATGAAGGTTCTTTTGCAACAGGCTTATCCCCCTCGTTCTGCCCAGCGCCAGTTTCAACAGCCTCCCCAGCTTCAGAGGTTGTTACAAACACCTGACCCTTTTGTTCCGCGACCTTTGCTAGGTCCTAATCAATGTGCCTATTGTAAAGAGGAAGTTCATTTCAAGAATAGCTGTCCAGTTTTATTGCAGCGTAATGGTGGATTCCCAGGGCCGCGAGACCGTGGTGGTTTTCAATCAGCACCTAGAGGTAGAGGGCGAGGTGTGTTGTCTCAAGGACAGCATTCCTTTCCCCCTCAGTATTCTTTGAATTATTTTTATCAGCAGAATGCTCAGTCTGTGCAATATTACAATGATGATTATTGTGTTGAGGGTGAGGCTCAGGATTTTTACACTAGTTAGGACAGCCATGGACAAAGTAAGGGAGTCGTATCAGTCCCAGTGGATCAGAATGGGCCTTATGTTGAAGTTGTTGCATTGGGTGTTGCAGAGCCATTTCTTTTGGATACTGGTGCAATGAGAAGTTCTATCATTCACTCCAAACTCCCTGGGGCACCTTTGTCTGGCTTAACTAACATTTCTGTAGGATTTTCTGGCGCCCCAGTTACTAACCCGGTTTCTTGTCCTTTGCTTCTTTCGATTGGTCCTTACGATTTGGAAGCTCCGCTTATTTTGACGACTGGTTGCGGAGAGAATTTGTTGGGTTTGGACTTGTTGAAACGTCTTCATGCATCATTGTATTGTTCCCCTTCTGGTGTGCATCTTACCTTAGGTGAGAAATTGGTTTCTCCTATGTATTTATCTAAAGACCAACTCCCACCTGAATTGCATTCTCTTCCTGCTACGCTTTGGGCTACAGGTCCGAATGATGTTGGTCTGCTCCAGATTCCGCCTTACATGGTTACTATTAAGCCTAATGTTAAATTACCACGCATTCCTCAGTATAAGATTTCCAAGGATGGTGAACGAGCTTTGTTGGCTATTATCTATGATCTGGTTCAGAAGGGTGTGGTCGAAGAGACGAGAGGCAAATTTTGGAACAGTCCTGTTCTACCCGTTCTTTAACGCACTGATTCTTCTCAGCCTCCTGTATATCACTTTGTGATCGATCTCTGGGAGGTCAACAAAATTGTTGTCCCTCAGTTTCCTGTTGTCACAGATATCACTGCCTTGCTTACTATGACACCCGCTTCAGCAGCATGGTTCTCGGTTATTGATCTCAAAAATGCTTTCTTCAGTATTCCTATTGCTGAGGAAAGTAGGGATATTTTTGGCTTCTCTCTCGGAGGCCGAAGTTTTCGATTCAAACGTGGACCTCAAGGCTATTGTGAGAGTCCCTCCATTTACAGTCAGTCTTTGAAATCTCAGCTCAATGCTTTTGCTTTGCCCCCAGGTGCTACTCTGATTCAGTCTGTGATCTATTTGTTAGTTGCTGCTAATTCAGAGGATTTTTGTAAGGATGTGACTGTTTCACTGTTGCGTCATTTGTCTGACTTGCATCACAAGGTGTCACCCTCTAAGTTGCAATATTGCCGCCAAGAGGTTACCTATTTAGGTCATCTCTTGTTGAAGGAGGGACGACGATTGACCCCAGAACGAATTCAAGCAATTGCGCAAATGTCTGTACCATCCACACAAAGGGAGGTGCGTGCCTTTCTGGGCATTACCTCTTCTTGTAGACAGTGGATTCCAAATTTTTCTTTGTTGGCTAAACCTTTGTTGGCACTTACGCTGAAAGATACACCCCAACCTCTTCCTTGGACTGATGAATGTCAGAAGTGTTTTTCTGACTTACGTACTGCCTTGTGTTCTGCCCCTCTGTTAGGTACTCCGGATTACAGTAAGCCTTTCACACTCTACGTTCACGAAAGAGAAGGTTGTGCATTGTCAGTTTTAACACAACAATTTGGAGATAAACAACGGCCATGTGCCTATTTTTCGGCTACATTGGATCCAGTAGCCAAGGCATTGCCCAGTTGTCTCAGAGCTACAGCAGCGGCAGCGATCTCCATTCGCCAATCTGCTGGATTGGTACTAGATAACACTCTGGTTGTTATGGTACCACATGCAGTGGATACTCTTTTGGACAGAACGAAACCACAACACCTCACGAGTGCTCGCTTGTCTGGATATGAGCTGATGCTCTTTTCAAGCCATATACACATCAAGCGGTGTAATACTTTGAATCCAGCAACATTGTTACTCATTCCGGAAGAGAAAGACACTCAAGAACAGCATGATTGTTTTCTCCGAACAGAGGAGGAAACGAAAGGCAGAATAGACTTAAAAGACACACCACTTGTGGACCCGGATGGGATCCTATGGGTGGATGGGTCTTGTTTCAAACTTCCAAATGGCGAGACGACTGCGGCTTATGCTGTTATCACCTTGTATACGGTAGTAGAGACAGCACACATTTTACAGAATTCAGCCCAAGCAGCTGAACTGATTGCCCTGACGAGAGCATGTGTGTTGGCCAAGGGAAAAAGAGTGAATGTTTACACTGATAGCCAATACGCCTTTGGCGTCACTCATAGCTTTGGTCGTTTGTGGGAGGAAAGAGGATTCTTTACTTCCCATGGGACTAAGATACAGCATGGTCAGTTGGTGACTGGCCTTCTTGAATCACTTGCTTTGCCTACCCAAATAGCGATAGTCAAGTGTAGTGCTCATAAGAAGATCATTGATGATGTGGGTCGTGGGAATGCTTTTGCAGATGAGGTAGCGAAAGAAACAGCGAGAGATGCTACGAGTCGCATGTGTGTTGCAGGCTGTGGAAGATGGGTCAGAGAGGGAGGAATGTGTGAAGACACAATAGAAAGTGTGAGAACAATTCAAGAAGAAGCTACTGAGAAAGAATTGGGTAAGTGGAGAGAAAGTACGGGAATGTTGGACGCAACAGGGTGTTGGACGGAATTGTCAGGACATCAGCGTTGGCTGTTACCAGACGCCTACGTACTGCCTGTAGTTACTATGGCGCATGGTCCAGCCCATATCAGTGTAAAAGGAATATGTAAACTTCTGGCTCCAGTATGGCACAATGAAGGAATTCCTAAATGTGCGGAGAATGTGGTGAAACATTGTATTGTTTGTTTAATGCATAATTCAGGAAAGGGAACTCCAACTCCAGCAGGCCATTTTGCTCCCCCTACGTACCCTTTTGAGGTATTACAAATCAATTACATTCATATGGAATGTTGTAACAATCTCGAGTATGTTCTGGTGGTGGGGGGAAGATTTTCCAGATGGATAGAGGCCTACCCACTAAAGGACAATACTGCTTTGTCTACTGCCAAAGTCCTTTTGAAGGAATTTTTCCCGAGGTTTGGTTTGCCGCGAATTGTCTGGAGTGACAATGGAAGTGAATTTGTAGGCAGAATTATGCAGAAAGTGTGTGTGGGTCTTGGTATTAGGCAGAAATTCCATGCGGCAAACCCCCCTCAGTCAGCAGGTTTGGTAGAATGCTATAATGGCACTCTCAAGCTTAAATTGGCGAAGATTCAGGCCAGCACAAGTCTTGCTTGGCCTGACGCATTACCTTTGGCACTTATATCCACGAGAACTACTGTACATTCTCGTTTAGGACTCAGCCCATATGAGGTCATTTTGGGGCACCCAGCCAATGTCTGGGGAGTCCCTCGACCTAAAAAGTATTCTGACATTCCGTACCCAATGTTGATTGACTATTTGCATGACCTCACCACTAAATTGCGTGTTCTGCACCAACAGGTTCAAAACGCTTTGCCGGAGGCCTCTGCAGATCCAGGTCACTCCATCCAACCCGGTGACTGGATCTGTCTGAAGAATTTCCAGCGGAAAAAGAATCTTGAACCTCGTTGGGGCCCGCCTCTGCAAGTTTTGCTAGCAACACGTACAACAGTAAAGGTCGTCGGGAAGAAGAACTGGGTCCATGGCGTGCACTGTAAGAGGGTACCTTTGCCTTTACCTTTTGTTCAGTGGGTCCGCAAGGGTATAAGTGACAGTGAAGGCGAGAGGGTCCCTCAATTCGTACCTTTCAGTAGTGCACGCCTGGATCGAACGAACTCTGAGAAAGAAGACGACGACGTGTTGCAAGAAGCTGTACCATCACATCTACGACTGAACACAGTAAGTCCAGAGACTTTGTTTCAAGAACAAACGATACCTAATAAGACTCGGTACAACTTAAGATCAAGATCAATGAAAGACAATTGAACTTTCTTTTTCCTTTTTCCTTTTTCTGATCACGTTTTTGAGAGACATTTCTTTCTCCACTATCCATCAAGTTGCAGGGTCACGGTAGGAGTCTTAGGCTGTGACCTGAGTAGTGACAGTAGGTCTGCAGGACTTGCAGTGTCATAGGACGGCTAATAATCACAGCTAAGTGATCTAGGAAGATTGCCGTGAGCAACGCTTTAGAGAATAGATATTAAAGTGGAAAAGAGTGATAAGAATTGAGAAAAGAAAAGTAAATATAAAAAATTGTTGATTAGTCCATGTGGCATAACCTTATGTATTTTAATATGTTCATGTATTTTATTGGCTTGTGTGAGTTGGGTTGTTCATACTATGTAGCAAGCACCTGTTCCAACTTCTGTTTCTTTGTCTTTTCCTACCACTGCCTCCCCACATCAGTTTCATACACTCCCAGAACATGAGCAAATTAGGAGAACAGAATACTTCGATAATTCATTTATTCAGTTGCATCAGCATCAACTGGTAGTCAATACTACTGACTGTTGGGTTTGTGGGCTCATGCTCCATAACACAGAGAGAGGGATGCCATATTTAGTCCTTCCATTTTCCTACGAAGGCTCCGCTTGGGCCTATTTGGCCATGTTTTCTAATGTTTATCAGAACCAACTTCAATATCCTCCTGGTAGTCCATATGGTGGTAGAGCAGATTTTAGTCACAGTTCTTTGATAAAGGGAATAGTGGCCATGGCTAGAATTGCTGAAATTAGTAAGATTCCCGTTGATGAGAAACGAGCATATGATGGCTGGAACGTGACTCGTTATGTTACTAACCTTACAGATAAGGGTAGACGAAGGAGATCCCCACCAATTTGGACTGTACCTCATCGAGGTAATTTCTGTTTCCAGATCAATGGCCAAAATGTTAAAAATCAACAGGAAAAGAGTGTCTGTTACCATATGTACATCTATTCACCTCAGATTTCTTCACCGTTAGTGCCATCACAAGGCACATATTTTGTCTGTCATGATAGAGCCTATACGTGGCTTCTTACCTACTTTTCAGGAACTTGTTATGTAGCTTTCCTTCTTCCTCCAACATATACCGCTTCTTCAGGTCATCATAGAAAGAAACATGGCAGAGGAGTTATTGATTCTAAGGACACAGCAGGACAAGAAGGAGGTGACTTTATCAAAGGGTTGCTTCCTTTCTGGGGCCTTATGGCCAACAGCAGAGACATCAGACAGCTAGTTCGTGTTGTTGAGGCTACCATAAATGTAACTTCTGGAGCCTTGAGTAATCTGAAAGCCGAACTTCAGGCGGATCGCCTTATGACTTTGCAGAACCGAATGGTTTTAGACATTGTCCTTGCAGATCGTGGAGGAGTTTGTAAATTGATCGGGTCTAGTTGCTGCATTTATATTCCTGATAATGCCCCTATGGTATACCAAGCCATCTCTAAGTTGCATGTCATTTCCGAGTCTATACATCAGGACGCAGGAGATTGGTCTGTAATAGGATGGTTTTGGGGACTACTGTCCACTTGGGGATGGAAGATACTAACCTTCCTTGGAATGGTTTTGGCCATCATTTTCTCTTGTTGTCTCTTTCTACAGTGTGGCCCTGCCATCTGCGGTCTTTGTACCACCATGTGTGTCCAAAGGCCTGTGTCACAGAAAACAGAGAACATTAAAATGATGTTGCAGCAACAGCTCGATGACCTCATGGCCATTGACATCGACTCAGATTAACTTGAGTCCTTTGTGTTTTGCCCGAATAATGGTAAAAGGAGGGTCTGAGGTTCTTTGGTTTCCGACTTCGTCCCGTATTTAGCCACCATTTTGTGTCCCGTCGCCATTTTGTGTTGCCCTCACTCAGACAGCACAGCGAACAGAGTATTTTTGCTTTTCTCAGCTGCTACATGTCTCTTTTGTTAATGAGTAAGCCCCTGCCCTTATTTATGAAACCGATGTCAGGGTCTGGCCGAGTTCACTAATCCATGTCTGGGTTGATTGATCCCTGTCTCGACTGACTATTTGCCTTCTTCTATTCTTTCCTTACATTATCTTATCCGACTGGCCTTCACTATTCTCTCCTTGTATTCTCTTGTTACATAACTATTCTTTAAGGCACACAAATACGTCCTGCCACCTGCAAATTGGATTGTCGGTACTAGCACTGATTAATTTGTGGGGAGGGGTGACACACGGGGTCTGAAAGAGGGGCGTATTTGGGACACCTGATAGCTTATTTTCCAACTTTTCCTATTGGCTTGCTTTGTATGTACTGGGAGGAAACATTGTAAATATGTGTGCTATAAAAGATTGTGCGCCACGGACTAAAGTGGCAGTCTCCTCAGAATATACGCTGTACGTACTTCTGGGACAACTGTGCTTAATAAACCTGGTTTTCTACGCTCAACAGAGTGTCTGGTGTCTCTGCTCAACAAGGCAGGTGAACTCGGGATTTAAGGCGTGCCCTGCACCGCATCAGTTTGAGCAGATGCGCTGTTGCTGCCGAGGTCGTGAATTTTGCTGCTCCGTTTCCTTCATACAAGTTATGACTCCTCACCGGCTGCCACTGAAACCAACTCTTGATACCTGCATGATTCTGCTGTGTATCAGATTTCTAAGCACAAAGCAGTTCTGTTGCTCTAACTTCTGACCTGACAACTTGGCAGAGTTTCCCTGTTGCTTCGATTAATTTCACCAAGCATCACTGACCATTCTTGGAGGTGTATGTTGTTTTACCTCAATTCATTTTCCTTTAGGGTCATCAATTACAAATGCATAAAATCTTTGTCCTGATGATGGTCTTATGAAATGACTTCCCAAATGACCGAAACGTCGACTACCAAGTCTAATCCTGCTCACTACTTATCAGTTATCATTGATTTTCTTGTATTGATTTGAAATCATTGTGTTACTATTTATCAGCAGCATAGACTTATTTTGTGATGTTTGATTGGAGCATATAAGATACTCCTTCTATGTCCCAAATGCATCTCTTTGTACCTTATTTTTAACATTGACTGAATTCTCCTTTTCTAAAGAAAATAATTATCTTTTGA
This sequence comes from Lissotriton vulgaris, assembly GCF_964263255.1. NCBI lineage: Eukaryota > Metazoa > Chordata > Amphibia > Caudata > Salamandridae > Lissotriton > Lissotriton vulgaris. Next base: position 1,842,775,944 of record NC_141689.1, on the reverse strand, counting down.
ATAAACAACCTGGTTATTGTATTTTTTCAATTCATTGTATTTTTCCAATTGATTGTGTTAGTGTGGTAACTTTATTGAACTGTATCAGAGAAATTATATTCAGCCACTAACTTATGATAGTGTGGGTACCCCATTCAACCGGAGTCCCCCTTTTTTGCTGAAATTGATAATTTTCAAACAAAATCCCTTGCTGCCCATTCTTTAAACATGCCTTGAGGATAGGGCACTGGACTTATCGTCGATGGAACGTCAAAAAAAGTGACGTTCTCGTGGCGATATGGGCTTGAGAATATGCCCCTGAGCCCTCTTCTCTTTTTGGGTCAGCACAGAAACTATTCCCTATTTCCCAATCAATTCCACATTTTGGTGAACTTTCTCATTTTAGGCACATACTGATCCAAGATGTTTCATCAATAGTTACGAGCTGAGAAGTTTCTGCAGCAATAGAGCAAACATGACATACTCCATTTATTAACTGAGTTTACCACATACTAGTATTAACAAGTATTAACAGGTAGCATACCAAACGTACGTTCTCCTTTGACACTTGGGGATTCAATCATTTTCAATCCTAACCTAAAGAGATGAGCAATTGTAACTGATTAAAAAGAGTTTTATATGATTAAAAAAGAGTTCCTGCAATAGAACTTTTAAACTTTATGCCTTATGCTTCTGCTGTCTTAATGAGTACTGCTGTATTTTTCGCTTTTATACATAACTAGCAGCCCCGCCAGCATTGCCTGGGGCAGAAGGGGGCTGGGGGCAGCATTTCAGGCTTGCGTGCACTCCCGCCCCGGCCCCCGCCCACCACGACATTGTCTGTGTCCCGGACAATGTTGTGGCGGGCGGGGGCCGGGTCGGGAGTGCATGCAAGCCTGAAATGCTGCCCCAAGACCCTGAGCCTTACCGCAGTTGTTCCGGGCCAACCTCCCGCACCGGCTCCCTCCCGTCCCGTGTCCCAGAGCCTTACCTGAGCCACCGCTCCTCCCCGATCTGCTCACTTCACCGCCGCTCCTCCTCGTCATCACGTACGTTGCGGCCAGCGCTGCATCGTGGCCGTCAGCATCGCTGCCGGCGCTACTTTCAGGGCACTACTTTTTTTTAAGCTATATTTTTAAATTTACGTTTTTTTTAATTTTCTATAGCCTATGTCCATCTGCACACCCTGAGGATTACAACATTGTATTGGGTGTGTGGATTGGCGCTGTGGTTCCCGAGTTTACCTTGCCAAAAGGTTTGTGTTCTCTCTTTATAATAGTAGTATAGATAAAATGTTTAAAAAAATGTTTGTGCTTCATTGCAGCCTAAGTTTCACGATTCCTCATTTCACATAGTAAGACTGGCCTGGCCAAGAACCTCAAAAGTTCACACTCAGTACTTCTTCAATACTGAGCATTTTCGAAATATAAACTGCCAAGTGGCGATACATTTGGCAAATATACGACAACTATTAGAGAACAAAGAACTAATTCTATTCAACTTTCCTGGCATATATAAGTCTCCACGTATAAGAATCATTACAGTCAGTACTTTCTGAGTCTGACAAAAAAGCAAATGCTTTCTTTAGTCTCAATGGAACTCATTGATTTCCATTTCTAACTTGATATTAGCTTTTCATCTTTCCCTTCTCCGTGACTTTTCACACGTTTTACTCATGAATCAAGCTCCTGTACGTATCTCACGCAGTATGATCACAACCCCTAGTTAATGAATCAAAAACGAAATGAACGTAGGATAAAACGTACAGGCGCACTATAACCAGTCTGCAAACATCCAAAGATTTTCATATTTTGTTTGTGAAATGATTCCGATCCCCAACCTGCATCCATGGTGGTACACGCCCTTTCAAAATGTGTGGAAGAACATCTTAACTTCAAATTATTGATGATTTTGAAAAAGTATTCATAGCAAAACTAAGTCTCTCAGTCACTGAGCAAATCAACAAGGGCGTAGCGCAGCGGGGCCTGAGAAACACTAGGACGCAGCAGCGCTCAATAAATGTACACAAGATTATCACTTTCACTCTAGTTGCTGGAAGAACCCGAGCGGTCTCCGGCCGTTTATTTTTCACCTCGGGTCGAGCCCGCCCGAGGGGTGTGTGAAAGCATAAAAGGTGCAACAATGTAGTAGAGGGCACGGGTGGCTCTCTGCATCCCTCCTTTCTTTCGGTTCTGGACCATCAAGTCCTCCCAGTTCATGGCGAAGTATATACAAAATCCTTCAGTTGCTGACTCAGCGCCGGATTCGGCCGCAGAGCATACTTCTGGCTCCGGACCCTGTGACCAGCCGACGCACTGGACGGGATACTCCCAGATGATTCAGTGGCGGTGTCTTGACACGACGGCCATGTAGGCTCAGCACAGACCTGGTTGACTTGCCGGGGTATCTCCAGTGATGTACTCCCCATGCTGGGTGAGGAAGGAGGGGAGAAACTTGGAAAAGAGTCTTGATCATTGGACACTTCTTGATCCAGCGCCCTCTCAGCGGTCTTCTTGAAGCTGGACACATTCCTCGTTCCTTTTGAGCAGGGACCATAGTCCCTTGAACACTCACCACGATCCATACTTCTGGCTCATAGGGCGTCCGGAACTTTCTCCCAGGGTGTCGGTCTTTGATCACCACATGGTCTCCCACTCTTAGCTGAGGTTCTTGTGCCCTTCAGGCTTCGCTGGCCTTTCGATTTGTTGTCTCCCTCCTTGCTTGAACAGCAGCATCATCCCGTTCCACGGGCACCCACGTCGGGTCTGACGGGATACTGTCTTGTGGGGCCCACTAGAACAGTAGATGAGCCGGAGCACACTTGGTGGTGCTATGAGGGGTCTGTTGATACGCACCAAGGAATTGGTCAAGAGCTGTTTCAGTGTCTTCTCACCCAACCACAGCAATGTGCAGCGTGTGGTTGAGTGTCCTCATCAGACGTTCTACTTCCCCGTTTGCTTGTGGCCATAGCGGGGTGATCTTCCGGTGACAAATCTCCTGATTTTCGAGATACTCCTGAAACTCTCTGGTTCCGATTCACAGAATGAACTTAAGACTAAATCCTAAACTTACTACTATTTGGTATTCACAGAATGCACTTACTACTTTCGGGATTCACAGATTAAATTTACTACTTTCGGGATTCACAGAAAGAACTTACTACTTTCGGTATTCACAGAATAGATTTAAGACTACTAACTTTACGTCCACACTCGGGCCGTAAATTCCGGCCCGGAGGCGGAGTTTCCGGCGTGGGGGCGGAGCTTACGGCCCGGAGGTGGAGCTTCCGGGCCAGAGGCGGAGCTTGCGGCTTGGAGGCAGAGCTTCCAGCTCGGAGGTGGGTATTTAGCCATGGCTGAAATCTCCACCTCTGGGCCAGAAGCTCCGCCTCTGACCCGCAAGCTCCGCCTCCGGCCCGGAAGCTCCGCCTCCGAGCCGGAAACTCCGCCCCCAAGCCGGAAACTCCGCCTCCAGGCCGGAATTTACGGCCCGAGTTCGAACGTAAAGTTAGTAGTCTTAAATCTATTCTGTGAATACCGAAAGTAGTAAGGTCATTCTGTGAATCTCGAAAGTAGTAAGTTTAATCTGTGAATCCCAATAGTAGTAAGTGCATTCTGTGGATACCAAATAGTAGTAAGTTTAGGATTTAGTCTTAAGTTCATTCTGTGAATCGGGCCCACCGCCCTGGAATGAGGGTTCATTGTCGGACTTTACCTCTTCCTGTAGTCTCATCATTGCGAAGGTTCTGTCCAGGCCCCTTTTCACCTGGGGAAAGGCTGTTGATGACACCACTTCGACGATGTGGAACTTCGAGAATGAGTCAATCATGACTAGCATGTGATGTCCATCTGGGAAGCTCCCAAAGTGTAGGCTGATATGTGTCCAGGGGGTCTTGCTCGGTTCTTCAGTGATCACAGGTGCTGGCGGTGGGTCTCCTCCGGTGATCATGCATGCATGGCACTATCTTACCATTTCCTCCACCATGGAGTCCATCGCCGGGAACCAGACCTTGTCCCGCAACCTGGCCTTTGTCTTCGCCATTCCTTGATGGCCGTCGTGTGCCAGTGTGAGGATCTGTTTCTGCAAACTCTCTGGGACCACTATTAGGTGTCCTCTGAAGACAACTCCTTATACCCCTACACTAAGTTTGTTACGGACCTGACCTAGTTGTTGGCGGGCATGGCCGACTTTCGGCCGGAGGACGCGGGATCCATCCATGAAATGGGCCCATCCATTCTTCTCCAGCACTCCTTTCACTCGGGAGAGAGTGGGGTCTTCCTGAGTGGCCCGGCCAATCTCTTCAAGCATCATGGCTGTTGGACACGCCAATTGTGACACCATGTTGACAAAAGCTTTGGTGTTGCAGGCATCCACCGACGGGTCCGATGGCATTGTGGATTCTGGGTGACGAGACAGATAGTCGGCCGGGTTGTGGGCCCCTGAACAATAGATTACTTTGAAGTGGTATGTCTGCAACTGCACTCCCCAACGTTCGATCCTCGGGAGCGCTAGCCGGGACGAGCCTGCAAACAGTGAAATTAGCGGTTTGTGATCAGTCATGATGTGGAATTCCTGGCCGCACAGATGCAGGTGAAATGTTGGCATACCCACTTGATAGCCAACGCTTTCCTGTCAATTTGAGCATACCTGGTCTCAGTGTCAGTGAGAGCTTTGCTGGCATAGGCGACTGGCTTCATAACTTCTGGGCTGTGTTCTTGATGGAGGACCGCTCCTAGGTCCACAGGGCTGGCGTCGACAACCAGCACTGTGCGTCTTCTTGGATGGAAGTAGGCCATCACTGTCTTGTCTAACAGCCCCGCTTTGATATCTTGGAACGCCTTGTTGGCCGCCGATGTCCACTCCCACTTGTGATTGTGGTGTGTAAGGACTCGCAGTGGCTCTGACATGGCTGCAAGGTTGGGGATGAAACACCCACAATACGTGGCCATGCCGAGGAAGCTCCTCACTTCGGTTGGGTTTTGTGGTGTGCTGGCTGATCGTATGGCCTCTGCTTTCTTCGGGTCCACCAGGAGCCCTTCTCGGGTGAACGTATATCCAAAGAAGTCGACGCTCATCTGATAAAACAAGCATTTGGACTTTTGCAGAGTCAGCCCTCAGTCTGCCAGCCTCTTCAGAGTGGCTCGGAGGTGTGTGTGGTGCTCCTTGAGCGTGTTTGAGAACACCAGTATATCATTTATGAGGTTGATCACCCCTTGCAGCCCCGACAGTGCTTACCTGATGGCATTTTGGAAGACCTCGGTGGCGGACTACATTCCAAAGCTGAGCCTCTTGTATCTTCGGAGGCTAATGTGCGTCGAGAAGGTGGTAATATACCTGCTCTCGGGATCCAGTTCCAGCTGATAGTAGCCGGCGTTCAGGTCTAGCATGAAAAACCATTTGGCCCCATTTAGGTCCGCCACGATGTCGTCCATTGTGGGGGTGATGTGTCGTTCACTCTTCACAGCGGTATTCGGCAGCCTGAAGTCGACACAGAGCCGAATGGCTCCGGGTTGCTTGGGTTTGGGCGCCACGACCAGTGGGGACACCCACGGGGTGGGGCCAGAGACCTTATCGATCACATCTAGATCTTCGAGCTTTCTCAGCTCTTCCTCGACTTGCGGGCGCAGGTCGAACGGCACTCGCCGGTGCCTCAGAGACATAGGTCGTATCGAGGGGTCAATGTGGAACTTGAACTTCTTGCCCTTGAGCTTCCCCAGTCCTTTGAAGAGAGCCGGGAACTCCTTTGGCATCGCTTCAGCATGGAAGTCATGAATCTGATTGGAGAAGAAGACAAGTCCTAGGTGCTGAGCAGGGTCCCCTTTGTCCCCTTGGTGATGTGGAACCTCGCCTCGGTGGAGTAGTTTCCGCTGGCGACGGTGGTCTGGATGACGCCATGGAGAGGAAGCGGTTCAGTCCCTCCATATTTGTAAATTCGGGCTGTGGAAGGTGCAAGTGGGGGTCGCGATGACAGTCGATCATACTGCTCCGAGTCCATCAAATTAACAGATGCACCAGTATCATTGACAGCTTGTACATCAGTGCCTTCGATGGAGACAGAGCACATGGGAGGTGGCCTTCGACGAGTGCCTGTTCTGCTGGCATACAACACCACAAACACTTTCTCGTCCTCATCCTCATACATTGGGCGTTGTTACTGTGGCTGGTCTTCCGCTATTGGCCTTGGGTCGTCGAGAGAGAGCTGGCGAATACGTTAGGGCATGCTTCTGGGTCTTAACGTGTTTGTCTGAATCGCCCACCTTGACAGTCACAGGCAAATGTTGTGAAGTATGCACCAGGCCATGGTGATCTTACACACCTTCCCGGGAGAGTAGAGGAGGGCTCCGCCAGACTGGTCCCGACATCTGAATCTGGCTTTTAGGAGCCCAAAAACCTGTTCCACTGGCTGCTGTGTTTTTCCATGGGCCTCATTGAAGCGGACTTCCCTGGTGTTCTAGGATTCCTCAGCAGTGCCATCAACCATAGCTGGTTGGGACACACTGAGTCTCCTAGAAGGAAGATAGACAGAAGGGCAGCATTAGTTACACACTTTCAGGTCATACCCCGATATTTCCCCCACAAAATTAGGACAGATCACACGTACCTACAAGCCAGGCCCTCTCCGGTAGTAGTTGTGACCAGCTGTTCCACAGTACGAAGGCATCATGTGCAGATCTGGGAACTGAGCACAGATGGTTGTGATGTACAAATCCAGTAAGCATACAACTTGATCCCTGTCCTATGGTGGTACTAAGGCAATATGGGTGTCATCAATAGATCCAATTATATGAGGAAAGTGACCAAATCCATAGAAATTTGTTTATTGCGGTGGCTAAATCCTCACGTCTGAACTGGATGTAGCTGCCCATGTGTCTCAACATTGCTGCAAGCACCTCTGTAAGGACCTGACTGAACATTGGTTGTGATATCCCACCAGAAATAGCAACAGAGAATTGAAAAAAACCTGTGGCCCAAAAATACAAAACTGACATGAGTTTCACTAGTGTTGGTATTGATATTGGATTATTTAGGTGAGGTAGGAGGTGGCACTCCAAATGATGACATAGGTCCATGATTATTAATGTCCCTGTAGACCTGCTGATGCATGGATGTTCCAAGAAAGAGTGATATGCCCCACTAGTAGTCCTGGTAGCTGGTATATGGATAATATGAGGCATGGTGACTGAGGTGATCCCCTAACCTGATACTTTTTCCCATTGAAAGACAGTGTCAATGTGTGGCTGTCAACAATGACTGTACTTTGACTAACACATGTCTGTTGACACTGTTCTAATAGTGTTGCTTCCACTGTACAGGCCTATTGCACATCTGAGACATGAAAAGTGTAGGTAGGTGTTTACTTTTGAAGAGATGTAGACATGTGGTTCTTCTGCTTGGCTACAATACTTCCTATCCCACAACACATACAATGATATGTTGATTGCCATCACTGTTACAGTGCCTCATGTGGTAAAAGGGGTGTCCAGTGATGGTAGTATATACCACACTAACTTATGTTGACTGACTATGATACTGAAATAACTAATCCAAATGTCAACACAGCTCCCAGAGAAGTAGCTTTCCGTGTCACACATACCAGCCCTTACCTTGTGACCTTAGTCTTAGGAAGTTGTGTATATTATGCTTCTTGCCACTAAGGACCATGTGCATCAATTAAATGGGCCTGGCAGGAAAGGTGTCTGGGCAGTCATGCACAGATAGTTTACCCTTCAGAAGGTCCAAATGGTGTGTTGTGTGCCATGGTACGTCACATCACATTCCATGTGGGATGGGTCTGGCTGACATGTTAGTGGGGTGGCGCAGTCAGTGTAGGTCATGACCAGGGTGGAGATTAGTCATCAGATAACCAGAAAAATGTGTATCCATGCTTTAGTTGTACTTACCATGTGACATGGATACATGTAATCTGTTGACTTGATGAAGGCCTGAGCTAGATGTCAATGGGATGTGTATCGAGCGGACAGTTCTCCTCAAACTTCTAGTTTTAGTCTGTTTCTACATCTATTGCATCCATACTGGTCAATGCCATTCAGAAGAAAGCCATTTGGAAAGTCATCACCAAGAAGATGCGGACCCTGTGGGTCCACAACTGGCATAGTGCCCACTGAAGGAAGAGATGGGAGGACCTGTGGCAGTGAACCTGAAAGATCACGGAGGTCCAGCTGGGGAAGTCCTCCCAACATGGATGGGGTGCTCGCCAGACCCTGACCCCCCTCATGGCTCCCATACTGGCAGTGGACTACCCAGACCTTGATGGGCAGTTGAGGGCCCAACAGCAGTGACAAGGGGTGATTTCTGGCCAGAGTCATACATTTTACTCTGCCAACTTTGTGTGTTACAGACAGGCATGTCTAAACCGAGATTAGTGGTGGCCCATGTGCCACACACAAGTTGAGTTATTCTTACTGTAAGTGTGGTATTAGGAGCATGATGTTGTGCTATGACTATTGTCTTTCTGACATGGAAAACAGCAGAGTCCTCTCCAGTTCCAATCCTATCATTTTGAACAGACACCTGGCTGAGTGAAGTGAGTAATCATCTCATGTTCTCAGTAAATCTGGGTGGCAATTGTAGCACACAGGCAACTGGTCTTGTTTGTGTGAGGAGAGACGTACCCTGACTAATGTCACTCATTTGATGTTGGCCCTATTGCATGTGACATGCCATAGAGTTCACAGTCCAAGCAGTGAATGTGCAACAGTTAAGTACTAGGTATAGAGTGAAATGAGAGTGCTTATATCACTGGTGCCATCAGCATTAGTGCCTATATATTGGCCAGTGTGCATTTGCCAGTTGATGATTCATCTGCAATAGTATTCCTAAACACTCATACACTGACTGGTAAAATGCATGAGTGGGTGAGATGTAGAACTATGGGGGTCTTATGTGAGTGTCTAGAATGATCCTAACAAAGCAACCAGAGTATGCCATACCAAAGAGTGGTGTGATGTGCCTGTGAATTGGGACTCTAGTGAGCCTACATCTTCATGTCATAGAGATTCAGGGACACCCAAAACCTTGAAAGGTGTATTGGCTTGGGAATATACAATCTCTGACTGGCATCATCACCTGTACCAAGCAGGATTGTGGATGTTCACAAGGCTATATGGATTGTTGTGAAGTGTGAATTCAGAGTGTCTATCTCTCAACTGTTAGCACCTCATTGTTTTCTGGTAACTTTATCTGAAAAAATGTGTTACATAGCACAACTACTTGCGCTAAATTTTCACTTTTCTTTTCAGGTAGTGGCCAAATGATGTAATTTGAAGTCCAAAGTGTCATCAGTGTGCAATGAGCATTTGTATATGATATGGTGTCTGCCACAACAGAAATTGATAGTAGCTTGGAGTTCACCCTGACCTTCATAATGTCATGATGTGTTATGAGGAATTGGTAGATCTGTTGGACTCTGGGCCTTGTGTAAGCATTATGTAAATCTTTAAATTGTATCCGTCCTATTTGGTTGCATCTCTTTACAATGGTATACAACAAGTGCCAAAGTATGCAAGTTGATTAACTATCCGAGTATGGATATAAGGATGGAGTGTAGAGAATTTGATCCATGCATTTGGGCCAGTGTGGGGGGCTCTGACATGAGTGGATCCAACTGTCCATAGGCTATGTAGCATGCATGCATGTGCTCATGCTAAATTGGAAACCTATGGACTGAACCACGAAGCTGGTGTGATATGTGGACTTCTTCAATGTTTTCTGGTGATTTGTGATGGTCAGGTGTGGAAATTCAGTTGCAATAAACCCATGCTACATGTCATTTCAGATACATCCAGTGCATGTGGAGGAGAACGGGCCAATGTCAGTTCGGACACAGCTGGTCACGGCGGTTCCTGTCGTGAGCCGTCAGATACAGAGGGACCCAGTGATTAGGAGGGTGTGAGGAGTGCCCCGGAGGTAAACATCTAAATCTTATCATCATCTGGGTCATCCTCTAGTGGACACTCTGAAGTGATGGTGGACACAACAGGATCAGTTACACCTTTATTATTATCTCCCAACCCCAGTTCAATTGCCACTCTTCCTGTTGTCCCTCCACAATTTGGCTGTTCCCCCTCTCCTGAGAGGGGAGGGCTCTCCTTCGCTGCAGGCACCTCAGCCCCTGCCCCTGTTAGCCCAGATGCCCTGAGTGAGGAGGCTATTGACCTCCTGAGGAGCATCTCTGTGGGTCAGACTGCAGTGCTGAATGCCATCTAGGGACAAAACACCAAGATGACCCATATGGTTGCCTACCTGAAAGGCATTCACACTACCATGTCTGGCATGTCTGGCATTCTGAGATCTTCTTAGGCTCTGGCCTCAGGTCTCATGACAGCCCCCCACCCATCTCAACCTTCCACTCCCCTTTTCCTTCCCCATCCACATTCCCTCTTCTAAATACTATTCCAAGCAGACACACACCTAAGCATGCACACACTTCAACAGTTCCAAGCACCACCCACAAACCCAAGGCATTCAAGAAACTCAGACATGCACACACACAGAGGACACTCACCTCCCTCACCACCCCGAGCATACCCCCAGGCACCTCACCAACACACACTGACACCACCACTGACACACCCATACCTGCAGCCACCATAAAAATACACACTGACCCCTCAACAGACACAACCATACCCACAGACATTACAGCAACAACCACAGACCCCTCCACAGACATACCCATACCCACAAACATCACAGCAACAGTCACAGAACCCTCCAAAGACATACCCATACCTGCAAACATCACAGCAACACACACTGACACCTCCACAGGCACAACCGTATGCACAGACATTACACCAACAGCCACAGTCCCCTCCTCCACAACCCCCAGCACATCCACAATACTCTCACCAAAAAAATGCATACACTCATAATCACCCACACAAGAGCCACCATCACAACACACATTGCAAGCAGCTGACCCACCAAAGATTTCACTTCTTCTTCCTCCCAATCCGAACACCCTACCAATTTTTCCCAGGGATCTCTCTTGTTGGCCCTTGTCCTTAACCCTCTGAAACCTGACCCCCCTCCCAAAGTCCCAAGAAACCTCTTCCACACCCAAATCCATCCCGTCTGCTTCCCACTTCACCCTTGAAAAACAGCCGGCCTCCCTAAGCTCAGCCTTAGAGAGAATAAAAGAAGAAAAAGAAAACTCCTACACCCACCCCAAAAAACCCCAACCCCAACAAGTCTCCTCCCAAGGAGAAACCAACCCCTCCCTAAACCTCTGCCCCCTCCCTAAGTGCCATCTTCGAGGTGCCTATTGTTCCCAATGGATGCCCCTTTGTGAGGAGGTTCCCTGACAGTGTCAGTAATGGCAAGTTATGTCTCACAGCCTTGGCTGTGGTACATTTTGATAATATGGACTGGCAGCTGACCTTTGTTTCCCTTGATGGGGTGTTCGAGTTTGAATAAAACATATCTTCTTTTGGAAAACATTGGTCCTGCCATTGCATTTCTATTTGATATTACTGTATAGTTAGTGATATGTGAGTACATATGTGTTTGTTTGATCTCTGATTGCTGATTCAGTGGAAGAGGTTAGTATGATGTGCCCGTGGAGCCAGTGCTGGAGTTAGAGAGGACAAGAGGAAATGTTGGATGAATGTCTATGGGGAATGACATCCAAATGGGGCGGACATTGCATTGGGTAACATGTTATGTGGTAAGTATTTTAGCTTGGCCTGGCCTTGTCAACAGCATTTAGGTTGCACTTCTCCTTATGATGTAAGTTGGATATGTGTTTGATGTATTCAAGTTAGATATTTGTGTATCCAAACAGGAGGGTGTCAGCTTGTCATACCATTGTGGAGTTCTGAATGGACATTTATCCATTTTGCAGAGTGTACCTTACAGCTACTTCATCTAGATGTGTGCCACATGCTGTTAGTGCTGTGTTTGCTTTCCTAAGTTGCACTTACACCCTGCCTACACATGCATGGCACTTTGTTCTACTATTGGTTGTCCCTGATATACTTCACTTCCCTGGTCCAATGCACATGACGTTTGTCAGGCATGTGCACAATGTATTGTGCCCCAGGGCCCCAGCCTTTTAGTGTTGCTCCTAATAGAGGCAGAGCTATCCTACAGAGTGTTTCTATTGTGCCCTTTAAATGGTTCTCACACTGATTCTATGTACTCCCGTTGACTGACATTGTCGTTTAATGTGGGTGATCTGTGAGAGTCTAATACAGAGTTTTAGCAGATACGATGTGTGTGACTTTACTCACACATCCATACAGATGTTTCTTTAATATCAAAACAGAACCTGGGATGTGTGCAATCATGTGAGTGTGTCACATTCACTATAGCATCTTGTTTAGAGTTACAATGACAAGGTCTTATATTAGTTGTAGACAGTTCAATGTCACTTTAGCAACACTTGACAAACTATAAGCTGCGTTATAAGTGAAGATCAGTAGTGACATGGGAGACAAGTAAGATGGGGCAACATGAGTGTAGTATCTTGGTTAGAGTTGAAGTGAGAGGGCCTATGGCAGTTGTAGTCAGTTCAATGTCACTTTAGCAACACTTGAGAAATGATAACCTACATTATAAGTGAAGATCAGTAAAAACATGGCAGACAAGTGAGAAATGGCAAGAGGAGTGTAGGATCTTGGTTAGAGTTGCAGTCACATGGCATCATGGTAGTTGTAGTCACTTCAATGTCACTTTAGCAACAATTGAGAAATGACAAGCTGTATCACTAGTGAAGATCAGTAGAAACATTGCAGATAAGGGAGAAAGGGCAAAAGGAGTGTCGCATTTTGTTTAGAGTTGCAGTCCCAAAGTCACATGGTACTTGTAGTCACTTCAATGTCACTGTAGCAACACTTAGGAAATGGTAAGCTGTGTGACTAGTGAAAATAACTAGAAGCATGGCAGACAAGTTAAGGAGCGTAGCATTTATTTATTTATTTGTAAGTTTTGTATAGCGCGAACATGACCCAAGTGGGTATCAGAGCGCTTTAGATAAGGATGATGAAGAAAAAGGAACATAGTTCAAAGACATAGCCAGTTACAAGTAGGTCAATGTGTCACAAGCGTAAAAATTACAAAGAACAGGGAAATAGGTAGAAGGCAATTGCAGCAGAAATTTAGGACAATATACAACAAGAACTAAAAGGACATTATGGCAGGCAACAATGGGTCGCAACAGATGACATGTAATAGTTAGGATAATCAAGAGGAGTAAAGTTTCTAGATCAGCGCCTTCTTCATTAGTAGTTCTTTCGTTTCCCTTTTGAAAGCAAAGGTGGATGGAATAAGCCTTGTGTCCACTGGAAGGGCATTCCAGATTCTCTGGGCAATGCCTGAGGATGTACGTTTGTAGGTTTATGCATATTGAATTTCTTTGGCTTGGGCAGTAAGGTGCTGGTGCTCCTTGTGTGCCGGGATCCACCAGAGAGTTCCAGTTTATTTGCCAGACAGAGTGGGGTATTGAAGTGAAGAGCTCTATGGGTCATTCAAGCAATCTTTAATTGGATCCTTGCCTCAAAGGGAAGCCAGTTGAGTGATTTCAGGTCCGGCAAGATGTGGTTGGTTTTCTTAGAACCTGTGATGAGTCTCGTAGCCACATTTAACGAAGCTCTGATAGGGGCTAAACTGAGTTTCAGCAGTCCGCATAAAGTAGCACTGCCATATTGTAGTCTGGAGATGACCAGTGTCTGCACTACCGATTTGAAGTCCTCATGGGGCAGGTAGGGTTTGAGTTTTCTTAGGATGCGCAACTGGAAATTCGCTCCTTTGGTAGATGCTCTGATGTGCTCTTGCATGTTTAGGTTTTTATCAAGCAGAATTCCTAGTGATTTTGTGGAGTCAATGAGGTGAGGTGTGCAATTGATCGCGGTGAGATTAGAGAGAATTTTCACCATAGTGGGGGTTTGTCTAGCTGGTGCAATGAGGAAGAATTCCGTCTTGAGGGCATTTAGTTTGAGGTGGTTGGAGGTAAGCCAGTTTAGGGTTTTGAGCAGGGTTCCATTGAGAGCATTGATGTCTTCAGGGGAGGATATTTTCATGTATAGTTGGGTGTCATCGGCGTACATGTGATATTGGATGTTTGAGGCTTTAAAAATAACTGCCAGTTGTTCCAGGAAGAGGTTAAAAAGCGTGGGGGAGAGTGAGGACCCCTGGGGAACACCCAGCAGGCAAGGACTGGGGTTGGATAGAGACTGATTGGATTTGATTCTTTGAGCTCTATTGTTGAGGAAAGAGACAAACCATTTAAGGACCGTGCCAGATAGACCCATTATGCATTCAAGGAGGTGGAGAAGATTGTCATGCTTGACAGTGTTGAATGCAGACGAGAGATCAAGAAGAATTAGAAGGCAGGCTTCATTGTGGTCCAGTAAAGTGAGAGCGTCATCCACTATGTGAGTGATGGCTATTTCGGTGCTGTGGCCAGCGCGGAAACCCGGTTGGAATTAGTCGAGGAGCTGGAATTGTTCAATGTGTCTACGCAGTTGCTCATGAACACATTTCTCCAGTAGTTTAGGAATGTTTGTGATTGGTCTGTAATTATTCAGGTTTTCAGGGTCAGCCGAGGTTTTTTTTAGGATGGGTGGCACTAGGCCCTCCTTCAGTCAGTCCGGGATCTCACCTTGCCGGAGAGAGGCGTTGATAATCTTGGACCAGAGCTTTGTTAAACAGTCTATCATTTCTTTATAGAAGTTGGGGGGTAGGGGGTCATTGAAGTGGTTTGAAGGTTTAATCGTCGAGAGTGCGTTGAGGATGGTAATATCATCGAGGGGAGTGAATAGGCTCCAAGAGGCATTGTTTTTGAGAGAGATACCAGCCTGGTTGGGTGATGGCGTGGAGAGGGAGGAGGCAGAAAGGGGTGGGAGTGAGAGTGCAGCCAACCTTAGGTCAGATTGATCTTGTTCAACTTTTCTAGGAAGAAGTCAGCAACCGCTTCGCATGTTGGCTGTGAACGAGCAGATTGTTGAGAATGGGTGGGTGCGTTGTTGGATTCTGTTTTAATCAGCTCAAATAGTCGTTTCGGGCGATTTCTTGCTTTGTCAAGTTGGGCTTTGAAGAAGGAGAGTTTTGTGGTTCTGATGAGTTTGTTGTATCTACTTCTTTTAAGTCTAAGGATTTTTAGCAGATCAGTGGAGGGAGTGGATCTCCAGGAGCGTTCAGCTAGTCTGAGGCTACGTCTGTTCTCGTTTAGGTTGTCGTTGAACCAAGGTTTGGAATCCTTGGCAGGAATTCTTTTCAGCTGAAGGGGGGCCGCAGCATTCAACGCCTTGAGCATGGCATTGTTATAGTGCAAAGTGAGGTTGTGCACGTTGGACATGTTTGCAGGTGGTGGTAGGGAGACATTGCAGTGCGCTATGAGCTCATTAGCGCTAGTGTTGAGAAGCGATCTCTTCCAGTGTTTTAATTTTAGTGGTTGTGATCTGTTGGGTTTCCAGCATTCAAGGATACGGAAGTTGATAATATGATGGTCCGACCAGTCACAGAGAAGAATAGATTTGAGAAGAATGTTGTTGGGGTTGGAGATGATTAGATCCAATGTCGAGCCTAAGTTGTGAGTGAGGTTGTCGCAGAATTGAGATAGGGAGAGGTCTGTTAAGAAGCTCTTGAGAGTGTTAACCGCCTGATCATGTGGGTTATTTCAGTGAAGGTTGAAGTCACCAAGGAAGATCTGTGGGCAGTGGCGGGCCAGGTTGGAGGAGATGGTTTCCATAGTTTGTTCAATTAGAGGGAGGTTATCACCAGGGGGGTGGTAGAAGATGTGCAGGGAGCATAGGGGTCTGTGTGCACTAGTGATGTCTATTCCTAAGTATTCACAGGAGGAGAGATTAGCTGAGGAGAATTGTTTGGCTGTGAGAGAGTTGCAGAAAATGCAGGCTATGCCCCCACCAATTTTCTTGACGAGGTCAAGTCTGATAATATTGTGGCTGGGAGGGACTAGTATGTCAAGGATAGACCCAGAGGAGTCATTGAGCCACGTTTCTGAGGACAAGGAGGTCCAGTTTATGGGCAAGGATAAGATCTGCAAGGTCTGCAGCATGTTTAACCGCTGATCTGCAGCTAAGTAACATGCAGTTCAGGTGCGGTGTGTGCAGGCTGTCAGTTAGCGGTGGGTGTATGAAGGGGATCTGCTTGAGATTATTAGTGTTAAGGGCATTGGTGTTGAGTCTGGGAGCTCTGTAAGGGTAGGATTGGATGCTTTGGATGGGTTCCGAGATGAATTCCATAGGAGGTATCGGGCTGGGGTTAGGTAGAGGGGCTGCTTGTGCTGATTTAGAGGGGACTGAGGTGAGTGAGTGTGGAGAGGTGTATGATCTGAGGAGGGAGATGATATCTGGCTCAGAAAGAGGATTTCAGGACCTGGAGGGTCTAGATGGGGCGTTCGGGAAAGGGGTGGTGTTCCAGTTCTGGCCTGAGGGAATATCTGGTACTGAGAGAGGTTCATGGTCCTGGAGGTTCTAGCAGGAGGTTAGGATAGGGGTTGGTAGTCCAGTTCTGGACTGGGGGTTTCGACAGAGACCTATGCGGGGTCTCCTGAGAGCTCTTTTTGGAGGAGAGATCAAGTGCCAGCTCTTTGGTTGACTCAAGGAGTTTTTGAATGACAATTTGGAGAGATAGAAGTACTTGGTTTATTTCCTTGAGTTTAGCAGCGGGTTCTGAATGACAATTATGTATAACGTGGAGGGTAGGATGAGGATTGGACAGTGGGAGGGCAGGGGGGGAGAGCCGGGTTGGATGAGGGGTGAGGACAGCAGGAGAGGAGGTCTCTTTGTGATGAGCGGGAGTGCAAAGAGCGTGCAGTGGGAAGGAGGTTGGGAGAAGGGGGGGTTGGGAGAAATACCACTGTGAAGTAGAGGAGCGTCAGAAGAGATGGCAATGGGTTTGAGGTTGCAAAAAGGGGGGTTGGGAGATTTCCTAGTGTCCTGTAAGGGATTGCCAGGATAGTGGGCCATGGGAGAGAGGTTCGGGGAATGGGGGATAGCTGAAAGGAGGTTAGGTTAGGTGTCCTGTAAGGGATTGCCAAGAGAGTGGGCCATGGGAGTAAGGTTTGGGGAAAGGGGGATAGCTGAAAGGAGGTTAGGGGAGGGAAAGTTAGGGGTAGGGAGGTTAGACGAGTTTAAGTTGAGGTGCGGCGGCACCATCTGTTGAGTGAGAGAGTGACGAAGGGGGGAAATGCTGGGTGATGGGGAGGTGCCAGAGAGGAGGGCGGGTGTGCCGGGAATATGCTGTGCTCCTGTGTTGGGGGCAGGTGAATAGATTGGACGGTGGAAGTTGGGTGCAATTGGGGTGCCTGAGGTAGGAGGAGGTAAGGTCATGTGTGTGTTGGTAAAGGTATGATGGGCAGTCCTCAGGTTGAGCTCCCTAGGGGAGGGATCAGTATCGTCTAGAGACGGGGTAAGAGCACTCCTGCTTCTAGGTTGAGTAGGAGAAACATTAGTGACCAGAGAACCTTTAAGCAGGGCAAAACTGTCCTCAAAGATGTCAAGGTTGCGGTCGGGGGCCTGAATTAGAATCGTCCCATTGTTGTAGATGGATATTGTAGCATTTGTTCTAAATTTGGGAGACGACGTAGCCAATAGTTTAAGGCCATGAGGGAATTTTTTAGTCGAGGAGATATTGAGTGAGGAGTGGAACATCGACCTCCACTGGGCTCTTCTTTTAGTGTAGAAGATAAGGTCGCTAGTGATAGTACCTTTTTTTGGACAGATGTAGGGGTCAGAAATAAGGGTTTCGGGATTAGCTTTGAGGAGTCTGTGTTTCAAAGCTTTTGTTGCATTTTTGGAGCAGCTGATCGGATAATTAATTGTGTAGCTATTGGTGCCAAATTGTTCTAGTTTGGAGTCCATTTTGGACTGAGGAAGGGTGGTCGTGAGGGTGCTCTCTTTGGAAGGGTGTATAGTAGAAAGGTCAGGGAGGGAAAGAGACCCCAGGGATCTAGTTGGGGTGCGCGGAATACTATTATAGCCAAGGGTTGCCACTTTATGCTGGAAGCGGCAATGAAAGTAGTTGAACCAAAAGGGTAGGTCTAGTTAGCAGTAATCTGGAGTCTGTAAGAGCAGGTCACTACCAGTTTTAGAGAGAGACAGATAATGTAGACAAGCAGTAGTTCTAGAGATACATTGATGAGCAGGGGGCGGGCTTTAGGCTTCCCATGTGTCCAGGGAGCAGCCTATTGAAGAATTCAGTGATCTGCTGAGTAATGGTCATACATTAGGACCCGTTATGGAATTCCTGAAAGTATGTGACGGGAGTTAAGATAACAACCATGAAATAGTACTGATGAGCAGGTGGTATCCATTATTAACCATCAGGAAAATGCAGAAAATGGCCATGTGCTAAGTCATGTGCAAAGGTCTGGATGCCTGGTGCTGGGGTCGTGAGAGTATGTTCAGCTATCTCACAACTCACAATTGCGCAGGGAGCGTCCAATATAGAGGGGTACTTGGCCCAGATTTAGAACTCTTGAGAAGGGAGCGGCCATTTTAGAGGGGAGCCAGAATAGTGAAGATGGTGTCCTGCCAATCGGCCCCTTTAGTATTACAAAGCCTTCAGTCATTGCTGGGAGATTGGGAGCAAGTAGTCTTTCAAAAGTCATTCAAACATCAGACAGGCATGTAACTAATGGCACTTACTGCTGTAAGCGTAGAAGGTTAGGTACAGCAGCCCACATGATTCAGCATCATCCACTACATTCCTCTGAATGGGGAGCTCCGTGAGCATTACTTTCAAGGGGGGGCATGTTGATGCCCCTGTCCAGACGCACAGCATAAGTTGAATATATGACAAAAGACTGCCACATTTAATCCGTTTCGTCAAGATACTTTATTGTTCCAAATTGTTCACTAAATTCCAATAGTTAGTCCGTTACATGTAAGATCATTACGAATACTTTATATCCTTTAACTGCTGTAGGTATGCATGAAGCCTTGTCCTAAAGCACGGACAGAAACGTAAGAGTTCCTCTAGAGTTGACCATTTATACCCATTTGTACCCAATGCATTTCGAGCCATCCCGGCTCTTCGTCAGGGGTTTATCTGTAAGTTATAAAACATCTCAATTAGACTATACATTCTTAAAATACATCGAATCAGTAATACTCCAAACGGGAAATGAAATATAAACCCATTGCAATTAATGTAAACATACAAAATCCCCACTGTCAACGTTGTGCCCACTGAGTTCAACATGTTTCTAAACAAATGTTAATTTCGGACTGTTACCTACTTCCTCAGAAAACTTAAATCGACTAGATATACCCTTCAATCTTATGAAACACACTCATACCTTACAGAGAAACAGTCTGGTTCTATCTTGCCATCCTTCACATCCCCCATACTGGGTTCGTTAAAGCCGTGTTTCATTAACATCACCTGTATGGATGTCCCTCCCATCCCTTTAACCCGGAAGTATAAGTTTTCTGAGGAAGTAGGTAACAGTCCGAAATTAACATTTGTTTAGAAACATGTTGAACTCAGTGGGCACAACGTTGACAGTGGGGATTTTGTATGTTTACATTAATTGCAATGGGTTTATATTTCATTTCCCGTTTGGAGTATTACTGATTCGATGTATTTTAAGAATGTATAGTCTAATTGAGATGTTTTATAACTTACAGATAAACCCCTGACGAAGAGCCGGGATGGCTCGAAATGCATTGGGTACAAATGGGTATAAATGGTCAACTCTAGAGGAACTCTTACGTTTCTGTCCGTGCTTTAGGACAAGGCTTCATGCATACCTACAGCAGTTAAAGGATATAAAGTATTCGTAATGATCTTACATGTAACGGACTAACTATTGGAATTTAGTGAACAATTTGGAACAATAAAGTATCTTGACGAAACGGATTAAATGTGGCAGTCTTTTGTCATATATTCAACTTATGCTGTGCGTCTGGACAGGGGCATCAACATGCCCCCCCCTTGAAAGTAATTTCTACATGCACGTGATTTGGCAGTCCACGTTACCAGGCCAGCACGCCCACCGGTAAAAAAACAAGTAAATTAAGAAAGCGGAGTGCTCTCTGACACCTTTCGATTACAGAGCTCCGTGAGCAGCCAGCCGCAGGGGCGTCCAGGGGCCACAGAGATTTCCGCTGATGTCCTTGTGCTCTGTAGTTCCAATCTGTAGCGGTCTTCAGCCAGCCTGCAGCCTCCGATGCCCAGCGGGCAGCCCTATCGCAGTCAGCAAATTTTGCGAGCGGTCGAGGTCATCAGTGTTGCAGGCGGAGGGGGCTGAGCGCAGCGAACAGGCTTCAGCGTCGAAGACAAAAACAAACAAACAGCCCAAGGAGCGTCCGGATTTAGCAGCCCACAGGATTCAGCAGCCCGCAAGCTTCCTCCCTTAAACAAAAAACAAAGCAAAAAACAAAAAACGGCCGCAGGAACGTCCGAGGGGTATCCGAGACTTCCACTGGTATCCATGAATCAGAAAGCTACATTCAGTAGGGGCCAGCATCCAGCTTGCGGCCTCCGGTGACCAGCGGGGGGGGCGATCACCATTTCTTCTTGACGCTTTCTACAGCGTGATCGGGGGGAAGCAAGCAGTGTGGGGGGGCGATCAGGAGTAGACCCGAGCCACAGGCAATGAATCGGGCTGGTGCAGGAATCAGCTGCGGCAGTCCCCCTAGGGCCGCTGCCGAGAGGGTGATGCCCTGGTATCGAAGGTCCACTCACGTCACTAAGGACGGCAACCTGGCCGTGTGTCAGGCTTTGTAATTCCTTTCGCGGAGAAGGGAACCTTGCAGACCAGCCGGGGGTGATTAACGTCGAGGCTCAGTGGCATATGTGTTCGCGCATCCTTTGGTCCCTGCTAGTGCGGCGGAGGGGCCCGACGACCCAAGAGTCCTCGACGCCGTAGTTTAACCCGGAGGATGGCAGGATATCGCTTACAGGCAACCGAGTGCAGTTGCTCCAGGGGTTCGGTCTTGGCGAAGGCGCCTGGTCCGACGTGTCGCGGCTCTCCCGATACAGATGAAGCGGTTAGGCGCAGGTAAGGAGGTTACAAAGTTCAGATACGCCAAGTTGCATGTTGTTTATGTCAGAAAGTAGAGAGATGTTGTTGGATGGCAGGTTGAAGCAGGGATATCCGGCGATATGCGATCCCCGAACCGGGAGCTCTAGGAAAGAGCACCTACATAATTGGTAAGAGTTTGAGTGACAAAGCATCATGGGAATTGTTGTCACTTCAATGTCACTTTAGCAATACTTAAGAAATGGTGAGCTGTAAGACTAGCGAAGATTGAGAGAAACATGGCAGGCAAGCGAGAACGGGCTAAATAAGTGTAGCATCTTGGTTAGAGTTGCAGTCACAAGGCCTCATGTTAGTTGTAGTCAATTCAATCTCACTTTACCAACACTTAAGAAATGGTTAGCTGTGTGACTAATGAAGATCAGTAGAAACATGGCAGACAAGTGAGAAATGGGAGGAGTTATGTGTGACAGAGATTAATAGGTGTGATAAAGTTGCGGTGGTAGTGTTGTGGAAAACAAAATAAGGCACACGTCACTATCAGACCATATAATTTGCAAACGCATGTTTATTTGTGTAAAGTGGGCCTGCGCAGTACCAGTGTTTTTACCTAGGAGCGCATACTACAGATGTATTTTTGATGATTGATAAGAAATAATCCCATACAGGGTCTCTGTATATGTGTAAATTAGCAAAGGAAGGGTTGGAGCAAAGTGCCTGCACCTGTCGTAGTCAGTGACTCCTGAGTAGTGTGATGGTGCTTGGGAAACCTAGGAACACAACCCTATAAGTTCCTTTCAAGGACAAAAGTCCTAAACAAAACAACATAAACTGTGGAATCAGCACCCATCAACAAAATACTTCTTGATAATTACAAATAGTGTCCTTTACAGCAATAAAAAACATCCGTATCAAATGAACAGGACCGAGCTTGGCAATCGTATATTTTGAATCCTTTATTTTGTTTTCACGGTAGACAAATGATCCAATTCACAATGGATTTTCTTTTTTTCTTTTCTAGCCAACGCGTTTCGTCTCATTTACTGAGACTTCTTCAGGGCTAAAAAAACATATGGAAAAATATTTTATAAAAAACACTCATATATGCAATTACATAATATTTACAAGAAAAATTGACAAACATCTATATACAAAAGATTTTCATTAAAAAAAGCGAAGAAACTGTCCAAGTTATATAAAACTTTAAGGTGGGCTTTGCTACTTGTTTTTTGTGAAAAGATGGGGGGAAACTTCATATGTAGAGCTTTAGGACATGGAAAATTTTTCTGCACAAAATTACCATGTCATTTCATATATTTGCCCAAAATTGTTGATTACTCTTTAGACAAATTTGATATTTGTACCAATCATTTGAACTAGTGTATTAATCACAAAAAAGTGTTCATACATACATCTTATCCTTTAGATTTTTTTGAAAAAATATCTATGAGCATCAGAGAAAAGAATACATCAGTTCTAAAAAAACACATCATGTCCAGTTTTAGATAAACCACTTGCTAAAATCATACCTCAAACACCTGTCTTTATGGTAAGTGATATGGGCTGGCGAGTTCTTAGTATGCACGAGAAACTTGTAAGAGATCTAAAAAGTACATGTAAGTTATATTGAAATAATCTGCTCGTGAGATATTTTGCAATAAAGAGATCAACAATGACAGTCCATCAACTGGCCATATAACAAGAAAAAACAGTATTTTGTGGAACTGCAAGTTTTATATCAACAACTCTATGATTGCCAGTTATTCTATTCATATCAAAAATCTGCGCATGAAATGTTTTGAAATTACAAAAATCAAAAAATGACAGTCCATCAACTAGCCCATAGCATAAAAAAACAGTGTACTATTAAACTGCAAGGCTATATCAATAATTCTTATGATTGCCAATTTGTTACATGGTTGTCAATAACTGCAAGTAACTTCCATCACAATTGATCAACCCCAATATCCTGGGAAAAACACTTACACTATTAATAGAGAAAGCACCACAAAAGTGAATTCAGATTTGTGTTATTGCAAAACAAAACAAGCATGGATATTGACAATGTCATCTAACAAACAGTAATGCTAGTAAATTATTTTATTTAGAATTACTAACACAGTCATTTGGAGATGTATATTAAGATAAAAAAGTACCTGTCATGTCCTATAAGTATTCAGGAATGACTGTCAGAAAGAGAGAAAGTGAAAGACATTTCATAAACCAATATATTAGGAAAGTATACAACTTATATCTTGCAAACTAGTTATGTGAAAAGAATTTTTTTAGTTCGACAAACATATTTGCTGAAGCTAACATTATCCAAGAGAATTGAGAACGCGATAGTTCAAAAACCAGCAAGATTTGTGTCAAGTGTCACATAAAAGGTTGAAAAACAGAAATTGGAGAACGGTTTAAAACCATTTACTCATTAAAATGCACGGTTTGTTGTGAACCGAAAATAATATAAAACATTCAAACCAAGGAATGTATTGTTTATAACGTCGGTTATAGATATTGAACCTTATTGGTAAACATCTGCATAAAATTAGTTTTTTAGTCATTAATTTTAGTCATTCAAAGTGTAAATAATATTAATATGTATCAAGGGGATTTATAAAAGAATAACACTGAATAAGTTGCAGAAAGTGCTAATCGGCATCCAACGCGAACTGAGTTACATGTCCCATAGGGACGTCAACCGAAATAAGCCGTTCAATATGTGTTCTTTCCTGGAACAGTCTGCTTCCCTCAGTCAATCAAAGCTCAGTACAGGACGTAGAACCTAAAGTGTGGCACACAGAAGAAAAAAGTAGTTTCCTGATTGCAAGAAGTGGAAGAAACATAGCAAAGAAGAGTTTGCATAATAAAAAGGGAAATAAGACAGATAAGAAACTAATCAAGCAAGAGTGTGCCTGACCTCAGATTCACTGTATGTATATTTTTTAATATATTCCAGACAATTGGTCCTTGACAACAAACAGCTAAGGTTCTCTGTCGAGACCTGAAGAAATGACAAAAAAACAATTCATTTTTTTTACTTGCAAGCAACAGGAACCATATTAAACACGTGAGATGCATTTGGCTCTGAGATACATGTTCCAACGCGTTTTAATTTAGAAGTGGAATCCTCTTAATCGTTGGATGTAATTCCTCACTTGAAGTCCTTTCATGTCTCCGATTAAAGAGACTCCGCGTGCCACTGGCGAGCCTTTCAGCCACGCTGCCTTGATTTAATCATTTCAATTCTGTAGCAAAAAAAAAGAAAGCGAAAGAAAGTGCTGCACAAATGTACTCAAACCAGTAGCGGGTTTGTTTGTTTATTTTTTGATTAATATTTGTGTGCTGAAAGCAGCAAATTGTTCAGCAGACCTCTGAAATACAAAGTATGGGGTGGCGCGCAAAATGCTAACTCAAGGATAAACATTTTGCATGAAGATACAGCTGGGGAGCTTTTTCAATTACTTCTTTTCCCGCGGACGTGGCCTAATCTGCATAATTTGAAGAGCTGTCGCACGATATTTCTAGCCCGCAATCACATCCTTACACTGCTTGCCTCCTCTTCACTTGACACTTCTTTTCTCTCTGTCCTAGAGCAGGATAAAGGACAAAAATAATTTGTTTGAGAATAGACTGGTAATTTCACAGCCGTTTTGCCATTTGCACGCATCTCGCCCTAATCTTCCGCTCTTGACAGGATCATTTCAGAAGGGTGTTTATGCACTTGTGGGAGAGCCACCAGGAAGCGCATGCGCAGCTCCGTGAGTCTAGAATATGCTGGTTCACCAATGTATGATGGGTGTCTCACTATGGGGACGGTGCACATGGCGTCGGTTTTGCATGATCTTCCAAGACAGTTATCATCTGAGCAAAACAAAAGATCAGTTAGGCAGATTACTTCAGATATCAGTGGTGGCTGGTTTAGGCGTTGGGGCAACAACACCTTACATGTTGCCATCACATCACTATAAGATATAAACCCTACTTTATGTTTCTTATTTTTTCCCAGCTTCTTTCTGTACTTGTGCTCTTTCGCATGTGTCTGAATGAACCTTCAATTGAGAAAGGGAGCCAGAAATATATCGAATTAAGCAGTCATATCCAGAAACAATTACCGCTTCCATTGCTTATTTTTTTAACGGGATGACCATTTATTTGCTGTTTTCTGCTTTTCACTCCTGGAAATCAAATTTATTAATTTGTAGATGTAATGGATTGCTCCAGGCTGACTTTATCTATGCCATGGAGATCCTTGTGCAAGTTTTGGAGGTGACTAGTACTGCTTTATGTTGGTCTCGTTCAGTTATCTTTTTTAGATTTTGATTTAATGCACTTGGTAAATTCATCTATTTCAACAACGGATGAAGGTAATGAGGCCCTGAAAGCAAGCAGGACCTCCCAGGCTCGGATGGAGCTTGAGAAATTATGTTGAACTTTTTCACTGTATTCATTCGATGGCATGTGCTGTTTTCAGTTGCTTGGCACTTGCAGAAACTCCTCTATTCACAGAAATCCCTTAACAAGGCAGTGCATTGCTTGGCAGAAATGAGTAAGGTTCATTGAGCCTGTTACCTTTTCATTTGCACATCCCATTGCAATAAGGAATTGCATAGGCGCCTGAGTCTTCAGTGAAATGAGAGCACAGGCTGAAAAACATTTCAGTGGAGCACAGTACTGAAAATATGAGGACATTTTACTAATAACACACGTCTATGATCAGAATGCTGAACATGGAAACACAGAAAACTTTGAGCAAAAAAGCTTACATTTTCCATGAACAGGAATTCTATCCATTCATGTGCATAGCCACCTTCAGACATTTCTGGCTCTTGTTATTCTAGGTTCTGTATTTTTTCTTTTGCCAGTCTTAAGAAAAGGCAGATAAATCAGAGTATACAAAATTCCCCTGGCCCAAAAAACCCTGGACTGGCTAAAGATGTCACATATGATATGGGACACCACCACACATTCCCACTTTTGTACAATCAACATGTGCCGGATTGTTCATTAAACTGTGATCTCTGGTGCACAATACTCTGTGCCCCTATCATGAATACATCCCCAAACCTTGACCTGTACATCACCCTGTGCTTTCCTGGTGCACAACACTCAACGCAGACTACTGGGACACACATCATGGTGCACTCCCTTGGGAAAGATCCCCTCAATCCACTCCAACTGCACTTGAGGTACATCGGTGGTGCTCTCTGGATGCCTATGACCTTGTGCTTTCTTGGATCACATCCGTTTGTACACTTTCACCTTCTGCTAATGCACATCACCCTGTGCCCATTGCTGAATACAAATGTTTTGCTACCGGTATGTTTGTTCGACTCTGTGAAAATAGCTGTTTGCTGTTTTGTAGGGTTGGGAATCATCCTTTTCTCCGCATGCGTTACAAAGCATGTCTTTACCCCACATTTTTTACTCCGCAAAAACTTTTACACCGCAAACCATTACAACGCATTCCCCATTACAACGGCCCGGTAGAGTTAGAACAGTAAATTGCATTGTAATGGAAAATGCGTTGTAATGGATTGCGTTGTAAAGCCCTGCGTTATAAACGTTTTTGTGGAGTAAAAAACGTGGGGTAATGCTACGCGTTGTAAATGCATGCAGAGTAAAGTGTCCTATTTCGTTGGTTTGCATGCACATTTTCCCATATAACATGCAATCACTATACAAACCTATCAATTACTACACAAAAACTAGCCTATTTTAGTAGTTTTTTATCGAAAGTTAGTTCAAATCAACTTACAGTACATCAACACCTAGCTTCAGTAATAATCAGACCACAATTACAGCTGTAAATAATCATTGGTAATGCCAAAAGGTCTGGCTTTAAAGAAATGTTGTCTGGTAATGTGAATCATTACAAGTAGGTACCATGGGAATGGATATGTATTGGTGTGGAAGCAAGGAATTATAGAATAATATTGGTGTAGTTAATAGTATTACAATGTCATGTATGTGCCCCTGAAATTTCAAGCTCAGGCATCAGGGTAAATAACCATACTTATCACAGCTGTGAGGAGTGCAAGCACTTTTTAGTGGAAGCACACTACTTCTGCCTAATAAAAACATTCTAAACAGTCCGGAGCGGCCGCCATCTTTTGTCTCGGTAAGATCGAGACACAAGAGGTGGCAAAAACAAAGGGGGAAATGAGCATAAGGGGGCAGAGTACATCCTCCCTGACCCCCTAGGTTTGAAGAGGGGGCTTTAAAAGGGCCTCGCAGGGTTAAAAAATAATAATTTTTATATCGTTTTTTTTGCGGGCGGAGCGCTCGGTACGCGCACCGGGAAGCGGTCCGGGAAGCGTAATATTGGGAAAATAGGATGAAAGAATGTTCAAATATTGTATGTTTATTGATTGTTATTTTTGTTTTGTTTTTATTTATTTTATTTAAGTACCAACATGTAGGTACAAATGCAGAGTCTAAAAATAAAAATACATTGTTTCCTTTGTAGATATCTTGCAGGTTGTTTCAGACGTTATTGAGGTATATGGAATTCATAGCGTAGTCTGTCAGGAAAGCAGAAACACAATGGAGGCAGGACATGATAAAGAGATGTTAAATACACATTGAAGATGATATAGTGGAAGAAAGGAAGTAACTATGAGCAAACTTAAAGTTGCACAGTATATTTAAAGTCTGATTTTACATTAAAATCAATTTGCTACTAGTTTAAAAAATACATATAAAAATGAATAATGTCTCAAACTATTTTTGAATTATTATATATACATTTATTTTTCTGATTTGTTTTCAAAATTAAAAAGAACTTCTAATAATTCTTGATCAGATTTTGTCTCATTTTCAATTAAGAAATCCGCAGCTTCAACACATTGCAGAAGTTCTATGTCCATTGATTCATCAAAGAATTCTGAATCATTTTCTGTGTCTTGGTTGCATTCTGCAACAATTTCCACATTATTTTTCTGCTCTCCTTCCATTTCTGTGCTGGAAAATGAATTTAAAAAAAAGATATCAGTACAGATAGGGCACTGTTGGGTTTAAGTACAGACAGGTAGTTTGGTTTTTTAAACAGTGATTTTTTCGTTGGGCAGTGTATGGTATCAGACTGGAAGTAGAAATATCAAAAAATGTATGTGATAAAGTCTAAGTCAATTCTTAATTATACAAGACAAGTCTAACTCCATCCATAACTAAAACAGAGAAGTCTATTTTATTCTATAAGTATTACAGAGGGATTGTATAATATTATCAGAAAATGTTTTCCTAATTAACTTACAGTACAGAACATACTTCAGTTTTTAAAATAACATCTTACCTTTCAAATAGAAGTTTAAGTTATCAGTTGAAATGTACTTGATATGTACTTCAAGAAGTAGTAGTCAAAATGGCTGTGTTTCTCTCTCTTTCTTTATATATATTCAGGTACATAACCAATCAAATGTCATGAAATAATAGAAGATATTGAAAGTAGCATTTTGATTGGCTGACAATTCTAACACTTCATAAGTGTTTTGGTTAGGTAATTTACCTCAGGATATTTAATCAGGCTTATAGCATAATTTTCACAATGAAATTCCATCAAATTTGGGGAAATGGTAGGGACTGCTATGTAGTAGGGGCTATTCTATATTTGATGAAAGTGTCTGTACTGGTTTTTCTGTAAATTTCTTTCCCACCTTTTTTTATCGAGCGCTTACCGGTGCGCTCCCCGGTACTCGAACCGGCAGCGTTACGGGAGTACTCCATTTTGAGTATTGGTAGAATTGAGACACAAAATGGAGGACAAACAATGTTCGGAATGGGTAGAAGGGGGCACGGTAGACACTTTGTCACCCTCTAGGTTTTCGGAGGGGGGATTAGGATGCTGATACATGCAAAAATAAAGAAACATTTTTTTTTTAAATTTCGCGGGAGGAGCGCCCGGTACGCGCACCAGTAAGCGAACCGGGGAGCGTACTTTGGAGAAAAAAAAAAAAGAATACATTTTACAGCTTTTGATATTTGCTATTAAAAAACCATTGAAATTCACTGAAAAAACCATAGGTTATAGACCAGATATAGTTAGGAATTAGCATTTACAAAATCTTGAAAATTCACTGAAAAAACCATAGGTTATAGACCATATATAGTTAGGGATAAGCATTTTCAAAACCTTATTTTACTCGCACAAAACCATTGAAATTCGCATATATAGTTAGATGCACTAACTATATATCGCGCACCCGCAATCCACTGCTGATGATGTCACATATTACATCATTCATGACATGGTCAGTGACATCACTGATGACATCACTGATGACATCTCAAATGACATCACTGATGACATCTCAAATGACATCACTGATGACATCACTGATGACAAATAAAATGACATCACTGATGACATCATCCAGTGACTGTATGTTTCTGTAAAGTTAAAATATGTCTTACATATTGAAGAATGAGTGGTTGTATAAGTGTCTGGATGAAGCATTTAGTAGATGCATGACAGACTGTATGAGAGAGTGATTAAATGTGTCTCACTGAGTGTATGGGTTAGTGACTAAACTGTCTTAATTTGTGCATCATTATGTCTGTTGTTCTGTAAACTGCTGCATGTGTTGATCAGTAGCTATATGAGTAACTATATGGGTAATTGATTGGTTGCCCAAGTATTTGTATGGGAGAGTGAGTGTGTGTGTGTGGGTGGCTGGGAGGTGTGTGACTCTGTGCATAGATGTGTGAACAGTTGATTCACTAAATGCATGGGTTCAAAACTGCATGTGGAAACAGCTGTATGGGTGGTTGACTGTGTGCATGAGTGTATTGGTGAGTAAATGGATATCTCAGTGCTATATGTCAAAGTAAGTACATATGTAAAACACAGTGCATGTGAGAGTTGAGATATATAAATTACTGTGTATAATAGCTGGTGAATGTGTGAGTGGCTGCATGGATCATTGAAAACTTGTATCAGTGATTGTATAAGAGAGTAAATATGTGTTAGAATACGTTTCAATAAGTAAGATGTGTATAAATGTATAGTTGAGGAAATGGAGGTGTGATTGATTCTTTGCATGACTGACTAGGTGTATGAGTAATTCTATGGATAAGTGACAATCTGTGAGTGTCTGTTTACATTCAGTGTATCTAAGGTTATATTAGAGTCTGAACAGATTCATCGTATTATCACATGAATGACGTCATCAGTGATGTTGGCAGTGATGTCATTTGAGTTGTCATCAGTGATGTCATCAGTGATGTCACTGACCATGTCATGAATGATGTAATATGTGACATCATCAGCAGTGGATTGCGGGTGCGCGATATATAGTTAGTGCATCTAACTATATATGCGAATTTCAATGGTTTTGTGCGAGTAAAATAAGGTTTTGAAAATGCTAATCCCTAACTATATATGGTCTATAACCTATGGTTTTTTCAGTGAATTTTCAAGGTTTTGTAAATGCTAATTCCTAACTATATCTGGTCTATAACCTATGGTTTTTTCAGTGAATATATATATATATATATGAGGGATGCACTAGTGGTGTCAGATCCAGAAATTATTGGCAAACCCTCCTGGTATCAGAATCTGAAGGGGTTTAAACGATGTCCAACCTGCAAAGCCTGCACACATGGTGTAAATACAAAAACTTATTTGAGTCCCTTTAGAACCAAACCCTATGTGATTAACAAAATGCTAAACTGTAAAACCGAATATACAGTATATGTACTAACTTGCCCTTGTGGGTTGAATTATGTGGGGTCTAGTAAACTACAGGCCCATGTACGTATACTGCAACATCTAAGAGCCATAACTAATATGGATAATACGTATCCAGTGGCTCGCCATTTCAGAAAGCATCATGCATCAAACAATAAAGGGTTAACGTTCTATTTGATAGATGCAATATCCCCCAATAGGAGGGGTGGGGACCGAGAAAATAAGCTACGTAAACTAGAAACACGGTATATCCTTCTGTTGGATTCGAAACACCCCCATGGATTGAACCTTACAGAGGATATGTACACGTGTTTATCCTAGAATAACCATGTAAATAAATCAAAAAATGTATGTCACAGGATAAGATAAAGAAAAGAATTAGATCTAATGCTACAAGAAGACTAATAATAAAAAACACATCAATTTTGGTATAACACCCATGATCTATACTATTAATTTTTGTATATTGTAAATATGTTGTACATATATGAATTATACAGGGTGATGTAAATATTTTAGGAATATTTTAATGACATTTTATTCAATGCCTTATCAACGATCAGCATTGAAATTAAGGTGGACCAAATACAAAAAATTGATGCTGAAGGAGAGTGACAAAAACATAATGAATACACATGAGGGCAAAGCAGGACAACATGACATATGAGGAAGGTTATCACAAACATGAAGTGTACATGTATATAGTAAAAAAGTAAAAAAGAAAATAGATGGATAGATGAAATATGTGTAACAGGAGGCAAAATCTGGTAATGAATATGTAAATATATTTGAAATGGTACATCAAAACTTGAAAAATGGTAAAGTGAACGAATATATGAAAAGTAACAAATGATGAGTAAGATACTGGATATCTTTTTTAATCAAGTGGAAGCACCTATCACTGAGCACTTTAAAAAAAAACTTTTCTTTGTCGATTAGCATGAAAAAAGAATGTACAATTAACAGAAACATATTTGGCGAGGCAAAGGGTCAAAAGATTATTGTATTTTACATAAATTTAACATGATCTGATAAACAGTAATTTATTGTTTGATGAAATCTTGGATTTAGAGAATCTAGCTATGTACTAATGTATTTTACATGTATTAAGTACAAAGATTTCAACCAACGCCAAACACAAGTAATGTATTTCACAAGGATTACATTGGATTGTTATGTATTTCTTTCATGTCTATGACTTGAGTAATCACGTGGTCATAGTATCACATAGCACTGTCACTTTAAATAAGCCTTCGCGCTCAAATGTGATTGTCGAGTGAACAAGCGGCGTTCGCGCTGCGAAACGCGTCTCAGACATCTGGCCGAAATAAACATTTGAGGCACAAAAAGAAATTGGGTCCGTGTCCTGCTTTGAATCCGCGTGGAGTGTACGAGGCGTCATAATACAGGATTTGAGATATATATATATATATTCACAGAAAAAACCATAGGTTATAGTGGATATATAGTTAGGAATTTGCATTTACAAAACCTTGAAAATTCAATGAAAAAACCATAGGTTATAGGCCATATATAGTTAGGAATTAGCATTTACAAAACCTTATTTTACTCGCATAAAACCATTGAAATTCCATATATAGTTAGCTAACTATAAGCGCTAACTATATATCGCGCACCCGCAATCCACTGCTGATGATGTCACATATTACATCATTCATGACATGGTCAGTGACATCACTGATGACATCACTGATCACAACATCCAGTGATTGTATGTGTCTGTAAAGTTTAAATATGTTTCACATATTGAAGAATGAGTGGATGTATAAGTGTCTGGATGAAGAATTTAGTAGGTGCATGACTGACTGTATGAGTGAGTGATTAAATGTGTCTCACTGAGTACATGGGTTAGTGACTAAACTGTCTTAATTCGTGCATCAGTATGTTTGATGTTGTGTAAGCTGCTGCATGTGTTGATCAGTAGCTATAAGAGTGGCCATATGGGTTATTGATTGGTTGCCCAAATATTTGAATGGGAGGCTGAGTGTGTGTGTGGGTGGCTGGGAGGTGCGTGACTCTGTGCATAGATGTGTAAGCAGTTGATTCACTAGGAGTATGAGTTCAAGAGTGCATGTGGAAACAGCTATATGGGCGGTTGACTGTGCATGGGTGTGTTGGTGAGTGAATGGATTTCTCATTGCTACATGTGCAAGTAAGTACGTATGTAAAACACAATACATGTGAGAGTTGAGATATATAAATAACTGAACATAAGAGCCAGTGAATGTGTGAGTGGCTGTATCGATCACTGTGAGCTTGTATCAGGGATTATATAAGAGAGTAAATATGTGTTATTATATGTTTGAATAAGTAAGATGTGTATAACTGTATAGTTGAGGAAATGGAGGTGTGATTGATTCTTTGCATGACTGACTAGGTGTGTGAGTAACTCCATGGATGAGTGACAGTCTGTGAGTGTCTGTTTATACTGAGTGTATGTAAGGTTATATTAGAGTCTGAAGAGGTTCATTGTATTATCACATGAGTGATGTGATCAGTGATGACAAATGAGATGTCATCAGTGATGTCATTTGAGTTGTCATCAGTAATGTCATCAGTGATGTCATTTGAGATGTCATCATTGATATCATTTGAGTTGTCATCAGTGATGTCATTTGAGATGTCATCAGTGATGTCATCAGTGATGTCACTGACCATGTCATGAATGATGTAATATGTGACATCATCAGCAGTGGATTGCGGGTGCGCGATATATAGTTAGCGCTTATAGTTAGCTAACTATATATGGAATTTCAATGGTTTTATGCGAGTAAAATAAGGTTTTGTAAATGCTAATTCCTAACTATATATGGCCTATAACCTATGGTTTTTTCATTGAATTTTCAAGGTTTTGTAAATGCAAATTCCTAACTATATATCCACTATAACCTATGGTTTTTTCTGTGAATTTCATTGGTTTTTTAATAGCAAATATGAAAAGCTTTAAAATGTCAAGTACGTGATAGATAAAAACATTTTCGTATTTATGCACGCTGATGTGCTTTGAACGCTGCCCCCCCCCCCCTCCCCTCTTTTGCCTTAGTAGTATTCTCTCTTTGCAGATACTGAAGGGTAGTTAACGCAGGCCTTTACCCCCGTTGTAATCCGTCGTGCCTCCTTGTCTCTCCATTTGATTGATTGTTGTCCAAGCATTTACTGTTTTAGAATTGGTTCTCTTTGGATCATTCTCTATTTACAAACAAGCACAAAGTCGCAATACTCTGTTTAGTCTTTGCAGATAGTGAAAAATCGTGTAAAAAAATAAAAGTAATCGAGCAAAATCAGTAGGCCACTAATTGGATCTCTTTTTGACCTCGCTAAAATAGAAATATTAGGAACAACCCTTCTTGAGAAATACGAAAATAGTGAGATGAACTGAGCTCCACACCATGAGGGCTGCAAGACAGCTCGGCTCCATCACCCATCCCGCACAAAATAATGACAAACCCTATGCAAATATTAAAAATATAGACAACACACCAGCAAAGAAACAGGGTAAAACATTTTATTAAAAAACTATTTACATAACGTTGGTTTATAAGATGATGTCAGTAGTGGACCGATGTGTGAATAGATCGAAAACAGCACAAGGCTCCAAGATCCGGATAGCAAGCTCCTGGATGTTGGGTGCCATAGTTTAGAGTTCTGAATTTCAGCCTTTTTCAATGCCTGTGCTTTGTTGAATCAAAATGGCGGCTTGACACAAAGCTGACTCAAGCGTTGTTACTGATGCTATGCAGACCAAAACTGGTTTTCAGTTTGTACATTTTTCTAGATTTTTCAATCCAAGTTTGGTTGACTTTGTAGAACGATGGCTTCAGATTTTCAACATACGGTGTGGTGGCGCTGACTGGGAGGGGGCGCTTCGCTCCTGCCCCCTCCCCAAGTAAGATTTTCATACGTGAAAGTACGTTAATGGTTTTGGTCCCTGAGATGCTTCGATGTCACTACCATTCTCAAATAGCATAAGTTCTGGATGTTGGGTGCCATAGTTAAGAGTTCTGAGCAGCGCTTGTAACACTGTCTGAAGCTTATTTCCACCTACTGCAGCTTCACTATTCTCAAAGTAAGTGAGTGTCGTTTGTGGACCTGACTGCATTAGAAAACAATGTGATATGTTACCTTCCTAAACAGCTTGACGGAGGCCCCTGAGGGGCGGTGTGATGGCCATGGACTCGGAGAAGACGCTTGGCTCCGACACCCTCCCCAAGTCTTATAGCACTGGTGTAGCCTGAGATCGCCCCCGACATAGGCGGCCGGCTCCCGGGGTCCGGCGGAACTTTTTGCCTTTTGATGACTCTTCAATTCTGGACCTTGTCCCACAATCCGTTTGACCTGAAGACAAGCTGTAGTGGGGCGCCCCTTTATCGTTTTAGTTGCCATTCCGCCCGCTTTTGCTACACTGTGCCTCTTCCGCCATTCAGCTGTTTTCCGCCCGCTCTTGCGACTACAGCGTCTCGCTCACCATGTAGTTGAGATGCGCCCGCTCTTGCGGTGCAGCGATAGGCGGCTGCCACAGGACTCTCAAAATGGCGGCCGGCTCTTCGGTTTTGGGCCTGGTCCACTAAAATGGCCCTGGGACACCTTGGAACTCGGACGCTTGTCTGCTAGGGCTTGGGTCCCATTCTCGAAAAGCGTCCCCTCAGCCGTGAAGATTCTACAAAAGTCTTGGGGGCCTCCGACTCCCGCAGGCTTCTGGTGGGGAGCGGCTGCCATGATTGCTCGTGGAATGGCCACGACGGAGCTACGAGATGGTAGTGGTCTCATGCTGACGCCAGCTTTAGTCTGAAACATCCAGAAACACTGTAGACTACCAATTCGATCAGTTCCGGTAGCGCCCCAACATGACCCGGAAGAGAAGAACTTGCCCTCCCCTCTTTGACTGATGGTTCTTGTTGCCTGTCCCCTCTGTTGTCATTTAACAGAACTTTTTGGACTGCTGAAAGGGGTTGTGTTCTGAACGGTGGTTGGTGGAGACATTTAGACTATATTCTTGACCTACGTTGTCGCGTAATGCGTTTTATGACACGCCGCGTTAGCGCACCCGGAAGTGATCCGAGGCGCGGCGCGCAGCGCGTAACGTAAGCATAACAGGTCATGTGACTTGTTAATAAAACTTTTCATTGGTTCATTTTACTTTTGTTAATTTAATGATGAAAAGCTTGGTCATATGACCTAAAAATTACGCTTTTTATTATTTTCGAACAATATTTTTTTTTCAAACATATGTTATAATATTCCAGGCTAATGTACTTTCCCGGAAAATTTACAACTGTTTTGCAAGTAAAATATATTCCTTTTTCGAGAAAAAGGGCGTTTCTTCCTTCCATGACGGAGCCGTTGAGTAAAAGAGATTCGGCCTGCTGTCTTAGTCGCCGATACGCCTGATTATCAGATTCTTATCGATCACTTTATGTTGCAGACATGAAAAACACAACTGCCCTTGACCATTTATCTTTACTGCGTTCCTACATATTATACCTTTTATCCGTCATGTAATTGGACTGCTTTATTTCACTTGCCTTTTACTGATTCGAAAACAGTCACTAAAAGTAAAAACTTTACAAATGAAAATACTACTACCGTGTTTTGTTTTAAAAACCTTTATTGTGAAAATGTCAGTATACAAATACGGGCCTATAACCACGTGGGCCGGCCACGGAGCAAACTGAAATCGTATATGATGAGGAGACATTTACACTGTAGAAGAACGTAACGAGCGGGCCATTAGGTGACAAGAACAAAGGTGTCTAACAGTTGCGGAATCGGTGGACGTACATTTTGTAATTAAAATACGACAGGGCCACTTACAATAACATTTTCTAGATATACATTTGCGGGCAAAAAGTTACGAGTCCCATTTATACCGGCGCCATTTTGGGCGAGGCCGGGCAGGTCCAAGATATAGTCAAAATGTCTCCACCAACCATCGGCCAGACCAGAACCCCTTTCGGCCCTTTATGCTACAAGATGGTGTCTTCCATTCAGAAAATATTGGTGGCAGCATTTTGAAAGGAAACAGAAACAGCCGTTCTCCTAGTGAGTTTCACATTGTTACATTTAGGAAGAATGTTGAAGAGTAGTATGTGGAAAATCTGAAGCCATTTTTCTACAAACTCTCAATCAGACTTGGATGGAAAAAAAAAACCTGAAGAATGTACAAACTGAAAACCAATTTTTGTCTGTATAGCACCAACAGTAACGCTTGAGTCAGCTTTGTGTCAAGCCGCCATTTTCATTCAATCAATAGCGTCCCCCTGCACACATTCAGGGACCTGGTCGTGTCTTCAGATGAAACGCATTGTAGGAAAAGAAGCAGAAAGGAAAAGGAAAAAAGTTCCGCCGGACCTAGTGAAGCTGCAGCAGGTGCAAATAAGCTTCAGACAGTCTTACAAGCACTGCTCAGAACTCTCAACTGAGGCACTCAACATCCAGGACTTGCCATTCGGATCTTGGCGCCTTGTATTTTTGTTTTGTTTTTGATGGAGGGGAAACAACAAAAATCAGACATTGAAAAAGGCTCAACAGTGCAGGGCGCCTTGTGCTGGTTCCGACCTATTCACACATCGGTCCGCTACTGACATCACCTCATAAACCAACGGGGCACCCCACGCCGACTTTCGGCGCAGCATTGTAGGATGGCCACACCAGTGCGGCAATTTGCTGGACACCACCTCGGTGCCATCCAGATCTCGGCGCGTTCATTCAATCAATAGCGTCCCCCTGCACACATTCAGGGACCTGGTCGTGTCTTCAGAAGAAACGCATTGTAGGAAAAGAAGCAGAAAGGAAAAGGCAAAAAGTTCCGCCGGACCTAGTGAAGCTGCAGCAGGTGCAAATAAGCTTCAGACAGTCCTACAAGCACTGCTCAGAAATCTCAACTGAGGCACTCAACATCCAGGACTTGCCATTCGGATCTTGGCGCCTTGTGCTGGTTCCGACCTATTCACACATCAGTCCACTACTGACATCACCTCATAAGCCAACGGGGCACCCCACGCCGACTTCCGGCGCAGCATTGTAGGATGGCCACACCAGTGCAGCCACTTGCTGGACACCACCTCGGTGCCATCCGGATCTCAGCGCGTTCGAGTCACTGTGCCGGAAGAGTGACCGGAACTCAGCTGAACACGCCGTCTTTCGGCGCAGCATTGTAGGATGGCCACACCAGTACGGCAATTTGCTGGACACCACCTCGGCGCCATCCGGATCTCGGCGCGTTCGAGTCACTGTACCGCAACAGTGACCGCAATTCAGCTGGACACGCCGTCTTTCGGCGCAGCATTGTAGGATGGCCACACCAGTGCGGCAATTTGCTGGACACCACCTCGGTGCCATCCGGATCTCGGCGCGTTGTGCTGCCTTCGGCCTATTCGCACATCGGTCCGCTACTGACGCCGCCTCACGTGCCAACGGATTTTCTACGCTTTTTGTAGCCCTATGTCGCATAACAGGTCATGTGACTTGTTTATAAAACTTTTCATTGGTTCATTTTACTTTTGGTTTCCTAAAGATGGAAGGCTTGGTCATATGACCTAAAAATAACACTTTTCATTGGTTTAGAACATTTTTTTTTCCCAAACGATGAAAGCCCCACCTTGTTTCTGGATCATTCAGACTGAAGCTGGCGTCAGCATGAGAGCACCACCATCTCGTGGCTCCGTCGTGGTCATTCCGCGAGCAATCATGGCAGCCGCTCCCCACCGGAAGTCTGCGGGAGTCGGGGGCCCCCAAGACTTTTATACAATCTTCACGGCTGAGGGGACGCTTTTCGAGAATGGAGCCCAAGCCCTAGCAGGCAAGCGTCCG
Organism: Lissotriton vulgaris; assembly: GCF_964263255.1. NCBI lineage: Eukaryota > Metazoa > Chordata > Amphibia > Caudata > Salamandridae > Lissotriton > Lissotriton vulgaris. Next base: position 1,842,737,476 of record NC_141689.1, on the reverse strand, counting down.
AGTTCCAAAGTGTCCCAGGGCCATTTCAGTGGACCAGGCCCAAAACCGAGGAGCCGTCCGCCATTTTAAGAGCCATGTGGCAGCCGCCTATCGCTGCACTGCAAGAGTGGGAGCAACTCAACAACATGGTGAGCGAGACGCTGTGGCCGCAAGAGCGAGCGCAACTCAGCTAGATGGCCGCCACCTGGGGAGGCCCGTTCACGCCGGCTCCCCCACGCCCCCCCCCGGGCCGCCGCACGCCAATTTTCGGAGCAGCATTGTAGGATACCAAAACCAGTGCGGCAGTTTACTGGACATCACCTGGGTGCCTGTCGTACATGTTGTGTCAGCCATGTGACACTGGACACAGACCGCTACTGACGAGGCCTCCCCCCGCACCACCCGGGACGCCCCACGCTGTTTTTCTGTGCTGCATTGTAGGATCCCTAAACCAGTGCGGCACCCAGGCGACATCACCTGGGTGCCGTCCAGAACTCTGCACGTTGTGCTGCCTTGGGACTATTCGCACAACAGACCGCTACTGACGAGGCCTCCTCCCGCCCCACCCGGGACGCCCCACGCCAATTTTCGGAGCAGCATTGTAGGATCCCTAAACCAGTGCGGCACCCAGGCGACATCACCTGGGTGCCGTCCAGAACTCTGCACGTTGTGCTGCCTTGGGACTATTCGCACAAAAGACCGCTTCTAACCATTGTTGCTTTTTGTGTGGAGAAATGTTTAAATGTTTTTAGTTTTTGTTCCGTTTGTTAAAGTTAGTAGTTAATAAAGTTTTATAACCTTACTTTGTTGGAGTGTTATCTATTTTTTTTAAAACGGGTGAATGGGGCCTTGATTCGGGTTATTGTCATGTGTGGGCTTTGGAAGTGTGCTGCTGCAGGATCGGACATTTCAAACTCAAATGCACGTTCTTTTTCTTACCTTTCCGAAGCATGGAGCGCAATAGCAGGCAGAGAAAGGGTGATGCACGTGTTGAACACTACCTGACCTGGCAAGTTGCTGGCAGTGCCCCCCCGCCCGCTCCTGAAAGAGGGCACACACACACCGCCGCCCCGAGTACTTCACAAATCTTTAAAAGACCATGCGCTTGTTCATGAGGCTTAAATGGTTTATCACCTCTTCTAGAACCCCTACATCGACCCTCTGACGTTTCATGGAAAAATTACCATGTAACACAATACCAAGCCCTGTCAGCTGAAACCCCCAAGGAATCGTGGGGCATATTATCAAGGGGGTTTATCTCCGCTTTTTTGGCTTTAAAAACCATGAAAGCGGAGATAAAATTATTTCAATATTATCAAGCTGTCGCTAACACCAGTTAGTGACAGCTAAAAGGAGATAGCGACCATCTTGGGCCCCGCTTTGCATGTCAGTGATACTTATCACTAATGACATGCAAAGTGGCGTGCCAAGATGTTAGCGACTGGAAACAGTCCCTAACATCGCTATCTCCTATTACCAACTTTTGGAGATATTCGCGCTAAGCGCGAATATCTCCAAAATCTAACACCTGCCCTGAGCAGTTCTTAGCCATGTTATCCAATGGGAGGTGGATAACATGGCTAAGAGCATTAGGTCGATAATACATGAATATCGCTGACTTTTCTGCGATAATAGCAAGGTTTATCTGCGATAAAAATCGCCGATGTGCGGCGATAATTTTTGTCTCTAAACAAGTTATAGACAAAAATTATCGCTAGTTGTTCGTAATATGCCCCCGGGTTTTTGCTTGCAGAAATCGGGAGGCGGGAGACTAGCACTGAAATCAGTACTCACACGCCTGAATCAGGAGGATTGGCATGTCTGAATTCTCTACAGCTGGGGCCATAAACTACATCCGCAGGGTTAGGTGATAGCCTGGAACCAGCCTGGCATCTAAAATGGCTGCCGTGCACGACAAAATTGTGGCATTCGAAAAAAGGCAAGATGGCGCAGCCGCTGGAAGAGATATATCAACATATATCAGCCTCCTCAGCCACCCTCAGGAAACATAGGGGATTAGGATATGTCTCCCGCACCCCCTTATACCTAGTACTTTAATTAACGAAGCACAAAATGGCGAATTCCCGTTTCGCTACCAGTTTGCGGCCCAGTTCGCGGCCCGTGAAGCGCTTCTACCGTGAAAAATCATTTTTTTTTTATTTTCCCCACGGGACCCTTTAATAACCCCAACAACATTCCTAGGGGGTCAAGAGGGGGATACCTTGCCCCCTTTCATTAAATTCCCCCTTAGTTTTTCACCTTTTATTCTCTCTCGATCCTACCGAGAGACAAGATGGCGGCCGCTCCGGACTGTCACGCAGCAAAAAAAAAAAAAAAGCTCACGCACAGCCGCTGGAAGAGATGTATCAACATATATCAGCCTCCTCACCCACCCTCAGGAAACATAGGGGATTAGGATACGTCTCCCGCACCCACTTATAACTAGTAATTCAATTTACGAAGCACAAAATGGCGAATTCCCGTTTCGCTACCAGTTCGCGGCCGCGCTTCTACCGTGAAAAATCATTTTTTTTTTATTTTCCCCACGGGACCCTTTAATAACCCCAACAACATTCCTAGGGGGTCAAGAGGGGGATACCTTGCCCCCTTTCATTAAATTCCCCCTTCGTTTTCCACCTCTTCTTCTCTCTCGATCCTACCGAGAGACAAGATGGCGTCCGCTCCGGACTGTTTAGAATGTTGACAGACACCGGAGAGCCAATCAGCTTTCTGCGCGCAAAGTTCCGATAAGCGAAAAGTAAGCGGACCGGATCGCTGCCCGGAGCGCTGTTACAGATATATATCTTGATTTAAACGTTAATTTCTCAAAAACTACTGGAGCACATATATTGAGACCTAGCAAAGGCACATCGGGCTAACAGTCCCTACAATTTTGCCAAGTTTCGTGCAAATCCATTCAGCCGTTCGAGCTAAAAGTGAGTCCAACCGCCCTATAGAAAACTCAATGCAAAAAACGCGTTTTGGGACCCCCCTTTTTTCTCAGCCCCCCCTTGACGAAACCCCACCAAATTTTCAGGGGCTGCTCAGAAACAAAATGTGCCATTTTCCTGAAAATTTCAGCCGATTCCGTCCACAAACGCCAAAGTTATTAGACATAGAATTTTCAAAAGTCCCATAGGGAAAAAATTCTAACTATATATACCTACTGGCGATAGCCAGTAGGTAATATATATATATATATATATATATATATATATTACCTACTGGCGGTCGCCAGTAGGTATATATAGTTAGGATTTTTTCTCTATGGAACTTTTGAAAATTCTATGTCTAATAACTTTGGCGTTTGTGGACGGAATCGGCACATTTTGTTTCTGAGCAGCCCCTGAAAATTTGGGGGGGTTTCGTCAAGGGGGGGCCGAGAAAAAAGGGGGGTCCCAAAACGGGTTTTTCCCATTCATTTTTCCATAGGGCGTTTGGCCTCACTTTTAGCTCGAACGGCTGAATGGATTTACACGAAACTTGGCAAAATTGTAGGGACTGTTAGCCCAATGTACCTCTGCTGGGTCTCAATATATGTGCTCCAGTGGATTTTGAGAAATTAACGTTTAAAAAAACAGATATATCTGTGACAACGTCCCGGATAGCGCTCCAGATCGCGTACTTTTCGCGTAACGGAGCTTTGCAAAGCGAAGCTGATTGGCTCTCCGGTGTCTGTCAACATTCTAAACAGTCCGGTGCGGCCGCCATCTTGTCTCTCGGTAGGATCGAGAGACAAGAGGAGGAGAAAAACGAAGGGGGAATTTAATGAAAGGGGGCAAGGTAGACTCCTCTTGACCCCCAAGGAATGATGTTGGGGTTATTAAAGGGTCCCGTGGGGCAAATAAAAAAAAATTGATTTTTCGCGGTAGAAGCGCTTCTCGGTTCGCGAACCGGGTCGCAAACTGGTAGCGAAACGGGAATTCGCCATTTTGTGTTTCGATTTAATTAAATTACAAGATGGAGGAAAAGCAATGTGAGTATTGGGTATAAGGGGGTATGGGAGACGTATCCTGACCCCCTATGTTTTCTGAGGGTGGTTGAGGAGGCTCATATATGTTGATACTTGTCTACCAGCGGTTGCGCGTAAGCGTTTTTTTTTTTTTGCTGCGTGACTTCTGTTAACGTTCGATTCGAAGGAAATCAGGAAGTGTTGACCGCCATTTTGACACTGCGAGTAAATATATTGTTAAAAATAATTGTTATAAATTAATCCGTATTGATAAATATTGTCTGCGCCATCTTGCTTTTTTTCCAATGCCACACTTTTGTCGTGCACGGCAGCCATTTTAGATGCCTTGACCAGACCCACTCTCTGCACGCCGCCGATCCTCAGCATGGCTCCCCACCCTCGCAAGCATCTCCCCCATGCACTGGTCACCCACGCTCTCTCTCTCATGTATGGGCCATAAACCTCCTCCCATATGCGCTGCTTTTCCCTGAGAATCACACCCCGTGCTGAGGAAAATTCAGCCCAGATTACAACCGATGCCCAGGCTGCTGGCACAAGACGCCACTTAGTTCCCATCTTGAACGGTTACCAAATAAAGAGACGGGCGCTGGGAGCAGGAACACAAGAACAGAGTTTTATTTCTCATGAGGAGAGCCTGTCATTTCACTCTACATATCATACAAGTACCACTCAGCCCCCGGCCCCCTAATCCTGAGGCAGAATTGCCACTGCAACAAAGGACTTAAACTCCTGCAAAGAACACCATGTAACATTTAATATCATTTTTCACCAATGTTTTCATATATCAGTGTTGCTGAACTCACTCAGTGAAATGTCGCTCATTTCATTAAAACACTTTTAAAGCATGCCTTATAACAATGCACCCAATCCTATGTGGAAGTGCTTATATTAAACATGACATTGCTTTAACCAGGATAGACAAAGAAATGACACAGTGATGTAAAAGTTTCTGAAAGAAATGCCAAGAACTTCCCATGTGAAAGTGAATTTTATCTGGCAATTTTTTTCTTTTCCTTCTCATGAAAAGAAAGTTAATGCCAGGTTCGTTACCTGCCTCATCTGCAAAAAAAAAACTCTCGAGAGGGACCAAAAAAAAATATAGCTATGGTAATCATACCATGCATCGGCACATGGAGAGGTGGCACCCTCTTAATTATTCTAAAGCACAACTTCGAGATTTGGTGGATAACCCCCGACCGGCAAAAACATCCACCAATGACTTAGCAATAAGTGAGTCAGAGGCAAGGGAAACGGTCCCAAATCTGCAAAAGAACTTTGGGCAGATGAGATTGACTTGTGTAGCATGTGGAAAATTAATTTCATGCGGAGAGATGAGTATTACTTTAATAAATAGATCATATGAAAATCATCAATGTCCAAAACATCCTAGAAAGTAATTTTTGTCATTTTTGAGGAAGAGAGATAACCTACAGTGGTACGGGGTCGTTTTCGTTCGTACTAAGGGGGCCAGGTGACATTCCTTCGGGGTGGCTTAGGGGCATTTAAAACAACTTCCCTGATACAGGTAGCATATAAAGTAGAGGCTAAATACCAGGATCTTTATCGATTGCTTTATGCTGTACAAAAATGAAAAACACATACAACAAACCTGGACCATTCATATTTTCAATGTTTCTGCGTACTATACTTTTTAACCCTTAACTAATTGAGCTGCTTCATTTCACCTGCTTTTTAAAAAAAAAAAAAAAAAATCGGAAACAGTGGCCATTTATTCGAAACTTACCAATCTACGCGTTACAACTACGTTTGCTTTTTCAAAAACCTGTAATCAAAATGTTGGTGCCCAAATACGGGCCTACAACCCCGTGGGCCGGCCACGGAGCAGGCTGGAACTGTAAATGGGGGGGGGGTATTTATTTGTGGAAAACATAACAGAGTCAGTGGTCGTTGATTTCATAGTAAAAAGTGCGACAAGTGCAACAAAATCATATCGATAATTCATTGTGAGCAAGTACCAAAAGTGTCGACAATTCGAACCTTCAATAATAAATACAGTTATCAATGATGCATTAGAACTTAATATCAATTCATTGTTCGAACGTGTAATCAGTACCCGTCCCATGTCAATTCATTGTTCGAACGTATAATCAATACCCATCCCGGATCAATTCATTGTCCGAACATATAATCAGTCTTATCCCATATCAATTCATGTGCTAAAAACTGCATACATATCTCATGATATCAAGGCTGAGCAATCGGGGCACAACAAGTAGTTGAGGGTTTCATTTGTACCGGCACCATTTTGGGTGAGGTCAGGAAGGTCCAAGTATAGTCAAAATGTCTCCACCAACTCGTGGTTGGACCGGGACCTCTTTCGGCAGTCCAAAAGTTTTCGTTGAAGGGTAGCAGAGGGGACTGGCGACATGAACCATCAGTCAAAGTGGGGTGGGAGGCAACAATCTCTCCTACCGGGTCATACTGGTGTCCCACCGGAACTGATCAAGTTGGTAGTCTTGCAGGATTTTGATCATTTCAAGACTGAGGCCGGCGCCGGCATGAGCGCGCCGACGTCCCTCGGCTACGTCGTGGTCGTTCCGTGGGTGATCATGGCAGTCATTCCCCATCGGGGGTCGGGGCCCCGGTGGCTCTTATAGAATCTTCAAAGTTGAGGAGAACGTTTCTGGACGCAGGAAACTAGAAGCGTCATTGCACCGCAACAGTGGACAAGACCCCCGCTGGGTGAGCGGAGCATCATTGCCTCGCAATAGTGGACGAGACCTTTTGTTGGATGAGTGGAGCGTTAGGGGTGCAGCTGAGGGGCCCCCACCTGGGGGGGTGGGAGAGGCTCGTTTGCGCCGCCTCTCCCTCCCAGCGCACCCCATGCCGACACCTGGCGTTGGTATCCGTGATGTCCGGACCAGGCGATAAGAGGGGGGGGTCGGAGGCAGAGGCAAGACATCCCCCCGTGGCCTGCAGGGCGCCACTTCAGGACCGAACGGGGAGGCCAGACCAGGAGATAGGAGGGGGGAGGGTCGGTGGCATGTGCAAGACATCCCCCCCCCCGTTGTCGCAGCCTTTATTAAAGAGAGAAGAGGGATCCCGTCGGCCTCGGCTCCTCTCCTGGCCCGGGGGGGGGGGTTGGTGGCATGTGCAAGACATCCCCCCCCCCCCATTGTCGCAGACATTATTGAAGAAAGAAGAGGGATCCCGTCGGCCTCGGCTCCTCTCCTGGCCCAGGGGGGGGGGGGGGGGTCGGTGGCATGTGCAAGACACCCCCCCCCCGTTGTCGCAGAAATTATTGAAGAAAGAAGAGGGATCCCGTCGGCCTCGGCTCCTCTCCTGGCCCAGGGGGGGGGGGGGGGGGGGGGTCGGTGGGATGTGCAAGACATCCCCCCCGTTGTCGCAGCCATTATTGAAAAAAGAAAAGGCTGGGACAAGGGATCCCGTCGGCCTCGGCTCCTCTCCTATCCCACCTTACGCGACGCCCTCCTCGGCCGACGGCTGCCAGCAGGACTCGCCCTACACGTGCCGAAGGCCTCGTCTTCCGGATGGGCGTAGCCGCGAACCTGTTGCACTTCGGGAGTTTCCGGAATGGGGGTAGGTATCTGCTGATTTGTATCTATTTCATGTTACCGTTATTGGGCGTGGCGGGCGGTGGGACAGACATGCTTGGAGCAGCGGGGGGTGGCGGAGCCTAGCTACCTCGTGGCTGCTGTAACGTTAGGCTTGGCTTCTCTCACCACTTTCATGTTTCTTATTTCTAGCGAAGTCAAAAACTCATCAGTGGCCTACTGATTATGTTCGATTTCTTTCCCTTCCTTTTGAAGTGTGTTTCATGCTAAAGTTTCTGTTTAATAGGATACAGTGATTACTTCGTATTTTACATATGTCTTCTTTATTAGGGGTACCCTCCGGTTGAGCCAGATGATGTACCTCTAATAAATGGTCCGGGTGGAACTAGTTTATCAATCAGTGGGGAGTAGATGGGCATCACAGATTACAACGGGGGACAAAGGTCCGCATTACCCACCCTTCACTACTTGCAAAGAATAGACAGAATATTTCTATTCCACGTTATTTGCAAACAGAGAATACCTCGAAAGAACTATTCCTTGAACAATAAATGTCCAGCCAATCAATCAATCAGTGGGGAGAAAAACAGGCATGACGGATTACAACGGGGGACAAAAGTCCGCATTACCTATCCTTCACTATCTGCAAAGGGAGACAGAATATTCCTATTCTTCTCTGTTTGTAGACAGGGAATATCTCAAAGAGCAATTATCGATAAAAAATTAGTAGGATTATAACACTTTAATAACTTATAAATATATACATCGCAACAAAAACAGTAAACACCTTAAAACATTTTTTATTAAAACAAAAGCAACAATGACAACTAACAGTAGTGATATCCTGGGCGGGTGATGGAACTGGGATTGTTAATGGAAAAAGATCTACAGAGAAAGCTATTGGTGAATTATACTTCTCCGGAAATTTAAAACTCACAAATGTTTCATTTGTGCAATCGTTTCAGGTCAAACGGATTGTGGGACAATGTTCAGAATGGAAGAGTCACCAAAAGGCAAAAAGTTCCGCTTGACCCTAGGAGCCGGCTGCCTATGTCGGGGGCGATCTCAGGCCACACCAGGGCAACAAGACTTGGGGAGGGGGTCGGAGCCAAACGCCCCCTCCGAGTCCGCGCCATCACATCGCCCCTCGGGGGCCTCCGTCAAGCGGTTTAGGGAGGCACCGTATCACATTGTTTTCAAATGCAGTCAGGTCCACAAACGGCCCCCACTTACTTTGAGAATAGTGAAGCTGCAGCAGGTGCAAATAAGCTTCAGACAGTGTTACAAGCGCTGCTCAGAACTCTGAACTATGGCACCCAACATCCAGGACTTATACCATTTGTGCAAGGCAGTGACATCGAAGCAACTCAGGGACCAAAAACAAGAACGTACACTCATGTATGAAAATATTACTATTGATGCTTGACTGAGGCCAAGGAGATTAGAGTGCATGAGTCTCTTGCTCGATCGATTGAGCTAGCCGGATCGGGCAACAAAAAGTATAAAATAGTTATGTAAATAGTTATTTAATAAAATGGTTTACCCTGTTACTTTGCTGGTGTGTTGTATATATTTATAATATTTGCATAGGGTTTGTCGTTATTTTGGGTGAGGTGGGTGGCGGAGCCGAGCTGTCTTGCAGCCATCATCGTATGGAGCTCAGTTCCTCTCACTAGTTTCGTATTTCTCATGAGGGGTTGTTCTTAATGTTTCTATTTTAGCGAGGTCAAAAAGAGATCCCATTAGTGGCCTACTGATTTTGCTCGATTCCTTTTGTTTTTTTAAACGTTTTTTCACTATCTGCAAAGACTAAACAGAGTATTGCGACTCTATGCTTGTTTGTAAATAGAGAATGAACCAAAGAGAACCAATTCTAAAACAGTAAATGCTTGGATAACAATCAATCAAATGGAGAGAGAAGCAGGCACGACGGATTACAACGGGGGCAAAGGCCTGCGTTAACTACCCTTCACTATCTGCAAAGAGAGAGTACTCCTAAGAGAAAAGAGGGGGGGGGGAAGGGGGGGCAGTGTTCAAAGCACATCAGCGTGCATAAACACGAAAATGTTTTTACCTATCACGTACTTGACATTTGACAGCTTTTGATATTTGCTATTAAAAAACCATTTAAATTCACTGAAAAAAACATAGGTTATAGACCATATATAGTTAGGAATTAGCATTTTCAAAACCTTAATTTACTCGCACAAAACCATAGAAATTTGCATATATAGTTAGTTGCAATAACTATATATCGCGCACCCGCAATCCACTGCTGATGATGTCACATATTACATCATTCATGACATGGTCAGTGACATCACTGATGACATCACTGATGACATCTCAAATGACATCACTGATGACATCTCAAATGACATCACTGATGACATCACTGATGACATCTCAAATGACATCACTGATGAAATCAATGATAACATCTCATTTGACATTACTGATCACATCACTGATGATATCATTCATGTGATAATACGATGAACCTCTTCAGACTCTAATATAACCTTAGATACAATCAGTGTAAACAGACACTCACAGACTGTCACTCATCCATGGAGTTACTCACACACCTAGTCAGTCATGCAAAGAATCAATCACACCTCCATTTCCTCAACTATACAGTTATACACACCTTACTTAATCAAACATATACTAACACATATTTACTCTCTTATACAATCACTGATACAAGTTCACAATGATCCATACAGCCACTCACACATTCACTGGCTCTTATGCACAGTTATTAATATATGTCAACTCTTGCATGTACTGTGTTTTACATATGTACTTACTTTGACATGTAGCACTGAGAAATCCAATCACTCACCAATACACTCATGCAGACAGTCAACCGCCCATACAGCTGTTTCCACATGCACTTTTGAACCCATACATCTAGTGAATCAACTGCTCACATATCTATGCACAGAGTCACACACCTCCCAGCCACCCCCACACACACACTCACTCTCCCATACAAATATTTGGGCAACCAATCAATGACCCATATAGTTACTCATATAGCTACTGATCAACACATGCAGCAGTTTACAGAACTACAGAAATAATGATGCACAAATTAAGACAGTTTAGTCACTAACCCATGCACTCAGTGAGACACATTTAATCATTCCCTCATACAATCAGTTATGCACCTACTAAATCCTTCATCCAAACACTTATACATCCACTCATTCTTCAAAATGTAAGACAAATTTTAACTTTACAGAAACATACAGTCACTGGATGTTGTCATCAGTGATGTCATGTGAGATGTCATCAGTGATGTCATTTGAGATGTCACCAGTGATGTCATCAGTGATGTCACTGACCATGTCATGAATGATGTAATATGTGACATCATCAGCAGTGGATTGCGGGTGCGCGATATATAGTTATTGCAACTAACTATATATGCAAATTTCTATGGTTTTGTGCGAGTAAATTAAGGTTTTGAAAATGCTAATTCCTAACTATATATGGTCTATAACCTATGGTTTTTTCAGTGAATATATATATATATATATATATATATATATATATATATATATATATATATATATATATATATATATATACATATATATATATATATATATATATATATATATATATATATATATATATATATATATATATATATATATATAAAAGTTACAACTTGCCATAAGCAGTGAGTGGCACTCCAGCATTGTATTCCAATAATTTATTCAGGTCGAAATTTCTTGTTGTTACAGATTCCTTAAGCAGCTGCAAACCTCGGGATACTGCCTGACGCGTTTCGAAGGACACAGCCTTCTTCCTCAGAGGCTCCCTCTTGCAGTCCGTGCCACTTTCCGTTACTGTTCCACAGTTACTGCCAATTGCCACGCCCTTTATGGGCTGCTCCATCGAGACTGCGGGCATTATGGAACAGAGTGTCCGGACCACGTTAATACACAATGTCACTGCCGGTGAACAAAGCCCTGAATGGGCCTCCATACACAAGACGCCATCCAAAATCCTTAACGATGCTTCAGCAGGGCAGAGAATTACTATATCCCAAGGTGCATAAAATGCAAAATCCAACACCGGGGAGACCCATCATCTCGGCGGTCAGAAGTATGGGTGAGAACATTTCACGATACATTGACTTTTATTTACAGGAGCATGTCCAATCGCTGGCAAGTTATATCAAAGACACATGGGACTTTTTGACTAAGCTAGAGTCAATACAGTGGCAAGAAAATTGGTGTATCATCACTTTAGACATTGAGTCATTGTACACCTGCATTGAACAAACGCAAGGTATAGAGGCGATTAGACATTTTTTGGGAGACAAATCCTGTGCGTACTATAGTCATAACAAAATGATATGTGACTTGGTGCAATGGTGCCTCAATAACAATTATTTTCTGTTTGGAATAGACATTAGGGGACAAATACGCGGTGTTGCCATGGGATCCTGCTTCTCCCCCAGCTACGCGTGCTTGCACGTGGGGCTGTGGGAGGAGCAGGACCTGACTGGCAATTCTGGTTTTGAACGCATCAAGCATTGGATGCGTTTTATTGATATTTTATGCATATGAGAGGGTGATGTAAATAGTGCTCAAATATTTGTCAATGCACTCAACACCAATCATTTCAATTTATTTTTTACATCTAATATCAGTACTACATCCGCTGAATTTCTTGATGTTCGCATCAACATCAATGGTGCTATGATTGGTACATCTTTACACAGGAAACCCACTGCTGGCAACAGTATTTTACACGCCAGCAGTGGTCACCCCAAACATGTCATAACCAGTATTCCTCTTGGCGAATTGTTGCGTTTAAAAAGAATTTGCAACACACAAGAGAAGTTTGAGGAAGGTGCCATTGGGATGTTAGCCAGACTCCAGGCAAGGGGATATAGCAAAGGCTGCCTATCCCATGCATTAGAAAAGAGTAGAGAAAGATCAAGAGTCTCCTTACTGACACCTAAACCTCCTGATGACAATGCCAATGCAGACACTACCCGGTTAATAACCACATACAGCAGACAACTCCGCAAAATCAAGTCCATTATTAACAAACACTGGGCAGTCTTAAAAACTGATGGTGTTTTACGCGATATGACTCCAGACAGACCAGTGATTACATTCAGGCGTGCATTCAGCATGCACAGTAAGCTGGTTAAATCCAGCCCTGAATTACCTAGAGTCAATCAATGATTTGGAGGCAAAGGCTTCCATAAATGTTCCTCATGTCGAGCATGTAAATTTGGGCAGAACATCACCCATTACAGCACTCCATTCCCCGACACAGAAATACCAATTCGTGGCAATTACAACTGCCGAACGGAGTTTGCGGTTTACGTCCTGACGCGCACCTGCGGTCTGAGCTATGTGGGCAGTACCGGTGCCCAGGTGTATGTCAGGATACTGCAGCACCTTCGTGCTATTGTTAACCACAATGGTGCTTATCCGGTGGCGCGTCATTTTAACAGCAGACACAACAGGGATCTGTCGTGTCTTACATACTATGTTATTGACGCTGTTGCCCCACTCAGACGTGGTGACGACCGCGACAAATTATTACGCCGAATGGAAACGCGGTACATTATCAAGCTCGACAGCAAACAACCCAATGGGTTGAACGCGACAGAGGATATGCATAATTTTTTGTAGAAGTATTGATCAAGCGCACACACTCTGAAACGGTTATATGCAATCTTACCAATGCAGGTTTCAGCTGTTATGTCATCAAGTAGAGAGTATTGAAGTACGCACGTCTTGGACATTATGCAATCCATAATAATGCACTCATTTTAGGTGATCTGCAGTCCGACTTTTGTTTTTGAATTGGCTGTTCAGGTTTTTGAACAAGACAGTCTTTTAAATAATCATTGGCTTAAAAGAAATTTCTTTAGGTGGTTTATTTACACTGTGAATATACCTGAGCACTTTTTTCACTTTTTGCACATATAGTTTTTTGTAAATAGTTCTAAATATTTATGAGACATAAAGTTTATAATGTATAAATTTTAAATAAATATATAGGACTGTAGCTCAACATCATGGTTATACACTGAGGTGCATCTTGGTGACATATCCTCTTTTTTTCACAAGTTCTGCCAAGCTTTGTATCAATTTTCAACGGTACTGTGATTAAGTTCAACACGCAAACCTTTTTATAATGCCTTACATATATTTGATTGTTCTACTTTCGATTGCAAACTGATTAGTTGTGAATTATGCATTCAAGCATATCATTCGAATAATCAATTTATGGACAATGTTTCATGCATTTGTGCAGTTAAGATATGCAAACTTTTAAAGTAATTGTACAGCAATATATAAAAATTTCTAAGAATTGGTATTCAGCACGATAAAATTAACATCAGGCATTATTTTTGATACGCGGTTTTAAATGTGTTAAATGCGACTATAGTTTACAATATTAAATATGTACTGTGGCTTTAAATTGTTGAACCCAGGCTGTAGGCTGAACCATGTGATGCACGTGTGGTAGGTGTGGCCCATAGGTGGGGTCAGAACCGCAAACATAAAAGAAAACTCCAAACAAGAATGTGGTGTGTGAACAAGAGTACGCTAGTTACATTGTTGAAAGGCTCATGAATAAATACAACTTGCCTGGATAACATGGGGTCTGCCTCTTCTTTCGCCGCTTGTGTGTGGAGGTATGAAGATTGTGTTTTTATATATATATATATATATATATATATATATATATATATATATATATATATATATATATATATATATATATATATATATATATACATATATATATATATATATGAAAGCTCCAACTTGCCATAAGCAGTGAGTAGCACTCCAGCATCGTATTCCAATCATTTATTCAGGTCAGAATGGTGTGTTGTTACAGATTCCTTAAGCAGCTGCAAACCTCGGGATACTGCCTGGCGCGTTTCGAAGGACACAGCCTTCTTCCTCAGTGGCTCCCCCTTGCAGTCCGTGCCGCTTTCCGTTACTGTTCCACAGTTACTGCCAATTGCCACGCCACGCCACGCTGCCGAGTGTGCACCACCCCTTGACAAGGAGGCCCGGGGTTGAGTAATTCTCTGCCCTGCTGTGGGAAGCATCGTTAAGGATTTTGGATGGCGTCTTGTGTATGGAGGCCCATTCAGGGCTTTGTTCACTGGCAGTGACATTGTGTATTAACGTGGTCCGGACTCTCTGTTCCATAATGCCCCGCAGTCTCGATGGAGCAGCCCATAAAGGGCGTGGCAATTGGCAGTAACTGAGGAACAGTAACGGAAAGCGGCACGGACTGCAAGAGGGAGCCTATATATTTATATATATTCACTGAAAAAACCATAGGTTTCAGGGACATTATAGTTAGTTGGAGATTTCACTCGTACAAAACCATAGAAATTCAGACGTTATAGTTAGCAGACCTTACTATAACTCACACCCTCATAATGCACTGCTGATGACATCACATAATGCGCCCCATGCCCCCACATAAGTGTCCCAATAACAAGGGTATCCTTCCTTAAGCTACAGGGAGCGCTATGGCCTCCTGATAATGGGAACTTTCTAACTTGCCCGTTCCCATTCACAACCCCTGCCTTTTGATTCCCTCTTACATTAAAGTACGTATCTGGTGAGTTACATAACCACTAGGCACACCAGTGCCTTATGTAGCAGGATACTTCCTAATTAGGTTATCCCTGCATTGTGCATTCCACCTCTCTTTGTACTGCATGATTTTTCACCTGCTATCCAACGCTTCATTGACTTTTGGGCGCGATTGCTCACCCTGACGTAGCCTATGTCCCTTCCTCCCTCAGACTCTGTTTTGGATTTACCATTGACGGGAGATTGATTCCCCATGTTCTTCTAGATAATTAACCAAAGTGAGTACACCACCCTTCGGTCTTTCCTATTTTTTGGGAAACCCTCTACCCCGATATGTACATTCATACACCATGTCTTTTTTCTAGTAAACCAGGAGCCCCTTGAGAACCCATTGAGGATCGAACGTTGCTCGTCCTTCCTAACCCAAGTAGGTGCCAATAATTTTCACCTACTCGACATTTTCACCACTTCCAAATTAATTCCTATCAGGTACTGACCCTTGTTACTTACTCTTAGGTGCTCTTCTGTCCTGATGAAGACCCCGTTGTGAGGAGACCACTCACCCTCCTTTCTAATGGGTTAGAAACATCCACATGCTCATAGAATAAAATGTATCAATTGTAAATGTACTTATGAGCAATGTATATATAGTAACTAACTGACCTTGTATCGGCTGACAAGGTCAATCTGTATATATTGTGTATTGTACTTCTGTCACAAACACCTTTACCCTGTCCCTCACCCGTCAACTCACTACCACTGCCCTAATTTCCCTTTTGTTTCCTACACCTGAGAGCACTGTTAATAGTAATGCATTGCGATCCATTAATGCTTTGACTGACAATGGCATTTAATGCTGGTGTTACATAGGAAATAAAATTTCTGTTTTTGAATTCACCTTTGCATTTTTTTGTGGTGAACTGTTTTCTGTTTTTTCTGTTTACTCTTTGATTTGTCACAAAATATTTGACTACCTCAACCAATCTTTTGAACGTACAACATCACATATTACATCACTCATGAAATGCTCAGTGACATCACTGATTACATCTCAAATGACATCACTGATGACATCATCCAGTGAATGTGTGTTTCTGTAATGTATAAAAATATATTTTATATCTATATATGCCATGGTGTATTGAAGTATGAGTAGGTGTATGAGTGTCTGAATGGATGATTTAGTAGGTGTGTGACTGACTGTATGAGAGAGTGATTAAAAGTGTCTTACTGAATGCATGGGTTAGTGACTAAACTGTGTGAATCTAAACAAAGAAAGGTACACAGTTCCCCAGTAGAGGAGGCTAAAAAGTGGGGGAAGGGGATGAACCAAAAGTGGGTGCAGGCACACCTGAGGGGAATCCTCCCTGTTGGAACTGAAGCCCTCACACACCCGCAAGCTAGGTGTCATGCTTCATCATATGAGCTTGCTCCTTGTCGGGTCAGTTGTGCAATACCCGACGGGCACCCACAGAGGGGCTCTTTAGCAGAGATCTTTTGTTCCTGCCGTATGGTGCAGTGGGTGTGAGGGCCCTAGGGAAGAGTGTAGATGTGGATGTATGGTGTATTAAAAAAGGTTAGATAGTCCACAGGGTAAGTTTAATAACGTGGTAATCCACCTTGTTAAGAAATGTAGAGAGGCTGCTCGCTGGCACAATGATCCAGGGGAGCAATGCTCTACTCTATGTTGATTGTCGACATGTTTCATGCTAAGTGATACAGTGCATTTTATCAGGACCTAAAAGTAGCTATCTACACGCTGTGGTATGGGGAAAGTGTTCTACCTACCACTGGACTCAGAGGCAGGCAAGTAGTCCCGCCACTTCTAGTGAAACCCTACTAATGAGAAGCGCTGGCTTCAACGGTCTTCTCTGTGAGGAGCACCTCAAACGTAGGTGCCCTGTCCGTCGAAGGATATGCTTTTCTTAACTGTGTGATTGTCTTTATTAGTCTGTTAGTTGGTGTGTAACCGGCTGAATAGCTTGGTGAGTAGCTACATGAATGTCTATGTGGGTTATTTATTTGTTGTCTGAGTATTTGTATGGGTGCCTGAATGGCTTAGTGGGTGGGTGGGGGCTGTGTGACTCTGTGTATAGATATGTGAGTGGTTGTTTCACTGGGTGCATGGGTTCAAGAGTGCATATGGAAACAGCTGTATGGGTGGGTGAGTGTGTGTATGGGTGTGTTGGTGAGTGAATGGATATCTCAGTGGTGCATGTGTGAGTAACTAAATATATTTTAAAGCAGTATATGTGAGTGGGGAGTATATAAGTGACCCGGGGTGGGCACCCCGGGACACTTCCGGATCCCGCCCTGGGGGGTGGCGGTCCCCAGGGCTATCAAGGGCTCCTGGAGGGGGAGTCACAAGATGGCTGCCAACACTTCCTGGTTGGGAGTGTTGGTAGCCAATCACAGTGAAGCTCGTGCTCGGGAGGGGTCGGGACTCCACTGCGTCCATAGATATCAAAACTTTTTCTTTTTCAAATTTCTCAGGAATTACTGAATGGATTTACACCATTTTAAAAACATAGCTCTATCTGACCCAAGGGCTACATTTGGTGTAATTCCGTTTAGCAGTTTGGGCTGTGGCTAAAGTTTCCTAAGGAAAGTTACTTGGGGAAAACACGTTTTGAGACCCCTCTTTTTTCTCAGCCCCCGCTTGTGGAATCATGCTGAAACTTTCAAGACAGGAGCTGACCGGAGCAGGCTACTAGTTTTGATAATTTCGCGAAGATTCATCAACCGGCGACAAAGATATTGAGAAAACAAAAAATGCTTTTTCTGAGAAACTAGGTCCTAACTATAACTACTTACTGGTGACCGCCAGTAATACTTACATTTCAAATGTAACCCATGCCCATCCTACATCCTAAAAATCCCCACCCTAAGCCCTTTTATAAAAAAGCATTTCCCCAATATATACATATCTATATATTTATCTATCTAGCTATCTATATATCTATATATCAATATATATATATAGATATAGGTATATATATATTTATATACATATATATATATATATTGGGGAAGCAAGTACATCCAAACTGGATTTTTGCAGGGAAATGAGACTTGCACAAATGAGAAAATCTCACCAAAAAGATCTGGTAATCAACATCTCCAGCTGTTGCAAGGATCCTGCTCATACACAGAACTAGGACATCAGTGAATTGTGGTGTACCAGAAACTCACCTCAGTACCTAGAAAAAAACACCAACCAGCTAGCATCAGTGTCACATTAGCTCTTCGTCCTATAGTAAAGTAACCAATGATTAGACAACCTAGAACATACGACTTAGGACATTCTCAGGAATGGTGGGAAGTAGAAAACACTCTTTTGTTATACTCTCATACCAGTCCACAACAGGAGTAAATGAGCGACACGGTAAGGTTAAAATATTTATTTTAACAACGTGAACTCATGTGCAGTATTTTAGCCAACATAAGCGGACATATGATTACAAATATTATGGTCAGCATGGTTACAATTCGATAAAATACAAAAGGAGGAATCATATTACAATGATGGTGAAAACAGGTCCTATAGCGCCTAGTTTTAACACCCTCCCTATATAGGAACTATGTATTATAAACTAAAGAAGGTCTCTTAGGCTTGTTTTGGGGGATCCCATTACCTTTCCGCTCAGTAGGAATAAATTACATCTGGATCAGCATAGGCTCTCTGCATCCCTGGAAACAGAAATCTTCCAAATGTGTGAAATCATGGCAAGTGTGGAACAATAAAGGCACCAGAATCTTACTTGGCTCACAGCTGCCAAAATGTTGTGTCTAGAAAGCGTTACACGAACATGTCGAAAAACAGCTAGCATGTTTTGATAACCTTGACGGCTTCAGCACTCACTGTTCAGACTAGGGCCACGATGTAAGTCTAGAGATGTCAAAAACAAACCTTTTCTCATGTGTGGACCTTCGTGAAGGCTAACGTACAAAAAGAGTTATGCAGTGTCGTGTGCAAAAGCAGCAAAAGGTAAAATGGCGTTTAAACTTCTAATAATCCATGCTAACATAATATGCGTGCAAAAGCAGGCCTTAGGCCATACTACACAGCATAACCCTGAACTCTGACCAAATAAGCTTATTAAATAAAGAATTAACCTTCTGTCCAAATTATAACATGGCCATTGATCTATACAAGTTCTGTCGTAAAGTAAAACTCAAGAAATACTATGAAGAACAAGCATTAGAAATGCAATCGGGCTCGGATTTATTTGAGTTTGAGCTAATGGCATTGTAAATGGCAATGTCTTTTCGCCATGTGTTATGGAGTGTGTGCATGTGGTGTGTAGTGGAATTATGTGGGTTGGATTGTAATTTTACCAATGGTGGCATGCTGTGCTTTAGATGAATATGTTTGAAAGTAAAGTGTACCATACTGCGATTGCTACAATAGTTAATTGTGGATGCGTTAACAATTGATGCGTGCACGGATGGCTGGTGGTGTGTGTGTTTGGTGGAAAAGTGCACTGCCGCCTCGAGGTGTGTGTGCCTGGTGGAAGGGTGCAGTGACGGCTGGTGGGTGTGTGCTTGGTAAAAGCGTGCACAGATGGCTGATGGTTGTTGGTGTTTGTGCATGGTGAAAGCATTCATTGATGGCTGGGGGTGTGTTGTTGTGTGTGTTGTTTTCTGTGTACTGGTGAGTGTGTGGTGGTGAGTCTGTGGGAGTGAGCCTGGGGAGTGAGTGTGGTGGTGAGTGTGTTGTGTTGACTGGTGACGAGTGTGTGGTGTTGAGAGACTGAGGTGTGTGGTTTGTGTGTGCGTTATGTGTGTGTGGTGTGTGTGTGGTGTATGTGTGTATGGTGTGTGTGTGGTGTATGTGTGTGTGGTGTTTTCTGCACACTCACACACTGCTCCTACACATTCACACACTGCTCACCCGCACACTCCCAATGTCACCCTGCATAGTCACACACTGTTTATCCTGCACACTCATTCTGCACACTCACACAATGTGCACCCTGCACCCTTACACACTGTCTCTGCAGTCACTCTGCACTCACTGTCACTCTGCACTCACTGTCGCTCTGCACTCACTGTCACTCTGCACTCACTCTGCACTCACTGTCACTCTGCACTCACTCTGCACTCACTGTCACTCACTGTCACTCTGCACTCACTGTCACTCTACACTCTGTCTGCACTCACTGTCACTCTGCACTCACTGTCACTCTGCACTCACTGTCACTCTGCACTCACTGTCACTCACTGCCACTCTGCACTCACTGTCACTCTGAACTCAATGGCACTCTGCACTCACTGTCACTCTGCACTGACTGTCACTCTGCACTCACTCTGCACTCACTGTCACTACCTGTCACTCTGCACTCACTGTCACTCTGCACTCACTGTCACTCTGCACTCACTGTCACTCTGCACTCACTATTACTCTGCACTCACTCTACACTCACTGTCACTCTACACTCACTCTGCACTCACTGTCACTCTACACTCACTCTACACTCACTCTGCACTCACTGTCACTCTGCACTCACTGTCACTCTGCACTCACTGTCACTCTGCACTCACTCTGCACTCACTGTCACTCACTGTCACTCTGCACTCACTGTCACTCTGCACTCACTGTCACTCACTGTCACTCTGCACTCACTGTCACTCTGCACTCACTCTGCACTCACTGTCACTCTGCACTCACTGTCACTCTGCACTCACTCTGCACTCACCGTCACTCTGCACTCACTGTCACTCTGCACTCACTCTGCACTCACCGTCACTCTGCACTCACTGTCACTCTGCACTCACTGTGCACTCACTCTGCACTTACTGTCACTCTGCACTCACTGTCACTCTGCACTCACTGTCACTCTGCACTCACTCTGCACTCACTCTGCACTCACTGTCACTCTGCACTCACTGTCACTCTGCACTCACTCTGCACTCACTGTCACTCTGCACTCACTGTCACTGCACTCACTGTGCACTCACTATCACTCTGCACTCACTGTCATTCTGCACTCACTCTGCACTCACTCTGCACTCACTGTCACTCTGCACTCACTGTCACTCTGCACTCACTCTGCACTCACTGTCACTCTGCACTCACTGTCACTCTGCACTCACTGTCACTGCACTCACTGTGCACTCACTGTCACTCTGCACTCACTCTGCACTCACTGACACTCTGCACTCACTCTGCACTCACTGTCACTCTGCACTCACTGTCACTATGCACTCACTGTCACTCTGCACTCACTCTGCACTCACTGTCACTCTGCACTCACTGTCACTTTGCACTCACTGTCACTCAGCAATATGTATTTTAAAACTCCCCAGCCCAATCTGCCAGGCCAGGTTCCCTCTAGATGAAACACCAGTAACCCCAGACTGGTGTTGGGTCTTTCCCTTGCTGACTGTGCCTTTGGAAATAACCCCATCTTGCAGATGAGGCCTATAAAGCCCAAATCGGTCGACAGTTACCTCTCCCACTGCTTGGATTAATGGTTTTACAAGCCCCATTGGCTGGTCTGCTTTCCTCTGCGTTCTCGGAGTAAAAAAAAAAAGTAAACGTAAGCCATTTCTGCCTGGCGTCACTCTTACTGATTTATTCTCGTTTACACCCAACATTTTAAGAGAGGAATTGCTATGGTTTCGAAGACGAGGACTGACTTTCCATAATCTTGGCATAGAATTCGATCCGCCCCACCGCCTCTCCCCCCAGAAAAGGTTGCCTAAGCCCGCAGCATGGACCTCACCTTACTGCTGCTCTGATGACATGCATGTGTCAGCCATATAAGTGTGACACCGATATCACATTTTCGAACTTTGTGGGAGGCGGGTGGAAAACTTTGGTTATATTTTTTGGGACAAGGGTCAGGAAAACCACTTCTCACCTCAAGCTTCAGGTTAGCCCTTCCCACTTGGGTCTGTGGTACAGAGCAGATGTGCCCTCAAACGACGATACCGCGTCCCCCTCCTGGCTTCCTTCGAATATAAACTATTGGTTACACCTTCATTCGAAGCCTGAAGCTTTGCCTGTCTCTGAGGCCTGCCGAGAATGTTTGCATAACACTGTTGTCAAGATAGAAAGTCTCTCCTCCATTCAGGACATACGCGCCCCTTTGGAACACTACTCATTCCGGTCACACCAGTGCGTTTCCGAGCGTCAGGGCAACAACAGGCTGCCAGAACTGCCCATCCTCCACGCAAAGCTGAAATATGTCTCCAAAAGCACGAGATGTGAGGCTGAAAAGGCCCCGTCACTTCGCGTTCGCATCACTGGGGAATGTTATCACTGGCAAACAGCGGGTTGGCCAAACGAGATAATTCACACACTGGGAGACTGCCAGCCAGAACACTGCTGGCGGCCATTGGTCCGTTCTGGTCATTGCGTCACGCGTCTGCCTCAATGGCTTACAGTAAGTGTGTGATCTAAGCGCCCCTGTCAACAGAGTCTGAAAATAAAGCCCGGTACAGCCTTACACACCACGGGGCTGGCGTTATTCTCAGCCCAGGAACGGGCTGCCACAGTCTTGCATCTTTGTTTCCGCCTTCGACACCCTGTGCTCAGCAGGCATAATGCACCACGCTGCTTAATTCATCATGCCGAACTGTTTATCTCGACAGTACAAGAGATAGCTCTGGTTACACTTACCAGCTTACCCACAGACTTGAGTTCGATATCTTATCACCTCACAATAGTCCCAGGAAACAGCCGAAAAGTGAATAAAAGCAGCGCTACGTTTAACCTTTGCTATCTATAATGCCATGGGGATGTGCAGGGTTCTTCAAGGGTGTAGACAGATGCCGTGAAATACTGTAAAACAAGAGAGTAGTCAGAAAATTAAAATACACCCCACCCATTACACGCTGCAGACGAACGCGCGCCCGACACATGCAATGCAGAATGGTGAACGCGCTCCCACCATCTGCATTGCATTAGAAGGGCACCCTGACAGCTCCTAATTAAGATTAATGGACTGCCGTGCGCGAAACCGCACAGAAAATGCCAAAAATTACAGATAGCCTATCGCGTCAAGGCTACTAAAAAGACAGCACAGCGAAGACGAATCACTATGCAGATGCCATAAAAAAAGCTCGCGCACTAAGGAATGTTTCTGGCCCGAGCCCTAAAGAAACTTTTTTTTTCTTTAACAATAAGAGTTCGGAGCTCCGCCCCACTTCGTGGTGACGTAGGCCGAGCCCTAAAAACCACCAAATGTACGAAACTTCAATCAGACACATACTACCATATCCCCATTAAATCAAGATGATCTAACAACCCTGAGAGCCCTGAGGACACTAGGGACTACTGTCACAGATACAAGCACAACATCGACTTCAAGAATAGAGGATGATGTGGTAATGAAGATACAGAGTCCTTGTACTTTCTTGTAGTATCTTTATTCAGATAAGATGGTAGGTAAACAAGATACTAGTAAAGGCCCCACCAGGAGCTGATGTTGTTGCTCAGCCCACACTCATCAACTGTCATTCCACAGACACACAGGCACACTCACATTCAGCACTCTCTGACATCACACACTCCAACATTCCACACAGACATAACACTCACTCTGGCTGAGCAACTGGAAAGGAGGAAAACTCAGGCACAACATATCCCCTTTCCTTCAGAGGAAAAACAGAATTATAAAATTAGAGAGATAACACTTGCAAATAAACGGACAGTTCAAATCGTCAAAGAAGAACAGAATAAGAAGAGAGGAAATAAGTAGAAGGCAAAGAAACAACGTAAAGGGAACACATCCCCTTCCCTTGAAGAAAGTAAGCAAAGCAAACATGAACAGGCTTAAAATGTAAAACATAGGCTAAATACCTCCTTGCATTAAACATCTAAGAAATTAAAGAATAACGTACTTTAATACCTGTAATGCACCAAATACTTGCGCCGTATAACACTTAGAGAAATTGAAGCATAACGCGTTTTAACAGCTGTATTGCACCATAAACTTGTGCCGTATACCACTTAAAGAATTTGAAGCTTAACGCGTTTTAACACCTGTACTGCACCATGCACTCGTGCCGTATAACACTTAAAGAAATTGAAGCATAATGCGTTTAAACACCCGTATTAACTAAATATTAAAGTTGCACTATAATACTTGTTATGTAATAACTAATCTAATACCACACACTCTTAGTGCCTGCGCTTAATTAATAACATCAAATGAACATGCGTAAAGGGTGAAGCAGGGTTAAAATAAACATAAAAGGAGAAGTACCCCTGAATATGTTTAGATTGGCCAAATCAAAACATACTACATACTAAACACCCACTTACAAGATGGAGAAAATATAAATAAATGCGCAAAACACAGTATACATAACTGCAAAAAATAAGACCTGTAAATATGGTAGTGGCGTAACTCTAAAACTGCTAATTGCCCATATAATACAGATTCATCATAACTTGAATAAATAATTTCAAGCATATTACGAGTAATCTATAAACTTCATAAAACAACATTCACGTAGGAAGATCACTAAACATATCTGTAAATTAAAGCAAAAACATTTCTTAAAGCTGGCTGTAAACTTGTACACAAATTAGCCAGATGATGGCAGCAACGCTCAAAATGGTACCACGAAATAGAAGATCGTACTGCACTTTTGAAGAGAATGCTCCGATAGTCCCATGACGAACATGAAGACAGCTGATGTCACCGTTTCCACAATTTAGGACAAGCTGCACAGTCGAACCAGGAAGCAACAGAACAGTGCAGCCATGGAAACGGGCAGGAAATAGAAACACTTCACGTCACGTTACGTAAAGCGGAATGACGAAGGGTGACGAACACAGGACTTCGCTCCTCCACTGAGCCACAGAAAGATTCCAAAACGTCACCATATTTGAAAGTGGCAGGATCAGAGCGGAGGGCCAGTCAAACGGTATTCTCAGGTTAGCATCGAGTAGCAAATGGCATTGTTTAAAAATACTTGTTGACCTTCATTTTCCATGGCAACATTTTAAAAAAAGTAATATGAAGTCAGGAAATAACATTCACTCACGCAAAACACGCAAACCAGCAAATAATTACAAATCACGCAAACCAGCCAAGCAAACACAAAACACACAACCAGCACACACGCAAACAAGGACAATAACCACCACCTTCTCCCTTCGTCAAACACAAGGAGAAACCGCCCAGAGGCAATAGGAAATGACCAACATCCCATCCTCATCGCCAAAATGTGGTAATGAAGATACAGAGTCCTTGTACTTTCTTGTAGTATCTTTATTCAGATAAGATGGTAGGTAAACAAGATACTAGTAAAGGCCCCACCAGGAGCTGATGTTGTTGCTCAGCCCACACTCATCAACTGTCATTCCACAGACACACAGACACACTCACATTCAGCACTCTCTGACATCACACACTCCAACATTCCACACAGACATAACACTCACTCTGGCTGAGCAACTGGAAAGGAGGAAAACTCAGGCACAACAGATGACATACAAATATGCCAGGATAAAGGCATAATAACATGCCAGGGTGGAGCAAGTGGACTGAGAGTGCAATCTAAATTTTGTCCTCAACTCCCTCCAGGGAATAAGGTAGACCTCTTTTATGAAGTCATAGTGGAAGAAATCAATAAATTATCAAGAACCAAGAAAAATAAGAGAAGACCATGGAATATAACTTTGGGAGAACAATAAGCCCTAAATGAGTTAAGAGAAAATCCGAAAATCGTCATAAAGGCCATCGATGAGGGCGGCACTATTGTTGTGTAAGACCTGGAGCAGAACATGGCAGAGGCGAACAGACAATTGGGGAACAAAGAACATTACGAAAAACTGGAGAAAAATCCAATGGCGTTATGGATTAAAGAATAACACATGCAGCTACAGATATGGAAGGAGTGGGGACTGATTGACTTCGAAGAATATATGTACCTTAAGGTTGACCATCCTGTAACAGCAACCATCTATTTTTTCCCAAAGGTGCATTAGTCATTCAACAACCCCCGGGGAGACCGATAGTGAGCTCAATTGGATCTCTTCTTGAGAAAACCTCTAATTATATAGACGTCTTCCTAATGGAATATGTTACATCTCTCTCCTCATATCTAAAAGATACAACGGACTTCCTGAAAAAGGTACAAGGCATATACTGGAATGAACATTTAACCATGGTCACCATCGATGTGACATCTTTGTACACATCAATTCTTCATATGGACAGATTAGCAGCGGTCAGACAATTTCTGAAAACAAGATTACTAAGCTTCCTGGAACAGTGGTTCCCAAACTTTTGATGCCTGAGGCCCCCCTCTGAGTCACCACTGGAAGCCGGGGACCCCCAAGCAATTTGTATGATTAAAATTTCAAATATTAAAACAGTAATTAAAAAAACACGTGTGCACACAAAACAAATACCCAAATTACTAAGGATTTTGGGGCCAGATGTACGACCATTTCATTTAGCGCCTCGCAATAGGCGACACTTTGCGAGTGGCAAATTGTGAGTCACTAAATAAAGCAGTACAACAGTGTGTTTAACACTGTTTGGGATTCCCAATGGGGTCGCAAATTGCAAGGATCATTAATTTTAATGAACCTCTCGTAATGTGTGAGCCCATTGGGAATGCCAGTCCTCCCAGGGATGGTGGCTTGCTGGGCTCAGCAGACCACCATGTCTGGGAGTGCTTTTAAATAAAGCAATTTTCTTTTTTAAAAATGCAGCCCGTTTTCCATGCATTCAGAAAAGAAAAATCAAACGTTTTTGTTTCATTTTTTAAGGGCAGGCAGTGGTCCCTGGGACCACTTCCTGCCCTAAAAAAATTATTTAGCATGTATTTGCAAAGGGGAAGAGGTCCCCACACAGCGCACCCAAGTGCAGGGAGTGAGCCTGACCACCACAAAGGGGGATTTGGGAGGCTCTCCCACTCAAAATATTTAGGAAACAATGGTGCATTCTACAACACATTTTTCATTATATATTGAATTGTATTAACTTTTAAAGAATGGTAAATGAAGGCCCTACTATGCACCAGGATGCAACAATCTGTGTTGGGTTCCTTCAATGATTCCCTTAACATCACCCTCCAACAGTGCCTCTCATCTCTCCATAGCCCCTCTGTCACATGTATTTCATTTGCTTTATAGCATCTCTCATACCGTTGTAGAATGTCAGAGCACTTTACATCACACACAGAGAGACAATGAATCATACATGTAAATCAGTGTATAGAAAATGTCACATAAGGTAAAGGGGACTACAACGTGTAGCATTCACATGTCATTCATACTGGTAGGCATTTTTAAAGAGTGCTTGGTCTGGAAAAGCACAAACTCAGGATTCAGAACATAATACATTGGCTAGCACTGACTTTAACATTAAAAATGTATTTCCAACCAAATAAACCTTTTTAGCAGCATCAGGATAATTAATGACTGGGAAAAAACAAACGTTACTAACTGGTACCATGCAGTTTGCAAGCAGCTCTTTGATGACAATTTATAGGTCCCTCTGCTAGATTATGATTGTCACTTATGAAGTGCACAGTAACAAATGAATCTCTGTGACAAAAGCAGTAGACAAGGACCTATGCACATAAAAGACTGCTTTTTAAAATGCATGTGACACGTTCTTTGCAGTAGGCATATTAACCCTCTGTGCTACATTAGTTAAGTCAAAGCTGTCACTAAACAAAACTCTCATCTTTCTCCAGCAGGTACATTAATCCCTGGCATTATATTGACACTTTTACTTTTGCTCGAAAGCTGCTAATTATACAAGAAACTTTGCTGTGCTTTTAAAACTGCTGCCTACGGATCCCCTGGGAATGTGTCACGGACCCCTGGGGGTCCGCAAACCCCAGTTTGGGAAACACTGTCCTGGAACATTCGGAAATGATCATGGAAATGTTAAAATATTGTCTGACACACACTGTCTTCCTCTTCAGTGGATAGATATTTCTCCAAAAGCAAGGCACAGCGATGGGAACATCTTTCGCCCCTACATTTGCAAGTCTATTTATGGCAGTGTTGGAAGCTGACGTACTTAAAAGCAAGTACAAGTTGAACATCATAACCTGGACGAGGTTTATAGATGATCTTTTCGTTATATGGGAAGGGGAGTCATCAAATCTTACGACCTTCATCAAGACATTGAATAACAATGATTACAACCTGTCTTTCACATCTACATGCAGCAAACTTCAGGTAACATTCTTAGATGTGGAAGTATTTATCAAAGATCACAGAATACGCACAAGGAAACTAACCGCCAGCAACAGCATTCTCCAAGCTAACAGCGGGCATCCACAACATTTGAAGTGGAGCATACCTTATGGAGAAATGCTCTGCGCCAAAAGGATTTGTCTGAACCATCAGACATCGAGCAAAATCTTGATGAAATGAGTGCATGATTCCTGGAGAGGGGCTATCCGCCGGAGTAATCAGAAGTGCTGCAGCGAAGGTGAAGCTCAAAACAAGATCATAATTATTGGAAGCTAATGAGAACCATTAAGAGGAGGATGTAACACGTATGTCCATGTACTTCAATGTCGAAAACAAGATCTTAAGAACAATCATAAAAAGACATTGGAGCATCTTAATGCTCGATGAAACATTGAGGAGGAAATTACCAGCAACACCTAAAGTTACGAATAGGAAGATAGCCTCCCTAGGCGATCTTCTAAACACATAGAATAGAAACTAAAAATAAGTTAAAACCTGCAACCAAGCATTTATAATATTGAAAAAAAATGAATTTAAAGAGGAAAGAGTTGATCAAATTCACACATCTCACATGGATTAACTACTGATTCCAAGAAATAGCTTAAGCAAACAGACACTACTATAATTTACTCTCTTGATTGACCTGCTTTAAAACTGTATCAAAATATTTGACTAACTTCCAGATAAATGGAAGTTCTCCAGCACAGAGAGTGTAAGGAGTTGATCTGCAAGAGCAATAACCCCCAAATTCAAAGCAAAGGCAAGCCAGCATTTTTGTTCTGTTTACAAAGCTTGACATAGGTTGATGGTATGAACCTATTATTTTTTCATTACCAAATAACCTCTTTAATGAATCTGTAGTTCCCATTCTAATCCTATAACAGATCTGCAAGAAATGGATTGCAAAAGCCGGATATCTACATTGCATGTTTTTCACTAGCCAAACCTGATGCCGTCTAATGAACGGGTGCGCTGGCTAATGCAGTTAATGCATGGACTATAATTAGCACATTGAAAATAGTGAGCAGTGATTGTCTCTCTGTGGCTCTTCTTTGTAAGGCAACTGAACAATTAAAGACCCACCGGAAGGCTTCTGATTCTTCAACAACTAAACCTTTAGGCCACAACAAAACATATTTTGGGCCCCCTGTTTGGTTGTTCTTTACATTTATTAACCACCTTCCCCAAATTCAAGCCCAATTAAAGCAGAACAATGCTAAATAATCTTTTATTTTTGTTAACTATTTATGCAGTTTTTATAGTCTGAATGTGACTCCAGGGTATTAGATCACTTTACAAAAGAACAAAAGTAATTTACACAATATGATAACAAAATCAAACAGGGTAAAAACAACCAAAATCAGTGAACAGAGTCAAGTCAGTTTCAAACAAGAAAGAGACAAATGGAAGGGAAAACAGTAAACGTGGAAGAAAAGTGAGAGAAGAGGGAGGAAAGGTTAAAGGTGATGCAAAAAAGATACTCAGAAAAAAATTAAAAGATGTTAGGAAACATTCAGAGGTTATTTAGGCGCTTGGGTCCGTACAGTAGGTGTGGGGGGAATCAGATGTGGACTGTTAGGGACAATGCAATAATGCATACACATTAGATAGGTACATAATGTTCTCAGCCTCAATTAACATGTCTATGTAACAGGAGAAATTTGAGTTATTTCTTAAAATTTGCAAAGAAGGGATTAGTACACAGATTAGATGAACGTGAATTCCATGTTCTTGTCACACTGATGGAGAAGGATTGCTTCATACACCAGTCTTGTTTATGAAAGGAGGCTCAGGGAGGAGATTTTCTGCATTCCTCAATATCTGTTGACTGCCAAAACGTTTTAATTTCTAAACCAATTAGGAAGATGTCGACCTATCATGGGCTTTGTGAGTGATGCAGGCCATCTTGATTTGTGCTCTTGCTTCAAAGAAGCAACATGAGCAGCTGCATGTAATTGCTTTATGGGGGTCTAGTTGAACTTGGGTAGAAAAAGTGAGAAGCTAATTGCCACAATCCACTCCGGAAAGAACAAGCCTCTGCAGTAAGATCTTAAGGCCTGAACTGCATGACACATCAAGGCAACCTATGTTGCTCATGTGCGCTGTTGGCCCTAGCACCTATTTGTCCTTGACAATCACAAAGCCAAGGGATTTGGCAATATCCTGTATACAGTCAAGGACAAGTATAGGAGTTAATCTATGATTGAACAGTAAGGTTGGATTTCTTTAGAGAGATTAACAGAGTATATGTTTTTGATGGGTTGAGCTCAAGAGGGTGATTAGCCATCCAACTTAAAACCCTAAACCCAATGACAATCATGCAAAATATACTATTCTGGTCAGTGGTGAACTCGGGGGAAGGGTGAGTGGACAATAGAGAGAGAAACAGACACTATGTAGCTTGACTCTGCCTGTTCCTGCCACTGAGCTTTACCTGGGCTGCAGAAACATTGATATATAAAACAAAAACAAAACATGAATTTCCAATTCCTAATATGGCAATATCTGTATTTACCACCCTCTAAAGTGATTGAAGCTCTGGGGCTTCTTAGAGCTGAAATACAAATGAGGCCTCTATAATAAATGCAATGAAATGCCTGAACTGTATTTGTTTCAACATTGATAACTACATTCAGGGATCCTATAGTTAAGTCTGTGCTCTGAGTGATTCTTAGTACAACAAGAAAAACAATGAACATGGTGGGTGGATTGCTTGAGTTAATGTACTCCACTGGTAATTACTTTACTCTAGATTATACATTTGTTTTAAATTCGGTTGTTTCTAAAAAAGCTTTAAAAGTAGTTCTTATTTATTTAATTGTATGTTTATGTTAAGCTATTTAATATACGTTCTTGCGTTAATGTTTAATAAAAATGTAAAATTGTTAAATATGTATTTAGTATTATTGCAATATTTACTGTAAGTTTTATTTCAAATGATATATTATTTAGAGTGGTAAGCATTTTTCTTTACTTTTCTAGTGTAGTATCATATTGTATATTTAACTCACTTTAAGACATTTATATTTTTAAACATTTATACATAAATGGTACATTTTATGTCTTATAATGCATTTTATAATATAGTTCAGTATATAATAATTAGTACTAGGTAATTAAGAGTTATATTTTGTGTCATACTTAATTTATGCTTCACATATACATTTGTTGTGGCTGGTCAATGTTTAAGGTGTTTGACTATTTTTGTAAGATTTCTACAGGAAAATAGTATTTGTTTATTTTCATTTACCAGCCATACCTTTAGCACTACCTGTATTTTGTACTCTGTTTCAGACATCTTGAGGTTGATTTCTCTTGTGTTGGTTGCAGTTTGCTGTTGCTGTTTGACGTCCAAGGTAAGTCATTTTTAAAGTTTGTATTCAGGGTTTTGGAGTAGGGGGATTTGGGTAGGTCTACTTGATGTGTGCTATGGTGTTGTTTGGTGGTAGTTTATATTTCATAGTTATGTAGTGTATTGTGGTAGGCCTAACTCTACTTTGTTAGCAGAAGTAGTATGTTATAGTAGATAAAGTTATTTTCTGTACCATGTGTGTAGAGTTGTAATGTCATGTTTGTATTATATTTGGCATGTGGTATTTGTGAGGGTGGGCATGTCATGTTTGTTTACAGGCTAGCAAATCAGAGTGCAACATTTGAAACTATTAGTAATCCATTTTGTTCTGAAGGAAAGTTGATCTGTTTTTTCTGTTTTTTTCAACCAGCGTTATTTTTTCATTTCCTTTGATTTTTGCATTTCCTGGAGCTGTTTTTACTTTTACTTTTTCTGGGTTTTTTATGGTTTCCAATGGCAGTGGATTACTTCAGTGGATTTCATTTGGAGGTTTCATTTTTACATTTGTGCAGGGGGATTTTGAATTTTTATTTTTGTTTCTTTGTAAGTTTCTTTTTAGGAAAGTGGAGCTGGAGTAATGACATCAGCTAAGCAACTGTAAGTAAAATATTTGTATTTATTTTTGGGTGGAAAATGTTATATTTTAATATTTATACGTATTTTGGTTTGACTGCAGTCACCAAGTTTTATTTTATATGTATGTGTTTTAATTCGTTAGGTACTTTGCAAATTTTTTTATTGCATCTTTTTGGTTTTCTTATGATAATTACATGAAATATTTACAAAAATATGTGTATTTATCAGCCTTATCTTGCCCTTAATTAATATTTTTTGCAATAATCTTATTTATAAAGACATTTATTTTAATATTTTTTCAAATTGTTTATATTATTGTGGCGCTGTTTTTTTGTTGCATTCTAATTGTCGGTATATTGGTAGGTAGGTGGTTTATAAAACTGATTTAACTATTATTTCTGGTTAGACTACTCCTTTGTTATTTTTAAAGAGTCTGACATCTAATGGTAGCATTTCTTACATTTCTCTGATTTGTTTAGTTATTTAAGGTTTGATTTTGTTTACTGACTGTTCTATCCTTAGTTGCTGACAGCTTTGTTCCTCTTAGAGAGCTTCTATGAATTTGTCGTGTGGTGGTTGGGTTCTTCCTAGTGTAGTTTGGAAGGCATTGTGCCATCCTTCCATTGCGTTGTTGGTTTTGGCTTGTTGAGTCATGGTGCTGTCACAGGCATTCTTTAATGCATTTGGCATTTGGGTTGGCGTCTGTGCCCAGAGCAATACAGTCTGCCAACTGAAGTGAATTTTATGTAATCCATTAGTGGACTTAGAGCCTGATTATGATAGCGGTGAACCGGCCACCGGCAGCCTGCCGGTGGCGGGCTCACTGCTATCGTGCAGCCATTCTTTGTCCACCAGATGAGGATGGCGGGCAGAGTACTGGTGGATGGAAAGCCAGTCCGCCGCGGGTCCGATACAGGCAATCATTATGATTGCCTGTCGGACCAGTCCATCATACCTATAATGGTGGCGGTGCCTAGCAAGCACCGCACGCCACATTAGAATGCTGCATTCTGCCAGACTTTGAAAGGTGGGTCCTCCGCCATTCAAAGGTTGGCAGAGATTGTCTTTGGGGGCAGGCCCCCCGTGTGCAGGGGCAATGCAATTGTGCACTTGGGGGGAACCTATGGTACCCCCCTACAGTTCCCTGCACCAGATGCAAAGAATCGCGTGGTGCCTGCCACGTTGTGCAAAGGAATGCACAACATGCATTTTTGCCATTGCAGCGGGTGCTGCAGCCAGCAGCACCTGCCGCAATGGTAAACATGAACAATGCGACTGCCACAGTAGCGATACAATTGCATGTGCAGGACCACCGCCATATGGCCTGGCGGTCCCAATTCCTGTGACGATGACGGACGGACTCAAGTCCGTCCACCATCATAATCACCACCTTAGTTTTTGTTAATTTCTTTTGTGAATTGTGTATTCCATTAGATTGTTGTAGTGGTTTTGCATGTTTGGCAGTCTGACCGCCCTACCACTACTGCAGCAGTCCGAAGAAGACTGGAGCTGTGGCGGTCCCAAGAAGACCGCTGCTAGGCCGACTCCACCCTCCATATTAGGATGTTCCCAATGGGCCGACTGTGGTGTTTCTGAATGTGGTGTCCATTTTTTCATATGCATCTATGTAAGTGTGTATTTTTAGACTGAAGTGTACACATATGCATGACATGTGAAAAAATACTGACTACCAGTACTTTCACATTGCTGGAATGTGGACCATATGCGCCAAGTCCGGTCAATGGGTAAATACTGCTAAACGGTCTTACCTGGATTTCATCCCCAAAATGTTTGTTTTCGTCGGGGTCAAGGAGCGGCTGAGAAGAGAAGCCCTGGAGGAAGCTATCCACATCCGTGACTGAAGAGAGGAAATGGAAATGGGTGAGTATGCATTCCAATTCCTTCGACTAAGCCAACTCAAAACAGACGGTCCCACCACCACGGTCAGCTCATCGGAAAGCCACCTCATAATTCTGACAGCGGTGAAATAATCTGTACCACCCTATGACAGCTTCTTTTCCCTGACCACCGCTGAGGTAGTTTGGTGGGTGGTTGGTGGTGTCAGCAATGCTCTAGCATTCTTTCATTCAGCGAACCGGCAAACTCATAATTCAACAGGCAGACCGCCTAGTCGGCAGCAGCAAATCCAACAATGCCACAATAGTGGTCCAAAGACTGCCAAACTTGTAATCAGGCCAGTAGTGTATTTTTTGGGAGATCATTTCAAATGCTTTAGTTGTGGTGTTAATAGCAGTATTGTATGGCTGTGCGTGGAAAGTACTATTTGTATCATTACCTGTTCAAAGTCTATTATAATTTTGTGTGAAGAGTAGGAGTAGTTTTTAATTGGATGTGGTTTAAAAGTTCATAGTGAATTGCATTTTGATTGTACAACAGCAGTGCATAAATGAGGAGTATGTTAGTGTTATGGTTTTCAACATGTGTAGTATTTATCTGTGTAAGAAACAGGAGGGCACATTTGAAAATTTATGTCCACCATCCAAGTGTCGCATTGGCTTAGGTCCTGATTTAGATTTCGGCGGACTGGTTACTCTGTCACAACGGTGATGGATATGCTGTCCGCCGGAATATAATTCCCATAATATCCTATGGGACTCATATTTTCGTAGATGTGATATCCATCTCCGTTATAATGGAGTAACCCGTTGGCTGAAATCTTAATCAGGCTGTTTGTTTTAGGAGATTGCTTTCAGTTACAAATATGATTATTATGCTGTTATTAATGTGATTGTCATGTAGGAGGAAGGGTTAATTGTTATGTGTAGTAGTAAGCAGAACTGAATTCTGCATGTCTTGGTATCATCTAGTTGCAGCAGGGGTTTGACTTGTGGCATTTTTGGCATTTGATATTTGACATTTTAAAGTACAATTTATTGGTAGCTGACCTGCAATGTGCATTTGTAGTTTAGTGAGTATGGGCCATATGTATCAAGCAAAATTGCGATTAAAACGCTGAAATTCGCAGAATTTCTCCATTTGCAATTTTGCTTAATGGTATGTATGAAGGCAAATCTGTGTGCAAAATAAGGAATAGCAAAATTTGCGATTCCTTATTTTGCAATTGCATTTAAGGAATCGCAAATTTTGCCATTCCCTAAATGCAATGTAAGAAGCACCAAAAAGTGCAATTCGCCCATAAGGAATCGCAAATTACCACCAACTTAAAGTTGGTGGTAATTTGCGATTTCTTTGAAAAATTCACTTTTTTGCATTTTCGAAGTGCAATGTGAAGCACATACATGCTCTTAGGGCATGTATGTGTGTCACATGTGCACCCATGCTTATTTCAGGTGTGCAACAGGGTGTCCTTTTGACACCCTTGCACCTTGAAATTGCATTCTCAATTTGCGATTCTCTAATTGCTAATCGCAAATTGCTAATTTCTTCCCATTCATTCTTATGGACCTCTAGGCCCGTAGGAATGAATGGGGAGGTATTCCTTAATTGTGAATCACACAATTTGAAATTCGCAACTAAGCAATAGATAGGATCCGCAAAATGTATTGAAAATCCTACATACATAGCATTTTGCGATTCTCAAACAGCGATTCACAAAAAATCGGTATTTGAGAATCACAAAAGAGGATTTTGATACATATGGCCCTTTATATTTAACATTTTTAGTGTTGGGCTTCAAGGACCAAGTGCTTGCCTCTTTTAAATCTTACAGTGCATGCTATGCTTATACCTTTGTTACATTTGGGTGGTGATTGTGTTCTTTGAAGTTAATTACAATACTTTTTTCAATGTAGTACTCCAATAAGAAGCACATTCATAACATTTAGTACAGTTGCAATTCATGCTCTTGGTGATTATGCTTTTCTGGTTGTATGTGTATCCCATGTATGAAAGCAATTGTTTGCTTAGTAATTGTTTGCCTTTTTGTGATGTATGTAGCTCTTTCTACCACTCTGTCTGAAAGTAGCATAATATTAAAATGATTCCTTTAAAGAAATGTTTATTATGTTTGGTAATATTACTTAAACATGCTTTCAAACGTTTTACATTGTATGTGTTGTTGCTTTAGGTTGCATTTGATGTTGTTCTGCTTGTCTTTGATGTCGCCGAGACCTGGGTAAGATGAGCTTTCCTTTTTATGTTGGCGGAGCCAGACTGGCCATAGCGGGCACCTGGCATTTCCCCTGTGGGCCGTCAGGGTTGGGGGCGATTTTGAAGCCCTGCGGCCGATTTTGTTACAGGGCCGTTTTTGCAGCAGCGCTGCACTTTTGACCACTGTAATGAAATCGGCAGAAATCGGCCCAGGTAACCAGCTCGCCCGCACCCCTAAACCACTGGGGAACTGGCCAAGTACTTTGCCGGGCAGGTTTTGGGTCCCTGTCCAGCCCTGTCTGTTGGTTTGGGAACTATACTGTGCATCGCCACATGCAAATGTGGCATCCAATAAATTACAGTGTGGCTGAGGTGCGTAACCTACGTGAAAACCCACCAACTCCTGTGGCCACCACCTCAACGCAGGAAAGTCTTTCGGGACCAGAGGCGAGGGAGACGGTCTCCACTATCCAAACTAATTTTGCACACATCAAGCTGGTGTGTATTTATTCTGGGGGATTGCTTTGTTACGGCGAGATGAGTGTAAACTTAATGAACAGAGCATTTGAAAATCACAAGTGCTCAAAACGCCCCAAAAAGTGATTTATTTTTTTTTGCTCCTGTTGTGTTGTTTCTAATGCCTGTTTTTCGTTCTTCCCCCTGAAAAAAACAAAAAAAATTAAATTGTTCAAAAAATACAAAAAAAATTGAAAATGTTCAGAAAAATAAAAATAAAAATGACTTACATTTGCAAAGCACTCATGAGGGTGTATTTACAAGGACCTTGCACCACCTTTAAAGTCACTTTTAAAATGGGGAAAATGACGTGAATGTGGCTCAGAAGCCTTGTTAATATGCCCCCATGTTGACTATGTAACTCTTGCAGAACATATTGTGAAACCTAAATGACTTCAAGAAACGAGTTTTTAAACCAACAAACAAGCAAATTATTCTCCCATATTCATGTTGGGAAGTGAAATATTTATTTAAAAAAGCAGACCCCATGTTGTCCTTCTCATAAATGTGAAAAGCATTTCTTTTTTAAAAAAAACGATTTTCTGGTCATAATTTGAAAACACAGCACAGCTCCTATGTACAAGCACACCCTGTCAGTACTAATACTTCACATTATCTATCATTATAATTTGTCAAATAAGCAAAATCTTTTTGGGAAACATAATGAAAACACTTGACACAAAACAACATTTTAAATGCACCCGGCTTCCTTATTTTCTCCATAAACTATACTAGTCTCTATCTAAATTAAATGAATTTTTTCTCACCTTAGCAAATGCTTTTTGAATTTCAAAACAGTCTCAGACACACACCAATTTTTCTTTAGCAGAGCAAAGGGTATGCACTCCAGAAGCTGCAACCAACAAAGGCACAGACATGCTGTATTTCATCACACATATCTCTCATGTCACCCAATCAAAACTCTTCCCTCACTTTTTTCAAATCAACAGCCTTCCCCCTCTGCCCTTTCTGCCCTTTTTCCATAGCAACTACCTCCTGAAAGACCTCTCATGTTTACAAGTTCACACAACAATGTTTCAAATGAACTCTGAACTCTCAGTACACCTGCTAATCCACTGCAATGTTTCTTAAAATCATTTTTTCTTAACCATTCAAATTACATCTTTCAAAGAACACATCCATGCACCCTAGCGTTCTGTTTTCAGAAATGGAAATCCACCAATCACTGCTAGTGAATCATTAGCACTGAAACTCCACAGTTTTTTTTCTTTACAAACTCCTACTGTTTCAACTGCCATTTCATTCCCACACTTAATCTGACTGCAGCAGAACCTCCTCTCACCATGTTTTCTGTCTGGATTCTTGGACATAGCTACATCCACTGGGCTCACAGGTATGCTGATAACAGAAATTTACACAACCTCAATTTACAAAATGTGGAAATCAAATGGATTGGCCAAAGAGGATTGAGATGTCACCAATTGATACCATTGGTGAAAACCTTTTTACATTTGCCAAACCCTGACCTCATAATAGTGCACTGTGGAGGAAATGATTTGGGCACTTTGACTGGGGTAGGTCTGGAAATGCTTTTAAAGGACACCTTTGAGCAATTGATGGCACTTTTTCCTCAAACTGCCTTGGTATTGATTTTAAAACCACTCACCAGCTAGTGTGAGCACTTCCTCTGTCCCTGGCACGCACAGCGGATCCTAGCACTGCTGCGCCGCCAAACAGACACGCCCTTCCTGGCCCGAGAGAGGCCATGCCCCTTTTTAGGCCACGCCCACCGCCGACTTAAATAGCCGCTGATCACAAGCGACTGCAGACAGATTGCTACACCCTCCTGAGGCGGAAGCCGGGAGGCGCACTTGCGCTCGATCTATTTTTTTAAATTGTTTGTGTCACTGAGTAAAACTTGATTTTAAAACCACACACCAGCTAGTGTGAGCACTTCCTCTGTCCCTGGCACGCACAGCGGATCCTAGCGCTGCTGCGCCGCCAAACAGACACGCCATTCCCAGCCCGAGAAAGGCCACGCCCCTTTTTAGGCCACGCCAACGCCGACTTAAATAGCCGCTGATCACAAGCGACTGCAGACAGATTGCTACACCCTCCTGAGGCGGAAGCCGGGAGGCGCACTTGCGCTCGATCTATTTTTAAAATTGTTTGTGTCGCTGAGTAAAACTTGATTTTAAAACCACTCACCAGCTAGTGTGAGCACTTCCTCTGTCCCTAGCATACACAGCGGATCCTAGCGCTGCCGCGCCGCCAAACAGACACGCCATTCCCGGCCCGAGAGAGGCCACGCCCCTTTTTAGGCCACGCCCACCGCCGATTTAAATAGCCGCTGATCACAAGCGACTGCAGACAGATTGCTACACCCTCCTGAGGCGGCAGCCGGGAGGCGCACTTGCGCTCGATCTATTTTTAAAATTGTTTGTGTCACTGAGTAAAACTTGATTTTAAAACCACTCACCAGCTAGTGTGAGCACTTCCTCTGTCCCTAGCATACACAGCGGATCCTAGCGCTGCCGCGCCGCCAAACAGACACGCCATTCCCGGCCCGAGAGAGGCCACGCCCCTTTTTAGGCCACGCCCACCGCCAACTTAAATAGCCGCTGATCACAAGCGACTGCAGACAGATTGCTACACCCTCCTGAGGCGGAAGCCGGGAGGCGCACTTGCGCTCGATCTATTTTTAAAATTGTTTGTGTCACTGAGTAAAACTTGATTTTAAAACCACTCACCAGCTAGTGTGAGCACTTCCTCTGTCCCTGGCACGCACAGCGGATCCTAGCGCTGCCGCGCCGCCAGACACGCCATTCCCGGCCCGAGAGAGGCCACGCCCCTTTTTAGGCCACGCCCACCACCGACTTAAATAGCCGCTGATCGCAAGCGACTGCAAACAGATTGCTACACCCTCCTGAGGCGGAAGCCGGGAGGCGCACTTGCGCTCGATCTATTTTTTAAAATTGTTTGTGTCACTGAGTAAAACTTGATTTTAAAACCACTCACCAGCTAGTGTGAGCACTTCCTCTGTCCCTGGCACGCACAGCGGATCCTAGCACTGCCGCGCCGCCAAACAGACATGCCATTCCTGGCCAGAGAGAGGCCACGCCCCTTTTTAGGCCACGCCCTTCCTCCCTCCCCCTCTCCAGCACATATCATGTGCATCCACCGGAAGCGCAGCGGACGAGCACAGCGGGAGCGCCGTCTGCGCGCCAAAGGCGTGCCTAAGGCAAGCCAGTCTGCGCCCGTCCGCGCCAGGACGGCCCTAGGGCACACCAGGCTGGCCAAATCATCACGTACTCTGCCAACACTCTCAGAGACTTACAAAATTCCGGCTCCACCCCTCCGTCAACAACCCTCCGTCGCATATCGGCTGCTGGCCTTTTGCACCCCGACATAATCATCCCTGGCGGTTGCGCCCCCTCAACCTCGCCAACCAGGAAATCTATGCCCATCAGGATCTTATACCTGAACACTGGCTCACTAGTGAAACACGCCGAGGACATCTTCGTATTACTATCCAACTCTAACCCTGATCTACTTCTGCTTACAGAAACCTGGCTAACATCAGAATCCCTCCCCGATATACTGACTGCCCTTCCCCCCGAATATTACATCCTTCACACCGACCGCCCTGACGATCGGCCTGGTGGTGGGGTGGCAGCCATCATTTCCAAACGTTTGACAGCTACCTCTTCACACTCCCTCCCCCTCTCTGAGGTGGAAAATCTACTCTTTAGTGTGCAAACGGACTCTGGCCCTCTCACTCTTCTCCTCCTATACCGACCCCCTCACTCAATGCCTTCGTTTTCTTCCACTCTACACAAACAACTGTCCTCTGTGCTAACAATGCACTCTTGCTTTGCTATGTTTGGCGACCTGACCTATTGGTTTAATGACACCAACGCTGGCACGCAGGCCACCGAGCTCTTCGATACCCTCACCAACTTGTATCTTACTCAACACGTCTCCCAACCCACCCACATCAAGGGCCATATCTTGGACCAGATTTGGTCCTGCAACCTGGCCATGTCCCCACCAGACATATCCCCCTGTGTCTGGTCAGACCACCACCTGGTGGACACCATCTTAACAATGGCTGGTCAGATTCCTGCCCCCTTGATGGCCGGCGGCTCGTCACGGAAATGGAGTACCTATGATGCTCATGGCTTTCTTACTGCCCTTGCCAACTCTCGATTAGAACCCTCTGACGATATCAACAAATTAGAACAAAATGTAGGCTCCTGGCTAGAATCAGCCAGCGACTTAGTCGCCCCATTAGTCAAATTCCCCCGTCCAAGGCACCGCAATTCTCACAGGTGGTTCTCAGACGGACTCAAAGCCCACAAACTGAAAACCCGCCAATCAGAACGCACCTGGAGACACAACTATTCCGACGCAGCCAGACAATCCTACCTGTCGGCGCGTAAAGAATACAAGGCAGCCATTAGAACGGCAAAAATAGACCATTTCTCTAAAAGGATCTCATCGGCAGAAAACAAATCCAAGGAGGTATTCAGAGTGCTGAACGAGCTAACCACTGACGACAGAACTCTCCCGACTCAGACCCCCACTCAAAAGGCCTGTGATACTCTAAATTCATTCTTTCTGGAAAAAATCATTAAAATCAAAACGTCCATTCCTCCCCCTCCCCAGTTATCCTCACCGGATATTCCTACCACCAATCATATGACCTTCTCCTCCTTTCCCGCTCTGGATTCCACCTCCCTAGCGGAACTTGCCACCCGTGTGAAATCAGGTTCCCCCAATGACTGCTGCCCACCATCCGTCATGCAGGATGTATGTCTCAAACTACCCGACGACATTCTAAATCTACTCAACAGATCTCTTCGCTGTGGCATTTTCCCCACCTCCTTCAAGGAGGCCATCTTACTACCCCTCCTAAAAAAAACTGGCGCTGACCCCACCGAGCCGTCGAACCACCGTCCTATTTCCCTCCTCCCCTACCTCTCCAAAATCCTGGAGGCCCATGCTACCAGGTGCCTATCTAATTTCATCGAAACCTCCTGCCATCTGGAGCCTAATCAGGTGGGCTTTCGACCTGCCCACTCCACAGAGGCCGTCATTTTGGCAGTCCTTGACGCACTCAGAAGCAACGCGGACGGCGGACATCACCAGGCCCTTGTCCTGTTGGACCTGTCGGCCGCGTTCGACACGGTGGATCATAACATCCTCCTCCACCGTGTCGAGCAGGCGGGCATCCAAGGCACAGCTTATGAGTGGATCAAGTCCTTCCTTACGGGAAGAACACAGGCAGTTCGTATGGGTCCTTACACTGCCAACAAGACCCCCACTTCCTGCGGTGTTCCCCAGGGCTCTTCCCTTTCCCCGCTCCTTTTCAACGTATACCTCCAGCCTTTGATTCAATCCCTTCAGAAATGGGACATCATAGTTTTTAATTATGCAGACGACTTGCAACTCATTTTTCCCCTAAATTCTCCCCATGCCACCAAAACATTTCATGAGGCTATGATTCACATCCAGCTCTGGATGAATCAGAATCAACTAAAACTAAACCCCGGCAAGACTGAGCTCCTTCTCCCCGGACTCAGCCATTCCCTCTGGGGCCCACAGTATTGGCCTCCAGAGCTTGGATCCCCTCCCACCCCAGCTAAAGCTGTAAAAAGCCTGGGCATCATCATTGACGCCGAATTGTCTCTCAAAACCCAAGTTGGTGCTGTAGTATCCTCTTGCATGTACCAACTCCGGAGGATTCGCAAAGTTCGTAATCTTCTCCCTTCCGAAGCACTCACCCAAACTGTTATTTCACTCGTGCTTTCCCGGCTGGACTTTTCCAACAAATTCTATCACAGCCTCCCTCAGTTCCTGACCCACCGCCTCCAGGTCGTCCAGAATCAGGCGGCTCGTCTCATCCATGGATCCCCTAGATGGCAATCAGCTAAACCTCTGCTCCGCAGTCTCCATTGGCTCCCGATTGACCAGAGGT
Source organism: Lissotriton vulgaris (assembly GCF_964263255.1). NCBI lineage: Eukaryota > Metazoa > Chordata > Amphibia > Caudata > Salamandridae > Lissotriton > Lissotriton vulgaris. Next base: position 1,842,694,742 of record NC_141689.1, on the reverse strand, counting down.
CCATTTTCAAGGTGGCCTGTCTCACTTTCAAAGCTCTTCATTGCCCCAGCCCTGGTTTCCTCAAATCCCTTATTCATCCCCACTGTCCGACACGCAACCTCCGATCGGCCCATCGCGATCTGTTGGTCTCCCCCAAAAGCAAAACCAAAAAATTAGGCGGCCGCCGCTTTGCTCACCTGACCCCCGCACTGTGGAACCGCCTCCCCCTCTCTATCAAATCCTCTTCTTCCCTTCTTAAATTCAGAAAACTGCTAAAGACACACCTTTTCCCCTCTCTCAGTTAGGCCTCCCGTCTCCTGCACTTCCTCCTCACTCACTCTGTCTCTAGCGCCAGGAAGCTTCGGCGACAGTGCGCTTTACAAATGACACTTAAGATAAGATAAGATAAGGTATATTCCAATATATGCCAAAGACAGAAATGGAGGTGGTCCAATCAATTTTGTCCACAAATTGAGAAAGCGAGGAAGCATGTAAATAAGTCTGTTTCAGCTTACATGAGAGACCATGGAATGGGCTCCATCTACAACAATAACTTGCGTTACTACATGCAAGATATCTACAGAGGAGATGGTGTGCACGTCTCAGATGAGGGGAACAGAGTTTTCATCCAAAATTTAAGACTGTGTATTGGTACCTACTTATAAGTACCTAGAACCTACACAGAACCCAAAAGCTCTTTTCAGAGCTACCTTAACTATAATTACTCTTTTTAAATTTCGAATGTACTTTTTTTCACTAATTTTCACTTATGTACGCTTCCCGGTTCGCTACCCGGTTCGCGTACCGGCAGCTAACCGCGCGAAAAATGCAAACATTTTTTTTTTCGACATATATGAGCCTCCTCAGCCACCCTCAGAAAACCTAGGGGGTCAGGATACGTCTCCTGTGCCCCCTTATACCCATTTCCCACATTGTTTTTCCTCCATCTTGTGATTAAATTCGACCGAAACACAAAATGGCGAACTCCCGTAACGCTACCGGTGAGCTACCCGGTTCGCGTACCGGGTAGCGCTTCTACCGCGAAAAATCGAATTTTCTTTTTTTTTGCCCCACGGGACCCTTTAATAGCCCCCACATCATTCCTAGGGGGTCAGAAGGGGTCTACCTTGCCCCCTTTCATTAATTTCCCCCTTCGTTTTTCTCCACCTCTTGTCTCTCGATCCTACTGAGAGACAAGATGGCGGCCGGTCCGGACTGCTTAGAATGTTGACAGACACCGGAGAGCCAATCACCTTCACTTCGCGAAGTTCCGTTACGCGTCAGGTACGCGAACCGGGGCGCTAACCTGAGCGCTGTCACAGATATATCTGTTTTTTAAAACGTTAATTTCTCAAAATCCACTGGAGCACATATATTAAGACATAGCAAAGGCAGGTCGGGCAAACCATATCTACAATTTTGCCAAGTTTCGTGTAAATCCATTCAGCCGTTCGAGCTAAAAGTGATTCCAACCGCCCTATGGAAACATGAATGGGAAAAACGCGTTTTGGGACCCCCCTTTTTTCTCGGCCCCCCCCTTGACGAAACCCCCCCCAAATTTTCAGGGGCTGCTCAAAAACAAAATGTGCCATTTTCCTGAAAATTTCAGCCAATTCCATTCACAAATGCCAAAGTTATTCGACGTAGAATTTTCAGAAATCCCATAGGAAAAAAATCCTAACTATATATACCTACTGGCGACCGCCAGTAGGTAATATATATATATATATATATATATATATATATATATATATATATATATATATATATATATATATATATATATATATATATATATGTGTGTGTATATATATATGCAGTCCAATAACACTTTTAAACAGCAATCCCAAAAATCTAAATCCCGAAAAAATAAACATGTTTGAAACAAATCGCAAAAAGAAAATCCATTGTCCAAAACTAAATTCCAAGAAAAAATCCAATAGTAATCCATCCTCAAATCCGAAGTTTCTCCAGCAACAATGTGGTATTTGTCCTGAAAAGTCACCAGAGGGTTTAAAAAACACGACGTCCAAAAATGTTAATGTTGCTTTTTTTCATATAGGTTTAAAAAAAGTAATAACCATTGTTTTTGCTACTTTTTAAAATCCACATTGAAGAAAAAAAACGGTACCCGCGTGGGCATACAAGCACACCCTGCATAGGGATGTTAAAGTGGTAAAAACAGCACAAAAAAAAATCTATACAGTATGAAATCGACCTGGCCGCCTATAGGTTTACAAATGTAAAGTAAATTGTTCTTACCTGACTGCAGCTCTTCCTTGTATTTGATCTTGATTGCAACACTCCACAGACTGTAGAAACGGAAGCAAAAACGTGAACATCCAGCCTGAAAGGAAAAAAGGACAATTTTCCCCATTAGAGTCAAAGGGAAAGTGTGAGAAAATACTTTAAAAATTATAATAACATATGTTCTATTTTTGTAAAATAAATTATGTTTTTACTATTCAATACAATATTTTGCTAATTTTAAACCAAATACCAATAACTATTTTAACTATTAAACATGGTTTGATTTTTTTGTCCATTACATTAGAAATATAAAAAATATGTTTTTAGTATTTTAATGATCGTTGTAGGTTTTAAAAATATTTTTATATTTTACATATTAATTCCACTATGTTTTGAAATACCTTTCACTATGAATAAGTAGTTACATTGCCTTTACCAATTAATACTCCGGTATTAAAATTGATACCTGACTATTAACACCATAGACCACTCAATACCCTACAAGTTTGTACTGAATGACGCTGGTACGTCTTTGATGAAGGGATAAGATTCCTGAAACCGTTCTGGCTGATGAAATTTGCATTATTGTTCCCTTCGGCTTTCACTGAATGCAGCTGGCTTGAAATAAAGGACGGAATACTGGCACTTACCTTGTGGCTTCTTCCAATGGGGCAACCTTTTCTTGTTGATATTTAGCGGCTCTGCCCAGCCGCTGGAGAAGCCCGCTGCAGCGGCAGACCCGGATGACGCCACAAAGGTGTCCTCGTGCCCGGGAGGTATTTTCCGAAAGGCAGCTGACTAAGACATTGGTGTTTAGAACAGAAGTGAACATCAAACCCACAGGGGCCTATATACCTTTTGATTCTCTGTGATAGCAGACGGAGTCACTTGAGAGGGACAACGTAGTCCTACAGGAACTAGAAGGCTGTGACTACAGCCACACCCACTGGGGCAGGCTCTTCGAATAGGAACAGTGCATGTGATAAATCGCTTGCTATGCACAGAACGCCATTGATGAAGGGATAAGATTCCCAAAACTGGTCTGGCTGATGAAATTTGCATGATTGTTCCCTTCGGCTTTCATTGAATGCAGCTGCCTTGAAATAAAGGACGGAATACTTGCACTTGCCTTGTGGCTTCTTCCAGTGAGACAACCTCCGCGCACTCCCCTCCGCCCAGCGGACACGTGCTGCGGAGGCGCCTAAGGAGCGCCGAAGGAAAGCCCGTCTGCGCCCGTCAGCGTCCCGGAGGCGGCCGGGCGCGGGCCCTGCTGGGATTTTTAGGATTCTAAAATATACAAGGGATGATCTTTTCTCCATTATGCACACTAATTGTTACTGTTCTAAGGTCTTCCCCAAACCGTCTCGCTCTAATAACAGATGTTCCGCCTGTGGCTGGCAACCAGGCCTGGCACGCATTGCTTCCCTTAATCCTACGCCCAACAGTACTAAGTGCCTACTGCTTAATACGAGGTCTTTAGGCAAGCATGCGCTTGACGTTTATAATCTACTGATAGACTCCAGAGCAGACTGTCTGTTCCTGACAGAGACATGGCTCGGAGAGGGAGCTGGACCTGATATTGCCACTGCTATCCCCCCGAGGCATGTTATCTTTAGAAAAGACAGAGCCAGTGGGAAGGGGGGTGGTGTTGCCCTGGTCATTGGCAGGCGCATCATATGCTCAATTCTTCCCTTGGATAACATCACTGGGTGTGAAGTTCTTGCCTTCTCCCTCTCCCTATCACCTCAGCAATCATGCATAGGGCTGTTGGTCTATAGGCCCCCGGGCCCAATGGGCACTTTTTTTGAAGAACTCCACTCCGTGATTTCCACATTATGCCTCAGGTCCAACCACTGTTTGCTCCTTGGCGATTTTAATATTCACATGGACAAGGTGGACGACCCTGACAGTATTAAGCTCAACGATATCATTTCATCCCTAGGGCTTATCCTGCACCTTCGGTCCCCTACACATTGTAAAGGACATATACTCGACCAAATCTTCTCCACTGTCCCGGTAGTCCTGACCTCCCTCGCTCCTGTCCTGTGGAGCGACCACTTCTTAGCGGATTTCGAGATCCCTCTTAAAAAGAAGAGCGCCGATAGCGGACAGTGGTGTGAAGTGCATCCCTCCAGAGCTTTCCATCGGGTCTCCCCAGCTATGCTGACGAAGGCTTTAGAGACCCAATCTTTCTTTGCCTGCTATCAGGCTCTCTGGAAACTGACCTCGAGCTCTTGCAGGGTTGGCTGATCCAACGGCTTGCCGACCTAGCCCCCCCCCTTACCTCCTAGGGCACCATCGGTGAACTCTTCTGCCCCTTGGTTTTCCCCGGCACTTGCCGACAAACGACGGCAATGTAAAATAGCCGAAAGGGACTGGCGTAAGCACTATGACGCCAGCTCTAAGGAAACCTACAGGGCGATGATAATAGACTATCACCATGATATCACCGCTGGCAAGAAGTCCTATCTGGCTAGCGGGATAGAGGACGCTTCTAATTCCTGTAAAGAAATTTTCAGGATAGTCAAGGATTTCATCTCCCCTCCGTGGTCCACTCCCAAAACCTCGCATTCAGAGTCCTGGATCTCCGAACTCGCTGACTTCTTTGCCAGCAAAATTCGGACTATCCAGACCTCCTTTGGGACCTCTAATACGAATAACACTCCCAATTCGGGGTCTCTCGATCCCTGGAAAACATTGTTGGGCCCTTCCCTCTGGAATTTTCCTTCACTGTCCCTACAGTCCTCCTTAGATCTCCTCTCTAAACTGAAATCTGGTTCATCACTTGACCCGTATCCTGCTAAATTCCTCACGCAAATGGCCCCCACCCTTAACCACCTCATTAACCCGATACTCAACCTCTCGCTCAACACGGGTGAAGTCCCCCAGCCTTGGAAACAGGCACTCATTTTGCCACTGCTTAAGAAAGCCAACCTGAACCCCGAATCTCATGCCAACTACCGACCAATTTCCCTCCTGCCGGCACTTGCGAAAGTGGTTAAAAAACACGTCCATACTACCCTGCCCCACTTTCTAGAGATGAATGATATATTACACAAATCACAGTCTGGTTTCCGCTCTAATTTGAGCACTGAAACAGCTTTGCTTGAGGTCACGAAGCGATCAAAGAAACCTTGGACAGGGGTGGAAAAGCCATGCTGGTGATGCTTGACCTGTCCGCAGCCTTCGACACCGTCTTCCACGACCGCCTCCTTTCTAGACTCTGGGAGGTTGGTCTAAGGGGGACGGTGTTCAGATGGTTTAGGTCTTTCCTCTCCAACCACCAGTAAACTATCTGGGCCCCACCTTTTTCTGCTGCGATGCCGCCTCTGGAGGTCGGAGTTCCGCAGGGCTCAATTTTGAGCCCTTCGCTCTTCAACATTTATATGACCCCTCTGGCGGCACTAGTGGAGGATTTTGGGGCCCAGATCGTGTCGTATGCAGACGACACACAACTCCTGTTCACCTGCGACAGGGGTCACGACTTCAACGGGGCGTCTATTCGGGGCTGCCTTGGGGCTGTGTTTGACTGGTTCAGTCGGAACAGCCTCAAGTGCAACTCCGACAAGTCCAAAGTGCTTTTTTTCGGCTGCCCCGCAGACCCCAGATGGAAAGGGTGGTGGCCTGCCGCCATGTTCCCACCTGCCAGCGATTTTGGGGCTGCTAAAAATCTGGGTATCCAGGTTGACAACAGCCTCTCTTTCAAGGCCCAGGTGTTGGGCCTGGCCGGCAGGTGCTTTGCGACCCTGAAGATGCTGAGGAAGTTCCTGACGCTCTTATCCTTAGAGCACAGAAAGACCACGGTGCAGGGCTCTCGCCTTGACTACTCCAACGTCCTGTACCTAGGCCTTCCGGACTACCTCCTCGCGCGTCTCCGGGTGGTGCAAAACACTGCGGCCCGGGCCATTTTCGGCCTCACTAGGAGAGCCAGGGCCAGTGAACTCCTTAGAACTCTTCACTGGCTGCCCATTAAGAAGCAGATTACTTTCAAGGCCCTGACCATTGCCTTCAAAGCCCTTCACGGTACAGGTGCCCGCTATCTCCAGAAATGGATCAGCTTCTATCATCCTTCTAGATCCCTGCGCTCCTCGAACCAGGCCAGGGCAGTCACTCCTGTGATCAGACGTGCTCGCTGTGGGGGCCGCTCATTTAAACATCCTGCCCCCCGGCTGTGAAACGCTCTTCCTTTTTCTCTCAGATCTTGCTCCAATCTGCTGGCATTCTTATTTATTTTTATTTTATTTTTAGAGTTTTCTATAGCGCGAACTTGAACCGATTAGGTTATCATAGCGCTTTACATAGCACCAGTTCCGTTACATGTTATCACAGCAATTTACATAGAATCAGTTACGTTACACATTTTAGGAACTTGAACCGATTAGGTTATCCAAGCGCTTTACATAGCACCAGTTCCGTTACATGTTATCAAGGCACTTTACATAGAATCAGTTACGTATAGTATCAGTTACAATAGGGCAAATGCGAGGAACAACCTTCATAGAATATCGACGCATCGCCAGCTAAGATCAACAACACAGGGGCATAGACATTGAAAAGGGACTGTGTACCCATCGCCACCAACACAGGAGCATTGAAACTGAAAGTGGTCTGTGTACCCATCGCAAATAAAACATCAACATGTGCTACATATTTAACAGAACATGTGATAGATCAATCCATCTATGAAAGGGGGCTGGATATATTACTAAATGAAAGTGGACTTACTATTGAAGCGGAAACTTAGATACTGCCCTCCCCCCTCCCCCTCCCCCTCAGAACAACAATAGATTATGAAAAGACGGACATCTTGGCATGGCTAGTCCCACACAAGACTTCTCTTAACTCTTTAAGGGATAGTGAAATTAATTCCTACGACATGGTAACGGAACTAGAAAGGTATAATTGGAGTTCAGCAGAGGAACTGCACCCTCCACGAAATTGTGAAATTTTGGTACGTGATCTATCTGCCAATACTGGGACTAATAAGGAGATTACCATTGTTCACTGACAAGGGAACAACTCTGATCAAATCAAAATAGTCTGACAACAGCAACTGAAAATGGATGTAAGAGGCCGAATGACGATAGGCCCTACAACACAGAGTATAAAAATAAAATATCCTTCTACTCTATCCAAAAATGCGGCCAAAAAGTTCAAACATAACACATTGAGAAAAAACCCGGACACATTGTTCGCTGACCCATATTTTGATATGGTCAAAGGCACCATAATGAATGACTTGATTTTTCACACAAATAAAACAGCGAAATGGCGCAATGCACTCACAGAAATGCTGGTCATAATAGAGATGAAAAACATCCCTCATGGCACAAAAATAATGACTTCCCCATCAAGAAGTTGCAATGCTGAACTATGCATCACGTTATATAAAACGGGAATAGTGCTGATACAAGCAGCCAATAGGGACCTTGAGGAATTTGAGAAGACTTTCCTAATTGTAAAAGAAACTCTGGAGAGACCAAGACACCAACCACCCATGACCCAGCATGAAATCATGCGGGACAACAGTGTCAATTCAACTGGGGACATCAACCAACCAGGGGGCCACAACTCTCAAACCCCCAGCCGTGGAGATATAACGGAAACTGAGAAGGTAACCTTAGAGATTAGGACCGAAAGAACAGGGAGGTCTTCCAATCCGGCTAATGAAGAGCATAGCCTGACCCACAAGGAAGAAACGATGCAAGTAACCAACAGAGAACTTGAGAGCTTTGAGCTAACTCTCCAAAACTTAGAGGATGACTCAGAAGGACCAAACCTTCAACAAAACGTGACACTACCAGATATCACACGTAATAACATCGACTCCAACACTAGAGACACCAATCTATTAGATGGCCAGAACAACCAAACCGATAACACTGAAGATTTAACCGTAAATGCGATGGCAACACCAGAGACTGAGAGAGAAAGGATAACGATGGCCACCAACCTTGGAAACAAAGTGAAGAATAAGGTCCCAAGGATAGAGCCGGTGCCGCTAACGCACAACTCCACTGCGCTGGAAGAATGTATCCCAGCTCCAAGCGAATCCCTTTATGAAGCCAACGAAATGAACAAAGTAGATGATATCGACCCCTCCTTTCCTTCCGCGAATACAAGACCGGAATCCTACAGATCCATTTCCACAAACACACCCCTTACCAAGAAAAGATTTGTGGGAATGAGATCAGATCAGTTGCAGAGAAGAGCAAACTACAATGCTCATCCAACCAGGTCTACCTCACACAAGAACTCATCCCGAACACAGAAAGAAATCAAGGAGCTCCAAAAACTTGTAGGTAATCTAGCGCAAAACTCGATGAAAGTCTCACAGACAATTGGAAAAATCTGGGAGATGACGATAAGCACGCACACCAAGGTTTCACACATCCAGAATCTGGTACTTAGACACAACAGACCTAACAGGACAAAGCCCTTGTCGATTGAAGAAACTCGAGCCTTACTCAGGTCCTATGAGCAACCGGCCCGCAGTAAGGAGGAGAATATCAAAACAGTACCTATTGACTCTAATAGAACGACTAGAAAGAATGACAGGAAAGCAATCCACCAAAATCTTCAACATATTCAGCTTATTGCATCTGAAACGGATAATGGAAAACTCGTTAAATCACAGAAACCCTTGAACTGTCTTCTACTTAATTGTCGTTCGGCAACTAAACATGCAGCAGACATAGCCGCCCTTATCATCAATAAGGAAATTGACCTGGCCATCCTCACGGAAACATGGCTCAATGAATCATCATCTCCTACCATGGATCTCTTAGTACCACCACAATATAACATCGTCAGGCTAGACAGACCAAGGAATGTGGGAGGAGGCATAGCTTGCATTCACCGGTCGGAGATCGAGGTCTGTCATTTCCAATCTGACCCCTTAGAATCCTGTGAATACCTTGGTATTAATGTGAGAACACCAAAGAATCAAAGCTGCAAACTGCATACATTCTACCACCCACCAGGAGAGAACGCTAAGTTCACAGAACAACTGATGGAGATCATAACGACCAACTCTAACTCGGACGCCAATAACATATTCCTAGGTGACTTTAACCTCCATTGGAATGACGGCGGTGATAAATTGGTCAACGCGCTTAAAGACTTCCTCAATGAGCTAAAACTTGTTCAAGCCTGCAACCAACCCACTCACTCACAAGGAGCGACCTTAGACTGGATTATCTCAAAAAAGGATGAGACCTCTATCCTTCGTATAGACCCATGTGACTGGTCTGACCATCACATCATAACATTCACGATACCTACATTGACAAAGGGCAGGACCGTGCAACCACGCAAGCTCGAGAAACTGATCCGAGACACGAAGGAGGCTAACACTGAACTACTGGGTAAAAGGTGTGAGAGAGACTTGAAGCCACCCAACAATAAGCAAAATGTCATTGAGCTGACCGATCATTACATAACCTCAATTGGTAATATCGTCAATGACACCATGCCCCTAAAAACGAAAAAAGTATCAGAGAAACCAAGAAATCCTTGGTTTAATGAATCATTGAATGAGGACCGGCGCAAACTGAGAATGGCCGAAAGGAGGTGGAGACAACATCCCTCCTCCCCGGAGCTGAAAGCGCTCAGAAAAACAAGAAAAGAATACAACAAAAAAATAATCAATTCCAAAAAAGAATTTTTCAGAGATGAATTGGACAGTGCCATAAACAGACCACGAAAACTCTTTGAGATTTTAAAACAACAGTCAAATAAACTAGCCAAAACGGTTTTAGAGAATACAAAAACTCCCATAAGCTGCGAGGAATTCTCCTCATTTTTCACCGAAAAATCTAAATTGCTTGAAGATGACCTCACAATTGCAGCAACTAACCTCAAGGCACTACCTCAATCCAGTAACGAGTCCAATTTCTCACCAGAGTGCCTCCAAACTAAAAATAAGGCAAATTGGGACACATTTGAACTATACGACCAGGAAAAAATCGCCAGAACGCAGGCGGCACTTAGACCGAACAACCACTTTCAAGACCCATTACCAGGAAAGTGTGTAAGAGAAATCAGCCACACGCTAGTTCCCATCTCGACTGAGATAATAAACGCCTCACTTGCACAAGGAACCCTCCCTGACTGTCTAAAAACAGGGCAGGTGATGCCCATCCTCAAAAAACCGACAGCTGTTGCTACAGACCCGAACAACTATCGACCAGTGACCAACATCCCTCTACTGGCTAAACTCATTGAGAAATGCGTGCAGGGCCAACTAAGTCAACACATCGCTAAATTCTCGCTACTGGATGATTGCCAATCAGGTTTCAGAACAGGGCACAGTACCGAAACTGCGATCCTGCACATTGTCGATGACGCCCTACAAGCCCTAGACCGAAATCAATCTTGCCTACTGATCCTCCTAGACCTATCATCAGCTTTTGATACGGTAAAACACGAAGTGCTTATGACCAGACTACAAAACAGGATGGGTTTGTCTGGAAACGTGCTGAAATGGTTTAATTCTTTCCTACAGAACAGGACTCAGCGATTCCTGGTTAACCAAGCAATCTCTTCCCCGAGCCCCAACGCAATAGGGGTCCCACAAGGCTCTACGCTATCCCCAGATCTATTCAACTTATATGTAGAACCTCTCACGGAGATCCTTCTAAAATCACAGGTATCCTATCACATGTATCCGGACGACACGCAATTATACATAAAGATCGCCTCCCTTGAGGACATTGACCTAATGAACAAGACACTAAAGAGTGCTTTGCGATGGCTAACAATGAACCATCTGAAACTAAACGCCCAGAAAACCGAATTCCTGCTAATCTCACCGACAAGGAGCCAATCTGAAGTTATAGAGTGGACTAAACTGGTGACTGCGCTAAACTGCACCCCGACCCTAGTTAACTCAGCCAAATCACTAGGAATTACACTAGATAAGAACCTCGACATGAAAAACCATATTAACGCAATGGCCAAGAGCGCCCGCTTCCACCTGAATTATTTAAGAAAACTGAAATCCTTTATCACTGAGACAGATCTAAAACTGGCTATACAATCACTAGTCATCTCGAGGATCGAATATGGCTGCACCACATTGGAGGGCCTGCCAAAAACATCCACAGCACCACTAAAAGCCTGCCTCAACGCAGCGGCGAGACTCATTACGGGAACGAAGAAATTCGATCACATATCTCCTCACCTGAAAGCACTACACTGGCTACCTTATGAAGCCAGAATTCAAATGAAGATGGCCTGTATCACGCACAAAGCGGTTCACTACAACACACCTAGATACCTAGCCAAGAAACTTAAGATCTCAGGAGGTAACAGAACAACGAGAAGCGCAAAAGATTTGCTACTACGACCAGCCTTTTTCCACAAGAAAAAGACCTACAACAGAGCCTTCTCCGGAGCTGCCCCCAGAATCTGGAACTCACTCCCTCCAAACATCAGGAAGATTCAAAATACAGTAACATTCAAACGAGAATTGAAGAGCCACTTGATGAGTAAATACCCTACTTAGAGTAACCTAAGGATCACCGGGAGGATCAATTACGCTAACTGAGTGATGCCCTCTCCATGGAAAACTGGAAGATCATCATCGAACAATGAACTGATACCGTGCGCAAGCCGAGGCTTGACACATCACTGCTACCTCGTATATATGTGTGAACTTGAACTATATCTCACAGTCATACTATATAACTTCTATCTCACTTGATTTATTTATCCATATATGTGGAACTTTAACTATATGTCACAACCACTATATATAACTTCTACCGCACTTGATTTATTTATACTTTTTATCCTTGATATGCACTGAATCGCCTTATAACCCTACCTCAACGAGCATGGTTTGTTACCATGACACAAGCCAAGCCTTGCTCTCTATATAATGACAATTGCACAATCATTATGAATATATATATTTAATCGCGTCCATACAGTATATTGCCTTCTACCTCACTATTCTCTTGTTGTTAGTATTGCTTTTATTATCTTTATATGTAATTCCTTCCTGTTAAGCGCTCTGATACCCACGGGTCTTGTCCACGCTATACAAAACACTATAAATAAATAAATAAATAATAAAATAAATACGTTACACATTTCAAGAACACGTTTCTTTTTGTTCTAGTGAATAGGGTTATCTCTTCACACGGGGGAAGGGATACACCTGGCTATATTCCAACAGTCACACAGGCGACTAGTCGTTACAGCTATAACTCTAAACACACGGGGGAAGGGATACCTGGCTATATTCCAACAGTCACACAGGCGACTAGTCGTTACAGCTATAACTCTAAACACAGGGAGGGGATACACATGGATACAATCTAAGAATCACATAGGATATTAGTCATTAGAGTTATCTTCTATCTACACAGGAGGGATATGACTGGAAACACTCTAAGGGTCACATAGGGGTGGTAGAGAATACAAAGGTCCACTGCAAACACTAGTGATAAGAGTCAACTACATACACATAGGAAGGGATATGACTGGTTAAACTCTAGGAGACGCATAGGGGTGGTATATGGTGTAAGGACTTCAGAGAATACCAAAGCTTAGCATTATTGCAATCGGTCAAAGGTCTACTGCATTCACTAGTGATTAGAGTTATCTCTATATACATAAGGAGGGGATATGACTGGATAAGCTCTAAGAGTCACATAGGAATGGGATATGGTGCAAGGTCTAAAGCAGATACCATTAATTAGAGTTATTACAATAAGTCAAAATAGCAGAGTTCCATAAGTGTGGATGCAGTCTCACACTACAGCAGTAAGTGTAAAAATACAAAAGTAAGGAATAGGCAGAGTGGGATCCACTTGAAAGGCGAAACGCTTCTAATCTTTACATAACCAAAAAAAAAAGACATTCTAAATATCTCAAAAGTGGTCAAGTCTACACACACACACACACACCCATGTCTTGAAACTTAGCAACAAAAATACGGTATCTTGAGGCAGCCACATTTTATCCACAATTGAAGAGGTGGAAAGGTAAAGCGACCAGGGGCGGGAGCCTTACCCATTACCATCACCATTACCATTCAAGAAAGATCTGAAGACCCTGCTCTTCACTCAATAAACCGCCCCCTTTGAGCTACGCTCTCTCGCTCGTCCCTTCCTCCACCCTGGATCTGTGAGGTTTCCTCCAGCGCCGGGACAGTCCTCGGAGTAGCCGTGCGCTATAAAAATACCCCCATAACATTAACATTAACATTAACCTTTTCTTGTTGATATTTTGCAGCTGCGGCCAGCTGCAGGAGATGCCCGCTGCAGCAGCAGACCCGGCACAAAGGTGTCATCCTACACGGGAGGTATTTTCCGAAAGGCAGCTGACTAAGACATTGGTGTTTAGAACAGAAGTGAACATCAAACCCACAGGGGCCTGTATTCCATTTTGACTCTGTGATAGCAGACGGACTCACTTGACAGGGACAACGGAGCACTACAGGAACCAAAAGGCTGTGAATACAGCCACGTCCACTGGGGCAGGCTCTTCGAATAAGAACAGTGCATGTGATAAATCGCTTGCTATGCACAGATCACCATTGATGAGGGGATAAGATTCCCGAAACCGGTCTGGCTGATGTAATTTGCATGATTGTTCCCTTCGGGTTTCACTGAATAGAGCTGCCTTGAAATAAAGGACGCAATATTTGCACTGACCTTGTGGCTTTTTCCAGTGGGGTAACCTTTTCTTGGTGAAAAATATATATATATATCTATATATATATATTCACTGAAAAAACCATAGGTTTCACACCAGTTATAGTTACCTGGAAATTTTACTGGCATAAAACCATTGAAATTCCCACGTTATAGTTAGTTGGGCTCACTATAACTTGCACGTGCAATGCACTGCTGATGACATCACATATTACATCACTCATGACATGGTCAGTGACATCACTCATGACATCACTGATGACTAAGCTTGGGCGGAAAATCCGTTCCGCTCGCGGATTTTGCGGATTTTCGGTAAATTCGCAATCCGCAAACGCTCGTGAATTTACCGAAAATCCGCAAATTTGCACGCAGCGGATTTTTTTTTCTTGATGATACAATTTTGCAGCGTGTGGTGTAAGTTCGCAATTGCGAACATGTAAGTGCGGCGGGCAGCAACAATCTTGCACTCGCGAAATTACAAAAATTGCAATTCTGCACAAGAAATCTACTAGCAAGCAGCATAGACCTTCTGAAAAATGATGATTTTTATCAGAATAACTCCTCAGGTTGACATTTGCCTGCACTTTTTTGGATTTGAGGCCTTTTGATTTTCTTTGGATAACTTTTGGATTACAAATTAACTTTCTCATATAAGCTTGTTTGGGGCATTACAGTTGCTGTAATGCTGTTCTGCAGAAAAACGAGTTTTGCAAAAGTGAAAGCAGGTTCAAAAGTTCAAACTCATCATTAGTAGCCATTCCCTGTAGTGCTTCCTGACAAGGGCCCCTCCAGAGTTCAGTTGCTAGTTGCAACAATTGTATGGCCCTGCTCTGACCCTCACAGCAGGCTCATAGAATAGCTACAAGTAGGCCACAAAGGTCCTGGAAAAAAAATTGCACTGCAACAGAAAGCAAATTACAGATAAGGAAGCATGTGCCAGACTGGAATTTTAAAACAGTGACACATTAATAAATCAACCCCAAATTAATTCATGTCAGTTGAAGCAAGCAGGTGTGCTTGCTTTTTCCCCCATAATCTACAGTGATGATGAACCAGAGGGTGGCATTGATGTACCAGAGGGTGGCATGGGTGAAACAGAGGGTGGCAGGGGTGAAACAGAGGGTGCTGGGAACCTGTGATGATGAACCAGACGTAGAAACAACATAATCGTGACCGTTAAGAGCCGACATGTAAGTTCGCAATTGCGAACTGGTACAAAACCCTCGCGAACTGTCAGAAATCCTAGCGAACTGGCAGAAATCCTTGCGAACACAAAAAAAAAAATCCGCAAATTTGTGAGAATTCGCGGATTTTGCGGATTGCAAGTTCGCAAATTCGCAAAATTCGCGAACGCCAGATTCGCAAAATTCGCCCATGCTTACTGATGACACCATCCAGTGAATGTGTGTCTTTCTGTAAAATAAATATGTTTTATATATGTATATGTAAAGGTCAATGGAAGAATAAATGTTTAAATAAGTGTCTTAATGGATGTTTTTTTAAAAAAAATGATTGGTTAACTGGCTTATTAAGTGTATCATAGTGAATACATATATTAGCGAGTATTGTTTCAATATTTAAATGTTTGTATCAGTGTTTCACTTTGTGTATAAGTGGGTGCATGGGTTGGTGAGTAGCTACATGTGTGTTTCTATGGCTTATTAGATGTTTTTTTTAGTATCAGTATAAATGTCTGTATGATTTGGTGGGGGTGTTACTTAGCACACAGATGCATCAATGACTGACTCACTGTTTGTATGTGTTTTGAAAACAGCATATGTGCCGGACTGTATGGGTGAGTGAGTGTGCATATGTATGTGTTAGTAAGTGAATGACTGTGTTACTAGTGCCTTTATCAGTAACTACATATGTTTTAATCTAGTATATGTGAGTATTGGTGTATATAAGTGAGTATATGTGAGAGTCAGACATTGAAAGAGTTCTTGTTTAAATAAGTATGTGTTTCTATAAGTGATTGTTTAAGAGAGTAAGTATGTGTAAATTTCCTTAGAAGTAAGGTGGTAGTGTGTGTATAGCTGTATATGCAAAAAAAATGGATGTTCAATATTTTATGTGCATGTGTGAATATGTGTGTGAGCAACTTATGGAAGACTGTTGGTGTGTTAACGGATGTATAGGTGTCTCACTACATATGATGAGTGAGTATATGTATGACTGACTATATAGAACTGTTGGTGAATGAGTGGATATGTATGTAAATGGTGGAATTACTGAATTGGTTGTTGTAAGTGGTATAGGTATCTCCACTTTTTTGAAAATGTTAGTTTCTATTTTTTAATATTTGTTTCAAGGGTTACTTTACAGTGAAAGGAGGACAGTCTCTCTGTCACAAGGATGGTGTCATCAGTGATGTCATGAGTGATGTCACTGACCATGTCATGAGTGATGTAATATGTGATGTCATCAGCAGTGCATTGCACGCGCAAGTTATAGTGAGTCCAACTAACTATAACGTGGGAATTTCAATGGTTTTATGCCAGTAAAAATTCCAGGTAACTATAACTGGTGTGAAACGTATGGTTTTTTCAGTGAATTTAATAGGTTTTTTAAATGCTAATTCCTAACTATAACTGGTGTGAAACCTATGGTTTTTTCAGTGAATTTCAAAGGTTTTTTTAATGCTAATTCCTAACTAAAAGTCTCACTTTATAAGTAAGACTGTTACCACTCTAGTTGTTGTTTACAACACTCTGGTACATACTATCATTGGGCTATAGTTGCACTACATCTGGCTGATATTTGAGCTACATTTGTACTTTTTTGCCTCTGGTGGCCATCTTTGGGCCACATTGGGCTACATTGGGCTACATTTGGGCTCTAACATATATAAAGCCCAAATATAGGCCAATATATATTTTTAAAAGTTAATTTTCTTAAAAACAACTGGAGCATATATCTTGAGACATAGCTATTAGTCCTTCCACTTTTTCATTTTTAAAAAAAAAATATCTGTTTATTTATTTATTTATTTTTTGTCTTGGAGCGCTTCCGGTGCGCGCCCCTATGAGCGCCCCGGAAAGCGTACTATTTTGAAGCGCCCCGGTGCGCGAACCGGGAAGCGTCCCGTTAGCGCCAATGTCGCGATCGAAAACAACATCGTGACGCGTCGAGTAAGCGTGACGTATCGCATAGCCGCGTGAGGCGTCTTATGACGCGCTGCGTGAACGCACCCGGAAGCGCTCCGCGGCGCGGCCCGGATCGCGTAACGTAAGCGCGCCGGAGCGCGTAACGTAAGCGCATCGGGTCATGTGACTTGAAAATAACACTTTTCATTGGTTCTCATCATTTTTTTTCTCCAAATAATGAAAGCCCCCTCCTTTTTTCCTCATTCTTACTTTCTTCATTGAGAGAGCAAGAGCTATTTTGGAGGAGACAATGGCTTCACTTGTTGCTCCAGCTGGTCCACCACCACCCACACCACCCAGAAAAGAAGGTCCACCACCACAGTTTCTAGGAGGGCAAGAAGAAGAGGAGGAGGATGATGAACAACGAAGGCGCTTCCTCCCAGAAGAACCCAGACAAAGGCACATCAAAGTGCACTTCATTTGGCAATTTTTTTCTTTTCCAGATGACCAAAAAAAGGTGAATGCCCCCAAAGTCACCTGTCTCATCTGTGACAAAGTTCTCTCCAGGGGTAATCCCTCCAAGAAATTTTCTTTTGGTAACTATACCATGATCCGCCACATGGAGAGGTGGCATTCCAATAATTTGGCCCAGGCTGAAGTCCGGGAACTTCGGCACAACACACCCCCTGTGGCCAGAACTTCCTCTTCAGTACCCTCACATTCTGGACCAGAAGAACGGCAAATGGTGCCAAATATTCAACCAAAATTTGGCAAGGTCAAATTTCTTTGCATTTTGTGTGGCAAAACTTTATGCTATGGTGAACTTAGCGTCACCTTAATAAATACTGCTATTGACAACCACAAATGCAGCAAGGAAAGAAAACAATAATTATTTTCTTTTTTTTTGCTCCTGTTGAGCCATTTCCAATTCCCTGTTTTTTGTTCCTTCCCTCAAAAAAAAAACCAAAAATATAAAATTGTTCAAAAACACAAAAAAAATTCAAAAATGTTCAGAAAAATAATAAAAAAATATAAAACAACAAAAAGAATTTAAAAAAGTTCTTTTCAGAACTACCTCCCATTTATAAAATATTGCCAAAAATTTTTAAACTGCCATTCTTTTTCCTCTGTTGTGCGCTTCCCGGTGCGCTCCCCGGTGCGCGTACCGGGCGCTCCCCACGCAAAAATCGAAAACAAAAATATTTATTTTTTTGCCCTGCGGGGCCCTTTTAAAGCCCCCACATCAAACCTAGGGGGTCAGGGAGGGTCTACTCCTCCCCCTTATGGTCAATTCCCCCTTTGTTTTGGCCACCTCTTGTGCCTCTATCCTACCGAGACACAAGATGGCGGCCGCTCCGGATTGTTTCGAATGTTTACAGACAATCAAGAACCAATCAGCTTTCTGCGCGCAAGTCGCGTGGCGCACCCGGAGCGCTGCTATAGATATATATATTTTTTTAAACCTGAATTACTCGAAATCCACTGGAGCACATATCTTGAGACATAGCAAAGGCACATCGGGCTACCAGTCCCTACAATTTTGCCAAATTTGGTGTAAATCCATTCAGCCGTTCGGGCTAAAAGTGAGGTCGACCGCCCTATGGAAATTAACATGGGGAAAATGCGTTTTGGGACCCCCCTTTTATCTCGGCCCCTGCTTGACGCATCCTCCCCAAACTCTCAGGGAAGCACCGGAGCTCGACGAGGCCATTTTGAGGAAATTTTCAAGCAGATTCGTCAACTGGCGCCAAAGTTATTCCAAATAGAATTTTGAGATTTAACATTGAAAAAAATCCTAACTATAACTACCTACTGGCAACCGCCAGTAGGTAATATATATATATATATATATATATATATATATATATATATATATATATATATATATATATATATATATATATATATATATATATATATATATATATATATATATATATATATATATATATATATATATATATATATAAATATATATATATATATATATATATATATATATGTATATATATATATGTATATATATGTATATATATATATATATATATATATATATATATATATATATTTGCTTTTTTTTTTTTTTTAAAGAGAACAGTCTAAATGGTGGGAGCATCGGTCACTGAGTCGTTACCTTGAAGTGAACCGCATACCACGTGGACTAAGGGTCATGCTAGCTCCAAGTTACGAATATATGGACCCAGCAATGCTCAAGGATTGGGCTGAATGGAGCCTGGATTCATCTCGCCGCTTAGTTACAATGCTGGTTCGCTATGCGGAGAGTGACAGATCGAAAATACAGGCAGAGATTGATGTGCTAGAGGCGGAAATAACGAGCCTGTGTGAGGAAGACACTAACAGTGGGTTGGAGTGTAAAAAATATCGAGAGGTAATGGAACAACGAGTGCAGAAGGAAGAAGATGTCATTAGAAAGCGCAAAGCATTCAAGTTCCAGCGCGACAAAACAGATTACAATGAAGGGAGAATCTTCACATTTGCGCGCAAGTACGATGCGATCAAAGCCTCAAAACTAAAAGACTCACGCACAACACAGAACAAAGCTCACAGCACAACTCAGGTGAAATCCAACTCTCCTGGGGGTTCAAGCCTCACAGACCTAAGCTCAAACATCGATAGTGGGTCTGAAGCGGAAGCCGGTAGATACTCTGATCGTTTGGGGTTTACACGATTGACTGTGGAGGAGGAACTGGAGTGTGTCAGACAGGACAGGCGCGAGACCCTGCGCCCACGCATCCCAGTACCAGAAAAAGCCCCAACGAAAAGCGATGAGAGCGCAGAAAAAGTCGCGCCAAGCGAAAAGCCCAAGAAACGGAATTACAAGCGTTGGAACACCACCAAAAAGAAGTAGCCAACACGTCACAAACCAGCAACCATTTGAATATACTGGACAATGGTCTATCCGTCATCAACCTGACCAACACCGTTTTTTCTGACGCTGAGATCAGCATCCTGTCTAAAGGTTTGTCATATTGCCCACCGAGCAGTTTCAATTATGCAGATATGAGAATAGACCTTTTCAAATTCACGCGCAAATTGAAACTTAAAAAACATTTTTCCAACAGTAAATCACGGGGGACTGCTAAAAGGCCTGGTATGGAGTCCACTGCTCAAGGCCTGGCAGTTCATGATATCCCGTTGATGCAGGACTTGGCGGGCTTACGAGCAGAAGCTCCAAATACACAAAATACGCAGGGGGAAGTAAATTTTCAAACTGGTGGCCTAAGTAATTTAAAGCCACAGTCCACCTTCACCCCTGTAACTCCATATGACAACATTGATATCTTTCAGGATGCTGCTGTCAAACAAATAAAGGCTCTGCATGTGAAAACGTTGAAAGAAAACCATTACAAACACTATGGTAACAGTGAGTACCAGAAATTGATCAACAAAATGAAATCAGATGGAAACATAATTGTCAGACAATCAGACAAGGGCGGCAACATTGTGCTCTGGCCCAGATCACTATATATGGAGGAAGATTACCTTCAGCTCAATGACCCGAACTGCTACAGACATTGTGATCTAAATGCACTGAGGAAGGCACAATCAGACTTTCACTCTCTCCTAATGGGATGGCGATCCAGCGGACTTATCAGTATGGATGAGTTGAAGTGTTTAAAAAATGACCATCCTGTAACCCCCGTGCTGTACCTGATCCCGAAGGTGCACAAGGATGCGACCAAGCCGCCAGGTAGACCCATCATATCGGCGTGCGGGGGGTATTTGGAAAAAGCCACCACGTACATTGATTTGTTCCTCCAAGAGCATGTTTTGTCACTTGAATCATATATCCAAGACTCAAGTGATCTGATGAGGAAATTGCATGAGTTTGAGTGGAATGATGATTTTTGGTTGATCACGCTAGATGTATCATCGTTATACACAAGTATTGTGCATGCAGATGGACTAAGGGCTGTCGAGTTTTTCTTGGGTAGGCGACCCATAGAGCTAGTGGAGCACAACAAAATGTTGCTGACTATGATCAGTTTCTGCCTGCACCATAATTATTTCATGTTCCTAAATTGATACTACCAACAAGTCAGGGGTGTTGCCATGGGGGCCTGTTTTTCTCCCAGTTACGCCTGTCTCCACATGGGGTACTGGGAGAGACAGGTCCTCAGAGGCATTCACCGTGATATCTGTACCCGTCACATCATCAGATGGTACAGGTATATCGATGATATTCTGTTGATTTGGCATGGAACATATGAAGAAGCAGTTAATTTCATTGAGGTTTTGAATTCTAACTCATTCAACCTGTCTTTCACGTCTCACATCAGTCAGCAGGTAGCACACTTTCTTGACGTTACATTGGAGGTCAGTCAGGGTAGGCTTGAAACCAAGCTTTACAGGAAGCCCACAGCGGGCAATACCATTTTGCATGCGGGAAGTCATCACCCCCCACATTTGATTAGAAGCATCCCCTATGGGGAGATGCTTAGAATCCGTAGGGTGTGTAGTACGGACTCCCACTGCAAAGTTGCGCAGGCAGCCAGCAAACAAAGGTTCCTTGCCCGCGGATACAGCGAGCAGCTAATTGACATAGCTATTAGAAAAGCTAATGCCTTGTCACGCACTCAAGCACTGACCCACAAGAAAGTACAGAAAAACGCCGATGCTAGCACAGAGCAGCCTATCAGGCTCATTTGGACCTACAGTAGTCAGCATGGGGCACTTAGAAAGATTGTCAACCAATACTGGAATCTAATTAAATTAGATCCAGTTATTGGCGAACACATGCCTAACAAACCAGCTATTACTTACAGGAAGGCGTTCTCCTTACAGGATGCACTAGTTAAATCTAGTCCTGAGGTAATACCCTCAAAAAATTGGCTAGCTGCCAGTCGGGGGTTTAGGAAGTGTTCCAGCTGCAAAGCCTGTTCTCAGGGGATCAATAAGTCTGAGTTCCTCACAGCATTTTCTGTAGTGCCCCGCAAGATCAATAAGCAGCTCACGTGCAAGTCGGAGTATGTGGTGTATGTGCTGGAGTGCCCCTGTGGCCTGCAATATATTGGCAGTACAAAGTTGCAGGTCCACAAAAGGGTACTCCAGCACATTAGGGCAATCAACACCAATGACGCCACATACCCTGTCGCACGACATTTTAAGGAGTTCCATGGTAACAACAGTAGTCTCCTTAAATATTATGCTATTGACTCTGTAGGCCCGTTGAGGAGAGGTGGCAACCGGAATGGGATCTTAAGGGCACTTGAGACCAGATATATCCTGGAGATGGACAGCAAGAGCCCGAATGGCCTCAACTCCACGGAGGACTTTTACACTTGTTTGTAAAAAATACAACACCTGTAAGCCTCTTGTTGTATCCCAACCTCTTCCCTTAGCATATGGTGCGAGTAATCATGAAGTAAAGTTACCTGCCTCAGCCATCAGTGTTGATCTTTTTGGCAATCAAATATGACTATATAAGGTACAAAAATCTAGGTCATAAAAAGTATGTTGATTCAAATGGTTGCTGCATACCTCAGAAACTTTATGTTATCAATTTTAAGCTTACCATTTGTAAAAAATATATACACACTGTTTTTCAATTGCACTTGTTTATTTAGCACATACAACAGCGATGGTTTTTTGGTTTTGTAAAAACATCTAATATTGGAAAAGATATGGGGAGATGCCAAAAGGTACGCATAATTGTGCCCTTTATATCCGACTTTGACACTACTACACTGCATTTAAGTAGTTAGATGGCAGTAGTTGAAACTTTCATGATGTATATAGATGTAAATATATGAAATTTGGTGTATATATTTTATATATGAGGTACCATTGGTATATTGTGCATTGTTTTTGGTGCATTTAAAGCATTTATGCTGTTAGCCTTAAGTTATTCAATCCCAAACTTGATTGAGGGTTTCTCTTTGCACAATTTGTAAATATATGAAATCTCGTATGACCTATTGTACATACCTTGCGTGCCCTTGAATTAATTTAAACAATTCAGTCGATTTGTCGGATTTCACAAATGTATTTATACAGGTATTAATGTGAAGGGTTATTGCGTTATCACATGTGGTTCCCCGCCCCTATAATTGCAATTGCAAATGCTTTTTCAATCGCAGGTAAACACGCCCACTGCTTGAAATGTAACCAATCAAATGTGTCCGTCGCTTGTGTATGAGCACTTTAAATTTCTTGCAACTCTCTCAGTGCGCCATGTGACCAAGGCCTCTGTGTAGGCCGAAACGTTATGCTGCCGTGGTGTGCTGAAGAATAAAGAAACTCACCTGCACTCTGGGTCTTCCGTGTTTTTTTCCCTGTTTGATGGTCGAGAATTCGAGTCTGTCGCAGAAAAAAGCACAAGTGCGGAAATATATATATATATATATATATATATATATATATATATCGAAAAGAAGAATCCTGAGTCGCTGAATCCAACACGGCACCAAACAGGTAACGACCTCTTCCCCAAGAATAGAGACGCTTAATAATGGGCCATCCAACACACTGAAGTACAAGCAGTCATATTTTTATTTTTCAGTGCAATTACGGGCAGCTGCCCTCCCTGACGCGTTTCGCTCTGACAAACAGAGCTTGATCACATGACCGTCACCGTTTACTTATTTAAACATGTCAATGGTGTAATCAGTCGACACTGATGAAGGCGGCAACGCCGAAACACGTTTGTTCGACTAGATTTTGTAGCGCTGCTAATAAATTTAGCATTTAAAAACTATCTGATATGGCTTGGAGTGCCCTTAATTGAGAAGCGGTCCGAGTAATTTGGACCGTGTGTTGGCAAATTATATATATATATATATATATATATATATATATATATATATATATATATATATATATATATATCCAAACACACAAAAAGGTTGCCCTTATGGAAACGCCGACACAGTTGGTAAGTAACTCCGTGATTTATTCCAGGCAGCAAACACAGCGTACCATCTCTCCCACACAGAAATTGCCAAATGCATTTCGGGCTCCCGCCCTTGTTCACTGGCTGTTCACAGGAAAATCAGCAGCTGTGTGGACTAAATGTCGTTACACCCCGCCCATGTGGGACTTCGTGTCTCGTTGCTTTATGGGTGTAGTAGTCCTTGCAAACTCCATAGTAGGTGCTGCTGAATGTTCGAGCAAAGTTCAACAGTATTCCCCCAGTGGGTTCCTTGGGGGAGACGCACTGCTGTGCTTGCCAATATCTGTCCCGAAATATTGGATTCACCAACTCCTAAAGGCACCTGAATCTTCAAGTGCCAAGGTCCGTTTTTTAGGCGGCAGGGCGTTTCCGCGACGGAGCGCGCCGCAATAATATCCAAACACACAAAAAGGTTGCCCTTATGGAAACGCCGACACAGTTGGTAAGTAACTCCGTGATTTATTCCAGGCAGCAAACACAGCGTACCATCTCTCCCACACAGAAATTGCCAAATGCATTTCGGGCTCCCGCCCTTGTTCACTGGCTGTTCACAGGAAAATCAGCAGCTGTGTGGACTAAATGTCGTTACACCCCGCCCATGTGGGACTTCGTGTCTCGTTGCTTTATGGGTGTAGTAGTCCTTGCAAACTCCATAGTAGGTGCTGCTGAATGTTCGAGCAAAGTTCAACAGTATTCCCCCAGTGGGTTCCTTGGGGGAGACGCACTGCTGTGCTTGCCAATATCAGTCCCGAAATATTGGATTCACCAACTCCTAAAGGCACCTGAATCTTCAAGTGCCAAGGTCCGTTTTTTAGGCGGCAGGGCGTTTCCGCGACGGAGCGCGCCGCAATAATATCCAAACACACAAAAAGGTTGCCCTTATGGAAACGCCGACACAGTTGGTAAGTAACTCCGTGATTTATTCCAGGCAGCAAACACAGCGTACCATCTCTCCCACACAGAAATTGCCAAATGCATTTCGGGCTCCCGCCCTTGTTCACTGGCTGTTCACAGGAAAATCAGCAGCTGTGTGGACTAAATGTCGTTACACCCCGCCCATGTGGGACTTCGTGTCTCGTTGCTTTATGGGTGTAGTAGTCCTTGCAAACTCCATAGTAGGTGCTGCTGAATGTTCGAGCAAAGTTCAACAGTATTCCCCCAGTGGGTTCCTTGGGGGAGACGCACTGCTGTGCTTGCCAATATCAGTCCCGAAATATTGGATTCACCAACTCCTAAAGGCACCTGAATCTTCAAGTGCCAAGGTCCGTTTTTTAGGCGGCAGGGCGTTTCCGCGACGGAGCGCGCCGCAATAATATCCAAACACACAAAAAGGTTGCCCTTATGGAAACGCCGACACAGTTGGTAAGTAACTCCGTGATTTATTCCAGGCAGCAAACACAGCGTACCATCTCTCCCACACAGAAATTGCCAAATGCATTTCGGGCTCCCGCCCTTGTTCACTGGCTGTTCACAGGAAAATCAGCAGCTGTGTGGACTAAATGTCGTTACACCCCGCCCATGTGGGACTTCGTGTCTCGTTGCTTTATGGGTGTAGTAGTCCTTGCAAACTCCATAGTAGGTGCTGCTGAATGTTCGAGCAAAGTTCAACAGTATTCCCTCAGTGGATTCCTTGGGGGAGACGCACTGCTGTGCTTGCCAATATCAGTCCCGAAATATTGGATTCACCAACTCCTAAAGGCACCTGAATCTTCAAGTGCCAAGGTCCGTTTTTTAGGCGGCAGGGCGTTTCCGCGACGGAGCGCGCCGCAATAATATCCAAACACACAAAAAGGTTGCCCTTATGGAAACGCCGACACAGTTGGTAAGTAACTCCGTGATTTATTCCAGGCAGCAAACACAGCGTACCATCTCTCCCACACAGAAATTGCCAAATGCATTTCGGGCTCCCGCCCTTGTTCACTGGCTGTTCACAGGAAAATCAGCAGCTGTGTGGACTAAATGTCGTTACACCCCGCCCATGTGGGACTTCGTGTCTCGTTGCATTATGGGTGTAGTAGTCCTTGCAAACTCCATAGTAGGTGCTGCTGAATGTTCGAGCAAAGTTCAACAGTATTCCCCCAGTGGGTTCCTTGGGGGAGACGCACTGCTGTGCTTGCCAATATCAGTCCCGAAATATTGGATTCACCAACTCCTAAAGGCACCTGAATCTTCAAGTGCCAAGGTCCGTTTTTTAGGCGGCAGGGCGTTTCCGCGACGGAGCGCGCCGCAATAATATCCAAACACACAAAAAGGTTGCCCTTATGGAAACGCCGACACAGTTGGTAAGTAACTCCGTGATTTATTCCAGGCAGCAAACACAGCGTACCATCTCTCCCACACAGAAATTGCCAAATGCATTTCGGGCTCCCGCCCTTGTTCACTGGCTGTTCACAGGAAAATCAGCAGCTGTGTGGACTAAATGTCGTTACACCCCGCCCATGTGGGACTTCGTGTCTCGTTGCTTTATGGGTGTAGTAGTCCTTGCAAACTCCATAGTAGGTGCTGCTGAATGTTCGAGCAAAGTTCAACAGTATTCCCCCAGTGGGTTCCTTGGGGGAGACGCACTGCAGGAGCCCGAAATGCATTTGGCAAACCTTTGTGAGTGAGAGACCTTACGCTGTACCTGCTGCCTGAAATAAAACTTGGAGGTACTTACCAAACTGTGTTGGCGTTTCCTAAAGGGCAACCTTTTCGTGTTTGGATATATATATATATATATATATATATATATATATATATATATATATATATATATATATATATATATATATATATATATATATATATATATATACATATATATATATATATATATGTGTGTGTGTGTGTGTGTATATATATATATATATATTCACTGAAAAAACCATAGGTTATAGACCATATATAGTTAGGGATTAGCATTTAAAAAACCTTATTTTATTTGCACAAAACCATTGAAATTCCATATATAGTTAGTTGCACTAACTATATATCGCGGACCCGCAATCCACTGCTAATGATGTCACATATTACATCATTCATGACATGGTCAGTGACATCACTGATGACATCACTGATGACATCTCAAATGACATCACTGATGACATCACTGATGACATCTCAAATGACATCACTGATGACATCACTGACATCTCATTTGACATTACTGATTACATCACTGATGATATCATTTATGTGATAATACATCTTCAGACTCTAATATAACCTTTGATACACTCAGTGTAAACAGGCACTCACAGACTGTCACACATCCATGGAGTTACTCACACACCTATTCAGTCATGCAAAGAATCAATCACATCTCCATTTCCTTAACTATACAGTTATACACACCTTACTTATTCAAACATATACTAACACATATTTACTCTCTTATACAATCCTTGATACAAGTTCACAATGATTCATACAGCCACTCTCACATTCACTGACTCTTATGTTCAGTTATTTATATATGTCAACTCTCACATGGAGTGTGCTTTACATATGTACTTACTTTGACATGTAGAACTGAGATATCCATTCACTCACCAATATACTCATGCACACAGTCAACTGTCCATACAGCTGTTTCTACATGCACTTTTGAACCCATACACCTAGGGAATCAACCGCTCACACATCTATGCACAGAGTTATACACCTCCCAGCCACCCACACACACACTCAGTCTCCCATACAAATACTTGGGCAACCATTCAATAACCCATATAGTTACTGATATAGCTACTGATTTAAACATGCAGCAGTTTACAGAAGAACATAAATATTGATTGCCAAATTAAGACACTTTAATCACTAACCCATGCACTCAGTGAGACACATTTAATCATTCTCTCATACAGTCAGTCATGCACCTACTAAATCCTTCATCCAGACACTTATACATCCACTCATTCTTCAATATGTAAGACATATTTTAACTTTACAGAAACATACAGTCACTGGGTGTTGTCATCAGTGATGTCATCAGTGATGTCATTTGAGATGTCATCAGTGATGTCATCAGTGATGTCACTGACCATGTCATGAATGATGTAATATGTGACATCATTAGCAGTGGATTGCGGGTCCGCGATATATAGTTAGTGCAACTAACTATATATGGAATTTCAATGGTTTTGTGCAAATAAAATAAGGTTTTTTAAATGCTAATCCCTAACTATATATGGTCTATAACCTATGGTTTTTTCAGTGAATTTTCAAGGTTTTGTAAATGCAAATTCCTAACTATATATGGTCTATAACCTATGGTTTTTTCTGTGAATTTCATTGGTTTTTTAAAAGCTAATATCTATAGCTGTAAAATATATTCTTTATTAAGTGACGTATCACGTAGCCCGTGAGACGCCTCATGATGCATCGCATAACCGTGACGTATCGTCTCTGCAGCGCAAACCAAACCCAAAACGTAAGCGCGCCAGAACACGCTTAAAGATATATATATATTTTTTAACCTTAATTAGACAAAATCCACACGTGCACATATCACAAACGTTCAAAAAACACAATATGTCGGACTCCCGTTACGCTGCCGGTTAGCTGCCCGGTTAACGTACCAGGAAACACCTTTACCGCGAAAATCGCAAATTTTTTTTTTTCACCCCCCAGGGAACTTTAATAGCCCCCTCATCAATCCTAGGGGTTCAGGAGGGGTCTGCCTTACCCCTTTCATTCATTTACACCTTTTTTTTTTCCACCTCTTGTCTCTCGATCCCACAGAGAGACAAGATGGCGGCCGCTCCAGACTGTTTACAATGATAACAGCCAATCAGCTTCTCCTCAGACTCCCGTTACACTGCCGATTAGCTTCCCGGTAGCTGCCCAGTTAGCTGCCCAGTTCGCGTACCAAGACGCGTCTCTACGGCGAAAAAATCGGATTTTTTTGTTTGTTTTTTTTTGGCCCCACGTGGTTTTATAATATCCCCCTCATAAATCCTAGGGGGTCAGAAGGGGTCTACCTTGCCCTCTTTCCTTCATTTCCCCCTTTGTTTTGGCCTCCTCTTGTCTCTCGATCCTACCGAGAGACAAGATGGCGGCCGCTCCGGACTGTTTACAATATTGACAGCCAATCAGCTACTCCTCAGACTCCCGTTACACTGCCGGTTAGCTTCCCGGTTAGCTGCCCGGTTAGCTGCCCGGTTCGCGTACCAAGACGCGTCTCTACGGCGAAAAAATCGGATTTTTTTTTTTGGGTTACACTGCCGGTTAGCTTCCCGGTTAGCTGCCCGGTTAGCTGCCCGGTTCGCGAACCAAGACGCGTCTCTACGGCGAAAAAATCGGATTTTTTTTTTTTTGGGTTACACTGACGGTTAGCTTCCCGGTTAGCTGCCCGGTTAGCTGCCCGGTTCGCGAACCAAGACGCGTCTCTACGGCGAAAAAATTGGATTTTTTTTTTTTTTTTTTGGGCCCGGCGTGGCTCTATAATATCCCCCTCATCAATACCAGGGGGTCAGGAGGGGTCTACCTTGCCCCCTTTCCTTCATTTCCCCCTTTGTTTTGGCCTCCTCTTGTCTCTCGATCCTACCGAGAGACAAGATGGCGGCCGCACCGGACTGTTTAGAATGTTGACAGACACCGGAGAGCCAATCAGCTTCGCTTTGCAAAGTTCCGATACGCGAAAAGTTCGCTAACCGGATCGCTGCCCGGAGCGCTGTTACAGATATATATCTTGATTTAAACGTTAATTTCTCAAAATCCACTGAAGCACATATATTGAGACCTAGCAAAGGCACATCGGGCTAACAGTCCCTACAATTTTGCCAAGTTTCGTGAAAATCCATTCAGCCGTTCGGGCTAAAAGTGAGTCCAACCGCCCTATGGAAATTAACATGGGAAAAACGCGTTTTGGGACCCCCCTTTTTTCTCGGCCCCCCCTTGACGAACCCCCCCCAAATTTTCAGGAGCTGCTCAGAAACAAAATGTGCCATTTTCCTGAAAATTTCAGCCGATTCCGTCCACAAACGCCAAAGTTATTAGACATAGAATTTTCAAAAGTCCCATAGGAAAAAAATCCTAACTATATATACCTACTGGCTATCGCCAGTAGGTAATATATATATATATATATATATATATATATATATATATTGTCCAATAACAATTTTAAACAGCAATCCCAAAAATCTAAATCATGAAAAAATAAACATGTTTCAAACAAATCGCAAAAAGAAAATCCATTGTCCAAAACTAAATTCCAAGAAAAAAGTCCAATTTTAATCCATCCACAAATCCGAAGTTTCTCCAGGAACAATGTGGTCTTTGTCCTGAAAAGTCACCAGAGGGTTTAAAAAACATGACGCCCAAAAATGTTAGTGTTGCTTTTATTTCAAATAGGTTTAAAAAAAGTAATACCCAACTTTTTAAAATCTACATTAAAAAAAACTGTACCCGCATGGGCATACAAGCTCCTCCTGCATGGGGATGTTAAAGTGGTAAAAAGCACCATAAAATTCTATACTGTATAAAATCGACCTAGCCTCCTATAAGTTTTCAAATGTGAAGTAAATTGTTCTTACCTGACCACAGCTATTCCTTGTATTTGATCTTGACTGCAACACTCCACTGACTGTAGAAACAGAAGCAAAAACGTGAAAATTAAGCCTGAAAGAAAAAAGGAAAAAAGGACAATTTTCCCCATTAGAGTCAAAGGGAAAGCGTGAGAAAATACTTTAAAAATGTTAATAAAATATGTTCTATGTTTGTAAAATTTTACCATTCAATACAATATTTTGCTAATTTTAAACCAAATACTAATAACTATTTTAACTATTAAATATGGTTTGATTTTTTTGTCTATTACATTAAAAATATATAATATGTTTTTAGTATTTTAATGATCGTTGTAGGTTTTAAAAATATTTTTATATTTTACATACTAATTCCACTATGTTTTGAAATACCTATCACTATAAATAAGTAGTTACTTTGCCTTTACCAATTAATACTCCGGTATTAAAATTGATACCTGAGTATTAACACCATACCCCACCCAATACCCTAAATGTTTGTGTAACAGTCTTACAATTATTTTAAATAATTAATATTATATTTAAATATGAAACATTTTAATCATTTAACATTAAAGGTCAGGACGGGTCACTGCATCATCGGCCACTCCAGGGATTTGTGTGTTGAGGCACCTGCATGGCAGGACCTTGCATGCTCTGCAAATCGAGTGAGTGGCATCTGCATGTTGTTGACTCACTGTGCCACTTATTAATTGATGTAATAGAGGTCTGCTTGATGAATGACACTGGTACACCACATGTATGTATATTTGTTAGTGCATCTCCCTGCCTGTTCAATGCCAGTTATGTCCTACCCTTTAATTTTCATTCGAGGTACACCAAGGGAATTCAAAATATTTTAAGTAATTTTCCCAACACTTCACATAGGGCCAGATAGGCGAAAATGCAATTTAACAGTTCCTAAATAGCTACTCCATAGGAATCGGCATGTTTTTAAATGCAAAATGATATGCATGAAATTACTGATTTACTAATAGTGATTTCTACAAGAGTCTGAATCATTATTAGGAAATCACAGTTAGGAAACCCCATGCCATTTGTTCCAATGGGCTGGTTTTACATTTCCAAAATAGCGATTTTCTTTTAGGAAATCGCTATTTCGAAATGCTAAACCAAGTATGGCTATGGGCATAATGCCCCCGTACTGCACCCCAAAAATAGTGTTGCACATGTGGAGCACACATATGTCCTGAGGCATGCATGGGCTCTATTACACTTTAAAACAAGCATCTGTAATGCAATAGGCCTAGTATTTGCGATTCGCATTGTAAAGGAAAATGCCTTTTATTTATGTTGTAAAAAAACAACAAATAAATAAAAGGCATTGTCCTTTACAATACCAAAAGCTCAAACTCTCACAAATGCAAAACCTACTGCATTGCAAATGCTTTGCTTAACAGTGTGATTGATGAATTAGTGTGAGAAACAGGTACGCAGTTTATGGTTTTCGGTAAGCTGAAAGCTTTGAGCAGCTCAGCTAGTCCCCTTTTTGGTATTTCTTACTATTAAAGTTCACTAAGTTGGTTACCACATTGATTCTGAGCAGGCCACCCAGCACTTAACAAGTCTCTGAACAATAGGGGCAATACCCATCCTGTGCAGGGAGAGAATTCCATGGCAAACCGGCTGCACCCAAGCACTGCCAGCACCATGATGTTATCTACCACTGCTCCCAGTGTGGTTCCAATCAGGGCTTGAATGAATCACGCCAGTGTGGGAAACAGGACCTGGTGGGCTGTTTCTTTTATTCAGAGGGAGGGAGCGAAGCCAGCCCTGCTGCCGCCGCCTGGACAAAGATACCCTGCCCACCAGACTCCCAGAGAAGGACCACTGGGCTTCAGGAGAGGGATCCAGAACCAGCACGAGGGGACTGTCTGCAGTCTGGAGTTAAAGGAATACCCTTTGTGTTCAGTGAGGCCTGAAAAGAATTACGAAGCCTTCCGGAACATAACCCGTGGAGAGGTATCTCTGCATAAGTCAAGCAGCAATCACAAAAACATGTCCATTTGGTTATCGTGTGAGAGATATGCATTGGTTAGGGTAACTACTATTATACACACACCACAGTATGGAGGAGGGGGGAGGCTCTCAGTGAACACATAAATAAACGTGAGTGTATGCTGTCTAATTAGCTCATACATCTTTGAGGCAAAAGTACAAAAAATCATTCCACAATGCATTGCCTCTTTGTTTAAAAGTCTGTTCCTACCACCATGAGGCAACCAAGGCATCTTGCGTCACTATATATATCTTTGTACTTACCCAATAAACTTGAGGAATTAATTTCACATAAATTTAAATCTAGAGGTAAATAAGCAAAGCATGCGTTTCGCTGCGTCCTCAAGGAATATAACGCAATATAAATGAAAGTACAATGCAATGCTTCCATTATTTCTCGTGGTGAGTGTTGCAGCCAACTAAACACTGATGTACAGTCGTCCTACGAAAATGACTCCATGGCTGTCTGTGTGACAACTGGCAGGAAAAATAATGAATTGAAAGCGTGCATAGGTCGTTGAAAATTAAAACAAGAAGCGCCCGCCATTATTCCTCAAAGGCAGTGTCCCGAGAGTGGTGTGGGCGGTCCCCCAAGCAAAACGAAACGCGCACGGAGAGCTAAAAAAGAAAAATTAAAGTGAAAGCGTGCATGGTGCACTGAAAATTAAAACAAGAAGCACCCGCCATTTTTCCTCAAGCGCAGCCTCCTGCGAGTGGTGTGTGCAACCGCCATTGTAAAACGGAAAGCACATGACGCCAGTGGCGTCACTAGGGTTGGTGTCACCCGGTGCGGGTAAATCATGGTGTCACCCCCTCACGACTTACCACATGGACCATCTCACCCTCTGCCTGCACCATCTCCCCTCTGCCTGCACCATATCCCCTCTGCCTGCCCCATCTCTCCCTCTGTCCGCACCATTTCCCCTCCGCCTGCACCATTTCCCCTCCGCCTGCACCATCTCTCCCTCTGTCTGCACCATCTCTTCCTCTGCCTGCACCATCTCTTCCTCTGCCTGCACCATCTCTCCCTCTGCCTGCACCATCTCTCCCTCTGCCTGCACCATTTCCCCTCCGCCTGCACCATTTCCCCTCCGCCTGCACCATCTCTCCCTCTGTCTGCACCATCTCACCCCCGCCTGCACCATCTCCCCTCCGCCTGCACCATCTCCCCTCCGCCTGCACCATCTCCCCTCTGCCCGCACCATCTCCCCTCTGCCCGCACCATCTCCCCTCTGCCCGCACCATCTCCCCTCTGCCCGCACCATCTCCCCTCTGCCTGCACCATCTCTCCCTCCGCCTGCACCATCTCTCCCTCTGCCTGCCCCATCTCCCCACTGCCTGCACCATCCCCCCTCCGCCTGCACCATCTCTCCCTCTGCCTGCACCATCTCTCCCCCTACCTGCATCATCTCTCCCTCCTCTTGCACCATCTCTCCCTCTGCCTGCACCATCTCCCCTCTGCCTGCACCATCTCCCTTCCACCATCTCTCCCTCTGCCTGCACCATCTCTCCCCCTGCCTGCATCATCTCTCCCTCCGCTTGCACCATCTCTCCCCCTGCCTGCACCATCTCTCCCTCTGCCTGCACCATCTCTCCCTCTGCCTGCACCATCTCTCCCTCTGCCTGCACCACCTCACCCCGCCTGCACCATCTCTCCACCTGCCTGCACCATCTCACCCTCTGCCTGCACCATCTCACCCCCTGCCTGCACCATCTCACCCTCTGCCTGCACCATCTCACCCTCTGCCTGCACCATCTCACCCCTGCCTGCACCATCTCACCCTCTGCCTGCACCATCTCACCCTCTGCCTGCACCATCTCACCCTCTGTCTGCACCATCTCCCTCTCTGCCTGCACCATCCACCCCCTCCGCCTGCACTCCCCTCCGCCGCCTACTGCTCTTTTAACCCTTTCCTCCTCGCCTTCTCCGACGCCCCCCCCCCCATGGTTTTTCCCTCACAGTTCTTGGCTCTTCTCAAAGTGATTGAAATAAAC
The DNA here is from genome assembly GCF_964263255.1 of Lissotriton vulgaris. Lineage (NCBI taxonomy): Eukaryota > Metazoa > Chordata > Amphibia > Caudata > Salamandridae > Lissotriton > Lissotriton vulgaris. The sequence continues at coordinate 1,842,660,325 of NC_141689.1, read as the reverse complement.
TCATGAAATGCGCTTTGAACACCGAGTGGGAAAGTTTAAATAGACACAGAAGACACACACCTCAGCTTCATAACAGCTACTCCTTCTCACTCTAGCATCTTCAGCTTGTGTCAGCATTCAATTTGTTTTACCTATCTCCTTTAGTCGTCCACTATCTTAAGCTCTGTAACCACTCCAGTTTCACACTTGCTGGAATATAGGGTCGCCTGTCTGGTCATATATTGTAGCATAATGACGAGGAAGTCGCTGGTGGTGGTGGGCTACTGTATGTCTTTTCTACCTCCTCTACAGGTTCTGCAAGATGGTAACAGGCCAGCAAACCAATAAAGTGACAGAACTACTGTACAGTTTGGGCCAAGTATGGCAATGCGTGTAGCAGACAGCAAGAAGCGGTGCCTGCCATGAAGCACACCAAGCTCCCAAACACATGTACCCAACATACCTAATGGGGACTTCGGCCCTGTTACTTTGTTCTAGTTAAGAGAGCATAAACAGTCATATTTCTGGTTCAAGGAAGTACAAATTGCGAGACAGGAAAATAAAATGCAGATAGCAGGGGGGGAGGGGGGGCTGGCCAGGATGGGGGCAGAAAACGTCTAAAATGGGGGTTTACTTTTACTGAGAAAACGTGACCAGAAAACATGCGCCTTGCAGTGGATATAAACACTCGAGAAGCTAATTAACTAAAAGTAAAACTTAGTTCGCATTATAATTCTTTGCTGCTCACTCTGCTCTCACCTCGAACTACCAGCTTGTTCTGCGGGGACATTAGTTGTCTGTCAAGCATGCTAGAAGGGCTCCGAGTCCAGGGTGGGCAGGCGTCATGGGGCTGGCATGAAGAAATCCACTGGGCACTCGTGAAATGTAACATAGGCAAAGCGGCCTTCTTCTCAAACGCACAAAGGCGTCACTGGCTCAATGACTTCTGGCGCGGAGGAAGCAATGGGATGGATGCTGCGAAGAGGAAACCAGGCCTGGCAGCAGGAGAAAGAAAGAGACGGGTCCTTGGGAGAGAGGCTAACAAGGCCGCAAGTCGTGTCCTTAAATAACACTTCATGTCCACTTCAGCGCTCGCCGCTCGTTGTTAATGAATTGTCACTGAGCCTTCTGTATAAATATTTGGCGGTAACAAAGCACCCACCGAATCCGAGGCCTAATCAGGGCAACTTCCTAGGACCCTGTGTCAGTGCGTACAGCGCGCTGGTGGCTGCAGGAACTGACTGCGGCTGCGCTAACCTGTTGATCCGAGCCCGTCATCGACTTCAATTAACTTAACCAACAGAAGGGGGGGGGCGCTGATACTCAGTGATGATGACGTCAAGGAGCCTGGGACTGGGAGAGCAGCCTCTGCGCTTGTCAGAGAGAGGCACAACGTTTCATTAGGCTCAGGGTTTATTATAAAGCAAAGCAGAGCAGACTTGGTGAGGTGAGGCTGCAGCGTAATGGTGTCACCCCATGTGATGGACACTGATGGTGTCACCCGGTGCGGTCCGCACCCCCCGCACCCCCCTAGTGACGCCACTGCATGACGCGCTGAAAGAAAAATAGGGGTGGTGGGTCGCCATGCTAAAGCCTGCTTTAAAGAGGCACCGCTGTGTCTTAAAGGAAAATAGTGCTCACAGACTATATAAAGCAGACCACGTAACAACACAAGTAGAAAGTCTACTCCTCATGGGAGGTTACAAATGCAGACAAGGAGGTACCAAGGAGGTACTACTAAGTCTATTCATGAATCAAAAGCAATGATTTAGAAAGGACAGTAACAGGTGTCAATTGAAAAGATGGGCGGCAAATTGTAATGTCGCTGCTATCAATGACCACTCTGATGCTTTGATGTGCTTCAACTTATATTTATTACACAAGTACAGTTATACTGAAGAGCGCCGGCCGTTGCTGCCTTCTCTCCTCGTCTCCAGCGCGCTAATGCTAAGCGCGAACATCGCCTACAAAATGGCCGCACGCACGTCACGTCTGCGTGACGTGCATAAACTAGTACGCTCACTACATATCTCCCCTTTTTACCAAACATTTAAGGAGTCACTTACAGTTCATTGTCCAATTCAAAATCTCGAAATCTGGAGGGCCTTACCACCGGCCTTCCGCTCCTTGTTATCCTGATGGGGTTCTCCGAGGTCCCTTGGCTCTGCATCTCGGAGCCTTCCGTTCCTTCCTTCGCCTTCACATTCTCCTCCATTTTTCTTCCCAGCCAGTCCATGTCAGTCCCTTGACTCCCACTCGCTCCTTCTTCGTCCTCTTGTTCCGTTTCTTCACTTGCTCCGCCTTGCTGCTCACTTACATTTTGTCCCTTCTCTGTGTTCGAAACCTCAATGTCCTCCCATTCTGTTCCGGTGTGCCCCCATCGCAATACCTTATTGCACCTGGCCATGCGGTCCTGTGACCACACGTTTCCATCACTCAGCAGGGCCGCTCGGTCGTATACCTCCTTGACTTGCATGGGTTTGCTATATTTACTGTCTCCTTTCTTCTGTAAGGTGGCTAATTTTACTCTTACCCACTCTCCCTTCTCCAGGTCAGTTCCTTTCACATTCCGTCGCTTGTTGTAATGATTGGTATTAGATGGTTTGTGCCCTCTCGAGGTTGGCCCGCACTACTGCCGGGGACCATTCGCTGGTGATGACTTTCTCCTTCCAAATCCTGTTATCATGCGTGAAGGGCTCTCGCCCTCTCAATATCTGAAACGGGCTGTACCCTGTGCCAGTAGGAGTGATCCTGTAGGCCCATACCATGTTCTCTAGTGCTTTCTCCCAGTTTTTGTTGTTGGAAATCGCAGCTTGTATGGCTCCCATCACTACCCTATTAAATCTCTCCACTAAGCCATTTCCAGCTGGATGGTAGATCGCCGTGTGTTTGATGGTAATGCCGTTCCTTTGCATAAATGTAGTCCATTTCTCTGACCTGAACTGGGGGCCATTATCGCTCAGGATGGACTTGGGAATACCTTCCCTAGTAAAGGTCTCTGACAGAAACTTTAAGATGTTCTCCGTGTCCATGGTTTCATCCACCCTTAACTCCGGCCATTTGGAATATCGATCCATGAGGACACAAACATACTTCTGCGTGCCATGGTCGTCTAGGACTGGTCCTAATATGTCAATAGACAGTTCCTCCCACAGGTTCGACGGGGGGTCGTACCTCCCTAACGCTGGGCGCAGGGGTTTGAGTGTCTTGTCCGCGCCTTGGCACTGCGGACACTCTCTGACGTGTCTTTCCGCCTTCATGTCCATGCCTGGCCACCAGTAGTTTTGTTTGGTCCTTAGTTTTAGCTTGCCGATGCCTAAGTGGCCCTCATGTAGCATGTCTAATAGCTTGGTGATGAGGTTCCTTGGGGGAATCACCTTGTCTCCTCTGTAAGTGAACACCCCTGTGTCTCCTACCGACAGTTCTTCCCTTACTTCATAGTATGGTCTTATGCTTTCCTTCACATGTCTTTTGTCTGGCCAGCCTTGTACGATGTGTCTCTTCACTTCCTTCATGTCGCTATCCTCCTCATATGCCTCTGTCCACTCCTGGTGGCTGATTACCTTCTCCAGGTCTTCTACTAGAGCTACCAATTCCCCTTTGCCTGCAGGGTCTTCCTCCCCTGGCTCCATGGCAGCCGCTCTGCTCAGGTAGTCGGCTACTCGGTTCCGATTTCCGGGAATGTATTCCACATCATACCTAAACTCAAGCAGTTTTAGAGTCATTTTGGATATCCTGGGAGTGGCGCTGGCATGTCCACTTGACGTTAACACTTTTACCAACGGCTTATGGTCTGTCTTGAGTAGGAATCGGGTACCCCATAGGAATTGCCGGAATCTCGTCATGGCCCATACCACCGCCAGCATTTCCTTTTCGATCACGCTGTATTTGCTCTCAGTGTCTGTCAATGCCCGTGATGCAAAGCTGATCGTCTCCATTTCTCCTCGTCCCCGATTCTGCATGAGCACAGCACCCAGGCCCTTGTCACTGGCGTCGGTGGTGAGTACTGTGGCACCTTGGGGGTCATATCCTTTGAGCGGCACGGCTCCGGTGACATCCTTCTTAATTGTTTCGAACTCCGCTTGAGTTTCCGGGGTCCACTGGAACGAGGTGCTCTCCCTGGTCAGCAATCTCATATGATGAGTCTTCGAGGCAAAGTGTACCACAAACTTGCTGTAGTACTCCGCCATCCCCAAGAACGACCTGACCTCTTCCTTGTTCTTGGGGGGCGGTGCTTCTGCGATTGCTTTAACATTTTCCGCTTTGGGTGTGATGCCCCGCGCACCTATCTCGTGGCCCAGATACGTCACTGACTCTAGGCCCAATCGACACTTTGCCCACTCTGCCATGAGGCCCTTGTTTTCCAATGTCTGTAGTACCCTTCCAAGTTTCTGATCGTGGTCTAGTCTGTCACGCCCCATCACCAGAATGTCGTCCTGAAAATACTGGACACCTTTGATGTCTCTGAACAGCTGGTGCATCATTTTCTGAAACACTGCGGCAGCCGAGGCCAGCCCAAACGGCATACGGCAGAACTGGTTGCACCCGAACGGGGTGATGAAGGATGTGAGACTTCTGCTGTCCGGGTGTAGTACTATTTGGTGGTATGCAGAGGTCAGGTCAATTGTGGAGTACCACCTTATTCCCCTGGTCTTCGCTAGCATTTCCTCAATCCTCGGGAGGGGGAATTTCTCTACAACAATGTTCTTATTCAGTTCTCTCAAATCCACGCAGAGCCTGACCTTCCCATTGGGCTTCATGACTACTACCAGGGGCGCAAGCCATTCAGCGCATGTGATCGGTTCAATTATTCCCTTCCTCTCCAAGTCTCGGAGTTCCGTCTGGACAGCCTCTCTTACCGCTATGGGTACATTCCTCACCTTGTGGGCTACTGGGATGGCCCCTTCCTTGAGCACAATCTTGTGCTGGAATTTCTCCATTCTTCCAACCGTGCCCCCAAACACTTTTGGGTAGTTCTCCTTCCATTTATTCAGATCAGGCCACACTTCCGGTTCCGTGAGAAGTATTTGTTCCTTCCCTCCTGGGTCCAATTTGATTCCTAGATCGCCCTGATCTAGCCAACCTAAGACGGAGGGTCCCCTCTCTGCTATGTACAGCTTGCACAACGCCGATCGGCCTCTGAATTCGAATCTCAGGCGTCGGAATCCCACCATTGGGATGCGATCGCCGTTGTACGTGACTGGTCGAATGTCCAATCTCTCCAACTCTGGGCCTAATTTCGGTCTGAACATTTCATCCCAGACAGCCTTTTGAACTATGGTGTAGGGGGAACCTGTGTCAGCCACAACACTGATGGTAATACCGCCCATAGTCATTTCCAGCACGGGTTTGGTCGTCCTCTCCCCTTCCACACATAATATCTGGTCATATATGCATAGGACGGTGACCACATCTTCCTCTGCGACCCCTTCCTGATCCCCTTTGCCCTGGTCAACACATTTCACTACGCCCTTAGATAACTTCTTCCGACACACTTTCTCGTAGTGGCCTATGATGCCACAATGCAGACATTTGGCCCGGAACGCCAGACATCTTCTGTCATGTGCCTCGTGGACCCAACTTCCACACCTATAGCACGTTTTCTTGTTGTCGCTACTTGCTTGCTTCCCTTGTGGCCCGGAACTACCCTGCCATTTGTTGGCTCCTTTGGGTACTGGGTTCTTGTGTCTCTGGTCTCTGTGATGGTCCTCCTCCTGTATCTTGTTCACCATGGTTGGGGTTGCTACGTCCTTCTTGGTCGCGTCAGCACACCTCCGTGCGAGCTCTGCTCTTTTGACAATGACCATTACGTCATTGAGTTTGGTGTCCCCACTTGCCCATAGCTTGTCCTGCACATTCGTGCTGGTCGTGTGCATTACTATCTGATCCTTGATGAACTCGTCTTCCCAAAGTGCATACCTGCACGTGGTCGCCAGCTTCCTCAAAGCCGCGACATACTCTTCTATGGACTCTCCAGCCCGTTGTTTCCTCTGCTGGAAATTGAACCTGTCGACTGATACACATACCGTGGGTCGATAACGTTCATCTAGATCTTCGACGGCGTGGGCATACACGTCATCATCAGTACTTTCTCTCTGTTTGGGCACCAAGCTCTTGTAAATCCTGAGTCCCTCCGGTCCCAAGTTGAGTAACAGTATGCGTTTCTTCCTTTGTGGGGTAAATTTTTCCTCATTCTCGTCCTCCAGGACCCCTATGAAATTGTCAATATATTCCTTCCAGTCCTCCCACTTCATCAGTGGGTCCCCTGGTTTCGGTAGGAATTGTACTGGTGCAATTGCATACCCTGCTGGTGTGCTCATTTTAACTTCCCTGGTTACGCTTGTTTTGTCTTCCTTGCTGGTGGGGCTCTCTGGGGTGCTGTCCTTCGTTACTGTGCTGGTTTTCGCCTGGGGACTCTCCGTTCTAGTTCCCACTTCCTCCTCTTTGGTAGCCAGCTCTATTCCTCCCTGACGCGTTCTGCGGGACCTGCACGTATATTCTGGCTGTGGTAAGGTGTCTGTGTCCCCTTCTCGACCTCTTTTGCCGCCTGTATGGGTAACCGTGGCTCTGTCACGCTCTTCAGGTTCGCTGTACCTTCCGTTCGTGCTGTCGTGACCCTTGTGCTGTTCGGATTAGCTGGCCGCACAGGGTGGATCTCTGCCTTGCTCAGGGTGGACTGGGGGGCTGTGCTCTCTTCCGCCGTCCACGTGGTGGGCCCGTTTTCCTTTTTTTTTTTCTTTGGCATGGTTCTGCTGGGCCGATCCCGTCCTCGTCGCCACTGTAACGTCGCTGCTATCAATGACCACTCTGATGCTTTGATGTGCTTCAACTTATATTTATTACACAAGTACAGTTATACTGAAGAGCGCCGGCCGTTGCTGCCTTCTCTCCTCGTCTCCAGCGCGCTAATGCTAAGCGCGCGCATCGCCTACAAAATGGCCACACGCACGTCACGTCTGCGTGACGTGCATAAACTAGTATGCTCACTACACAAATGGGTGGAGCTTCAAGTCCATACCTGAATACAGCATGCATTCCAGATCAGCGCTTGCGCTACCCAGGCTCGATCTAAAAAGCATCTTGCTTTTTTTAGATTGGACATGGTTACTTTCGACTTTAAGTTGATGGTAAATGCATTTCTTAAATGCTTGTTTTGTATTTAGGAAATGCTTTGTAAATGTGCTAAGAAATCACAAATAGGAAATCCCTATTTGCAATTTCCTATTTAGGGCATTGGAAAATGCGATTTCAACTGGGTGAAAATTGCATATTGCGATTCCCTGGAAGCCTTTGTACATAGGAAAAGGCTGTGGCTGTTCTGCATTTCTTCATGGGCCGAAATTGAGATTTAGCCGGTTAAGAAATGCTAAAGGCCTTTGTACATCTGGTCCATAAATTCAGAAAGGAAGTATGCAATTTCATACACCACAGTGATGTAATTGTATTACCTGCTATTTCATGCAAAGGGGCTGGCAAGTGTTTCGTTCCAAACATCTATATAAATTGAGGCTCAATCTCAGAAACATTATAATGAAGGGAGATGGTTACTTTTGTGAAATTTTATTCATAAAACCCGCATTTATTTGTGCAATATTTCCGTCCCAGATAAAAACATCTCTGCATCTCTGCTTTTGGAATACCATCAAACAAACGTACTGGTTTGAGCACGGATGAAATTATGGCTGCTGGAGATTTTAATCAAGTTATAGGTAAGTTAGAAGTCTAAAGGCCAATTTAATCGGAAAAAAGCTTATAAAGCATCTAAAGCCACTTTTTCAGTTAGATCACTATGTGAAAGAAGGAGAACATTCAATATTGATGCATCTAAATGTTCATTTTTATCTGCATTCAAGGATAATATTCAGAATTGACTATAGGTCCAAAAAAATGGAAACAAGGAAAAAATCAAAACTAAGTGTGTAACTTAGCGCAGACTCAAGGTCTGATCTCATCTATTGCATTTTTTTGTATATTCTGTTTGCTACTTAACTACTAACTAAAACTCGCCCTCAAGGCTAATATCTTCTTTAATGCAATAGATGAGATCAGACCTTGAGTCTGCGCTAAGTTACACACTTAGTTTTGATTTTTTCCTTGTTTCCATTTTTTTCCCACCTTTCTTCTGTTCTTCTTTCCCATGCCTCTTTTCCTTCTCCTGTCTTTTTCATTTACTTCAAAATTTAGACCTCTTGGTCCAAGCACAACCATTCAGAGGTATGTGTTGGAATATTTCATATTGAATCACAGTGCACTTATTGTACGCATGATCTCTCACACTACCGTCGAACTAAGTATAGCACTTCACTATAAACAGTTTCGGCATAGAATCACAGATTACTGTACACAGACCGAACACGATTTGTTGGGGTGTCAATGTGCATGAGTGCTCAATCAATCGCATGGAATGTACACAATACCGGTATATAGCGAATGATGTAACTGAGGGCACCTTAGCACTCCAAAGGATGTCTTCCTCAAACCTTCTCAAGGGTATAGACCTATGCATGAAGTTATCTCACTTGATGCTTGTCTCGGTAGCCGGCCCGAAGTGGTATAGAGGATTTCATTTGCCATTTACAATTGTATATATTCCCAAGAATAGCCCTTTTTTCTGTATTGTTTCCAGCCCTGAAGATTCACGAGATGCGGTGAAACACGTGTCGGCTGGTTGTTCTCAAGCTGTGATATATTAAACAAGGAGATCAAGACTTTTTTGCCAATATATGTCCATTTATTTGCACCAACTGCTTATTACTTTGTGTATTACTGTTGTTTCTCTGCACTCAATTGTAAATTTGTTTATGGCCACATCGTGACCTTCTTATACTCACTGAGTGTGTGCATAGGGTATGTCTCTTTATGTATGAAGTAACACACTGAATGGAAGGAGCTTGGTCCTTTTATACCCATACAGGGGCTCAAATGAAGGCGGTACAAGTACTAAATGCTGGTTGTAGGTACATATAAGGTCATACAGAAAGTGTACAGGCAACAAGTGGGAGGAGCTAACAGTTTGCTAATTCTGGTGGACACATCCTGACAGTTACAGACTACAGCAGCTGCAAGCTCAACGGAGCATGTGCGAAAGTGGAAGATGCTAAATATATCTAGTCTCTAGGCAGATTTCAAGAGCAGTTAACAGAAAGGTAGGACAGAGCACATGGCAAACACATGGCAAACAAAAGGGCTGACAGAAATACAAAATGGATTCCACAAAACGGACAAGATAGTCTCTAAATACAGGGGGCCTTATTTAGGAAGGCCTTGCGTCAGTTTTGCGCCGCCGGCGCGTCACTTTTTGTGACGCACCAGCGGTGTAAAAAATGCGCCTCGTTGCGCCATATTTAAAAAGTGACGCATCTAGGTGGATGCGTCACTTTTTAAACCCCTGCGTCACATTATACCTGCGTCAGGTATAATGTATGCAGAGGGGGCGTTCCCCCGCAAAAAGCCTCGTAATTTACGTCAAAATCTTGCGCCTGCCTCACAGCAGGCGTAAGACTGACGCAAGCCCTTTCACATGGGGCTTTCTCCATGTGAAAGGATGCATTGCTGGAGGTGCGTCACTTTTGTGACACACTCCAGCAATGCGTCACTTTTGCGCTTACAGATACGTCAGAAATACTGACGTATCTGTAACTCCTTGCGACATGATGCGTCATACATTAAATATGACGCATCAGGAATGTCGTAAGGAGTGCGCAGTGAAAAGTGACGCATCGCTGTTTTCACGCAGCGATGCGTCACTTTTCATAAATGAGGCCCAGGATGTCTTCTGCTAATGCTTAACCTAATCACTGCCAAATTACAGCAGACAACCCTTTCAGCATTAGCTGAAGACATTCGTTTATCTGGGGTAATCTAGATTCACATCCTGTACATTGATGCTCACCATCTCAGTGATTTTTTTATTTAACCTTTGTTGTGCTTTTATTTCTGCAATATTCCTTTTGGCAGGTGTACAAGCAGTGATACACATGGAGCAAAGCATAGGACCACATTGTATACAAGTACAGCATGTAAATAGTATCACCAGTAGTATACATAGAATAGTCAGTAGCTTCCAGCCCCAAGTAATAAAGAGTGTTTGTATCCAGTTCGAAAATGTCCATGTACCGGTCTCTGTATGAATTTCTGCAGCAATCTTATGCAGTTTTGAGATTGCATCATATACTGAAGGTGAGTGATCTGGTATATATATGCAACAACTGCTACCGATGATGCGACATGCACCACCTCGATCCGCCAAAATCACATCAAGCACCATTCTGTTTTGGAGTGCTACAATCCTTGCAATTTGCAGTTCCTCTGTAATATTCCCAAGTGCCATTGCTGTTTGATTGGTGACAGCTTCCACAACACGAGTCAATCGCCTTATCTTTCTGCTATTCAATGCAGCAACTACAAAGAAGAACAGTCCCAAATTGAAATCAACATATTGTTGCAAAGTGGTATCAGTCTGATCGACCTCATCTGTACCTATTGTTCGTTTGTATCTATTCTTGGAAATGTTATTATACAACTTTTAATTTTGGTGATAAGATGGAGGGGCCAAAAACACAGGTGGTAACAAAAATGATATGTAACATACACCAGACCACCCAACCGGTAATTGATAGTATCCTTTATTACCACACGCAAAATACGTGTTATGTGAAGACGTAAAACTGCTGTTATTAGCACCTTCAATAGTCAAAGTCAAAATACATTCACTCCGTCCTACTGGAATTCTTCCAGCACTGCCAATACATAAATCTGCTTTAGCTCTGGTCACAGAAATTACAAAAGGTCCAGTGTTCTTGATGTTCCTCATATTCGTGAAGACATATGGTGTCGAAAAATTGTCCGGTTGATACTCTTCCCATTCACATTTAGTCCCTTCAGATTGAGGATAACCATCTTTATCCTGATAGCATACTTTATTTAAGTGAAAGAAAATTCCACCTACTGAAGGTTTTCCGGAAGCAAACAGAAGTGCATACCAAGCTTGACAAGAACCAATATAGAAAACGGTAGAGGAATAAAAGGTGTTCCTCCTTTCTTTTGGTGTGCAGGTATCATCCCACACACGCAACAGTTGGTAGCATTTGTGGCAATGTGCGTATGATGCAACATCTGGATGAATGTATTATTTAGGTAGGATTGTCAATGCTTCTGCTCATGGTAGGGAAGCGCAAAGTAATGATGTTCCACTGGAGCTGGAGAAGTGGCAACAAAAAGCTGTCGAGCAGGAGACACTATCTCAACGAACCAGGTGATTATTGCCATAACCGCCAGAGTAACAAAAAAACCTTATAGCACAAATGATTCTTTTGTTATTCATTTCAGCAACAGCGATAATTGATCTTTCTAAATACTCGTTGAAAACAATCGATGGAGCTCTTATCCCTGGACAGCCATTGATTTCTTCACCACGGGCCAAGATGGGTGTCACTACACTATGTAGGACTGATCCCCCCCCCTTGCCATATCGGCGTTCCATTTCACTAACCCAGGGCGGTAGCTCAATCAGTCTTTTTCGGCAAAGCAGATTCTTTCCTTGGTCTCAGCTGATATTGGGATTCTCCAGCGAACGTGTGGTCCGGGAAGACTTCTGCAGGTTCGTCAGGTGAGATAGCTTGACCTTTCTCCATCGCCAGAATCTCTTAATGGTCGGTCAGCACAGCAGATTCCACCAAGGCAGGCGACACATGTTTGCAGTGTGTGCTATGGACCAAATTCTTCTTGTTCGTCACTCGAACTGCTGTCCTTGTCGCAAGGAGCACCTGCTCTGGTCCTCGCCACCTCGGCTCCAAGCTGTTCGATCTGTCGAAGACCCTGACCATCACATGGTCGCCAGGACAGAGTTCGTGGGACTCACCTGTAGATCTGTCAGGAAGCGCTTCTCGAACCTGTTGATGAATAGGGATCAAACTGTTGGTTAACTGTGCCAAATAATCATTCAACAGAACACAAAGAATATCATGTATGGGGCATGGTTTAGGAACTCCCCAAATGTTCATCGGTCTCCCAAATACTATCTCATATAGTGTAAGCCCAGATCGTAGGTGTGGCACCGTTCTTATGGACAACAATGCCAAAGGTAGTGCATCTGGCCATTTTAAAGACGTGAAAGCCAGTATTTTCGCCAAGTTCAATTTTAAAGTAGCGTTGTACCTTTCCACTAATCCTGCTGATTGCGGGTGGAAGACTGTATGGAATTTCTGTTTGATCCCTAATTCTTTCAGGACATACTCAACAACTTTTTTTTAAAACTTTGCTTATTGAGTTTTAAGCATACAAGGCATAGAACAGCCCAATACATTAACAGTCCCACATTTATATTGACAAGAATAATGACATTCAATACCACTCGCAGTATGTAGAGGTACATGCAGGTACCAATTATACATTGTTATGTCGGGGGGGGAATCCCACAAAGTTATCTCATCAAAACAGTCTCAGTAGGCAGCACAAGGATACACGTTACAGGCAGTAACATCGTAGTATCAGTCTACATTACGCAGTGCCAGATCTTCATGTCAATGTAAGAGTTCCAGCAGTAGTGGAGCTAGTAGCGTTTGGTGAAGGCTTATATAATAGTGTCTGAGCTATCAGTGTAAGGTGCGTAGAGGGCCGTCAACACGTAATCTCTATCAGTCATTCCCCACCCTGTGCATTTCCATCCTTACCATCCGGAAGGTGCGGGCACGGGAGTGTACTTTACGTTCTGAGTTCTCAAGCATCAATAGTGTATTAGTCATCTGCGTCATTTTGCGTTAGCAGGTAGCATGTTAGGGGTGCCCAGATATCCGCCGGTCTTGAGGTTGGAGGGAGCAGCTCAGCATACGTAGTTAGCTGTTCCTGACAATAAACATGATCGTCTAACCAATCCTTGAATTTAGGAGCCCGCCCTCTACCCCATCTGCACGCCACCCGTCTTTTGGCCATGAGTAGCGCCAATGCAAGATATTTACGGTGTGCTGCTTGGATTTGTTCCACGTATCCCAGTAGCTCTAGGGCGGGAGAGGGAGATATCTCCTCATTGATCATGTCTGATAAAGTCTTAAAGACTTGTGTCCAGTACTTCTGTATCCCCTCACACTCCCATGCCAGGTGTAGAAAATCAGCCCCTGGAGCGTGACAGCGGTCACAGGTGTCTGTATCTCGCAGTTGATACCTATGCATGCGTGCAGGGGTGAAGTAGAGTCTGTGAAGGAATTTATAGTGGATAATTCTAAGCCTGCTGCTTGTTGATATTCATTCTGTCTGCTGTGTGCAAAAATCCCATTGTCTGTCTGAAAGTTCTATACATAATTCCTGGTCCCATTTAGCCCTAGCACCTGGTGGGGCGAACTCTCTTAATCCCTGCACAGATTTATAAATCGTCGACACCAATTTCTTGGCTGTTCCTCCTAGTAAAATCCTATGTAGCGGTGCAAAGATAGGAGGTTCATTAGGAAAGTCCGTCATGAGCGCCTTAAGTCCCTGTCGGAGCCTAATGTATAAAAAGGTATCCAGAGGTGATTGCTGTGCACCCATGAACATGTGTTCCCGGGTTCTAAATTTACCTTCATGATAAAGATCCCCCATGTCTTAATCTTCGTGCGTTCTAATAGTTTATGAAAGAGCACTTCTTGTAACAGGGGCATGGTGGGATGGTAGACCAGTGGTATAAGAGGCGAATATAACAGGGGCACTCCCAACAAGTCCCGTAAATGGGCCCATGCACTGTTCGTGCTCATCACTGTGGAGGATGGCTCATTTCTGCCTGGGAGTGGGCTATACAACGCGCCCTCTATAGGAACCGGGTGAACCAGCCAGTGCTCCGCCGCTATTTGGGGCATATATCTGGGCTGATGTATCCAGTAGAAGGCGTAGTGCGCTTGCGCGCTATAATAATAAAGCTCGAGGTCAGGAATGCCAAACCCTCCATGCATATTTGGTCTCATAAGCATTTCCCACTTTAGCCTCGGGCCTTTGCCTCCCCAGACCAGTCGAATTAATTCCGACCTGAGTTTTTGAAAAAAGTACATTCCAGGGTAAAAAAGGCATGTTAAGGAATAAGTACAACAACTTTGGCAATAACACCATTTTTATCAGGGAGGCTCTGCCCGCCATAGAGAGGGGTAAAGCAATCCAGCGTGTTACTTTGTCCGAGATTTGGACCAAAGTGGTTCCGTAATTCGCTCTCATCAGCTCGTCCCTGTCATTGGATATATGGATTCCTAAATATTTAAGCTCGTTGTCACACCACGGTATGGGGTAGTCCATAGGGAATCTAGTTGTAGCCCTCATAAGTGGAAAATAGCACGACTTACTCCAATTTATTTGAACTCCAGAGAGTCTAACAAATTTTATGAATTCCCTGAGGATAGGGTTCATGTGCTGCTGCGGGTCTCGGATATACAATGTAATGTCATCGGGATATATTGAGACAAGGATTTGTCGTAAGTTGCACTGCAGGGCCTTATCGTTATGGTGTTGTCTTAGTTTCGCTGCTAACGGCTCCACTGTGATCGCAAATAGCGAGGGCGATAAGGGGCATCTCTGTCTAGTGCCTCTCGTTATAGGTATGGCTTGTGACATTTTCCCATTAATAACTACTTTGGCTGTGGGTGATTCATATAATAACCTGATCCAGGCAAGGAAGATCGGGGGAAATCCCATATGTTCCATAACTGCAAGTAAATAATCCCACTCCAGGGAATCAAATGCTTTTGTAGCATCTAGGAATAGGGCTGCTATTGGTAACTCTTCAGAGACGTTGTTCAAGATCGTAAAGAAGGTTCTCAAGTTGTGCGAAGTCGCCCTGCCGGGCACAAAGCCTGATTGGTCTGGCAGGATCAAATTCTCCATGAGGAGATTAAGATGCGTGGCTATAATTTTAGCTAGAATCTTGACATCACAGTTAAGTAGTGATAGAGGTCTATAAGAATCACACTGCTGCAGTGATTTTCCTGGCTTTAAAAGCGATGTTATAAGGGCCATTCTCATGGATGGGGGCTGGTGGCCCACCTCAAGTACATCCTCATAAACTTCCCACAGCACCGGGGCCATGAAGTTGATGTAAGTTTTATAACATTCTATAGGGATTCCGTCCGATCCGGTGGCCTTGCCCGATTGCATGTGCATTATGGCATCTCTCACTTCGTGCAGTTTGAACGGAGTGCTGAGAAAGCGCTGTTGTGTATCACTTAGCCAAGCCAGCGACACATCACCCAGATAATCAGTGAGGTCGAGTTTGCCTGCTCTAGTAGAAGTGTACAATTTAGTGTATTGCAAAGCAAAGGCGTTTAGGACACGCATCGTATCTCTATATACCCTTCCATCCCCCTCTTCTATTTCAAGTATTACATTCACAGGTCACATCAGTTTAATTGTCGCTGCCAGCGCTATCCCCGGTAATTCCCTTTTCCCCATATCTACGCGCTGTCCAGTATCGGCCTCTGAATTTCGATTCTCTGACAGCCTCTTCTTTATATTGCGTGAGTTTCTCTCTAATTTGGGAGCGTGTTGCTGCTTTAGGGTGCAATGTCAAGGATTCTTCTAGCTGCTTTAAATCGCGTTCCAGATTTGAGAGTGCTGTCATTATACTTTTTAGGACGCCTGCCCCCTTTGCTATGCAAATTCCTCTCAACGTTACTTTGAAAGCCTCCCATATCACCTCTACACTAACTACAGACCCTTAATTGCACTGGAAAAATCCAACACTTCCTCTCGGAGTTCTTCTTGAAAACTTGAATCTAGCAGCATAGGGGGTTGTAATCTACAAGGAGTCTTGGGGGGCCCCAGGTCCTCGGCAGAGAGGGTAATCCTTCTGAACTACCGGTATCGAGGGAGAAGGCACACGCTGCTCGTGATCGAAAACTGATGGGTTATGGACAGTGAATAAATACGTCTTTTGGTGACCCTTTGATCATGATGCACAGAAGGATTTGATTGTTATCCTTCACAATAAGGCCATTCATGCCTCACACTTCTGATGTCCTGAAAACTAAAATTTGGAAAACAAGGGATTTGACCACTGCTACATGTAATAAGGCCGGTAATACCATTTACTACTTACCTTTGAACGGATAACCACGAATAATATAGAGAGCTCTGTGGGAAAGATTTTGAAAAAAACGTATGAATACCTTTCGCCCTGAAGAAGTCCTACGGACGAAACGCATTGGCTGCGTTTTTTAATTGAAGATTGTTAATAAAAGCAAGAAAAGAACTCTACTGAAGTGTTCCTTTCGGATTATTGTATTGATTGCTATTGTTAAATGTACACTATGTGGAGTGCTTAACCATTGTGCTGTTTGAAATCAGGATATATCGAGAAGGGCACTCCGTCGTATGACAATGTTTTTTGGGTGCGCACTGCCTTCAGAGCCACATGGCGATCACGGTAATTCAAAAGGCGTGCAATTATGGGTCGTGGTGGTGCTCCGGGTTTGGGCCGCGGCCCAAGTGATCGATGTGCCCTCTCAGCAATGAACTGTGATGAGAATGCTTCTGAGCCAATAGCAGTGAGAAAAAGTTTTTCTATAAAGTCCTCCATTCGCCCAGTGTTTTGGGATTCTGGAATGTCCGTCACACGTATGTTGTTGCGCCGGCTCCGGGCCTCCAAATCCTCATTTTTAGCAGCAATCACTCTTAAGAGGTTATTCATCCGTATAAGCTGCGACGTGTGGGATGCCGTTACGTCATCACTATCAGATATTCTCCTTTCAGCTTCTTTGATCCGCTCGTCATGGAGGTCGCGTTTATTGGCTATGGCGTCCATTCTTGAAGACATACGGTCCATTTTATCCACAACCGTCGCAAATCCCTGCCGCATTTCCAATATTATCTGTTGCATGTCTATTTCGGGCGTCGCTGGACTTCGCCCCGCCACCTCTGCCCTGCCCTGGCCACAAGAGCCCGTCGTGGGTTTAGGGCCTCTCTTGCCTGCGGTTTCGAAGCTGAGTTTCGGTTGGTGGGTATCTTGTTTACCCATGATGTCGTTGCGATGGCCGAGTGAGTTAGTAGCGTCTTCCAGTTTTCACACTACCATTACTCCACAGCACGCAGATCTCACTGTATATGTCCACCTTGTTGCTCTAGCTGTACTCCAGGTAGTTGTGTGCGTGTGGATTAATCAAAAGCAGCGCTATTCTCAATGTGGGCACCCTGCTATAAACACCAGCCAATGTTTGCAATAGTCCGATTCTTTCCATTTTGAAAAAAGATACTATTGCAAACATTGTAAGGGACTTCTTCCACAACCCCCTCTTTAATCAAATCATGAGCAATGTGTGTAAGTGCTTCTTCTCCTTCTCTAGAAATTTGATACTGAGGCAGTCTTGGCAAAGAAGCACCCTCCTTGACACTAATATGCACTGGCAGAATAACCATTTGTCCTACATCAGTGTCTGAAGTAGCCCACAAAGTACTAGGTAGTGAAGCTAATGCAATGTCCTCTGTAATAATACAGGATCTCTCAATCACAGGGTAGTTGTCATTCAAAATAACCCGTACTCCTTCCGGAGAACATTGTATCGTATTCCTGAAATATTTGAGCATATCAAGATCTACAATATTATCTGGTGTGTTTGGAGAGAGCAAAAACGGACACGGGCAGTACATTTATGGACATGGAAAGGAAGTGGTTGTGACAGTGGGCTAAGGGAAGGTGTTCCATCGAAACCTATCGATGAAATAGTTAAGTCAGACAAGGCAGCCCTAGGAACCAAGTGTTTAGACAAGGCGCTATGAGTAGCTCCTGTATCAACCAGAAACTGATCAGTAGAACCCAAAACATGTGCTGTAACATAGGGACCCCTCTGATCTACTGGAACTTCAACTGATTCCTTACCACATCCTAGGCAATCCTATGCATAAGCAGAATCTTGTAAATCAGACGGCACATAGTCGGACATTTGATATTGGTTCCTTCTATCAAAAGTGTTAAACCCATCCTGCCCACGTGTATTAGCATCAAACCTAGCCAATCATTTGTGTTTCCTCTAGGCCCTGAATATCCTGAGCGATTTCTCATTTGTCCCCGACCACGTGGACACAGCTGAGCATGCAGTACGGGACAACCAGAAAGCCAATGTCCAAATTTCTTACAGTAAGCACACTGATCAACAGACAAATTCGAATGAGTATAGGAAGGAAAGGACGAACCATAAGATCCACGTCCACCTCTATCATTACCTCTAGAAGGCGGGCCATAAGCTTGACCCAACATAACCTTTGTTTTCAACTCTTTAGACTTTTTATCCCCATTACTTTTAGCTTCTAATTCTTGTCGCTCATAATACTGAGCCATAGTTAGGAGAGAAACCGGAGAAGAGGTAGTCCATGAACTCTCACTCGCCTTTAGGCGACTAGCTATTCCTGGCAAAAGGTTTGCGACATTTATCGACAAACAGATGCCTACCCGTGTCATCTGTCAATGACTGGCCACTAAAATCGTGGAATGCTTCTTCAAAGCGTGTGAAGAAGTCAGAAACTAATTCATCTACCTTTTGCTTGTGAAGACGCTAACATTGTCTAATCTATCTTTTTAGGGTGAATGATCGTCTTTAACTTAACTAATATAGCTGCCGGAAGATTTAAAAGGAACTGACACGGTTTCTGTGCAGGTTCTCTATCTTCATCTAACTGCTCTAAATCTTTCCACAATGTTCCAAATGTTGCACGATCATCAACTTTACGCACCGTTCTCCACATATCAGGCGGTAATATTAGTCCAAAAAACAAATCAATATCAGGCAAAGTCCTAGTACAAGAGCTAATGGCACCCTCAACTTCCTCATAAAAGGCTGCTGGATTCATTTGCGGATCAGGCAATGCATTTTTAAGGGCCATAACATCTGATCTATTCCAAGGAGTGTAAACCCAATTATAAATAAAATACCCTTTTGCATCTGTAGAAGGCTTATCATCACTTGTACCCGTTCCCTTGGGAGGAACATATAAAGGCGCAGCTTCCCGCATGGGTTTCACATTAATTACAACATTCTTCTCTGTTTCAGGAGTAGAAGTTCATGCCATGTTGATTCGGGATGTTGGTGCAGCTGCGTCTGCTGCCTTTTTCTCCTCTCGCAAACGGACTGCGTCAAAACGCAGTTTAACCAAGCGTCTGACCGTGTCAGCCACCTGGGAGAAGACAAAAAGACCTTCAGGTGGTTGTTTACAATCAGCTGCTACATCATCGGGCTCCATTTCTACCGAATATTTTCTAAACCGTTCAATAACCTCTGCTGCAAATGTATCGGTAAAATATATTTGCTCCCTTTCCTGCCAATCTTTTATACTATCTAAAAGTTCAGTAACAGCTTTAGTACTAAGAACGGCTTTACGTGCAGCAGATCTAATCTCAGACTCACGTTCAGCAGATAACATTGAGCGAGTTTCTCGAGCTTTGTCCTGATCTGTAGAAGAGTCCTCATCTGATTCATGAGGAGCAGAAGGAAGAGTATACTGAGGTGGACAACGATCTAATAAGAGAGAATCATCTTGGTTTTTTTTAAGAATAGGATAAAGAGGTCTACGAACAGCTAATTGGCCATTTTTCTGTAAATGACGCTCCCTATCTTCCCTCTCTTAAATTTCTTTCATTTCCCTATTGTTCATTTCCAATGCTTTCGCATGAATGGTCTTACGTTGTTCTTTTTCAATCAAGGCTTGCTCACGCCTCCTTAGCTCACGCACTTCTTTCTCCCACATTCGCACACAGTCAAACATATCTTGCCTAGCCTTTCGCTTAAACATTTATTGCTCCACATACTGAATCTTTCGCAAATCTAATGACCCATGAATAGGCCAATGCAACTCAGGATCTTTACGAGTGTATTTGTTCCATAACATGCTGTACATTATCGAAGAAATACCATACTTAATATACATGTCCCTATTAGGCGTCCTCTCCGGGGGGGCCGGTTGTGCTTCGTCGAGTTTCAAACTGGTACAACTACAAAAGCAACACATCCTACGAAGTGCACTGGAAACAGGCATGCCACAAATAGTGCAGAATATGCAGTATTATAATCAAAGTAGCGCTTAATGTACTCTTCGTACGTTGCGCCGTTCAAACAAATTCAAATAGAGAAAAATCTCCTCATTACCTGCCTATATGAATTTCAATTCATATATAATTATCAAACAAATTCTAATATTGGCCAATCTTACAAACAAAAGCCGCGGTAAATGTTACTAAACTTCCTTACCAATCAAAGGCATCAAAAAACCAACAGCAAGTGCCGCAGAACGGCTCTTACCAATCAAATGGTGTCCAGGTTCCAACTGCAAAGTTCTCAAATCGACCAAATGGTCACTGCACGGCGAATAAACAGAAGAGATCTCAGTCGAGGACCGGCGCCACCTGGATGGTCAGATCAGAAAGAAACGAAAAACGCTGTGGTTGCCAAGACTTGTGTCTCCTCAAGCAGAGATCGCGTCCAAAGCAAGATTCCAATCCTTAGTCTCGACCACTCCTTCGGGCATCCGAGTCACCAATGAGCGCCACGTTGGAAGCGCCAATTTGTAGTAGTGGGCCTCAGCAAGGCCTACCAGTGCTAGGGGTTCTCCCTTCTCTGCACAGAGTCCTCAGACCAATAGGAGGCAGTTGGCATATAAACTGGAATAGAAAATACAGAGTTTATTAAACCTCATGAGGTGGAACTACATTCACACAGCACCCTTCGGTAATGTATGAAGTAGCATACTGAATGGAAGGAGCTTGGTCCTTTTATACCCACACAGGGGCTCAAATGAAGGCGGCACAAGTACAAAATGCTGGTTGTAGGTACATATAAGGTCATACAGAAAGTGTACAGGCAAGAAGTGGGAGGAGCTAACAGTTTGCTGATTCTGGTGGACACATCCTGACAGTTACAGACTACAGCAGCTACAAGTTCAACTGAGCATTTGCGAAGGTGGAAGATGCTAAATATATCTAGTCTCTAGGCAGATTTCAAGAGCAGTTTACAGAAAGATAGGACAGAGCACATGGCAAGCACATGGCAAACAAAATGGCTGACAGAAATACAAAATGGATTCCACAAAACGGACAAGATAGTCTCTAAATACAGGATGTCTTCTCCTAATGCTTAACCTAATCGCTGCCAAATTACAACAGGGGGTCCTGATTTTTTGCATTGGGTATATTTATGAAACCTTTTAAAAAATATTATAAACAGCGTTAAATGGGAAAAACACACTAAGCAGGAGTTTGTTAGTGTTTTTGGTTTGTATCCCAACATTTTCCAGTAATGCTTTAGATTCTGATGAACTGGAGAATGACATCCATTGGAGGAAGTGCTTTTGGCTAATCAATCATTAAAAAGGCTGGAGATGTGGCTTAGCAGATAATGGTGGTGGACATGATCGGCTGAGCATCTGCCAACCAACACACCCTGGAGCTGAAGATACTGAACCACACTGCCCAACACATGCAGAACCGAGTGGGTAGAGTCCCTGACTCATGGGGTAGTAGTTTCTAAGCCGGCCCTGCATTGAAGGAAGCTCGTACACCATGATCCGCGGGAGGAGCACCAGGCCCTAAGAGAGACATTTCAAATGACGGCTGGTGAGTCATGTTGCCGGCCGAGCTGCTGAAAAGGCAAGAACAGATACAGAGCTCACTGGGATAAGGTGGGCCCTCCGGTGCTTCAGGCATGCTGATCCAGGACGCCAGTGTCGGTAACCCCCTCACAGAGCTCATCCCTGGTTACCAGTGCACACAAAATGGCAGACTGCGCACCGTAAGGAGTCACAGGCAGTGAGATACACACAAGTGCAGGCTGGGGCCTTGAGCGCTATGGTGCCTAGTACAGCTGTCCCTTCCTGGCCCCCCTCCCAGCCATATATGTTGTGGCAATTCGGGTGACTGCTGGATCTGGGACTTTGCCCATAAAAGGGAGCATTGAAAGACTGCAGGGCTGCAAGTGCTGGTATGCAGTAGAAACTGATGGTGCTCTTTAAGAGAGTGGGAGACACAGTACTGCCGGGTTCTGGGGGACTCTTACGATCTTGTGTGATGCAGCTACAATGTTGGACAGGGGGCACTGGATTGACCGGATGATGTAAGGCTGTGTGAACTGTAACTGCGTGTCAGGAGAGCATCACGGACACACACTGAGGCCAAATGAACGCAGAGGAGGTGAAGGGTTCATCACAACCATGAGAGGGGTGTAACGTGAAACCCACATCACTCGATGCCACACTGCACAGCAGATTTTCCGCATGGCATCCAGAGGTATGGCAAAACACATCAAAGATTTGGGGGATGACTGCAAGTGGCAGTCTTACATTGTTCCCTCTCACTGCCTTTTCTCTACCCTGCCCCACCCAGCAGACTCGGGTGACTGCCTAGACTTTGTGGAGACTTTATGTCAGGTAAAGCATGAGGAAAACCTGGGTGGTGAAAAGTAACCCGTGAACCAAGAATTCGGAGGGGGGCTGGAGCAGCTCCCGGACGGGAGCTTTGATGGGGACTCCCTGGCCATACACGCTGCAATAATACTAGCAGCCATCAAGGGCGCTACACTGACACTGAAGGCTCAAATAGCGGCAGTATTTAACAAGGTCTGAATGCTGTGGCGGGACCACAAGAAGATGGAGATGTGTGTTCGAGATGCAAAACTGGAAGTGGATACAACTCACACAGAGATGCACCCACTTGGAGAAGGCGTGACGGCCCTTACTGACTGGCTGGAGGATGCTGAAGGGCGGTCCAGGAGGCACAATGAGAGGCTGATCGGGGTCTCAGAAAAGGTGGAAGGACCAAATATTGAGCTCTTTGTGGAGGAATGGCTTGGGAAAAAGGTACTTCTGAGCCAACCCTCTTGTTTTTTCTCAGTAGAGAGCGCACAGAATACCGGCACGTGCCACGGCCCATGGGCAGCCTCTGATTGATCAAAGCTTCATTTATAAACTATAGAGACTGCGACAACATCCTGTAGATATACCATAATGACACATAGGCTAAAGAGAGTTGATATATATCCGGACTACACAGCCTTGGTCCCGTAACAGAGAGGGGCGCGTATGCCAGTGAAGAAATTATTACGTCAACTGGGTCTCAAATATGCACTTATCTTCCTGGCAGAGCTTAGAATTGTACACAAAGACAAGGCACAGGAGGCATGGAGTTGTCTGGAGCATCAGGGACTGTGGTCGGATCTAGAGGCCCCAACGGAGAGAAATGGAGTGGCAGATTCAGAAACAAGAAAAGAACAGAATCGGCCCCAGAGCTCCACCGGCAAAAGAACAGATGAGAACCAAGCAGGGAAAGGCAGTGGAGGAAATCAAGAACTGCAGTGACATTCAGGAGAATTCAAATGGAAGGTGCTGTTGCTGGGGGAGGGGGGAGTGAGAGGGGCTCTATGGGGTTAGATTCTGAAACAGAAGAGGAGCAGGCATCAGTCGTCACTCCAATGACATTGGATTAAATAATATGAGCCTCTTCACCTCTCGCACATCGACTGTAAGTACAAGATTGGACTTTTACTGATTTTGGAGGGGGTTGCTGTGGGACATCTGGCTTGTGCCCGGTGTCCACATGGAATCTCCGGAGATGCAAAGGATCGTTTGGGGCGAGTTGGGTGAGATGTTGTGCAGTAGAAATGACCCTAGTGCCTTAGAGGCACACCCTTGCATGAGTAGTGCATAACTTTTACATGTTTTATTGATTAAGGGTACACACATACCATGAATTGGGAGGGTGGTCAAGTTCCAATCACAACACGATAAGGTATGGTGGGGAGGTTACTTCAGAGGAAATTTATGGACACACACAGACACCAAACCAAGCATACAGAGATCGACTGTACCCACAAAGTATAGCAGAAGCCCAACATACATACAACCAACTCCAATGACACAGACGATGAACTTAACACTGTTATTATGGAACAATAGTGACCTTGGTAATAAGGTAAGATGAAGCCTGGTGTCCAGGGCAATTAATAGATGCTGAATCAACATGATACTTCTCCAAGGAACCCATTTACTAGAAGCGCAACACAATTGTCTGGGGAGAGTCATATAGAGGGTGGCATCCTATGCACAATACACATCGGGCTTAAGGGGAATGATGCTCCTGATCAGGAAAACATTGGCATTTCATGTGTCCTGTACATGGTCACATAATGCAGATTGCTACACAGCACTGCTGTGAGAATCGGAGGGTGAAAGTGTGGTCCTCATTAATGTGTATGACTCGCCTAGCCTCCAGTCATCAACCCTCCATAAGCTGGTACATCTCACAGAGAGACTTCCACAGGCCTTCACTGTCATAGGAAGGGTCTTTAACTTAGCACTCAACACACAGCTTGATAGAATGAGCATTATGCCAAAAGGGTAGGCCACAGTGGGTTGATGCTTTTAAGATTTCATGAACATCAAATCTGCGTTTTGTGTGCATTTATTTATAACCTGAACAAGCAACGAACTGGTCCGTTAGGATCTTAATTTCTGGGAGCGGTGTAATCAGATCAGAAGTGAGTACCACTATGTCATCTGCATATGCCAGTGCTCTGCACTCCCCCTATTCATAGTCACCAGTTTGATAACATTGTTCATCTTTAGTTTATCTAAAGAGGGATTGATATAAAGGGCAAACAGCATGGGCCCCCTTGCCTAGTACCTCTTATGATGTCAAATGGGGCTGAGTCCTGTCCTGCTATCCAAATAATGGCCATAGGTGAAGAGTACCGTGCTTTGACTGTCCCTGCAAAGTCTTTGCAGATGCCTTTCCATTGGAGGGCTGCCCAGAGGAACAACCATGAGGCCTGTTAGACCACTTTCTCAGTGTCTAATAAGATTACTCCTAATGGTGATTTTATGGCCTGTACCCAATCCAAAAGGGATATGACCCGGCGAACATGGTCTACCATGTCTCCGCCCCGAATAAATCCATGCTGGCCTGTTGAAATTAAAGGGGTTCCAACCTTACCTAGGCGAGTTGCAAGGTTTTTAGAATAGAATTTGCTATCACAATTAATAATAGATATCGGTCTATATGAACCTGGGTTCAGCTCTGGTTTTCCGTTCTTTTTTAACACAACTATGGTATTCCTCTGCCACGAAGGAGGCACATATCCTCTGTGGGCCTGAAAGAAGTTTGCAACATCTCTTGTTGTAATACCTGAAGAAATGTTCTGTAAAATTCCAATGGAATGCTATCGGGTCCAAAAGCCTTCCCCATAGATACCGAGTGTATTATCGCTTCTATTTCTTCCCTGCTTATTGGGGCTGCCAGCCTATGATTTTGTTTGTATGAGACCTTTGGCATCTATAGAGATGCACAAGACTTCCTGGAGGGGAACCTGACCCGAGCTGTCACAGCGATATGAGCGCAGATGACTTTTTGGTCTACCTTGCCACTGGCAGTCATGGGCAGGAGTGCACTACTCAAAATTATGGTATTGCCGCGCCTTCTCATTCATTTTACAAACTTGCTGTTACACCTTAGACCACCGTTCTTTAAATCTCTGGAATTGGACGTGAGGCGATTCATATGGCATGGAACACATAGTAGGGTGTCACTAGCTAAAATGTATCAACCGCCCAACCGGGGCGGACTTTCACTACCTAATTTGGAGCAATATTATTTAGCGTCACAGCTCCAATGGGTGGCGCGTTGGATTGGCGCACGTCAGCTGTCGGACACAGTGACACAGCAACCTGAGTTCACACAGGCGCAGATAGTAACATTGTTTCCCCCGGGCCGGACAGGCAGTGCGCCTCTACAGGTCTTGTTAGGGGTGGCATATCGATGTTACTGGTGCAGCCTTTACATCAGGCGTAATGTTGTGCCATACACTCCATCACTCCCGATCCTGGGTACCCCCAGACGGTTTCAGGCAATAACCAGTGCAGAGTTCACGCGGTGGGATAACGCTGGGGTGCAGACGCTGTCTGATTTGTATAACGATGGGCTGCTACTCCCGTTTGCAGAATTGGCCGAGAGTTCGGACTTACCACAGGGCCAATTCCTCCTGCATACCGCAATAGTTCAGTCACTTGGCCCACTGTGGAACCTGCCACCCACTTAACCATACAGTTTTTTGCATGAGCTGGGCACAGGCAGGCACCTAACCAAGTGGTTAGCGTGTCCCACCGCACGCACACGGCTCTGCACCTGCTATCCCTCCAAACCCGGTGGGAAGCGGACTTGCAGAGGCCTACCACGGACAGGGATTGGGAAAATATTCTTGAAAGCCCGGTACGAATACCGCGTAACGTTCAATTCCGACCGATACAATATTATATTATTCACAGAATTTATTTAACACCAGTGAACGTAAATAGATATTTTGATCGCACGGATGTCAGATATGCGAGGTGCGATTAAATAGGAGCTAACCTACTGCATATGGTGTGATCCTGCACCGAAAATTAGTACCTACTGGGGTATAGACACCAGTTGTCTAGCTCAGTGCATCAAGCGGGAACTGGGCTGGACGTGGGAGCAATGTGTCTTGGATGGATGGATGGATGGATGGGTTTTTATATAGCGCAATATCACCGCCAGGTCTCAAAGCGCTTTGCATTGGGAACCCGTCCTGGTTTTTCCCTGTGAGATAGCCCCTACTTGGTATCCCCAAGGTGAAAGCCAGGCATCCCGCCGCGGGGGGCCGTTGTGGAGATTAAGCAAGCTATTGCCCAGAGTTGCAGAGTGTGAACCTGTGAATCGAGTAGGCACCGAAGCGAGAATTACCGAGTCCGTGGACATTTTGGGCTCAAGGCCCTGCCGCGTCGGGAATTGAACCCTGGTCCCAGGCCTGATCTCAGCGTCCGGGTCTGCATCCTCTAACCAGTGAGCCACACGTCTTGGGGCTGTACCTCAGATCCAAAAAACACAACGTGACCTCCAGGTATATAGACCTGGGACTCATAGTCGCCAAGAGACTACTCACACGCCATTGGAGATCTCCGGACCCCCCCAGCAGCGGAGGCCTGGAACCAATCACGACTATGCTGGGCACAGGCAGAAAGCGTGACTCTTAAGCGGGAGGATGCTAGAGGACTGTGTAAGCAACCGCTAACCACGGCATGGGACGCAATACTTTCGAACATTCGCATGGCTTGGTGTGACCGCCAGCGGTCGCCACTGGGACCGCCCGCACTTGATAGCGGGCATACGAGTGCCGAAGGCTTATAATGCGGCAAGGAAGGAAGGCGATTACTGCCTTGCCCGGCCATCCTGCACGGACTTGGGCGTGCATGGTTGGTCTTCTACTTAGGTGTGTATACTTAGCTCCCACATTGCAGGACACATCATCTGTCTGGTATTTATTATGTATTAAGGGGATTGGGTGACTGAGTAAACAAAAAGCACGGACGAAATGATATGTTGGGTCGGGTTGAGTGGGTGGGGGTCATTGCGGATATAGCACGCATGATGTGTATGGGCGCGCTGTCAGTGTTTCGGGTGTAGGTTATTCAGTTTTATGTTATGTTGTTGATTCCATATTCAGTAAGTTAAAACAGCATGTTGTGATGTTCAATCGATTATTGGACAAGAATCCTGTACCAGTTGAAATTGGTTAATGTGCCGGTAGTATATGCGTGATCTATTTCTATAACACCATGTTCTGTCTTGTAATAAAAATGTGGACTGAACGCAGAAGAGATAATAATACACTGTAAACTACAAATTGTTGTAAAATCAATAAAAACAAAGTTAAACAAAAAAAATTTGACCTTTGGCATATCCAGATCCATAAAAAGATTTTCTCCAGGCTTGATCCCTAATGATGTTCTAAAACTCCTTAACACCTTAACAACGGCCGTTATATTGCCGCAGTGCCGCGGTTCCGTGGAGTGGGCAGGCCGCATCGGCTGTTGGCCTTTCGCAGCACCAGTGAGGTAGTGCTCGCGACGGCCAACGGCTGAGCACCCCAGATGGTGTTTCCTGTACTTGGCCTGACTGATCGCTAATCCTTAAAACTTGGTTGGCTACTTCTTGCTGTTGCAGAAGTTTTGCTCATAGTCGCCCTGTATTCTTCCCCAGCTCATAAGATTCTGCCCTATTTGCGTAAATTTCATTGCCACCTTGGCCTCAAAGTGTTGATTAATTTTAGATTTTAAAATTGCTATTGTTTGTTGGATCCCCTAGATATCTTGACCCGTAATCATCTTGCTCATAAGTTCGATTTCTGCTACTCTTAGTTGTTCAAACCAACCACAAATCTCAACCTGTATCTAACTGTGATTGTTTGCATGTCCCAGCAAGCAAACAAAGTAGCAGGTATATGCTTCACCATTATCAAATGGTTACGCAAAATCATCTGGATGCTGCCGCCTACTACCCAGAAGACCGTGGTCAATGCCTTAGTGACATCCCGGCTTGATTACGGTAACATCCTATACCTGGGCTCAAATAAGGCAGTGATAAAGCGTCTGCAACTAGTGCAGAACGCTGCGGCTAGACTGCTTTGTAAAATCCCCAGATCTGCTAGGATCACCCAACATCTCAAGGATCTGCATTGGCTTAAGGTTGAGAACCGTATTCGTTTCAAAGCCTTGAGCTACTTATTTAAAATCAAAGCTGGCACTGCCCCCAAATATCTTCAGGCCCTTGCTAAGCCCTACCTTCCAAACCGTAACCTGCGTTCAGGTACAGCGGTAAACTTTGCAGTACCTAGGTTTAAAAGAGCCAGAATAGGCGGGAGATCTTTCTCCTACCTGGGTCCAATGCTGTGGAACACACTGCCCTCTTACATTCGCAAGGAGGAAAGCTATGTGAATTTCAGAAAGAACATAAAAACGTGGCTTTTTAATAAATAATTGCTTTGTCTGTTCTCTCCCCAGTGATTTCTGAGTGTTCTGCGTTTCTGGCGCCGGGAAACCCTTTGTGGGTAGCTGCGCGCCTTATAAATGCTATAAAATAAAAAATAAATAAACTGTGGGAAGAGAACTTAGCTCCGCTGGTAGAGCTTGTGGATTTTTGCATACTCTGCGTTCCGCTGAGAATGCAAAGTTTATGCAGAACTTCAACTCCACACTTACCTTTATTGCGGCGTCTCCGGGCTGCCCTACTCCTCCTAGCCGTGCTCTCTCCTGCAGAAACACCTACTTCAGACGTACAGAGTGGTAGGACTGTGCATGAGGGCGCAGTCCTACAAAACGAACTGAGACAAAATCCTAACTTTACGACTTTCGGTATTCACAAAAGGCATTTAGTAGTAGTAAAGTTAGGAATCCTAACTAAAGTTAGTTAGTAGTAAAGTTAGGAATCCTAACTTTACCACTACTAAATGCCTTTTATGAATACCGAAAGTTAGGAATCCTAACTTTACTACTACTAAATGCCTTTTGTGAATTCCAAAAGTCGTAAAGTTAGGATTTTGTCTCAGTTTAGTAGTAGTAAAGTTAGGAGTCTTAACTTTACTACTACTAAATGCCTTCTGTAAATACCAAAAGTAATAAGTTTAGGATTTTATCTCGGATGAGTTCTGTGAATCAGCCCCTATATGTTTGAATAATTAGAAGTTTTCTCTCAAAGGTCCAGGATGTATGATCTCTAATAACTCCCATTATTGGGAATTCAATAACCAAGGGTCTGTGATCTGAGACAGCCCTCGGGAAACTATCAATACCGACTTGACCCGCCAATGTAGTTGAGACAAAGAAATAATCTAGTCTTTCTAATTTATTATGGGGAGCCAAATAAAATGTAAAGCATGGGTCACATGCCTTATATTTAGCCCAAATATCTACCAACCCATGTTTCTTCACCAGACCTTGCAATATCTTGAAAACCTTCAGTTTTTTAGGGGTAACATCCCTTATCAGCCAGGCTAGCTTGAATCCAGTGGCAAAGTGAGCAAGGGACCCACATCTGGGCAAACCCTGCCTACTTAGGTGAAACAAAGCAAACAGAAGGAGATGATGGACACTTTTCAGACACTCACCCCCAGGCACAGATTTGGGTTGAATCCACCATTGTTCTTTAGCTCACTTCGCCATCCCAGTTCAGACGCAGCTATACGCTGATCAGTCTTGACCCTGGGTCTCATGGAAACAGTCCCACCCGAACAGCCGAGCCAGGTCTTCCCTGGACCGGAAACAAGCATCCAGGGACTGGTTTCAGGGTAACATCCCTCATCAGCCAGGCTAGCTTGAATCCAGTGGCAAGGTGGGTAAGGGACCGACGCGTGGGCATACCTTACCGGCTTATAGAGAACAAAGCAAACACATGAAGATGATGGACGGAGCTCTGAAACTTTTTAGACACTCACCCCCAGTCACTCATCTGGGTAGAATCCATCATTGTTCTTCAAGACTGATATGCATATGGCTGGGTTCAAACTGGAATGGAATGGGGAGCAAAACAACTAGGGTTTTAGGCCCAGATTTCTGTACTGGGGTGAATGTATACATTGTTCCACATTCTGGCCATCAATTGTTGTTTTTGTGTTTAAGTAATCCAATACCTCAGGCTTGTCAAGTTTGGACCCATACACGAAGCAAATTGTACAGGATGCATTACCTGTGGCCAGCCTAAATTTGGGTATTGCCCACTGCCCAAATTTATCTTCTCATTTACAGTACCTTTCTCTTTTTTTGTTAGTACTGCCACCCCATTAATTTTGTCCCTTGATGATTACATGCAGTTGCATGAAATTAAATTAAATGAATTTGTACTTGTAAAGCGCACTTATACCCCAACCGGGGTTTCCTGGTGCTGTACGCATACCGCTGTGGAACCCTTCCTGGCTGTGAAATGTCCACTCCTGGGCACCCCCAAGTTGAAGCCAGGCATCCAGCGCTGTTGGGGCCGTTGTGTAGATTAAGCAAGCTATTGCCCAGAGTAGCAGAGTGGGACCCATGATTAGAATAGGCACTGAGGCGAGAATTATCAGGTCCGAGGAAATTGAACCCTGGTCCCGGGCCGGACCTCTCCACATTATACCCCAGATCCTTCAGCCAACCTTGTTTATTCAAAGGTATGTGGGTTTCTTGTAGGCAAACCAGATCAGCCTTCATAAATAGTAGAATCTTAGCTATTTTGCCTCATTTGTTTTTATCATTGAGGACACAAACGTTTACCGAACAAATCCGAATTTTAACTCCAGTCATTATGTTTATAATCAAACAACCACACTCTTCTAATGCTGCACATTATGATGATGCTCTCTACCATATCCATGTTCTTGCTCTTTACAGCTCTGCAGATGCTATGTCAAGTAATATGAAAAATACAGTTATTTACTTTTACCTCCCCCACCCAACAGGCCCCACCAACCCCCTCCTTCCCTTCCTCCTCTAACCTTTTGCCCCCGCTAATTCGCACAAGCAATTGGACCACCCAGGTCCTGTGATGAAGTGTTGGCCCTCCCAATGGCCCGTCCCATCCCAACCATCAACCTGAAACAAAAAAAGAGGAGGTGATCCCACTTGCTATTCCTGCCCCCCAATGTGAAATATGAAAAAGACAGCATCCTACCACATGAATAAGAAGAGCTGAGAAACAAAACAAAGAAAAAGGAAACAAAGATGGTGGATGGTGGTCTGAATAAGGCCGTTTGTACCCTCCCTTCTGCCTGACCGGTTCAATCATAAATGTGGCCCTCCTTAATGGCATAAAAGTGATGAAGGGGCAGAAGAACCCCTTAAGATCCCAAATTGATTTCTTTTGGGCTGCTGCTTCCCACCTGACCTAACTTGGAGGTGGCTTGGCTGACGGCTGCTTTCCCTCATGGCTACAGCGGGTGGAGCCGGGTGGAAGGACGGACCAGTGATGTCTCTGCTGATGGCTGCTAGGGGAGCGAAGAGCCACGGAGGGGCTTTGAGCTCCGAATCAGGCTCTAATCGACTGGATTTAACACAAATCAAGAAATCTGCGGGGAAATCAGCTCTACATCTGGTAGGAGCTATAATGAAGGGCTCTGCAGTTGGAACCGCTGAATCTGAGGGAGCCTGAACAAATTTGTTTAAAAAGCCTCTGTGTAAAGAGATGGCTCCTAAAGAGAGTGGCAGGGATCCTGCAATGAAGGTGACTCCAGCAGCTGGCTCATCTCTCCCTGGAATTCAGGGGTGAAGTGAAGGAGGAGGAGAAGGAGGGGACATTGACTTTCTACCCACTCCACGGCATCTAGATGTGGTGCACCACAAGGAGCAACCTCAGTCGGTAAACACAGGAGAAGAGGTGACCAAACATCCCCTTACTAGATTATGACATGCCATCCTGTTGGTATGGCTGAGGGTCCCGAAACAGGGGAAGGGAAGGCAGGATCCCCAATCAACATATTGACACAGCACTGTCCCGAAAATAGGAACACAAGGCATATAAATCACCCTGTCTTATGTATAGGAAGGGAACACCTAGTGGCAAAGTTAGACTCAAACAGGGCCAGAAGGCGGAATCTGCAGATA
The DNA here is from genome assembly GCF_964263255.1 of Lissotriton vulgaris. Taxonomy (NCBI): domain Eukaryota; kingdom Metazoa; phylum Chordata; class Amphibia; order Caudata; family Salamandridae; genus Lissotriton; species Lissotriton vulgaris. The sequence goes on along the minus strand of NC_141689.1, from coordinate 1,842,628,000 downwards.
CATTTTTTTTCACTATTGGATATATCTGACTGGTCAGATGCAGAGAGCTTGTCCAAGAGAGTGAATCTAGCAGCCTAGAAGAGAAACAAGGGGAACTTCCGAAGGATACTGCCACTCTCAGGAGAAGTAAAAAAAATATCCTCGCTGGAGAAATCAAGTAAAGATGAATCATGAGCTAAGGGGCTTCTCTGGAACTATTCAATCTCTCCAGTCTTGGAAGGGGGTGAGACAGCAAGTGATAATCCTCCACAAGCAGGAGCAGAGGCAGTTTCATTAGAGTCTAGACAGCCTGCCGGAAAATGCAGGGGGCCATTCGCAAGGTCACTAAACTCTGCTCTGAGCTTACTGAGAGAATGGCTGATGTGGAGAATAGGATTGTTTCACTGGAATACAAGGCCTCATCATAAAAAGAAATGACTGTATCCCTGGAAAACCAAATGACAGATACCCAATGGAAATTGGAAGAATTTGAAAAAGGCTAAGATGCAATAACTTGAGGGTTCTGGGTATTCCAGATGGAGTGGAGGGGATAACGGGATAAAATGTGTTGTTGATCTGCTTAAAGGAGCTCTCCCCACTCTAGGGAATTGGGACTGGGCGCAGGAGATCCAGGGTGCTCACAGATTTCCATTCAAGCAGAAAAGGCCTGTCCCACTAGAAGAAAGCAAACCTCGAGAGATTCTGATGTATGTTGGCAGCTCTCCTTCAATAGTTATACCTTCTTTGTCAGACCTGACTTCTGCCATTCTATAGTAGAACGTAGCTGGCGGTTGCAACAGCTTATTCAGCCATTTCAGAGCAGGGAGGCTCAAGTTTTTTTAATGAATCCAGCTAAGCTGAAAGTTGTGTGGTGGGACAAGCCTTATTTTTTTACATCGGAAATTAAGACCAAAGAGTTCTTACAAACCCTTGGATAAGTTGTTTAGGATCAGGAGTGAATAAAAAGTTGATTCTCTTTCAAATGTAATTTTCTGGTTGTTCCTAGGACAACGCCTTTGTGCAAAGTGAAGGCTCTCATAATAGGTATGAGTCATAATTTGCATCTAAATTATAAAGTTTGGGGGGCGTGGCCAGGATGGCGGGCTGAGTGGTCGCACTCTAAGTGAGCTCCGCCGTCCCTGGACCCTACTCCTGCTGTGCATGCACTGATTCTCCCCCCGGGACACTGCATTACACGGAGCGGAGATCCGTAGCACCAGAGGAGTATCCGTGAGACCGCTGGGCTGACTCCGGACAGGGCACTGCTGCGGAGAGCGAACGGGGCCTCATTCACAGCCTGGTGGAGAGACGGATCCTGCCCGGCCATAATCATCGGCCCGGGGGATTGCTGCGGAATCGCCGACCCTGCCTGCCTGCCCCAGATTTCCGAGCCTCCCATTGCTGCGGGGGCCGGGGGCCTGGACTGTCGGATCCAATCCGATCCATAGAGACTCCGACGCCGGGCCGGCGTCGGACATCACGCGAGGCCGGGGCTCGGGCCTGGGTCCTAGGCCCCGAACGCTGTGGCGGCCTCTCTGACGTGCACTGTGGGCCTTGCCTGCCAGATCGGGACGGACCTGCCTGGCCCGGTGGCACCCCGTCGAAGCATGGATCGGCTGGCGCGGAGGTGAGGAGGGAGGGGTGCCGGACTTTGAGCCTCCTGCTGCACGAGGCCGGACTCGGGGCCATAGAGACTCCGGCGCTGGGCCGGCACCGGACATCACGCAAGGCCGGGGCTCGGGCCTGGGTCGCAGGCCCGGACTACTTTGCCAGCCTCTACGCGGGTCGGCGAGCACTGTGAGCCTTGCTTGCCGGACCGGGACAGATCTGCCTGGTCCTGTGGCACCCCAACGGAGCGTGGACCGGCTGGAGCGGAGGTGTAGAGGGAGAGGTGCCGGACCTGGGGCCTCCTGCTACGCGAGGCCGTGGCTTCGGCCTGCGCCCCGGGCCTCAGAGACGCTGCACTGCGGTGGCCCCCCAGCCCCCCGGTCGGAACTGCAGAACACGGGGAGGCACTCCTGGACCGATGTAGAACCCTGCGGTGAGTCAGACGGCGGGGGGACAGCAGGGCGGACAGTGGCAGCTGACACTCCTTGGGGTCACGGGAGACCAAGAGCTGGACCCCTGCGCTCTCTAGCCGCCTTTGCGCTTGGCCACCGGGATAGCATTGAGACGGGCCCCTTCCTCAGGGGGACCCCTGGCGGCATTCTGGGCCTGACCGTGGGTGAAGGAGAGGGACGGCCGGACATTACTGCGATCCCCTGGTGGCCCTGAGGGTCTGCAGTGGCCTGGCCTGCAGGTCGCTCCCTCAGTGAAGTAGGTGACACCGAGCCCGAGGCCGCGGAGCTTGTGCGGCGGAAGAGGAGAGCAGCGCCGGGCGGATTGGTGCTGAGGGCCCGGGAGGGTAGCCAGTCGTCGAGGGAACGGACCCCTGGTCCCCCCGCAGTTCCTGCTTTATCGGCCCCATAGGTCGGTGGGGTGACGGCGTGGGAGCCCGGCAGCTCAGGTCCTGAATTGCGACAGGGATTAGGCTGCTGACTTTCTGGGAGAGCACCTCGGTAGCCACCATGTCGAACAACAGAGGGTCCCGGAAGGGGGACCGCACGCTACCAGAGATGCTGAACCGGAGCAATGCGAGACAAGATCGGGGTCAACCATCCCCACCCCACACGAGTGGCGCCCAGGGAGCGAGTGGGGGATAGCCCCCAGTTACGAGGTCCTTCCTAGAGTCCCTCTTCAGCTCATTGCGGGACGACTTTCAGACGCTTAAGCAGGAGGTAGCAGGTGAGGTCCATGAGATACGGAGGGAGGTGGACGGTCTCGGTGACAGAGTGTCCACGGTGGAAGAAGCGGGCCACGCTAGGGACGAGGAAATCACACAGCTGCAGCAGGAAGTCATCCGACTCCGGGAACAGCACCTTGACCTGCAAGCGCACACGGAGGACCTTGAGAATCGCTCCAGGAGGAACAACATCCGCGTCCGGGGCGTTCCGTCCCGGGAAGAGGGGGAAGATGTAGCGGCCTACCTCGGGGAACTGTTCAGAGAGGTGCTGGGGGAGCCGGCTGACTTTGCCATTTGGATTGACAGGGCACACAGAGTAGGCTTGCAACGCCGGAACTCGGCGCCTCCTCCTGACATCTTGGCTTTCCTCCCAGACTATCCCTTGAAGGAGCGGATACTGAGGGAGGCTCGGAGGAGACCCTCCCTGGAATTCAGAGGCCACCGGATAGCTCTCTATCAGGACCTGGCCGCGTCCACTCTGCAAAAACGCAAAGCTTTTAAAATTGCGACTGACTTTCTCAGGGAGCACGGCACTCAGTATTCGTGGGGACATCCCTTCCGGCTCATTTTCAGGTGGAACGGAATTTTGCACCAATTGCGTTCTCTTCAGGACACGTGTGGCGTGCTGGGGATCACTGCCACTGAGGACAGCACTCACACGCCGCGCCGGACCCGTGTCACCAGAGACGGATGGCAGACAATCCCCAGCCAGCGATCATCTGCTTCCTTGTCACGGCCGGACTCCCCTGCGGCCCGGACGGAGTCGGACACAGCGGTGCAGGATGGATCTGGAGCAGCTACTGCACCTGTGGTGGCGCTGACAGCCTAAGTGAACTTCGGGGGGAGATCGACATCGCTATGGTGGAGCTGCAGGTTTGAGGGTTTGGGGGGGTGGGGGGAGCGGAGGGGTGCGAGGTGGCTGGACGTCCACTTTTCCTGACTTTCCGCAGGCTTGTCCGATAAGGACCGGACTGGGACAATGGGTCTACAAGTTTTTGGGGGGGTAGGGGAGGGGGTGTTTGAGGTTGTTGATCTGGTTCCAGTTGGGGGAAGGGGCTGGATGCGAGAGGGTAGGCGGGGAGACCGGGGAACAGTTGGGGGGGGACAAGGGAGTTGGGGGGTGGAGTGGAAGACGGGGTTTGGGGGTTTGGGATGGGGAGGGAGGGTTGTCCAGTGCACACGGGGGTTCCTGGTCATTTTGACATTGTCTGTGCTTTTTGATTCGCTACTATTTGGATATGGCTTTAGCGGTGCAATCTGCCTCTTTGCTCGGCATGGATGTTGGGGAGGGATGGGAGGGTTCGCCGGGTGCTTCTTGAGGGGGGTGGGCTGCTGGGTGGGTGGCCTGCTTTATGGTTTGCTTGGAACTGTCTGCTTTTTGTGTCAATGCTCACTGCAAGGTACTCTGCTGCACCACGGACTTAATGACGCTCTTGTCCCCCCGTTTCTACGACGGGCCCTTGTTGCTTTCAACTACGCCACCGCTCATGCCTCCAACCACATGTAAGGTAGTGACCCTGAATGTCCGGGGTCTGAATAACCCTGTGAAGAGGCGGGCCGTCCTTTCGCTTTTAGAGAACACGCGGGCGGATATCTGTCTCCTCCAAGAGACGCACTTACTATCACAGGACACACACAGGCTCCGCTCACACAAGTTCCCCTCACAATTCTTTTCCTCCTGCACCACTAAAACAGCTGGGGTGGCGATTCTGGTGGCGCGGCGTTTCCAGGGGGAGGTCCTCCACAAATTTGCTGAACAAAAAGGTAGGCTACTGGCTTATCGGTTTCGGATCGGAGGTCTTTTCTTTACGATAGGGTCCCTCTATAGTCCTAATGAACGACAGGACCGCTTTCTTCAGGCGGCGATCGAGGAGGTCACATCCTCCCAGGATAGACATATCGTACTTGGGGGAGACTTCAATATTGTCTTCAACTCTGCACTAGATAGGTCGGCGCAACGCTCCCCTCAGGTTGGAGAACTCTCAGCGGACCGTAAGGTTCAGCTGGACAAGGTGGACCTCATTGATTTATGGCGGCATCTGCGACCGACAGATAGGGTCTACTCGTACTATTCTCATGCACACAAAACGTACGCTCGGTTGGACCACCTTTTGGTTACCTCCCCAGTGAAGGCGTTAGCATCTGGGTCAGAAATGGGTGTGATCTCCCTCTCGGACCATGCCCCGGTTGAGGTCCTGTTAACTATGCCCCCGACGGCGCTTCGCCCACGGACGTGGTGCCTTCGTGATACGCTGCTGCATAGGGCGGAAGTGGTAGCTCGCATTGAACAGTCGATTCAGGAATTTCAATCCCATAACGATAATGCAGACACTAGTAGGGCCACGCAATGGGCGGCACTGAAGGCGGTCATCAGGGGGGAATTTATAGCGATTTCCTCGGCGGACAATAGGGAGCGGCAGGCCAAGAGAGACGAACTCACGGATCGTGTTCGGGAACTGGAGCAGATCCATCGCAGAACCGGGGCCCCCCGAATTTGGCGGCAGCTCAAGGAAGCCAGGAAGCTCCTGGCGGCCCTGGACCTTGACCGGGCGGAGTACGCCGCGTTGCGGCTGCGACACGCTTTTTATACTGGGGGGGACCGCTGTGGCAAATTGTTGGCAAATAGACTCCGCCTGGCGCGGCAGAGCCAGCTGGTCAAGGAGATCTCTGGCCCGATGGGCATGCCGGAAACTGAAGACGAGCGTATAGCAGCTGTCTTTCGGGGCTTTTACGAGGACCTCTATGCCGGGGACCCCCCGAATGAGGAGGCGATGGACACTTATCTGTCCTCGATCACACTTCCCTCTCTGGAACCTATGCAGGCGGAATATCTGGACAGGGACATTAGGATTGAGGAAGTAATTTCTGCCATTGCCCGACTCAAACACGGCAAGGCACCGGGCCCGGATGGCTATATTGCGCTGTTTTATAAAACATTTTGCATGACGCTAGCACCCATCCTGACGCGCCTCTTCAACTCCTTTGCGGAGCCCGGGGCCATTCCGCCTGATCTGCTCAGGGCCTCGATCTCGGTTATCCCTAAGCCAGGTAAGGACCCGAAGCAATGTGGGTCGTACCGACCGATCTCCCTTCTGAATATTGATTTAAAACTTTACACGGGGATCCTCGCTGCTAGACTAGCTCTCCATCTGCCCGGCCTTATCGACCCTGACCAAGCGGGTTTTGTCCCGGGCAGGCAGACGGTGGACAATACGAAACGAATTGTTCATTTGCTGGAAAAGGCATCCCGGATTCCTGGGGAGCGAATGATGTTGGCGGTAGACGCAGAGAAGGCATTTGACCGAGTCCACTGGCCTTACCTGGAGCGAGTGCTTATGAAAGCAGGTATAGGAGAGAAATTCCGCACCATGATCCTCAATTGTTACATTCGTCCGTCGGCGGTGGTCCGCGTTAATGGGCAAGCTTCTTCTTCCTTCGACATTGAACGAGGCACCAGGCAGGGCTGCCCGCTCTCGCCTTTGCTTTTCGCGCTCTACATGGAGCCCTTTGCCCAGCGCATGCGAGATAACCCGCGAGTGACCGGCATCCGGATGGGGGCCTTCACACACGCTGTTAGCCTTTACGCTGACGATGTTATTTTATCCATTGATAAGCCCGCCGTGGCTCTCCCAGCGTGCATGGAGGAACTGTCCTCTTTTGGCGCGGTGTCTGGATTTCAAATGAACATGGGGAAATCGGTAGCGCTAGATATCTCCCTTGACCCGGTCACTAGGGCCTGTTTGCAGCAGCGATTTCCCATGATATGGTCTTCGGGAGCAGTGCCCTATTTGGGCATCCAGATTGCGCCTACCTTGGCGGCGATGGTGTCGGCAAACTATCGAACCCTGGGGACCAAGATCAAGGAGGAACTGGGCCGATGGAGTCGGGGCACCTTTTCCTGGCTTGGCAGGATAGCTGCTGTTAAAATGACGATTTTACCTCAGGTGTTGTACCTCTTTCGGGCCTTGCCGCTCCAACCGCCGGCAGGGTGGATTTCGCAATTGCAGGCAGACGTTTCTCAGTTTGTCTGGCAGAGGAAGAAGCCCAGATTACGTAGGGCCCTCTCGCTGCTGGCCCCGGAGGCAGGTGGGCTGGGTATCCCAGACTTTCGCAAATACTTCCAGGCAGCGCAGCTGCGCTACCTGGTGGAATGGAGTAGGTGGGAGTCTGATAAGCATTGGCTCTTCCAGGATCAGGCGATAGCAGGGAGACCGTTGCAGGACATCCCCTTCCTACGTCGCTCTCACCGGCCCAAAAATCTCTATGCCTCTTTTGTTACGAGGGTACCACTGCGGGTGTGGGACGCTACGTGCGTTCTACGTGGCCTCACCACGTTCCCGTCGCCGCTTACTCCGCTGGTGGACAATCCAGACTTCACCCCGGGGATGGAGAGGGGAGCGTTTGCGAGGTGGCAACAGGCGGGATGCAGAGCCTTATGTCATCTTTATGGCCCAGACGGGGTGGTTCCTTTTCCCCAACTCCGCCAGGAGTTCTTACTTCCAGAGACGGAGCGACTTCATTACATGCAGGCTCGCCACTGGGCCCTTCACCCGCAAGTGAGAGAGACGGCCGATCGGCCTTTTCTCCCTTATGAGCACTGGCTCATGACACGGACTTCGGACTCCAAACTGATTACTGATTTGTACAGGCTGCTGCAACCCCCGGCGACACACCTTTATCATCCTGGGAGAGAGCGTTGAGAGAGGGAGCTGGGGAGGACACTGAGCCCTAGGGAATGGGAACACATAGCCTATAGAGCGCGGCACTCGGCCTACCACATGGGACTCACTGATACCCTAACTAAAATCTCTACCTATTGGTATTACACACCGGAGCGAGTGCATGAGTTTGACCGTAGTAAAGTGGATGCATGTTGGCGGGGGTGTGGACATAAAGGTACACTTACGCATATACTGTGGGACTGCCCGCTCCTAGAACTTTACTGGAAAGAGGTGTTGGATGAAATTGATTCTGCTTTTGAAATTGAACTGCCACGTTTCCCTGCTTATACCCTGCTGGGACTACCAAATGATTTGATGTATCCCCTTCGTTCTCGTAGAGGAAGACAAATAGCAATAGCTCTGGGCTCCGCGGCTCAGAATATCCTGATTCATTGGCACACTGCTACAGTCCCGTCTATCACTGGCTGGCTCCACAGGTTGTGGCATGTGTTGGGTATGGAGAAGCTGTCCCTCACGGTGGTGGGGGATGTGGACCAGTTTAGAGAGCTTTGGCAGCCATTTCACTCCCTACTGCTTACTGAATTTAAGGAACTTACCTGTCCCAAATATCTCCGCCTTTTGCGGCTCCCAGCCCAGAAGGAGTCTGCCCTTTGATCTTCTTGTGAGTTTCTCTCCTCAGTATTGTAGCTCTGATGTGTGTTGAGCCTAGGGACTGTGCACTGGACGGGGGGTGGGATGGGAAGGGGGGGATGGGAGTTTGGGTGTTGGGGGGGGCATGTTGAGCGGGGGGGGTTCCATGGGAAATGTTATAACATGTTGAGGCGACAGGAGGCTTCTATCATAGTGCAGGCGGAGTCAACGGATGGCCATTCATTAACGGCACTTTCGGACACTTGCTTTCCCGCCCTACTACGTCCTCTTGAAATGTTTGTTTGTCCTTACGTGTTGTCTTGAATAAAATACTTTAAACCTAAATTATAAAGTTTGGACTCATGTAGATAGTGCATGTAAACAAATAAGAGGAATATGTCTCAGATGTAATGAGAACCTCATGTGTGATCTTGTAACAAGCTCCTTAATATTGGATTCACTAAAGACTAGATGATTTAAAATAGGGGTTCTAGCATGTCTTAACACGTCTAGTCATTAATATGGTTTAAAGTAAAAGCAAGGCTAGTGTGAAGAACTAACAAAATAAACAACAAACACTAAAATACTCTTATTTAATTTATAGATACGGAGTCAAATGTTATAAATGTCCTGAAGAAGGTGTCAAGATTGAAAAAGCACCGAAACGCTGCGTCGACTGTTTTAACTTTGACTGTACGAGATATCCATTGTATTACCACTGTTGGTGGTTTTTAAAACTTGTTTTTTTATTATGTTTTAGATTGTAACCCAGTTGGGAGGTAAAGAATAAATTTCATGATCATTTTTAATATGACAAAAATCGTTTGCCTGGTATATTTACTGATGGTTCCCATTTAATTTATTTTTTGGTTCAGTTGTTCACTCTGCCTTGCGTGTGTTTCTAATTTGTATTGTGATATAGAGAATTATCCTTCTTAAATTAGACCCCGTCTATGAATAACGATTCAGCAATCCTAATCTGCTACTTTCAAGACAGGGACTCTAAACTTTTCTGATCTCATAATAGGTAGCAATAGGGCTGGCTCAAAGCAAGAGCAGTCAAAAAATGGATAAAAAGAAGTATGAGATCTCTGCACTTGACTGTCATCAGCCTCCCTGAATCAATTAGAGACAGACAAAACAGCAAGCTTTGCTGAGAAACCTCCTTACCTTGAACAACAGAAACTGCATTCTCACCTCTCACCCCTAACACCTACCCAAGTGGCAGTGCTCATTAAAATCAGCACCCTTTTGCGAAGAAGGTCTTCATTGAATGTCTAGAGGAAGCTCTGGATCTATCATCTTCACTTCAGTACCTGGGTATCCACCCTCAAGCCACAGGAGTGCGGGCGATAGACTTTCATTGTCTGGGGACGATGTCTGCATTCTCCATCTTGTGCCATGCTAAACCAGGGGCATCCACTGGTCCCAATACTCAAATCATACCACACACAGAGTCCTACTACCATGCATGTGCTACACATTCACCACAATTGATATGCACATGGAATGTAAGCACAAGGATCTGATGGTTCAACTAAAAGTGGAACTTAACATTATACCACACTCTCTCTGACACTGAGGACAAGGTCTGGTCACGCAGAGCCTTGCCACCTCTGTTTTATATGTCTCACGCACGCGCACACACACATTAGATTAGAGTGGCACCTGGCTCAAACAAAAAGTCTGGATACTGGCTTCACGTGCAGTCACGCACTTGGAGTAGGGATACACATCCAACCCACACCTCACCACTGCACTTTGAATTGATGCTGTAAACACTTTTAATCAGATTAGTGGCTATTATATGTATAAGAAATTTATGTGGTTTGCTCCTGGTCCCAAATATATTGACATTAGTATTTTTGTTCCAATCCCAATGTCTGCATTTACAAATGACTCTTCTTCCTGCTATGCAAATCTTCTTTGTGGTACTGCACAGGAATATCCATTGTCTCAGATTTTCAGATTATGCCCAAAATCTTCTCTATATCCATTTCTTAATAAAAATGATATCTTTGTGTGTGTATTCGTTTCTGGGTTTAATTTTAACAAAACAGAAATATTACAATGTAATAATATGTTTGTATGATTTCTGCTTGGTGGTGCAAAATTCAAACACAGTCCTCAGAAAGTAAAATATTTAGATGTCTTGTTCTCTGGAAATATTAAAAATATATTTCAAATAAAATCTATTTTGTACAAAAGGGAAATTAGAATAGTTGGTTGGTACCAAGTCCTGGTCCTGATAGTCCAAGTCTCTATTTTGTTTATTTTGATGGGGAAACCTGGAGACAACAAAGACAATGTTGTTTCCCCCAAACATTTTAGGATCTTTATCATCTGATTCTGTTTCTAAACAACTTGAAAAAGCGTGCTTTAATTTCTGATTGAACAAGACGTTTCCAAGTATTGCTTCATCACACTTGAAGAGAAAAGATTGAAGTGGGGTTAGGTTTTCAGAGTTAAAAAAAATCATGCTACTTGTATAATTACACAAGCAAGTTATCTATTTCACACCTTTGATAAAATTCACCCACCTACATGAGTGGTAGTTAACAAAATCTCATTTATCAGATTCTACTTTTAAAGACCTAATATCTATGTATAGTTGGATTCCTTTGAAGAAAGTCTCAAATTAACATGCTTGAGATACTTTAAAAGAATGTAGTTTCTAAGAGGAATGCGCAAGTTGTTTAACTTATTATTATTATGGTGTAACAAGTATTTTTTTAAATAACAATGAAAAATATAGGTATCACCTTAATACCTCACGTTTATGATAGGAACTAGGGGGTGGATAAAATGTAACCTCTCTGATTCTTTTTATACCAACTACATAAATCTTAAATAAACTTTCCCTAAGGCTACCGACTTCTTTTTCAAGCCAAATTGTACTGAAGGCCTCTTGATCCACCTGAGAGGGACAGTAGATTTGCCAAATAATGTGTACTGTTGTCGTGTATGGCATTATAGACCAGAATGCAAAGCTTGGAGCATAGTCTTACTTGCAAAGGGAGCCAGTGGCGGTAATAAAGAATAGAAGTAAAGTGACTGAACGGTTTTGCTTTATTTACCAATATGACTGCCAATGAAAGATAGTAGGGCTGCGTGTGATTGTGCAACGCCAGTCAGAATGGCATTGATGAAGTCTAGACATGACAAACGATTGCACCATTGTCACGAGAGATTCAGGAAGAAATATTTTCTTCAGCATATACGGATGGAACTTCGCTGCTTAAATAGAAGTGAGAGCACCCTTCATCATAACTGGTGTATCCCATTTAATTTCTATAGTTCTACCTTACTACTCCTTTCTTCCTACCTTTCAGCTCTTTACTCTTATCCTTCACTTCTTATCTCCCAATGAGAATTTAGATAAATGTGCGTATTTTGATACTGGAATAAGAACCCCATATTTATTCTTGATGGATTATTTCATTGTATATTTTGGCTTAATTACATTAATTATATAGTTGTGTTCTATTAATCATGGTGTCTATATTCATACTTATTTTTGACTTATTATTTTTGTATACTATTTCATGTATTAGATTATTAAATAATACAGTTCTACGTTTGTTACTAATCCCTATGTATAGACATTTTAATATGTAATGAAATGATTAAACTTAAAAAAAGATTGCCCCAAATACATATAGATGTACATGTGTCAATGATTAATTGTCGTGTGTCTGCTAAACAGTACGAACATATTTGCGATTGCAGATTGTGGAATCATAATAGTTAGTGCCATATTTTACCTAACTGCTAGATTAAATATGCAATCATGCTTTCCATCTCAGTATTCACTTAATAATACACAGAAAATGCATTATTTATGAATAAACTCATGTAGCTTATTTTCTTTTTAATGCACATTCTGTCATGAATTCGTGCCTGAAATACGAAAATGGCATAACTACTGCTTTTAATCGTCAATAATTTATTAAATTCAGTAGTTACGCTCCAACGCCCTTTCCTCTAGCGAGCAGGAAATAAGCGCATGCCTTGCCTCAGTAATTGTGAGAGAAATGGTGCCCACTGTCCAAACATAAACTCCGTAATCCAGAAGTAGAAGATAAGCAAGCATTTGTAATGCAACCAGTCTCGCCTTTGGGACCTTATATATGTTTAGCTCTTCAGCACATTAACCTGGGTGCTGAAACATTTACTGTTCTTCAACATGGAGCGAAAGTACGCACCAAACTGCATGATACTCCAGGTATTAGAACACATGGAGAGAAATATTGCCTTACAGCGGAAAATGGTATAGTCCAAAGCTCTATTTTTAATATAAAGTCAGGGCCTTTGGTGGTCATATCACTGAAAATACAAGATTTGAAAAAAATATTATTGTCTACGGGTGCAAGACAATTTCTATGGACTGGAATCTAGAGAATGCTAAATTGATTCTGGTGTTTCACTGACTTCTGCTGGTCATTTTCTATCAAGAAAGTTAAATAGAGGCAGTTGCCAGAATTTTTTTTAAAAGAAAGTCCCTCAGCAGAAAGCAATTCTGGTATTCTACTGGCCTCTACTGGTCATTTTCTATCAAGACAGTTAAGTAGAGGCAGTGAAAAAAATGAAATCAATTCTGGTATTTTACTGACCTCTACTGCTCGTTTTCTTTCAAGACAGTTAGATAAAGGCAGTTGAACAGAAAAAAAGTACCTAAGTAGAAGCAAACAAGTCCTACGGCTGATCTCCAGAGCCCACAAAGTACATACACATATACGTATATAGGTATATACTAAAGTATATATAAGAGGTCTCGAATGCTCCTCTACCTTTCCCGAAGCACACAGACTGTCATCAGGAGTCTGCTGCCCTCCACTACATAGACTCTACAGAAACGTGTATAGTCTCTCTCCTCTATGAAACACGTATGGTCTCTCACCTCAAGGAAGACACAGCAGGGACACAGTCCATCGTCGTTCTAAAGAGGGTGAATCAGCACTACACTCAGCTTAGCTGCAAGAGACGAGCTTACATTTCAATGGACACCAGTTTCCTATTTGAATTATAGTAAATAATTAAAGCACCTGACAAGGTTAGCGCTGACTAAGCCAATAACTATGGCTTTTTAATAAGTGAAAGTACCTTATCAATATTGAGTTTGTGTGTACAGTTGGTTGGATGGGTTAATGTGAGAATGAGTCAAATGGAACAGTTTATGTACGATTGTGTGGATGGATGATTGGAAGTGTGATAGTGCATGAAATGACAAATGAGTGCATGCACTGATGGAAGGATGGGCTGGTTGATGGATACAAGTACGTAAAGCCTAAACCAGTAAGGGCTAGGTAGCACAAGCCATTTTAGGACAAATCCTATGGGTGTTAGTACTGCACTTTGAGGTGAAGCCAGTGGTGACTGGAGTCAGCAATGGTTTTCTCGCACAATGTAGTGGCTGTAAAATTAAGATGCCGAGTCTCTAAGACTGAACCTGATATTCCATCAGAACTACAACATTGATGTGGTGTTCTGTTGGGGTGGGAGAATAGTAACATAACTCAAAAACGCCTCCCTGTCTAAGTGGTTTGGCCAAGGGGTAAATTAAGTATCTGTGGTGCGGGGCCCAATCAGCACATGATCTTACCAAAAACTTACTTCAAAGATTATCAAAGAAATGTATAAACAATGAACGGCTGATAAGTGTGGATTCATCAATACATGAACGGCTAAAGCAGCTGACCTGCTGCCACTTTATGTGTGTATATTGTAGATACTTTGTGAAATCTCCAAGGCTCTCTAGCCAAGCCTAATAAAAATGTAGGGGCCCATTACGATGTTGGGCGATTGCCCCCGCCAGGCTGGTGGTAGCCACTGCCAGCCTGGTGGGGGCAATCCGCCCGACATCCACACTCGTTTTCCCCCCGGCCATATTAGTATGGCGGGGGGGACCTCACGGACAGAAAGACCGTCCTCCGCTTTCTCCCCCCGGTCGCAAGGCGACCGGAGCGGAAAAGGGTTTCTATGATGGCGGTGTCTGACAGACACCGCCTGCCATTTTAGGATGCCTTTTTACTAATGCCTTTCCGTGGTGGCAATGCCGCCATGGAGAGGCATGCGGTCTTCACTCTGGGGCCCCCTGCGGGCCCCCAGAGTGAAGGAGGGGTGGGGGTTGCACACGCGGGTACCTGTGGTACCCCCCTTCATTTGCATATACAAACCGGCAGGCACCACTCGGTTCCTGCCGCTTCATTTATGCGAATGCATTTATTTATTTATAACATTGTGGCGGGCGGTGCAGAGAGCACCGCCCACCACAATGCTATAAATGCAGGATGTGCCCACCACTGTAGCAGGCACATCCTAATACCCCCCACGGGACCCCCGCCCTAATGGCGGGCGGTCATGAATTCCGACAGGATGGCAGGCGGGCAAAGTCCGCCCGTCATCCTAATGAGCCCCTAAATTATCTAAGTATGACCCCAAGTTACAGCGTGACAACATTCACAAAAATGAACTTTCCATATTTTAATGTTCAGAATTGATAGAAAATATTCTTCAGGTTTGAACTATCACTATGCTCTGCCCATACAGATTTCTCAGTTTGGAAACGGACGTTTATTAGCTGCTAAGTGGTTATTCATTAAGTGTGATACTTGAACCACCGCCTTGCATTCCACGTGCCCGCCAGACAACCCAGCTCCACCCAACTCACCCTAGTCTCCGTCCCCAGGATCCACAAGACCAGAACCGGTGGGCGTTCTTTCTCCTACCTCACCGTCAAGACATGGTAGACCCTGTGCCTCCACCACAGGCAATCCGCCTTGCTGACTTAGTTCAAGAAGGACCTGAAGACCGGGCTCTTCGAATGATCCTACACCCAGAGGGACCAGCAGCCCCCCCAGCCCCTTGAGAACCTCATGGGTGAGTAGCTGCACTATACAAGCCCTTGATTGTTTGAGTGATTGATTGATTGATTAAGACTCAGACACCAACCTCATGGAACTCCTCCACTTCAAAATATGAACAGATTACAATGCCACCTTGAAGGAAACCCTTGCCTACCAACCCCAGGCCCCTGAGCACCCAAAAGGAATTCTGCAACTACACCACAGACTTCACTGCTCCCGTCTCCATCAGATCAACCAAATACATCCTCTAAGGGACTTCCATTTTCACTTGGAAGACACCACAGACCATAACTCCATGGCCCTCCTCGACAGCCTCAGCAACATCGGACTCACCCAGTTCATCCAAGGACCCACTCACACACCAGGTCACACCCTCAATCCTATTTTCTCCTCCAACAACAGGATCACCACCACCCACATGACCCCTTCACATGGTCTGACCACTACATCATACATTTCAAGATACCTGCCCACCAAGCCACCCCACCAGAAATACCCAAAGCACAATCAAGACACTGGGGCAAAATATCCAAGGAAAACCGGTCCAAGATTCTACAGGAACGAACACCCAGCCACACCAGGACCCTCAATGTCGACACCAAGATTTTCAATAAATGGCTCGCCGACTGAGCAAACTACTCTACTCTCACCAGAAATAAGAAATACAAAACCAACAAATGACGCAGAAGGTACATAAACGACCTTAGGGAGACCAAGAGCCACTCAACAAAAATGTCACCGCAAGATCCACAAACAAAGGAGCTCTCAACCTCTACCATCAACAATTACGAGATGCAAAGAAAAAAAACCTTAACTCTCAGACTCGAACCCAGCTCCAACCATGACAAAGAACTCTTCACCATTGTCAAGGAGTTCTCCAATCCTGCAATTGCCAACACGACATCATCACATCCCAAGCACTCAACAAAAACCTCTCAAACTTCTTCAGACAGAAGATTGACAAGATCTATAGCACATCCAACCCACAGCAACAGATACGATCTCCCCAGACGAGTCAGACATTTCCTTCATTGCCAACCAGCAGCTAAGCAACTGGAAACCTCTCTCGAACAGAAACACTACCTCCCCAATGAATACCATTCACTCAGGAGCCCCCTCAGACCTATTCCCCCACTTTGTATACAACCTTCAAAGAACTATCCTCTCCCCCACGCTCACCACTATCATCAAAACCTCCATAACTACCACCACCTTCCCATATAGCTGGAGAAAGGCAGAAGTCAACACCCTATTGAATAAACCAACAGTGGACCCCAACACCCTCAGCAGCTACAGACCCATCTTGTTCTTGCCTTTTCCAGCTAGTCATTGACAAAGCCATAAATACCCAACTCACAGACAACCTAGAACTTCATCAACTTCTAAACAGCTCTCAATCAGGCTTTCGCACCAACCACAGCACAGAGACAGACCTCATTGCGGCCAAAGATGACATCAGAAGACTCATTGACTGAGGACAAACTGCTGCATTCATCCTCCTTGACCTCTCCACAGCTTTCGATACAGTCTCCCATAAGTCACTCATAAGAAAGCCTCAGCACTTAGGTATCTGCAGACTGGCCCTCAAGTGGATATCCTCCTTCCTCATGGATAGAACTCAACAAGATAGACTTTCCTCTTGCTGCTCACAACCCAAGAAACTTATCCGCGGAGTCCCTCAAGCATCGACGCTCAGCCCAACACTCCTCATCGTCTACATGACTCCCCTATGCCAACGAAACACAGCTTATCCTCTCCCTTAAAGACTGAACCAGTACCACCAAAGCAAGCTTCACTAACTGCATGAAAAACATTGCAGCTTGGATGAAAAACAATAGCCTACAGCTCAACACAGATAAAAAACAAAGTCCTAATCTTCGGCAACACCACGCAATTGTATTAACTATAGTTCTCTTTTTCTCATTCGTAAGTGCTTGGGTTGAGCTTATTCATTAGTGAACAAGATTCAGAGGTGATGTATCCATAAAAAGAGCAGTTGTCCCAATATACAGATACACATTTTTACTTTAAAATCAACTGTCTCTGTCTTATTCTTGAACAATATCTAGAGGAGATCTCTACCTGAAATGTAAAACCTATGGTCGTTCTAAAGGCACAGAAAAAAACAAAGAGATTATTTCTAAAAAAAAATAATAATAATCTTGAAACAAGAAATAAATACGGGAGTTTGTATACAAATATTTTTGGTAATTTGGGGCTGATATTGGTCCATATCTCATGATAAGGATAACGTTTTCGTTGTCACACTAAGACATAATTTACCATCAAGTACAATAGTGCAGTGACAGTAGGACATTTCCTCCACTCGGCAGTGTGCAATTTTTCTTGAATGAAAAGGCTACTTGTCACCCACCTACAAAACCCGTGTGAGAATGTCTCTCATTTCATCAAAGTAACCCACTGAGGGGTCCTATTATTGCTTGGCTGAAATCAGTATGGTTGCTTGACTTCCACGCAAATAGAGGCATCTTACATTTCTATTGCTATTATGCTGGGGAGTGTGGTGTAAAAATCGCAACAGTTAATTTCTGCGTCCAATTTTGGAACCATTTACAGATGCATCTATTAAAATGCCTCTGGCTTTGATCGTCATTTCCAAATTAGGTTAGAAAACCCTATTTCTAAATTGCATGAATAAAAAAAAGTTGTTTGTCATAGGCGTGATATAGTGTATTGAAGACTGAACATCTAAGGTAGAACATTTCTTTGAAGCAGGAGAATCAAATCAAGTTTCAGCTAAAAAATTGGAAAAACTCAGAATGAGCGAATCATGTAATGGCTCTTTGAATTACAAATATCTTTTCAAAAGCATATCTGCAGAAGCGTAATATCCTCACATAATTCTGTATAAAAGTATGTAAGCTGAACTGTGTCCAGTACTAGGTCATTCAGATAGTATTAATGGGTATTACTTGTTTCAGCACATCAGGGCTTGTATTTCACTTTTTAAAATGTAGGTGGATTACAAGAAACCTCAGTGTTAGACCTGGCATCCTAGGTGTGGTTTTCCTCTGCACTTTTGCCTTTGCTTCCTGTATTTTTGCTGTGTCCTGAATTTCGTTTTTGCTGGTGTAGATGCTTTGGGCACTTTGCCACTGCTGATCAGTGCCAAAGTGCAGGTATTCCCTCTGTAAAATATGTATATGGATTGGTGTTTCTATGATTGGCTTATTTTGACTTACCACTAAGTACCTAGTACAGTGCACTGTGTGTGCCCAGGGCCTGTAAGACAAATGCTACTAGGCGGCCTGCAGCACTGATAGAGCCACACACACAAGCAGCCTTTCAAGGGGTCTCAGACTTGCCACTGCAATGTCTACGTGCAGGGCCGGACTGGCTACTGGGCATTTTGTAATGCTGCTGAGCCGGGGGCTGATTTCGTTGATGGGGACCTGCGTTTTGCTTTGTTTATTTCAAAGCACACGCAGGTCTCCATCAAAAAAATCAGTTCCAACCGCATTGAAATCAGTCCCCAGCTCGGCAGCATTCCAAAACGCCTGTTAGTCAGTCCGGCCCTGTCTATGTGCAATCTCTACTGCCATGTTGACCTGGCAAGTGCAACCACTTGCCAAGCCCTAACCTTCCCTTTTCTAACATATGAGTCACCCCTAAGTTAGGCCCAAGGTACCACTGTGGGCAGGGTGCAGTGTCTGTGAAAGGTAGGACATGATGTGATGTGTGATTCATGTCCTGATAGTGAACTACAGTGAATTTCGTTTTTCGCTATTGAAAGGCTATCTGTCCCATAGAAGAGAATACCAGTTTATTTATAACATCTTATAAATATAACTTTCCATTGGGACAAGCTAGGAAGGCAAAGTTTAGTATACCCAAACTCAGAATGTAAAGATGCATCTTTTAGTAAGGATGATTTTCACATTCTGTGTTTGAAAACATCACTTTTAGAAAGTAGGTCTTTTCTTGCTTAGCCATCCTGTGGGCCTCTGCTGGTTGGTGGATTGATTGTCTGACTTTGGAGTGAGAGGGGCTAGGAATATGCATTCACTGCCGACAGCCACTGGTGGGGGGTTGAGGTGTGTCCTGCATTTCCTGTATGAGTTAGACCTGGGATTCATTTAGAGTAGGGGGAGAAGATTTATTTTCACCTGAATGGGCCTGGTCTGACTTACACAATGCTGCTTCTAACTCCTGCCGGGAAGCTGGACCAGAGAAGACAGAACTGGTTTTGACTGAGCACAGGGCTTCTCTGCCACCAGAGAACAAATAGAATTGCTGTATAAATATTGGGGCCCAGACCCCAGAACATTAGATTAGTTTTGGAATTCAAGAGGAACCTTTGCTAAGGAGAAGAGCTGGAGAAACTGAAGGAGAAGTACTGACCCTTTTCTGTGTGCTGTCTATGGTTGGCCTGCAGTGGCTGTTTCTGGCAAGGTAAGGACAAGGGCTTTGCTGTGTGCTATGTCCCCTGCTTGAAGAAGATCTCCAAAGGCTTGAAGTAGAACTTGCCTCCTGTTCTGAACACTTAGAAACAGAAAGACTTCCCCCCCCCCACCTCCCCTGAACTTCCTTGCTCGACGTTTGACCTGCCAAGAGGTGCCTGCTGCTGTTCTGGGTCTCTGAAGGTTGTTCCTGCTGTTGGGAGCTCTAAAAACAACGCAACTAAGAGTAGGGCGACACATCCACACCTGTTTCCGACACATCGCCGCTGTGCAGGAAGTAATTCCATGCATTGTCATTGTGCCGCTGACGAAACCGGCGCACCTACTGCCCATGGCTGGAGAAATCGCCGCGCGCCACATCGAGTGCACCGATCTACAGAGTCTGAGGTCACCGCACTGATATCGATGCAGGCCCTGCAATGTGGCTGCAAGAACCAACATATAGTTGTACCGGGTCTGAAGAAACCAACGCAGCGCCGTTACCGCCGCCGCATCAAGAACCGACACATCCCCGACTCCCACGCATCACACTGGGACGCCAAGTCTACAAGGAATCCGAGGCCGCAGTAAGAAACCGACGCATTACCTCCCCGTGCAGTAAGAAACTGATGCATCACCTCCCCTTCAGGAAAGAACCGACGCATCACCTCCCCTGCGTGGCAGTAAGGAACCTACGCATCTCCTCCTATGGAGTAAGGAACCGACGCATCACCGTCGCTGCATGTCAGGAACTGATGCATTACCTTCCCTGTAGCTGTTCTTGCTTTTGATTTGGACACATCCAAGGTACTTTGGGCCACATGCATCAACCTATTTTGGAAGTGCAAACGGTGCGAATCGCAAAATTCGGCCGTTTGCGATTCCTAAATAGGTTTCTGGGATGCATCAAGCATTTTTGGTAAAATCGCTATTTTTAGCGAATTCCAAAAATGCGATTGCTTTTAAGGAATCGCAAATTTGCGATTCCTTAAAAGCAATGCATGATTACTTTTAAAATCGGGAATTCGCAATCAGGGGGTGCAAATTACCACGAGGTTGAACCTCGTGGTAATTTGCAAAAATGTGTCAAAATGCCCAAAGATGCATTTTAAAACACTGTCATGTTACAGACACACATGTCCTTAGGATATGTGTGTGTGAAACATGCACTTCAAAATACATTTCAGGGGTGCAGGGGGGTGGGGGTCCCATGGAATGCATTAACATTTTGCGAATTCCAATTTGCGAATTCGCAATTCCCATTGATTCCTATGGGCCTTTTGGCCCATAGGAATCAATGGGATTTGCGAAATCGCAAATTGGAATTAGCATAATATTTGCGATTCGGTAAAAATGGCCGAATCTCAAATTTTATGCAACTTCAATCATGCATCCCGTTTTGCGATTCCTTATTTGCGATTCCCTAAAAATCGCAAATAAGGAATCGCAAAAACGGACTTTGATGCATGTGGGCCATAGTGTTAAAAGTGTTGCATCTATAGTTTGCTATGAACAGAATTGTTTTTCCCTTCTTAGAAGTTCAGTTTGATAACTGTATAGTGGATTTTTGTCGTTTTGGTCTTGTTTGGTTTAGGTAAAGATTACTTCTTTTTCTAAACTGGTGTGGTGTCCATTTGTAGTTGTTTCACTGTATTACTGTATATGTGCACAAATGCTTTACGCACTGCCTCTGAGATAAGCCTATCTGCTCGTGCCAAGCTACCAAGGGGGTGAGCAGGGGTTATTTTAGAATCGTATCCCCCTTACCCTGACTAGGAAGAAGGGTCCCTACTTGGACAATCGTGCAAACCATTGCCAGTAGAGACCCCCATGTCTAACACTTAGTTACACACACAATGTGACAAACAAATGAAGAAGGGCTCTACTCTCGTATCAAGATATTCACTCTTGTGTGTTCTAGATGAGTTGCAGGACAATGTGCTATTTGAACTAGAGGTCAATTTCACATTAGGATCGATTTTGATCCTTAAAGATTAGAGGCTGGAGTCAAGTTCTAAGCTTGAAAAAGTTACCTATAACAGGTTTTCACTCAGCATCTACAGGAATATTCGAAGGCGGAGAGTTCTAAACAAAGGTGCAAGAGTTTGCGCTCTAATCCCTTTATGCTAATATACCGGGGGTCCTATTATGACGTGAAAATTATGCGAGGAGTGTTTCCACCAAGTTTCAAAGAGGAGGGCTGATATCAATTTTGTACACATAAGAAAATGACGTTGTGAGTTTTTACGTCATAAAAGGCAACCGTTTCTCCTGAGCCTTGGGATTTAAAAAAAATGTGGGCAACATAATCCATTACTTATTTTTTTGCATGCGGAAGCGTCTCTTTCCACCATACTGGAGAGGGGAGCTCCGGGAGGAAACACAGATTGTCAGAAAACGAATAAATAAATTGTAATACTAATAGCTTAATTGAACACCCAGGATGCATTAACTTGTCAAAAATAATTGCATTCCGCGAGATAACGCTTGCTGTGCTGGTTCTGCTCGAGGAATTCATAAATATACAAAAGAAGCAGCGCGCGTCTGCCATCCAGATGAGAACACTTGGGAAGTGTGACTTCTGTCTGTTGTTTCCTGGTTCTTCGAATGTCACCTCATTGGGTGTGCTGAAAAATGTCTGCCAAGTCTATCACATCGATAATCTAACAACAAATTGGATTGTTTATCTCTAAATAGTAAGTGAGCTATAATCCACTTAGTATTGACCCGGGGCCAAGGAGGACACCTGAAAGAGTGAATAAAATTGTCATAGGATGAGAGGCCTGTGGAGAGGCCTGTGATACTTCCCGACTCCCACCCCCGACACTCTGCCTCTTAAGGCAGTCCGACTTCCTGTGTCTTTTGTAAACAGGCACCCGGCTCTGAGTCATGATAGGGACGACATGGCTCTCGGCTACAAGGCTCTAGCTACCTTGGTTGCGAGGATTTCAGGTCTAACACTGTTGGTTCTGAGGGGAGTAAATCTTCCAGGCTGAGCCGTAGCCAGGCTCCACCCTCCGTATCATACAAGGTGCTAGGGTGACCAACTATCATTGGTGCAAATTCAGGACGGTGAGTGTAATAATTCAGGACAAAGGTTCAAAATTCAGGACACAAATTCAGGACAGGAGGTCAAAATTCAGAACAAAAGGTAAGTTTTACAGGCACATCCGAGGTTGCGCAATAGTATATAAGTAAGCCCAGCCATTTCCAAACATATTCAACCATTTGCAAACCTATCCATCATGTATCCTTCCATCTATCATTTCACTCATCCATCCCTTCATCCATCCTTTCACTCATCCATCCATTATCCATCCATCCACCCTTTCACCCTATCCATCTGTACACTTATCCATCCACTCTTCATCCCATCCATCCATTCACTCATCCAGCCATTTACCCTTTCACCAATCCAGCCATCCTTTCACTTACTAATCCTTCCACCCATCCACTCTTTTAGTCATCCATCCATCCTCCCTTTCTCTCTCCATCGACCCTTTCACTTAGCCATCCTTCCTTCCATCCATCCATCCACCCATCCATCTACTCATCCACTCATCAATCATCCATTGACCCTATCACTCATCCATCCATCATTTTACTCCTTCACACATCTATTCATCCTTTTGTCCATCTACCCTCCATTTCACTCTTCTCATCCATCCTTACATCCACCCTTTCATTCACACGTCCATTCATTCACCCTTGCACTTATCAATCCATCAATCCAGCCATCATTTCACTCATCCACCCACCCACCCATCATCCACCCACCCATCATCCACCCACCCATCCACCGACCCACCCATCCACTCATCCATCCTTTCACCCACCCATCCACTCATCCATCCTTTCACCCACCTACCATACACCCACCCACCCACTCATCCATCCATCCTTTCACCCACCCACTCATCATCCATCCATCCTTTCACCCACCCACTCATCATCCATCCTTTCACGCACCCACTCTCCATCCATTTTTCCTTTCACCCACCCAATCATCCATCCATCCTTCCCCTCATCACCCACCCACCCTTCCCCTCATCATCCATCCATCCTTCCCCTCATCATCCATCCATCCATCCTTCCACCCACCCACTCATCATCCATCCATCCTTCCCTTCATTATCCATCCATCATTCCCCTCATCATCCATCCATTCTTTCACCCACCCCCTCATCATCCATCCCCTCATCATCCATCCATCCTTCCCCTCATCCAGCCATCCTTTCCCCCGCCCCCTCATCATCCATCATCCATCCATCCATCCATCCTTTCACCCACCCCCTCATCATCCATCCACCCATCCTCCCCCTCATCATCCTTCCATCCTTTGTAAATGTAAATAAATGTAAATGGATACTTGTATAGTGCACTACTCAATCCATCCATCCTTCCCCTCCATCCATCCCCTCATCCATCCATCCTTCCCCTCATCCATCCATCCTTCCTTCCTCTCATCCATCCATCCCCTCATCCATCCATCCTTCCCCTCATCCATCCATCCTTCCCCTCATCCATCCTTCATTTCATCCATCATACATCCTTCCCCTCATCCATCCATCCTTCCCATCCATTTATCCTTCCCCTCATCCATCCATCCTTCCCCTCCATCCTTTCCCTCATCCATCTTTCCCCTCATCCATCATTCAGCTACCCTTCCGCCCATACATCCAGCTATTTACATTTTCTCTCATCCATCCTTTCCCTCACTCTTCAATCCATCCATCCTATCATATTATCCATTTATTCAATCTTTCATTCATCCATTCACCCTTTCACTAATTCATCCAGCCATCCACCCATCCCTTCACTTACTTACTCACACACCTTTCCATATTAATTTTGAGCTGAGCCCTTTTGAGAAGAGGCCCATCAAGAACTTCACCCTCGCTGCAGGAGCCATTCCAGGACTGGGACAGAAGCCACCCAGGGCAGAGACATGATCCACCACAGGGGGTGAGGAGCCATCACAGGCGGGGGTGGGTGGGGGGGAGGGAGACAGGAGTCACCACAGGGGGGAACAGGAGCCATCACAGGGGGGAACAGGAGCCATAACAGGCGGGGAGAGGGGGGACAGAAGCCATCACAAGAGGGGGAACAGGATCCACCAGGGTGGGCAATCAGTATTCTAGAATCATCGTGGGCTCCTCGCCCCCTCCTGCACAAGACAACGAGAAGACAGGCTCTCTGTCCAAAATGCCATCCCCCACTGTGATGTACAGTACTTACAGGAGACACTCTAAGAGAACTGATTGTCCTCCATACTTTGTTAATCATTGTGGGTACGATTGTGCCATTTCTTTATTTTATTATATTATAGACTGCATGTTTGAAGAACCGAGGTTTGCTTACAATTTAGTGACAACACGTGCTGCCTCGGTGTAATCTGGCCAAGTCTAGGATGTTTGGGGTCCTGGGTAGAAATGGAATGTGTGAGGCCCCTCTAAATTGCAGAGACATGACATTCAGGGCTGTTTGCATCTGAATGGATGCCCCTGCTCCTGAACCTGCAGCCCCTCCTCTTAGACACCTTCGAGCACCTCTTAACAGCTCATCAAGAGCTGAAGGTGTGAGGGTTACCACCCCGCTGTGCCTCTCCAATGCTGCGGGGTATCGCAGCTTTGGAACAGCCTCCGAGTCAAGAAGGGGGGTGGGGGCAAGCTGTGCCGGCTTTAGGGTGAGGCGACCGGTGCCCGATTAAAATGACGGAATCAATCAATCAAAGCATTTATATAGCGCACTACTCACCCGGAGGGTCTCAAGGCGCTTGGGGAGGGGGGGTCCGCTACTGCTCGAACAGCCAGGTCTTGAGCTGCTTCCTGAAGGCGAGGTGGTCTTGGGTCAGGCGGAGGTGGGTCGGGAGGGAGTTCCAAGTCTTGGCGGCCAGGTAGGAGAAGGACCTTCCTCCTGTGGTGGCTCTTCGGATGCGGGGGACGGCGGCGAGGGCGTGGCTGGTCGATCGAAGCTGGCGTGTGGGAGTGTAGAAGTTGAGGCAGCTGTTGAGGTATCTTGGGCCTTGGTTGTGCAGGGCTTTGTGTGCGTGGGTGAGGAGACGGAAGGTGATTCTCTTGTTGACCGGGAGCCAGTGCAGGTCTCTCAGGTGTCCGGAAATGTGGCTGTGTCGGGGGATGTCGAGGATGAGTCTTGCTGAGGCGTTCTGGATCCGCTGGAGTCTCTTCTGGAGTTTGGCAGTGGTTACGGCGTAGAGGGAGTTGCCGTAGTCCAGTCGGCTGGTGACGAGGAGTCCAGGATGAAGCCCAGGTTACGTGCGTGGTCTGTTGGTTTGGGTGCGCTGCCCAGGGCGGGGGGCCACCAGGAGTCCTCCCAGGCGGAGGGTGAAGAGCCCAGGATGAGGACTTCCGTCTTGTCTGAGTTCAGTTTCAGGCGGCTGTTCATCATCCACTCGGCTACGTCTGTCATCCCTTCGTGTAGGTTGGCTCTGGCGGTGGCGGGGTCGTTGGTGAGGGAGAGGATCAGCTGGGTGTCCTCGGCGTAAGAGATGATGTTGAGGTTGTGTTGGCGTGCGATGGCCGCAAGGGGGCTCATGTAGACATTGAAGCGGGTGGGGCTGAGTGATGATCCTTGTGGTACGCCCCAGATGACTTCGGTGGCCTCAGATCTGAACGGTGGGAGGCGGACTCTCTGTGTCCTTCCGGCGAGGAAGGAGATGATCCATTCCAGTGCCTTCTCTTGGTTCTGACTTTGCTGAGGCGCTGCACTAGGGTGCGGTGGCAGACCGTGTTGAATGCCGCGGAGAGGTCCAGGAGGATGAGGGCCGCAGTTTCCCCGTTGTCGAGCAGGGCTCGGATGTCATCGGTGGCTGCGATGAGGGCGGTCTCGGTGCTGTGGTTGGCCTGGAAGCCAGACTGCGAGGGATCGAGGGATCCGTTCGTCTCGAGCAAGGCGGCCAGCTGCTTGTTGACGGTCTTCTCGATGACTTTGGCCGGAAACGGGAGGAGCGAGATGGGGCGGTAGTTTTTGAGTTCGGTGGGGTCCGCTGATGGTTTCTTCAGTAGAGCGCTGAGTTCGGCGTGCTTCCAGCTCTCCGGGAAGGTAGCGGTGTCGAAGGAGGTGTTGATGATGTCCCGCAGGTGGGGTGCGATGACAGCGTCGGCCTTGTTGAAGACGTGGTGAGGGCAGGGGTCGGTTGGAGATCCGGAGTGGATGGAGTTCATCGTGCGTCGGGTTTCTTCGGTGTTGATCGGGGTCCAGGCGCGGATGGTGGTGGTGGGGGGTGCAGGTGCGATCGTGGGCTGCGTTGGCTGTGTGATGAAGCTGTTGTGTATGTCTGCGATATTGTTGTGGAAGTAGGAGGCGAGGGATTTGCAGAGGTCTTGTGATGGGGTGATGTCGTTGTTTCTGGCGTTGGGGTTGGAGAGC
Organism: Lissotriton vulgaris; assembly: GCF_964263255.1. Lineage (NCBI taxonomy): Eukaryota > Metazoa > Chordata > Amphibia > Caudata > Salamandridae > Lissotriton > Lissotriton vulgaris. The sequence continues at coordinate 1,842,601,272 of NC_141689.1, read as the reverse complement.
TCTTTGACGATGTTGAAGAGTTCCTTGCTGTCGTGTGCGTTGTTGTCCAGTCGATCCTTGAATGCGGTTTTCTTGGTGGTGTGGATTAGTTGGTGGTGTTTTTGAGTGGCGAGCTTGAGGGTGGTCATGTTGTCTGGAGTTGGGTCTCTGCGCCAGGCTCTCTCGAGGGCTCAGCAGTTCTTCTTGGAGCTCTTGAGTTCGTCGGTGAACCAAGGTGCTTTCTTACTGCTGGGTCTGCTAGGCGGGGTCCTCAGAGGGGCGAGGTCGTCTGCGCAGTTGCTGATCCACTTATTGAGGTTGTTGGCGGCCTGGCTAGGGTTCGCTGAGCTGGCGGGGGGGTCCTGGCTCAGGGATGCGGCGAGCTGGTCGGCTGTCATCTTGTTCCAGCTTCTGCGTGCGACCTGTTGCTGGTGGTGGTGGATCGTGTTTTTTCTGAAGCTGAAGTGGACGCAGCTGTGGTCTGTCCAGTGGAGTCCGGTGGCGTGGCTGAAGGCGATGTCCTTGTTGGATGAGAAGACGGGGTCGAGTGTGTGTCCGGCGTGGTGGGTGGGGGTGGTCACCAGCTGCTTGAGTCCGAGGTTGGCGAGGTTGTCCAGCAGGGTGGTGGTATTGCGGTCGTTGTTGTTCTCCAGGTGGAAGTTGAGGTCCCCGAGGAGAATGTAGTTAGCGGAGGGGAGGGCGTGCGGGCTAATGAAGTCGGCGATGTCTTCGCTGAATTGTGTGCGAGGTCCCGGGGGTCTGTAGATGAGGGTGCCTCTGAGGTGGTCTTGGGGTCGGTGTGGATCTGGAAGTGCAGGTGTTCGGCGGTTGTGAGGGTGTCGTCGGTGTTGGTCGTGATGCGGATGGTGTTCCTGTAGATGATGGCGATGCCTCCTCCGGTCTGATTGCCGCGGTCCCTCCGGGTGATCTTGTATCCGTCCGGGATGGCGATAGCGATGTCGGGTGCTGAGGAGGCGTTCATCCAGGTTTCCGTGAGGAAGGCGATGTCTGGTGATGTAGTGTCGAGCAGGTTCCAGAGCTCCACGGCGTGTCTGTGGACGGAGCGGGTGTTGAGCAGGATGCACTTCAGGTGGTTGTTGCGGGTGGTCGGCTTGGTGGGTGCTGGTGCAGTGCAGGTCCGGATGCAGGTGAACTTGCAGGAGTGGCAGCTGAAGGGTCCGTGGGTGCGTCTCGGGGTGGCTCGGTAGCATCCCGGGATCCGGCCGGCGTTGAGTGCGTTGAGTTCGGTGGCGTCATAGGTCCAGCGGGTGGGCTGGTGTCTGCGGGGGCCAGGGGTTTGGGCGCTGGGTGTGGTCCAGGCGCGGACGGGTGCAGACGGGCTTACATTTGGCACGCCTTCGCCGCGCTTAGGGCGCGCCCGCTGCGCGTTTACCACTCTGCCATATGAGGAGAGTGGGGGGGCGGAGCGAGGGAGGAGCAGCTGGGAGGCAGGAGCGGGGCGGTGAATGGGAAGGGAGTGAGAGGGAAGGGGGCGGGCCGCAAGGGGGCAGTGGCGGGAAGCGGGCGGGAAACGCGAGCGGGGCTGGGCACACCAGAGGGGGAACAAAACACGAAAATCAGAGGGCAGGGGCACAACAGAGGGCAGGGGCACAACAAGCGGACAGCAGAGAAAGGTACAAAACAATGATAGTTAGAGCAGGGAGCAACGCAGTGACAGAAAGATAGAAAATACAACGGGGAACAACGCAATACAACGGGAATAACGCTGAGACAAGCGATATCAATTACAACAGCGCAGCAGAGGAACTACCGCTACAGCAGACCAGGAGCACAGCTGCGGGCAGCGGCGGCACTTGGCAGGATCGGGGGCAGCCTGGGCACCCTACAAGGTGCAGGGCCTACTGCTCCAAGACTCAACAAGACGCATGCCACATCGAAAGGAGGTTGCTTTGAGGAAGTGGTGTAGCCTCCTATCATAGAGTTATCCCACTACCAAGTTTTGCTGACTCTGAGTGACTTCAAGTTGTACTGTGCTTGGTAGCAGGCACCTGCCTCAGCTTCCTGCAAGGGTCAGAGCCTCATTCTACAAGACTACCTAGGGCACAAGCTCCTGTGAGAGGAGTCTCCTGTGAGGGTGTTGTGAAGTCTTCATGCCAGACATTGTGCTCTGCTACTTAATATGGCCCATACGAAATGATTCCAACGTCGTGTGTGCCTTGTAGCCAGGCTCTTGCTGCAATGTCCTGCTAGAGCAATGCCTTGGGCAGATACAGTCCGCCAAGCCGCAGTGCACCTATCTGCGGCCCGTCAGTGGTCAGTGGAGGGTAGGCTGGGGGCTGAGCCTCATTTCCTGGATTTCTCCACACATTCCGGCCACAATTGAGGCTTTTCTGTAAAAAGCTTTGGTGATCCGGAACGAGGTAATAGCCACTAAAAAATCAACAGTCATGGCATATTGAAGGGGTAGCGTAACCCAAATGTTAATAGTGGGCCTCTTACATTGCCTGATCAAACATTCAAATCTAACCCACTAACCCCCTTTTCCTCATCTGTTGGTAGGGCTGGCTCTAGGGCGGTGCGACTGGTGCAGACTCACCTGGAGCTGACCTCGGCGAGGGGTAGGGTTGGGGTTGCCAGGTTTGGAAAGTGTTGGTGCTGGGCTTAGAAATAACCTTTGGGCTTAAATCACGTGCTGCAGAGTTCCTTGTGTGTCAGACAGTTTTCAGGCAACAATTAAAAAGTAAAGATAACTTTGGTCGTTAACGCTCCTGCTGCAGAGAGATCGAGTTTTGCGTAGTGACAGTTCTGTCTCATCATCAAGTCGTGCTGAAGGTTTGATTTCAATTTTTTATTGAATTTTGTCTCATAACATTACAAGAGTGGCACAATAAAGATACACATACCAACCACCACGCAGGACGAGAATATCAACAAAGTAAAATAGAATCTCATAATCCATCCGTAAACCAGATCCCCATTAAAACAGTTAATGAGTAATAATACAAATGAGGAGGGAAAGAGGAACAGAACACAACCATCGAAGGAGGGAAGGAACAAGGAAAAAGAATGCACACACTCGTAATGAAGAGGGAGGGTGGCATGATAAAACACCCACACGAAAGAAAGTACAATTTGAAGACCTCATATTCCAAACCTCCTATAAGGTGGGTCAATATGATAAGGAGAACCTCAAGGGGAAGGGGATTAAGAACGGAACATAGGAATCTACATGGGAATGAAGCAGAAAGTGAACTACCATAGGCTCATAGGCTGTATGGTTGTATTCGGCACATCAATTTTTATAAGGAAAGAGCCCCAAATCTCTTTAAAGATCAGTAATTTGTCTTTTAGCTTATAAATGATGAGGTTTTCAAAACTTGCCATATCATACATGTTATCCAACCAGTTCTGAAAAGTGGGCATTAGATTTCCAAAGTCACTGAATCACTGATTTAGCAACCTCTAGGGCAGTGGAAAGCCATCTATCAACATGTTGGGTCACTGAAGGAAGGTCAGAAGTATCATACAAGAGTACTATCCGGGCAGACAAAGGTCTGCCTACGCCAAAGCCTTTTCTCATATCATCCCAAGCCTGAGACCACAAGGCCTTCAGTCTATCACAAGCCCATAAATACTGACTGTGTCTCAGTCCGTAAGGACACATCTCCAAGAGCATAAGCCCACACTAAGACGGGCCATTGTGTAACCTTGTTGGAGGCCAGTGCCAGTGGGGAAGGATCTTAAAAAAACTAAAGACGTGCTTCCCGTTATCCTTTACTATTATCCGCTAGTAGAGAATCCCAGTCATCATCTAGGAATTGTGTGTTAAGACGAGATTCCCACTAGGCTCTCAGTACATTGGATGTGGGAGCAGTAAAACAGCAATCCAACAGTGTGACATACAATTCTGAGTCAGTCCCCCCAAAGTTTTTCAGGTGTGGATATATTGAGTAATGGGTGATCCGGGATGGCAATCTGCGTGTTCCCCAGGATATGAGACAATTGATTGTATCTCCATAATTGGGAGGGTGAAATCGCAAATTCCTGTCTCAAGTCGGGGAATGATCGGATAAAGCCATTAGAGATAAGGTCTTTAATGTGCTAAAGACCATGATTAATCCAGATGGGCCAATTAATTTCCTCCCCACCAGCAGTTACGGCTGCATTGCGTCACAAGGGAGCTTTAGCGTGACTGCGACTCAGGACTTGCACCAGCCTGTGGGCCCAATGTCATGCATATTAGGAGGTGAGTATCATCGGATTCATGAGGGGAGTAATTCGAGGTCTCTAAGTGTAATGAAGAGGCAGCTCTCTGGAAGATTGCAATATATGCTGCTCTAACTTCACCCATAATGGTGTGACCTTGGATGTAGGCAACCAATACACAGAGTGGGTCTATCTGCTGTGCCAGCCAATAACCCTACAAGTGAGGAAGACATAAACCACCATTCTCTGATGTGGAGTAGAGAGTTAAATCTTTTAATCTTGGTGTTTCCAAACCCCAAATGAAACGTAAGATGGAGCGCTGGTTCCTCTGCAGATGGGAGACTGACATAAGCAATTCAACATACCAAAAATGTAAGGAGGACATTCATCTTTACTACTTGGACCCCACCCCATAGAGACAGGTTCAGGGCAGACCACCTTTTAAAGTCAGATTCCATGCAATACACAGTATTTGTATGACAGAGTACAGAACTCCAACCTAGAGAGGTGCTTGTGGTGATGGGCATTAAGGGCAGGACCTCACATTTGGACCAGTTTATCTTATAGCCCGAAAACTAGCAAAGGAATCCAGTTGAGAAACCAGAGCAGTAGCTGAGGCCGAGGGGTTTGACAATGTCAAAAGAATCTCAATCTGAGATGGAAGGGATAGTCTGGGATGAGTTTTGTTGGTGGAGTTGATAAGCCAAAAGCCTACCTGCCTTCTCACCCCTTTTATAGTGTCTCTGTCTTACATAGAAGAGACATTTCCCTACCTTTGTAGTACTGAGTGAGTTCAGTTGATATTTATCCAGTAGAAGCTCCAGGTGAAGGGATGACTTTGGAGGTGAGGTATAGGCAGTAGACAGGTATATGACCTGTGCTTCCAGTTCTCATCCGGAGTCTGTAGGCCTCCCTTTGATCAGCGGCAAGTCCCTCATCAGCATGCCACGAAGAAAAGCCTTTCCCGCCCCTCACAGTGTCAGTGTTGAGACCACAAAGCACTTATTTTCCTCCAAATATCTTTAGACATATTCTGTGAGCAACGTTTTGCCTCTGAGTCTTTATAATGGGAGGCATTTAGGCGCCAAGATTCTCGCGAGGTGTATGCAAACCCAGGTCTACGTGCAGATCTATAAAGTCATGATCAAGGAACCCGCAAGGAATAATGTTTGCATCCACAAAGGGTTGGGTCACCAAATGTGGGCAAAAAGGAAGTAGTCTATACGGGTATGAATGTTGTCGGAGCAAGAGGTGAGAGTATAATCGTTTTTGCGTGGATTCATGAGTCTTCAAGGGTCCCAAAGAGCATGGTCTTCAATTAGGCACATAAAGCCTAACAATACCCTTCATGGTATATGTCAGGCCTACCTTATCTGTCCAGAAAAGGGATAAGAGCTGCACATCAATCTCCTCCAATGATGACACTAGAGATGCAAATGATGTCAGTAACCTGCTGATTTGAGAAAGAAACCCAGACTTAGAGGTCTCTGGAGTGTACAGAGAGCACCCGATAACTGTTGTTCCCTGTATAGAGAGCTTGGTAAACACATAGCTGCCATCTGTATCTGACCAAGTTTACAGAATTCTGTATGAGAGGTGCTTATGAAGAAGTATGGCAACGTTTCATTTCTTAAGTGGAACACCTGTCACAACCTGACCCTGTGACGTGGAAAAGACACAGTAGCAAGGACGTCCCGGCCCACAGAGTCTCTCAGTAATTTGTCAAACTTTGCTGGAGACAGGTGTGTTTCTTGAAGAAGGGTGATCTCGGGTTTTTGATGACTCAAAAAGGTGAGAATTTTCTTGCGTTTGATAAAATGTGTCAAACCGTGCATGTATGGAAAAACTACATTCAAGGACCTTTGCATCAGGGTACATGCCATGTGATTAATATGTGCTATAGAATCCTGAGATGAGTTCCGAGCAGTGAGGTTGACTTGCTAACACGGAAAGGTGGTGAAACTTCAAATGTTGGATACAAGAAATTGTTGAACTATTAAAGGACTTTGGGAGGGAAGTAGGGAAAAAGGATAGGTGAATACGGTGGATAGCAATTAATGTTGCTGAAGTGCTCAATGAAAATGGAAAAGCTTGCGTCTATGACAGGACAAGATCTCGGAGCCATGAAGTGACTCCGATAGATGTTAAAAATTCAACCTGTAAGTGGGTTGCAACACAGGCATTGAAACCGAAGGGAGTAGGGCCACCTGCCAAATGGGAGAATCTTATTTGGCCCATAAAAAAATAAAATATTGTAGTAGAAAGGTGTTGAGACTGCAGAGAGGAGAGGCAGTTCCAAAGGACCAAAATGGGAGCAGATCACTGCAGGATCTAAGCGTTGCAATCAAATTCATCTCAACAATACCTTCTCGACCCCTCAACCTCCCGCCACAGACAAAAGAACATTAACATAGAACTTTAAACAATACAAACAGTATACCAGGGGATCTACACATTCTACAGTCAATCCCCCATGATGATGTGATATAATCATGAAGTGACTGGCACACAGGGGAAAATGGGTTGTCCAATCATGCATTGTAGACTCATGTCCTAGATACACATTACTAAGCAAACAATGCTGACTGTTGCCAGTGATGCAGAGTTTATCAAGTCTTAAAGGGAGATCTTGAATTATCTCTTGGGTGGAAAGACTTTCCTGAGAATTTCTGGGCAATTTGTAAGCATTTCTGCTTGACTGAGTTCCAGCCTTTAAGTTCATCCTTAGAGATGGAGGTATTCCCCTGAGATATATTCGTCTGGGGTGAAGACGAAGAGGTTGAGAGCGCAGCAGAACGAGCATCTTAAATATTATTGGCATCAAGGACATCAATAAAAGACACCAGGTCTTTTGGTTCGACACAGGGTTAATTTGCCTGCTGTAAAAACATGTACCCTGCATATCACAGAATTGTATTTTATGTGGAAAGGTCAGTGTGTTATTGGTTTTATCACATAGATCATTCTGTTACTTTACTTGCAGTTCACAAGTTATAATCCTAATATAGAACAGTGACCTAGGAATTGTCTTCAAAGAGTTGCATGCAAACTGCAAGGCATAGGTTTGGACCCTAATTTCTTTCCCTGTCTTTCATTATCCCAATATTGCTAAAAAAATGGGTTAGTTTGGGTAGAAATACATTCTTATTGGTAAAGCCAACCTCAACCACTGTGGTACGTTTTAATTCCAGAGTTTGTGCTTCTCTAGAGCAAAATTAAAATATACTGCCTACTAGTATGGATGACATGTGAGTCCTACAACCTCTAATCCAAAACAAACTGCTGCAGCCCTGTCTGTTAGCTAGTCTCCAGTCATCAAATGCAGCAATGGGTCCAAAGACAAAGATGTTATTTTATGTTATATTATGTTATGTTATTTGAGAGTTCTGTCTGGGAGGTGAAAGATGACCATGGCTCCTGAGTTCAGGATGGTTTGCAGTCTTCTAGTGGGTTGCTTTGTGATCCTGGCATAGATGGTGTTCTCATAGTCTAGCTTGCTGGTGACTGGGGCGTGAGTGACTGTTTTTTAGTGTTGCTTGGGAGCGTTTTGAAATCTTCCTCATTATCTTCAGGGCGTGGAAGCAGGATGCAATGATGGCGTGAAACTTATGAGGTGATGTTCAATTTGTTATCGATGATTATTCTGAGGCTCATGGCGTGGGTTTTGGGTGTGGGCGTGTGTCTGAAATCATCCAGCCACCAGATTGTGTCCCATGGTGAGGTGCTCTTGCTGAAGATCATTACTTCTTTCTTGTTGGTGTTGAGCTTGAGACAGCAACTTCGTTCATCAAGGTGATAAACATTTTTCTTGGTTTGGGGGTCTTGGCCGAGAGGAAGAGTATGAGTTGTGTGTCATTTTCATAGGAGAGGTGGTAATGTCATTTGCGCAGGTGACGTTAACCAGAGGGATCCTGTATGCATTGAAGCGGATGGGGCTGAACTGTGAACCTTGATGCACTCCCCAGAGTAGGGGGCCAAGTTGATAGCTTGTGTTCTATCTGTTAAGAAGGAGCAGATCCAGGGGAGAGCTGGTCCTTGGTGCCAATCTTGTTCAGGCACCTGATCAGGAAGGGGGTGTGAGGCTGTGTCAAATGCTGCAGGGAGGCCTAGGAAAATAAGGACTGTCACGTCTACTCTGTCACGTATAATGCGGATGTTGTCTGTGGAGTCAATGAGTGCTATTTCTCTACTGTGGTTGGACCTGAATCCAGAATGCGTGGTGTCAAGGAGATGCTGGTTGTGGAAGTGGCAGATGAGGCGTTGGTTGATTAGTTTCTCTAAGACGTTTGGTGGGTATGGTAGGAGGGATATCAGTCACTAGTTGTAAAACATGACTGGGTCAGTGGATGTTTTCATAAGCAGGGGCATGATGATGTCATGTTACCTGGTGTCCAGGAATGTAGCTGAGTCAATGGAGGCTTTGAGGAGAATTTCTCAGCAATGTAGGGAGTGCTACTAAATATCAATAGACCCCTTGAGTGATTCAATTGTATGATCAATTAATCATTAATTGGACCGTCAAGATGGAAAGTTCTTCATTCAATCCATAGATACATAGAGCAATAATGTTGAATCTTCACCGTCAAAAGTGTTTATCATTTGCATACAATATTGTTCTTCCGTAGTAAGGCTAAAACGTGCCAATCATTACTTTCACCTTTAACTGGTGACCCAACCAATCATTCATCTAAAAATTTAAAATGTACCAATCATATCAATTCCCTTACATCGTCGACCTTTATATAAAAATCTAACCAGCTTCCTCGTGATGGTTCAATAACCTATCACATAGCGTCATACAACTCACAATGGTGAGGTCTGTTGAGGGTTCACTGTATGTTTGCTGTTGATATATAGTGTTTTATAATGTTGATGAGAGGAATCAGATGACTATAATGTCACTTCTATTAGTAGAATCTGACTGGGGGGTGGGGGGGTAACATGATCTGTTCTTTTGTTATTTGATTTCTTTTTGAGGTTTCTGGTGGCTCCACTAGCCAGACTGGTATAATTGAACGTTTTATTGAAAGGAGTAAATAGAATGGAATGCTTCTTATTTAATTCAAAAATTGTTCTTGACTGTGGGTGTTTGTTATAGGAGGATGATTATACGTTGGCTTATGAGTTGTTGTTTTTTTTTGGGATATGTATTGAGCAATTAGGAATCTTTTCATGGGCGCAGTGTAACTTAAGTCTTCTCTCCCCCTTCCAGGACACTTTACTGGGGACTGTTCACAGCATGGTGGCTGTTACAAGCTCCTCAATATATGTACAGGAGAAGGTTGAAATTAATGACAAAAATATGTTAATGCGAGTACAGTTTTGTATATTGAACTGATCAATTTTGGAGAACTAAAATATAAAACAATGAGTGTGTTTTTGTTCTGTAATTCATTTGTTGATTGCACTATGTATATTTAGATACTTGGGGTATTCTTGAGTGCTGCTATTCAGTGAAGGTGATATAAGATTTAGGACCTAATTACAATGTCGGTCGGAAAGCCTCCAACCGCTTGTCGAAGGCTTTCCGACCAGCATTGTAGGTGTTAAGTCTAACTGCCGTACTATGATGATGGTGATCGGAGTTTAAACCAGCCGGGGAATCCGACGCAGTTCCGACAGGCTCAAGGAGCCCGTCAGCAAGTTGGAAAGCCCTCAAAATCACTTATGGAGGACGCTTTCGTCGTCTGGATTATGATGTTGGTTTCCGCCAGCCAATCCATGTCTGCCTTTCCGACTTAAATTAAAAAAAAAATCTTAAGCGTATCTTATTTCCTATAGGGAAAATGTACTGCAAGGTATTAACTTTTAGTCAGAGCATTTCATAAGCAGTTACTGGTCCATTTTCCAAGAAACATAGTGAATACATCATGGTTATCGGCCTGGTTTTTAATTTCATAATATACTGGAAAATCCATCACTGGCTTGATGTCGTTTGAGGGGGTTGGTTGATTTGATGTCACTGGATGTTGTGGAACTGAGTTACAAAGGTAAATTAGTCACCAACGTAAGTTTATGTTATGTTATGTTATTAAATTTTGTATAGAGCACAGCTGCCCCAGCGAAGGGTTGTCTCTGCGCTGACAGCAGTGAAAGAACGGGGGCCCTGGTGAGGACTAGAGCCTACAGCAAAGGAAAGAGGTGTGTTTTGATTGCCTTCCGGAATGCTAGATATTTGCTCAAGCTGCGAGTCTATGAAGAAGAGAGTTCCAGAGTTTTGCCGCCATGGTGCGAAAAGAGCGCCCCCCCAGCGCACATCCTCCTTACCCGGGGGACCACCACCAGGTGTTGCCCCAAAAAGCAGAGTTGGCGGGTGGGTACATAGGGCAAAAGCGGGTTGGCCAAGATCCCTGGGAAGGCAGATATCAGAATCTTAAAGGCCATGCAGAGAGCTTTAAACTCTATCTGCCTGGCCACCGGCAACCAGTGAAGCCGGCGAATGGCATCCGCCGCAGAACATGCTAGGGAGACCGAGAATGGTCCTGGCAGCCGAATGTTGGATCCTCTGTAGTCTCAACATTTCTGCTTTATTAGTCCCAGATAGAGCGAGCTAGCATAATCCAGTCTTGACAAAATTGAGGCCTGGATGATGACTTGCGTGGTCGTCAGGTAAAAAAAAACAGTCTGGCTGAATGTACCTGTTTATCATCTGCCAGGAATTCACAAAGGAATTCCTTACATGCTGAAACCCATTTACATGAGCAGAGTTACAAGTGAAGAGATCTTTGCACCTGTACCCCCCTCACTTAATTAGTAGGGAAATGGGCATTCCTGGTGGTTAGCTATGGAAATTTGTGGATGCACACAAACGTACATGTGTGAGCATTCACAAACTCTTGTGGGCATTCACAAATTCTTCTTAATTGCCTCTACCAGTTAGGAAATGGTAGGAGTTTTATTACAGCCTATGGGTGATTTAAACCTCTTGTTATTAGTGTTATTGCAGATCAAAGCATAATATACTATTACAGTATGTGTTTAATACATTTTTACCGTACATGTATTGATCTAAGACGTAATGATATGCATACAACAGTACAGGGTGAAGCTCATAACCAGGGCCAAACTGGCTGTAGCCGGCATCAGGCATTTCCCCAGGAGGCTGGAAGGGTGGGGGCGGTTTTGCAGGTGTGTGTGGGCTGGTTTTATCACTGGAGTCTGGTTTTTCAGCAGTATTGAAATATCCACCTCCAGTAACAAAAGCAGCAGTGCTTCACGCTTGCAACCCCCACCCCGCCTCTTCATGGGGCTGTTGTGACAACATTGTCAGGGCTACTTTGGGATCCCAGTCTGAAGGACTGGGTTCTTTAAGACCCAGCGGTGCCAGGGCACAACACCTGAAACCTTCGTGGGTAACCTGCTCCGGCGTACAAATCACAGAGACACGGGACACTTCCTTCGGCGTCAAAGATTCAAGGTTTATTTGCTGCAGGGAACACAGAAATCACGACAAGTACAACTCGTGCAACTTGGGGAGACTGCTTCAAATTGGTTCTGTGGATCGCTCCTTTTATACAGTTTTTACCCATAGGACAACATGATACACAAAGGTTTACAACCCAGTTCCCACCATTATCCCCCAGAGGGGTCGCTTTGGTCACTTTGATACACATAAGGTCCGGAACATAAGTGCGGAAAGATTTGGCGGTTCCCAACTGTAAAAACCCATCTTCCCAACATTAGTGCATTCCAATCGGCAGTAAAACAGATCGAAATAGGAACAAAGACAGGTGCAGAGGAAGACGGAGACAGTGGGGAGATCGGAAAGGGTGTAAAAGGGGAGGTATCGGGAAACACGAGATACAGGCATCAAAGGGACGTGCCTAATGAGATGCACGGCTGAGACAATAAACCAGCACGGCGAGATGAGCCTCGAGCGGGGCCATCTGCCTTACAGCATCATCCCCCTCATCATAAAGACACTTACAAAGAACATGTGTCTTCCGCAAATATCTTGGAAGTCCCAGGGTCGCGAAGCGGACAGCGTCCGTTCGCTGGCTACTTGAGGGCAAGAGACAAAATGGATGCCGTATCTAAGATGGAACCCGTGGGTACAGATGAAAAACCCACATAACAAACGAACGGTTTAAGTTAGCACAGCGAAACTGCGCACACTTACTAAACTCGTCATTTGCGGTTCATAGATACCAGACTCGACCATATTCGTGCGAGTCGAAAACACCACTTACAATTGTCACTGAACCTCAGACGCTCCTTTTGCCCTCATGTAGGCAAGCACTAGTCGGAATCATATTCGATATTCATCAGACCATCGAGATGTTGCTGTAGCATAGCTCTGTCCAACCGAGTCCCCTTGGTAACAGGTGGCTGTCTCATACACGTTGTAGCACAGAGGCCACATAAGGCAGGACCACACTGCACACAAAGGCAACACGTGAACAGGAACACCACAACGACTCCGATGATCATCAGAATCTTCCAACCCCAAGTCGACATCAGGCCCCAAAACCATCCAAGTAGCGTCCAATCCCCTACATCCACGTGTATGGATTCGGAGATCTTATGCAACCTCGAGATGGCTTGATAGACAGTTGGAGCGTTATCTGGAATGAAAATGCAGCAGCTCGAATGGATCACCTTACATACCCCACCTCGATCTGCTAAGATGACATCTAAAACCATACGGTTTTGTAACATCATAAGTCTCTCCGCCTGAAGTTCAGTGGTGATATTACCAAGGGCACTGGCAGTAATATTAGCTGTCGACTCTACCACTCGAGTCAACTGTCTCAGGTTCCTACTATTAACCATAGGTCCCCAAAACGGGAGGAAACCCTTGAAAAAGTCTCCTGCCTCTTGACCGGCAGTATCCTCTTCGCTAATTACGCCTCGCACAACTCTAGTCTTATGATAATCAGCATCTACAGTAAACGTCGGAGGCAACAGATTTGCAATGAAGCATGAGCCCATGAAGTCAGCGGGCAACCATGCGTATGCACGATCATAGCAGATAAAGTATGTACCCTTGGCAGCCAGAAACACAGGGGACGAGAACATCGGCAGAATGTAATTTTCAGTGCAAGCACTCGCTCCAAGTCGGGCTTGCGATCTTCGACCACGACCCATAAGACAAAAATTACCAGTGTGGGGTACGACCCATATCGGAGGCGAGCTTTTAAGCTGCTTTTCACTAGTGAACACACTATATTCACCTCTACTTAGGACCCTATAGGCTTGTACCTCTTCTTCGGGAATAAGCGAGGGATCATAGATATCGCTATCTAAATCCTCTATTGCTATCGACAAAGGTTTTTGATACGAGGTAGGACCAGAGTAGGGAGAACGTGGTTCTCGAATGGGGTGGAAACCCAGTGCGCTTCGAAACATTGTCTGAAATGCTCGAGCAGACCCTTGGGAACTATACGGTAACACCAGATATGGAATTCCCTTATCCGTAGTATGTGGCATCAACCCACACACCCAACAATTAGTAGTGTTAACCACTAACTGATGCTGATGAAGGAGCTGAATAAAGGAATTGTTGCGGAATTCTACACGTCTAGCCTGTTCGTGTTCGGGTAACATATGAAAGGAATGAGGAGAAACAGTGGAGATAAGTTTAGGGTCAGGAGTAGGAGTAGGTGTAGCAGAGGGTAAGAAGTAAGACATCGTGTAATACACCCCACCCGCCAATAATGCAGAAGCAGTCAAAAACAATACGAACAGTTGGAATCTAAAACATTTGGTACGACTGAGTTGCTGCAGCTTGAATCTATGAGCCTGAGCTCCTTCCAAATCATTCAGCTTCGAGAATGCCATTCCCTACGACCGTCCGCAACGTTTCTTGACGCACTTCGTTCTGTGTAGCAAAGTCAATCCCTAGGAGTTCCCAGGAACCGACGGCCTTTAACCTAGCGTCAAGACCTACTATCCAGAAGGAAGTACGCGCGCGGCCCTACGGCCTTCAATGCACAATATATATATGCAAAACAATGTCTCTCAGCTGTAAAAGCAAAAAGTGTAAGGAATAAAGCTCAATGTATATATACACAAATAATTACAATGGTACGAATGTTCAAAACTGATCACGGAAAACGGGATAATGCAGTTGTCAATACAGCAAAGCAGGATCTTTTATTAGTCTTTAGTGCTAGATCGCAAAAAGTATCGAGTTTTCCCAGGACGTGTCTGTTCGTCAAACAAAGGATCCGTTGAGGGGACAGCGTCCTGTTGATCAGCTGAATGTTTTGGTCTTGAGTCTTTTGCTGACAATTGTTCAACAGTGTCTCTGCTGCACTGAGGATTCTCCGACAGGTTGTGCGTCGCTAAAAGGCACAAACGCCGGCAATACTTCGGTTTCAGTTGATGCAATGCCTTTCCTCACCCACGAGTCTGCTGGCAACGGGATGGGGACTTTCTTGGTGTGCGTGGCGTGCACCCAATTCTTCCGCCCCTCAAGACGAACTGCAGTTCTCGTGGCAAGGAGGACCTGGTAGGGTCCAGTAAACCTCGGGTCCAAGTTATTCTTGCGCGAAAAGTTCCGCGTCACCACCCAGTCTCCGGGCTGGAGCTGGTGGCCTGGACCCTCCGTCTGCGTCGGCAATGCTTCGTGAACCTGTTGGTGAATTAACCTCAGTTTAGCAGTCAAGTCATGAAGATAATCGATCAACATTGGGTACTCAAGATCACGAAAAATACCTGGCCTAGGAACCCCCCACACATTCGCAGGACGACCGAACACTATTTCATAGGGACTAAGCCCTACTCGGGAGTGTACAGTCGCCCTAGTTGACAGTAATGCTAAAGGTAAAGCGTCAGGCCACAAAAGACCAGTCGTAGCCTGAATCTTCGCTAGCTTTAGCTTAAGGGTGCCGTTATACCCTTCAACCAAACCAGCTGACTGGGGATGATTGGCGCTGTGGAATTTCTGATTAATTCCAAGGCCCTTACACACACTCTTCATCACACTACCCACAAACTCACTTCCGTTATCTGACCACACAACTCTAGGCATTCCATACCGAGGAAAATATTCCTTCAGTAGGATTTTCGCAGTAGACAAAGCAGTATTGTCCTTGAGAGGATAAGCCTCGATCCATCGGGAGAATGCGCAAACCACAACCAAAACGTATTTCAGGTTATTGCATCGCTCCATATGGATGAAGTCCAATTGAATCACCTCAAAGGGACATGAAGGGGGAGCAAAACTGCCAGGAGGAGTTGGAGTTCCTTTGCCAGGATTGTACATCATACACACCATACAATTCTTCACCAGACGTTCAGCACATTTCGTGATACCATCATTCTTCCACACAGGAGACAGCAATTTGCAAATACCTTTCGCGCTAATATGTGCTAACCCATGCGCCATAGTCACAACGGCCAGCACATACGCATCCGGTAACATCCATCTCTTCTGATCAGACAAATCAATCCAACAACCATTCGCATCCAACTTTCCCGTACTTTCTTTCCACTTCGTTTTTTCAGTGTCGGTGGCCTCATTCTGAATTGCTTTCACACTCTCGATAGTGTCCTCACACATACTCAATTCTGCAGGCCACCTAACCGAACTCGTCACATACATTCGAGTGCTAAGGTTCCGGGCAGTCTCCTTAGCAATCTCGTCCGCAAACGCATTACCACGACCAACATCATCCGTCACCTTACGATGCGCACTACATTTAACAATCGCAACTTGCGTAGGCAACGTCAGTGCATCCAAGAGATCATTCACAAGCTGTCCATGCTGAATCTTCGTACCATGCGACGTCAAGAAACCTCTCTCTCTCCACAATCGTCCAAAACTATGTGCGACGCCAAATGCATATTGGCTGTCGGTAAACACATTCACACGTTTCCCTTTCGCTAACACACACGCTCTAGTAAGAGCAATCAGCTCTGCAGCTTGGGCAGAATTCTGATTTAATCTTGCAGTCTCAACGACAGTATTCAACGTTACAACAGCATAAGCAGTAGTCACATCGCCATTCGGCAACTTAAAGCATGACCCATCCACATACAATGTACCATCCGGATCTTCCAATGGGGTGTTTTTAAGGTCCACTCGACCTTTTGTTTCTTCTTCGGTCCTCAAGTAGCAATCATGTTCTGCTACTTCATCTGACTCTGTGCTAATTGGTAACAGAGTTGCCGGGTTCAGAACATTACAACGTTTTATTTGAATGTGGCTTGCCAACAGCGTCAACTCGTACCCAGACAACCTTGCACTCGTCAAGTGCTGAGTTTTCGTCCGATTCAAAAGAGTATCGACTGCATGCTGAACCATCACCGTAAGCATATTATCCATGACCAATCCTGCTGATTGTCGGATGGAGACCGCGGCTGCCGCCGTTGCTCGTAAACAACTCGGCAATGCTCTAGCTACCGGGTCCAAGGTCGAGGAAAAATATGCACATGGACGTTGCTTACCACCAAAAGGTTGCGTTAAGACACTCAAAGCACAACCTTCTCTCTCGTGAACATATAATGTAAACGGCTTGCTATAGTCAGGAGTACCTAACACAGGAGCCGAACATAATGAGTCACGCAG
Organism: Lissotriton vulgaris; assembly: GCF_964263255.1. NCBI lineage: Eukaryota > Metazoa > Chordata > Amphibia > Caudata > Salamandridae > Lissotriton > Lissotriton vulgaris. The sequence goes on along the minus strand of NC_141689.1, from coordinate 1,842,584,612 downwards.
TTCAGAAAAACTTTTCTGACATTCTTCCGTCCATGGTAAAGGAGTCGAAACATCCTTGCACGTAAGAGCCACTAATGGTTTCGCTAGCAATGAAAAATTAGGAATCCATTGCCTGCAGTACGACGTGATACCTAGAAAAGCACGCACATCTCTTTGGGTTGTTGGCACAGCCATTCGCGCAATCGCTGCAATCCTCTCTGGGGTCAACCTCCTTCCCTCCTTTGACAATAAGTGACCTAAATAGGTTACTTCTTGAGTACAATATTGGAGTTTAGTAGGCGACACCTTGTGATTTAACTCACAGAGATGTTGCAGCAACGACACCGTAGCAATTTTGCAAATGTCCTGAGTATCAGCAGCCACCAATAAGTCGTCGACGTATTGGATTAAGGCCGCACCAGCCGGCAACCTAAACGCATCCAGTTGACCCTTCAAGGCTTGACTGTAAATCGATGGACTTTCACAGTAGCCCTGAGGAGCGCGTTTGAACCGGAAGCTGCGTTCACCAAGAGAGAAACCGAAAAGGTCTCTGCTCTCCTCGGCAATCGGGATGCTGAAAAACGCATTTTTCAAGTCGATCACCGAGAACCACGATGCAGAAGCTGGAATCAGAGTCAGTAGCGCCGTGATGTCAGGCACAACAGGGAATTGAGGAACCACAATTTTATTCACCTCCCGTAAATCGATAACAAAACGATAAACAGGCGGTTTTGAAGGATCAGTACGTTTAAGAATGGGCAGTACAGGACTATTGCACACGTTTCCCCTAGTCTCTTCAATGACATCCTTCTCGATCAGATCATAAATGATCGCTAACAGTGCTCGTTCACCATCAAGGGAGATACGATATTGGGGAATACGTGGCAATCGCACATTAGATTTCAACTGTACAACATAAGGTGAGATATCAAGTAGGCCCACATCGTTTGGACCCGTTGCCCACAAAGACGCAGGAAGAGAACTCAATTCCGGTGGGAGCTTGTCGAGAGACAAGTACATGGGAGAGACAACCCTCTCTCCTAACGTAAGCTGGACACCCGCAGGAGAACAATACAAAGTCGCATACAAACGTTTAAGCAAATCCAGGCCCAAAAGATTTTCACCACAACCCGTGGTTAAAATCAACGGAGCTTCGAGCTCACGAGGCCCAATTTTAAGGGGCAAAGGGCGTGAAACTGGATTGCTAACGGGGGCGCCAGAGAATCCAACGGAAACATTTGTTAAGCCAGACAAAGGTGCGCCAGGGAGTTTCGAATGCTTAATGGAACTTTTCGCTGCACCAGTGTCCAACAGAAAAGGCTCAACGACGCCCGATGTAGCAACTGCGACGTAAGGCCCTCTCTGATCAACCGGAACTGATACCACTCCCTCTCCTTGTCTATGGCTGTCCTAGTAATTACTGTCGTCAGTTCCCTGATCGACGTAATAATCATCTACATTGTACTGCGCAGATCGTCCTTGCGACGATCCACGTTGATCGAAACAATTATCGGAATTTGATGAGTTATCTGAGCGATCGTTCTGAGCACCACGACCTCTACCACGTGATGCCTGCTGCGAACCACCACGACCACCTCTCGATGAGTTACCACTATTACGTTCGTTTAGAACAGGACAATTGAATTTAATGTGACCCTCTTGTCTACAATAAGCACATTGATTGTACCCTAACGAAGATCTTTGGGAAGAGGAGTCATTACGAGTTTGGGATCGGTTCGATTGCGGCTGCGATCTATTTTGTTGCGAATTCTGATTCGAACGTGGAGGATACGCTTGCTGAAGCAGCACTTTAGTTTTTAGCTCTTTCGTCTTTTTATCAGCGCGGTCATTCTCTTCTTTCTCTCTGTTCTCATAATATTGTGCCGTAGCCAATATCTGAGCTGAAGTAGAAACGGCCCATGCGCTTTCCGAATTCCTCAATTTATTGCTCAAATCGGGCAATAAGTTAGAGACAAATTTATCCACGAACAACCTTTGACCACCCTCAGTGCTCATATCCTGACCACTATGGTCGATGAATGCCTCCTCGAACCTCGTAAAGAAGTCGGAAACACTCTCGTCCTTCTTTTGCTTACAAGCGGACAATTTATCCCAATTTACTCTCATAGCTGGCATAAGAGTTTTCATTAATGTTATAATTCTTTGGGGAAGATCAGTAATCAGTTGGTCGGGCTTAGCACCACCAACTTGTCCGGCATCTGCCGCTACAATGGCAGCCCAAGCACCACCTAATTCATTCGGATGGTTTTCATGGCGAATCTTGGCCCATACCGGCTGCGGTACGACATTGCCAAACAACATGTCGATATCGGCAAGATTCATTATTGTAGCATCTACGAGCTGCGATAATTCTTTGTAATACCCCGCAGGATTTTTGCGAGGGTCAGGCAAAGATTGCTTCACCTGCAACACCTCTGATCGCTTCCACGGGAGATGTATCCATACTCTCTGGAAGAACGGCAAGATCGGAGGAGCAGCTGCGGGGTTACCTGGCATCCAAACTGGCGGAACTTCTCGCATAGGAAATTGACCAGACTCGTCTGGCTGTCTTTCAATGTCCTCGACAAACAAGGCTTGAGGTATAGGAGTGGGACGAAAAGATAGCAATCGTTCAACAGCACGTCGAACATTAGTATCCACTATCAGTCCAGTCGAGAACTGAAGCTGTAGATCAGACAAAGCGGTCAGCACCTCCTCAGGTGCGTCGGCAGATATCTGATCACGAAGGACCTTACACATTTCCTCGAACACAAATCTTTGGGTTGGTATATTGAACTGACAAAATGTGTCGAGTACAACACGCGGTGGATTTCTAAGGGGGTGCGTCATCCAACCCATCGCCATATTATATAGCGAAGCACGTTCCCTATTACCAGGAAGCTGACTACGTCTCTGAGGACCATCTGAACCAGCGGACCCAAGAACAGGTCCGAGCGAATGAAAGAAGCTAGCCGCAAGAGGAGAATTACGACTACGAGTAGAGGGAGGAGTATAGGACACAGGACTAACAAGTGAAGGAGTAGAAACAGAAACAACAGCAGGGGTTAACAAAGCAGGAGCAGTAGCGTGAGCAGGAGTATGTGGAAGCGGAGGAGCAGTAGGAATAGAAACAGACGAAGGAGCAGGAACAGTCGGAAGAACGGGTGCAGGTTGAGGAACAGGCAAAGGAAGAATAGGTGCAGGAACAGGTACAGGGGGAATCACAGGGGCTGTGGTACCCTGTACGTACGGAGGTGGCGATTTCATAAGATAGGACATTAAAGGATCCTCAACTGACTCATCCTTCTTTTCCGGCTCCGTAGGCAAAGTAGGATAGCATTTATCTATAGTCATACGCTGCAATCTGTCAAACACTTCCTTTTCCCTAACCTCCTTATCATGCTGGAACTGCTCTGCTTTCTTTACAATGGTACCAGCACTATCTCGCTGATTTCGTTTAGCCTGTCTGATTTCTTTCTGCCGGGCTTCTTTGCGCCACAACCGAAAGGCATCAAACATGGCCGGCCTTGACTTTTTCGCGAACAATTTAACCTCTAGATTATCTAAGATCGGGGCCTCGAAGCTACCATGTGGTGGCCAGCGAAGGTCACCATCTTTCTTCGTATATTTGATCCAGTATTCATTAAAAGTAATCGGGCCTAGCCCATGTTTGCTATACAGTTCATACGTGGGAGTTCCAACCGGAGGTATCGGACACGAGTCCTCCAGTCGGGAATCCGCACCACAAGGCCTGAAACAACTAAACAAAGTACTGCGACCAGGCATCTTGCACACTAGCCGAGTTTCACAAACTTCAAGGGTTACGGGATTTACCAAGTCCCAGCAAAGAACAAAACCCTCGGTTTTTGGCGGCTGCAGTCGTCAAACAACACAACAAAGTACGCTAGCAAAGTGTCACCGACAAAAACACTCACACAGCGTTAACAACAAAAACACTCGCTAAAGTGTCAACAACCAAGAACTCTGGGAGCGACCCACAAATACTTAACTCAAAGATCGATGGCGTCTCCAGGAAGGCCCGTCAATCGTCTCGCTCTACCAAGGTCTACGCCAGGCGCCAAAACAGGTCTACAGTCAGGGCAGCAGTCCGTCGCAGCCGTCAGGAGGCGGGAATCTTCGCGGGAAAAGTCTTCGGGCCACTTATTTCGACAACAGGATCGATGAAGCGGAGTGCACCTTCCCTCGGAGATTTCACACGAAGTTCCTCACGATCGTCGGGCTTGGACCGGTACCACTGATGCAGCCCCACGTTGGGCGCCAACTGAAGGACTGGGTTCTTTAAGACCCAGCGGTGCCAGGGCACAACACCTGAAACCTTCGTGGGTAACCTGCTCCGGCGTACAAATAACAGAGACACGGGACACTTCCTTCGGCGTCAAAGATTCAAGGTTTATTTGCTGCAGGGAACACAGAAATCACGACAAGTACAACTCGTGCAACTTGGGGAGACTGCTTCAAATTGGTTCTGTGGATCGCTCCTTTTATACAGTTTTTACCCATAGGACAACATGATACACAAAGGTTTACAACCCAGTTCCCACCATTATCCCCCAGAGGGGTCGCTTTGGTCACTTTGATACACATAAGGTCCGGAACATAAGTGCGGAAACATTTGGCGGTTCCCAACTGTAAAAACCCATCTTCCCAACATTAGTGCATTCCAATCGGCAGTAAAACAGATCGAAATAGGAACAAAGACAGGTGCAGAGGAAGACGGAGACAGTGGGGAGATCGGAAAGGGTGTAAAAGGGGAGGTATCGGGAAACACGAGATACAGGCATCAAAGGGACGTGCCTAATGAGATGCACGGCTGAGACAATAAACCAGCACGGCGAGATGAGCCTCGAGCGGGGCCATCTGCCTTACAGCATCATCCCCCTCATCATAAAGACACTTACAAAGAACATGTGTCTTCCGCAAATATCTTGGAAGTCCCAGGGTCGCGAAGCGGACAGCGTCCGTTCGCTGGCTACTTGAGGGCAAGAGACAAAATGGATGCCGTATCTAAGATGGAACCCGTGGGTACAGATGAAAAACCCACATAACAAACGAACGGTTTAAGTTAGCACAGCGAAACTGCGCACACTTACTAAACTCGTCATTTGCGGTTCATAGATACCAGACTCGACCATATTCGTGCGAGTCGAAAACACCACTTACAATTGTCACGGAACCTCAAGTCCTGCCCTGTTCATAACATTAACAAACACATCGAAACTAAACAAAAAAGAGCAATTCAATCATGTAGCGGAGCTAGCAGTATTAACCCCATACATTCGGTTGGCCAGGAGGCAACCGAAGGACAGGTTCATATATAAAATCAAAGAATCTAGAGTCTCAGTCCACCCCATCAAGATATTCCTGGGCCTGATGCCTTGTTTCTGCCCCTTTTACAGACTACTTTTGTCATCAGTTTGAGCCCCAGTGGTCTCTTATGTTTTAGTTTCTTACTTCCTGTTCATTTGCTGGTTGTGTTCTTAAGGGCTTCCCTCACTAGCATGAGGAGCAATTATATGTTGTATATATGTGCCAAATAGCCATCACTCACCCCCTTGTTTTCCTTTAGCACTCTGGGTTTGTGCACTTTGCTGTTTTGTCTTTTTCAAGACACATTGACTTTCACATATCTGTGTTGGTTTATCCTTTGATCATACTGACTACCTCTAAGGCTTTCCCTGATCAAAGCCTGTGGCTGTCCATTTTGGTAGCACAGTCTGACTTTGTTCAGCCCTTTAATACATTGGTTGCTGCCTTGTATCTTTTTTCATTTTAAGAAAGATGGCTCATTTAAGTAGTTAGTGTCCTCAAGATGATCCTGTCATATTTTAACTTTTGGGTTCAAAACACCAACACTTTCCCAAAGAACACAGATATCATTCTTGAGGTTCAATGTGTATGATTGACTGTGGTTTGTCTTGTTACTGTGTCATTTACATGTTTGTACACACACACACACACACACTGTGTACCTCACCTTCTGCACCATGTGCACTTTACTACATATGCTTTGTAATAATGGTTGTGCTGCCATTTTATAAACGTTAATGATTGATGATATTAGCTTCATAAATGCGAAATCGATATGATCTATGGCACAGCCTAGCATTTATTGGAAATATTTTTTCTTTTTGTTATTTATTCAAATACAGTCACCTTGAATATCATTAATATTTTTAAATGGTTCCCATGTTGAATACTATTGTCTTATTATAACCTGTGCTTGGCACAGCTCTCCATGCATGCTTTAATCAATTTTTGTAAATTCCAGAATATCAGATAATTAAATCCAAGTGGAAGGGAGAAAGCTGCTGGTAATTGTCTTATTTCCTTTCTTTATTCGGGCCTTGTGCGTAGATTTGTGAATCAAGTAAAATGCTCACAGTATTTACATGCTTTAAAAATAGCTCTCCCTAGCAGTGAGCAGCTTGGACTAGTGCGAGAATATTTCAGAGTTATCATTCGGAAGAAGTAGGAAGAGATCTGTCCTCTCTTTTATGTATGTTGTTAATCAGTGTGTTTCCTGCTAGTCACTAAGCAATCACATCCTCAGTGCCAGAGTGGACCCAAGACGTGAGTTATTCCCCAGGTAACACAGTGGAAAACAAAAAAGTAATGGAATAAAAATTTGAAATAATCTCAGCTACTTGTAATTTCTCGGTTTGCATCCAAGTCATCATTGTTTTGCTCACAATGTCACCCCAGACAGGAATCAGCCATATGCAAAGCTGCCTTCGTCCTGCTCTAAATGGAACAGTCCAGTCTGAATGCCACTCCATTTCCCCTCTGAATGAACAAAAAAAACCAAGAAAGACTTAGGCCTAATTAGAGTGTTTATCAGTGAGATGTAGCTTGAGTTTTGTGGCACAAGGCATTTGCACATCGCACAAAGAAAAACAAATCCCGCAATCCCTCGCGGCCGAGGGAGGTAGGAGCAGGGGGTATGCTGGCGATCCCTGTGACGACCGATGCTCCCAAAACCCGTGCCGCCCTGGGCGGTCCGCCACCCCTTTCTTTGCCACTGATCCCATAACACGATATCGCACCTCGGTGGTCCTCACTCACGACCTGGAAACACTTCCCACATAGAATCACAAAACAAAGATAACCCCTCCAGCTATACAAGCTACATGGCATAGCTTGCTACAAATGTAGGTAAGTGCTTCAGGACCCCACATAGGTTTAGTAAAGGCTATATAACTGCCATAATACAATACCAGCGAATCAATTCGATTTGCTGCACTTGAGCTCCTCCCATGAATAAAACTAAGATACCAAATTAATTTTTAGCTTACTATTTCAAATGTCTTCACTGTTACAGAGCATTTTAGGAATTTCACCTTAATATTTTGCCTTTTTATTCATATATACTTCATTGGCCTTCTAATATTGTTTAATTTTCTAAACTGTTGCGGACCCCCCTGCTTAGGTCTCCTGGGACCCTCAGGTTAAGAACCTCTGGCTTGTTTCAACAGCTGATACTTTGGCTCTCGGTCAAACTCCTGGTGCCCCTCCAGTTCTCTCTAACCCTTCCCGCCCCACCACCAGGTTCTCCCCATCCAGAAACACTGGTGAATATCCAGGCTCTCCACTGTTGCCCATTCACTCACTGGCCTCTTAGTTCATAGCTGCAGAGGCCATTGAGTGAAAACTAAATAGACTACCTATTTTCCAGTATATTTAGTGGCCTGCTTAAGGAAAAGTTGGATTCCATTGACCTCACAGCGCCCTGTCTTTTTTTCCGTGTTGCAAATGGGTTCTATTTAGAGGAGTTATCTTCAAAACAAGAGCCTGATTACAAAAAACACATTTTCCCTTGATTTGCGACCTTCCGAATCATGTGCGCCCTTCACGCAGCCGGCAAAATAATTAACCCATTTCTCAACTACTCTGCGACTGTAATTTGCCTTGAATTGGTCCTTCGCAAAACTGCATTTACATTTAAGGTAAACAATGCATAAATCAGCATAACATCAGTGCATTACTTTCACAGCACACACTTTCTGGATAAAATGTCTTTGAACTAAAGAGGACATCGCTCTAGTCACGAAATAAACCGTGTACGTGGCGTTAGGTTTGGTCAATAAATGCTATCTTTCCTTTCTTTAAAAAAAAAAAAAAAAAGCATTGAGGAAGCCAATCGATTGTCCGCGTTAAATCTTGCTAAGTGCTATATTATTTCCAAGCGTCATTGACCACACGGAGCAATGCAGCATTAGCAACCACCAATGCACGGTTCCTTTGCACACAAAGTTACTGACACAACTTAATTAGAGGGAGAGGTGTGGCGCAGCGGCCAGAGTGTCTGATTCGGAAGCGCAAGGCTCACGGTTCGATGGCCGGCGGCAGCTCAGATCAATGTGACTCTGGGTAATAGCACACTTCAGCTGTCCGAAGGGATGATATGTTCGCGCTTTACAAATATGGACTGTTAATTGCCATTAATTGGTTGCCCCTCTACTTATGAAAAATCACAGTTTTGAAGGGAAGCCGTGAAAAGGGAAAACACGGTGAAATATAATGATAACTTCCGAGAATGTTCGCTGCGACTGAGAAGACAGGGTTCGGGAAAGCACTGTCTTTAGGCACTGCAATGCGTGCCACTCAAAGAGAGAGCTCATTTTAATACTTGTGCATTTTATTTTCATTTATTTCATTTATTTATTTATTAAGTTTTATATAGCGCGAACAAGATCCCGTAAGGATATCTGAGCGCTTTACATTAGGAAGGAAAGGAAGGACAATAATGCAAAATCAAACATCAGGTAGGAATCAAAACAAGAATAATCGCAGATTACAAGACAAATGCAACATGGATGGTTATAATAGACAATTGTACACGGGTAGCCCAGGGGGGACATAGTATGTCGTAAAGAAGCGTAGTAGTAAATGATGGTACCATGTTAGGTGGAATAATGTCATCGAGCAGGAGAGCCTAGCCCACTTACGGTAGGAATTTATTCATCAGGAATCTTTTGACTTCCAGTTTGAACACCGTTGTTAAGGAGATTCTGCGTACTTCCGGTGGTAGAGAGTTCCATATCTTTGGGGCAGCGCCAGAGAAGGCTCTGTGACAAGTTCTTTTTTTGCTAAGGATAAGTGGCTTCAAGAGGAAAGTAGTGGCGCTTCTTGAGGCTCTTACACCGCAAAATAGTTCAAGTTTTTTCAACAAGTACCTTGGAGTATTAAAGTGGATGGCTTTGTGCATCATAACGGCAATCTTTCACTGAATTCGTGCTTCGTAGGGGAGCCAATTCAGAGATTTTTGGACTGGGGATATGTGCTCATTGCCTTTGGTGCAGGTAACTAGTCTAGCAGCAGCATTTAGTGATGCCCTTAGTGGAGGTAGGGTGTATTTGGGAAGGCCACAGAGGGTAACGCTGCTGTAATCTAGCCTCGGCAGGCCAAGCTTTTGGACAACCTGCTTGAAATCATTAAGTGGAAGGAAAGGTTTGATATTTCTGAGTGTCCTCATCAAGTGGTTTGCTCCCTTACATATATTGCTGATATGCTTTTTCATATTCAGGTGCTTGTCCATGGTGACTCCTAAAGATTTGGTTGAGTCTATGATGAGAGGAGTGCAGTTGAAAGCAGTGAGGTGACTCCCCAAACGGTCTAGCTTGGGGATGTGGTTCGGAGGGGAGATAAGCAGGAATTCAATTTTTGAGGTGTTGAACACGAGAAGGTACTCAGTTAACCAGTTTTGGTAAGACATTAGGGTAGTGTTGAGTGAGATGATGTTTTCTGGGGATGCGATTTTCAAAAAGAGTTGCCTGCCGTCGGCATACATATGGAAAAGAATACCCGTGGAGTTTAGTGAGTTGGATAATGGTTCCAAGAAAAGGTTGAAGAGGAAAGGAAATAAGGCAGATCCTTGGGGAACCCCCATGAGTACTGGAGAGGGCTAGGAGAGAGAGTGATTTGCCCTGGCTCTTTGAGATCTGTGGTGGAGGAAGGACGAGAACCATTGTAGCACCTGATCAGAAAAACCCATCCTGTTCTGCAGAATGGATAGGAGGTTGTCATGATTAACCATGTCGAAAGCGGAGGAAAGGTCAAGGAGGATCAGGAGGCAGGATTCGTTTTGATCGAGCATTTTTAATATGTCATCCATAACATGAGTGAGAGCTGATTCAGTGCTGCGCCCCTTCCTAAAATCGGATCGATGCTCGTCTAGGAGTTGATAGTTCTATATGTGAGCACAGAGTTGGGATTGAACACATTTTTCAAGGAGTTTCGCTAGGGTGGGGATGTTGGAGATAGGTCGGAAATTATTGAGATCAGCTTTGTCAGCGTTAGTTTTTTTTAGTATAGGTGATACCTGAGTTGCTTTTAGGCAGTTGGGGATCGTGCCTTGTGATGGAGAAGCATTTACAATCCTTATCCAAGTGGGGATGAGTGCATCCTTGATGTCCTTGAAGATGGCGGGGGGGTAACGGGTCACTGAAGTGATTGGATGGGTTAATATGAAGGAGGATATTTTTGATGTCTTGTTCAGTAAATGGGGTAAAGGTGCCCCAAGACGCATTGTTCTTGGCGATCTGGGTGGAGGAGTTGAGCTTTTCTAAGAGGTCAAGGGGTGATGCTGCCCTAGAAAAGGGCAGTAAAGCCTTCTTAGAGGCGAGGTCAGTGAGGATGAGCCTTGATTTCTCAATGAAGAAAGCAGCAAGTTTGTCGCAAAAGAGTGGGCTGCCACCAGGTTCAGAGCGGTTTGGACCTGCAACTGATTGCTGTTTAATCAATTCGAAATGTTTCTTGGGACGGTTTGCCACTTGATCCAATTGGTGTCTTAGTTAGCCTTATCGCTCTAGATTTGTTTGTAGTAGAGGCTCCTAACATCTCTCAGGAGTTTAAGTTGGCCCGAGGAGGGATTTGATCTCCAGGAACGTTCAACTGCCCTAAGGTTGAGATGTTCCGTTTTTAAGTTTTCATTAAACCACGGTTTGGATATTTTTGTTGAGGCATTTTTATGTTGGAGTGGAGTAATGTCATCCATGATGTCGTAGATGGTCGAATTGTAAGAGTTAGTGAGAAACTGCACCTCAATCAAGTCAGCTTGGGAGGAGAGGGCAGATTTACAATGGGCAGCTAGATCAACAGAGTTTATTGATTTGAGGTCCCTTTTCCATATCTTTGATTTCATTGGTTGAGCCTTCCTCATCAGTACCTCCCTGTTAATATAAAAGAGGATGCAGTGGTGGTCTGACCAGTCACATGGGGTAATGGAATCCAGGGTGATAGTCTGCTCTTTCCTGATAATGAGGTCTAGAGTTTCTCCTTTATTATGGGTTGATTGGTCACAGTGCCAAGTCAGATCTTGATCATTTAAAAAAGCTTTAAGGCAAGATACCGCAAGATCTTTGGGGTTTTACTCAATGAAGGTTAAAGTCACCAAGGAAGATTTGGGACACGGCTGAGTCAACATTGCCAGAAATGATTTACATTAGTTGCTCAATGAAGGGGAGATTGTCTCCCAAGGGATGGTAGAAGGTGTGAAATTTTCAAACCGGCAGGTTCTTACTTGAGATACTGAGACAAACGTATTCACAAGAGGAGGGCGCAGAAGACTCCACGTGAGAAATCAACAGCGTGTCCCTATGAATACAGGATAGGCCCCCACCCAATTTCCGAGCTCTGTCTAACCTAATTATGTCATGAGTGGGAGGTACTAGGAGGTCTAAAATAGGAGTGGAAGCGGGATTTAGGCAAGTTTCAGTAAGGATGATAATGTCTTAGTCCTTGTGTTGGATGAGGTTGAAGATATCAGAGGCGAGTTTACTGGCTGACCTGCAATTTAGAAGTACACATTTAAGTCAGAGGGGATTAGGGAGGGAAGGATTCTGGGTGACGTTCACATGAGTGAGGTTGACCTTATTGCTGCCTCTAAGATTACGAGGAGGTTCTCTGTTCGGGTTAGAAAGGATGGAGTGTATTTGTCTCGGCGGGCTCATGTTGGGGTTGGACCAAGTAGGGTAAGAGTTGTGCAGGTCCTGGAGATCTGTGGACACAAGGTCGGTCTCATATCTTCTAGGGCAAGAGGGGTCATTGGGCAGGGGAATGGATTTTAAGATGGAGGAGGCTAAAGGCTTGTCCATGGGATTTCTATCGCTAGTGGGAGCTTTGAACACATTTGCAGAGGTGAGAAAAGAGCTGATCACAGGGAAAAGATCATTTGAGAGGGCTTTCAGGTCATGTAGCTCAGAAGTGAGAAGGTGCAACTGTAGAGAAATCTCATCTAGGCGCGCAGCCAAATCTGAGTGTTTGGCGAGGGATGGAGGGTGTGCAAGGATATCGATCGGTGAAGGGGGGGTCTCGGTGTAAGCCTATGGGGTCCGCTGTGGTGACGGGAGGATCCTGGGGAGGAAGTTGGTCATTTGGGACTAGCTGAGTTCCATGTGCTTTTTTATAGTGAGGTTGGAGCATAAGCAAGGGGGGAGTGATCATTAAGCTGAGGGTTAGGTCCAGGCAGAACCGGCATGATTAGAGTTGACCGATCATGATCGATGGTGGGCAGTTGCTCCTATTCCAGCCTATGAGACAAAGGGAGAGGGTTGGGGGAAGATGGCGCAATCGTTGGAGGCTGTGCCAGTCAGTCATCCAGGAATCTCTCTAATCCGGGACGGATAGGATCGGACTGGCTAGATGTGCCCCGAGTGAACAAGAGAAATCTCTCACCTTCAGATTCATGGGTCTAGATAATGGGTACTCATAGTACGGCCCGCGGGCCGGGGGCGGCCGGGCAAGCCTTCCTTGGCGGCCCGCGGACCTTGCAAATATTGTACCCATGTATTTTTTTTTTCAAAGATTGTCTGCTGCAGCGCGACTCTGAGAGTCTCTGCTGCTCTGTGGGGGCCAGGGATTCTCGCATAGCCATAGTGGAGCTGCAGGGGCCTAAGATGAGGTGAAATACAACAAAGCCTCATTGGCATGCAAATGGCCTTTAATGACCTGTGAAGTGCTTGGGTGCGGCTGTGTGTGTGCACCTGGAAGCTGTCTCAGCCCGGGCTTACACACAATCAGGGTGAGATGACAGAGGGTGACAGAGGGAGGTAGAAAGAGGGAGGGGGGGAGAGAGGGAGGGGGAGGGGGAGGGGGAGAGCGAGGGAGAGAGGGAGTCGGGGAGTGAGACGGGGAGTGAGAGGGGGAGGGAGACGGGGAGGGGGAAGTGAGGGGAGTGAGAGAGGGGGAGAGTGAGAGAGGGGGGAGTGAGAGACGGAGGGAGTGAGAGAGGGGAGAGGGAGTGAGAGAGGGGGAGTGAGGGAGGGAGTGAGAGAGACAGACAGAGGGAAGGAGACAGAGAGAGACAGACAGACAGAGGGAGGGAGGGAGACAGAGGGAGAGATGGAGCGAGGGAGAGAGGGAGCGAGGGGAGGGGGAGAGGGAGCGGAGAGGGAGAGGGAGAGGGAGCGAGAGGGAGCGAGAGGGAGGAAGGGAGAGAGGGAGGGATAGAGGGAGTGAGGGAGCGAGCAAGGGAGAGAGGGAGGGAGGGAGAGAGAGAGGGAGGGACAGAGGGAGAGGGCGCGAGGGAGAGAGGGAGGGAAGGAGAGAAGGAGAGAGAGAGAGAGTAAGGGAGAGAGGGAGAGAGAGAGGGAGTGAGAGAGAGAGGAGTGGGAGAGAGGAGTGAGAGAGAGAGGAGTGAGAGAGAGGAGTGAGAGAGTGAGTGAGTGAGAGAGGGTGTGAGAGAGAGAGAGAGAGAGAGGGAGTGAGGGAGAAAGGGAGTGAGGGAGAGAGGGAGGGAGAGAGGGAGGGAGAGAGGGAGGGAGAGAGAGAGGAGTGAGAGAGAGAGGGAATGAGAGAGAGAGGGAATGAGAGACACAGACAGAGGGAGGGAGCGAGGGAGGGTGGGAGTGAGGGAGAGAGAGAGGGGGTGAGGGAGGGAAAGAGCAAGAGAGGGAGCGAAACAGGGAGCGAGAGAGGGAGCAACAGAGGGAGCGAGAGAGGGAGAGAGAGATCGAGGGAGGGAGTGAGGGAGAGAGAGAGGGAGAGAGAGAGTGAGGGAGAGAGTGAGTGAGGGAGTGAGTGAGGGAGTGAGTGAGTGAGGGAGTGAGTGAGTGAGGGAGAGAGGGAGTGAGAGGGAGTGGGAGAGACAGACAGACAGACGGAGGGAGCGAGGGAGGGTGGGAGCGAGGGAGAGAGAGAGAGAGAGAGGGAGTGAGGGAGGGAGAGAGAGGGATAGAGGGAGCGAGAGAGGGAGTGAGACAGGAAGCGAGGGAGGGAGAGAGGGAGCGAGATAGGGAGGGAGAGAGGGGGAGAGAGTGAGTGAGAGAGAGAGGGAGTGAGGGAGGGAGAGAGATGTGTGTATGCCGGGTCTGGTGGCTCAGTGGACGAAGGCATCCGCTGCAGGGACCTGTGATCAACCTCATGGTCATAGTTTTTTTTGTTGATCTAGCCCGCACTGCCCTCCACTGACCCCGCCCCCACCGGTGCAGCCCTCGGACACAAACCACACTGTAAATTTGACCCCCGAGAGAAAGTTTGTGAGTACCCATGGTCTAGATAGTTGGGAAAAAACAACATGAGACGGAACCACTCTGTGATGATCTGGTGGCGAGGAGTGATTAAGATGGGGAGATGGCCTTTCCAAAATAGCGGGGAGCGGACTCATCGAGTCCTGAGAGATGGAAGGGTGATTGTGGGTGTCATTAGGTTTGAAGATACCGTGTTTTTGAGTAACGGGAAGATGCTGGTTATCTTAAATAGATTGACATTGGACGCTTGGATTAGGAGGATACCATTGTTATGGAGGGTAATGGTGGCATTGGCAGTGAGTGTGGACGAGGGTGCTGTTGTAAGCTTGAGACCATGAGGTGTTTTCCTGCTACCTGCTATTCGGAGCATACAGTAGAAGACTTTTCGCCACATGCTCTTTTCCTGGTGTAGAAAATAAGGTCATTAACTCTAGTACCTTTGTTAGAACAAAAGTAGACATCAGAGATTAAAGTTTCGGGCCTGGCCCTGAGTAAGTGATGCTTGTGTTTCTTGGCAGCGTTTTTTAATAGGTTGGGTGGGTAGTTGATGATGAAAGCGTTGGATCCTGAGGGATCGGGACTTAAATCCATTGAGGCAAGTGTGTCTATTGACCAATGGTGATTTCTTATCGGTGGAAGGAGGATGGTGTTAAAGTGAAAAATCCTGGACCCGTAGTGTGGGATGACACCCTCCAAAAAATTGAAAAATCCTGGACCCATAGTGTGGGATGATCCTTCCAAAAACAGTGTGTGTGGGGAAAAAACAAGACCACTCCAAGATGGCACCCAAAAGCAGGGAATGTAGTCAGTTCTTTTCTCTTTTTATGCCTTGCCCAGATGTGAGAGATGATGTCCACATGCCCATTCCAAGATGGCCACCAAACAAAGAAGGTGAGGGTAGAGTCAGCCCATTTCTATTTCCATGCATAGCCAAGCATAGGGACCGGGTTCGTAAGACATTGCATACCTTATTCTGGGAACTTTACAGCGTGTTCCACCTTTATCATCTATTCAGGTACCCAAGCTCAACTGGTCAGAAGTTACTCTTCGTTCACCCTAACAGAAAAAGCGCGAAATAGCTGCAAACTCACAGGTCTATTTTCTGGAGCACTCTCCTTGCACACCTGTGGATCGAGAGTGACTCTTTGGATTTCACAGGGAATTAATGACCCACTGCATCCTTCCCGCTTCTGATTAGGATAAGGTCTATGCTTCTCCCAGACTCTGAGGCCCCACTGTCATCATATGAATAAAATCACACTGGAAGGCTGCTTTTCATTGAGAATAAAAAGAGAGCCAGCATGCACATTTATGTAGGGTTTCTCTATTAGATCTGCAGCCCAAGGGTGACTATAGATTCCTTCCATACTAGACCCTGAGTGATCCCTATGTGAACTTACTTTGTTCTCATTCACTCATTCATTCCTCTGGGGCAGCCTGCACAGCTCCACAAACGCGATGAGGCAATACCTCATACTCGAGCTCTCAGAAGGCTTTCAAACAGGGAGGTCCTACTGCAGTAGCCTCAGGCAGTGGCAAGACACTTCAGGTAGGAGCTCACACTGCTAGAGTTATCTAGTGTTGCGAAGACTCAAATGAAGAATCAGGATCCTCACACTTCTGGAGTCTTCTAGGCCTGACAAGGGCTTGATCCTACCGTCCACACTGTCTTATACGGTTCAGAGGCGTATTAATAATAATTTGACACAGTAGAAGGACAAGTAAGGTGCTTGGCCGTTATCGGTATGAACAAGAATAATTTGTCTTTTAACATCACAGGATTAGTGGACACATGTAATGGATCGCTTAATACACTCTGCGAGGCTTATGCCGAGAACATAGTGAAAATGATATTTCAATACAGATAATTAGATTACGATACAGTAGATAAATGAGTGACTAAAACACCCTCGTTGGTGACGAGTTTGCAGCACAATATACACACTCTTGGTGTAGATTACCTACAGAATATAGGGAATATTACCACTTTGACAATATTGATATCCAAGATCCGCCCTGATGAGGCTGTATTTTTCTAAAATGTATGTGGATCAATTGGGAAGAAGTTTCACTTAATTTGGAGAATTGCTAATCATCATAAGATTAGACAACTATGATAGCTTTATTGACAAGATGTCAAAGACACAAGTCCCAACATGACAAGTATATGATGTTATTTTGCATTCTAGAGATACAGTTGGGAAACTAAGAAAGGAGGAGCTGAGATTCCCTCCTATAATCGCCGCCATTAATTTGGACTGAACTTTATATTGCCACCATAAATTGGGATTGACCTTGATCTGAGGATTAGGTATGTCAGGACAACAATTTTAGAGCAGAAGTTATTTCAGGAAACTGATATCAGTCGACTACATCTCCTTATTTTAATTTCCAGTGATAGCTCTGATATTTACAAGAGCTGGGTTGAACAAAGCTCCACAACAAGGATTTATCGTGTGGAGTCCGACTAAGAATAGTAAGCAAAGCTCATTTTTAAATAACACGTTTGCAATTTAGGGTTGTGATAGACACACAGCATGCTATCTGTTTTTCACCTGGAATGTATACAAACTGCCACACTGCACAATATGTTGGTCTAATTGGGTTGCCACCTCAAAATATGTTTGCACACGGGTATCACGATCTACTGTTGCGCCAAATGGTCACAGCTCAATCATGTATACATGAATGTAACTGATTGTATTATATTTATATAGGGGTCCTTCCTCATATGCAATATCCATTGTCCTTAAGATGGTCTGACGGACTGACGCCATTTAAGACTGAAACGTCGACTCCATCATCTACTTCCAAAATATTGATTATATCCAAGTGATCATTTTCTTATTAGGAGATATGCCATTGATATTTTGATTGGAATAGATGTTTTTTCATGAATTGTAGAACAAATTTGATTTCACCTCTTTCATGAATTATTGCTGAATTCACTGTTCATGTGTACTCCTTTTTAACTTGATCTACATATATATAAATAGTTTTTTATTTTCAACAAAAGATATTCCAGTGTGTTGTGCTTTATATATTCATTCATTGATTTTGTCAAATGACGGTTGGGTGCCTGTTCGGATTAGAGACACCCGCAGAGTAAGGTCAATATAAATACTACAGAACTTTTTTCAAATGAAGTCCCTTGTAGGCATCTTTACCTGTCACCTTCAGAAAGTTGGCATTTTTCTGCTCTTAGCCGTGTGTGTCTGCTACCTGTCTCGAATGCACGTATGGGGTGGGTGACAGCTGGGTCTTGTGCATTCCCTCTAAACAGCTACACAAAATGGGAGCTTGGGTGTGGCTCGATGGGCCTTAATGAGCCATTAACTGGCTTGATGGGGCAGAGCTGAGCACCACCTCACTTACACCTGAATAGGCTGTGTCCTTTTTACACACAAAGGGCTGCATACCCCCCTGTAGTGAGCCAGGGCTGGAAGGGCAGGAAGGGCAGGGACTCTGTGCACTTCAAAGACATCTCATTGAAGTCTACCCCACTTCAAAGGCACAACTGCGTATAAGGATTGGACTCCTCACCCAACCAACTCAGTGCACTCCTGGACCTGTGGATACTCTGTCAAGAAGAATAACTGCTGTGCTGCTGAAGGACTGCCACTCTGGTGGCCTCCTGCTCTGGACGAACTACTTTCTTGCTGTGCTGACCAGCATGCTGCCTGCTGCCCTCCTTGTTTGGGTTAGAAGGACTAGGCCTGCATCACTTGAACCCAGAGTGATTCCAAGGGCTTGCTAGCTTGCCTCCTGTTCTGAAGTCTCAAGGACATCAAAGACCTCCAACCACCCTGCTACAACACCTGAACTCTTCCATCTGCAAGTCTTGCCCTGCAAAGTTGTTCCAATCCAGTCCGGTGCCCTTGGAAGTGGGAATAAAGAGCTGATCCAGTAGTAATCAGCGCATTGGTGCCGTTGCATCGCTCAGAACCAGCACATCTTCAGTGACGGCGCATCGCTGCTGCCACAAGGATACGGGACATTGCATCGCCAACTGAGCGGCGCATAGCCTCCATTCTTGACGCATCCTCGACTTTGCGTGCGCATCACCTTAATCCTGCTGTTCGCAACGACACATCGCTGCTTTGCTTCTCGCATCTCTGCTCCATCAATAATGCAACTAAGGTACTTTGCAGCTGGTCAAACTCGACCCTGTAGCCGGCCCACACTCCATCGCAGTCGGCCTGAAATTTTGACTTTGTCCCGGTCTAGTGTCACCAGATAACTCCAGTTTGCGCTTTATGCTTTTAAGTTTAAGTACTACATTTCAGTTTATTCTTTAAAAATTCATAATTCCAGTTACACTTATTGAATTTTTGTCGTTTTGGTCTTGTTTTGTTAATCAAATTAAGCTCTCTTCTTCGAATCAGGTGTGGTATATTTTTGTGTGGGTTTTCCCTGTTTTACTGTTTTAGGTGTTGCTTAAATACTTTGCACATTGCCTCTTAAATTAAGCTTGCATGCTCTGTACCAACCTACCATAGAGTGAACACAGGTTAATTTAACCCCTTGCATGCTGCTGGGATTCTGCGCCTGTGCGGCAAAATCGCGAGTGGGCGGGTTTATGACGGCCCCCAGCCGTCATCAGCACACAAGCGCCGTAGTGCATGACGGATGGGGGCCGTCATCAGCATGCAAGGGGTTAAAGTTTGTAACTGACTTCCCCTGACTAGGATTGCAGTTCCTGCTTGGACAAGATGCATACCTCTGCCAACCAGAAACCCAATTTCTAACACACATGTTTGGGCATAGATAGGTGTCTGAATAGTACGTGCCTCTTCAATGCCTTACTGTTGCAACACATATTGCCTAAACTGTCAGTAAATTCCTATGACCTCAGTTAACATTCTTCTGGTTCCAACCATGTTAAAGTAAACACTTGCCAGATGATGTGCATATGTAGCAAATGCTGGGCCTGTTTATGCTAGCAATGTCAACGGTTTGTAATTATACTTACATGTATTACTTGTAGTAATCTCCCCTGAAATATAATTATATACTAAAGCACTTCAAGGTGTCTTTAGGGATCATATTGCGCTGGAAGACCTACTGTAGAAAAGTTAGTATGAATCTCTTCTGCATCAACTGCTTCTATTTCGATC
This sequence comes from Lissotriton vulgaris, assembly GCF_964263255.1. Lineage (NCBI taxonomy): Eukaryota > Metazoa > Chordata > Amphibia > Caudata > Salamandridae > Lissotriton > Lissotriton vulgaris. The sequence continues at coordinate 1,842,565,030 of NC_141689.1, read as the reverse complement.
TGGGAGTAAAACACCTCAGTTGTATAAAGAAGGTCGGCTCCTAATATCAGGGTGATTTTGCTCCTTATCAGTGAGATTTACCTTCCTGTTACACATACAGTAAACGTGGGACGTACATTCTCACCTATTTCCACTGCTTCCAATTCCTCAGCGCAACACACACATAAATTGGTACTAATGTTGCCGGTATAACCCATTGTAACTGTTAAGTGCATAACAAAACTCACTTTGTTAGGAACAAGTGTTAGTAGAATTTTTAAATATTTGTAGATATCCTCAGAGTCAGACCCCATATTGGGCAGCAGGTTGTTTCCCATATATTTTATTGGCAGTGGCGGCTGGCAGGGAATGTGGATTGTGGGGGTAGGTTGGAAAAAAAAAACCACTTACCTCTTCGGACAGCTGTGTCACTCCTTGCTTCCCTGCCAACGTCCCAGAACAGAAGCAGAAACTGGGTGCACACACAGGCTCGCTCCCCTAATCCAATCACAACACTACAATGTAGTGTTGTGATTGGTCTGAGCGCCGTGGTTCGGTGCTCAGACAGTGAATGGGAGCCTGGGTATGTTTATCACCAGGCTGTGTAATACAGCCTAGTGGGGAACATGTAAAGATGCACCCAAAACATTATTCATCACATATCTCAACCCTATTATTATATTTCCCTAATATTTTATATTTAGCAGGGTTACAGCTTGATGTATTAGTCCATCATATTTACTCATTCATGTAAAGCTTCTTTATAACTGCATGGCAGGAGGCCTCAAATCTGAGCCCTGATTTTCATCATCTCTACCCAGCAGCCGTCAATCTGCTGCCCTTGACCACGCCCCCAAATTGCTAGGGTCTTTTATACCGTCTCTATGTGTAAAGGTCCATGGAGCAAGTCAGGGCCCTTTCCAGTCAGATGTTACATTTGTTACACCCGACAAAAGATGATGCCACTATTAGTTTTTTAGGAAGGGTACAAAAGCTGCTGTATTCTGCAGCTAAACCGGCAATAATTTTTAACGCCGTTCTTGATAATATGCCCCCTCGTCTGTTAACCTGTGATTCGTGTAACGTTTTGTCAAACATATAAAAAAGAAGCACGTTCACAACCATTGGGTATCATACATATAAGAACGTGAGTAAAAGTATTAGGGGAGTGAGAGATGAAAGAAAGAAGCGATTTATACCAAATTTCACAAATAATCAGACATCCTTTCAAGAGCCATTTCTCTACAGCAGCAGTTGATGTGGAAGTTTACATCTGTGATGCTGAATCGTGGATATTTGAATATCAGCTTCACTCTGATGCTTTACAGAGAGCTCTAGAATCAACTCAAAGCACATCACCAGTGGTAAAGAAAAAAGAACAACAGATTCAGCCTGAAACACAAAGCTAAAATAGCTATGCTATGAATGCTTTCCTAATTAACAGCCATGAAGTGGACCAGCTGGAAGATAAGCCGGATTGTTTTCTGCTTTGGAGCTTTTGATTGTTGCCAATAAGGTTATATTGCCTTTCCAGGGATTACTGCATCTGGCTAGCGAATGTAACCTGACTGGGAGAAAGAGAAGGAACGAAGACGGGCAAAAGTGAGCGAGAAGGAGAAGAAAGAAATGAAGAAGGAAGAGAGAAAGAGAGAAAGAGAAGGAAGGACAAGTAGAAAGGGAGACTGGAACCTAAAGCAAAAGATAAGAAAGGAGAAGAAAAAAAGGAAGGTAGGGGAAGAAAAGGTAAGAGATAAGGAAGGAAGGAAGTATGGAAGGAAGGAAGGAAGAGTAGGAAGGAAGAAAGAGTGGAAGAAAGGTGAAGAGATAAGTAGGGAGGCTTGAGAGGGAAGGAAGGAAGGAAAAGTAGAAAAGAAGGAAGAATGGAAGAAAGTACAAGAGATACGGAGGGAGTGAGAGGGAAGGAAAGAGGGATGTAAAAGGGAGAGAGAAGAGGAAGAAAGAAATGAAGAAAGAATGGAGAGAAAAAAGGAGTAATGGCGAGGAGGAAGAAAGGAGAAATGGAAGGGAGAGTAGCAAGGTATGAGGGAAGGAAGAGTGTAAGGAATGACAAGATATAAGGAGGGAGAGAGATTAAAGAAGGAAGTAATGCAAGCAGGTAGGTAAGGAGGATGAGCGGAGGGAGGTACAGAGGGCTGAGCGAGTTGCATTATATGGTCTGTTACATGAAACAGCAGCATACAGAGGGACTCAGACAGAAGCAGTCTCAAAATAGACTTCCAATACTGAAGCAATAGAACTTTCTTGCAGGTAAATTGAGAACTTGTCCTATCCCAGACACCTCGAGTCCCATGAGTTGCTGCGCGTACTGAACACCACACGGTACCTCTCGATTATTCTTTTAAGGGCCAAGAAAGAAACTCTCACCAAAAGCATGTGGTAAAAGAAAGAGAAAAGAGCATGGAGGCGTGGGCAGACCGGAGATGAATAAGAGACTGGAACAAGTTAATCCTTTGCCTATAAATCTATACTTCCAATTGTTTATGAATCTGTTCCATATTATTTTTTCTCTCTGTTCGGGTTTTTTCAGTTGACCTCATGTTTACATGTTTAACCCCGAACGTTTGCTGTAGGTTTAGCTGCATACTTCGAGTACCTCTTAAGTGCGTTTATAGAGGTCTAGTTTTTCGCAGTTGTCTTAGAAACCATGAAATCCGCCAGCATCTATGATTTTCAATCTTTTCTTTCCTGTGAATTTTCCGAGTTTTTATACGTTTAATAATTTAACAACGACAGCTGCCATTTCCGTGATTTTTCTGACATTCATGTTGCTGGGCGAAGGTTGCTATCGATTTACTGGAACATTACTATGTATTTCCAAATTGAAATATTCCTTTTTATATAGCAACTCTTTCCTTGCTAGCACTAAATTCACCCAAAGACACATTTTTATTCCTTAAAAGTATGTGATTCTGAGATGGTAAAAACACGGACAATTCTATATTTGGTGTTTAGGTTTTCGCAATTGAGAAGGCGGTGCTGTCTATGACTTAAGGTCCCCCGTCAGCGCTTGGAGTTGTGTCCTGTGGTCAGGGCCGGCTTTAGGGCAGTGCGAACGGTACACCTCAGAGGGTGTGCTGTGTTTAGCAATAACTCATGATTGGAGAGATGAGGGGTACTTTTGCCTGGTGGTAGTGAGAGAATCCGAGGAAGTGGTCCTGGGGTGGGGACACCAAAAATGATTGTTGCTGCCGGCGCCACCAGAGCTAAAGCCAGCCCTACCTGTGGTGATGGCGAACCTCAGGGAACCTGATCTGGGGACAGATCGCAGACCACTCCAAACAAATTAGAGCAGCTGAGGTGATCACCAAGTGGCAAATTGAATTGGAGAAGTGCCAGTGATCATCCCTCAGCCTACGGAGTAGCTAGCTTTTGCATTTGCTATGGAGGCCTGAGGCAGCATGGCCTGGATTTGAAAGACAGGAGGACATACACAACTGCAGAGCAACCTACTCGTATATGTTTCACCAAGGCCTGCGCAGAACTCGTGGAATTTCACTCTGCAAAATTTCACAGAGTTACTAAAACACGATCCACGGAATTCTGCCAATGGGCCAAAAAAATGCTCTTCCTACTGTTCGTGCTGTTTTTTTACACTAGCAACGCATTCCAAGCTGAAAATCAGTGCGAACAGCACCGCGTGGTGTGCAAGGGCAGGGCCATATTGTTTTACCTGCTTCTGCTTCTCCTCTCGCCCTGCTCATACTTTTTCTAATCCCACCTACTCCTCCTCAATCTTATCACCCCAATCTCACCCCCACCTGTTATTGTCCTATTTTGTATCACTGTATCTATATATATATTCATGTATATGTATGTATGTATATATATTACCTACTGGCGGTCGCCAGTAGGTATATATAGTTAGGATTTTTTCTCTATGGGACTGTTGAAAATTCTATGTCTAATAACTTTGGCGTTTGTGGACGGAATCGGCTGAAATTTTCAGGAAAATGGCACATATTGTTTCTGAGCAGCCCCTGAAAATTGGGGGGGTTTCGTCAAGGGGGGGCGAGAAAAAAGGGGGGTCCCAAAACGCGTTTTTAACATTGAGTTTTTCATAGGGCGTTTGGCCTCACTTTTAGCTCGAACGGCTGAATGGATTTGCACGAAACTTGGCAAAATTGTAGGGACTGTTAGCCCGATGTGCCTTTGCTGGGTCTTAATATATGTGCTCCAGTGGATTTTGAGAAATTAACGTTTTAAAAAACAGATATATCTGTGACAGCATCCCGGATAGCGCTCCGGTTCGCGAACTTTTCGCGTAACGGAACTTTGCGAAGCGAAGCTGATTGGCTCTCCGGTGTCTGTCAACATTCTAAACAGTCCGGAGCGGCCGCCATCTTGTCTCTCGGTAGGATCGAGAGACAAGAAGAGGAGAAAAAAACGAAGGGGGAATTTAATGAAAGGGGGCAAGGTAGACCCTTCTTGACCCCCTAGGAATGATGTTGGGGTTATTAAAGGGTCCCGTGGGGCAAATAAAAAAATATTGTTTTTTTGCGGTAGAAGCGCTTTCCGGTTCGCGAACCGGGTAGCGAAACGGGAATTCGCCATTTTGTGTTTCGTTTTAATTAAATTACAAGATGGAGGAAAAACAATGTGAGACATGGGTATAAGGGGGTACGGGAGACGTATCCTGACCCCCTAAGTTTTCTGAGGGTGGCTGGGGATGCTCATATATGTTGATACTTGTCTTCCAGCGGCTGCGCGTGAGCGTTTTTTTTGGTTTTTTTGCTGCGTGACGTCTGTTAACGTTCGATTCGAAGGAAATCAGGAAGTGTTGACCGCCATTTTGACACTGCAAGTAAATATATTGTTAAAAATAATTGTTATAAATTAATCCGTATTGATAAACATTGTCTGCGCCATCTTGCTTTTTTTCCAATGGCACACTTTTGTCGTGCACGGCAGCCATTTTAGATGCCTTGACCAGACCCACTCTCTGCACGCCGCCGATCGTGACGTCTGTTAACGTTCGATTCGAAGGAAATCAGGAAGTGTTGACCGCCATTTTGACACTGCGAGTAAATATATTGTTAAAAATAATTGTTATAAATTAAGTTGTATTGATAAACATTGTCTGCGCCATCTTGCTTTTTTTCCAATGCCACACTTTTGTCGTGCACGGCAGCCATTTTAGATGCCTTGACCAGACCCACTCTCTGCACGCCGCCGATCCTCAGCATGGCTCCCCACCCTCGCAAGCATCTCCACCACGCACTGGTCACCCCGCTCTCTGTCTTATGCATGGGCCATAAACCTCCCCCCATCTGCGCTGCTCTTCCCTGAGAATCACACCCTGTGCCCGCCCGACACCTCCCTTTCACCCTATTCACTACCGCACCCTCTTCCTTTGTGTCTGATTGTCCAGGCCGGTCCCAGGCTATCACCTAGCCCTGCGGATGTAGTTTATGGCCTCAACTGTAAAGAATCACCCCTCTTCAAAGGAGTTACAGTAGATCAAGGCCCCCACCCGATGAGATCCGTCACACCACACGCGTTCCTACTATCTGATAACGATCCTGTATTGTGATTGGGGAGGGGATTCTCACTGTGAGGGTGTGTGGGACCGAGCCTGAAGCGGAAGATTCCAGGGATGCCTTTTTGTACATCAAAGTCTTCACAATTATGTGTCACATTAAAAATATATAGCACTCCAACAAAGTAGTAGGATTATAACACTTTAATACCTTATAAATATATACAACGCACCAAAAACAGTAAACACGTTAAAAAAAAATTTTTTAAACAGAAGCAACAATTGTCAGTAGCGGTCTGTTGTGCGAATAGTCCGAAGGCAGCACAACGCCCTGAGATCTGGACGGCACCCAGGTGATGTCCTTTACTTGCCGCACTGGTCTTGGCATCCTACAATGCTGCTCCGAAAAACGGCGTGGGGCACCCCGGGGGGGGGAGGCGGCGTGAACGGGCCTCCCCAGGTGGAGGCTCGTCTGCTGTAGTGGGGCGCCCATTTAGCGTTTCACTTGCCATTCAGCGGTTTTCCGCCCGCTTTTGCTGCACTGTGCCTCGTCAGTAGCGGTCTGTTGTGCGAATAGTCCGAAGGCAGCACAACGCGCTGAGATCTGGACGGCACCCAGGTGATGTCCTTTACTTGCCGCACTGGTCTTGGCATCCTACAATGCTGTGCCGAAAAACGGCGTGGGGTGCCCCGGGGGGGGGGGAGGCGGCGTGAACGGGCCTCCCCAGGTGGCGGCTCGTCTGCTAAAGTGGGGCGCCCCTTTACCGTTTCAGTTGCCATTCAGCGGTTTTCCGCCGGCTTTTGCTGCACTGTGCCTCATCCGCCATTCAGCTGTTTACCGCCCGCTCTTGCAGCTACAGCGTCTCGCTCACCATCTAGTTGAATTGCGCCCACTCTTGCGGTGCAGCGATAGGCGGCTGCCACAGGACTCTTAAAATGGCGGCCGGCTCTTCAGATTTGGGCCTGGTCCACTAAAATGGCCCTGGGACACCTTGGAACTCGGACGCTTGTCTGCTAGGGCTTGGGCCCCATTCTCGAAAGCGTCCCCTCAGCCTTGAATATTCTACAAAAGTCTTGGGGGCTCCCGACTCCCGCAGGCTTCCGGTGGGGAGCGGCTGCCATGATTGCTTGCGGAATGGCCACGACGGAGCTACGAGATGGTGGTGCTCTCATGCTGACGCCAGCTTCAGTCTGAAACATCCAGAAACACTGTAGACTACCAATTCGATGAGTTCCGGTGGAGCCCCAACGTGACCCGGTAGGGAAGAACTTGCCCTCCCCTTTTTTGAGTGATGGTTCTTGTTGCCTGTCCCCGCTGTTGACATCTAACGGAACCTTTTTGGATTGCCGAGTGAGAAAAAAAAAGGTGGGGCTTTCATCGTTTGGGAAAAGAAAATGTTTTAATCCAATGAAAAGTGTTATTTTTAGGTCATATGATCAAGCATTTCATCATTAGGAAACCAAAAGTAAAATGAACCAATGAAAAGTTTTATAAACAAGTCACATGACCTGTTATGCGGCTTTGGGCTATAAAAAGCCTACAAAATCCGTTGGCCTGTGAGGCGGCGTCAGTAGCGGACCGATGTGCGAATAGGCCAAAGGCAGCACAACGTGCCGGGATCCGGATGGCACCGAGGTGGTGTCCAGCAAGTTGCCGCACTGGTGTGGCCATCCTACAATGCTGCGCCGAAAGACGGCGTGTCCAGCTGAGTTGCGGTTACTTTTGCTGCTACAGTACGCCGAAGGCAGCACAACGCGCCGAGATCCGGATGGCACCGAGGTGGTGTCCAGCAAGTTTCACTGGTGTGGCCATCCTACAATGCTGCGCCGAAAGACGGCGTGGGGTGCCCGGGGGGGGAGAGGCGGCGTAAACGGACCTCTTCCGCCTCCCCAGGTGAAGGCACCTCATCTGCAGTGGGGCGCCTCTTAGCGTTTCACTTGCCTTCCAGCTGAGTTCTACCCGCTCTTGCGGCACAGTGCCTCACCCTCCATCCAGCTGAGTTCCGCCCGCTCTTGCGGTACAGCGTCTCGCCCGCCATCCAGCTGAGTTTCTCCCGCTCTTGCGGTACAGTGACTCGAACGCGCCGAGATCCGGATGGCACCGAGGTGGTGTCCAGCAAGTTTCACTGGTGAGGCCATCCTACAATGCTGCGCCGAAAGACGGCGTGGGGTGCCCGTGGGGGGGGGACAGGCAGCGCAAACGGGCCTCTCCCTCCTCCCCAGGTGGAGGCACCTCATCTGCAGTAGGGCGCCTCTTAGCGTTTCACTTGCCTTCCAGCTGAGTTCCGCCCGCTTTTGCGGTACAGTGACTCACCCGCCATCTAGCTGAATTGCGGCTACTCTTGTGGTGCAGCGATAGCCGGCTGCAACAGGACTCTCAAAATGGTGGCCAGCTCTTTGGATTTGGGCCTGGTCCACTAAAATGGCTCTGGGACACCTTGGAACTCGGACGCTTGCCTGCTAGGGCATGGGCCCCATTCACGAAAGCGTCCCCTCTTTTGACTGATTGTTCTTGTTGCCTATTTCTTCTGTTGTCATTTAACGGAACCTTTTTGGACTGCCGAAAAGGGTTCTGGTCCGACCGCTCGTTGGTGGAGACATTTTGACTATATCCTGGACCTGCCCGGCCTCACCCAAAATGGCGCCGGTATAAATGGGACTCGTAACTCCTTGTTGTGTACTGGTTGCCCAACCTTGATATCACGAGATACGTATGCAGTTTTGAAGCACATGGCGGGCGGGGACGAGAATTGATTGAACATTTGGACATCCCTATTGATATTAAGTTCTGATGTGTTATTGATTACTGTTCTATTGAAAGTTCGAATTAACGTCACCCATGGTACTTGCCCGCAAATGTATATCTAGATAATTTTATTGTAACTGGCCCTGTCGTACTTTAATTATAAAATGTACGTCCACCGATTCCGCAAATGTTAGACACCTTGGTTCTTGCAACCTAATGGGTCGCCCGTTACGTTCTTCTACAGTGTAAATGTCCCCTCATCATATACGATTTCAGTTTGCTCCGTGGCCGGCCCACGTGGTTATAGGCCCGTATTTGTATACTGACATTTTCACAATAAAGGTTTTTAAAACAAAACATGGTAGTAGTACCTACATTGGTAAAGTTTTGAATAATAGCCACTGTTTTCGAATCAGTAAAAGGCAAGTGAAATAAAGCAGTCCAATTACATGACGGTTAAAAGGTATAATACGCAGGAACGCAGTAAAGATAAATGGTCAAGGGCTGTTGTGTTTTCTACTCCTGCAACATAAAGTGATCGATAAGAATCTGATATTCATGCCTATCAGCGACTAAGACAGCAGGCCGAGCCTCTTTTGCTCAACGGCTCCCTCATGGGACGAAGAAACGCCCTTTTTCTCGAAAAAGGAATATTTTACTTGCAGGACAGTTGTAAATTTCCTGGGAAAATACATTAGCCTGGAACATTGTTAGTGATAAACTGTAAATGCATCTGGGTCTTTTGCTTTACAAGTCAGAGTGAGAAAAAAAAAGGTGGGGCTTTCATCATTTGGGAAAAAAAAATGTTCGAAAGCAATGAAAAGCGTTATTTTTAGGTCATATGACCAAGCCTTTCATCATTAGAATAACAAAAGTAAAATGAACCAATGAAAAGTTTTATTAACAAGTCACATGACCTGTTATGCTTACGTTACGTGCTGCGCGCCGCGCTCTGGATCGTTTCCGGGAAGCTGCACCTTGCGCACCAGAGCACTTCCGGGTGCGCTAACGCAGCGCGTCATATGACGCATTACGCGACAACGCAGGTCCAGAATATAGTCAAAATGTCTCCACCAACCAGCCGTCGGAACACAACCCCTTTCAGCAGTCCAAAAAGTTCTGTTAAATGACAAGAGAAGGGACAGGCAACAAGAACCATCAGTCAAAGAGGGGAGGGAAAGTTCTTCTCTACCGGGTCACGTTGGGGCTACACCAGAACTGATCAAATTGGTAGTCTACAGTGTTTCTGGATGTTTCAGACTGAAGCTGGCGTCAGCATGAGAGCACCACCATCTCGTGGCTACGTTGTGGCCATTCCGCGAGCAATCATGGCAGTCGCTCCCCACCGGAAGAGGGGGGGGGGGGGCAGCGTTCAAAGCACATCAGCGTGCATAAATACGAAAATGTTTTTACCTACCACGTACTTGACATTTTACAGCTTTTGATATTTGCTATTAAAAAACCATTGAAATTCACTGAAAAAACCATAGGTTATAGACCATATATAGTTAGGAATTAGCATTTACAAAACCTTGAAAATTCACTGAAAAAACCATAGGTTTTAGACCATATATAGTTAGGGATTAGCATTTACAAAACCTTAATTTACTCGCACAAAACCATTGAAATTCGCATATATAGTTAGTTGCAATAACTATATATCGCGCACCCGCAATCCACTGCTGATGATGTCACATATTACATAATTCATGACATGGTCAGTGACATCACTGATGACATCACTGATGACATCTCAAATGACATCACTGATGACATCTCATTTGACATTACTCATCACATCACTGATGATATCATTCATGTGATAATACGATGAACCTCTTCAGATTCTAATATAACCTTAGATACAATCAGTGTAAACTCACAGACTGTCACTCATCCATGGAGTTACTCACACACCTAGTCACTCATGCAGAAAAGCAATCACACCTCCATTTCCTCAACTATACAGTTATACACACCTTACTTATTCAAACATATTCTAACACATATTTACTCTCTTATGCAATCCCTGATACAAGTTTACAGTGATCCATACAGCCACTCACACATTCACTGGCTCTTATGCACAGTAATTTATATATGACAACTCTCACATGTACTGTGTTTTACATATGTACTTACTTTGACATGTAGCACTGAGATATACATTCACTCACCAATACACCCATGCACACAGTCAACAACCCATACAGTTGTTTCCACATGCAGTTTTGAATCCATACATCTAGTGAATCAACTGTTGACACATCTATGCACAGAGTCACACACCTCCCAGCCACCCACACACACACACTCACTCTTCCATACAAATACTTGGGCAACCAATCAATAACCCATATAGTTACTCATCTAGCTACTGATCAACACATGCAGCAGTTTACAGAACAACAGATATAATGATGCACAAATTAAGACAGTTTAGTCACTAACCCATGCACTCAGTGAGACACATTTAATCACTCACTCATACAGTCAGTCATGCACCTACTAAATCCTTCATCCAGACACTTATACATCCACTCATTCTTCAATATGTAAGACATATTTTAACAGAAACATACAGTCACTGGATGTTGTCATCAGTGATGTCATCAGTGATGTCACTGACCATGTCATGAATGATGTAATATGTGACATCATCAGCAGTGGATTGCGGGTTCGCGATATATAGTTAGTGCAACTAACTATATATGCGAATTTCAATGGTTTTGTGCGAGTAAATTAAGGTTTTGTAAATGCTAATCCCTAACTATATATGGTCTAAAACCTATGGTTTTTTCAGTGAATATATATATATATATATATATATATATATATATATATATATATATATATATATATATATATATATATATAATATATATATATATATATATATATATATATATATATATATATATATTGAATTAAATGTATTACAAATGTAAACATGTGCATTACTTATGTGTGGGTATATGTCTACATACTTACAGTACATATATAGATATATATTTGCAACAATTATCATGGGCACGTGTGAAAAAGGACATTTTATTTATGAGAGTGGTACTATGCTATCAATGTTAAGATATGTAGTATACCAGTGTGTTTAGCGTTATACTCTGTGCCTTTAAGTAGCTCATACAGTCCCAATCTCCCTGATATTTAGTATGCACTGCAAAGAGAGACTGATTTTACCCAAAGAGAGACTGATTTTACCCATCGAAGGTGGTGGAGAAGTAAAGATCATTTGTTGCGATGCATGTGTAGTTTGAAATATAATTTTATCTTTAGGAAAGTTGGAATAGGTTATCTGATTTTGAAAGTACAATGCTGTGCCTGTCAACATTTTTGCTTTAGAGAGTACTACTAATAATTTTTTTATCTTCATTTCTTACATCAGCAACCAAGGGCAAGAGGATAGCCACGGGTGAAGTGGCTGCTACCACCAGTGCCCCAAAGGGTGGGATTACCACCACCAGCGCAATAGCAGATGGTTCTGCTGGCCCCAGTAAGTTTTGTTTATTATTATTTTTTACTTTTACCTCCCCTTCACTAGTAAAATAATTTGCCAATGTGTATTTTTTAATACCTTCTTTGCAGCTCCTCTATCTAATGTTTGTTAGCCCTGCAGTATCATGTTTTTATATATTTCCTATTTCTGCAGCTGACTTTCTCCTGTCTGTACCTTTCTTCTGCTATCTTTTTTAGTAAGTTTTCCCTTGCACCGCTGCTATATGTTTTGTGGTACTGTAAGATTAAGAGTACAGATTTTTGGTACTGCGAAGAAGATCACATACCCAAGTAAAGTAAAACTATTGTGACCAAACATATTGGTTGATAAGATAAGGCTTTTTTGAACAAACAGTCAAAAAGAGAAAAAGAGGCCAATGTAATGGAAAACCAAAGTTGTCTTATTTATACAGTTTCCATGACAGTGCTGCATGGCAGAAAAGGAATGAGATCACATTGCCAACCAATACCATATGTCCTTCATTGACCATTCCCTTCAACCTCCTTATTACGCTTCCCTCTCATCCTTTCATGGCTTTTCCCCTCCATTAGGATAAAAAAGTTTTCGGTTGGCCTGACCACCTTGCTTTTTTTAATATGTTTGCAGCCAAAAAATCTCCAAAAGTGATAGTTTTGATAGAAAATACTGCTAACTGAACTGTAGTGAGGTATTGCTGTTATACCTTGTGCAAAATATTTACTTATGTGGTGAATCTGGTATTTAAAATAGCTAATTTTACCACACAGACCAGCAGTGCTGTAGCCAGCACCAGCAGCCATTCAGGGAGTGGGACACAGGAGGCAAACGAGGTTAGAGGGGGAGCAGTCTCAGCGGTGTAACGCCTTCCCCAGCCTAGGCAGCTGCCAATAACTAAGCCACACGCAGAGCTTAGTATTACACATCTTTAATTGTGTATGTGTAACTGCAAACTCAACATTCTAAGACAAGCTTTCATTGCATTCCGCTTTGACACCTATGTCACAGCTCTACAAAGTCGTTCGGAGCCATTAGGGTTTCCTCAGACAACTCGCAAGACACTACCTCTCCTCCTCTGTAAAATAAAAAATTGCAATGTTTTACAAAATCAGTATCTTTATATACATGTACAATTACAAATCTTCAATTAACCTTCTTTGTGCTTTAATTATTCGACCTGATCTGGTTAATGGAAGCTGGGAGCTGTCAGCTTCAGTGTCAGAGATTTTCAAAGAGGGTGAAGAAGTAACAGCAGTCACTAAGTATTAAGGTTCAATCTTTCCTTCACCATCCCGATCAGAAGACTGATGAATCAAATGGCGAAATTGAGAAGAGTCTCTGGTAACAGACTTTCCAGGACGCTGGGCAGTCACCATGTGTCCCTTGGTGGGCAGTACATGGAAAGGTTCAGCATTAGATGGAGCATCAGATTTCCTTCTGCACATTTGCCAGGCGATCACTAGATCTCCTCTCCTAAATTTGATGGGGCAGATTTACGAACCCCTTGTGCCACTTTTGTATCACTTCTAACATGGGAAAAGTGCCGCAAAAGTGGCGCAAGGGGCTTGTAAATCTGCCCCGATGTTCTTTGTTTGTTGCCTCTTGTCTGCAAAGGCTTTCATTTTCTGCTTTTTAACCAAGTCCTTTGTAACAGTTGTGTTATCATTTCCCTCTCTTTTGTTAGTCTATTGAGATAACTTGGCTGTCATTGCTCTCATGAACAGCTGAGTTGCAGGACTTTCGCCTGTGGGTGATTGAGGTGTTGAACAATTGGCTCGTAGGGTAGAACTCAATGTATTTTTTAAACTCTCAAGAGTGGCACGCTGTAATGCTTTCTTTAGCATACTCATAAAACACTCAACAAGTCTGTTGCACTGCGGCCATAAAGGTGTACTATTCTGATGCTTTATGTTCAAATGCTCCAGGAAATCCTTGAATTCCCAACTGCTAAAAGGTGAGTCATTATCAGACTTCAAAATGGCAGGAACGCCCCATGTTGCAAAGATGCCATCTAGTCTCTCAATAATTCACGTGGGGGTTGTGGATGAAAGATCTTCTATTAATGGAAAACGTGAGTATTCATCCACAATCACCAACAGATTATGTCCATTATCGAGTGGACCAAATAAATCGATGGCTACTCTACCAAGCATGCTTTGAAAGTTCTGGCATGTTAATAGAATGTTAAGTAATATTGGTAGAAAGGCAGTCGCACAGATGACAGGCCTTGATTTCCTTTTCAACCCTCCCATCTAAGTATGGGAAATAAACTTGGTCACGGAGAGCTCTTTCAGTGGCAATAATACCACAATGTCCTTTACTATAATTATTTTCTGTCGCAGACACTTCGCAGTATAACTCCTTCCTGAGTTATGGACAGTTCATCTTTAATGTTTTTGAATTTTTGATATTCACCATCATTGGTGAGAGTTCTAGTGTGTTGGTTCCATGACTGATGAGTAATTATATCTTTCAACTTCCGCATGTCACTATCATGGCTCATGGCCGTGATAATCTGGGCTGAGGGTGTATTTGATTTTACAATGAAATTAATGTAGGTTTCAGACGTCTTGGATGGAGTATCCTGACCCTGTATAGGCACTCTGGAAAAGTAGTCAGCAGGGGTTTCATCTTTCCCTGGATGATGCACAATAGTATAATTGTACTCTTGTAATCAAAGTCCCCACTGTTCAATGCGAGGCGGCATCTTGGCTTGCCAAAGACAGTCAGTAAGACTTGATGATCAGTTACCAGCTTAAAATGCTTTCCATACAGGATTACATGGAAATGCTCACAAGCCCATACCATGGTGAAACTTTCTTTCTCAAGCTATAAGTAGGCATGTTCTGTATGGGACAAACATCTACTTTTATATGCCACAATATGCATTTGAGCATTTGGGTGTCCACTGTGCTGTGCAAAGATAGTGCCTAACCTGACTGGGCTAGCATCAACAACAACCTCTGTATGAAGCTTTGGATTGAATTAGGCATTACAGCAGGAGTTTCAATGGAATGTTTAATTTTCTTGAAACTTCTCTCACATTTTTGTGACCACTTAAATGGAACATTTTTCTTTGTTAACTCTCGTAATGGAGCACTTATAGTAGCAAAGTCTTGAAAGTATCTTGAATAGTAACAGGCAATCCTAAGAAATGAACATATTATAGAAACATCTTGTGGGAGATCTGCATTCATCAGTGCTTTGAATTTTTCAGGAACAATTGCAGTACCCTCATCTGAAAAGATATGGCCAAAGAACTTTAACTTTGTCTTGTGGGACTCACACATGCCTGCCTTCAAAGTCAAACCTGCATCATTTTGTAAACAACATAATTGTGTGAGAGCTTTATCATGCCCCTTCTATGTAGCTCAGAAAATCAATATGTCATAACTATAATGGAATGTATTCACAACAGGCTGTATGACACATTGAATGACGTCTTGCAAAAGTTCTGGAGCAAAAGATCCACCAAAACTGAGTCTCAAAACAGCCCAACATTTAAAGAAAAGGTTGCAATGGATCAGCAATCTTCTTTGAGTTTCAACTGATGATAACATTTATTTAAATCAAGTCGATAAAAGACCAGTGCACCATTCTGTAACATTATCATGTTAGCAATGCATGGACCTGGCTGTCATTCTCGTTCAATTGCTTTGTTTGCTTGATGCATGTCAATGCATATGGGTACAGTTCTTCACTGTCCTTTGTGGGCACTATCACTATGGGAGAAAGCTATGGTGTCAGGCCAGTTGAACGCTCAATTATGTCATGCTTACCAACGATTCAAGTTCTTTTTCAACAGTGTCTTGTAAATGAAAAGCAATTCATCTATGCCTGTGAGAAATAGGATGAACATCTTCCTTAATATGCAACTTTACTATCATAGTCTTAAATGAGGGGAATTGACTTTCTATTTCGTGATGAGCATTCATGTTGTAGTTCAACAATATCAGTCCCATATCAGCAGCTGCACTGAAGCCTTAGAGCACATGGATGGCTGCTTTCACCTTCGTTTTCTTGTGTTTCATTGTCGCCACAATTGAACCTTCACTTTTTACGGGCATCGATGCAGCCCATGTAGACACTTTGAGGTATATGTATGAAATAGCCGTTTTGCGAATCCGTAATAGCGATTTTTTGCAAATCGCTATTATGGACTCGCAAAATGCTATGTATGTAGGAATTGCAATAATATTTGCGATTCCTATATATTCCTTAATTGTGAATCTCAAATTGTGATTCGCAATTAAGGCATTCCTTCCCATAAATTCCTATAGATCTAGAGACCCATAGGAAGGAATGGGAAGAGAACCGCAATTTGCGATTACCCATTAGGTACTCGCAAATTGCGAATGCAATTTCAAGGATGCAAGGGTGTCAAAAGGACACCATATAGCACCCCTGAAATATGTATGTGTGCACATGTGGTGCACATACATGCCCTAAGGGAATGTATGTGCACCACATGGCACTTTGAAAAATGCAAAAAAGTGCATTTTGCAAAGAAATCACTAATTACCACCAACTTACCACCAACCTGAAGTTGGTGGTAATTTGCGATTTCTTAAGCCAAAGTTGCACAACTTGGGTGCTTCCTACATTGCATTTAAGGAATCGCAATTTGAGATTCCTTAAATGCATTCACAAAATAGGTAATCACAAATTTAGCAATTCTCTATTTTGCGAGGGCCTTTTGGGATGATACATCCTGTTAGACCTGTCTGGCTTTTTGGCGAAGTCCCTCCTAATTTTTATTTATTTTGTCCCCTTTTTGCCCCTCAAACCCTTATTAATTTTTGTGTCTACTGACTTTTTGTAGGTGTTGGCCAGGGGGATAGGTGTTCCCTCTCCCCCTCATAGTTTTTTACCTCAGGTCCAGAGGCCTGTTCTGACAGGAAAGTTGGCACCACCTAAAATGGTGGCCACCAACTGCCCCAACTGTCACCAACAGAACTTGGCCATAGCCTAACATAGGGCATTCCTGAACCTTCTGGTCCATTCTGGACCACTGAAGGGCAGCCTATATAAGGCGGAATGCGGGGCAGCCATTTTGTCTACCTGTGGAAGTCAGCTGGAGGACAGGTGGTAGCTAAGGGTGGGAAAAGGTTAGACTTAGGGTTGACCTCCTGAACTGGGAAGCTGCCTATTTGGTCCAACCCCCAACTCCCCTTTTAGTTATTTGTCTTGGCCCCGCTGTGGGAAGTTACTGGAGACCCTGGGCGCCTGTGTGACCCCTAGTCTAGAACAGAGGGGTGAGAACAGGAGAAGGAGACTGCGGAGTAGTGAGCGCAGTCCTCTGCCCAGTGTGAGGATCTGAACTGAAGAAGACTCCTGAGCCTGTCATCTGCCCAGTAAGGAGGGCTGGGGTTGCAGTGCCTCAAAAGTGCACAGTGACTTTTCATTGAAGAAGCGCCCCCCCCCCCTCCTTCTTTGATTCCCTCCTCCCTTCTGAGGAAAGGACGGAAGCTGGTGGCCTGGGTGGCGCTGTACCCCCTCTTACCTGAGGCAGGACTGCTAGGGAGCCGATCCCCCCTCAAGCGCTAAGGTGGTGGAGTGTGGAGGGAAGCCTCATCCCATCTGAGAAGCCCTGATTGCCGCTGCCGCGGTCGGGACCCCGGGGGCACTGGCCGCGTCATCGTGAAAATCCCCGAGGTCCGAAGTTAGGGAGCGCTGCAGCGCATGCCTCAAGTATTTCCACCTTATAAATCAGGAGGGGCTTCAGTTCGCGCAGGCTCTGAGGAAGCGGCGTCTTGACCGCGGAGCCTGCGCCGGAAAAGGCAGGAGCGGAGGCGGGCTGAGAGGCGGAGTGTTGGTGTGCCTCGCGCATGCCCGGAGATCAGCGCGACCTTTGATTTCAGCGAGGGAGAGTGCCGGGAGTCTTAACCGGCGGTGGAATCAAGTGAGAAGTCCTTTCCCCGGCTCGAGCGCCCCACTTGAGGAAAAGGCGCGAGCGGGAAGGGAAACGGAGGAGCCGGTAGCCTACAATCTCGGGGATCTCTTCTTTTTCCCGCCGGAGCGCTGCCAGGAAAGCCAGCGCTAGCGGGAGAGAGGAGGAAGAGGCACCGGGAGGCTGGTGAGCGTTCTCAGCGCTGTGCCCCAGTCTCCTCTTAAGCAGATTCTCCAATTGACCCCTCAGTCATCTGGTCACAAGTAAGGAGCGTTTTGTGAGGGAAGGGGAGCGAGACTATACAAGTGAGGAAATCAAGAGTCTCTTTCAGAGGGTGGAGCTATCTCGGATAGTTCCTGGGAAGTGTACATGACACGTTGCACTGCTGGGGATAGTTCTTCTACAATTGTCAGCAGTGAGGAGGAAGGGAAAGGAGTCCCTGTTGCTGGAGGAGTATAGACTCTACCATAAGGAAACTAGTGCTCCTGGTTGAAAGTGTCACCCAAACCTGTAGGAGATTAACCTAGTGTAATCAATGCTAGATCCTTCCACCGTGCTATGTGATGAGGGGAGTAGCTTGTGGGAGACAAGTTTAGTACACTGTATTGTGACCATATTTAGCCAAATTCTTGAGTCTGAGAGGATGCACTGTTAATATTGATTATTGACTTTAATAAGCCAAACTGAGGGTGTTATCAATGAATTCTTGACTAAAGTAAAGTACTGTCGAACTTAGATTATTAACTGCTCAGTAGTTTAAAAAGATTCCCTCGCTAGATCCCAAACAAATTGTAATGTAATTATTTGTGAATCCTAGAGTAAAAAGTATAAGAGTACTGACAAGTTAATTGATTAATTGCTTAGCAGTTTAAGTGATATGAGTGCTGTTACAGAAGTGACCTGCAATGTTCTAAGCTATGCATATCTAAATTGACCTGCAATGTCTAAGCTATTCATATCTAAATTGATCTGAAGTGTTCTAAAACGATTTATATTTTGAGGACCAGAGAATATATTATTTTTACATAAAGCAGTACGTATTTTCCTATAATTTTGGTGTAGTGTTTTCTTTTTGAGTGCTATTGCGTGGAATTACTTTTGGGTGGTCTGCAACCTTTACACTGTGCCTCGGATATGCTAGTCTTGCCCTAGGCCAGGCTACCTAATTCCAACATATTGGTGCCTAGCGGTGGGATTGCGGACTTGGTTGCAGCTACTTACTAGTAATTTGACGTAATACACCCAACCTACACCAGGAGTTTTCTCCTTGCGGCCCTCCCAATTAGTCTTTTTGTTTTTTCTAAATTTATTCCTGGTGGTGGGTGGAGTTGGCTTAAGGTTGCCCTTGCCCCTTTGAAATTTCTGGTGTGTATCCAGGTTTGCCAGACTCACAATGGAGTTTGCGGTGGAAAACCTGGAAGTCTATTCCGTGCCCCAATTGAGAATGTTCTGCCAACAAATGGGGGTCTTTTTCAAACATGGTGCCAGGAAGGGGGAGCTCCAGACTAGCCTTAGGGCCTGGGTGGAGGCACACCAAGAGACAAAGGAGGAGGATGAAGAGGTTGACCAGGACACGGTGGGGGAGGTAGAAGAGTTATTTCGCCATGAGGGGAAAAACTTACTCACCGGACCAGTGTCCTATTCCAGAAAGGGCAGTAGCATCTCTGGGAAAAGCCTAACGGAAGCCGAGCTCACCGATAGGAGGGAGAAAAGACAGCTAAAGTGGGAGTTGGCTAAGTTGGAGTAGGAGAAAGAGGAGAGGAGGATGGTTCACGAGTTTAGACTGAAGGAACTGGAGCTCCAAAGTCTGCAACGGGGGTCCTCTCCTGTTAGGAATGGTGGCAGCGAACCGAAAGAGTCAGCCAGGGAGACCAAACCCTATATCCCAAAGGACCTGATAGCGAGCTTCAGTCAGGGGGACGATGTAGCTAAGTGGCTGGCCGCTTATGAGGTTTCTCTGAAGGTTCATGGAGTGCAGGAGAAGCACTGGGGGGGTAGTTTGTACAAGTACATGCCTCCTGCTGGTCGGGACACCTTGCTGGCCCTGGATCCAGAGGAACAGACAAACTACCCCACCATGAAGCTGGCGTTATTGAGGAAGTTCGGGCTCACCCCAGAAAGGTACCGACAGAAGTTCAGGGGGAGCCACAAGATGGGTACTCAGAACTGGGTGGACTTCCTTGATTACGCCAGAAAGGCCTTAGAGGGTTGGGTCAAGGGCAGTGAGGTAAAGGATTATGAGGGGCTGTACGATCTGTTTTTGAGAGAACACCTCCTCGAGAAATGTTTTCCCGAGCTGCGCCAACACCTGGTAGACAGCAAGCTGACCAATCCCCGGAAGCTTGCAGAGGAGGCGGACATCTGGACAAGTACCCGGGTGTCCACCAAGGGGACTGGAGGGGAATCTCAAAAAGCCGGACAGGGCGCCCCCCAGAAGAAGGAGGGGGGGGAGAAAAAGAAAGAGTTCTCTAAAGGTCCCCAAAATAACTTCCAAGGGAAGGGAGCAGGTTTCACCCCTAGGGCAAACCCGCCCCGGAACCCTCATCCTGGCCAGAGCCAGCAGCCCAGGGTTCTCCACTGTTTTGAATGCGGTGGCGTTGGACATTATAAGGGAGATGTCAGATGCCCAAAGAGACCACCCCCTCCCACCGGAGGAAAGTCACTGGGAGTAGCTAGTGTAGCGCTCGGGGAGGAGATGCCCTTAGATAAGGGGGGTGAGTGGGCGGGTGTCACCTTAGTGTCCCTGGGAGAGCGGGAGATGGTGCCAAAGATCCAGGTGCCCCCAAATACTACAAAGTATGGGCAATGGGTTACCATCAATGGCCAGAGAGGGGAGGCTCTGAGGGATACAGGAGCCAGCATGACTATGGTGAGAAGTCAGCTGGTGTCCCCAGAGCAGGTTGTTCCTAATGTACTCCACCCCGCCGCGATGGCTGACGGCAGAATGGGCCACTATCCAGTGGCTGAGGTTCCCTTTGAGTGGGAGGGGGTTGCAGGTTCACTTCGAGTTGCCGTAAGCCCTGCCGTGCCAGTCGATTGTCTGTTGGGGAATGACATGGAACACAACACTTGGAGAGAGGTGGAATACCGGACGCATTCTGCGATGCTGGGTACACCTGACTGGGCCTGTGTCAGCACATGGTCTGCGACTGCCCGGAGAGGGAGTTCGCCTGGGTTGGAGCCTGGAACAATGGCCCAACCCGCTGCTAAGAAGGGACAGACCCGGAGACAGAGAAAGCCTGCTCCGGCTTCCACACCCCATGAGACAGATCGGCCACCTGCGGTGGTGGACCAGGAGTCCGTGGAGGGGGAAGTAGACTCTCTGGAGGATTTACCCATCCCTGCGGAGTGGCATGTGGAGGGAGGTCCTACCAGAGAAGAATTCTGTAAGGGGCAGAGGGAGTGCCCCACCCTTGAGGGACTGAGGCGACAGGCTGAAGCCCAAGCAGCAGGTGATGTTACGGGACATTACCATATTTACTGGGAGGATGGACTCCTCTACAGTGAACCCAAGGTACCCTCGCCTGGTTCATCGAGGGCCTTGGTAGTCCCGCAACAGTACCGAGCCTTTCTTTTGGAATTGGCTCATGCCATACCCCTGGCAGGACACTTAGGCCAGGACAAGACCTTTGCACGGCTTGTTCTCCACTTTTACTGGCCTCAGATGAAAGCGGCGTCCAACACATACTGTAGGACATGTGTAACCTGCCAGGCCAGTGGGAAAACAGGGGTGAAGCTAAAAGCTCCCCTGGAACCACTTCCAGTCGTTAGCACCCCCTTTGAGAGGGTGGGCATCGACATTGTAGGGCCTTTGGATCCACCAACAGCAGCTGGTCACAGGTTTATCCTGGTACTGGTGGATCATGCCACACGGTACCCAGAGGCAATACCTCTGAGGACAGTCACTGCACCTGTAGTGGCAAGAGCCCTAATGGGAATCTTTACCCGAGTGGGATTTCCCAAGGAAGTTGTGTCCGACAGGGGGACCAACTTCCTGTCAGCTTACATGCGGGCAATGTGGAAGGAGTGTGGAGTGACCTACCGGTTCACCACTCCTTATCACCCCCAGTCGAATGGACTGGTTGAGAGGTTCAATAAGACCTTGAAGGGCATGATCAGAAGTCTGCCCGAGAGCCTGCGGAGGAAATGGGATGTCCTCCTACCCTGTTTACTCTTTTCCTACAGGGAAGTGCCCCAGAAGGGAGTGGGCTTCAGCCCCTTTGAGCTTCTGTATGGGCACCCTGTACGCGGTCCTCTCAGCCTGGTGAAGGATGGTTGGGAGAAATCTCCCAGGAAACCCCCCCAGGATGTGGTGAGCTACATGCTGGCCTTCAGGAGCCAAATGGCGAAGTTGTGGAAGCAAGCTTCTGACAACTTGGAGGCCAGCCAGGCAGTCATGAAGGAGTGGTACGACCACAATGCTCACCAGGTGGAACTGGAGCCTGGACAGAAAGTGTGGGTGATGGAGCCTGGAGAGCTTAGCGCCCTCCAGGATCGCTGGACAGGCCCCTTTGAGGTGTTGGAGAAGAAGGGTAAGGCCACATACCTGGTGGACCTTAAGACCCCTCGACAGCCCCTACGGGTGCTGCATGCCAACCGACTCAAGCCCCACCATGAGAGGCCCGAGGTCATGCTGATGATGGTGACTGACGGGGGAGAGGAAGCGGAAAGCGAACCTCTCCCAGATCTCTTTTCGTACCAAGAGAAGGATGGGTCAGTGGAGGGAGTGAATCTCTCTCCTACTCTAACTCCTGAGCAACGGGAGGACTGCCGCCAGATACTGGAGCAGTACTCTTCGTTGTTCTCCCTTGTCCCGGGAAGGACCCACCTGTGTACCCATGATGTGGACACAGGAGACAGCCCACCAGTGAAGTCCAAGACCTACCGGCTGTCTGACAAGGTGAAGGCTAGCATACATGGAGAAGTTGCCAAGATGCTAGAGCTGGGAGTAATTGAACCTTCCAACAGCCCTTGGTCCAGTCCGGTGGTGCTCGTGCCAAAAGCCGCACCACCAGGCACCACACCTGAACTGAGGTTCTGTGTGGATTACCGAGGACTGAATTCAGTGACAAGGACTGATGCTCATCCGATCCCTAGGGCGGATGAATTGATTGACCGGCTGGGAGCTGCCCAATATCTGAGTACCTTTGACCTCACTTCAGGGTACTGGCAGATCTCCTTGACAGATGGAGCAAGGGAAATGTCAGCCTTCTCCATGCCTGAGGGACACTACCAGTTCTGTGTGATGCCCTTTGGGCTCAAGAACGCCCCTGCCACATTTCAGCGGTCCTCTCTGGAATGGAGAGTTTCTCTGCTGCTTACTTGGATGACATTGCTGTCTTCAGTAGCAGTTGGGAGGACCATCTGCAGCATTTGCAGGCCGTTCTCCAGGCCCTGAGACAAGCTGGATTGACCATCAAAGCCAGCAAATGCCAGATTGGGCAGGGGTCGGTTGTGTACCTTGGACACTTGGTGGGTAGGGGGACTGTGCAGCCCCTGCAGGCGAAGATTGAGGCAATCATGGCCTGGGAACCCCCCAAGACACAGACTGAGGTCCGAGCTTTCCTGGGCCTCACATTATTACCGTCGCTTTGTGAAGGGGTATGGCACTATTGTAGCGCCCCTCACAGAGCTCACCTCCAAGAAACAACCTCGACGGGTAGTTTGGACAAAGGCTTGTCAGCAAGCCTTTGAAAAGTTGAAACAGGCAATGTGTGCGGCACCGGTCCTGAGGGCCCCAGACTTCTCCAAGGAGTTCATTGTCCAAACGGATGCATCAGAACATGGCATTGGGGCAGTGTTATCGCAACTCAATGAAGAGGGTCTGGATCAACCTGTAGTCTTCTTATCCAGGAGGCTGCTTCCCCGGGAACAGAGGTGGAGTGCCATTGAGAGGGAAGCTTTTGCGGTGGTGTGGGCTCTGAAGAAGTTGCGGCCATACCTCTTTGGCTCGCACTTCCTGGTTCAGACTGACCACCGACCCCTTCGTTGGCTGATGCAAATGAAGGGGGAAAATCCCAAGTTGTTGAGGTGGTCCATCTCCCTACAGGGAATGGACTTCCGGGTGGAACATCGGCCTGGAGTTGACCACGCCAATGCAGACGGTCTCTCCAGGTATTTCCGCCTTAGTGATGAGGACTCCCAAGGGGTTGGGTAGTTCTCCCCACTTTCAGCTGGGGGGGACGCGTGTTAGACCTGTCTGGCTTTTTGGCGAAGTCCCTCCTAATTTTTATTTATTTTGTCCCCTTTTTGCCCCTCAAACCCTTATTAATTTTTGTGTCTACTGACTTTTTGTAGGTGTTGGCCAGGGGGATAGGTGTTCCCTCTCCCCCTCATAGTTTTTTACCTCAGGTCCAGAGGCCTGTTCTGACAGGAAAGTTGGCACCACCTAAAATGGTGGCCACCAACTGCCCCAACTGTCACCAACAGAACTTGGCCATAGCCTAACATAGGGCATTCCAGAACCTTCTGGTCCATTCTGGACCACTGAAGGGCAGCCTATATAAGGCGGAATGCGGGGCAGCCATTTTGTCTACCTGTGGAAGTCAGCTGGAGGACAGGTGGTAGCTAAGGGTGGGAAAAGGTTAGACTTAGGGTTGACCTCCTGAACTGGGAAGCTGCCTATTTGGTCCAACCCCCAACTCCCCTTTTAGTTATTTGTCTTGGCCCCGCTGTGGGAAGTTACTGGAGACCCTGGGCGCCTGTGTGACCCCTAGTCTAGAACAGAGGGGTGAGAACAGGAGAAGGAGACTGCGGAGTAGTGAGCGCAGTCCTCTGCCCAGTGTGAGGATCTGAACTGAAGAAGACTCCTGAGCCTGTCATCTGCCCAGTAAGGAGGGCTGGGGTTGCAGTGCCTCAAAAGTGCACAGTGACTTTTCATTGAAGAAGCGCCCCCCCCCCCCCCCCTCCTTCTTTGATTCCCTCCTCCCTTCTGAGGAAAGGACGGAAGCTGGTGGCCTGGGTGGCGCTGTACCCCCTCTTACCTGAGGCAGGACTGCTAGGGAGCCGATCCCCCCTCAAGCGCTAAGGTGGTGGAGTGTGGAGGGAAGCCTCATCCCATCTGAGAAGCCCTGATTGCCGCTGCCGCGGTCGGGACCCCGGGGGCACTGGCCGCGTCATCGTGAAAATCCCCGAGGTCCGAAGTTAGGGAGCGCTGCCGCGCATGCCTCAAGTATTTCCACCTTATAAATCAGGAGGGGCTTCAGTTCGCGCAGGCTCTGAGGAAGCGGCGTCTTGACCGCGGAGCCTGCGCCGGAAAAGGCAGGAGCGGAGGCGGGCTGAGAGGCGGAGTGTTCGTGTGCCTCGCGCATGCCCGGAGATCAGCGCGACCTTTGATTTCAGCGAGGGAGAGCGCCGGGAGTCTTAACCGGCGGTGGAATCAAGTGAGAAGTCCTTTCCCCGGCTCGAGCGCCCCACTTGAGGAAAAGGCGCGAGCGGGAAGGGAAACGGAGGAGCCGGTAGCCTACAATCTCGGGGATCTCTTCTTTTTCCCGCCGGAGCGCTGCCAGGAAAGCCAGCGCTAGCGGGAGAGAGGAGGAAGAGGCACCGGGAGGCTGGTGAGCGTTCTCAGCGCTGTGCCCCAGTCTCCTCTTAAGCAGATTCTCCAATTGACCCCTCAGTCATCTGGTCACAAGTAAGGAGCGTTTTGTGAGGGAAGGGGAGCGAGACTATACAAGTGAGGAAATCAAGAGTCTCTTTCAGAGGGTGGAGCTATCTCGGATAGTTCCTGGGAAGTGTACATGACACGTTGCACTGCTGGGGATAGTTCTTCTACAATTGTCAGCAGTGAGGAGGAAGGGAAAGGAGTCCCTGTTGCTGGAGGAGTATAGACTCTATCATAAGGAAACTAGTGCTCCTGGTTGAAAGTGTCACCCAAACCTGTAGGAGATTAACCTAGTGTAATCAATGCTAGATCCTTCCACCGTGCTATGTGATGAGGGGAGTAGCTTGTGGGAGACAAGTTTAGTACACTGTATTGTGACCATATTTAGCCAAATTCTTGAGTCTGAGAGGATGCACTGTTAATATTGATTATTGACTTTAATAAGCCAAACTGAGAGTGTTATCAATGAATTCTTGACTAAAGTAAAGTACTGTCGAACTTAGATGATTAACTGCTCAGTAGTTTAAAAAGATTCCCTCGCTAGATCCCAAACAAATTGTAATGTAATTATTTGTGAATCCTAGAGTAAAAAGTATAAGAGTACTGACAAGTTAATTGATTAATTGCTTAGCAGTTTAAGTGATATGAGTGCTGTTACAGAAGTGACCTGCAATGTTCTAAGCTATGCATATCTAAATTGACCTGCAATGTCTAAGCTATTCATATCTAAATTGATCTGAAGTGTTCTAAAACGATTTATATTTTGAGGACCAGAGAATATATTATTTTTACATAAAGCAGTACGTATTTTTCTATAATTTTGGTGTAGTGTTTTCTTTTTGAGTGCTATTGCGTGGAATTACTTTTGGGTGGTCTGCAACCTTTACACTGTGCCTCCGATATGCTAGTCTTGCCCTAGGCCAGGCTACCTAATTCCAACACATCCCAAAAGTCTTTTTCCCTGATTCTGGGAATCGGCCCGTTTGCGAACAGGAAAAGGGCTTGATATATATGCCCCTTAGATTTTCATTGGTGTAAGTCATGGTAATGGAGATAGTTCATCGTATTACTTTACAGCATTATGTTTATTGATGCACCACTGTTGAGGATAAAAGGTATCAAGCAACCATTTATTTTCAATGTAATCTTCGGACAATGTTTGTATGACTCTGGTGCTTTGGCATGTTGACTTTCTTTGACTAACATTTTTCCTCACATGCAGCAGTGCGACATGCACGCATTTATCTGAGGTAAACATCAAAATGGCACAACCATCTTTCTCACTTTCACTTGATATTGAGGCGGAAGAACTGTTTGACAATGATTTAGATGCCGACTTTGTTCAGTGTCTATTTGCCTCAGTTGATGTCGCCGCTTGGACTTGTGGGTGTGCATCGAACGTTGCTTCTGGAATGTTCTGGTGGCCATTTTGTCTTCGCGCCATGACGCACTTACTTTTTCCTTCACTTTACACACTGTAGCAAAATGGTTCTCTTTCCCACAGCCTTTGCATACCTGTCCAATGGCTGGACATTTATCTTGGTGTGGAAATGAAAATTCACATCTGAAACATAACTTCTTTATACGTGTAAATCTCACTTTGTGTGCTTCAATCTTTTGATTTGACTTACGTTTTCAATTCACGGCTGATTCCCTCAAGTCACCTCCAGGCTCCATGTCAGCAGCTTGTCTTTCAGCACGCTTTTCAGCTGGAACAGCCATTAACACTTGCTTCAGACTAAGAGTATCTCTCAGCATTCATTGTCTGAGTGAATCTGATAAGCATCCATTAATAACTCTAAAATGTATAGCTTCTTCATCATTAAATTAATTGAACTTACAGTGTTTGATGAGTGTATCAAGTCTCTCCACAAATTCATCAATTGTTTCACTAACATTTTGGTGCTCTTGACTGAAAATTTATCTTTCATAGTCACTGGATTGAACTTGAGATTCAACCTTTCTTTAATCTGACTGTATGTTATTTCTTCATCAGAGTATGGCACTTTATTACTTCTTTTACAACATCACCAGAAAGATCTTTGAGAGATTTAATAATCTTTTTCTTATCAGTCTCTTCAAGTACATACATGACATCTTCATATGTCTCTATCCACACAGTCTATCTATTGCCAATATTTTGCATTTTGTTTGTATCGCAAGGTTTTGGTGGTTTCAGGAACATAGCAGCATTGGAGACCAACGTGAACTTAATGACACCTCTGGTGGATTACTGGGACTTGGTGTAGGTAGCCCATCAGTGAGCTTTTGTGCCATGCTGGCCACTTTAGGTATGGACGGGTCAG
The DNA here is from genome assembly GCF_964263255.1 of Lissotriton vulgaris. Taxonomy (NCBI): domain Eukaryota; kingdom Metazoa; phylum Chordata; class Amphibia; order Caudata; family Salamandridae; genus Lissotriton; species Lissotriton vulgaris. The sequence continues at coordinate 1,842,537,519 of NC_141689.1, read as the reverse complement.
TAAACACAACCCCAGGCACTTCTCTCTGAACAACTTCACCAGGTGCTATGGTACAATGACTCCCTTTAATGGTTCCGGTAAGTCATTTATTTCTTAGCTTCTATATGTCAATTTGAATTTTCTGACACCTGGTTGATCTCTGCCTGATAGCACTTCTGATGCAGTCTACAATGTGTTCTGTTGGGTAAAGAAAGATTGCTTCACCGGACTGACAATCAAATGAAAAACATCACTTCTTATTCAGTCTAAATATAGATCTGGACACACCACAATACTTCAAATCATCTTATGTATGTTTCATTTTGTAAGTACAGCTGTTATACATAACATAAACAAACAACAAAAAGTTATCAGTGACTGATGTGACATATAGTGCAATGCAATATTGTGACAATGATAGACTGACGAACATTACATCAATACATATAAAACACAAATGTGAAAGATCTCGGTCCAATTTAAGAGTTCAAAAATAACCTACTATGTCATTCATTCAAGGTTACAGTGACCCGGGACATGAGTAAATAATGTGTTGACATTTTGACCCTGGTGGCTAAGTTAATGATAAGGCATCACATAGTGTCTTCCTCATGACAAGAACAAACACGCAAGACAACCAAGTTATAGTCAATAAGAATTAAGGTATTCCTCCTTTCCTGGATGGAGTCCCTCAGAAGCTGGGTATTGTTGATATATCTATCAAATCGCCACTGTTGCCAATTCCAACGTGACATTCAATCGCTATCAATAAATTCGCATTTGGCTTACACCTCCTTTCAAAATTCCAGCAGGAGACATTCAATGTCAGATTGTGATTGCATTCAGTGCAGAATGCCGAGTGGATTCATACAGAGGATTCTTGTTTTCCGCCCTGCAAAAGACTGAATCTTTTGTCTTTGCCTCCTGCTGGAATTTTAAAAGGAGGTGCAAGCCAAAAGTTCATTAGTACCCAGGTTCTGAGGGACACGGGGTTACCCCTTTGAATTTAATGGAGGCAGCACTTCTGTTGAGAGCGTTATGTGGCAAGTGCTGATTATCAGCAACTGCTCTTCATAAACCTGGTTGAATCTACCTTCAGTGTTAATACTCCGTATAATATACAACTTTATCTTGCGTGGCAGCGCAGTACCTTTATATATGGTGTGAACAGCAGCCTCTCGGCCAAGGACGTGTAGATTCTTTACAAAGCTTTCTTTGTCTTCAACTGCTTTACAGTGCCTAGAGTTGTGCTTTGAGTCCACATGCATGAAGCATCAATTCCATACTTTGACAGCGACACACGTGGCATGCACAAGCAGTTTGCTTGGACCACTGCAAGCTCTCTGGGAAAGCGCGCCGTTCTCCCCCTATCTTGTCGCTAGTTGCAGCGTCTTCCCTAGCCTGGGTACCCACCAATAACTACACCACACACGGAGCTTGGTATTACAAGTTTTTATTCGTGTGCCTGTAACTGTGAACTCAACATTCTAAGACAAGCTTTCATTGTGGTCAGCTCTGACACCTACATCACAGCTCTACAGAGTCTGTTCAGAGCCGAAAGGGTTTTGTCATAAAACTCGCAAGACACTATAGCAGCGACAAGTGGTAATCAATCAATCAATCAATCAATAGAGGGTTTGTAAAGTCCAGCTACTCACCTGTGAGAGTCTCAAGGCACTGGGGGGGGGAGGTGGGGAGCAGATCCATCTAAGTGCTGTGGTCATTCGGAGAGCCAGGTCTAGAGTTCCTTCCTGAACTGGAGTAGCATGGGAGATAGTCTGGGGTGGAGGGGTAGGGTGTTCCAGGTCTTGGCAGCTAGGAAGGAGAAGGACTTTCCTCTGGTTCTGGTCTTGCAGATCTGTGGGACAGTGGCCAGGGGGGGGAGGCGGCGGTGTCTTTTGGGTGCGTGGAAGGAGAGGCAGTTGTTCAGGTATGCTTGCCTGGCGTTGTGGAGGGCCTCATAAGTGTGGGTGAGGAGTTTGAAGGTTATTCTTCTGTCTGCCGGGAGCCAGAGGAGTTTGCGGAGGTGTTGAGTGATATGGCTGTGCCAGAGGAGGTGAAGGGCCAGCCTGGCTGTGGCGTTCTGGACATTCTGAAGCTTGCAGAGGTTTTTCTGGGTAACCCCGGCATAGAGTGTATTGCCATAGTCGAGTCTGCTGCTGATGAGTGCATGAGTGACAATGTTTCTGGATTTGGCGGGGATCCATCTGAGGGTCTTTCGCAGCAGACAGAGGGTATTGAAACAGACCAATGATACTGAAATGATCTGGCGGTTCATAGTGAGCGATGTGTCTAGTATGAGGCTGAGGTTTCGTGCATGGTCTGTCAGGGTGGGGGGAGTTCCTAGCACAGAGGGCCACTAGGTATCATTCCATATGGAGGGTGTGGATCCCAGGATGCAGACATCTGTCTTTTCTGAGTTGAGCTTAAGGCAACTGTTCTTCATCCAGGGAACTAAGGCTTTCATCCCTTCTTGGAAGTTGTGCCTGGTGACATTGGGTTCAGCTGTGTGTCATTGGTGAAGGTAACAATGTGAGTACGTGGTTCCTGATGATGGATGCGAGGGGGCCCATGTAGATGTGGAAGAGGGCAGGGCTGAGAGAGGAGTCCTTGGGCACTGCGCAGTTGGTCTCTGTAGGTTCCGAGAGGTAAGGTGGAAGTCTGACCCATTGTGTTCTGCCTGTGAGGAAGGACCGGATCCAGTCAAGGCCCTTGTTGTGGATGCCAGCGTCGCGGAGTAGAGTGGTTATGGTGGGGTGGTAGGTGATGTTGAATGCTGCCGGGAGGTCCAGAAGGATGAGGGCCACGGTTTAACCCTGATGTTCAGGTATGCTGGTCCGGCATTGTGGAGGGCCTTATAAGTGTGGGTGAGGAGTTTGAAAGTTTTTCTTCTGTCTGACGGGAGCCAGTGGAGTTCGCGAAGGTGTTGAGTGATATGGCTGTGCCAGAGGAGGTCAAGGGCCACCCTGGTTGCGGCATTCTGGACATTCTGAAGCTTGCAGATGTTTTGTCTGGGTAACCCCAGCATAGAGTGTAGCCAAGTCTGCTGCTGATGAGCGCATGAGTGATGGTCTTTCTGGATTTGGTGGCGATCCATCTCAGGGTCTTTCGCAGCAGGCAGAGGGTATTGAAACAGACCAAAGATACTGAGCTGATCTGGGGGTCCATAGTGAGTGATGTGTCTAGTATGATGCCGAGGTTTTGTATGTGGTCCGTCAGGGTGGGAGGAGTTCCTGGCACAGAGGGCCACTAGGTATCATTCCATATGGAGGGGGTGGATCCCAGGATGACATCTGTCTTGTCTGAGTTGAGCTTGAGGCAGCTGTTCTTCATCCAGGTGGCGAAGGCTTTCATTCCTTCTTGGAAGTTGTGCCTGGTGATTTTGGGTTTGTTGGTGAGGGAGAGGATCAGCTGTGTGTCATTGGTGAAGGAGACGATGTTGAGTACATGGTTCCTGACGATGGTTGCAAGGGGCCCATGTAGACATGGAAGAGATCGGGGCTGAGAGAGGAGCCCTGGGGCACTGCGCAGTTGGTCTCTGTCGGTTCCGAGAGGTATTGCGGAAGTCCGACCCATTGTGTCCTGCCAGTGAGGAAGGATCTAATCCAGTTCAGGCCCTTGTTGAGGGTACCAGCGTCACAGAGTCTAGTGGTTAGGGTGGGGTGGTAGGCGGTGTCGAATGCTGCTGCAGTTTCACCCTGGTTGAGTAGGGAGCGATGTTGTCGGTGGCGGCGAGGAGGCCGGTCTCAGTTCTTGTGATTGCTTCAGAAACTGGACTGGGAGATGTCCAGGATGTTGTTTGTTTCGATGAAGTCGGCTAGTTGGTTGTTGACGACTTTTTCAATGACTGTGGCTTGGAAGGCGACCAGGGAGATGGGCCTAAAGTTTTTAAGGTCTGTCGGGTCAGCTGATGATTTCTTCAGGAATGGTTTGATTTCAGTGTGTTTCCAGCAGTCGGGGAAGGAGGCAGTCTGGAGGGAGCAGTTGATGGTTCAGCATGATTGGGGTGCGTTGGTGGGTGCGGCTTTGTGGAAGATGTGGTGCGGGCATTGGTCCAATGGTGCTCTGGAGTGGATACTTTTCATGGTCTTTAGGGTGTCTTCTTTGGTGAGTGGTGTCCAACTGAGCAGGGTCAGTGAATGGAGCGCGTGTGCCGGGTGGTCTGTAGATGAGGGTGCCATGGAGGGTGGTTTTCGGGTTGTTCAGGATCTGGAAATGATCACCTCCTGGTTTTCTCTGGAAGCCGCCTAACTCAGTGGCACCACAAAGAAAATAAATCCAAGCTACTATTAAGGGCATGTTTAGTTAGGAGGGGCCCTACAAATGCAATACCTAACGGCTTGTTTGTACAACAGGAAGCTGGTTAAAACGTTAGTGCTGTACCTCCTCCCTTTTTCTTTGTGGAAGGAGTAGGAATTTCAGAACTTGTGTCAGCCATCGACCCGAATTTGAATGTTTCCAGTCAGGCCTATTTTGCCAGAATTTCTGTTCCAGGGGTCTATTATGATGTTCTGCAATTGGTTGGCCAAGCTATGCAGCAAAGTGCTGTTTAGACTACCAACCTGATGTGGACAGATGTCAAGCAGTTGATTACATGGTATCACTGCATACTGGATCTCTTTTTTGGGGGTTAGGCAACAGTTAGCTGCAGGTCTCGGCACTGAATATAGTTATGGCCATGACAGACAATGGATATTTTAGGGTCCTGTGTTTGGCGCACTTCATCAACCTGATTGTGAAGGACTTTCTCAAAAAAGAAGACCTATTGGCCACCTGCAGAAGAATCTGCACTCACTTATGTCATTTTTTTAAAGCCCAGAAGCAGCTGAGGACCATTCAGTGTGCCTACAGTACTGGGTAAAGCCCTGACACAGAAGGTACCAATATATTGGAATGTGACCTATTACATGTTACAGCATCTGTTTGTGCAGTACAGACCGAACACCATCCTTGAAAGAGGAGGGTATGCAATTTAAAACATCATTGAGATGGATAAATGGGGGCTCGCCAAATGCCTAACACAAATGCTACTTCTTTTTGAGGTTTTCACACAGGACGTCAGCAAGAAGGACAGTGTGATGAGCCAAGCAATCCCGTTGTTGCAACTGCTACTGGTTCAGTTATAAAATGTGTCTCATAGGTTCACCGGTGAGTAACATATGAGTTGGTTCAGAACGTAATCCTTCATTTGCCTGTTAATACAAGGCAGCAAAGAGAGATTGTAACCTCCAAACAGTACACCTGTCCCACAATATGTGATCCATAGTAAAAGAAATACTGGTGACTTCAATCCTTTTTCAGAAGGGAATGATTCATTATACTAGACTTGGATCGTTGACCAAGCGAGAGACCTGGAAGAAGAGCTGGAAGTTATAGGCCATACAGATGTTCTGGCATGCAGCCTTCAACCTCCAGAGAGGGCATTGCTGTTGTATTACAGCATCCAACACCAGAAACACCAGCAAGAGCATCAGCAACAGAAGAATCTAACTTAACCTCTGCAGTGGCTTGGTTTTTAAGTGGCAGTTACCTTTTTAAGGTGGTCCTATCACCAAATTGCGTGTTTTTATTAAAAAGGATGTTTGGCCGCTCCTACCATAGTGTGAAGCTGGCTTACTACGACGAACACTCGGATAGCAAATGAATCATATTGCAAGGTTATCCTCCTACTTGCTAATCATAAAAAAGTCCCAAACTGGGGAGGATAACATTTTTAGTGTGCCACTGCCAATGCCTAAAGAACTGAAGGTAGGTAGGTATGTCATTTGCCTCTCTGCAGTGCATACTTAGAGTGAGGTAGTAGTGGATGCAAGTCTCAGTGGGGCCCTCGCGAATATGAAAGCTGGTGGTGGTTGTATTGTAACCAGTGCCACATCCCTCTGCGCAGATTGAAAAGGAGGGTCATCCTCCATACTGGCAATCACTAGTTCATCCTCATTACTGTTGTTTTCCATTATTCTAAGGCTTTAGAAACTTTCTTTTCCCTTGTCTCTCGTGGCAGGTCGTGGACTCGGCAGGGTTCCAATCCATGTCCAGATCATCAGAATGGGGGCTTAGAGAAGAAAGTGAAGTAACCCTTCTTTTTCTTGCTGGAGATCGTGAACCCAGTGGTTCAAAGGCTACATCTTGCTCAGCAGGAAGCTCAACTTCTTGCTCCTGCTTCAGGAAGAACTGTTGCTGGCTTTGGCTCCTGTTGTCCACTTTACTCGGTTTCTTATGACAATTGGGTACTTTGCGACTGAGACAAATCCAATTCAGACTCATTGCTTGTCGCCATGACTACAGTGGCTGCCTCGCTAAGAGACTTGGGCTTTGGTTGAGGTGGTGTTGTGGATGCTGCAGTGCTGCTCACAGCTTTTGCAGCCCAGAAAGGAGTGTGGTAGGCATACCAAGTTTCCTGAAAAAGTTGAAAGGTGGCATGCCAGTGGTGGCAATCTCCTCTTCTTCTTTTCCTAATGGCCACTTTTTTGGCAGGAACACCGTTCTTTGGTGCCATCTTCAAGTTCTTAGCTCTGGCAGTTGGCACTTAGCTCGACAAGCGGAAGCAGAGAAGGACTCAGGTGGTGTCAGTCAGTGCTGGCCTTCTGTTGGCAGTAGTGTGGGTGGCAGTGGCAGCTGGTGATCTTTGAAACTGGTAGGGCATATTAAGTGCTCTGAATTCTGTGAACAAATTATTCTAGGCTCCTGTTCTCATACTCATTCTCACTGACTCCCTGTCACTCACAGCACTTATTCTCAATCACCAATGGTTATTCTCACCCACCCATTGTTTTCTCTCAAACATATGCTGTCCAATACGCGCCCACTCTACTCACCTGTGAAAACAGTATTTTCTTTTCCTTCACAGCTGTCAATATTTGAATTTCTTTTTCACCGCGGCTGATGACGGAGCGGTTCCGTCATCAGCAGGGGAGGGGTTAAAAAAGTGATGCTTGCAGTGCGTTATAAGGGGTGTTTCCAGGAGGACCTGAAGATCGGCAAGCCAGGGTTGGACCATGGTAAGCTGTGGTTTAATCCAACATAACTACAGAGGTTGGCGCATGTGTGTTAGCACATATGTTTGTGAAAAGTGCGTGGCTTTTGGACCTACACTGACATGAGCGTCACATAGGGACAGCAAGCCAGGCAGAACTCACTGTTTAATTACTACTGTAATCATTACAATAGTATTTACAAAATCTACATGTTAATTCTGAAGGAAATTGGGTGGGTGCTGCCCCTTTGCCCAAAGAAGGAAACCGCCACTGTGTCTCTTGTGCACCCAAAAGCAAACAAACAAGAAAAACATTCAGTGCTATGTGGCATTTGCAGCCGAGTATACATACAGACAATATATTTAACAATAGTGTATCCATTCCAATCCAAACCATAACATAACATTTCAATAACAACATACAGATTTAATAGTTTACTTTATGTGCCTCTAAGGCCTATGAGACACCAGGCACATTATGCAGGGGATAATGGAATAATCCTTAAACAAATATGAATGCTGGTGTGCGCCTATGGCAGGCAAGGGGTGCAGGGGAAAATGAAATAATCGTTTAAAAATTAATGCTGGTGTGCACCTATGGCAGGCAGGGGATTTGAGAGATAATGTAATAATCCTTAAAACAATGTCAAATTAAATGCTGGTGTGCACCTATGGCAGACAGGGGGTGTAGGGGATGAGGAACAATCCTTAAAAAAATGAATGCTGGTGTGCGCCTATGGCAGACAGGGGGTGCAGGACAAAATGGAATAATCCTTAACAAATTAATGCTGGTGTGCACCTATGACATGTAGGGAATAACGGAATAGCCCTTAAAAATTAATTAAGGTGTGCTCCTATGGCAGGCTGGGGGTGTTGGGGACAATGGAATATTTTTCTTAAAACTGAATGCTGAATGGGGGCATGGCCAGGATGGCGGACACAGTGGAAGCAGTTTAGGGAGCTCCACGGCCAGTCAAAACCAATCCTCCAGTTCTGCAGCCCATCCCACTACCACTGGCCCGGACGCTAATCCCCCATTGCGGGCACACCTAGGAGCTGTGCGGGGGTGCCTTGTTGGAGCAGATGCACCACACGTCATTGGAGCGCATTAAAAAGCTTTGGGCTGCCCCTACCTGGACGGTAACTCGGATTGGCGGGCCAGGTGGGGCCGGGCCATGTATTGCATGCCCTCCTCCCCCCCGATGTGTCGGATTGCTGGGCTAGGGTGCTGTCCATGATGTTTTGAGGTGCTGGGGCCTTCCTGCTGGTGTATCGCTGGGGACAGAGACGGGGTCCTGAAGGCCTGGGTGGATCCTGGTGCTGCTACCAGGATACCCTTTGGGTGACAGCTGCGCTATACAAGTATGCCTACATACATACATACATACTGCACGTGAAGGGCAGTTGCATCGGCCCGTTCGCGATCACTGGTGAGGAGATTTCCTGGAGCCCTTGAAGTGGGGGCCTTGGAGTGCTGGCAGTGCCTGGTGCAGGGACCCGCCTTGAAAATAAGTGGCTGCTGCCTGTGCTGGGGGCCATCTGGGTCCTTTTCCCCCCTTGTGCCTGATGCTGGGCTGGATGACAGGAGCTGTCCAGAGGGGGGCTTTTTGAACTGACCTTGCATTGACCTTCGAGGAACAGGAGGCCCCACCTAGATTTGTCTACATCGCCTGACCCTGCTGCTGGACTGGGGCACTCCCGGTGTAAAGTCACCCTAGCCTATGGGGCTTCGCTATTTGGACTGTGCGGACCCTGTGTATTGCTCCGCATGTTTGGGGGCCGCAAACACGTGGATCTGGCCTCGGGCTGCCCCGGCTAGGAGCTGGTGAAGGGGGCCCTCTCAGGGGCGAATGCTCTCCACCCCTGCATTGTTCTCTCCGATTGGTGAGCCGTCCTGCTAACTGCTTACGTCAGCAAGGCGGCAGTTGAAGGACTAAGGACTTGGACTGCATGTGCCCAACGTGCAGCCCTCGATCTCACAGTGAGTACTAGGCCAGTTTATTCACTACTCACCTGCTTGCTGGGGTCACATGCTGCCCTTGCCTCCTGGACATCCTCACTTAGTGAAATGGTGACTCATCGCCCACTTTACTAATGGGTGCACCACGCACTGCTCTGCTCGATACACACTCACTCACCTCTCTGATTTGGGCATTTACTGGGGAGTTTTGCCTTGCGTACAGGCTTGAGGCGCCACTGTTGAGTGGTCACTTGCTCTGATTGCTGTGAGTTGCCTAGTGTTGGACATAATTTATCGGATGGTCTGCTCTTTTTTTCTGACTTCTGCTTTGAGAGGGTGAACTATCACCCACTGCCTGGATTTCCATGGTTCTTTACTGGGTGTTGAGCTCCAATTTCTCCGGACGTTGCCTGCAGTGCCCTGGTGACCACACCCCCCCCCCCTGGGTATGCGGAAAGATAGTCCACAGTGAAGGGCACAGCAGACTAAGATGGAGCAATACACAGGACGAGGGATGCCAGCTAAGGGTGACCTAACTCAGGGGTCCTATCAGAGAAGCTGGGTCACCCTCCGGACCCCCGGGGAACAGATACTTGTACTTGCAGATATAGAGGCATCAAGTGCTGCAGTACAGGCAAACATAGATGCAGTCTCCTGGATGTCGGTCTACAGTGGGTTGACCTCTGTGTGGTGGCGGAGAGGTCCCTGGCCACAGAACAGAATGTGAATGAATTGCAGGGGCAGGTGCCACTTTGAAAGCTGCACTGAATGTTTGTGATTGAGTGGGCTCATCAGGTCATCACCCTGTTGCCCCCGAAGGGGGCACTGCCCCATACTCTTATCGCAAAAATCCTCAAATATACGGACCGCTTAAAGCTGCCTGCCATGATAGCGATCCCGCCTTCGAAATTCATGTCATTCGTATATTCCCCGATTACACTCATCTAGCCCAATAGCTGAGAACATCCTTTTGGGGGTGTGAAACACACATTGAGGGCGATGGGACTCCAGTACATGCTTCTATACATGGCCAAGTAGGAGGTACTTCATGATCATCGAGCAGCATGAAATTGGCTTGAGGTGAGGGGTGATGGTCGGATTCCGGCCTCACGAGTGGTAAGGGAGCACCTTTGGGAGCCAGCAGCCTTCGAGGGACGGGTCGGCAGAGTCGATGGGACAAGTGGGCCTCTCACTTTTCCCAAAGTGTTGTGGTCTGCCGGTATGGTTCCCTTGGCTTGGCACATTCAAAGGAGTTCTCTTGGCTTGGAGCATTCAGAGGAGTCCATCGTATGGACCCCTCGCAATTAAGATCTAAAAGAGAGGCGGCACAAGCGCTTGTGGAGGAAGTAACTGCCTCCAACTCGACCAGCAGTATCGCTGATGTCATGGAGGAGACCCCTCAATCTGCACACCCTTGAGCCCTGAGGACATTAAGGGGCTGGTGGATGTAATGCTCCTTGATGCGGGGATGATGAGGCTCATGTGCTTGGACCTCAAAGGAAGGAACTATGGCAGAAGGTGTCCATTATGTAGTCTGAACTTTAGTCATGCTTCAGATGCTGGGCCGGGACAGGTGTGCGAGTGGTGGGCATCTGGAATATGGGCATGGCCACCCCCACCCTTCCTCTTCACAGTAGGTGTGATTAATAGTTTGCATGAGGGTACGAATATATGGTGTAGCGATTGCCACTGTGATGCTGTAGTGGGTGCCATAATAGTTGTTTGTGTTGCATGAGTGAGTGCGGAGAGAGAGTGGCAATGGTTAGGGTGGGTGGCATGCTGCTGGATGCTTTCAAGTACAGCTGGTACGGTGCGCTTCTTCCTCCCTGATGCTTATTATTGCAATGTTTGAGTGAGGAATGGTTGCGACTAGTGTTTGGTGAGTGTGATTGCGGCGCATTTCATTATGTTATTTTATTTGTGCTTTCCAGTTCCTCCCCTCCCTTAGTTGGGTGTGGATATTATTTATTGTTTTCCTATAGGGGTTGGGGGTACAGATGTTGATTGGGGAGGCAAGAGCTTTTTTTTAGGGTTTACCCGGTGGGAGGGGGTTTTGTTCATAGAGTTGTAGTTATTGGTGCTGATGACAGTGCGGGCTCAGACAATTTAAGTTCTTGACCTGGAATGTTAGAGGGCTCAACAGGGAGCAGACCAAGCTTTGAAGACATGGTATATGGTATACAGGCTGTGATGCTCCAGGAGACACACTTGTTGGACGCAGAGGTTTAGAAGATTCATAAGATGTTTTCCCTCACATATTACACATATATGTGATGTCTGGGTGGCCCTACAGGTTCCCTTTTGGGTACAAGGCTTTACAGCAGACATTGAAGGGAGGTATATCCTGGTACATGGTATGCTCGATGGGTTAGAGGTCTGCCTTCTGATGTCTATGCCCCAAATGTTGATGAAGGTAGGTTTTATTTAGAACTGGAGGAAAAAGTACTCCCATATGTGGGAGTTCCTCTATTATGGGCCAGAGACTTTAATTGTGTGCTTGATTGTGCTTTGGATAGATATCCCCCGAGATGACACATTGAACCCTACATGACTGACACAGTACGTGCAGTAATGGACCATTTGCACTGTGTTGACGTGTGGTGAGCGATGCACCCTGGAGAATAGGATTACACATCTAATTCTCCCGCTTATGATGCGTTTAGTAGACTCGGCAGGTTCTTGGTTTCTGGCAAAGTGGTGGCCACCGTGCTGCAGACACGCACCCCTGTACGCTTCTTATCGGACCATGCCCCTGCACTGTTGGAGCGGGGTGTGGGTGGACCCAATCGAGAGTTCCTCTGTGGCGTCTCCGACCAAAGATGCTTAAAGATAGCCTGTTCCCAAAGGAATGACGGGAGTCGACTGCTGGGTATTTTGAGAATAACTGAGTGCCTGTCAAGAGTGGAGGGTGCGAGACAGTGACTCGAAGCGGACCTTGCTGATGCAGTACCGGCGCTCTTGTAGATATTGTCCTCGGACTCGGGTTTGCATGGCAACCATCGGAAGCCGACCCTTTTCCTGCTGATCGGGGTGCAAGCTGCGCTGGGAATATGACCACTTTCGCTATTTGGGTGTTCAGGTCTCTCAAATGGTGGAGGAAAATTATACGCTAAACATGGGAGCAGTCATTAAGGGTCTAATAGCCTCGGTTCAATTCTGAAACCAACTCCTCCTTTGTATTATGGGGAGAGTTTACCTCAGCAAAATTGTTCTACTTCAGCGCTGCCTCTATGTCCTTCAGAACTCCTTTTGCTGCATTCCATTTACTACCTTCACTGTTTTTAATAGTCTTATGGTGTCTCTGCTGTGCTTTGGCGGACGCAGCAAGGTGAATATGGTGGTACTGAAATTGGACATGGAGTCTCTATTATTTTGTGGGGTTATTACAGTATGCAGCTCAGTGGAGTGCTGAGGGTTCAAATACTGTAAAAGCCCTGTTGGCGGAATGAGGCAAAAGGGCTGACCTCTTGAGATGTTTGATGATGGATGCGCAGGTCTCTCCTGATTACCCATTCATTGTTCGTCAGGTCGCAGGGGTTTGGGAGCGGGCAGTTTCTTTGCTTCTCCGCAGCTCCCCTTTCAGTGGTTACACGGTTTTCATGGATACAAGCCATGATGGATCTCCTGCGGTGGTACTCTGGGGGTTGCTTGGCAGCTGGATATATATATATATATATATATATATATATATATATATATATATATATATATATATATATATATATATATATATATATATATATATATATCAGTGATGTCATTTGAGATGTCATCAGTGATGTCATTTGAGATGTCATCAGTGATGTCATCAGTGATGTCACTGACCATGTCATGAATGATGTAATATGTGACATCATCAGCAGTGGATTGCGGGTGCGCGATATATAGTTATTGCAACTAACTATATATGCGAATTTCTATGGTTTTGTGCGAGTAAATTAAGGTTTTGTAAATGCTAATCCCTAACTATATATGGTCTATAACCAATGGTTTTTTCAGTGAATATATATATATATATATATATTACCTACTGGCGGTCGCCAGTAGGTAGTTATAGTTAGGATTTTTTTCAATGTTAAATCTCAAAATTCTATTTGGAATAACTTTAGCGCCGGTTGACGAATCTGCCTGAAAATTTCCTCAAAATGGCCTCGTCAAGTTCCGGTCCTTCCCTAAAAGTTTGGGGGGAATGCGTCAAGCGGGGGCCGAGATAAAAGGGGGGTCCCAAAATGCGTTTTCCCCATGTTAATTTCCATAGGGCGGTCGACCTCACTTTTAGCCCGAACGGCTGAATGGATTTACACCAAATGTGGCAAAATTGTAGGGACTGGTAGCCCGATGTGCATTTGCTATGTCTCAAGATATGTGCTACAGTGGATTTTGAGTAATTTAGGTTCAAAAAAATATATATATCTATAAGCGCGCCCCGGTACGCGCTCCAGGAAGCGCTCCGGGCGCGACACGCGACTTGCGCGCAGAAAGCTGATTGGTTTTTGGGTGTCTGTAAACATTCGAAACAGTCCGGAGCGGCCGCCATCTTGTGTCTCGGTAGGATCGAGACACAAGAGGTGGCCAAAACAAAGGGGGAATTGACCATAAGGTGGCAGGGTAGACCCCTCCTGACCCCCTAGGTTTGATGTGGGGGGCTATAAAAGGGTCCCGCTGGGCAAAAAAAAATAAATTTCGATTTGCGCGGGGGGAGCGCCCGGTACGCGCACCGGGGAGCGCACCGGGGAGAAAAGAGAATGGCAGAGTTTAAAAATGTAAGTCATTTTATATAAATGGGAGGTAGTTCTAAAAAGAACTGTTTTTTTTTGTTTTTGTGGTTTTATATTTTTTTTTGTTTTTTGAAACATTTTTTTTCTGGGGGGGATTTTCAGAACAATTTTATATTTTTTTGTAGTTTTTCTGGGGTGAAACAAAAGACAGGGAATTGAAAACAGCTCAACTGGAGCAAAAAAATAGAAAAAAATTAAGGTTGCTTGCTGCAGTGATGGTTGTCTGCAGCTCGATTAAGTAAAGTGATGCTCTGCTCACCATAAGATATAGTTTTGTTGCAATATATGCAAACAAATTTAAATTTGGAAAACTTGGTTTGAACATTAGGGACCATCTCCCCAGCCTCTTCACCCGATTGAGTGGGTTGGTTGGAGGTGTTGGAAGTAGAAGGTTGGAGAGGGTTCTTGGTCAGTTCCCCTACTTCTGCTCTTGAATAATTGTTTGGGTGCTTCCTCTGCATGTGCCTTATCATCGTGTGGTTCCCAAACAAATATTTTTTGTTTGGGTTCCCTCTTGACAGTTCTTGGTCACAGATGAGGCACGTCACCTTTGCTGCATTTACTTTTTTGGCACCCCTTGGCATTTTGAAGAACTCCCAAATAAAATGTTCTTTGGGTTTGTATGGGGGAGTGTCTTCAGGCAGAAATTGCCTCTCCTCTTGCTCCTCTTCGTCCTCCTCTTCTTCATGACCACCAATGTGGTCTTGTGGTGGTCGTTGTGATGGTGGTGGAGGTGGTGGTGGTCCAGATGCACCTGCAGCTGCTACTACTGAAAGAACAAAGTGAAAATGAGGAAAAAAGGTGGGGTCTTTAATCATTTGGAAAACAAAACTGTTGTGAACCAATCAAAAGTGTTATTTTCAGGTCACATGACCCGACGCGCTTACGCTACGTGCCCCAGGGCGCGTCCCGGGGCGCGCCAAGGGGCGCGTCGCGTAAGCGCGTCGAATGCTTCCAGGTGCATTTACGCCATGCGTATCAAGCGGACGCGGCTACGCGATACGTCACGATCATGTTTTCGTTCGCGACATTGGCGCTAATGGGATGCTTCCCGGTTCGCGCACCGGTGCGCTTCAAATGAGTACGCTCTCCGGGGCGCTCACCGGGGCGCGCACCGGGAGCGCTCCAAGGCAAAAAAAAATAATTTTTAATTAAAAAATGTTTTTAAAAAAGGGAAAAATTGTAGGGACTGGTAGCCCGATGTGCCTTTGCTATACTCAAGTGTTTTTTACGAAAATTAACTTTCCATAAAATATATATTGTGCTACATTGGGCTATTTATATGTTAGAGCCAAAATGTAGCCCAAATGTAACCCAATGTAGCCCAAAGATGGCCACCAGAGACAAAAAAAAAATGTAGCCCAAATATCAGCCATATGTAGCCCAACTATAGCCCAATGATAGAATGTACCTGAGTGTTCTAAAGAACAACTAGAGCGTTGACAGTCTTACTTATAAAGTGAGACTTATAGTTAGGAATTAGCATTTAAAAAACTTATGAAATTCACTGAAAAAACCATAGGTTTCACACCAGTTATAGTTAGGAATTAGCATTTTAAAAAACCTATTAAATTCACTGAAAAAACCATAGGTTTCACACCAGTTATAGTTACCTGGAAATTTTACTGACATAAAACCATTGAAATTCCACGTTATAGTTAGTTGGACTCACTATAACCTGCGCGCCTGCAATGCACTGCAGATGACGTCACATATTACATCACTCATGACATGGTCAGTGACATCACTGATGACTCCATCCATGTGACAGAGTGACAGACCTCCTTTCAGTGTAATGTAACCCTTGAAACACATATTCAAAAATAGAAACGAACATTTCCAAAATAAGTGGAGATACCTATACCAGTTACAACAACCAATTCAGTAAGTCCACCATTTATATACACATCCACTCATTCACCAACAGTTCTATATAGTCATTCATACATATACTCAATTATTATATGTAGTGAGACACCTTTACATCCGTTAACACACCGACAGTCTTCCAAAAGTTACTCACACACATACTCACACATGCAAATAAACTATTGAACATCCATTTATTTGCATATACAGCTATACACACACTAGCACATTACTTCTAAGGAAACTTACACATACTTACTCTCTTAAACAATCACTTATAGAAACACATACTTTTTTAAACAGGAACTCTTTCAATCTCTCACTCTCATATATACTCACTTATATACATCAATACTCACATATACTAGATTAAAACATATGTAGTTACTCATAAAGACACTAGTGAGACAGTCATTCACTCACTAACACACACATATACACACTCTTCCACCTATACAGTCCTGCACATATGCTGTCTTCAAAACACATACAAACAGTGAGTTAGTCAATGATGCATCTATGTGCTAAGTAACACTCCCACCAAACAATACAGACACTAAAAAAACATCTAATAACACATATACACACACATGTAGCTACTCACCAACCCATGCAGCCACTTATACACAAAGTGAAACACTGATACAAACATTTAAATATTTAAACAATACTCACTAATATATGTATTCACTAAGATACACTTAATAAGCCAGTTAACCAATCATTTAAAAAAAAATCCATTAAGACACTTATTTAAACATTTATTCTTCCATCGACCTTTACATATACATATATAAAACATATTTATTTTTAGAAAGACACACATTCACTGGATGGTGTCATCAGTGATGTCATGAGTGATGTCACTGACCATGTCATGAGTGATGTAATATGTGACATCATCAGCAGTGCATTGCAGGCGCGCAAGTTATAGTGAGTCCAGCTAACTAACTATAACGTGGAATGGTTTTATGTCAGTAAAATTTCCAGGTAACTATAACTGGTGTGAAACCTATGGTTTTTTCAGTGAATATATATATATCAGTGAACAAGAGCTTACATAGCTTGAAACGCGTATGGCTTCGTGATACATGGGGCATTCCTGTTCTGTTGCCGCCTGTGGTGCAGTGTGCAGATACCTGGAGGTGTGTGATATCCTACGGAGGGCAACCTTGTGGCAAAATGTTTAGCGGCTGGTCCAGCCGCGTGGATGTCCTGACGCCGAAGAGGCGTTCCCTGGTGCCTGTAATTCAAGCGCCGTTTTGGGACCGAAGGGGCCTTGCATCTCAGAAAGACTTTGGCAGCACTTACAGGGGTGTCTACATGCCTTTCACCCTGATGGAACTTTATTATTGAGACAGAAGCGTGCTAGCCACTTGGTGAGTGAACAAACAAAGTCTTTGGTGGCAGCATTCGGACTACATTATCCACAATGCCATTGGTGACGCCCACTGGGGCGGGACTTTGAATTTCAATTAAAAGCATGTTCTTCTAAGTGCGCCTCTTGCCTCATTACCTGCCAGTGAACAAGAGCTTACATAGCTTGAAACGCGTATGGCTTCGTGATACATGGGGCATTCCTGTTCCGTTGCCGCCTGTGGTGCAGTGTGCAGATACCTGGAGGTGTGTGATATCCTACGGAGGGCAACCTTGTGGCAAAATATATATATATATATATATATATATATATATATATATATATATATATATATATATATATATATATATATATATATATTAAAAAAATGGTGCCTTCCTCTCCTTTGAAGATGCAAGGGAGTATTATCAGTGGGATAATAACAATAAAAAACAAAAGAATAGAGGGAATAGATCATAATCTAGGGGTGGGTCTCCTCGATAGGAGCTCTCCGAAAGGAGGTACAACCTTAGGGATCGTGATAACATAAAAAAATCTAACAGGTATCAGGATTCTCCTACACATTCCTCTTGTTCCTTTCAGGGTTCATCAAAAAACTCTGAGAGGGAAGGACGGTCAGAACAGAGACAAGAGCCTACAAAGTCCAGAGACATGCAAACAACCTTCAGACTATACTTCCAAAACAGAAGAAAAGACAAAATCAAAAAACCTCCATTTAAAAAGAAGAAAGTAGCAGGTCGTAAAGTTAGACATGCCCAGAATTCTGAGGACCCAACTTCTGAACAGGGAATGGGCTCTGACGATTCTAGACAGTGCAGCAGAAGTAACAATAGCTCGCCAGAACCTGATGGAATTTCTGGTGATAGTGGAGTTAAATGAACATATCACAGTGGAAACACATGATACAAAGGTAAGTGTCCCACATAGGTTAGATGAAATAACACTCCAAATGGAGGGGGACAAATGCAGAAAAATAAAAGGTCTCTTTTGGGAGAACTTGACTCATGCTATGACATCCTATTAGCTGAAAAAGATTAGCCGCCTGAAATTGTTATGGATTGCCCAAAGGGAGAAAAGGAATTTCACTGGCTTTTTCCAACCTCATTCCAATATACTTAAAACATACATACCCACAGGAGTGAGCAGTAGAACTTGCCCCAGCATTATATCGCAACCACATTGGGTGGGATGCTGAGTCACCTCTCCATGAAATCCCAGTAAAAACTACTCCAACTCCACAGAGACAGTACCCAATAAAACAAGAAATGAAGAAACAGGTCAGGGAGATCTTAGATCAACTTGAATACCAGGGTACAATTGAAAGTTGCACCTCTTCAATGAATAATTTGTTGTTTCCCGTAATTAGACCCGATAATTCATACCGTCTAGTTTTAGACTACAGACATCTGAACACATGCAGTAAAACCTTTGCAGTACACAATGCACATAGTGCCACATTGATGAATAACATTGTGTGGAAGAAATGCAAAACATTAGATATCTCAAATGGATTTTAGTACCAAAATAAAGCACCTGAAAGCAGATATTTAACAGCACTCTCAGTGCTCGGTTCTCTGAGTCAATTTTGTCGACTCCCCCAAGGGTATCAGAATAGCCCTGGGTTGTTCTCCGGTAGGGTAACTGAGCTACTTCAGAATTTGGATGAAGAGGCATTGTCCTGTGTAGATGATATTTATCTGATGGATGATGATTTAAAAGATCATCAGACCAGGTTGAGTAACATTATTTTGGGGTTCGCCTCAGAGGGTTACAAATTTAATTTAAAAAAATCAAAAATAGTCCACCTCAATGTCCTATTTTTGGAATATGAGTTATCAAGTGAAGGGAAAAGCATGGCAGCTAGCATTTTAGAAAAGTGTGCGCTGCTCCAACCTCCTAAATCACAGAAAAATGTAAAATCTATATTGGGATTCTTACATTTTGGGAGAACTTACATTTTAGATTACGCAGAAAAAGTAAAACCTTTCTACGACCTAATAAGACCTGATTTTTCAGTTAGGCATTGGACACAGGAACACACAGATATCCTTTCTTCCATAAATGCTGACATGATAGCATCAAAACACTTGCAGACACATGTGAATGTCCACAACCTGGTGATAAGGGTCATCCCCGGGTTATCAGGATACACCTACATCACTTTCAATGAAGATGAGACAGTCCCAATTGCATACAAATCACACTTGTACACTGCTAGACTTGACCATTTTTACAGGGTCATCCCTGAACTTTTTTCCTTCCTCCTGTATTTTTCTGACCTGTTGTTGGCTGTATTATGACTCTGGGCACTTTACCACTGCTGATCAGTGCTAAAGTGCATATGCTCTCCCTATTGTAAATTGATGCACGGATTGGTGACTCCAAGATTGGCTAATTTGGTTTACTTGTCAGACCCTAGTACAGTGCACGGAGTGTGCCCAGGGCTTGTGAATCCAAATGCTGCTGGTGGGCTTTCAGCACTGGTTGTGCCACCCACAGAAGCAGCCTTGTAAAATGTGTCTAAAGCCTGCCATTGCAGAGCCTGCGTGCAGTCTGGTACTGTTGATTGATTCAGATGCTCCGTCCATCACCACCCCCTTTTGTACCACTTTTGGCCGCCATAAGTGTGGCAGGGTATGCTCAGACGTGAGTCCCTTGCTCACTTTGCCACTGGATTCAAGCAAGCCAGGCTGAAGATGGCTGGAATGGCAGAAACTGGTCCTCGGAAGCTTGTTTCCGGTCCAGGGAAGACATGGCTTGGCAGTTTGGGCTAGACTGGTACTGCCATGCTCACTGGGCAAGTGCATCCACTTGCCAGTCCCTATCCCTTCGCTTTTCTTCATATCAGACGCCCCTATGGTAGGCCCAAGGGCAGGGTGCATTGTAAGTATAGGGTAGGACAAGCCCTGACGTGTGTGGCATGTCCTAATAGTGAATTACAGCCATTTTTGTTTTTCACTATTGCAAGGCTACCTGTTTTCCATAGTCCAGGATGGGCAGTTAGATTATTACATTTTATAATCCTAACTGACTCAGGGAACATGGTAGAAATTCAAGTTTGGTATGCCTGAACTCAGAATGATAAAATACATCTTTTAGTGAAGTTGGTTTTAACATTCTGTGTTTAAAAATACCACCTTTAGAAAGTAGGTATTTTCTTGTCTAACTATCCAAGCCTGCCTCTGCTAGGTTGTGTATTCCTTGTCTGGAGTTTAAGTGACAGTGCTGGGGGAGTCCAGGAGACAGAATGAGTCAGCCCAGTGGTAAATAGAGAGATCTGCATCAAGATGGGAGGGAGGAGTTGCACCTGGGACCTGAATAGGAGTGTGACTTCCCTCCACAATGCCAGCTCCACCTCCTGGGGTGTGGCTGATGTCTATGCCCTGCACTGTGTAAGAAGAGAAGGAATCATGTCAACAAAGTGCTCCAGGGCTGTGCTTTCCCTCCACAATGCTGGCTCCACCTCCTGTGGGGCGTCTGATGTGTCTGCCCTGCATTGTGAAAGGAAAGAAGGAGTCATGTCAACAGAGTGCTCCAGAACTGGTTGGGACTGGGCAAAGGCCCCTCTGCCCTCAGAGGACAAAGGATTTTGGGGTATAAATATCGGGACCCTGATCCCAAGAATTTAGGTCACTTTTGGACTACAAGAATAAACCTTTGCTGAGGAGAGGAACCTGAAGAAACTGAGGAGAGACTATCCCTAAGCGGAAGTGCTGCTTGGGGGATTGGTGTGCAGTGGCTGCCTGACTGCCAAAGAGAGGAGAAAGGGACTTTGTGTACTTTCATCAACTTGTAAGGATCTCCAAGGGCTTGGAACAGAGCTTGCCTCCTGCTGAAGTCTCAGGGACAACAGACTTCAACCCCCAGCTCCCCAGAGTTCATTGGGAATTGCCTTCTGCTGTTTTGGGCCTTCTGAGGGACTGCGTGTCGCAAGGAGCTAGAATCGTGACTCAAGAGGAAGAAGAGTGTCGCCATCGCTGCTGCTGCCGTCGCATCTTGGATGTCGCCGCTGTAGCTGTCGTATTGCAAGGCATCGAGAGAAGCATCTCGCAACCCCCGACGCAACCACATCTCCGGACACCTGAAAGATCTGCACTGGCTCCCGGTCAACAAGAGAATCACCTTCCGTCTCCTCACCCACGCACACAAAGCCCTACACAACAAAGGCCCAGGATACCTCAACAGCCGCCTCAACTTCTACGCCCCCACACGCCAGCTTCGATCGACCGGCCACGCCCTCGCCTCCGTCCCCTGCATCCGAAGAGCCACCACAGGAGGAAGGTCCTTCTCCTACCTGGCCGCCAAGACTTGGAACTCCCTCCCGACCCACCTCCGCCTGACCCAGGACCACCTTGCCTTCAGGAAGCAGCTCAAGACCTGGCTGTTCAAGCAGTAGCGGACCCCCCCTCCCTTAGCGCCTTGAGACCCTCCGGGTGAGTAGTGCGCTATATAAATGCTTTGATTGATTAATTGATTGATTGAAGTGTGTCGCTGTTGCTGCAGCTGCCATCGCATCTTGGATGTCGCTGCTGTATCTGTCGTATTGCACCGCATTGAGAGAAGCGTCTCGCAACGAAGGAGAAGCGTGTTGCTGTCGTTGCTGCTGCCGTCGCATCTTGGATGTCGCTGCTGTAGCTGTCATATTGCACCGCATCAAGAAAAGCGGCTTGCATCCACGGAGAAGCGTGCTGCCGTCGGAGCTGCTGCTGTCGCATCTTGGATGTCACCGATGTAGTTGTCGCATTGTGCAGAAAAGTCTTGCAATGTCGGAGAAGAGTGTTGCAGCCAAAGCTGTTGTCGTCGCATCACGGAACAAGGGTGTCACACCTGCAGCTGACGCATCAAATCGAGACTTCTTGCATCATCGGAGAAGCGTACTGCATCTGGAAGATCTTCATGTCTTTATTTCTTTGCACCGGAACTTTGCCGCAGTTCCATCGCTGCAACACTTTTGTTGTGGAAGCGTAACGATGCATCGTAAGGTACATTGACTCAAAGTGTCACATTTTAAGAACTGAACAGAACTAAGATAAAACTACCATTTTTAAGTACAGTATTGTGGATTTTTGTCATTTATGTTCTTGTGTTAAGTCTATATAAAGAATACTTATTTTTTATATAAAACCTGTGTGGTGTCCATTTGTAGTGTTGTCACTTGGTTACTATATGTGGTCACAAATGCTTTACACACTGCCTCTGAGATAAGCTTGTCTGCTCGTGCCAAGCTACCAAGGGGGTGAGCAGGGGTTATTTTAGGAGTGTACCCCCTTACCCTGACTGGAGGCAAGGGTCCCTATTTGTCACAAGTACCTACCTGTGCCAACTAGAGACCCCCAAATCTAACATACACAAACGCTGAAATGCATTTTGCTTTTACAGGAAAAATTCTGACAGCAGTACAGACTGCTGTAGTGAGAGAAAGAGCACTGGCTCAGGGGAAACTAATAATTGCCGTAACAACAGTACCAGCCTTAGAGGCTGTTACAAAGGCTAGCGTTTCTACTGCTAAAGCCTTACATCCAAGATGGATACAATGGGCTAATTATCTCACTGCAACAGATGTGGAATACAGATATGACTCTACACTTAAAACACAAGAGTTTCTGCAATTTGAACAAGAATATCCTCTCCCGAATCAAATAATGCCTCTAGATCAGTATGAATACATTATTTACACTGACGGATCTGCTCAGTCGGCCGTAGGAAGTAAACAGGAAAACAGCGCTGCGTGTGCGATGGTGAAGGGTCGTAGGCAGGAAGGCAAGTTCTATCCTAGCAGTACGAAGACACAGTCTCTAGGATACTGCACGCCACAGCTGGGAGAATTAAAAGCCCTATTACTGGCACTAATAAATATGCATCGAGAATTTCCCACACTAATTGTGTGCG
Source organism: Lissotriton vulgaris (assembly GCF_964263255.1). Taxonomy (NCBI): domain Eukaryota; kingdom Metazoa; phylum Chordata; class Amphibia; order Caudata; family Salamandridae; genus Lissotriton; species Lissotriton vulgaris. The sequence goes on along the minus strand of NC_141689.1, from coordinate 1,842,514,693 downwards.
ATTATTTTTACTGTGTCCAGTCATACAATGAATATTGGGGTCACAATGGGTTTAAAGACTCAAAAGGTGGCACAATTAGGCATAAAATGCTATGGAAACAGGTAGCTGAGTTGAAAAACGACCTACCAAGAGCTCACATGATACACACACTGAGTCACCAATGTGATGGCGTTCACTTTGAACGGAATTCTTTGGCTGATGAAGCTGCAAAAGGGGCAGTATGTACTGCTGCCGTAGCTGTAATCACTCGTTCAAAAAAGAGATTAGACGGACAGATAATGGTAGCTGTTATTGCTTCATGCAAAAACAGAACATCCTTGCTGAAAGGTTTTCCACTCAAGTACTCCTACAAGTTAGATGCAAATATAATTCTGTAGGCTCAAATTCCAGGAGTTGGGGGTAGATTAATTCCAAAGATGGATTCCAGATTAGGTTAAATTCTAGCTGCACACAAGTTTCTAGGTTCTGCACACGTAGGAGTTACCACAACAGTTTCTTTACTGAAACAACGCTATGAGTGGCCAGGGTTAACTAAACAGATGAAGAATTTTGTCTTAAAATGCGACATCTGCCAGCAGATGAAGGGTTCCACCCTAGCACGTCCAGCACAGACACCATTACTTATATCAGATAGAACACTCGCTTGTGTCTATTTGGCCCACTGTGGCCCCCTACAATCGGATGGGGCTTAAAAGTATATCTTGGTGGCAGTGTATTCATGCTCTAGATTCCTATGAGTATAACCTCAGTGCTCTGCTGATGCTCGATCTGTTATCAAAAAGATTTGCGAGTCTTTATAGAGACATACGCAGTTGGCACATCACATTCCGACCATGGCCCAGCATTTAACTCTAGGGTTTACAAGGAGGCCATGGGAAGTTTGGGTGTTGCATTGCAGTACTCCTCTCTGTACCATCCTGAGGGAAATTCGATCATAGAGAGGTAAAACTGAGACTTAAAGCAATCTTTAACAGCAAGTGTGTTAGGTTTGGGTGGTAGTTGTGTCAATCACTTCTACAGGGTCCAAAGAGCCCTTAACAACATGCCTAGAAGTTCCCTAGGAGGAGTCACTTCTTACGAGGTCCTATTTGTGACGAGAATGTGAGTACCTGATCTCGATTGTGAAAGCACAGTGGTGGATGAAAAATCATTTGACATCAATAAACGTTTGGTTGTTTTACAGGATCTCAATGAATTCAAGGCAATACAAAGCAACGTGCAAGTAGAACGCAAGTCCTGCCTGGATCCCAAAAGTCATGGATTTGGTCAGAGAAAAGATTGTGGACAAAAAAGAGTTTGGGCCATCAGACAGAAATCCAATCAACTGTCTTGGCTGTCGAAGGAACAAGAACAGTACTTCTTCCATCTCGTGCCGGCAAAAAAGAAAAGAGATTTGTCTCCATTGATCTGACCAAACCACACTATGTGAACTATACTAAATAGTAGGCCTCGTGGGCTCCTGGGTAGCCAACGCTCTCCTCTCACTACCATAGAGGAAGTTCAGACAGAAAGACTCACAACATTTGAAGAGTCACCAATACCAAATAAAGGAATTTCTAACAATGAAATGAAACTTGTTCCTCTGGAAACAGAACTAAAAAACACAAATGAAAGACAAATTTCAATTAGGCCAACCACCTATGTCTACATCAATATGGCTCTACAAGTGATGACTGCCGGTTCAACAAAACCTGCTGAGCTACCAAAAATAGATCACACTGCATCTGGCTACTTCATCGATTTTGATACTTTCTCTCTCTTTTTTTTTATATGAATTTTTTTTATTGTTTCAGTTAATTAAAACCATAACAATACATTTTGTAAAATCAACTACTGCATTTAAAATTTCCTTATGTATGGATACATTCTCTGTTAATTCATTCTAAAACATTCTGAGTCTAGTGCAAGAATTTGTTATTTAAAAACGATCAAGCAATCCATGTAGTTTATAGTTCCAAGAGTTCTGATATTATACGTTATTAAGTTCAAAAGAGCCCTCTTACAAAACAACCGCAGTTATGTTGTCCTTTTGTGGACAGGGTACCAAGTTGTGTTTCAGCGCTTGGGCGTGAGCCACGAGGAACTTTAATAATAGGCAGTTCAAACGGGTGTCTGTTGGATTCAAAGTTGACATAATCGCCGATCTACACGTTCTTATGCCTCGCTCGTTCATTGCCTTTTTTAGGAAGGCAGCTCGTGCTTGGGCTAAATTCGGGCAGATACAAACTAGATGAATAAAGTCCTCCTTGCTGCTCCCACATAGTCTACAGATTTTGGGTCCGTTGTGCACCCAAATTGGTTGATCCATGGTTGATGGGAAATTTCCCAGACGGAGCCCCATTAATTTTTGTTTTCTATAAGCTGGGAATGTAATTGTTAGATATGGGGCTGCAGTGAGAGTTTTGTAGTTTGATATGACCATCCAAGCGTGTTTTCTTGTGCTGAAGGTGGCTTTGTCAAGTAGAAGAGAATGGAATTGTGTTGACTTGTTTATGGCTTGTTTGAACGCTGGGTAAGGCAGATTGAGTTCCAGAGATTTCTTGTTCCAGTCTCAGTTATGACCTTCTCATGGTACTGGTTGTGTGGGGATTTAACATCAGCTTTTAGGACGGGTTCCCAAGGCAAGCGCCTTGAGTGCACTATATAAATCGCAATACATTTACATTTACATTTCTTCCCACAGTGCTTGGTGCAGTTCTGAGGTTGCCATGTTCTGTTTCAAGCTGTACCAGTACTTGATATTTGCGTACTTTCTTCCCACTGTTTCATTTATTATTCCAAATTCGAATCTCGTCTGAGCTGGTGAAGCTCCCCGTTGAATTTGGAAGGTGGATTTAAAGATGGCTGTCTGCATTTTGTTGAGCAATTCCGCGTCTTTCCCGTGCAATCCTACGCTGCCGTATGACAGGGTGGGAAGCACTTTTGCTTTTATCGTTGCCAATAGAGGTTTATATGATGGCCCCGTAAGCTTTTTAGCTAAAGATCTAAAGGCAAATGACAGTGAGTTTGCTCTCTGGGCAATGTACGTCTTTTGCTGCTGGTGGTTATGTCGATTATCAAAGTAGAAGCCCAAGTACTTGTAGTTGGTCACAGCCTCTAGTTTTGTTCCCTCCAGTTGGATACGTGGGTTGACTGACCGTCATCTGGTGATGACCATTGTTTTTGTTTTTGTTGTTTTTATCTCCAGGTTGTTATTTATAATAAATTCCGCCAGCCCTACTAGTGACCTTTGAAGGCCAATCTTCGTTAGGCGCAACAATACCACGTCATCTGTGTAGAATAAATGAGTTATAGATAAGGAGCCTAATTTGGGTGGGTGGGATGAGATCTTATTTAGGGTTGGGGCTAAGTCTGCCATAAAAAGATTAAAAAGATGCAGGCCAGAACACAGCCCTGCTTGAGACCTTTGCTAGTATTGATTTGTCTTGAGAGCCGTGATCCATATCCCCGTTTTACTTCCATCCAAGTGTTGGAATAAAGGAGTAAGATTCGCCTCAGTGTTTTATCCGGGATGTTCCAACTGCGCAGTTTCCTCCATAAGATGTTACGATCTACGCTATCGAAGGCCGCCTTTAGGTTGATGAAACATAGGTGGAGGGGCTGTTTTTTTCGTAGGTATTTGTCGGCTAACATTGAGAGAGACAGAATGTTTGTCATCGTCCCAGTCCCTTTCCTGAAGCCTGTTTGGTTGGGCGGTATTCTCTTTGTGGCATCAGACCAGTTTGTTAGATCTTCCAGGATTAGGGATGCAAAGTACTTCGCCTCCACGTCCAGGAGGGCGATCAGTCTGTAATTTGCTGGGGATGTTCTGTCTCCTCCTTTGAAGATGGGTGAGATTATGGAGCCCTGCCAGCTTGATGGTATTTGATTTTCACTTTCTATCTCATCAAATAGTTTTTTCAATTTTCCGCTCCAAAAGTCCGGATGTACTTTCTCTCTGGTTCCCAGTGAACCTGAAACAATGCCAGCTCCAGTTTCCCGTAAGCAACAAATTTGGGATTTCTACACTTTCTTACTTTTACCTGGTATTTTACCTGGTCTCACCATGGGTACAGCTCTGGATAATAACTGGAATACTGTTTTTTCTTTTCTGGATTGACCTCGTGGCTGTCTTTTGCTTACTCATGAATGGAAACTATCTCCCAGAACGCTCTGCAGTATCAAATGTGAACTTGGTCCTGAAACCTCATACATCTTCTCATCAAAAACAAAGAGACCTGTCCTTCGTGAACATTACAGCTGTTCCAATTCCTGATGTTATAGTTTGGGACAAGGTTGATTATGATGTATTTAGTCCCACTGAACTTTTGAAAAGACCACATGATAATATTACCTCCAGTACATTTTCTGATTATGGGATTTTGAAACAATAAATAATATGTTGTCTGATTTAGAACAATCCGCTGCATTATCAAGCATTGAAATGTTAGAAGACACATCAGACTGTACCACTATGTACTGTTACCATCATTATGGTAATCACTTCTTACACAAATCCAGTATCCCACGCAATGTTTTCACACACCACCAATGTGAACACTGTCCAACACCACCAAAAGGTAGTTCGGAAAGGTTTGCACAGAAATGTTCTTATTTTTCAGGGTTTAACACTTCAGACCCGGCCTCATATTACTAAGCATGGGCGGAAATTCTGTTCCGCTCGCGGATTTTGAGGATTTTCGGTAAATTCGCAATCCGCGAGATTCGAGAATTTCCCGCAAAATCCGCGAGCGGAATGGATTGGGTCAAAAGTTCAAGCTGACTTTTGTAACTCTTTTAGAATGGCGCCGGCAAGCTGCCAGAGCCATTCTAAAATAGTTACAAAAGTCAGCTTCAACAGGAAGCTCTAATAGATAAAGTAAAGCAGGTGCTGCTCAAATTCAGTTACACAATCATTAATCACCCCAAACTTGGGGTGATTAATGGTTGTGTAACTTAATTTGACCTTCAACTCGAGCACCTGCTTTACTTTATCTATTAGTGCTTCCTGTTGAAGCTATTTGTAGCTATTTTAGAATGGCGCTGTCAGCTTGCCGCGCCATTCTCATTGATGAGTAAGTGCCTTCTGTGAATACCAAAATGAGTAAGTGCCTTCTGTGAATACCAAAATGAATAAATGGTAGTATGTTTAGGATTGTGTCTTGTTAGTTCTGTGAATCAGGCTGTAGGATTTGAACACACCTCGTATTCCCACAACATCACACATGAAGTTTACATCACATGGAGGGGATACAATAGATGACATTATACAGTACAGTTCATCAGACCCCAATTGGAAGGGATGGTTAGTTTGGCCCACAGACACAAACAGATGTCAATCAAAAGTCAGGGGTACAACCGAAGGGTTTAGTATCCATAGGCCGGAATAACGCTATGTACAAAGAGAACGTCCGGGAGTGGTGCCATTATCCAGTGTTGGGAAGTTATGCCTCGATTGGCTAAAAACCTAAAAACTGTCCCAGGTGAATTAGCACTTATCCTTACTCTCAGATGAGGTGGATCTAAGGGATTTTTATTAGGTCCCCAAAAGCCAGGTCAGATACGTTTCTTATACGCTGACTATAAAGAAATCTGAAAAATCTATCAACAAGAAGCCGCAGAGAGACTCAGTGAAATCGATAGAATTAACCTGGAAATGGTGTTAGCTGTAGCTGACAATGGTATGACCACATTAACATCCATGATTTCTTCACTGGGCACCATTGTATCTTTTGCTATAGATGTGCTAGAACAGGACTTGTTCTTACTACAACACAGACAATTTCAACGACGTTCTATTGTGTTATTAAGCTGGACGCTGCAATCATTGCACGCTGGTTATGTGCCTTGGCGATTTATCAACAGTACAACCCTATCTTCTGCATACAATCTAACTAAGAAGCAGATAACAATGGCACAAAGGGGAACAAAATATACAATGCTGTGTATTGAAAAACTGGTCCATTTACCTTTTACTGTGGCAGAGTCACTATCCACAGAATGGTTAATCCATGGCCATATAAAATTACCAGTCACAACTTTCCAGTTTCAGTATTGCCTAGAACAACAACAGGCAGGCATATATGAAGCAATAGGTAGGGAATTCATCAAGGAATCTTGGGAATTGCCATACAAATTTTGATACAGGAGTGGGGACATGGAAGTGTTTCTAAGCGGTACTAACTGCGAGAACGCTTTAAGTGGATTTCTCATATGCTATGATATCATGCTTTACGGGGCTTGTAATGGTTCAGTTGCTAACTTACCCTGTCACTTGTAAGGATCCCCAGCTGCCGTGATTAATCCGGTGTTCAAGTTGCTTTCAAATGGGAGTTACTTGATGCTGAATGAACAAGGTTGTTGTGGGATGCTTCCGGGCATCGCATATCTGGTCGCTGTAAGCTCCAGGATTACTTACTGTATGCAAGTATTGTTTCCACAAACCCATACAGTTGGGGAGCCGCCGCTATGGCCTTCGTTGAATATTTCCTTTATACAGTTTGATACTCTGATCCAAATAAAACACATGCTTTATACAGAAAACCGCACCCTTAACCTCTGCTCGAGAGACTTTTGATCTCCAGGTCACAAGGTCCTCCGCTGAGATATTGACATTAGTACGAACAAATTGCCCTTTACATTTCACAGAAATGGTACAACGTATGTTTAACATGTCTGATACGACGGGTATAAGACACCTATTTAAGACCATAGGTTCTTGACTGTTAAGCACCTTTCAGACAGTCTTTGGAGTAATTCCAAACTTCATGCACTCCGTATTCGAAAGCATTTTTGAAGGACTTCTGCTGATCCTGTTCCTAATTGCAGGAATCCTGATTGTAACTTTTCTGCTATGCAATGGACATACCAGGCACCAAGGAGATGAAAAAAACGGTCCTGGAGTGCCGATACCATAATCGCATGGTACTCCATCTGGGCACACCTCGCCTTCGTGCACTGAGCGAGTCTTGGTTCCTGTCATTCAGACCAGTCTGGATCGACTGTGTTCTGCCTGTCCTCCGGTGCCTGTTCTGAGGACAGGAATGCGTGTTGGATCCCTGTCTAACGCTTCCATCGGTTGCACCACCAGACGTTGATGCTTTACTGGACCCGATAACGGCCTGTGTTCTGCTGTATCCTCAGCGTATTCCAATGTTGATGTCTGCATTCTTAGAGCATCCACAGGATGTTCAGCTCCTGTCGGAATGGATACCGGCTCCTCAACAAGTACACAGGCCTTGAATGTCACGCAGGCTTCTCCAGCATCGGCTGTGGATAGTGCAGAAGAATATCTGTGCTTGATTGACCTGATCTGTGAGGTGTTTCAGGGATCGTCATCTGCGATGGCCTTTGGCCTTTTTCAAAACAACCAAATTTTGAATTTTTAAACAATAGACTTGTTTTTTGCTGAAATGCATGGCTTTTAGACACTCAAAGTTGATCGAACTATATATACGAACATATTTTAGTGAAACTTCTACCGCTTAAAATACGATTTTAGAATTTTTAAAGGTTTTTAAAATGCATTAATGTTTTGGACTAATTAGTTGTTTGCATGTAAAGGCCTAGAAGTATATTAAAAATATAGTATGCCGCCCATTTGGATGAGGAGTGGGTGTTATGTTTCATATAGGTACCCCGATATAGGCTCAGGAAGTCACTTAACTTTTCACCTATTTTCTCCCCTAAAATTATACTACATAACAGTTCTTGGGACTGACCTTTTACCTAGTTACGGTACTGCTTACAAGACGTGGGGTTTTCCCTGAAAAGTAGCTTCATCCATTATGTATGAGGATTCCTGGAAACTCAGCAGGACTACCATCTCCACCATAATAAATATGTATACAGGTCATTCCTTCCGACATGACACAGCAAGGTAGAATCCCTGAGGGTACCACTTTGGGTATATTTATACAATATCTTTGCTGAGGCAGGGGGAGGAGAAAAAGGACTTCCATGCTGACACACTGATGTGAGACGCTAATGTTCCTGCACGCAGACACTCCAGCTTGCAGTGGTCTGACATCCTTCACGGGGTGTCCAACTCGAGACCAAGACGTGGTCCCACAGTCTCTCACTTCAGATAATGGGGTTGACTTTATCCTAGAGGGATTCTTGGCTTTAACCCCACATACATGCTAAGTAAACTTAGGTACATCTAGTTAGGGTCTCATCGTAGGAGTACGCATTTTATTGTCATGTAATTTTATACCTGCCTGCATTCATTGTTTCAGCACTATGGTATAAATCTACCATCCTTTTACTCTGTTGGTGCTTGTAATCATGTATATCTGTTTCTGTCTAATGGTTGTTTCAGCACTCCTATTTTACACTAGAATTATGCTGGTTCAATTAATAGCTTATTGAAAACGTCCTCACTGTTTATTCTGTGTATCTCTCAGAGACAAAGTGTGCAAGACTAACTGAGCGAACAGTATCGTACTGTTTCCACGATCTCTGATGGAACAGAGTTATCATGTTCGATAGTTGCCAAGAACTACTCTCTACTTGATAAGAGGGGTTTCTAGAGACACTGTGAGCTAGCTGATATACAGGCGAACATACTTGGAGGGGGTGTCTGGAATCAGTCTGAACATCAATCCCACAGTCTATGTTGTTTAAACGTGCAGATCCCATATAGGTTTTTAGAAACTACACAGCAAATCCAGATCCTTGCCTAGCACCCTGGTCAAGTAGGACAACCTACCAGGACCAGAAATGGAGGCCACAGCATGACCACGCAGTGGATGTGCTCAGCGGGCACACTGCCAATGCACCGCCGGTTGGACAGCACCCAGCGCCAGGACCCCTGGCCCTCCTGTCGCCCAATGGTACACTGCCAAGGAACTCCTGGACACTGGAACAACAGCTGTGTCTCCTCCTCCCCGTGATCAACCAAAGGACCCTTCACCAGCTGACACTGACACTTCTCCTGTGACACAACCTATGAAAGATCCCGCACCACTCCTGACCATAAGACCAAGAACACCCCACAACTGCTCCGGTGTGTCCTGTTCAACGCCCGTTCACTCAGCAAAACGCCACAGAATTCTGGGACCCCAAAACCAGCCTCTCAATGGACATCACCATCATCACTTGAACATGGCTCATCCCCTCCTTGAACGCCAACATCCCCATTGCCACTCCGGAAGGCTACAAGATGATACACCGATACCAAACAAGGCAGAGGAATCACCATCATCTTAAAGGAAACTATCAGATGCACTATCACCAACGACGACCCAATGACACTCATGGAACACCTCAACTTCCTACTACAAACTGATGCAAAGACTATGATAAGAGGCACCGTTGCCTACAGACCCCCGGGACCACAGGCAACACTCTGCAACACCATCCCCAACCTTATCACCCCTCTGGCAATCGACTCTGACCACTATGTCCTACTCAGCAACCTTCAATTTCCACATCGACGACCCCAACGATGCCAACTCCATCGCCTTCCTGGAGAATCTGAAAAACGGTCTCACTTAACTGGTCTCGGAACCCACGCACAAAGCCAGACACACACCAACCCCATTTTCACCTCCAGTGACAGAATCAAATTCAGCCACACCACAGATCTCACCTGGACTGACCACACAATTGTACTCTTCACCATCCCCATCACCGACGTCCAGCACACCATCATCAGGTGTCAGATCTCCTCCCACCACAATTGAAGCAAGGTCACCGAAACTGAGTGGTCTCAGACTCTCATAGCCTCCCAACCCGAGGCTTCAACAGACCTCAACCAGGCCAACCAGCACTTCACCGCCGGAATCACCAACAGCACCGACAGAATCACCCCACTGAAAGCTACAAAATCCAACAAGACCTCTAGACATGCCAGCTAGTATACCCCAAAACTCAGGACTACCGAGTGCAACTGCCACCAATTGGAGAAAGGATGGCACAATCCAAGAACACTCGCCAACAGAGCAGCCCACAAAACAACCAACAACAACTATCACTGGCACATCAAAAAAGCCAAGAAACCAGCCATCACCACCACATCGACTACACGGCCAACCACAGAAAGGAACTCTTCAAAATGGTCAAAGAATTCTCCAACCTGACAGCCATAGAGAACACCATCCACCCCTCCTAAGAACTAAGAAACACCCGCTCAGACTACTTCCACTGGAAGATCACCAACATCTACAACAATTTCAACCTTCAACCGATCTCAAGCAGCCAGCAAACATCAGGCAAGCTATTACTGCCTGGTTTACACTCACCGCCCTGACCACCTGAGGCATTATGTCTTCCATCCACTCCCAGGCGTCCACCAACTCCTGCCCCCAACACCTCTACAAACTTGCAACAAACCCAATCAGCATGCAACTCATCAGCATCCTCAACATCTCCATCTTCACAGCAAATTTCCCGACAGGTGGAAACACGCTGATGTCAGACCCCTACTAAAGAAAAACCTCCGCCGACCCCAGTGATCTAAAAAATTATCATCCTATCTCCCTGCTCCCATTACCCAGCCAAAGTACTCGAGAAGGACATCAACTAGCAGCTCACCGAATTCCTGGAACAAAATCACCTACTGGACGCCTCACAATGAGGATTCCGTGCTAACCACAGCACTCAGACCTGGCTTATGGGTGCCACAGACAACATCCGAATACTCCTCCACCAGGAGGCCCTGATCCTCCTTGACCTCTCAACGGCATTCAACCTCATCTCCCACAACATCCTCGTCAACAAACTCTACAACATAGCCATACAGCAAGATGCCCTCAAGTGAATAGCCTCCTTCCTTACTGGACACACTCAGAGCATCTGACTGCCTTCCTTCACCTCTACACCCAAAGACATCATACGTGTATGCAGCATTCTACAAGGATTATCCCTCAGCCCCACCCTGTTCATCATCTACATGACCCTTCTAGCAGACATCGTCAGATCCCACAGACTCAGCATAATCTCCTATGCAGATGACACTCAACTGATCCTCTTGCTCACCCACGACCCCTCCAACTCCAAAACCAACTTCCGTGACGCCATGACCACTTTAGCCAAATGGATGAGAGACAACTGCCTCCAACTCAACTTGGACAAAAGTGAAGTACTGATATTCAGGAGGAACACTTCTGCTTTGGACCACAGCTGGTGGCCTTTAGAACTCAGACCAACACCGACACCAACAGACCATGCATGCAACCTCGGAATCATCCTCGATCGCCAACTGACAATGAAACAAGTCAACGCAGTCGCCTCCTCCTGCTTCCACACAGTTTGCATGCTCCACAGAATCTTCAGATGGATCCCACCCAATACCTGACAGACTGTCACTCAGGCCCTCATCACCTGCCACCTTAACTACGGCAACGCCCCCTACACCAGCATTTCCACCTAGCTCCTCAAAAGACTCCAGACCATACAGAACGCCGCAGCTAGATTCATCATGGACCTCTCCAAATGAACCCATATCGTCCCCCACCTGAGAGACTTCCACTTGCCCCCCATCAAGAAGAGAGGTCAGTTCAAGATCCTCCCACAAGCCTACAAAGTCCTCCATGGCCTAGGACCTGCCTACATCAACCATCAACTCAACTTCCACCAACTGTCTAGACACCAGTGCTCCTCTCACTCACCCTCGCACACATCCCTGCATCTATCATTCCTTCTCCTATATCGCTGCCAAGACCTGGAACAACCTTCCCCTCCCGCTCGGGTGTGCCTTGGTGTGCAGCAAGATGACCGCACTGTAGTGCAGCTCTGCCGGCCGCTGACATCATCCTGCAGTTATCCTGCTCTTGTGGATGCCATCTGAGCCACTTTTCATATGTTGACACGCCTCTGCACACAGGGTGACTAACTGGGGTACTTTGATTGCTGCCAGGACCCCTCCTAAGCCCGCGGAGCGCCATCCGTCGATTGAGCCTCACGGGTATCCCGCACTACTCCAGGGCTCCTGCTGATCGCCACACAGCTTTCAATAGCTGGAGACACTATTACTGGTGTGGGACTGCTGTAAATACCCCCTACCGGAACGCAGCCCTGTGTGGCGCAGATGCTCAGCGGCCCTGCAGTGGGTAAGGTGTGTATGGGGCTAGCTGGGGCTCGCGGCGTCTGCCCGCGCATCGGATAGCCAGCAGGATTCTCTCGGCGGCCCGGATTGGGGCCCGGGCTGCATGCAGCCTCAGCTCCTGGGGCGCTGCCTGTGCCGGGCCGCCATACCACGACGAAGCGTCATTGTTGGCCGGTGGAGGGCAGTGGGGCATAGCCGCGCTGCCCTGGGCACGTTGCGGGACCGGGGCCTGCCTCCCTCTGCCTGTGCAGGGTTGCTGCTTATGGGGGGCTGCCCCCTATATCGCGCAGATTGCGCTGGAGCCGTTTATGTGGGAGGCTGCAGCATGTGCTCAGACTGCCCGGAGTCGGTTGCAGTCACAGTGAGTACCCGAGGTGTGCTGTCTGGACGGCCCTGCTGACGGGTCCTGCTCTGCCACATGGCTGCTGGGGTTAGAGGGCTGGCTTCTGCTCTGGCTTGCTCCTGCACTCCATTTGAAGGCCTACAGCGCAGTGCCACCGCTAGTGTTGAGCGCTGAAGACCTCTAACGGCACATCAGAATCACTGGGTTGTGCTGTGATGCCTGGGCCTCACCGGGAGCTTCTTCCCTCATCAAATCTTCTTTGGCATCGCCGATGCGGATGGAGGTGGCGGGCCTGTGGGATATTGTAGTACTCATCTACAACACATAGTAGGTAGGAGTTCTACTGCGCCTCCGCCCCACACTCTCTCCCTTGCAGTGCAATAGAATGGTACTATGTAGACTGCACTGAGCCTCTTGATTTGGTGCTATTTGATAGGGGTCAGTGATTCATTGCTCAGGCGAGGTGTGGCAGAACTTTTGTGAGCTTGCATCTTTTTGTGGACATGCCTGGTACTCTGTGTGGAAGGTGCTTACAGTCGATTAGACCAGTGTTCTTTAGGTGCAGGAGTGTGGTGGATCATCACTCAAAACTCGGACTTTGCCACTCTCCCCCTCCTGGAAACATAGGCAAACCAGATGAAAGTCAACTGCGCCTTACTTACGTACGCAGGGGAAATCCTCACAGACTGCTGCCTCCGACTCGGAGCTGGACTACGCCGCGGCGCCCCAACGGCTTTGGAACAGACGCTGACCGCCATCCAGGCCAGTTTACAGTCCATAGATAGCAAGATCGAAGCCCTCAATGGCCGCATGGACCATATGTCTGCTAAGCTAAATAAGCAGTCGGCTAGGATCGGAGAGGCAGAGCAATGCAGCTCAAATGCCGAAGATGGGCTGCAGCAGATCACCGCCAAAACCACTGACATCGAGAAAATTCTGGCAGTCATTCAGGCAAAAAATGAGGACCTTGAGACCCGCTCACAGCACAATAATGTGCGCATTTTGAGTCTGCCAGAATCCACAAATGTAGGCCGTCTGGAAACATATGTGGAGAATTTGCTTCGGGACATCTGTGGTGCCGAAAACCTTTCTGAATTTCTCATTGTCGAACCAGCTCATCGGTCCCTGGTGAATAGCCCTCCTCCAGGCATCCTGCCTCAACCAATTATTGGATGGATATTAAAATTTAGAGATCAAGATGCAGTTCTTCGCATAACACAGCAGAAAGGCACCATAACCTATCAAGGGAACACCTTGTCTTTTTACCCTGATTTTACGGCCAATGTTCAATCAGCACAGAAGGAATTTCAAACTGTGAATAAGCTGCTACTTAACGAAAATGTCCCATATGCCATGCTATATCCAGCTTGCCTCCGAATTGGCACGGATGACAAGGTAAGATTTTCACCAGTCCTAAGCTAGCCATTGACTTTGCAAAATCACTCTGTCGTAAAAAACAAGCTCCCCCCATACATCTGATAACGATGACTGATGCATACGATCCATAACTCTGAACTTATTTCTGGTGGTTGATGTGAGAGATCTGCTACTGTTGTTGATACTAATTTATCGCTGTTCATTCACCGAGATAAAGGCTCTCAATGTTATGTTCATTGCAGGTTATGGGTTGCAACTGTACTTAAATACTATTGCATGTCCGCTGAAATGGTACTCATGTATATACTACAGTTTTGTGTGTATTATGGATCAGGACATAACCATTTTCCTTTACAGGTGAGTGATGCTTGCTCAAAGGAGAACGAATGTCATAATTGCTGTCGCTCTAGTTATGCGTCATAGTTAGTGTGGGCTTTGGCAGCCGTCACTATAGGCCTGTTACGTATTCGATGGATTTCTACTCGCACGAGGCTGAGATTATGTTAGGCGGCCACCTCCCTTTCTCATCTGGGAGTCGGATGGGCAGCCACGTCCTCCAATGGGTTTACCCCATATTGTGGTTTACAGTTCTTTCTCTATGTTGGGGTATGTTGGGATTTTGGGATATAGCTTTGGCACATTGGGATTGCTAAAGTGGGTGGGGTGGGGGAACTATATGTTTTTAAAGGGGGTTGTTTAATGTGATTGTACTATCATACTGGTTAAAACGTCACCATATTGCTGCACCTGCACACACCTTGTCTTAAAACTTGCTTGTGCTAAGATTCCTCACATTTGGTCATGGGCGATAAATACACCTGCCTAACCTGGAATATATGTGGGTTAAACACTCCCCGAAAATTCGACAGATGTTTGCCTATTTAGACAGACATGGGGTTCAATTGGCTCTCCTACAGGAGACGCACTTGAATAAACCAACTGGGACTAAAATTGTGCTTAAATGGGCGGGATAAACTGGCCTCGTCCTATTCCTCTTATGCCAGGGGGTACTCATTTTACTTAAACGAGGCATACCATTTACACCAATCACAACCCATACTGACGATGAAGGGCGCTGAGCTATGGATCATGGTAAGCTGGGAGTATCATTGGTCAAACTTGTTAATGTATACGGCCCTGTTGTGGATGAGCCACAGGTATTTATACAAATGTTCGCCCTGTTGTGCACTTTGCCTTATGCAGCCATTTTGTGGGGTGGAGATCTAAACACGCATTTGGGCCCTAATATGGGCAAATCTAACCCACTGGGAATGCGCACTATTAGGGTCGCCCAGTGCATACAAGACGCCATAGCGGAATTGGTTTTGGCAGATGCATGGCGCTTAAGGAATGCTGGAGTAAAGGGGGGTACACATGCCACTTCAGCACAGAACAGTTGGTTCCAGCTGGATTACTGGCTGTCAAGTAAGGGTGCGAATGAGTGGGTCACAGATATATTATCTCTCCTGAGCACTTTATTTGACCACAACCACATGCGGCTGGACCTCAATATCCCCACGAACATGTTCTGCCCCTTCACCTGGCGCTATCGTGCTGAAGCCCTACTAGATCCCACATATGTGGATACTGTTAAGAAGGCAATAACACAATACTTTGAGTTCAATGAGGGTATGGTTGATAGGGCCACTGTATGGGAAGCCTTTAAGGCCACTGTGAGAGGGGACTGCATCAGTACAACAGCAGGCATACTGCGTGACATTAGGGACCAGCTTGCTAAGATGGAGGCGGCATTGGGGGATTTAGAACAGCAATACATGGCTGCACCCAATGCCTCCACTCTTGCCCGCATACACGAGCTGCTAATGGAATATAACAAGCTAGCGGAAACTGAAACACACTATATATCACGTCAACATATTGCTAGAGCATATGGTGAAGGAGGTCGCCCAGTCTGGCAGTTAGCCAGTAGATTGAAATTTCGAGTTGAACATCACCATATTACCAATATAGTGGACGATCATGGAGCGGAACATTTCGCACCTCAAGCAATAGTTGATCAGTTCAGGCACTGGTATACAGATATGCAAACATCACATGGGGGCATGGATGATCATGCTTTGAATGATTACCTATCTGACGTTGCCTGTGCCTGGCTATCGGATGGGCACCGGGAGTATCTTAGCCAACCAATTGAAGGCTTTGATATTAAAGCAGCAATACTCTCCCTCCCAAATAACAAAGCACCGGGCCTGGATGGCCTCACAGTTTTATTAAATGTATGTTGATTTGTTAACACCTCATTTATTGGAGATGTATGCGGAAGCCCACGAGTCAGGCATACTGCTGCCTACCCTTCGACAGGCCCTGATCATTACACTATTCAAAAAAGATAAGCCGTCATCCCAGTGCAAGTCATACTGTCCTTTATTGTTAATTAATTTGGAAGCTAAAATCATTGATAAAATCCTTACTACCAAACCTCAACCCCTGATGTCCTGTTTGGTATTATCAGACCAGTCCGGATTTATACCGGAAAGCTTCACCTCCCATAATTTGAGAACCATATTTGCCATGTTCCATGTTTTTGACCCTGTGTTACCTGCTGCGGCTGTCATGCTGGATGCTGCCAAAGCATTCGACTCCATTGAGTGGAGATATATGTTTAGCATTTTGAGCAGAATGGGACTGCCGGGGGACTTCCTGAGATGGGTGCGACTGTCATATACGGATCCATTGGCGTGTGTTCAGGTGGGGAGGACTCACTACCAAGCCCTTCCACATAGAAAGGGGCACCTGTCATGCTGCCCTCAATCAGCACTTCTATTTGCCCTCATGCTCGAGCCACTGGTGTGTGTGATTTGACAGCGACATAGAGACTCAGCACTAAACTTTATGCATTACCCGATTGGAATATTACTGTACGCAGACGATATGGTGCTCTTTATCTGTGAACCAGTTTTACAGGAATATATCCGTTTTGGACTGTTCTACGACCTCACCTTCAACTGGGACAAGTCGGTGATAATCCCCCTGACTGCGAGCACTGCCTCTCCTCAGGTGGAATATACACTTGTCTGGTCAACTGAGCAAGTGAAATACCTGGGAGTATGGGTACATTGTGACCCAGAGATTGTCGTATGGAAGAATTATGGTCAGGCCAGCGCCACCCTTGAGAATCAGGTGGATAGATGGTTACCTCTCCTGCAGTCCCTAACAGACCGCATTGATGTTTTTAACCCCTTGAGCGCGGTATTAATTCTCCCGCTGTGTGGGAGAATTAATGAGTGGGCAAGATTCAGACGGTCCTCGGCCGTCGTTTGCACACGCCCACCGTGAGCACCGAAGGGGTTAAAATGGTCATCTTGCCCTGCTTTTTACATCTTTTCTGCAATATCCCTATAAAGCTATTCAAACACGTCTTTGCAACAGTGAGAACTCATCTACTTAGACTTACATGGGGGGGGCAAGCAGGCAAGGGTAGGCTGGAACATCTTAACGCTGGACTACGCGAGGGGGGGCTTCTGCGCACCAGACTTTTACATATACTACCTTTGGCAAAGGAACAATATATGCTTATTATTGGTATTGCCCTCATGCTTTTACATCTCATGTTGCAGTGGAGGATGGGGATGCACATTCTATCCCCTTAGCTGGTATGATAATGCACATACGCAGAGGCACACCGAAATCGGAAATAAATACTTTGGACACCAAATAGCGACCTGGCAGGCCATTGGCAAACTCGCAGATGAACTTCCTCTGTATGCTCCGGCCATGCCGTTGGCCTTTCACGCGCTTTCACGCGGCACTATCAGTGACACGGAGGTTGGCCCCTGCGGTTGATTAGGGAGGCTGGCTTTGATCGCATGCAGGATCTTTACCCGGAGGGGAAATATATCACGTCAGAAGAGCTTACATATATCACTAATCAAACCCCACTCTTCACTACACCGTATAAAACTTGCAGTGAAAAAACACCACCCAACTTTTCCAGCCGAACCACCTCCCTTGCACTCCCTACAATTATTATTAGTGGTCCCCACTCGACGTCAGCTGATCACCGAGCTATACAAAGCTGTGAGAGGCGAAGCAGTTAGAACTGCGGACAGAAGCTTAGACCACTGGAATGCTAAATTGGAGACCCCAATGACAATGTCTGAACGGGAGCACATTTGTACATTGACCAGTCAGCTCACACCTAATGGTAATTTACGGATCATTCATTTTAAATATATTCATCAAATATACCACACACCTCTCAAACTTTACAAAATCGGCCTTCGAGATTCGAGTGACTGCAAGCGTTGTGGTAACCCGGACGCTGGTTTCTGGCATCTGGCATGGAGCTGTAGACTCGTTTTACAGTACTGGGAGCAAGTCTTGAAATGTATACATGCAATGTCTGACATTTCTTTGTAGTGTACACCGTTGACTTGTTTGCTTTGTTATGTGCCTCAGATGAAGGGTACGCTGGGGAAAGTTGTGAGAATCGCTCTCTTGTCAGCCAAAGGGCAGGTTGCACTCACATGGGAGAGCACATTGGTGCCCGCGCTAACAGCTGGATTGGAGACCTAGGGCCAGATGCATCAAAGGGTTTTGCCCATTCTGTGTCTATGGGAAAATGTGTTGATGCATATGGCTCATAGTGTATTGCAGGGAACATCTTGAACTATATGCAGAACTGCCATAGTCTTCAAGGCCCAAAGATACATGGGAACCACTGCAGCAATATCTATTAAGGCAAGCCCAAAACGATACCGCACAGGATTGTTGAGCGACATGAATAAGCAGGTGATGTTTTCTTCATCGTGTAAGTTTGGTATGTACCGTTAGAGTGCACGTGCAGATATGATACGACCAGATCAATCACAATTGTGTTTTGTTATGTTTTAATTTTCATCTTATTGCATTGCTTTGCAAAGCAGAAATGATGATTGTTCATTTTGAAAATTCAATAAAGATTTCTTTTTTTTAAACCTTCCCCTCCATCTCTGTACAGCCCCCTCGCCGGCAGACTTCAGAAAGATACTCTGGCCCGCGCTGATGGGTGGAATTTGACAGGAACTCGGTGCTACAGAGTAACGCAGAGTTATTTTAACTCCGCCCAGGCCTTATTTCACTTTTCGACTTCATGGATGGTTTGGGCATCCTGTGCCAACACTACATCCTCCTGAGCTGCTCGAATAAGAGAATAATTCTGCCACGCGTGTGGCGATGTGGGCTCAGAGAGAGAAGTGACCAAATCAAGTTCTTGTTTTTCCTCTGCTGCAATCAGTAATCTCTTGGAAATTCTCAATATTCATAATCGTTGATTAAAGAAAGAAAAATAATAGAGATGAAGGTTTTAAACCTATAGAAATTGTGTTTTATAAAATCAGAAGGGTTCTCTCTCGCAGTAATACCCGGAAAAGGGTAAGTTTACTTATGGGTGAGACGACATTGCTAAAATCAATTAAGACACTGTAAACTGATACTGTCACTGTGGTCATTCAGTAAAAGTGGAGGCAAGGATCAACGTCCTAAAAAAGAACCAGGCAGCATTAAATCCGATTTTGGAAATATGGATCGTTTAAGCAATGAGGTGGTAGAATGAGGTAGGAAGAGAGGATAAAAATGCTAATTAACATGGAGGGGAGTGATACTGAAAGCCCCAAGAATACCCTCGGAAATACTGACTGATAGGCTACAGGATGAAATGGAGATTCTGAAGTCCTTGGCAGAGTTGGGGGTCTGAGAAGAACAGCAGGGACACAATGATCCTCAGGTTGAGATCCTAGGGAACAAGGGACACAATCTAAGAGCAGCAATTCCGCAAATTAATGCCATAAATGAGGCACTTTGTGTCCTTCTCTTCCCTTCGCAGGGCTGACTCCAAACATTTTGGTGAGGAAAAGGGCTGTGGAAAGGGGCCTAGCGGTTTGTGGTACTCACCTGGTTTTGAGAGCCAGAGACTATGAAGGTTAGTGAACTTTTGTGCTCGGAAGACGCTGACAGCAAAGTGAAGGGCAGAGGAGAGGAAACTGACACCATAATCTCCTGGAGGATCGGCACGTGTCAGGCGAGCAAGGAGAGTGGAGGAGAGGAGGCCAGAAAGGACCTGGAGGAGTGGAATGAGGACTGTCTGGTGGACGACATCAGCCTTTTTTTCCCAGAGTTTATATAGCACAAATTTGACTCGAAGGTATCAGGTATCAGAGCGCTTTACATGAGCACCAGTTGCATTACACAAGGACAGATACTTTTTTGTTAGGCATTAAGTGATTTGTCGAGAATCACAGGATGTTGAACGTCATTGCCGAGACTCGGCCCCTGTTCCCCAGATTTGAGATCGACCGCCCTAGCCAATATGTCACATCCTCTCCCCTGCCTTGCTACCACAACTCAGGAGAGTTGAGGTACTCGGGTGAGTGACTTGTGCAAAGTCTCCTGGGGAGGTTATCACTGTATACCTAAGTTTGTGCACTTATCATTATACCCTAGCACTGTATTCTTTTGGTGTAATGGTAGCACATTATACTTGTTTTTCTCTACCTGACTAAAGCACCAGCATTATAAGGGGGGTTGGGGTGGGGGGGGGGCTGAAATTGTATGGAAATGTTGACTAGAGAATATATATTGAGAAGCTGTGAGTGAGAACCGCACCTTCGTCAGTTGGGATTTGTACAATACAGTCTAAAGACTAACTCTGAATCTCTCTCTCTCGTTTGGGAATAAACGTGGCCTCAGTTCTCTCACTAGTGACGGGTTCCCTCCCCTAGTGATTGTATTGTATTGTATTGTATTGTAATTGCATTTGCGCTTTTTCAGTGAGTAGCACGCTACTCCGAGACCCATAGAGGATTAGTGTTGAATTAGAATAGTGAAACATACAAGTACATTTTAAGTGGTGGATAGGTTAGTCAGTAAGCATGGGCGAATTTTGCGAATCTCGCGTTCGCGAATTTTGCGGATTTGTGAACTCGCAATTCGCAAAATCCGCGAATTCTCGCGAATTTGCGGATTTTTTTTTTGTGTTCGCGCGGGTTTCTGCCAGTTCGCGAGGGTTTTGTACAATTTCGCAAACGCGAACTTACCTGTCGGGTCGCAAGTTTTGCGAACTTGTTGTTTCTACGTGTCCAGCCTGTTTGGGACACTCTTCTTCATCACTGCCACTCTCTGTCACCACTGCCACTCTCTGACTACTCATGCCACCCTCTGGCCCACCCATGCCACCCTCTGTTTCATCACAGCACCCTCTGGTTGTCCAGTCAGTGTACATTATTGTGGCAAAGCAAAGCACACCTTCCCTGCCTCAAGTGACCTGAATTAATTTGGGGCTGATTAATGTGTCACAGAATATTTTTTTAGCTGGCACCTGCTTCCTTAGTGCTTCCTGATTAGTGATCTTTTGCACTTGCTAAGTGCTTTCATTGTTGCAAAATTAGTTACAACACCTGCCCTGCACCAACTGACAATAATGAATTAGGGGCTGATTAATGGATTTGAACTTCCAGCCTGGCTCCTGCTTGTCTCCCTTAGCTGTAATTCAGGACCTTTGTGGCATATGTGTAACTATTCTGAGGTTCAGAGCAGGGTCACATAATAGTTGCAAGTAGGCAACTGAACTCTGGAGGGGCCCCTCAGGAAGCACTACAGGAAATGGCTACTAATGATGAGCCTGAACTTTTGAACCTGGTAAGTAGTTTCAGTTTTGCTAAGATCGTATTTCTGCAATTTAGCGCTTATTCGCGGGGCGCGAAGTTGTACTGGGAAGCCGCGAACTCACGCGAACAGTGCGAGCAAGCCATAAAATCCGCTGCTCGCGGATTTGCGGATTTTGCGGGAGATTCGCGAATCTCGCGGATTGCGAATTTACCGAAAATCCGCAAAATCCGCGAGCGAAACGGATTTTCCGCCCATGCTTATTAGTCAGTTATTTGGATTTGGAATGATAGCAGAAGGATAGAGGAGGAAAAAAGGTTTGTATTTATATAGCGCTTGTTACCCCTGATGGGGTGTTGAAGCACGCTATTTAGGAAGCACATAAAGGATTAGTGGTTAATTAATATGGTAAATATTAGTCAGTTATTTGGAGTGAGAAAAATAGCGGAGGGATAAAAGGGGAAGAAAAGTTTGCATTCATATAGCACTTGTTACCCCTGATGGATGTTGAATCGCTTTTCTGGCGAGTAGCACGCCTCTCCGGAACCCATAAAGGATTAGTGTTGAAAATTAGTATGGTAAAATATGAAGTAATTTGAGTAGTGGATAGGTTATTCAGTTATTTGGGTAGAGAAGGGTAGGTGGCGGGATAGAAGAAGGAAAGAGGTTTGTATTTATAAAGCGCTTGCTACCCCTGATGGGGTTTTGAAGCGCAAGTAGCACGCTACTCTGGAACCCATAAGGATTAGTGTTGAATTAGTATGGTGAAACATGAAAGTAATTTTAGTGGTTGATATGTTAGTCAGTTATTTGGATTGAGGATTGGGGAGGGGTAGAAAAGGGAAAAGGTTTGAATTTATATAGCGCTTGTAACCCTGATGGGGTGTTGAGACGCTTTATTGGCGAGTAAAACGCTACTCTGTAACCCATAGAGGATTAGTGGTGAATTAGTATATTTGAATATGGAATTTGAGAATTTAACATGTTAGTCTGTTCATTTTGATTGAAAAGGATAGTTGAGGGATAAAGGAGTGAAGGATGATTTAAAACATTTTTTTAGGTCTTAGCAGTAGGAGGAGGCTTTTGGATGAGTAAAAAGGAATTTTGGAGGGGAGGAGTCAGAGGGAAGAGTTTAGAAAGGTTTGTTTTAGGGGATTGGTATAGTAAAAAAGGTGTCAGATGATGCAAGGAGGGGTAGAGTAGGAGAGAGTCTAGAAAGTTTTTTGGAGGGGATCATAGTAGTGGTATGGGGTTTGGGATAAATGAGAGAGTGGATGTAGAGGGTATATTGATAGATGTATAGGATGAGAGTGGGGAAGCTGGGATTCTCATCTACATTTTTCCTACTAATCTCTAGAATCCAAGGTCTGGTCGACCTGGGATTCGAGAGATCCTGGGAACCTTTTTCCCTGTCATAGAAGCATAAAGGGAAGATTTTCATAAACACAGCTCATATCACTTCATAAGGCCAATCCAAATTAGACTCAAAGGACCTCTAACTACAAACTGAAATTTTGAAGATTTATTACAAAGCCAAAAATAGTCGCAACAATAAATTCAAGAAATAGACTGGCACTAATACAAAGGTAATTCTACGCAAGAGTCTTAACCGACTCAGAATAAACATCAGGGTTAATTCGAGAAGCATTAAACACACCATTACCGATAAAGTAGAAAGTCGAGACTGCATTTACAAAAAAGAAATAATTTCCATTAATCTGTTTCTACTCTAACTCTAAGGTGACATCCCTACTTAATATTCCTCCTAGGCGAGAGAAAGGTGTCAGCCGTGAAGACTTCCTAAGAAGTACCTTCACTTCAAATAGGTGACTTCAATACTGAGCTTGTTCTAAGATGCCCCTTGCTAACCCTACTCTGCCTCAAGTTCACAACTATCTACATCTTGCCTTTCCCAAGCCTAACTCCTAAACTGCTGTCTACAATTTTAATATTTGCTGAGGACAGCCTTTCCCAGGCGAGAGAAATCATTTCTTTCCGACTAAGGCTAACCAAGGAAAAATACAGTTAGGCCTCTACTGGCTTCAGCATGTCCCAGGCCTTTGCACCTTTAAACACATTTGTAACACAACATTACATTACAATTCATCACTTTCAAATAAATTCTACAAGAAATATCTTTCACAATAAACTCAATGTTAATCCACTTGTTAATAAACACATGTATCATTTCATTAAAGCACATCATTGTTAACACGACATTTCACATAAGATTCTTTTCTACGTTATGCAACATCACATTTTCTAATTAAGGCACTACATTAATCTATGATTAATAAACACACCACTCATATTGCACTGATCCCCTGCCTACCATTACATTTCTTAACTACATTAGTAAAGGTCCTCTAAATATGCGGGTGCTGACTACTTGGGATTATAATGCACCCCTACACAATTTCGAAATAACATAATTTCAAAATAACATGGCGCTTTCTCAAGAGATAGAGTATTGCATTGGAAAGAGTAGTAGAAAGAAGTTTGAGATGAGTCAGAAGGTTGGGCTAGTAGATATATTGAAGTATAGGCTGAGAGATAGGGCAGTGCATTGGAAATGCTAAATTAGAAGAAAGTGATAAATATTTAGATCCATAAGTACATTCAAAGTATATAGATACATAAAGGAGGTAAGTATATTTAGAATAAAGATATTGATAGAGGCACAGGATGAGAAATAGGGTAGTGCATTGGATATGCTTTTTCAGGAGAAAATTAACAGACACACAGATCCAAGTACATGGAAGGTACATAGATGCACAATGGAAGTATTTACACGTAGACCAAAAATGATTTGCATTTATTTATTTAATATTAATATTATTCGTTTTTTTCCTCTCAACAACATAATTATTTTACATGTTTATACAAAGCAATACTCTAAGATAGGTACATATCGATAGGGAAAACAAATGCACAGGGATATGCTGTAAATGTCTGTTTGCGTATGGTGCTTATGTGGGGAAGAGCCAATTCTTGAGTAGTTTTGTGAAGATAAGGTGGGTGTCGGTGGACCTTATGTTGGGAGGTAAAGAGTTCCATAGTTTGGCTGCTTGACCAGAGAAGGATGTGCCACCCATGGTTTTTTCTTGTATCTTGGGATTTTGAGGCGAGATGCTCCTTTAGAGCGGAGGTTCCTTTGTTGAATGTGTTTGGTGATTTTGTTCCGGATGAAGAGCGGTCCCATTCCATGTATTGCTTTGTGGGTGATACAAAGCACCTTGAACATGGATCTTCCGGCAACCGGTAACCAATGCAGGGCTTTCAAGGCAGGGGAGATGTGGTCTCGCGATTTGGTATGCAAGAGTAGTCTGGCAGCTGGTTTCTGAATCCGTTGTAGTTTTTTGGACAGAACAAGGGATATGGTAGCTTGGACTTTGTGAGAAAATCCCAAATGAGGGAAAATTTGTCGCAGGGTTTCTATAGTGACAAAGCTTGATCTTTCTAGTTTGTCTACTTGGGCATTCATCAAGAGCTTGGAGTTCATGGTCATTCAGAGGTTTCTTACTTCCTTCGATCCTTTAGGTGGTGATCTCAGTTCATTAGGCCATGCGGCAAGCGGGTTGTAATGTTTCCAATCACCACACGTGAGTATTTCAGTTTTTTATTCATTTAATTTGAGATGGCTCCAAGTCATCCACGGCTCTGAGACAGCTGAAAATTGGTGATTTTCCAATGTCTTTGGGGCATTCCAGTTGCAGAAGTATTTGAGTGTCATCTGCATAGTTATAGCACGTGGGGTGAAATTTATTGATCAGTACTGGTAATGACTTCATGTAGATGTTGAAAAGCATGGGCAAGATGATAGAACCTTGAGGGACCCCTGCTTTTGTAGAGTACAATTTGGACAAGAAAGGTGGTGTATGGATGACATTAGTTCTGTTTTGAAGGTAGGATGCGATCCAGTCTTGAGCAGTTCCCCTCTATGCCGGCTTCATAGA
Source organism: Lissotriton vulgaris (assembly GCF_964263255.1). Taxonomy (NCBI): domain Eukaryota; kingdom Metazoa; phylum Chordata; class Amphibia; order Caudata; family Salamandridae; genus Lissotriton; species Lissotriton vulgaris. The sequence continues at coordinate 1,842,489,387 of NC_141689.1, read as the reverse complement.
GTCTTTGTTTCAGAGTGTCATGGTCAACCATGTCAAAGGAAGCTGAGAGGTCTAAGAGGAGTAGCGCAGCAACCCCGTTGCGGTCAACTGTATTCTTCAGGTTATCCCAGATGGCAAGGAGGGCACATTCAGTGCCTCTTCGTGGACGGAATCCTGTTTGGAAGTTTGAAAGTATGTCTTTCTCTTCAATGAATTGCGACAGCTGGGCGAATGCTGCTCTTCCTAGCAGTTTGCCCAGGAAAGCTCGATTTGGAAGGGGTCTATAGTTGTCAGGGTTCATCGGGTCCAAGTTTGTTTTCTTCAGTAAAGGGCTGTAACGACTGGATTTTTGGACCAGATGGGATCAGCTCATGAGAGCCCCTCTAACCCAGCCGGAACGTAATCACCTCCCTCCTCAGGACCATCTATCCAGGCACCTGGGTACCTACCTGAGGATGGGGAACTCGCAATATACAAGCTCATATCATCAGAAACACCACTAAATCTATAGGGATACTAAGAATACTCACTGATTACTAGGGACATCCATACCCTACACCACACTCATACCTCATAGTCTCGCGACCACATGGGTCCAGACTAATCTACCCTAGGGCAGTTCTGATTATCTACCATTACATACTGATTACCCTCAGTGCTCACTCGACACGCAATCTGGCGTGTCATACACACTGAGCTGCAGCCTCAGTGCTCACTCTTTATCCGGTCTACAATCCGGCAGACCTAAGCACCAGTCTCCTACCTGGTGTTCTCATTAACGCCACTTTCCCTAGAGGCGATCTCATTATACACCGTGTCCCCCCGGTGCTCACTCAAGCCGCAATCTTGCGGGTATACACACTGACCACAATCAGTGCTCTCACTAACGCCACTTACCAATGACGACCACTTTCCTATGAATACCTTCAGCTCTCTGTCTCTCTATGTTGGGAAGTCTCTCTCTCTATTCACTAAGGGCTCGCTACTACAATAATATTATGGGATGGCCGAATTACTTAGTGTCAACAATTCCCTAGCTCAAGGGCTCCTTGTTCTCCCTACTTGTATAGACTTACCGGATCAGGGGCAGCATCTGTTCTGGCTGTAACATCTGACTAGAAGAAAAGGTTACCTATGCTTTGAAATAGGAGACACTCTGCTTGCAGGAGTAAAAACGCTCTCTATCATAAGAACCACAAATACACACTAGTTTACTAAGAACTGGGGTCTCTTTTATTTTAACAATGATGCAATACACATACATAAATCTGTGAGGTCTCTATGACTAACAGGAACTTTAACACACCGCTGAAAGAAAAGGATTAGACATACAGTACAAGGTTATCTGCGGGGTAACAGGAACTTTTAACACACAGCTGAAAGAAAAGGATTAGACATACAATAGCCTAGGGAATAAGGACAAGATTAAGGTGTAATTGTAAAGGGGACTAGTTTAGACTACCTCACCTATTAGAAGGAAGATTTCTCTCTGACTCTGGTGGGATCAGGGCTCTCTCTCTGTCTCTGGTGGGATCAGGGCTCTCTCTGTCTCTCCCTCCGTCACCACAGCACCACGCCTCTGGTTCAATTGCTCCAGCTGACAGCCTTAGCTCCTCCATCTGCTTTGATGCTCTCTGCACTGCTCTCTCTTCAGCTTCAGCAATCATCTGCCTTCTTTCTCCATTCCAGAACTGCACTACATTCTGCAGCTCCAGCAGACATCCTGTTCTCTCCTCTGCAAGAACCAAACTGCACTGACTCCAAACTGAACTGACCACTCCTCCTCTCCTGCAATTCGCTAATATAGAATCCTCTCCCCTCATAGAAATTTCCAACAGAGGGCTGCCTCCCACCAAATTCCTGTGCTAGCTCCAAGGCTTCCACGCAACCGCAGTGCGCATCTGCATGTTACGTCTGGGCCCAAGATACAAACACATTCCTCGGATAAGAAGCAGTCCTGACTGGTTTTCCTCTAGCAGTCAACAGCCTTAACTATAAACTTTACCTTTACCCCTGAAGCCTCTCAGCTCCATCAAAATGGAGTTTCTCTAGTTCTGGGCCTGTACGCCTGAGAAGGATGAAATAACCCTTAGCTCTGTTAGAGTACCTACATAAACCATACCAATGTGTAATATAAAGTCAGGACCACAGGATCCAACCTCTACTATAAGCAAAAATGACAGGCCAAAGCCAATAGGCAATAGATGGCCTCTTCTATGTCTGAAAGAAAGGGCTTAAAAGGGCCAACACAAGCTAAGAATACATATCCTAGATGTGAGCAAGATTAAAGCCTATATCACTGCCCACTAGGGCCAAAAAGCCTGTCTATACATTCCACCCTTAGACTTTATCTCGAAAACATCTATAAACAACAACATCCATATAAACAAACATCAACACAATCTATCAACAAAACCAAAAACCAAAAAACTCTCTAAAATGAATGATAACTTAAGGAAATTCCACCTGAAACTTAATGTAGGGAATAGAAATCAAACAACCAACTGAAAACAAATCCAAGCACCCTTGACTTGAATGCTGAAACATATCTAAGATTTGATCTGAGAATAACAGAAACTAACCAAAGCATTCCCAAACTAAATGTGCCTCAACTTCTAGTGATACCTGGTGAAATCTAGTGATATAGGGACTTATTTGTTGAATGAAAACAGCAAGGGGCCTAAATGGGGCCTACCTACTTCGGTCAATTTAAGAACTAAATGTGCTTCAACTTCTAATGATAAAACAACAAAGGGCCTAAATGAGGCCTACCTACTTTGGTCAACTTAAGCTAATGATAACTCATGAAATCTATAGGTGTAGGGCAATGTGTGTGGAATAAAAATAACAATGGGCCTAAATGAGGCCTACCTACATTGGTCAACTTAAGGAAAAATTTGGTGAAATCTGAGAAGTAAACATGACAAACGGTTCTCAAGGTCTGGGCAAACATTAATAATAAATGTAGGACATAACCATACTAAAAGACACACCTCCCAGGACAACTGAAAGTCTAGGGTAACCACCCTTGGATCAATAAAAGTGAAAGTGTAATAACAGGAAAATATAGATAACCCCATTCCTACAAAATAGCTGGTGTAGCACTATGCATATTAGGCAATGAATCAAAGAAATTTATCTAAATGTGGTGAATATCTAAAAGACACAATATCACAAAACAGTTAACACCTAGTTTCTCACTGTATCACACTGTGGAACACATGTGTGCACCATAATTTTTTTTTTCGTTCCTCCATTGGCAAGACTGTTTTGCAGAAAAAAGGAAAACTATAATAGGTGAAAGATAAAGATATCATAGCAGACTAAGAGCAAAATTTTAAAAAAGTTCAATCATGTGACACTGCATAAACATTAAAATCAGGAACAGGACTATCATGTGGGGCCTGTTCGTAGTGATTGCAAAGAAAAACATGGGAATAATGCAGGCCAAGGAATTACATAACAAAATCCTTTTGTGGGAAATCGTATCATGATGGGTTCTTTTAGAATAAATTTTTTTTTAAAAGATGACTATTGGCTTTGTCAGCCAACTGCAGGTTGTAAGTCTAATATCAAGAGTTCAGAGTTCTTTTAGCATAATTTTGGGGTTCAAGGCAGTCAATTTTGGGACATCAGTGTAGGTCACCACCCTGCATCTTCATTTGTATCCGGTACCAAGGAAGCACGTCCTCCGATGCAGAAATCAGCTCTCGCCGTTCATCCACCACCAATCCGGTCTGGTCTAGTTCCATCTTCCAAAAATAACAAACTAACATAAAAAATGAAAACAAAAAAGTAAAATAATAAAGGGAGTGGGAGGGGGGTGGGCCGATGCACACACCAAACACCACAACCCAGCAACCTAGAACGAGAAAACCAGTATCATTAATCTAGCAAGAATACATTTTCCATTTAAAAAGCACCCCAAGTGCTTTTCATTGTCGAAAGAAATATCTTAATTAATTAAAAACATTATTCTAAAGTCAAAAAATAATTAAAATCATATACTTTGAAATTTGTTTGGGCAAAATCTAATTATTTCATACACAGCCAGAAGGGCTGGGGCTAAGCAACACCCAAATCCTCCGTGAGACAGCCCCTCCCTTCAGAAAGATGTTCATGCTCAGAGTTTTGAATCCGCTCCAAAAAATACGCAGAAGCCAGGCTACAGTGTGATGTAATTTGAATCACTGCCAAGTGCTGATCTCATTGCAGGAGCAAGGCGCTGCCAAGCACTCGGTTCAACCATCTCTAGTCTCTAATCAGGGAAGCTCACCCAGGCCTTCAGTATCTTATTAACTCCAAGGGCCAAGAGTCTGCCAACTATTCTGCATGTACAAGGATCCCTTATCTGAAGTCAATGAAGCTGTCTGCGCCGACAGCAAGGAAGAGCGACTTGACCCCTCCCTTACATAAACATTTCTTCCGCGGAAGAAATTGGAGGTTGGCCAATGATAACAAGACAGGCAGTGCTCGGCGCTCCTAGAGGGAAAGGCCCTCCCTTCACAAAGCAGCTCTTCTCTGAGAGCCAGGCGAATTCAAGGTCAAAAACACATTCCCTGGAAGTCAAAACAACTCTGTTCCCATGAGAACCACTGTTCTCAAACTAACTAAATAATTTTGCACTGCAGGCCAGATTCATCAGTTTTTTTTTTTTTGTTTTTTTTTCAAATAGTCATTTTTCTAACTGAGTGGGCGCACTCACCCAATGGTCTGCAACATATCAGAAATATTTGCATTTGAAAAAGGTTCAGCTTGCATTGGAAAAATAATAATGAGAACACATTTGTTTTAAAAACACACGGTTGCATTTCACTAATTAAAAGCACATGTTACCATGCACTGTTGGGCAAGAGTAATAATTCACAATCTGTGATCATTCTAAAACACCGGTTGGCATATTTCTTCCTAGTTGGAAAACCCTCAACGAAATAATTAATGAAAACAGCCCGTAGTGTGCACTCTAACTGGGCCATCTTTTTAATCATTCACTCATTTTAAATCATGCATTCAAAAATAATTCTCCACACATCTGTGGATGCATATCAAGTAGCACATTTAAAAGAACACAGCTCCCTCCGTGCAAACCCTTATCTCAATCCGACTGGTTGATTTATAACTTACCGACCTCTAAGGGTCAGACACATGAAATCATTAGGTCCAAGGCAAACCCACACAAATTCGTAGACGCATTTCAAAAAGGATGTTATATGAACACAGCCCTACACTCAGCGCAAGATGTTACCTTTCCGTCAACAAGCTGACAAAGCACATAGGCAGACCCAGAAACCAATGAAAGTCAAATCAAACCATCATTCATCAAAACACTCACTGACTTTTAGTGTCAGCTCAAATAACCATGCATGTTAAACAGCATGTTAAAATAAATACTGCCTTCTCAATTCAAGATATTAACCCTTTGGCAGCTGAAACACAATCATTCCCCAATGTCTGCAGTACATGGGAAATTCAAGAACTTATCTCTCCACGTTTTCACATAACACGTACTCACATCTTCAAAACGTTATCCCCAAGCACCTGAAAGAGATCCAGCTCTCTCCTGCCTAACGTAATGATAACATGCTCTGTCCAAGCCATATCCACATGGCGCTATTCTCAAGCCATATTTACAAGAAAGTCAACAAGTTCAAAAAATGACATGCTCCTCACAAGGAATATATTCAAGGCGCAATTCACAAGGAACACAGCAAGTCAAAATGAGAACATGCTCCTCACAAGCCACAATTACATGGCGCTATTCACAAGCCATATTTACAAGAAGCTATTTACAAGGAATTCCACAAGTCACATCACATTGAACACATTTCACATAGCACAGCATAAGCAGATGCAGCAAGCAATTTAATGGGTAATTTAAAAGCATTTTTCACACACATTTGTACAATTGGATCATCACAAAGATGTTACTGGCTCCTTCATGTAATGTCATCCTTCAACCCTGACAGGTCAAACACCAAGATGAAAAGCATTTCTTCCACCCTGAATAAGCCAAATGCCATGATGTAGTACAATCTCCTCACACTGCAACTGTTCAAGCCCATAGGTCACACAGGCTTCGTAAACTGCCAGACTACGCCAGATGGAACTGGCGATCAGGGCACTCCTCCACAACATATGGGAAACTATCCAAGCACATGGCCAGGTCACACAGGTTTCGTAAACTGTTCGTAGACGCCAGATGTAACGACTGGATTTTTGGACCAGATGGGATCAGCTCCTGAGAGCCCCTCTAACCCAGCCGGAACGTAACCACCTCCCTCCTCAGGACCATCTATCCAGGCACCTGGGTACTTACCTGAGGATGGGGAACTCGCAATATACAAGCTCATATCATCAGAAACACCACTAAATCTATAGGGATACTAAGAATACTCACTGATTACTAGGGACATCCATACCCTACACCACACTCATACCTCATAGTCTCGCGACCACATGGGTCCAGACTAATCTACCCTAGGGCAGTTCTGATTATCTACCATTACACACTGATTACCCTCATTGCTCACTCGACACGCAATCTGGCGTGTCATACACACTGAGCTGCAGCCTCAGTGCTCACTCTTTATCCGGTCTACAATCCGGCAGACCTAAGCACCAATCTCCTACCTGGTGTTCTCATTAACGCCACTTTCCCTAGAGGCGATCTCATTATACACCGTGTCCCCCCGGTGCTCACTCAAGCCGCAATCTTGCGGGTATACACACTGACCACAATCAGTGCTCTCACTAACGCCACTTACCAATGACGACCACTTTCCTATGAATACCTTCAGCTCTCTGTCTCTCTATGTTGGGAAGTCTCTCTCTCTATTCACTAAGGGCTCGCTACTACAATAATATTATGGGATGGCCGAATTACTTAGTGTCAACAATTCCCTAGCTCAAGGGCTCCTTGTTCTCCCTACTTGTTCAGACTTACCGGATCAGGGGCAGCATCTGTTCTGGCTGTAACATCTGACTAGAAGAAAAGGTTACTGTAGTATTCCATGTTAGTATAGTATTCCATGTTAGAATTGTTATTGTACATTCTCACTGTAACATTCTCTGTGTGGTTACCAGATCAGATGTTACTGGTATTATGCTGAACGTGGTTGTTTAAGCTGTCTCTCTGAATAAACTTCCCTATCTTCACTTGGACTCCTTGAAGTGATTGCTACAGTTACCTATGCTTTGAAATAGGAGACACTCTGCTTGCAGGAGTAAAAACGCTCTCTATCATAAGAACCACAAATACACACTAGTTTACTAAGAACTGGGGTCTCTTTTATTTTAACAATGATGCAATACACATACATAAATCTGTGAGGTCTCTATGACTAACAGGAACTTTAACACACCGCTGAAAGAAAAGGATTAGACATACAGTACAAGGTTATCTGCGGGGTAACAGGAACTTTTAACACACCGCTGAAAGAAAAGGATTAGACATACAATAGCCTAGGGAATAAGGACAAGATTAAGGTGTAATTGTAAAGGGGACTAGTTTAGACTACCTCACCTATTAGAAGGAAGATTTCTCTCTGACTCTGGTGGGATCAGGGCTCTCTCTCTGTCTCTGGTGGGATCAGGGCTCTCTCTGTCTCTCCCTCCGTCACCACAGCACCACGCCTCTGGTTCAATTGCTCCAGCTGACAGCCTTAGCTCCTCCATCTGCTTTGATGCTCTCTGCACTGCTCTCTCTTCAGCTTCAGCAATCATCTGCCTTCTTTCTCCATTCCAGAACTGCACTACATTCTGCAGCTCCAGCAGACATCCTGTTCTCTCCTCTGCAAGAACCAAACTGCACTGACTCCAAACTGAACTGACCATATTAAAGCCTATATCACTGCCCACTAGGGCCAAAAAGCCTGTCTATACATTCCACCCTTAGACTTTATCTCGAAAACATCTATAAACAACAACATCCATATAAACAAACATCAACACAGCCTTAGCTCCTCCATCTGCTTTGATGCTCTCTGCACTGCTCTCTCTTCAGCTTCAGCAATCATCTGCCTTCTTTCTCCATTCCAGAACTGCACATCCTGTTCTCTCCTCTGCAAGAACCAAACTGCACTGACTCCAAACTGAACTGACCACTCCTCCTCTCCTGCAATTCGCTAATATAGAATCCTCTCCCCTCATGGAAATTTCCACCAGAGGGCTGCCTCCCACCGAATTCCTGTGCTAGCTCCAAGGCTTCCACGCAACCGCAGTGCGCATCTGCATGTTACGTCTGGGCCCAAGAGACAAACACATTCCTCGGATAAGAAGCAGTCCTGACTGGTTTTCCTCTAGCAGTCAACAGCCTTAACTATAAACTTTGCCTTTACCCCTGAAGCCTCTCAGCTCCATCAAAATGGAGTTTCTCTAGTTCTGGGCCTGTACGCCTGAGAAGGATGAAATAACCCTTAGCTCTGTCAGAGTACCTACATAAACCATACCAATGTGTAATATAAAGTCAGGACCACAGGATCCAACCTCTACTATAAGCAAAAATGACAGGCCAAAGCCAATAGGCAATAGATGGCCTCTTCTATGTCTGAAAGAAAGGGCTTAAAAGGGCCAACACAAGCTAAGAATACATATCCTAGATGTGAGCAAGATTAAAGTCTATATCACTGCCCACTAGGGCCAAAAAGCCTGTCTATACAAGGGCGTATGTGTGATTTTTTTAGTTCTTCTGGGAACATTCCCATAATGAAGGAATCGTTGATGATTCTTCTTACTGGAGTGGCAGCAGAGGTTGTTGAAAGAATTGACTTGAACGTTTTTGGTGGACAGGGGTCAGAAGAGCTGCCGGCAAGACTGCTTGCTTTGACCAGGTCCATAAATTCATAGTGTGAGATGTGTTGGTAGGAACAGAGAGGCTTGGTTAGAGTATTCTTGGATTGTTGTTTTGTACAAGGGTTAGTGCTGGTGCTTTGTTCCTGTTTTGAGTACGAGTCCAACGTGTCTGCTTTGTCCGTGTAATGATTTGTCAGTTTGTTTGTGAAATCTTGAGTAACAGGATGAGTTCCTTCTAGGCAATGTGGTTTGCGAAATTCATTGAGTATTTTATAGAATTCTTTATTTGCACATTTAGCGTTTTGAATTCTGTCTGAATGGTACCTTTTCTTAGCTTTTTTCATAGCCGAATTGTATAATCTGTTAATTTTCTGTCGGTCAAGTTTGTCTTGTTTGATGTTTGTTTTGAGCCAGGTACGTTGCAGCTTTCTAATTTGTTGTTTTATGTATTTTATTTCTATATTTCTCTAAGGCGCTTTTTTTCTTTTGTTCTGTTGTGTGGTTTTGAGTGGTATCAGGATGTCAAAAGCTTCCTATAGCCATTCATATAGATTTTGAACAGAATTTATTGTTTCCAGATTTGTACTCAATGTTAGTTGTGTTTCTAAGTGTTCCAAATTGAGTTTGTTCCACATCCGATAGGTGGATGGATGTAAGGTAGTTTTATGTGAGTCGCTTAGTGTTGTTTTATGTTGGAAAGCAAGCAAGTGGTGGTCTGACCATGTGACTGGAGTTATAATTTGAAAGGTAACTAGTTCAGTATTAGCAAAAATGACATCTAGGATATGTCCAGTGGTGTGTGTCGGTTTGTGGACAATCTGATGCAGGTTCAGTGCATCTAGGCCAGTGATTATTGTTTTTGCGTGGGTCAAATTGGATTTGTGAAACCAAATGTTAAGGTCACCTAGAGTGCATAGGTTGGAGTGTATTGTTATCAGGTTTGGTACTGTGTCTATAAGTGCATCTGGGAATGTCGCCTTGCTAGGTGGAGGTCTGTAAAGGAGCAGGAAGTTACAGGAGGTAGACGGTGTAGGATTGCATCTTGTTAGAAGAGCCTCACAATTCTTTATGGATCAGGACATACTTACATGTATCTTTCCCGGTTCTTCTGAAAACGCAGTTGACAACCATTCTGAGACCCTGAGAAAAGAAAAAGGAGAAGATCAAACCAGAGCCACAGCATTCCTCAGTGTTTCTCATCATTTAGACAGCAGGATATGGAACAAGTGTTAGCCTGACCTTAAGGCTGACGTAACAAGATCCTTATTCAGCCTTCATGTGTCACTTGTAAACCAATAAATGTCACCATTTGGAAAGCAGAAAAGCCTCAGAAGCCACATTTCCACCCTTCCCTCCACGAATTTGTGTCACTGCCTTCGGTTGTCTTCCAAAAATATGCGGCAGGAGATGATCCTGATTTTTTTTTCCAACAATTATGAAAGACTAGCCCATTCTGCAGGGTAGCCAGAGGAATGTTGGGGGCAATACCTTGGACCCCTGCTGACGGGATCTTAAAATAGCCTGCCAAGTCATTAATCCATGCAGTACCACTCCATACAGGGATAGAAAGAAATGCATCCTAGAGAGTCTCAGTATAGAGGACGAGACTTATTGGATGAAGTTGAAACAGTACAGAGAAGGTCCACACGAAACCCCTTGGACATTGTACTTCAGGGTGAAGGATAGGTGGCTGAAGCAGGAATACGCCACTAAAGAAAAGATCTTAGAAAATATTTATTTAGAACAATTATTTTCTTCTATAAATCCCTCTGTGCAGATGTGGGTCAGACAGCACAGCCAGTTGACACTAGATAATGCAGTGGAAATTGCTAGTGGCTATAACCAACCCCAAGAGACCCAGGGAGGCTGGAAAGAAGGCAACTCAAGAGGAAGACACATTGGCCCTGAGAAAACTAATAGACATGGGACCCCAAGGAAGACTGATACCGTAACCCTTTCTATGGAACCGGAGGGGGAACCAATTTGCCACACTGTTTCAATTGTAGAAGATTAGGACACATAGCCTGGTACTGCCCCCAGAAGTTGGAGCTGATGGGTATAGGGCTAGGCAAACCCTCATTCTATGCGAATCTGGGTTCCCTATCTCCCTATTATTTGGTGGTAAGGGTAAATGGCCAGCCGGTCGCTGCGTTATTTGACACAGGATGCAAGTAGAGTTTGAAGAGACTCCATCTCCTACCAGGGCAACCCCTGAAAAAGACAGCGGTAGTAAACATCCAATGTGTCCATGTGGACAAAACAACCTAGCCCATAGTAGAAATATCCCTCTACACCAGGATGGGAACTCCTGTCTCTGAGAGTTGGGATAGTTCTGACCTTTCCTGAAACATTTATTGTTGATACTGACCATCCTGATCTGGAGAATCTGATGAAAGAACCCCAGGGGAACCATGACTCCTGGTGCGAAGACCTCCCATAGGATGCGGAATGGGTCCCTTCTAAACCACAGAAAAGCAAGAGACAAAGGAGTTCCCCAATTTTTCAAAAACAATGGGCTGTGTTACAGAAAGGGAAGGAGGAACCAACCAGTACAGTTGCTTATCCCTGAACCTTTTTAAGACAAGGTTTTGTATCTTGCCCATAGTTATTTCTTGGAGGCCACTTTTGGAGGGGAAAAAACTGAGAAGGTTATCCTTGAGAAATTCTTTTGGCCAGGCCTCTATAGACAAGCATAACATTATTGCTGTGATTGTCCTGTGTGTCAAAAGCTCAGCAGGTACCTGCCTTCAAAAACTCCTTTAATGCCTTTCCTATCATAGAGGAACCCTTTCTCCCGAGTCGCCATGTATTATCATAGGGCCTTTACTTCCATCCCCAGTGGATATATGTATGTCTAAGTCATGTTGGATTATGCCATCTGCTATCCTGAAGCCATACCACTTCAACATCCCAACACTACCCAAATAACCAAAACCATGAATGAAATATTCCCACGTGTGGGTTTCCTCAAGGAAATATTGATGGATCAAGTCACCCCCTTTATGTCTATACTCATGAAGCATGTGTGTGGGATATTGGGGATCAAACAAATACAAATAGCTTCTTCCCATCTTCAAATGGATGGTCTTGTTGAATGCTACAACTCTACCCTTAATCAAGCAAATACTGACGGTAGAGGCTATAACAATCCGCACACGACAACTTAATATCCGAGCAGTAAGTATCAGTGGCACTTCCTTCTATACTCCTCAACAAGGAAACAAATCCTATATAAACATCAAAGCATCTGGTTCAGCACTCAGCAAAGTATAAACAAGAAAATATTTGCAATAGCAGGCACGTAAAGAAGATTCCCAAATTCTAAGTATTTTCTTTTTATCCCAGATGATTCTTTATTCAATGTTCATAAAAATTCAAAGGACCATAGCCGACGCATTTTGTCTCGATAAGAGACTTCTTTAGGGCTCATAAGAATCACAATATGTTTTCACAATCGATAGTTATTTCAGCAATCCAGAGTTCACAGGAAGAATCTCATGTAATATTTTTTCCCATGGATATGGCAGGGTAACCGGCGACGTGTATACGTATCAGTTTCAAAATCAGGAAGTGAAACGAACAAGCCAGTACTCGCTTCTCACCATTTGAGTTACTGTTTTGACGTAAACCACGTACCTTTTTAGATATGGCCTGTGAGGTATGAGAGCTGGAAAAGGATAGCTCAAAGACTCTCCTTGAGTATGTCATTGAAACCCATGTTGAAATAGAACAACAAAGGCAGAACAACCAATATGACAAATAAACAACCCTCCGGGTTCTTCCGTTAGCAGATCAGGTATTACTTTTGTTTTCCTCTTCAAAAACAAAAGCTGTTAACCCAATGGCAGGGTCCCTTTAAAGTCATTGAAACAAAAGCCAGTAAAAAAGAATCCCAGATATATCACATGATCTTTCCACCTCTGTATGAAAAGTCAATGACCAAGGTCTCCAATGTATAGATCCTGAACTCAATACTTCTAAATGGCAGAACCTGGTGACCCAGTTAAAACCTCGATTAAACATGTTTTTCACCATTCCTGGACAAACCCGGATGTTACAGCTCTCCGTAGTGACAGACCCAGGAAAATGGGTACACCTTAACCCATACTGCATACGTGAAGCCCAACGAGTGGAATTCTCCAATTGCATTGATGCTAAAACCTCATGGCCCCATCAGATTTTGTATTGACTTCAGAGAGATGAACAAGATAGCCAAGTTTGATACATACTCCTTGCCACACGTCGATGAAGTGATAGAAAGACTAGGCAAAGTCTAATACATCAGTACCCTAGACCTGTTTAAAGGGTACTGGCTGAACATCGCCTCAACCCTAGAGACAAAAACAAAACAGCATTTTCCACTCCAGGGGGTTTATATAACTTCACTGCCCTACCGTTTGGACTACAACGAGCCCCAGACACCTTACAGCGTATGATGAACACTATTCTGTGACCCTATAACACAAAAGTTGTGGCTTACATCGCTGATATAGTTAGACACAGCCCGACATCGGACAAACATAAAGAACATCTAAAAGCAGTATTACAGGCCTAAGACCACAAAGATCTCAGAGTGAACCTAGGGAAAAGTCATCTACCACTAAACAAGCCAGGCACTTAGGATACCTCTTGGGAAAGGGAATAATCCAACCCCAAAAAGAAAAGTAGCAGCTATTCTACAAGTGCCCTTTCCGCAAATAAAAAATGAACACTTATGGGTGGTTTATTACCATGTTTTCCCAGATAGCCACTTCCCAAAAAGATTTGCTAAAAACCAATAGGAAAACTGATCAAGAACTAAAACAACCATCCTAAGAACTACTGGATTCCTTTAAACAGCTACTAGACCACCCTTACCACCAGTCCCGTTTTGAATACACTGGATTATTTCAGGTGCTTTGTGTTACAAACAGACGCCTTGGGGGTGGGGTTAGGGCAGCCCTGTCTAAAAGGATTAGATTGGAGAAGAAAGACCTATACTGTATATCAGTCACAAAGGTATTTCCACAAGAAAGAAATTACACCACCATCGAAAAAGAGGGATTGGCTATTAAGTGGGCCATTTAAATCTTAAAATATTGTTTGGAAGGCAGAGAATTTGATATTTATACCCCCTTGCAATGTATGTCTGAAAACAACGCTTTGATTGTGAACAGACAAATTCCAATTTTCTATCTTGTTATCCACAACAAACGATTCTTTTTAGGAAGAAAGGAAGGGAGGAGGAATGTGGAAAGGGGCCTGATGGTTAGCTATACTCACTTTGTTTTGATAGCCAAGTCCTCTTCGATGCAGCTGCACCTCACAGACACCACCTAAAGCAGAGGTCTTCAAACTGTGGGGGGCTCCCCCTTGGGGGGCTGTGGCTGCATTCCTTGGGGAGGCACAAATGGCTCACAAGCACTTGTAAATGAAGATGGCCAGGAAGTACAACTTGGCACTTGGACATGCAGTCCTTGAATTGGTTAAAAAAAGCATACACTGGGATCTCGTAATTTAAGAGAATGCACTTCCATCGGATTAGCTTAACTTGCATTTATTTTTCATCTAAGCTTTCTGTATTATTTTATATGCAGGTAACTGAAAGTGGAAGAATATTTTTTTCCTTTTAGCCATGTGGTGGCGGGGTCAAAAAACGTGACTATAAATAAGAAAATATTCTTCAAGTGTTTTGTTTTTCACTTTCAATTAATGGCATATAAAATAATGTGGAAACCTTAACTGAAAAATAAATAGAAGGTGAGCTAATCAGAAAGAAATACATTCTTTTACATTCTGGAATTTCAATTGCGTAATGTGACCACTGCAGACGTTAGGAATAATGGCTTATGTATTCAGAGTGCTACAAGGTCCCAGCTTGGAGAAGAAAGCACTGTGAATACGCAAGTTATTATTTTAAAATGTTATTATACACTGCATAAGGTAGACTGCTGCAAAATGATTTGGTAAGATGAAACAGGTGCTTTCGACATATATAATTTAGTAATAGGTAAACTATAACTAGTGCAAACATTTGTCTATTAAAAGTATACTTTCTAGAACTCAACTTTAAACACCCTGACATTTGGGCTGAGATTTACTAATATTGTGCGCCGTGTTTAAGTCACAAAAGTGATGCAAATCGGCACAAAATCTTTTTTCTCCAATTTCCTTTCCAACGCTGGAAGTAACGGAAAAGTAATGCAGAAAACACCACATGCGCTGCTTAGCATTACTTTGGGCCATGTGGGCGTACCAAGGGTGGTGTGTGGACGTTCGCATACAACCACCCAAGGTTTCTCACGCTAAACCCAATTTAATAAATAAAGTAGATTGGGTTTAGCGTGGAAAAACTATGCCCTTTTCAAGTAAGCCCAAGGAAGGAGAAATGCTTTAATTTCTCCTTTCTTTTCCGACTTTGCATGTGAGCTCCACTTTACAGCACACATGCAAAGTGGGAAAATGATTAAAGTGAGTCTGTGCATAGTATTTTGTACTGGAAGGTTCCCTTTGCTAGACTCACAGAGATATCCTTGCACCATGGCACAAAGGTGTTTGTGTCGCACAGCAGCTGATTTCAGTGCCTGCGCTAGTGAGAGGAGAGTGCCTTATTTTAGTAAATAGGGTGCTCTCCTCCTCTCTCCTTATCAATTTTCGCAGCGCAACATTTGCAGCTGATGCAGTGTGCTACATGAAAAAATAGTAAATCTGCCCCTTAATATCAAAAATATTAGCTCATTGTCCAAATGAAGCCTTAGGTGCCTCCATCAATTAAATCCTAAACTGGCTTCCAAGCTGCCTTTACTTGTGTTGATTAACCAATTGCACACATTTGCATTCTCTCAGGTAGCAGGCACCCAGGTGAGAATGACTGTTTCCCTCTTAGCTTTGTGTCCCTCCATTAGCTTCACAGCATAGGAAAACTCCACCTCCAACCTCTCTTCACTTTTACATAGAGACACGGTGAGAGCCACAACAATTGTTCAGAGGTGGTTGTGTTTTTAACGAAAAGTATGGGAACTGCTTTTGTAAAAAATTTAAAAAGCATGGGGTTTGTGGCTCCCGAAAGATCATGTGCGCTTCGACCTCTGTTAACATGCACAGTCCTTCAAGGTGAATAGAGGGGATGACAGGGAGGAAGCCAGCAGGGTCTCGTTCCAGGAGAAAGAGGAACGTATTGAGCTCCTTAGACAGCATCAAAGAGATAGCCCAGAGGAAATGGTGCTATATGGGCCAGGGGGGTATTTTGTAGATTACAAATGTTAAAAACAGCTACCTCAGAGAGATGCCTGGAGGAAGTTGGGGAGTTTTCGCAGCTTTTTCATTTATGTTTTTTTTTTTAGTGCAGCAGGTGCAGTTGAATTGGGATCCAGGCTCACAACACTCCAATTATGGGCCGTAGTGTTTTTGGTCCATTTTTGTTTTGATTTAATATATTTGTACTTTCAGAAGTCTCACATATAGGGTACATTATGTGTTACAGAAAAATACCCCTGAAATGATCTCCTAAGCGCCATGCTGGAGCTCACCACTGCCCCTTCCACTCTTCATTTTCTTGACATATGTTTTTGGAGGGGAGCCCGACTTCAAAACATTTTGCTTAGGGGGGCTCAGAGCAAAAAAGTTTGAAGACTTCTGACCTAAAGTAACACTGCTGCCGCAACAAATTATGGCCAGACTTCTGACTAAATCAAACAGTCACCCCTAGTCAAGAGATCTGGGTTAAATCCATTTCTCTTTTGCTCACTACGTCACAGCAGTTTGGATAAGACATATTCAAATCAGTCTTGACCATGCTCCTAATGGGAATAGTCCAGCCCGAACTACCAAGACGGGTCCTCCCTAGAACGGAAACAAGCATCCTGAGACCGGTTTCGGGGTATCACCCCTCATCAGCCATGCTAGCTTAAACCCAGTGACACAGCGAGCAAGGGACCCTCGTCTGGGCATACCCATCCCACTTAGTGTGTAAAAAGCTGCAGCTTGGCAGTTTGGGCTCGACTGTTCCCATGAGGAGCAGGGTCAAAACTGATTTGCATATGGCTGGGTCCAACCTGAGATGGCATAGTGAGCAAAAGAACAATGGATTTTTCCAGATCTCTTGAGGGTGAATGTTTGATTTATTCAGTATTCGGTCCATCATTTGTTGCTGCAGCATCGAAAGGAACAAGAGGGAGGAGTCAAAGCCCTACCTCCCAGCGGTGATACAGAAAACTGACTCTATTTTGGAGGGACAGAGGGAGGAGCAATTCCGATAACAGTGATGATGGACGATGGAGGCGGGTCCCCTTTCTACCCCGAAGATGCCGATAGCAACATGAAGGGGTGAGGAAACTGACACAGTAATCTCACAGAGGATTGGGGAGGATCTGGAGGAGCAGGGTGTGTTGGTGAGCAAGGCGGCGTGGAGGAGGAGACCAGAGAGGACCTTAAGGAGTGGAGTGAGTACTAGTGGGCACTACCAGCCTTCATGTGTTAGCCGCCACAACTCTGGAGAGTTGTGGCCCAAGGTTGAGGGACTTGAGCAAAGCCTCCTGGTGGGGGGTCTATAAATATATACTTAATTTTGTGCACTTATCGTTATACCCTAGCACCCTAGCACCCTATTCTTTTGGTGTAATGGTAGCACATTATACTTTTCTTTCTCTACTTGACTAAAGCATCTGCACTGTTAAAGGGGGGACTGAAAACGTGTGGTAATGCTGACTTGAGAATATATAGGAACAAGGCAAGAGTGACAACCACACCTTCCTTAGTTGGTTGGGATTTAAAAGAGCAAAACCTTTATCACTCCAATATATTCTAAAGAGTGAACCTTAATATCTCTTTCTCTGGTGGTAACACAATTGCCCTCAGTTATCTCACCGGTGACTGGTAATGGGTCCACTCCCCTGGTGATAGTAGAAATAGCCAAATGGACACCAACATGACAAAAATCCAAACTGGAGATATGAATGTTTAAAAGTTTTAAGTAGAAATAATACCAAGAGACACAAAATGCCAATGGTTGAGGTAGAACAGGACCTAGGTGCAATTTGAGATAGCTGACCTGTCCATGTCCCCCTCAGGGCAATCCGCCAGTAGCCTGAGGTCCAATCAAATGTACTCAGGAACTTGGCAGGCCCCAACCAATCAATGAGCTTGTCAGCTTCTCGGGATGGGGTAAGCCTTAGTTTTAGTTACTGAATTGAGACCCCTATATTCCACACAGAACCTCGGGTCTGGGGTGGTGCCCAGTGGGGCAGATTTGGGTACCACTACCACTGGACGGGATGAGAGACTACAGGAGGGCTCAATCACCCCCAAATCCAGCACCCTAGAAGCCTCACCTTTGATACTGCATCTCACCTTATTGGACAGCCTGTAAATGTTGTTTTTCGACAGGCATGCTGTACCTAGAGCATAGTCATCTAAGACCCCTCAAAGTGAGGCTTGAGGCGGTTCACATGCAGTATCCTTAAGAGGTTCCTGGGTGCCTTGGGGTCTACTTCCCCTTTCCTCTCTTTGATCTCATAGGGCCCTGTCTACTGGTCCTGCAAGGTGCAGGGCACCACTGGATCCATTTTCCACACTTTCAGGCAAGGCTGGAACCCCACCAGAGTGGCCCTTCAGTTGTACCACTGCTTCATCGCTTCCTGGCTTGCCTTTAAGTTCTCAGTGGCCTCCTTCCAGAAGCATGTCATCCAAGCCCTGAGCACTAGCATGTAGCTCACTACATCTTGAGGGGGTTTCTTGAGAGCTTACTCCCACTCCTCCTTGACAAGCCGGAGAGTTCCTCTAAAAGGATTGCCAAGCAGAAGCTCAAAGGAGCTAGAACCCTCTCCCTTTTGGGGCACATCCCTGTAAGCGGACAGGAATAGCATCAGGACTTCCCCCTTAAGTCTCCAGGCCTCTGGAATGTTTATTAACAAGCCTTTCTCTGTCTTCTTGAACCTCTCAACAAGCCTATTGGTTTGGGATTAGTCTGGTGTGGAGAACGTGTAGGTGACCACACATGGCCTTCATGTATGCTGACATGAAGTTGGGGCCCCTATCAGACACAACCTTCTGTCAGAAACCCCCTCTGGGAAATATCCCATCAGTTCCCTGGTCACCAAGGGTGTAGCCACTGACCTCAGAGGCATGGCCTTAGAGTACCTTGTGGCATGGTCCACCAAGACCAAAGAACACCTGTTGTTGAGGGCAGTTTTGGGGTCTGGAGGCCCAACTATTTCAATTCCCACCATTTCAAATGGGGTTCCCACCACATGAAAGGGTAAGAGGGGAGCCTTGCACTTTATCTCTGACTTACCACTAGCCTGCCAGGTAACTCAGCACCTACAGAAGGAATTTGAGTCCTTGTGTTGGCAAAATAAAAGATGGGGACCTGCCGGTCAAATATTTTGGCCTGCTACAGATGTCCTGTCAGAGGGATGTCATGAGCCAGCTCCAGTAAGAAGGCCTGGTAGCACTGGGGGTCTGCCAACACAGGTTGACCCAGGCTCAGGTCCTTAGGCTCTCTATACAGGAGAACATCCTTGCAATATATATGGTGCTCACCAGAGGTATCAGCATTTGCCTGTGCCTCTGCCTGCCACCATAGGGCATCAAGATTGGGGCACTCCTTCTGTACCTTGCAGAACTCTGTCTGGAACAGTTCTACTGCATCTTGCCACCCGGAAAGTCCAGGCATGTCTCACAGGGCAGCAATGTCTTCATCTGTAAGTTCCAGGGTGTCATCCTCAGGCTTAGACTCCTCCAAGACCATGGGAACTTCCAGGGTGGGTTTCCTGCACCCATTGCCCCTCCTCTTCCTGGCAGGCACCTGGGCCGTTGCTTCTGGCTCCAGGTCCTTCTGAGACCCGTGACAAGCTTCCAAAGACCATGTGGCCATAAACACTCACTCAAACAATCCCAGCATCTCCAGATGGGACCTGAGCGCCACCTCTTTCCAGACAGGTCATTCCGAAGCAGACCACAGGCATTGCTGGGCTTGCAGCTACTCTTTGAAAACCTGAGACCTTGACTCCCATTCTCTAAAGGACACAAAGCTGCAGGGTAGTGGCTTACGTGGTTTACTTTAAGGCACAATGAGCAAACGAATGAAATATATTTCCCTGTGTCGTTGCTGTTTCATGAGTCCACACCTGGATGAGTCCCAATCAGTCCCAGTTGAGGGTAGTGCGGCATGGAAGATGATGACAAAATATGGGACAGGTGTGAACTTGTAGAACAGACTATGGCATCGATATACTAAGGGATTTGAGATGGCCGCTGGACGGTTCATTTGATCTAGATAAAATTCAATATTTGCAGCAATATTTGTTTGAGAAAAGGGTCAGACAAGCAATGTGGCACAGTTTTAATAAATGGGAAAAACATGCTACAATGTTAGTAATTAAAGAACAAAAAGAGTAGGAACTAGAACAGAAAAAGGGAGTGTTACAGAAAGCCAAAGCATATGATCAATTAAAACAAACAGAACATATTGAATGTATGGATAGAGAGTTTAGAATGATCACTAACAAGACATATGTGACACAAGAGAAAGAACATGTGGACAGGAATGAGGTTTTAGAGTGACTATTGGAGAATCTCCCACCATATGTCTCACAGGTTCCCATACCTGCCACACAGGCACAAAACGTACCACTACAGATGGGTCAGCAGGGATATGCACCTCTAGTACCCATTTTAAATGTACCAATCCTTCCTTCTCCATTACCAGGGCATCAACTACCTGTCCCACCCAGACCAATACTTCATCCGTCTGCTGTTCATCAGCAGTCACAAGCAGGGCAGCCGGCACCTGCACCAAATGTATCGACTACCCCTCAGGTACATACCAAGGCTAGTGACTGGTTAAACCCCTTCTACATCCCAATCGGCTGGAAATATGCCTGCAGATTCACCACCTTTGGTTGACAAGTAAGCATGGGCGAATTTTGCGAATCTGGCGTTCGCGAATTTGCGTATTTGTGAACTCGCAATCCGCAAAATCCGCAAATTCTCGCGAATTTGCGTATTTTTTTTGTGTGTACGCAAGGGTTTCTGCCAGTTCGCGAGGGTTTTGTACCAGTTCGCAATTGCGAACTTACTTATCGGCTCGCAACGGTCGCAACTATGTTGTTTCTACGTCTGGTTCATCATCACAGGTTCCCAGCACCCTCTGTTTCACCACTGCCACCCTCTGTTTCACCCATGCCACCCTCTGGTACATCAATGCCACCCTCTGGTTCATCATCACTGTAGATTATGGGGGGGAAAAGCAAGCAAGCACACCTGCCCTGCATCAACTGACATGAATTAATTTGGGGTTGATTTATTAATGTGTCACTGTTTTAAAATTCCAGTCTGGCACCTGCTTCCTTATCTGTAATTTGCTTTCTGTTGCAGTGCAATTTTTTTTTTTCCAGGACCTTTGTGGCCTACTTGTAGCTATTCTATGAGCCTGCTGTGAGGGTCAGAGCAGGGTCATACGATTGTTGCAACTAGCAACTGAACTCTGGAGGGTCCCCAGTCAGGAAGCACTACAGGGAATGGTTACTAATGATGAGTGAACTTTTGCACCTGCTGAGTGCTTTCAGTTTTGCAAAACTCGTTTTTCTGCAGAACAGCAACTGTAATGCCCCAAACAAACTTACTTGTGAAAGTTGATTTCTAATCCAAAAGTGATCCAAAGAAAGTCAAAAGGCCTCAAATCCAAAAACGTGCAGGGAAATGTCAACCTGAGGAGTTATTCTGATAAAAATCATCATTTTCAGAAGGTCTATGCTGCTTGCTAGTGGATTTCTTGTGCAGAATTGCAAATTTTGTAATTTCGCGAGTGCGAGATTGTTGCTGCCCGCCGCACCTACATGTTTGCAATTGCGAACTCGCGCGATGCATCGCCAAACTCCCGCGGGATCCCGCAGCAAGATCCAAAATGGCGCAGCACACGCAAAATATCGAGAAAAACAACTCGGCAAACGCTGAATGACGGTAAGTGAACGCTGCACGCCGCAAAATTGTATCACCAAGAAAAAAAAATCCGCTGCGTGCGAATTTGCGGATTTTTCGGGAAATTCGCGAATCTCGCGGATTGCGAATTTACCGAAAATCCGCAAAATCCGCGAGCGGAACGGATTTTCCGCCCATGCTTATTCACAAGCATAGTGGTAATTTGAGAGATATGAGTAGGAATTGGAGGGACAGACCTAATACTAGATACAGAACACAGAGAGCTGATCCAGAAGAGTTAAAAAGGATAGCCCATAGGTGATGTTTGACATAAAGCCACCATGAATACTGTTATGCCAACTGTAAATAGGTTTGATGTTTTTCAGCAAAACTTACTCATTCAATATATGACTGAAAGGATAGAGGACTGGTGGACATAGTGTAATAAAAATACCCCACAATTTTGGCATGATACGCAAGGTCACATGATCCCTTCCCCAGATGTCCCACGGGCTGTTTGCATTGGGGTGTTAAGGTCAAAAGAAAATATCTAAAAATGAATGGGGAATATCCCATGAGGGAAATACACCCCCTGCTGCCGTTGGTGTTCCTGTTCAAAACCCATTCCTCAATTTGTTCATACTCTTTGGAGTAAGTATGAATTAATGACGATAAAGAAAGATTTGCCAGACTTTAGGAAAAACCCAAAAGGGATTTTATGAAGCCTTAGAATCAGCCACTAAATTATGTGTAATGACATTTGAGTACTTTGATTTATTTTTTGATGCCTTACTCCCCAGAGAAATATGGAATGGAATACATAGACATGATGATGTAGCCCCCTTTGGACATGCTTGGGTACATTTTTAAAATCTTGATACACAGAGAAGACCAGGAGACAGACCAGATCAACTTATACTTGATTTGCCTGATCTTATTATTGCTAAATTGCTATGAATAATACCAAGGGAAGATGTAAATTGGGATAAAATAGCAGCTTGTAAACAAAAACCTACAGAATATTTCTCAGACTTTAATAGGATGGAGGGGCTCATAGTGGTCAGGATTTGGCAACTGTGACGGGGAAAATAATGTTTGCTGACAAATTTGTGAATAATTTGATGAAAGAATTAGGAGAGTTGATGAAAGTATCAGAGCGCACCTGGCCAACTAAAGAACCTGCAGATCTTTTGGTAATGACTACATATTTTGAGAATTACTAGAAAATAAATAAAGAAAAGATTGATAAGAAACTAAAAGAATTAAAAACAAAGGTTTTGCTACAGCAAGCATTCCCAGAGAGGGGAAGACAAAGGGGTATGGGAAATGTGAGGGGAGTTGGACGTGGTAGAGGGGCTGGCAGAGCCTCATCAGGTCTTGCACAGCAACACAGAGCAGGATTAGGCCAAAATCAGTGTGCCTATTACTTTCAAGAGGGTCATTGGAAGGATGAATGCCCTAGCCTACTGGGCCAAGCAACTGTGGTAAGAGGAACCGGTAGTTCAGTGCCAAGGGATACAGGGAGAGGTGGCACAAATAGGCAAGATTTCAGCCAGCGTCAGAATGACAACAGACGTCAGAATTATTGTGATAGTCACCAAGTTGACAGAAGGTGTTATACTGAAGATTTTACTGACATTGATTACAATACCTTTGAGTATTCACAATAGGACAGCAATGGAAAGTGTGGAAATAGGGTTATTGTATTGCAATTGCATTTATATAGCGCTTACTACCCCTGACGAGGCGTCAAAGCGTTTTTTCGGCGAGTAGCACGCTACTCTGGGACCCATAGAGGATTAGTGTTGAATTAGTATAGTGAAACATGCAAGTATATTTTAAGTGGTGGATAGTTTAGTCAGTTAATTGGATTTGGAATGATAGCAGAAGGATAGAGGAGGACAAAGGTTTGTATTTATATAGCGCTTGTTGACGCACGCTATTCAGGAAGCCTACAAAGGATTAGTGGTGAATTAATATGGTGAAATATGAAGTAATTTCAGTGGTGGATATTAGTCAGTTACTTGGATTGAGAAGGATAGCGGAGGGATAAAGGGGAAGAAATATTTGCATTCATATAGCGCTTGTTACCCCTGATGGGGGTTGAAGCGCTTTTCTGGCGAGTAGCATGCCACTCCGGAACCCATAAAGGATTATTGTTGAAAATTAGTATAGTAAAAAAATATGAAGTAATTTGAGTAGTGGATATGTTATTCAGTTATTTGGGTAGTATATTAGTATAGTTTAATATGGAATTTGAGAAGTGAACATGCTATTCTGTTAACTTCGATTGAAAAGGAAAGTGGAGGGATATAAGAGTGTAGGATTTCTTTTTTTTAATTTAAGGTCTTAGCAGTAAGAGGAGGCTTTTGGGTGAGTAAAAAGGAGTTTTGGAGGGGAGGACTCAGAGGGAAGAGTTTAGAAAGGTTTGTATTAGGGGATCAGTATAGTAAAAGAGGTGTCCGATGATGCACGGAGGGGCAGAATAGGAAAGAGTCTAGAAAGGGTTATTTTGGCAATCATAGAAGTGGTATGGGGTTTGGGATAAATGAGAGAATGTAGAGGATATATTGATGGATGTATAGGATGAGAGATAGGGTAGTGCATTGGAAGGAGTAGTAGAAGAAGTTTGAGATGAGTAAGAAGGTTGGGCTAGAAGATATATTGAGCAAAGTATAGGCTGAGAAATAGGGTAGTGCATTGGAAATGCTAAATTAGAAGAAAGTGGTAAATATATAGATCCATAATTACATTGAAAGTATATAGATACATAAAGGAGGTAAGTATATCTAGATTAAAGATATTGATAGAGGCACAGAATGAGAAATAGGGTAGTGCTTTGGATATGCTTTTTCAGGAGAAAAGTAACAGACACAAAGATCCAAGTACATGGAAGGGACATAGATGCAAAATGGAAGTGTGTAGATGTAGACCAAAGAGGATTTTTATTTATTTATTATTAATATTATTTTTTTCTCTCAACAACATAATTGTTTTACATGTTTACACAAAGTCATACACAAAGATAGGTACATATCTACAGTGAAAAAAATGCTTGTATACAGAGGGATATGCTGTAAATTTCTGTTTGCGTATGGTGCTTATGTGGGGAAGAGCCAAATCTTGAGTAGTTTTCTGAAGATAAGGTGGATGTCGGTGGACCTTATGTTGGGGGGTAAAGAGTGACATAGTTTGGCTGCTTGAACAGAGAAGAATGTGCCACCCATGGCTTCTTTTTTTGTATGGTGGGATTTTGAGGCGCGATGCTCCTTTAGAGCGGAGGTTCCTTTGTTGAATGTGTTTGGTGATTTTATTCCTAATGAAGAGTGGTCCCATTCCATGTATTGCTTTGTGGGTGATACAAAGCAGCATGAACGTGGCTCTTCTGGCAACCGGTAACCAATGCAGGGGAGATGTGGTCTCGCGGTTTGATATGCAAGAGTAGTCTGGCAGCTGAGTTCTGAATCCGTTGTAGTCTTTTCATGGTCATTAAAGGTGATCCGTGGTGAGACTATTGGCGTAATCGAGTTTGGACAGAACAAGAGAGATGGTAGCTTGGACCTTGTGTGGGAATCCTAAATGAGGGAAAATTCGTCAAATGTTTTTATAGTAGCAACGCTTGATCTTGCTAGTTTATCCACTTGGGCATTCATCAACAGCTTGGAGTCCATGGTCATTCTGAGGTTTCTTACTTCCTTGGATACTTTAGGCAGTGATCCCAGTTCATCAGGCCATGCGGCAAGCGGGTTGTAATGTTTCCAATCGCCACACATGAGTATTTCAGTTTTTGAAGCATTAAATTTGAGATGGCTTCAGGTAATCTACTGATCCACGGCTCTGAGACAGCTGAAAATTGGTGATTTTCCAATGTCTTTGGGGCATTTCAGTTGAAGGAGTATGTGCGTGTCATCTGCATAGTTATAGCATGTAAGGTGAAATTTATTGATCAATACTGGTAATGATTTCATGTAGATGTTGAAAAGCATGCGTGAGATGATAGAACCTTGAGAGACCCCTGCTTTTGTGGAGTACGGTTTGGACCAGAAAGGTGGGGTATGGATGACATTAGTTCTGTTTCGTAGGTAGGACGCGATCCAGTCTAGAGCAGTTCCCTCTATGCCGGCTTCATAGAGTCTTTGTTTCAGAGTGTCATGGTCAACCATGTCAAAGGCAGCTGAGAGGTCCAAGAGGAGTAGCGCAGGAACACTGTAGCGGTCAATTGTATTTTTTAGGTCATCCCAGATGGAAAGGAAGGCAGATTCAGTGCCTCTCCCCGGACGGAATCCTGTTTGGAAGTCTGAAAGTATGTCATTCTCTTCAATGAATTGTGACATCTGGGCGAACGCTGCTCTTTCTATCAGTTTGCCCAGGAACGGTCCATTTGTAATAAGTCTGTAGTTGTCAGGGTTCAGTGGGTCCAAGTTTGTTTTCTTCAGTAAAGGGTGTATGTATGACTTTTTCAGTTCTTCTGGAAATATTCCAGTAGTTAAGGAATCGTTGATGATTCTTCTTACTGGAGTGGCATCAGAGGTTGTTAAAAGAATTATCTTGAAAGTTTGTGGCGGACAGGGGTCAGAAGGGCTGCCGGCAAGCCTGATTGCTTTGACCAGGTCCATAAATTCACAGTGTGAGATGTGTTGGAAGAAACAGAGAGGCTTGATTAGAGCATTCTTGGATTGCTATTTTGTACAAGGGTTAGTGCTGGTGCTTTATCTCTGTTTTAAGTACGATTCCAACATGTCCGCTTTGTCTGTGTAATGATTTGCCACTTTTTCTGTGAAATCTTGAGTAACAGGATGAGTTCCTTCTAGGCAATTTGGTTTGCGAAATTCATTGAGTATTTTATAGAATTCTTTATTTGCACATTTAGCTTTTTGAATTCTGTCTGAATAGTACCTTTTCTTAGCTTTTTGATAGCAGACTTTTATAATCCGTTAATTTTCTGTAGGTGAAGTTTGGCTTGTTTGGCGTTTGTTTTGAGCCAGGTACATTGCAGGTTTCTAATTTGTTGTTTTATGTCTTTTATTTCTATGTTTCTCCAAGGTGCTTTTTTTCTTTTGTTCTGTTGTGTGGTTTTGAGTGGTATCAGGATGTCAAAAGCTTCCTGTAGCCACTCATATAGATTTTGAACAGAATTTATGGTTTCCAGATTTGTACTGGATGTTAGTTGTGTTTCCAAGTGTTCCAAATTGAGTTTGTTCCACGGCCGATAGGTGGATGGATGTAAGGTAGTTTTAGGTGAGTCGCTTAGCATTGTTTTATGTTGGAAGGCAAGCAAGTGGTGGTCTGACCATGTGACTGGAGTTATAGTTTGAAAGGTAACTAGTTCAGTATTAGCAAAAATTATATCATGGATATGTCCAGCGGTGTGCGTCGGATTGTGGACAATCTGATGCAGGTTTAATGCATGTAGGCCGGTGATTATAGTTTTTGGATGGGTCATATTGGGTTTATCAAACCAAATGTTAAGGTCACCCAGAACGCATAGGTTGGGGTGTTTTGTAATCAGGTTTGAAACTGTGTCTAGAAGTGCGTCTGGGAATATTGCCTTGCTAGGTGGAGGTATGTAAAGGAGCAGGAAGTTACAGTAGGAAGACGGTGTAGGATTGCATCTTGTTAGAAGAACCTCACAATTCTTTATGGCGATTTTGTCAATTTTAGTGATATGTATTGTTTGCCTGAATACAACAGCTAGACCACCTCCTTTTTTGGCTATACGATTTTGGGTGATTATTTGATAGCCTAGAGGAATGGCTTCATGCAGGACTGGAACCATATCTTCTCCCAACCATGATGTGGTTATGAATAGTATGTCTGGTTTTGCATCGGTAAGAAGGTCGTAGATGTGATGCTTGTTTTTAGAGAGGGGTCGAGCATTTATTAGTAGACAGTTTAGTGAGTGACCTTTGGTGATAGTGGGACTTTGTTTGGTAGAAGAGTGATCAGTATTGTGTGGGTTTGTAGCAGGTGTGTTTTTAGTGCTAGTATTAGCTGTATTGGGATAGCAATCGTGTATCTGTTCTGTATCGAGTTCCTCATCCAGGATGCTAGGAAGGCATTTTGATGTGTCTGCATGTGTATGTGTTGGAGATGGTGTTTGAGAGTGAGTTGGAGTGCTCTATAGCTTTTGTGGTGTAACATTGTTGTGAAGTAGACATGGGGAAGCAAAGTTGTGAGGTGTGGCATGTTGATTATATTTTTTGCGTGTGTTTAAGGTGGAAGGTGTATGAGTCAGGTAGGTGGTGCATAATGTGCGTCATGTAGTAATGTTCTAAATTGTCCAATGGAGGAGAGGCGGTTAGACGAGAGGTGCTGTATTGCTGTATCTGTGTTAGGTGCGGTGGAAGAGTGAAAGCTTGGCATTGGAGTTTGTTCCTTTGTGTGGTTTGAAAGGTGGGTATATGTTTGTATTTTGTGATGGTAAGTATTATGAGGTGTTGTGCTTTGAAGATCTTGTTTTGCTGGTGTGTGTGATATGTTTTGCTTTTGAGGAGTAGTGAAAAGGGGTGCTGATGTACATGCTTCATGCAATGGATTTGGTTGTGTAGTATTGTTTGTGAGAGGAGGTTGTGACACAGAGTGGGTGGTGATGTGTTTATGAGTAGAGTGTATGTTGTGTGTAGGAGGGAATGAAGTATAGGTGAGAGTGTTTATCTTAGACTGGTTTGTTGCAAGAGTTACAAAGTGTGGTGGTGTGCAGTGTGTGTGTTGTGTGTTAGTGGTATTATGGTAGAAGGGAGAGGAGGGTGTTTGTTGGACAACTGATGGAAGGATGATAATATGTTTGTTAGTGATAAAAGGTGGTCTGTTAGGTGTAATTACAGCAGGGAGAATGTGTCTGAATGGGATGTAGTTATGTATGGTGTTGTTTAGAGTTGTGTTAGTGATGCGTGTATTGGTTAGTGGTATAGGTAAGAGTTGTGTACTGTTTGTAGGTGATGGTGGATATGTGGGTAGTTGGGATAGTAGGGTCTGTAGATGTGGTTTGGTTGGGTTTGTAGTGCATGCTGGTACATTAATCTGTGCATAGTGTTGTGCGTGGTGTACATTTGGTGTGAGTGTGTTGCTCTGTTTGTGGATGTGGATGGTGTGGGCTGGGTATTGCTAAATGAGAAAAAGGGCAGCATTTCTGGCCCTAGTCCCGAACAGTCTTGAACAGGTTCTAACAGGAAACTGCCCTTGTCCTCTTCGCCCTTAGCCTCGACGCCTGGGCTGAGACGCCCTAACCCTGGCCTTTTTTATAGCCCTAGTAATCTGGTGACCCCTTCAGCCAATGGGAACCCCAGCCCTAACACTATCCAATCACAACACTATCCCTAAAATCGAGAACCAATAGGAGACCAGGACCTTACAGCCAATCTTAGTCCTAGTCCAAGCACCCAATCAGTTCAAAAACCCTGATCTCTATGTCCAATAAAGCTCCTAGCCCTACCAGTAGTCCCAAAACAAGACCACGCAACCAATGGCACAGGTAGCCCTAGTCCCTACTTCCAATAGAAAGTCTAACCCTACTCTAAGTCCCACACCTAGTCCAGCAACCAGTCACACCAGAAGCTCTAATCGCTACTTCCAATTAAAGGTCTAACCCTAGCCCTAGTCCCATCCTACTCCCAACAACCAATAACATAGGAAGCCCTAGTCCCTACTTCCAATAGAAATCCTAACCCTAGCCCTAGTCTCAACCCTACAATTATTGAATCACAGACACAGAAACCAATCAGAACCCTCAAATACCCAACCAATGAGCACATTTACCCTAATCCAATAGAAACACCAGATACAACCACCAATCAATGTAGACATGTACCAACCACTAGCAGACCATATAAGGTCTCAGCGACCTCAGACAAAGTTTGCTGGCCAGGAAGTTGGAATCTGCTTTCCTGTTCAGAATCTCCTAGGAGACAGACGGGCTCAATCCACACTTTGGACTTCAGCAGGTAAGGGCCTCACTAACTTGAAATCTAAAAATACTGTTTGAATACAACTTTACTCCTTCTGCTGGCCACAAAACGAACTGCACAGGCCCTAGTAAATACAGTTTAAACAGCTCACAGAAGCTCCCTCTAATGTAGAAAATCCCTGTTGCTGAGGGGGGCAGGAGGGATGGTCTTACTGGCCTGTGAACACAAAATGGTGGCTGGGAGTGCACTGTTTTAACATACAGGTCTTAGCACAGAGCAAAGGAGAAATTTGGAGGGAAAACAGAATTGTCACCAAGGAATGAGAGGGACAAATCCCAGAGGTTGGACTGCAAATCCCACAATTCAACACGCTAAATGGAGCCAATCATGAGCAGGGAAAACCACAAGTTTAAAACACAACACAGGTGATCAAATATGCAATTACAAGCAGGCTAAGTCAACAATGTTTAACTGTAACAACCACAGGCAAAGACAGTAAAAACAGAAAGTGAAAATAGTTTTTTAAACAGCTTTTTGTCTTGGGAAGAGACAGCACTAGTCTGTCTCCTTACCACTTCCCATCTAGAGCCCCATCTCCAAACCCCTAGATGTAACTATAGGTTCCTTCACCACCTCTGCCCCATTTGTGCTTACTAAAAATTGTGCCGAGAACTTATTAGGTCGAGACCTATTAAAAAGACCGAATGCTAACATTTATTGTTCGCCTGATGGTGACTTTATATCAATAGCTTCTGATCATTTTAGCAAAGCTTTACAGTGATAGATGTTACTCACCTAGCACCTGCATTACAGGCAATTGATAAAACCGTCTGGGCATCAGGAGATAATGATGTTGGTAAAATGGACATAGATCCCATAGTAATCACTGTTAAAAAAGGTGTTCCCTTAGCTCGCATTCCTCAGTACACAATGTCCAGGGAGGGAGACCAAGGTCTCAAAGAGGTTATCTTTGATTTAATAAATAAGGGGATAATAAAAGAAACAGAAGGCAGCCCTTATAATTGTCCTATACTTCCTGTTCTTAAAAATGCCACAGAGGGAACCCCTCATAAATATAGATTAGTGATTGATTTTCGAGCTATAAATAAAATTGTAGTACCCTAATATCCTGTTGTTCCTGACATGTATTCTGTTGTTACCATCATTCCGTCTTCAGCCAAATATTTTACTGTGCTTGATTTAAAAAATGCATTTTTTTAGTGTGGCCATTGCTGAAGGAAGCCAATACCTCTTTTCATTCTTGTTCCAAGGTTGTTCCCTAAAATGTACACGGGCTCCTCAAGGGTATACAGAAAGCCCTTGTATATATAGTCAAGCTTTCAAAAACAATTAGATCTTTTTACCCCCTCAAAAGGCTCTGTTTTACTCTAATACATTGATGATCTATTAATTGCCTCTAATACAGAGGAAAGTTGTAAGAAAACAACAGTTAATTTGTTACATCATTTAGCACTCTTAGGACATAATGTGTCCTTATCTAAAATGCAATATTGTCAACAGGAGATTGTCTATTTAGGTCAACTCCTGTCAAAAGGTGGTAGAAGACTGCACCCACAAAGAATTGATTTGGTACAGAAAATGAAACGTCCCCAGACTCAATCCGGTGTTCGTGCCTTTATAGGTATGACTTCCTTTTGCAGGCAGTGGATACCTAATTTCTCTTTATTTGAAAAAACTTTGATTGCACTAACATCCAAGAACATTAGTAATCCACTACCTTGATGAGTGTGAGCATGCTTTTCAACTAAAAAACGCTTTATGCAATGCAACTGCTTTGGGTAACCCTGATTATTGTGAGGATTTTTCTTATTTGTCCATGAGAAAGGTGGCTGTGGTTTATCGGTTTTAACACAATCACATGGGGGGAGGAATAAACCTTGTGCTTATTTTTCCTCCACATTGGCTCCAGTAGCTAAGGCTTTGCCAAATTGTTTGCGCTCGGTAGCAGCTGCTACTGTTGCAGTCAAATAATCTGAAATATACGTTCTAGGTCACAATTTGACAGTTATGGTACTGCACGCTGTGGATGTGCTACTAAACAAAACTCAGACCCAGCACCTGACCAGTGCAAGTTTAACAGGGTATGAGTTAACACTTTTTGCTCCAAATATCATTCTGAAACGTTGCAATGTTTTGAACCCAGCCACAATGCTACCCTTCCCCAGTGATTCAGGGGAGGAACACCATGATTGTATGTTCATCACTGAAGAAGGGACCAAGGGACGGGTAGACCTAACAGATACTCCCATATCTGACCCACAGGGAGAGTTTTTTGTGGATGGTTCATGTTTCAAATAAGCAGATAGTACAAACACTGCTGCATATGCCATCACCACTTTGAAAACAGTGGTAGAGTAATGTAAAATACAGCAAATGTCAGCACAAGCAGCAGAAGTAATTGCCCTTATGCGGCCATGTGAATTGAGTAAACCTCTGATTGTAAATATTTATACTGATAGTCAGTATGCCTTTGGCGCTGCCCACTCATTTGGGCGATTATGGAAAGAAAGAGGCTGTTTGACCTCACATGGTAATAAGATCAAATATGGGGAGTTAATAGTAAAATTATTGGATGCTCTGATGTTACCAAAAAGAGTTGCCATTGTTAAATGCAGTGCCCATAAAAAATTTATTGATGAGATAGGACAGGGAAATAATTTTGCAGATGAAACAGCAAAGCAAACAGCCAGATTTGAATATAGTTTAATGTATGTTACAGGACCAGCTAGAGGGGTCCCTGAAGTACCAATGTTTAACAATACCTTAGAATGTGTTAGAGAGATACAACTGGAAGCTACCATGAAAGAGAAAGAGGCATGGCAGATATATGGTAGATTAGATGATACCAGATGTTGGATAGATCTGTCAGAGAGACAAAGATGGATGCTTCCTAATTGTTATGTAAAAGCTTGTCTTACTATGGCACATAGCCCAGCTCACATTGGTGCTAAAGGAATTGTGGTAACATTAGACCATGTATGATTCAACAAACTGATTCCCAGGGTGGCAGAGTCTCATGTTAAAAGATGCATGATATAAGCTATTTAATATCAAGGAAAAGGTACCCCAGTTCCAACAAGCCATTTTGCACCTCCAGAATTGCCCTTTGAAGTCCTGCAAATGGATTTCATACAAATGGAACAAGTGGGCAAGCTTAAATATGCCTTAGTGGTGGTTTGTAACTTTAATAGGTGGGTGGAAGCTTATTCTCTATGAGATAATACAGCCCTATGTACTGCAAAAATATTCCTAAAGGAGTACTTCTCAAGATTTGGTTTGCCCAGAGTGCTCTGGAGCGACAATGGGTCACACTTCATTGGCCAAGTGATGGATCTGGTCTGCAAAGGCTTGCAGATAAGGCAAAGGTTTCATGCTGCCCACCATCCGCAGGCTGCAGGTCTATTGGAAAGATAAAATGGTATCTTGAAATGAAAACTGGGAAAGATATCTACTGAAACAAAACTAAAATGGCCTGATGCTCTGCCCATAGCTTTTTTGTTAAAGCGCAATACTGAACACTCGAAAAAGGGTTTATCCCCATTCGAAGTAGTAATGGGGAGGCCTGAAAATGTGTGAGGTGTACCTATACCTAGGAAATTTAGTGAAATTGAATATCCTCTGCTTGTTGATTATTGTGACCAATTTACTAAAGAATTGGGTTTTATTCATTCACAGGTGAAGGCTAGTCTTCCTCCTCGTCTTGAAGGTTCAGGTTATAATTTGAAGCTTGAAGACTCGGTCTTCACCCGTCACTTTCAGAGGAAATCCAGTCTGGAGCCATGTGGGAAAGGACCAGTGCAAGTGGTCCTCACCACTCAGACTGCTGTGAAGTGCATGGGACACAAACATTGGCTGCATGCCTAACAAGTGAAGAAAGCTCCATCATCTTTGTTTTATGATCAATGTGTGAAGCAAGAAACCTCTAAATTGGAAAATGAAAAAATTCCATAGCAAGTATCTTGTAATGATGGTGAGCCTATTTAAGAAGGAAGCAGTAGAACATCCACTGGTCAACTTCAGTCCTGTTGAGCCCAAATTGATGCCAATACCTCTATTTCAGCATCTGAATTGTGATTCTCCCAGGTATATTTTGAGACCCAGGACTGTCAAAAACGATGGACTTTGAATTAAAAAACTATCTCTGGAGAGATAGCAACCCATGCGGGTGGTCAAGACAACCAACGTCTGGACCTGTACATAAGCTGGCCAGTGAGGCTTTGAAGTAAAGAACACTGGGAACTTTTGATGTTCTTTGGTAGAATAGATAAGGATTTTGTTTTTAGGTGGTCGTAGCCATGTTACTTTGCTTTTGGCTGTTAGGTGTTTTTGATTTGGTTCTCTTTTTGGAAAAGAAGAGAAAGAAAGGGAGAATGGTCTGAGCATAAAGACAAAATATTAGGAGAAGCAATACTCATCAAGAACCAGTATTTATACATCACACACAAATAATGCAACATGGATAAGACTAGGAATATTGAACTGAGACTGTTTGGGAAATCACCCTCTGATTTATGTCAGGATGAAATGACTCCTGTGTCTGGTATACAACAATTCTGGACAAAGAACGTGAAAATGATTGTGCTTCTGTGTCTTTTGATAATATTTTAGGAATGCTAGGGTTGTTCTGGTGGTTAGAAGAAAACCACCCAGTCTCTAAATCAGTTACCACACCAGTACCAAAGCATGAGTACATAACTCTTGCCCCTCATTAGCAATCACACCACTTGCAATATGTGAATAATATATTCATTCAGGTTTTACATAATGTCCATCTAGGATATAATGCTACAGATTGTTGGATGTGTGGTTTTCTGCCATCTTCAGTCAAAAGGAAGGCACCTCTTATTCCTCTACCTTTATCCTATAATGGGTCTTGTAGTGCCTGGTTGGAATTGGATTTTGCTTCTTATATCAAAGTTACTAATAAAGCAATACAGAGTCAGCTTAGGGATCACCTTTATTATCTATGCGGGCCGATGCTGTTAGAATCTATGGCACTATTTTATTTTATGTATTTATTTATTTGAAAGGTTTTATATGGCGCTGGCTACACCCAAGAGTATCAGAGCGCTTCACATCAGCATTGAATATAGGGAGACGAAAATAACAATAAACAGAATATGAAGAAAATTACAACAGACATCATATGAAAATTAAGGCTTAAGTAAAATAACAATAAGCAGAATATGAAGCAAATTACAACAGATATCATTCGAAATAAAGGGCATAAATAGAATACCATACTGAATGTCATGTATACATTGTAATAGATAGTAGATTATTATGTTCAGTGTGACAATGGGGAAGGTAAGCTATACAATGTAGAAGGGAGGACATGGTATACAGGTTCCTTGGGGGGGCGACGGTCTGCAATGGAGGGGATCTAGGATCTAATTATCCCAAGAATTTAGTGAGGAGGTGGATTTTAAGGTCTTTTTTGAAGCTGTCAAAGGAGGGGTTGCATCGGAGGTCTTTCGGGAGGGCGTTCCAGATGGTAGGGGCCTTTCCGGAGAAGGATCGGGATTTCGTTGGGCTTTTTTTTTAGAAGAGGTGGAATGAGCAGAAGGGTGTTAGTGCTTCTCAGCGATCTGGTGCCACCAGCTTTTTGAGTTTCGATGAGAGATATGTTGGAGAGGTCCGATAGAGGGCTTCGTATGTGATACACGCAATTTTGTAAGAAGATCTGCCTTCAATGGGGAGCCATTTGAGGGTCTTGAGGGTAGGGGAGATGTGGTCAAAACGATTACTGTTGGTTGTTAATCTAGCTGCAAGGTTGAGGGCGGATTTGATGGGGGTAAGGTGGAATTTGGGAGTACTGGACAGAAGGGCATTCCCGTAAACAATTTTGGATAGGACCAGCGATTGGATAATTACTTCGAAGTCATTGGCTGGGATAAAAGGTTTGAATTTTTTAAGGTGGCGAAGAGTGAAGAGTGCACTTTTAGCTGAGTTCCTTACATGCGAGTTGAGTGTGAGTTTATTAGTAATGGTGATACCGAGCGATTTGACAGACTCGCCGAGGGAGAGAGGGCAGTTTAGAGCGTTGAGGTCAGTGATCCATGTTTGGATGGGGAGAGAGTTGTTTTTGGCAGAGAAGAGGATGATCTCGGATTTGTAAGGGTTAAGTTTAAGATGGTTGTTATGAAACCAGGTTTGGATTTTGTTTAGTGTAGAGTTAAGGTGAAGGATATCAGCATGTGATTTAATTGTATAGTACAGTTGACTGTCGTCCGCGTAAAGGTGGTAATTAATATTTCTTGTATAAGGGTGAGGGGTTCCATAAAGAGGTTGAAGAGGGCAGGGGAGAGGATGGATCCTTGAGGGACACTTAGGGAGACAGGAGTAGGTTTAGAGAGGCTGTTCTGAATTTTAATTTGTTGTGTTCTGTGCTGAAAGTATGATGTGAACCAGTTAAGGACAGTGCCATTAATGCGGAAGCGATCTTTGAGTGTGTTGAGTAAGGTAGGATGGTAGACTGTATCGAAAGCAGCAATAAGGACAAGGAGAATAAGTAGATAGCACTCCCCTTTCTCCAGGGCTAAGTGAATGTTGTCTACTATGTTTAGCAGAGCGGTTTCGGTGCTAGTGCGGTTTCGGTGCTGCAGCCTTTGCGGAAGCCAGATTGAAGGGGGTCAAGAAGGTTGAATGTGTCAATGTGATTGTCTAATTGGAGGAGAGCGCATTTTTCAAGGGCTTTGGAGAGGAGTGGGAGATTGGAGATAGGGCGGAGATTGGTTGGGTCATTGGGGTCAGCTTTAGGGTTTTTGGGGATGGGGTTATTTGTCCGAGTTGAAGTGAGGTGGGAACATTTCCTGTAGCAAGGGAGGTGTTAATGATGTTGGTCCAATAGGGGACAATAACGTGTTTGAGATCTTGGACTAGTGTGGATGGGAGAGGGTCTTTAGTGTGGGACGATGGTTTGAGTTTAGTTAGGATGCTGAATACTTCTTGTTCAGGGACAGGAAGAAATGTGTGCCATGAGGCCTTATTTTTAGGTGGTGGGATAGTGGGGAGAGAATCCGGAGGGATGAGCGATGGGAGGGGGAGTGGAGGAATCCAAGGTGAGTTGTGGGGTGGGTGGGGGTAGAGGGTGGAGGAAAGCGCGGTCGATTTTGGCGATTTTTTCGCTGAACAAGTTGGTGATTTCTACGCACTTACTAATGGAGGCCTCCGGGTTAGGCAGTGCAGGGGAGGTTTGATTTCTAATAATGTTGAACAGTTCCCTGGGTCGATTTTTGGCATGGGAGAGTTGAAGACGAAAGAAAGAGGCTTTCTCAGGGAAATGTGTTTTTGTAGGACGTTCTGGCATTTATAAGGAGAGCAAGATGGGAAGGGTGTTGTCTCCAAGTTCTTTGAGCCAGTCTCAGGGAGAGCCTTTCTTTATTAAGGTCAAGGGCGAACCATTGTTTAGAGGGGACATTTCGTTGCATTTTTGTTTTTCGGGGGACGAGCTTGTCTAAGACCTCTGAGATAGTTTTATTAAAGTGCTCAGTGAGTTCATTTGCATTGGATGAAGGGGCGGTGCAACCGAGATGGGATTGGAGCTCATGCTCTAACACTCCAGGGGGGATGTGCCTACGATTTCTGGATAGAGTTGTAGTCTTAGTGTTTTGCTTTATGAACAGGATAAAATGATGGTCAGACCAATCAATGGGGATGATGTTGGATAAGGATGTTGGATCAGGCTTGGAGATGATGGTGTCTAGAGTAGCTCCTTTAGCGTGAGTGGGGGCATTGCGAATCTGCTTGAGGTCACTAATCTCTAGAAGGTTGTTGAGAAGGTTTATTGTAGGGTTACTGGGTTCATCCCAGTGGAGGTTAAGATCTCCAAGGAAAATATCATTGGAGTTGCAACGAAGTAGCGAAGTGGTGATAAGAACAGATAGTTCTTCCACAAAAGGGAGGTGTTCGCCAGGAGGGTGGTATATGTTATGGAGTCGAATCGAAGTGGCGTTTTTTATTTTGAGTTCGGCTCCCAAGTATTCAAAGGTAGAGTAGTCAGGGTTGTTAATTTGGGTGAGTTGCAGTTCTTCTTTAAAAATTATTGCAAGGCCTCCCCCTATTTTATCAGGTCTGTCATGTCTGAGAATAGAGTAGCCAGGAGGGGTCAGGAGATCAAAGATGGGTGTGGAGTGGTCTTTGAGCCACGTTTCAGTAAGGAAGGCAATGTGAGGATCCTCGTTGAGGATGGTTTCAGAGATTTCAGTCGCATGACGAACAGCAGAGCAGCATTTCATGAGCATGCAGGTAAGGGGTTTTGGTTTGGGGTTAAGGGCAGGGAGGAGTTGAATGCTGGTGAGTTGAGGGGTACCTGGGGGAGCTCAGAGACTCCGGGTTTCTGCAGGTTCCCATGATGACAGGAATGTTGGATTGAGGGGGGAGGGGTCAGTGGGTGGGAGAGTGTTAAGGTAGTCATTGCAAAGGGCATAGAGATCAGGGGCGGAGTAGGTATTTGAGGTGCGAAGAGGTCTGCCAGGGTGGGGGAGCAGGGGCTTAGTCGACCAAAACTTGGGGTAAGGAGGAATGTTCAGGCTATGATAACTCCTCTATGTTATTATCCTTTTGTGGTAAATATTTGATTTACCGTCCTAATTTCTATGCAGGTAAGTACTTAATCAATAATAACTCAATCGGAAAGAAAGAGGCAGAGTCCGTGGTGTTAGAGTTCTTAGGGGTTTTATTCCTTAAAAAGGAATGGTCAAGACCGGATATCTTGTTCCTGCCACCACTGGGGTGCAGGAAGGGATAGAGCAATATTTTATTGACAATACATAGCTTATATACTTAAGTTGCATTATAGAAACCAATACAGTAGGCGTAACAGCTGAGAGAAACAAGATAACATCATCCACGTGGTAGTGATACGTAATTAGAAGGCGTGAACTGGGCGTGAACATGGAGGTGTGTACTAGAAACGTCACAGATAGGTGTCACAAGTGGGTGGCAACAAAGCAGAATTTTGTAATGTCAGCAGAAATCTGAGGCATGGATGCGCGCGCAGCTGCATGACGTATGATTGACGTGAAACAGACGGGTGCAGGGGACTTGACATTTACACTGGCGGAAAGAGACAGAAGTCTGGCATGTCAGATCAACTCGTACTTCTATCATATCTGATATCTGATGTTTGGGAACCATACTATCTAGAGGGAAAGGTCTCTGGGGCAGAAGCTATTCTATACTGACTGTGAGTGCGTGTATAAGCGCCTAAGTGTCTGCATGGGATGCGAGGGGCATGGGCCTTCCATGGTAACAGAGGCTATGAATTACTTGCACGGAGACAGTGAGGCCGGGCCCTTTGCTCTGCAGCTGGGGGGATGTTTACTTAAACTAGTAGGCAGGAATGCAGTTTCGAGGAGTGGAACAGATAATTCGAAGGTTGAATACAGTCTTGGCAGGCAGCAGGCTGAGCTAAGCGCCATGAGCCGGACAGGGAGTAAGACAGAGGTCACGAGTACAGAGACAGCCTGGGCTGAGGCTTTCAGAGTCAGAAAGCAGAGGAAAAAAGGCTCGATGGCAGAATTCAGGGCCTAGTTTGCCAGAGCTGAAAAACGTGTAGAGTACACCATAAAAAGACGTTGGCATAGTATACTTGGAAACGGAATATTCAACCCATTCAGGGTGGGTCTGAAAGAGGACATGTTAACGTTGGACGCAAATGTATTTGCGTCTTCATAGCTGGCACAGGAGGGAAGTTACATGCACTTTAAGCTGGTACATGGAGACGGTGGGGTACACGCTAGGGAACATTACTTGACCATAAAATTTATATTTCCTCATTCCCTCCTTGTTCCCTACGGACCCTTCATGATATATCGATCCTCATGAATCGATCAGTCTGTTCTTGTAACATCATTTGCTCATCTTTCTTTCTTTCGCGTTTTGAGAAAAAACTGGAATGTTCAATGCACGATGTGGCACACAGTCCACATATCGCTGGCCCACACTGTAGGCACAGGCAACAACTGAATACTATGACGAGGGCAATGCCTAGGAAGGATAGGATCTTCCATCCCCAAGCGGTTAACGTTGTCCAGAACCAACCGGACCAAGTCCAGGTGCCTGGATTCTGATGTATCAGATTTGCAATTTTATGAAGACGTGTAATAGCTTGGTATACTGTTGGCGCGTTTTCTGGGATGAAAACACAGCAACTTGACCCGGTGACCTTACAAGCTCCGCCTCTGTCTGCCAAGATGACGTCAATAACAAGACGATTCTGAAGGACAACAACCCGCATGGCGGACTGCTCCTCTGTTAAGTTACCCAGGGCGGAGGCAGTTTCATTCACTACTGCTTCAAGTGTTCTAGTTAATCTGCGGATTAGTTTACTATTTTGGACGGGGCCTGTGAAGAAAAAGAATCCTTTATTGAAATCTGTGTACTGCTCCCATGCCGTTTCAGTATAGTCGACAATCGGGAGATCTCTTCGGAGTCTATTCTTTACTAGATTTGTATTTCTGTGATAATCAGGAGGAGCTAGAAAAACAGGTGGCAGAAGGAATGCAATGTAACAGGTACCATCCCAATCTGGAGGTAAGCGTATGTATGCGGTATGGCCACAAACAAAGTAGGAATGACGAGTAGCTCTAAAGGAAGATTTGCCTTGGTCACTGAATTCGACCACAGTAGTACATTTGCTATGACCTAAGTGTACTGAACCCTTCTTACTGACACATAATTCACCAGTGACTGGTAATACTGACATAGCAGGGAGAACTGGTGCAGCTTCGGATTCGACAGTAAGAATCATAAGGTTAATTGTATAATTACCTAATCCATATACTTCATTTTCTAGATCAGTTCCTATTCTAATGGGAAGTCCCTTCTTGTCAGGATAGCAGGCATTAAGCAGAACTAAGTTCAAGTTTCCCCAAACCCAGCTCCCTTTAAAAACAGCAATATCAGGATCTACGGAATTAATTATTCTAAACCAGGCACCACAGGAGCCATTGTGTGTGAACGGGTACGGAAAGAGGGGCAGAACTCCCTTGTATTTCTGGTAGGGAGGGAGTCGGCCACATATCCAGCAGTTTGTAGCGTTGTTAGTCTGATGGGAGTGATGTAACATACTAATGAATGTGTTGTTGCGCAGCGCAAGTCTGTAAGAAAGTTCGTGGGGAGGTAATTCACTAAAGGAATGTTCGGCAGTGTCATTATAAGCAGATTGTTCACGCTTGAAAATAGGGTAGTATATGGAAAGCAATATACTAGCAACAATAATCAGAAGGCTTAGAAAAAACATAATCAATAATGTCACTATACAATGACTACGGAGTGATTTACAATATGTACGTTTCTTGAGTTGTCTCTCTCTCTCTCTATCTCGATCTAGGGGATACATGTCAGAAACTATTTAACCGATTCACCTAGGGGAGGACTTAAACAATTAAACTGTCTGACTTGCTAGATCGGAGTTTCAATCTGTACTCCTCTTGGGGAGTTTTCTCTTGTTTCGGAACTTTAAAGTCACTAGGTTCGATACAGTCTTTGGAAGGGGTGAACGAGTCTTTTCCTGGCATCAGTTCATTGCACTTTTTTATATGGCTTGTATGGATCCACCCCTTTCTGCCTTCAATTTTGATAGCGGTCCGCGTTGTGAGAAGGACGGTCTTCGGCTCTTTCCAGCGGGGCTCCAGCGGACTTTTCCTGTCGAAGTTCCTAATTAGGACCAGATCTCCTGGACGGACATCATGCGGCCTTACATCTGTGTTGTCAGGAAAGGCTGCGGCAACCTGTGAACGACATGATTGGAGTGCAGACATCAAGGAGGCAAGGTAATCTGTCAGCATATTACAATCAACATCGGTAATTTTCTTAGGCATGGGCGTCCCCCACATATTCGGTGGTCGTCCGAAGACCACTTCATACGGGGATAGTCCTGATCTCGAGTGGGCGACCATCCTCATATAGAACAATGCAACTGGCAGGGCGACTATCCAGTCGACCCCTTTTTCTTTACAAACTTTAGCAAGACGTGTTTTCAGTGTCTGGTTATGCCTCTCTACAAGGCCTGCGGCTTCGGGATGTCGGACACAATGGAATCTCCACTGATATCCTAGCAGCAAGGAAACCTGCTTCATCAGTTCGGATGAGAATGGCTGTCCGTTATCTGAGTACACGACACGAGGCAAGCCGTATCGTGGGAAGAATTCTCGAACCAGCTGCCTGGCAGTGGTCGGAGCAGTGTAATCTGGGACTGGATATGCTTCGGTCCAACGGGAAAGTGCACAAACAATTACGAGGACGTATTTGAATCCTCGACAACGGTCCATCTGGATATAATCCATCTGGAGGACTTCAAAAGGGTGATCGGGAGGATGAAATCCACCTTGCTCTACAGGGACGCTTTTACCTGGATTGAACTGACAACAGATCATGCAAGTACGCACTTTCTGTTTTGCTGCTGCTCGTAAGCGTTTGTTATACCAGAGATTCTGTAAACTGTCTAACATCGCTTTCTCTCCTAGATGTGCTGGACTATGTGCTGTATTGATTATAACTTGAACCATAGAGTCGGGGAGAAACCATGTAGATTTTCCCTTCGTCATCCATCCTTGATCTGTCTGGATCCCTCCTAGTTCGGTCCATTTCTTAATTTCATCTGCAGTAGCATGTGTCTGAATATCGATTACATCTAGGGCGGGATCCCTAACTGTCATACAATGTGTCGGTACTATTGTCTTTGTCACGTCAGTTGTCTGGGTGTGAGTCAATGATGTATGTTTTGCTGTCTGGTCTGCCAGGTCGTTACCCTGGGAAACGGAATCTGTAACTTTAGTATGTGCTTTACACTTCATGACGGATATGCCTGAAGGCAGATGTATTGCTTCTAACAGTGCTTGAATGAGGGGACCGTGTTGGATCTTGGCACCGTGAGAGGTCAAGAAACCTCGTTCTTGCCACAACATTCCGAAGTCGTGTACGACTCCGAACGCATAACGGGAATCCGTGTATATGTTAACATTTCTGTTCTTGGCTAGTATACAGGCTCGGGTCAGAGCAATAAGCTCTGCCGCTTGAGCAGACAACGTATCAATACGATATGTTTCTTTGACTTCAGTTTCAGTGGTCACTGCATATGCGGCCACTAATTCTCCTGTACTTGTTCTCATACATGAACCATCCACATAAAGTGTCAGGTCTGGATTTGTCAATGGAACATCTGTTAAGTCTCGTCGGGGCTTTGTTACTGCATTAATGATCTCTATACAATCATGCGGGGCTGGATCTGTCATTATTGAAGGTAATAATGTAGCGGGGTTCAGAATGCTGCAGCGTCTGATTTCTATGTGTGGCTGGAATAGTGTTAATTCATAACCTGTCAGTCGTGCTATAGTCAAGTGTTGAGTCTGGGTTCTGTTTAAAAGAACCTCTACAGAATGTGGAACTTGTACTGTTAATTGATGTCCTAAAACAATTGAGTCGCTCTGTCTGATTGCTAGTGCTGTTGCTGCTACTGACTTTAAGCACGCAGGGAGCGCCTGGGCTACTGGATCCAATGTACTTGAAAAATAAGCGCAAGGCTTATGTGAACCT
The DNA here is from genome assembly GCF_964263255.1 of Lissotriton vulgaris. NCBI lineage: Eukaryota > Metazoa > Chordata > Amphibia > Caudata > Salamandridae > Lissotriton > Lissotriton vulgaris. The sequence goes on along the minus strand of NC_141689.1, from coordinate 1,842,446,257 downwards.
GCTTGATCTTGAGTGAGGACAGACAACGCCGTACCATCACGTTCTGTAACAAAAAGTGTAAAAGGTTTGCTGTAACATGGTGTCGCTAAAGCTGGTGCTTGACATAAAGCTTTCTTTAATTCTTCAAAGGCTTGTGTATGTTCCTGAGTCCACGGAAGGGCAGTCGAAGTTGCTGCCTCCTGTGTTGTCAACTGAATGAGTGGTTTAGCTAGAAATGCATACTGAGGAATCCATTGTCTACAGTACGAGGTGAGGCCTATAAAGGCCCGCACTTCCTTTTGTGTCTGGGGTTGTGGCATATTTACGATTAACTGGATGCGATCAGGAGTGAGCTGTCTCCCCACTTTGGACAGCAAGTGACCCAAGTACACAACTTGCTGAACACAGAATTGTAGCTTCGAAGGAGACACCTTGTGTCCCTTGTCGGCCAGAAAGTGTAAAACTGTCAGTGATGCTTGTTCACATTCGGGTTCATTTCGTGCGGTGATCAACAGATCATCGACGTATTGCAGTAAGGCGGTGTTAACTGGCATTTGAATACCATCTAGTTGTCTTTTCAGTGCTTGACTATAGATGCTGGGGCTTTCTGTGAATCCTTGAGGTGCGCGTGAAAATTTGAAACTTCGTCCATTTAAACTGAATCCGAAGAGGTATTGGCTCTCTGGATCAATAGGCACACTAAAGAAGGCGTTCTTGAGGTCAATTACAGTAAAGAACGTTGCTTCTGAATCAATAGCAGTCAATAGGGAAGAGATGTCGGGAACCACAGGGTACTGTGGAACGATGCATTTATTCAGTTCTCGTAAATCAATCACCAGCCGGTATACTGGCGGTGCATTGGGATCAGTACGTTTAAGAATCGGAATGATAGGGGAATTACAGATATTGGAGGTCACTAATCTCTAGAAGGTTGTTGAGAAGGTTTATTGTAGGGTTACTGGGTTCATCCCAGTGGAGGTTAAGATCTCCAAGGAAAATATCATTGGAGTTGCAACGAAGTAGCGAAGTGGTGATAAGAACAGATAGTTCTTCCACAAAAGGGAGGTGTTCGCCAGGAGGGTGGTATATGTTATGGAGTCGAATCGAAGTGGCGTTTTTTATTTTGAGTTCGGCTCCCAAGTATTCAAAGGTAGAGTAGTCAGGGTTGTTAATTTGGGTGAGTTGCAGTTCTTCTTTAAAAATTATTGCAAGGCCTCCCCCTATTTTATCAGGTCTGTCATGTCTGAGAATAGAGTAGCCAGGAGGGGTCAGGAGATCAAAGATGGGTGTGGAGTGGTCTTTGAGCCACGTTTCAGTAAGGAAGGCAATGTGAGGATCCTCGTTGAGGATGGTTTCAGAGATTTCAGTCGCATGACGAACAGCAGAGCAGCATTTCACGAGCATGCAGGTAAGGGGTTTTGGTTTGGGGTTAAGGGCAGGGAGGAGTTGAATGCTGGTGAGTTGAGGGGTACCTGGGGGAGCTCAGAGACTCCGGGTTTCTGCAGGTTCCCATGATGACAGGAATGTTGGATTGAGGGGGGAGGGGTCAGTGGGTGGGAGAGTGTTAAGGTAGTCATTGCAAAGGGCATAGAGATCAGGGGCGGAGTAGGTATTTGAGGTGCGAAGAGGTCTGCCAGGGTGGGGGAGCAGGGGCTTAGTCGACCAAAACTTGGGGTAAGGAGGAATGTTCAGGCTATGATAACTCCTCTATGTTATTATCCTTTTGTGGTAAATATTTGATTTACCGTCCTAATTTCTATGCAGGTAAGTACTTAATCAATAATAACTCAATCGGAAAGAAAGAGGCAGAGTCCGTGGTGTTAGAGTTCTTAGGGGTTTTATTCCTTAAAAAGGAATGGTCAAGACCGGATATCTTGTTCCTGCCACCACTGGGGTGCAGGAAGGGATAGAGCAATATTTTATTGACAATACATAGCTTATATACTTAAGTTGCATTATAGAAACCAATACAGTAGGCGTAACAGCTGAGAGAAACAAGATAACATCATCCACGTGGTAGTGATACGTAATTAGAAGGCGTGAACTGGGCGTGAACATGGAGGTGTGTACTAGAAACGTCACAGATAGGTGTCACAAGTGGGTGGCAACAAAGCAGAATTTTGTAATGTCAGCAGAAATCTGAGGCATGGATGCGCGCGCAGCTGCATGACGTATGATTGACGTGAAACAGACGGGTGCAGGGGACTTGACATTTACACTGGCGGAAAGAGACAGAAGTCTGGCATGTCAGATCAACTCGTACTTCTATCATATCTGATATCTGATGTTTGGGAACCATACTATCTAGAGGGAAAGGTCTCTGGGGCAGAAGCTATTCTATACTGACTGTGAGTGCGTGTATAAGCGCCTAAGTGTCTGCATGGGATGCGAGGGGCATGGGCCTTCCATGGTAACAGAGGCTATGAATTACTTGCACGGAGACAGTGAGGCCGGGCCCTTTGCTCTGCAGCTGGGGGGATGTTTACTTAAACTAGTAGGCAGGAATGCAGTTTCGAGGAGTGGAACAGATAATTCGAAGGTTGAATACAGTCTTGGCAGGCAGCAGGCTGAGCTAAGCGCCATGAGCCGGACAGGGAGTAAGACAGAGGTCACGAGTACAGAGACAGCCTGGGCTGAGGCTTTCAGAGTCAGAAAGCAGAGGAAAAAAGGCTCGATGGCAGAATTCAGGGCCTAGTTTGCCAGAGCTGAAAAACGTGTAGAGTACACCATAAAAAGACGTTGGCATAGTATACTTGGAAACGGAATATTCAACCCATTCAGGGTGGGTCTGAAAGAGGACATGTTAACGTTGGACGCAAATGTATTTGCGTCTTCATAGCTGGCACAGGAGGGAAGTTACATGCACTTTAAGCTGGTACATGGAGACGGTGGGGTACACGCTAGGGAACATTACTTGACCATAAAATTTATATTTCCTCATTCCCTCCTTGTTCCCTACGGACCCTTCATGATATATCGATCCTCATGAATCGATCAGTCTGTTCTTGTAACATCATTTGCTCATCTTTCTTTCTTTCGCGTTTTGAGAAAAAACTGGAATGTTCAATGCACGATGTGGCACACAGTCCACATATCGCTGGCCCACACTGTAGGCACAGGCAACAACTGAATACTATGACGAGGGCAATGCCTAGGAAGGATAGGATCTTCCATCCCCAAGCGGTTAACGTTGTCCAGAACCAACCGGACCAAGTCCAGGTGCCTGGATTCTGATGTATCAGATTTGCAATTTTATGAAGACGTGTAATAGCTTGGTATACTGTTGGCGCGTTTTCTGGGATGAAAACACAGCAACTTGACCCGGTGACCTTACAAGCTCCGCCTCTGTCTGCCAAGATGACGTCAATAACAAGACGATTCTGAAGGACAACAACCCGCATGGCGGACTGCTCCTCTGTTAAGTTACCCAGGGCGGAGGCAGTTTCATTCACTACTGCTTCAAGTGTTCTAGTTAATCTGCGGATTAGTTTACTATTTTGGACGGGGCCTGTGAAGAAAAAGAATCCTTTATTGAAATCTGTGTACTGCTCCCATGCCGTTTCAGTATAGTCGACAATCGGGAGATCTCTTCGGAGTCTATTCTTTACTAGATTTGTATTTCTGTGATAATCAGGAGGAGCTAGAAAAACAGGTGGCAGAAGGAATGCAATGTAACAGGTACCATCCCAATCTGGAGGTAAGCGTATGTATGCGGTATGGCCACAAACAAAGTAGGAATGACGAGTAGCTCTAAAGGAAGATTTGCCTTGGTCACTGAATTCGACCACAGTAGTACATTTGCTATGACCTAAGTGTACTGAACCCTTCTTACTGACACATAATTCACCAGTGACTGGTAATACTGACATAGCAGGGAGAACTGGTGCAGCTTCGGATTCGACAGTAAGAATCATAAGGTTAATTGTATAATTACCTAATCCATATACTTCATTTTCTAGATCAGTTCCTATTCTAATGGGAAGTCCCTTCTTGTCAGGATAGCAGGCATTAAGCAGAACTAAGTTCAAGTTTCCCCAAACCCAGCTCCCTTTAAAAACAGCAATATCAGGATCTACGGAATTAATTATTCTAAACCAGGCACCACAGGAGCCATTGTGTGTGAACGGGTACGGAAAGAGGGGCAGAACTCCCTTGTATTTCTGGTAGGGAGGGAGTCGGCCACATATCCAGCAGTTTGTAGCGTTGTTAGTCTGATGGGAGTGATGTAACATACTAATGAATGTGTTGTTGCGCAGCGCAAGTCTGTAAGAAAGTTCGTGGGGAGGTAATTCACTAAAGGAATGTTCGGCAGTGTCATTATAAGCAGATTGTTCACGCTTGAAAATAGGGTAGTATATGGAAAGCAATATACTAGCAACAATAATCAGAAGGCTTAGAAAAAACATAATCAATAATGTCACTATACAATGACTACGGAGTGATTTACAATATGTACGTTTCTTGAGTTCTCTCTCTCTCTCTCTATCTCGATCTAGGGGATACATGTCAGAAACTATTTAACCGATTCACCTAGGGGAGGACTTAAACAATTAAACTGTCTGACTTGCTAGATCGGAGTTTCAATCTGTACTCCTCTTGGGGAGTTTTCTCTTGTTTCGGAACTTTAAAGTCACTAGGTTCGATACAGTCTTTGGAAGGGGTGAACGAGTCTTTTCCTGGCATCAGTTCATTGCACTTTTTTATATGGCTTGTATGGATCCACCCCTTTCTGCCTTCAATTTTGATAGCGGTCCGCGTTGTGAGAAGGACGGTCTTCGGCTCTTTCCAGCGGGGCTCCAGCGGACTTTTCCTGTCGAAGTTCCTAATTAGGACCAGATCTCCTGGACGGACATCATGCAGCCTTACATCTGTGTTGTCAGGAAAGGCTGCGGCAACCTGTGAACGACATGATTGGAGTGCAGACATCAAGGAGGCAAGGTAATCTGTCAGCATATTACAATCAACATCGGTAATTTTCTTAGGCATGGGCGTCCCCCACATATTCGGTGGTCGTCCGAAGACCACTTCATACGGGGATAGTCCTGATCTCGAGTGGGCGACCATCCTCATATAGAACAATGCAACTGGCAGGGCGACTATCCAGTCGACCCCTTTTTCTTTACAAACTTTAGCAAGACGTGTTTTCAGTGTCTGGTTATGCCTCTCTACAAGGCCTGCGGCTTCGGGATGTCGGACACAATGGAATCTCCACTGATATCCTAGCAGCAAGGAAACCTGCTTCATCAGTTCGGATGAGAATGGCTGTCCGTTATCTGAGTACACGACACGAGGCAAGCCGTATCGTGGGAAGAATTCTCGAACCAGCTGTTTGGCAGTGGTCGGAGCAGTGTAATCTGGGACTGGATATGCTTCGGTCCAACGGGAAAGTGCACAAACAATTACGAGGACGTATTTGAATCCTCGACAACGGTCCATCTGGATATAATCCATCTGGAGGACTTCAAAAGGGTGATCGGGAGGATGAAATCCACCTTGCTCTACAGGGACGCTTTTACCTGGATTGAACTGACAACAGATCATGCAAGTACGCACTTTCTGTTTTGCTGCTGCTCGTAAGCGTTTGTTATACCAGAGATTCTGTAAACTGTCTAACATCGCTTTCTCTCCTAGATGTGCTGGACTATGTGCTGTATTGATTATAACTTGAACCATAGAGTCGGGGAGAAACCATGTAGATTTTCCCTTCGTCATCCATCCTTGATCTGTCTGGATCCCTCCTAGTTCGGTCCATTTCTTAATTTCATCTGCAGTAGCATGTGTCTGAATATCGATTACATCTAGGGCGGGATCCCTAACTGTCATACAATGTGTCGGTACTATTGTCTTTGTCACGTCAGTTGTCTGGGTGTGAGTCAATGCTGTATGTTTTGCTGTCTGGTCTGCCAGGTCGTTACCCTGGGAAACGGAATCTGTAACTTTAGTATGTGCTTTACACTTCATGACGGATATGCCTGAAGGCAGATGTATTGCTTCTAACAGTGCTTGAATGAGGGGACCGTGTTGGATCTTGGCACCGTGAGAGGTCAAGAAACCTCGTTCTTGCCACAACATTCCGAAGTCGTGTACGACTCCGAACGCATAACGGGAATCCGTGTATATGTTAACATTTCTGTTCTTGGCTAGTATACAGGCTCGGGTCAGAGCAATAAGCTCTGCCGCTTGAGCAGACAACGTATCAATACGATATGTTTCTTTGACTTCAGTTTCAGTGGTCACTGCATATGCGGCCACTAATTCTCCTGTACTTGTTCTCATACATGAACCATCCACATAAAGTGTCAGGTCTGGATTTGTCAATGGAACATCTGTTAAGTCTCGTCGGGGCTTTGTTACTGCATTAATGATCTCTATACAATCATGCGGGGCTGGATCTGTCATTATTGAAGGTAATAATGTAGCGGGGTTCAGAATGCTGCAGCGTCTGATTTCTATGTGTGGCTGGAATAGTGTTAATTCATAACCTGTCAGTCGTGCTATAGTCAAGTGTTGAGTCTGGGTTCTGTTTAAAAGAACCTGTACAGAATGTGGAACTTGTACTGTTAATTGATGTCCTAAAACAATTGAGTCGCTCTGTCTGATTGCTAGTGCTGTTGCTGCTACTGACTTTAAGCACGCAGGGAGCGCCTGGGCTACTGGATCCAATGTACTTGAAAAATAAGCGCAAGGCTTATGTGAACCTGCTTGATCTTGAGTGAGGACAGACAACGCCGTACCATCACGTTCTGTAACAAAAAGTGTAAAAGGTTTGCTGTAACATGGTGTCGCTAAAGCTGGTGCTTGACATAAAGCTTTCTTTAATTCTTCAAAGGCTTGTGTATGTTCCTGAGTCCACGGAAGGGCAGTCGAAGTTGCTGCCTCCTGTGTTGTCAACTGAATGAGTGGTTTAGCTAGAAATGCATACTGAGGAATCCATTGTCTACAGTACGAGGTGAGGCCTATAAAGGCCCGCACTTCCTTTTGTGTCTGGGGTTGTGGCATATTTACGATTAACTGGATGCGATCAGGAGTGAGCTGTCTCCCCACTTTGGACAGCAAGTGACCCAAGTACACAACTTGCTGAACACAGAATTGTAGCTTCGAAGGAGACACCTTGTGTCCCTTGTCGGCCAGAAAGTGTAAAACTGTCAGTGATGCTTGTTCACATTCGGGTTCATTTCGTGCGGTGATCAACAGATCATCGACGTATTGCAGTAAGGCGGTGTTAACTGGCATTTGAATACCATCTAGTTGTCTTTTCAGTGCTTGACTATAGATGCTGGGGCTTTCTGTGAATCCTTGAGGTGCGCGTGAAAATTTGAAACTTCGTCCATTTAAACTGAATCCGAAGAGGTATTGGCTCTCTGGATCAATAGGCACACTAAAGAAGGCGTTCTTGAGGTCAATTACAGTAAAGAACGTTGCTTCTGAATCAATAGCAGTCAATAGGGAAGAGATGTCGGGAACCACAGGGTACTGTGGAACGATGCATTTATTCAGTTCTCGTAAATCAATCACCAGCCGGTATACTGGCGGTGCATTGGGATCAGTACGTTTAAGAATCGGAATGATAGGGGAATTACAGATATTGGAGGTCACTAATCTCTAGAAGGTTGTTGAGAAGGTTTATTGTAGGGTTACTGGGTTCATCCCAGTGGAGGTTAAGATCTCCAAGGAAAATATCATTGGAGTTGCAACGAAGTAGCGAAGTGGTGATAAGAACAGATAGTTCTTCCACAAAAGGGAGGTGTTCGCCAGGAGGGTGGTATATGTTATGGAGTCGAATCGAAGTGGCGTTTTTTATTTTGAGTTCGGCTCCCAAGTATTCAAAGGTAGAGTAGTCAGGGTTGTTAATTTGGGTGAGTTGCAGTTCTTCTTTAAAAATTATTGCAAGGCCTCCCCCTATTTTATCAGGTCTGTCATGTCTGAGAATAGAGTAGCCAGGAGGGGTCAGGAGATCAAAGATGGGTGTGGAGTGGTCTTTGAGCCACGTTTCAGTAAGGAAGGCAATGTGAGGATCCTCGTTGAGGATGGTTTCAGAGATTTCAGTCGCATGACGAACAGCAGAGCAGCATTTCACGAGCATGCAGGTAAGGGGTTTTGGTTTGGGGTTAAGGGCAGGGAGGAGTTGAATGCTGGTGAGTTGAGGGGTACCTGGGGGAGCTCAGAGACTCCGGGTTTCTGCAGGTTCCCATGATGACAGGAATGTTGGATTGAGGGGGGAGGGGTCAGTGGGTGGGAGAGTGTTAAGGTAGTCATTGCAAAGGGCATAGAGATCAGGGGCGGAGTAGGTATTTGAGGTGCGAAGAGGTCTGCCAGGGTGGGGGAGCAGGGGCTTAGTCGACCAAAACTTGGGGTAAGGAGGAATGTTCAGGCTATGATAACTCCTCTATGTTATTATCCTTTTGTGGTAAATATTTGATTTACCGTCCTAATTTCTATGCAGGTAAGTACTTAATCAATAATAACTCAATCGGAAAGAAAGAGGCAGAGTCCGTGGTGTTAGAGTTCTTAGGGGTTTTATTCCTTAAAAAGGAATGGTCAAGACCGGATATCTTGTTCCTGCCACCACTGGGGTGCAGGAAGGGATAGAGCAATATTTTATTGACAATACATAGCTTATATACTTAAGTTGCATTATAGAAACCAATACAGTAGGCGTAACAGCTGAGAGAAACAAGATAACATCATCCACGTGGTAGTGATACGTAATTAGAAGGCGTGAACTGGGCGTGAACATGGAGGTGTGTACTAGAAACGTCACAGATAGGTGTCACAAGTGGGTGGCAACAAAGCAGAATTTTGTAATGTCAGCAGAAATCTGAGGCATGGATGCGCGCGCAGCTGCATGACGTATGATTTACGTGAAACAGACGGGTGCAGGGGACTTGACATTTACACTGGCGGAAAGAGACAGAAGTCTGGCATGTCAGATCAACTCGTACTTCTATCATATCTGATATCTGATGTTTGGGAACCATACTATCTAGAGGGAAAGGTCTCTGGGGCAGAAGCTATTCTATACTGACTGTGAGTGCGTGTATAAGCGCCTAAGTGTCTGCATGGGATGCGAGGGGCATGGGCCTTCCATGGTAACAGAGGCTATGAATTACTTGCACGGAGACAGTGAGGCCGGGCCCTTTGCTCTGCAGCTGGGGGGATGTTTACTTAAACTAGTAGGCAGGAATGCAGTTTCGAGGAGTGGAACAGATAATTCGAAGGTTGAATACAGTCTTGGCAGGCAGCAGGCTGAGCTAAGCGCCATGAGCCGGACAGGGAGTAAGACAGAGGTCACGAGTACAGAGACAGCCTGGGCTGAGGCTTTCAGAGTCAGAAAGCAGAGGAAAAAAGGCTCGATGGCAGAATTCAGGGCCTAGTTTGCCAGAGCTGAAAAACGTGTAGAGTACACCATAAAAAGACGTTGGCATAGTATACTTGGAAACGGAATATTCAACCCATTCAGGGTGGGTCTGAAAGAGGACATGTTAACGTTGGACGCAAATGTATTTGCGTCTTCATAGCTGGCACAGGAGGGAAGTTACATGCACTTTAAGCTGGTACATGGAGACGGTGGGGTACACGCTAGGGAACATTACTTGACCATAAAATTTATATTTCCTCACTTTAATGAAATAAAACTGTCCAAGGTGGCTATGATACCCACACCTGAGCATGCCCATAACGCCCCCTTTTGTGTTCAAGGTGAAGGGCCCCTTGCTGTTGGGAATAGTATTTACTCCCATAAAGGGATATTAAATTGCACTTGTTCTCCATCATTTGTGGCTTCACAAAACTCCTATTTTGTTTGCGGTAATCAGCACATGTCTGGTCCCCTAAAGGATGGTCAGGCAAATGCTATATTGCATTTATTCTTCCTCCCACTTATCTTGCACCATCTGATTATCACAGGACCCATCAACTTAATAAACGGGAAGAAAAGGTTGACCAGACAGATATCATGCTGCACCAATTTATTGATGCAATGAAGGGTATAGTGCCTTTTTGGGGTCCTATGGCCAATAGTGTACAGGTGCGCCAATTGATCAGAGTAGTGGAAGCTATTATTAATGAGACTACTGGTGCACTCAGTAATATTACTGTAGAAATTAAAGCTACCCACCTTGTTTGCCTTCAAAACCGAACTGTATTAGACATTCTTTTGGCAGAGAATGGTGGGGTATGTAAATTGATTGGTAGTTCCTGCTGTGTATATATTCCAGATAACGCTCCAAATTTGAATTTGGCCATTCAAAAACTTCACAATATTTCTGCTGAAATACATCAGGATACTGGAGATTAGACTTGGTCAGGTTGGTTAGAGAAGTACAGCTCACATGGGGTTGGAAACTATTAGTGATAGCCTTGGTTATAGAAGGGATTATTTTAGGGAGCTGTCTATGTGTCTGTTTTCTTCCCATGTGTTGCAGTATGCTCCTTTCAGCCTGCAAGACATCTTCAGTTTCTGTGAAATATGGGATTTAATGAGCATTAGTGTTAGTGCCCTTCAGATTAGATTTCTTACAAAAAACTATTTGTTTCCTCTTTTCTTTGTTAACAATCCTATAATGTTGAATATCTGAAAATGAAGTACTGTCATAATATGAGGGGCCAAATCAAATTATCTATTACTGATTCTATAGGTCAGTGATAGAAGACAATTGGTAAATGTTGAACTCACGTTCTAGGACCATTTGAAGAAAAGTTTATATAATATGAACAAGAGTGCAGACAATTTTTTAAATCAACCTGACTTTGTACAACGTTTGAGGAATTTACCATGCACTTCTGACACTGTACATTCTTTTATTTTTTTTCTTTCTGTTTCCTTGGAAAAGTACAGAGTGGCAGTTAGAATAATTACACTTTGTTAATCATTTGTGTTTCTCTGAGATGGAAAGTCACGTTGATCTTTTTCCATTCAATTTACAATTAAGCAATGGCTTGTGATCCCTTATCTTGCAAATGTAGTTTGGTTAGCTATTCTTTTTGTATGTATAGCTGGAAGGAATTTTCCAATGGATTAGGGGGAGGGAAGTGAAGGGGTGTAGGCAGACTTGTTTTAAATATAGTATAAATATGAAAGGAGAATTCTGTGTGGTCATTCATTACCTGCACTGAATAACTTTTTCCTTGTGGGTCGTGCATCTGTTCAAGTTGGAATAAACCAAATGCTTTACCTCCAACTTCCTATAGTCTTTTTTAAGTAAAGTGGACAAGAGGTGCGTTTTCTCATCTCATTAATTTATTAACCAATATTGAACTATTCTCCATTTCCTATAAGGCTTTTACAAACCCATTATAGGTGATTGGGATTCCCAAAGCTTCCTTTAAAATACCCTGCTGCATTATCTTTTGACTCAAAGGTACAATCTCTTCCTCAGCTAGACAAGAACATTTATATTGGAGAATATCTAGATACAAAGCATGTGGCTTTATACTAAGCTGCACTGTCTTTGCACTTTTAATAAGTCCATCATCTTTTCCAGTAAAATCCCAAACCTTCCTTTTCGCTGCAGAGGTACTTTTTTCACTGTGAGTAACTTTAATATACCATTTCTCAGTATCTTGAATTCAAAATCAGGAACTTTTGTTTGAACTTAGACAACATCTGCTGTACAATAAATTACGCATTTCAATTTACTGAATAGGTCGAGACCCAACAAATTGACTGGACTGGTGTCACTAATTATGAATTCATGTTCATTTATGACTGAACCTACTTTTACTGGAACATTTGCTGAAATGTAATCACTTGTTTATTGAAAATGCTTATGACTTGTACTTCTTTTCCCAAGAGGTGTAGGTTTGAAACTTCCACTGGTCCAACTGAGGATTTGGTAACACCGATATCAACTGAAATTATACTTGACATCCATTAACTTCTCATTCTACAAATGTGCCATTCTGGTCTACCTCTAAGACTGCACCAAGAATGCAATCCACCTCCCTTTTCAGTCACTGTGCCTGGCACGGTCCTGAAGAACTCAGAGTAGCTTCAAATTGTGAAAAAGAATTGCAAATTACTGATTGTTTCACTTGAGATTAAACTGTATTTTGTTGAAACTGCTAATTCTATTGCAAATCTGTTGTTATATACTGTACATGAGGTGGAAGAGGCTAAGTCATTGGCAGTGTTCTGTAGACCTGCCCTGCATTCTGCATTGAAGCCAGTGGGGTTGGTATCATAGACTTACTAATCACATTTTGTGCAATGGATATCATATTCTGTTGCATAGGGTTCATTTGAGACACAGTTTGTGTCCCATGCGTGTAAATCTTCAATTTTTCTTCCAGTTACCTCCTTTACCAAAAATGTGACATGCTGCAGATCTTACATTACCATTGTTAGCATTGTTATTAAAATCTCTGCCTCTGTCTGGAAAACCACCTCCACCTCTTAGTGGATCCTGAAACTACACACCAGCGTCTTGTACTTTTTCCACAAATGCAACTTACTGTTCATCCAATCATGCACAGTCTTACTATCCTAACATCTCAACATTTTCTGCTGAGCCTTTATATTGGCTACCAAAATCCCATTAATTCAGTACTTTAAACTCCATGTCTTGGTTGTGGTTTTGTATTAAACAATATAAGTCCTGAATAAGTGAGTTTCTTCTTTCAAATGTACCATTCTCAGGAAATTGTCAACATGTACCTGAACACAAAACTTTGGAATTACCCGAGGGAGGGAACTAGAGGCTATGGGGTTTTCAGGGTGAGCTGGATTCCAAAACAATCAAATGCACACACAATAGAAGCTACCCGGAAATAATGGTCACTTACATAATGTAACCGTATCCCTAAAAAGCACTAAATGAGTTGAGTGCTGGGCATCTCAAAAAATGTTAAGGACTGTCCTCACACACCACCAGATGCCATGCTTCACCGTAGGCAGGCCTCGCTCTCTGGTTTGATAGAGAGTGGGCCTACACCTGGAGACAGGGACGCAGTTCTAATGATATGAAATAAAATAAGGTATTTATATTGCGCACACAGCTACTCAAGCTAGAGTGTCCTAGTGCAGTGGGGGTCTGTGCAATAGTGGTTTCAAAACCAATGTATTACGCCAAATTACATTTAATCGTAGGGCATTACTTGATGTTAAAAACTAGTATGTGGGGATTATGGGTGTTGTCATCAACGTGTTTCTGCCGTTGGCTCAAGTGAGTACGCAGAATTTACCAGGACGGGATTCGGGCTCCTATCTTACCATATTGGTTTCAGATATTGCCACTATGTTAGGGTGACCTGTGTCACCCTCTAACTAAAACTAGTGTTCTTATATACCCCAATATAGGGTCCAAAATGCCCCATGGGAGGAGGGTAAATCAATCAATCAGAACATTTGTTAAGCGCACTACTCACCCATGAGGGTATCAAGGCGCTGGGGGGAGGGGTGCAGCTACTGCTCGAATAGCCAAGTCTTGAGTAGCCTCCTGAAGGTAAGTTGGTCCTGGGTCTGCTGTAGGAGGATGGGGAGGGTGTTCCAGGGTTTGGCTGCGAGGTGGGAGCATGATCTGCCGCCGGTGGTCGCTCTTCGGATGCAGGGGATGGTGGTGAGGGCAAGGTCGGTGGAGCGGAGCTGACGGTTCGGAGTGTAGAAGGTGAGTCGTCTGTTGAGGTATGCCGGTCCGGTGTTGTGGAGTGCTTTGTGTGCGTGGGTGAGGAGCTTGAAGATGATCCTCTTGTTGACAGGAAGCCAGTGCAGGTCTCTCAGGTGGGGTGTGATGTGGCTGCGGCGAGGGATTTCGAGGATCAAGCGAGCAGAGGCGTTCTGTATGCGTTATAGTCATTTCAGGAGTTTGGCCGAGGCTCCTGCGTATAGGGCGCTTCCATAGTCTAACCTGCTGCTGACGAGGGCCTGGGTGACCGTTTGTCTTGTTTCGGTGGGGATCCACCTGTATATCTTGTGGAGCATGCAGAGGGTGTTGAAGCAGGAGGATGAGACGGCATTGACTTGCTTGGTCATGGAGAGTGTTGAGTCGAGGATGAAACCTAGGTTGCGTGCGTGGTCGGTGGGTGTTGGTGCTGCTCCCAGTGTGGTTGGCCACCAGGAGTTGTCCCACGCCAAGGGGGTGGAGCCGAGGATGAGGACTTCCGTCTTGTCCGTATTCAGCTTCAGACGGCTGTTCTTCATCCACTCAGCGATGGCTTTTATTCCTTTGTGGAGGTTGGTTATGGCGGTGAGGGGGTCCTTGGTAAGGGAGAGGATTAGCTGGGTGTCGTCGGCGTAGGAGATGATGTTGAGGTCGTGCAATCGGTCAACGTGAGCGAGTGGTGCCATGTAGATGTTGAACGGTGTCGGGCTAAGGGAAGATCCTTGGGGTACACCGCATATGATCTCGGTGGCTGCGGATCAGAGAGTGGGCAGCAGATCCTCTGGGTCTGCTGGAGAGGAAGGAGGTGGCCCAGTCCAGTGCTTTGTCTCGGATCCCTGCGTTGTGGAGGCATGTGCATAGGGTGCAGTGGCAGACAGTGTCGAAGGCGGCTGACAGGTCCAGGAGGAAGAGGGCCGCGGTTTTGCCGTTGTCCAGCAGGGCCCTGATGTCAACGGTGGTGGTGATGAGGGCAGTTTCGGTGCTGTGGTTGCTGCAGAACCTGGACTGGGACGGGTCCAGGTTGTTGTTCTCCTCTAGGTAGCGGGTCAGTTGTCTGTTGACGGTCTTCCCGATGACCTTCGCCGGGAACGGGAGCAGGGAGATGGGTTGGAAGTTCTTGAGGTCCTTCGGATCAGCCTTGGGTTTTTTGAGTAAGGCGTTGATCTCAGCTTGCTTCCAGCTCTCCGGGAACGTCGCAGTCTCGAAGGAGATGTTGATGGCCTTGCAGAGATGGGATGTGATGGTGGCGCTGGCTTTGTTGAAGATGTTGTGTGGGCATGAGTCTGACCGAGAGACGGAGTGGATGGTGTTCATGATTTTGATGGTGTCGTCGTCGTTTATGTTGGTCCAGGTGAGCAGGGCAGTGGTGGCCGTGGGGTCGGAGGTCTTGGTGTCTGTCGGGGCGGTCAGGGTGTTGAAGCTGTCGTGTATGTCTGTGATCTTGCGGTGGAAGAAGGTGGTGAGGGAGTCGCACAGGTCTTGCGAAGGTGGAATGTCGTTGGTGCTGGCGCTGGGGTTTGAGAGTTCCTTCACGATGTTGAAGAGCTCTTTGCTGTTGTGTGCGTTGTTGTGTAGGCGGTCTTTGAAGAAGGCCCTTTTGGTGGATCTAATGAGGTGATGGTGTCTGCGGATGGCATTCTGTTCGCTGTGCCATTTCTTCTCTACTTTTCGGCAGGGTTCTTTGGAGGCCTGGAGGTCCGCAGTGAAGCAGCTGGTTTTGTTGTTGGTGTGTCTGTTGAAGGGTTTCTTTATTGGGGCAAGAGTGTTGGCGCAGTCGTTGATCCACTGACTGAGGTTGTGGGCGGCGGTGTCTGGGTCGGAGGGGTTGACGGGTGATCTTTGGGCGAGGGTGGTGTTTAGCTGGTCTTCGGTGACTTTGCTCCAGCAGCAGCGAGGAATCTGTTGGGTGCGGTGGTGCGTGGTGGGTTTCCGGAAGGTGAAGTGGATGCAGCGATGGTCGGTCCAGTGGAGTTCGGTGGTGTGGCTGAAGGAGACGTGGGAGTTTGCGGAGAAGATGTGGTCAAGCGTTTGGCCGACAGAGTGGGTGGGTGTTGTGACGAGCTGTCTGAGTACGAGGTTGGCGAGGTTGGCGATAAGGGGGATGAGATGGTGTTGTTGTCGCTCTAGAGGTGGAAGTTCAAGTCCCCGAGGAGGATTTAGTCTGTGGATGCCAGGGCGTGCGATGGAGTTGCTGAAGTGTGGTCATGGTCCGGGGGTCAGAGGACGAGGGTTCCTCTGAGGGTGGTGTTGGGATCGGTGTGGATCTGGAAGTGCAGGTATTCGGCTGTGCTGAGGGTGTCGTCGGTGCTGGTCGAGACTCTGATAGTGTTCCTGTAGACAATGGCGATTCCTCCTCCTGTTCTGTTGGTTCGGTCTCTGCGGGTGATCTTGTAGCAATCAGGGATGGCTATGGCGATGTTAGGTGCCGAGGAGGGGTTCATCCAGGTCTCAGTCAGGAAGGCGACCTCTGGGGCGGTGGAGTCGAGTAGATCCCAGAGTTCAACGGCGTGTTTGCGGGCGGAATGGGTGTTGAGTAAAATGCATCTGAGGTGGTTGCGTCCTTTCTCAGTGGGTGGATTGGCGGATCGGATGCTGGTGAAGCTGCAGTTCCGGCAGGAGAAGGGTCCTTGTATGTGTTTCGGGGCCAGTAAGCAGGTGTGTGGTCGTCCAGAGTTGACTGCTTGGAGGGTGCTGGCATCATAGCGGTGTCGGGTGTCATGGCGTTCGCGGGGCCAGGGGGTCTGGCGCAGGGCACGATCCAGGCGTGGACGGGCTTGACTTAGGCGCACTTTCGGCACGCCAGCGGAGCGCCCGCTGCACGCGGCCGCCATATAAGGGGAGGTGGGAGAGAGGAGCAGTTGGGAGGCGGAAGCGGGTGGCGAATGGGCAACCAGTGGGGCCGGCAACAGGGGATGCAGCGGCGGGAACAGGGGCACAGAGGAAAAGCACGGGGGAAACGAAGGAAAGCACAAGGCAGCAAAACAACGCAACCAAAAATAGAATACAGAATTAGACAAGGGAGAAAAATAAAATAACAGAGCAAAATACGGCAGTACCGGACTACAGAGGCCGAGGGGCCTTGAACCTGCGGCAGCGGCAGTGACAGGCAACAGATGCACACAGACTCACTGGTGGTGCTGTGCCACAAGAGGGAGCAACGTGCCTAAAGACAGGGTCAAGGGTCGCTCTCCTCACCGCGCAGCAGCCGCCATATAAGGGGAGGTGGGAGGGAGGAGCAGCTGGGAGGCGGGAGTGGGGCGGCGAATTGCCGACCAGGAGGGGCGGGGACGCAGCGGCAGGAAGGGGGCACAGAGAAAAAACAAGGTCGAAAGCGAAGGAAAGCACAAGGCAGCAAAACAGCACAATCAAAAATAGACAAGGCAGCAATACAGAATTAGACAAGGGAGTAAAATAAAACAACAGAGCAAAATACAGCAGTACTGGACTACCGAGGCCGAGGGGCCTCAAACCTGCGGCAGCGGCGGTGACAGGCAGCAGATGCACACACACTCATTGGTGGAGCTGTGCTGCAAGGGGGAGCGACCTACCTGAAGACAGGGTCAAGGTTAAAGGGACCCCTGTAGTCACACTTGCCTCAAGGTGTGTACTTTGCCGTACACCTAAAGATGTCCATTCCTCTTCCGCCGACGATGTCAGGGAAGAGGAGCCCAAATCCTGCCCTGAAGAATGCCAGGGACTCACTTGTGCCAATGGCAGAAACATGTTGACGACAAAAGTTGTTCCCCTAATCCTCGCATGCTAGTTTTTAACACCAAGTAATACCCTACAATTAAATGTAATTTGGGGTTCAAAATCTGGCTTTCTTACTTGACCAAATTGTGTGATCCTACACAATCAGTTTACTTAACTGTGCCTTGATTATTTGTTTTTGCTCATACTTTTTATTGAACATTTTGAACATTTTCAATTAAGAACAACGAAGTACAATATGACTGCTGGAGACCAACATGATATGACATATGACCAACTGGCACCCAGCTAGTACATATAGGGTGACACAAGTGTAATATTGCAAGAAAATAAAAAGTCACACAGTGGGTGATTAGGTGCGCTCAGAGGTCATCCATGGCTTGGCATGTCTCAAAACAAATAAGAAAGAGAATAACAGAAAGAAAACAAAAATAACAAGTCCTGGTCAGGGCTGTTTGAGTGAGTTTGGGGGTAGGAACACTGCCCCGCAAAAGGGCATAAGAGGAAATTATTATTAGTGAGTGGAGGGGGATTTCAAGCACCTGGTGGAAACTTCGAAGGGGTGTCTGTCAAAGAGCTGTAAGGCTGACAGCCTGGGAGGATTCAAACATGTATGTTCCAAAGCACTTAACTATTGGAACAGTGGCCGCCAAACATGCTGAAATGTGGCCTTGGTTACTCAGACTGTGGGAGAGTTGTTCCATTGCCAGTACATGACACTGATGAGTGAATCACGGAGCAATGGAAGGGGCATAAGTCTTTTTCCATGCTACTGCGACAAATTGCTGAGCAGCTTAGAGCATGTGGTTAATGAGCTTCCAGTCAGCATGGTTCATTGCTTCTAATGTGATGGGCCATTCTCCAAGGACAACCATGACATAGGAAGCAGGAAGTGGATATCTTATAGTGGCTTTAATGTGTCCAAGGATTTCTTTCCAGTAAGTACATGACCACCATATGTGACAACAGTAGCCTACTGCTAAGCCAGAGAGCCAGCAAAGGGAAGACGTGAATCAGTATTTAGTGGAGAGGCGAGCCGGTGTTTAATACCAGTGGTACATGAGCTTGCACGCTGTTTCTCTGAGGGATAGGCTTTGATAAGTTTTGAGTATATCCAGCCAAAGGGTGTCCCATTGCTTAAGCGACCTCAAGCAACATAGTGCCAACATCGGCCCAGACCCCAACCTGCTCACTACAACTTCCCAAATACCAGACACCACACAATGTTTTTTGTTGGAGAAAGTTGTTGCAGCTTTATTTGCATAAACATTATGCCAACAAGTTGGTTTATCTTACATGCGATCCAGGGCCAGGCCGCCCCTCGCGACCTGCCCACCTGATGAGCCATAAACCCCCCATGGTGTTAGCCGCGGGGGCGTTGTCAATATTAGGGGAAGGTCTAACCCCCTCCCCCCGGTGGACCTCCAGTCCACCCCTTACTCACGTCCCTCCCCCTACGGGGGGGCGGAGCGTTGCAGGCAACCCCCGGTTGCTCAGGTCCATAACCGCCCGAAGGACTAACGGGGCGCTGTCACTCCTCCAGGATCCCACCGAGAATCTCCCTGGGGATAATTTGCTCTCGCACCCTTACTGTGCTCCTGTAGAGGGTACCCTTCTGTACCTTCCTGCGTTGGATCGCCCTGTAACTCCTCCATGGCTCTGGGTGTGGCCGCCGCCGCCGCCCCAGAGCCCCCCCCCACCTTCTAGAGTTCTTTCTTTACGACCTGCTGCTACTAGTGCTTCCGCTGACTCTATCAGGATGAGGGCCATCCCCACTTCGGATAGGTGTATACCATCTTCGTCAAAGCACCCTGTGCATTCTGCATGTAGCAACCCCTGTCTTATTATACGAAATCCACGTTGCTCTGTGCATTTGTGCATAGCGACTCCAGGTCGCACAACAACGGCACATCAAAATTGAGGTCTGTGCCTAAACCTGCCTCTTAAGGACGTATGTAATACTTGTAGCAACTTGATTCTCAATGCCCCACTTGTTTTATGTGTTCCACTGGCAAGCCTGCCTGGAAAGCCGAAGTTGATGCCCCTATTCTAGAGGCGTGGCTGCAAAAGCGCTTGCCCTGGACCTCGTTGCTTGCGAATTCCAAACACACCTCCATTATGCGCTGTACTTGGTATTTGGTCAAAGGGTCCCATCAGAAGGCACCAGGAAGCCCCTCGCCTGTGGGGGCGCAGCGCCAGGTATCTCGCAACTAGGCGCACTGAGCAGTACTTGGCACTTCCAACCTGTTTAACAAATAACTTTTCTTGCCCCTTCCTGGTCCGTTTTAGATCTCCTGAACCTTAGAGTCAGGACCTCGCCTGTCAGGACAGCATCCCGTCTGCACCCGGCTACTCCTGATGTGTCCTGGTTGGAACTCGCCACTAGCTCCCCCATTCTAAATGTACCACAGAAAGTCAGCGCAAAAGTTGCTGAAAATACCTGCTTAAAAATCGGAGTGAGTGGCCCTCTAGACCCAGTGACCTGCAGCCTGTTCATCCGGAGGCCTCCCTCGGCTCAGGCAAGGACATGTCCTTTCCACCTCTGGACAGCTGTGCTGTCCAGCAACCAAAATACCCTATCGGTTCTGCCGCTTCACAGGACTGTGAACTGTTTCAGTAATGTCCCTGAACCTCTCAACTATCCCTGCAAACTGATCTTAGGAGATGTCCCTATTAGTGCTCCATCCCCTCCATTTCAGCACTGACAAGGCCAATCGCACCCTCCTGTGAATGGCTCACTCGCGCACCCTGCACAAAGCCAGGCCTATCTATGTGTAGCCCATAACCTTGCATTTATTCCAGATAGTGTGTCAGGGTTCTGTTGAAACATAGTTTGCTTGACTGCCGAGTGCGCATTGCTCTGTCACGGATATGAATTTTTCTCTACTCCGTTTCCGGCTGCCAATCTGCTGACCTTGCCCGCCCCATCCCTGGGCGAACTAAAGGCCTATACTGCTATCCATATGAGCAGCTGCTGTTGCTAATGATAGTCCCCTACAGAACTGGTAAACTAGATGCTGTACCGTATTATTTACACATGGTGCAGCACCCCTTGGCCCATCAGATCAACTTATACAAACCCAGGAGCACCTGAGCTGGCTACCCCAGTTCCATGCTGCACACGCCTTACCCTAAGGAACTCTAACCAATGGAGCAAACGTCCCACAGAACTGACCCATTTGTATCCCACAGCAGAGTGTCAAAAGAAGCGAACAAGGCCCCCTCACGGCTAAAAGGATGCCCGGGGCTGCAGGCAATTGTCCCTCATGATCTTGGCAGGCCCTAGCTGTGCTTACGGAAATCCAGACTTGACAATACCGTAGCCTCTGACCAACTGGACAGGCCCTCTCCCCTGTTGTGCGCAAACCCTATAGTGTGACATAAGTGCTGGCTTTCAGATAATTTCTGGAGAAGACCCCTGTGCCCTCCCTACTGAAAACCATATCAGTCTTCTGCCCATCTACCCTTGTGTTTACCACTCCTATCACCTATGAGCTGAGGCCAGCAGTTGCATGAGGTACTTGAGCACAACTGGGGCTGATGTGTAATGGGGGCATGGTAATTGCCCAACCGCTACACTTAACACTGCTTCTACTCGCCCCTGCAAGAAGTCAGAACCAGGTTGTCACCTTGCCCCCCCAGAGCACTTAACCAGGAACAGCATTCAGGCTACGAGTCCGGAGCACCCCTGGCCATTCCTGCTTCCGTTCCCACCTGACCTTCTCAGAGTGGTGCCTGTGTACTTGATCCTATTGTCCAGTTCATTGCCCATGCATTACTACCATGGGGTGTAACCTGCGCCCCCCACAACAGGGACAGTCCTGACACCTGGGGAGAAACAGGGAATCCCAGACCCTAGCACACTGCCCCCAGTGTGCGATGACCCTTATAACTGTTGACAGTTCTGGTGGACCCCCCATGTGAGTAGGGCGGTTCTCCAGCGTGGTTCCTGCATTTGAGACATAAAACATCCATTAGAAGCCCTGCCCCCCCCTCCATATAGCAATATGGCTTCTCTACAATAAGACAGGTCCATCAAAGCACTCCCACGTCACCGAGGCCAAGCCTGTTTGTTCGTTACGAGAACTATTTTGCCCACAATACATTCCCATAAGGAGTTTGGTGGGGCACATACTTGCGTACCTCCAGCGCCTGCTGCAGAAGTGCAGTGTCTTGAAACTAAGTCAAATATCCACAAGCTAAGTCTGCTAATGACCCTTGCACAAAGGGGTGTGTGATATAGTCACATAACCCGTCTCCTTACAATTCTCATAAACACCTCCTCCCCCCAGGCATTCAAAACTGACCTCAGAGTTCTCCTCCTTCAAAGACATTTCCAAATTTAATTCATGCCTTCTCTATTACATGCAGGAATACCTTTTATTATAGAGAATTCTATTTTCCTTGACTATGGAAGTGTCTTTCCAGTGTGTTCTTGTGGTTTGAGAGTCTGCCCTATATTGCAGTAGTATCCTTCTACCTGAGCTTGGTACTCTATTGTAACGATCACATATTCCTCTTGTGACACCCTGTTTGCTAACTCTTACCTTGTGTTTGCTTACTGTACATGCACAAGTGCCACCATTGCCTATGTAACGTTAGTTCTTGTGTTTGAGTGCCTGCCATGTCTTGCAGTATTTTACCTCTACTTGTACTTTGAAGTCTCTTCACACCCCAATGATCATCAGCAACACCTGGATGCGCAGCAGTGGCCCACCTGACACCGGGGCTGCCATGCCACAGAACATTGGCCCGCCGGTGCAGCCCGAGGCTGCCGCAGAAGAGGTGCTGGATCAGCACCGGATTGGATGGACGCCCATAGCATCCAGCAGCCTAGCAACATCACAACCCGGCTGCGGGCCCTAGACCCATGTCGCCCTAGCCCCAATACTAAGAATCAGTCTACCCACAATACACACGTAGGCTGCTGCCCTTCCTGTCTAGACATTCACCCTCTTCTTCCCTGTAGTAATTGTACACAAACACGGCTGTGGCATACAGCCACATAAGCATGTGCTGCTTTGCATTCCAGGTGGTAGCCTCCCCTCACAGGTGTCTGAGTTGTCTGCTGCGCCACCGTATCATTTCACCTATAGTGGATTACCGCCAGGGATGATTGTGGCTAAAGACAAAGCCTCTTGGACCCTTTCTCCAAAGCTGTTGCCTGTGTCCCTGAACTGTAGGTTCCTCGGAGGGGGAACAGGTTCCTCACTGCTCTGGGAAACCCGATATAAATGGCTCTTGATGTCCCTGTTTTTCTTGTTTGCAACCCATGCTTAATTGGGCTGAAAACACGGGGTTGGGGCCTATAAAGCGGGCGTGGCCTATGTAGTTGTGGGCGCGGCTTTAACACGTACCTAAGAAACTGTGGTTAGCTAATGTGCCGCCCATCTAGCTGTTACTTTCATTGTAAATCGATGTATGATTTAACCAGGAACATAATACCTACACAAGTAAGGACTGTTGGCTTTGTCAATGATCGTTAGTTGCATACGCTAAAACGCAGCACACAAGACCCAGCAGCAGACCCGGGTGTTTCATTTAAGAGGTTGTTGACACCTGTTTACCCGTGGTCAGTCCAGTGAACTTCCATGAGGCGTGGCCCTACATCCTCCTCTGACTGATTGCCTGCATGGGCATAAAGCAAGACGTCAAAACCCAGACCCCTCCCCTCATACACATCACATCAAGTAACGAGGTGGCTGGACGGGTTAGAAGAAAAGGCATAAAATTAATCACACGGTGTTGAGTTATATTATCTCTTGCATCCGTATAATTGTCACGAGACATCCCCCAAACACACGGACTAAGTAAGAAGGCATGCACTGCCCTCCCGCAACAGGCCAACCCCCATTGCTTACCGCGTGTCCTGCTATACCTGCTACAGATCCAGCTCCAACGGTCCTCCCTGTGGTGTAAATCTTAGCCAACCGACACTCTGAAATCAGAAAACTATGTTAGCCCCAAACCACAACTGTTTTCGTTATCGCAGGCCCACTGACCCCAGTGCGGCAAGACATGTTTACCCATGATAGTTCCTTCCATGATGCGTGCCCCGACACCCTCCTCTTGATGATGACCTGAATGGACATAAAGTAAGACGTAAATGTCCCCACCCCCGCGCCACCTACACCACAAACCATGCACCGGTGAATTGGACGGGCAAGAAGATGCAGACAAAATGACATGTTCAGTGTTTTTTCAACTAATGCAATCGTATCATTGATACATTATAACATTACATGCGTACCTACCAACGCTTCACATTTCAACAACCTATTCCAAAGTCCTATGAAACTTGGTTCTCTGTAAAGTGCACTGACACCCTGGGTTAACGTGCCCCAAGGAATTTTAGAAAACGTGCCACCTTATGGTAATTGTCATCCTTATCAGGGCCCAACCCTTGACCTTTAAAATCGTCTACCCCCACAAGCACTGGACTTGCAATAGCGCTATTGCTCATGGAGCCACTGCGGTACAAAAGGGGGTGGTGATGGACGGAGCATCTGAATCAATCAAGCACTCACACCCAGTCAAAAGATCTGGGTTTAATCCATCACCGTTCTTTAGCCCACTCTGCCACCCCAGTTCAGACATGGCTATATGCAAATCAGTCTGACCCTGTGCCTCATGGGAACAGTCCAGCCCGAACTGCCAAGCCATGTCTTCCCTGGACCGGAAACAAGCTTCCAAGGACCGGTTTCTGGCATTCCAGCCGTCTTCAGCCCGGCTTGCTTGAATCCAGTGGCAAAGTGAGCAAGGAACTCACGTCTGAGCATACCATGCCACACTTATGGCGGCCAAAAGCCGTACAAAAGGGGGTAGTGATGGACGGAGCATCTGAATCAATCAAACACTCACACCCAGTCAAAACATCTGGGTTTAATCCATCACCGTTCTTTAGCCCACTCTGCCACCCCAGTTCAGACATGGCTATATGCAAATCAGTCTGACCCTGTGCCTCATGGGAACAGTCCAGCCCGAACTGCCAAGCCATGCCTTCCCTGGACCGGATTCAAGCTTCCTAGGACTGGTTTCTGGCATTACAGCCGTCTTCAGCCAGGCTTGCTTGAATCTAGTGGCAAAGTGAGCAAGGGACTCAAGTCTGAGCATACCCTGCCAACTTATGGCGAACAAAGCGGTACAGAAGGGGGTGGTGATGGACGGAGCATCTGAACCAATCAAACACTCACACCCAGTCAACAGATCTGGGTTTAATCCATCACCGTTCTCTAGCCCACTCTGCCACCCCAGTTCAGACATGGCCATATGCAAATCAGTATGACCCTGTACCTCATGGGAACAGTCCAGCTCGAACTGCCAAACCATGCCTTCCTTGGACCAGATTCAAGCTTCCTAGGACTGGTTTCTGGCATTACAGCCGTCTTCAGCCAGGCTTGCTTGAATCTAGTGGCAAAGTGAGCAAGGGACTCAAGTCTGAGCATACCCTGCCAACTTATGGCGAACAAAGCAGTACAGAATGGGGTGGTGATGGACGAAGCATCTGAACCAATCAAACACTCGCACCCAGTCAACAGATCTGGGTTTAATCTATCACCGTTCTTTAGCCCATTCTGCCACCCCAGTTCAGACATGGCTATAAGCAAATCAGTCTGACCCTGTGCCTCATGGGAACAGTCCAGCCCGAACTGCCAAGCCATGCCTTCCCTGGACCGGATTCAAGCTTCCTAGGACCGGTTTCTGGCATTACAGCCGTCTTCAGCCAGGTTTGCTTGAAGCCAGTGGCAAAGTGAGCAAGGGACTCACGTCTGAGCATACCCTGCCAACTTATGGCGAACAAAGCGGTACAGAAGGGGGTGGTGATGGACAGAGCATCTGAACCAATCAAACACTCACACCCAGTCAACAGATCTAGGTTTAATCCATCACCGTTCTCTAGCCCACTCTGCCACCCCAGTTCAGACATGGCCATATGCAAATCAGTATGACCCTGTACCTCATGGGAACAGTCCAGCTCGAACTGCCAAGCCATGCCTTCCTTGGACCGGATTCAAGCTTCCTAGGACCGGTTTCTGGCATTACAGCCGTCTTCAGCCAGGCCTCTTTGTATCACCTTCCAAAGAAGCACAGGGCTCGCTGTTTACCATCCCATGTGAACAGTAGGGTGAAGGGGTGTCCCAATTGATACTGAATGCCCATCTCTCTTTGCTTGTTGGTGATCAGCCTGAAGTTGCGTCGTTGATGCAGCGGATCGTTTGCAGGAGCTCGGCAGTGAAGGCCATGATGTTGTTTCCTTCTGCCCCTCTGGGGACACCTCTGATGCGAGTTTTGTTCCACTGGCTCCTCCTTTCTAGGTACTCTTGTTTAGTTTGCAGTTTTCTTTGTTGGTATTTAAGTGCTGCCACATCATCTCTTGGTCTTCAGAGTGAGAACCAACCATTCTTTCCAATTCATCCACCCAGTCCCCGATCTCTGAGACATACTGCTGAATGTCCATGAGACACGACTTGAAGTCCTTCTTAAGTGAGCCATTTTCAGAACAAATCTCCTTCAGGAAACGCTCCATGTAGTCCTGTGAGACAGGTATTCTGGATGAGCCCCCAGTCATGAGCGTAGAGGGGTGACCAGCGCCTTTAAGTCCGCTGGGAGGCCTTGCTCCAAAGAGAGGTCACTGGGTTGTCCTTAGCGGTTTTGAGGCACGCCATTGTGTGTGAGCATTGGGACAGCAAATGCTGAGAGTCAAAGTTAGGCCTGGGCTTCTCTCCTGCTTTAATTGAGACTAAGCCTAACTCGGCTGGTGCAGCTCATGATTTGCCCTGCTGGTGAGTGTAGGCTTGATAGTGATCCGGCGCAGGGCAAGCAGAGGACAGTGCATATGCGTACCGCTGTCCCTTCACATGTCAAGTAGGATCAGTTGGAGAGTCCATAGGATGCCGTCCCACCGCAAGGGCATAACTTTCTTCTGATACAGAGGGAGCCAGACCAGGGGTGCAAAGGGCACCACAGTCTCTACGCAGCCACTCTCATCAGGCCCACTCTTGGCAATGCCGTTCCTGTGGTCAGCACTGCCCCAACGCAGTAATCCTCTCAGCCCAGGCTAGTCCCCATCTCCTAGGCCATAGACGCTCGTGGGGCAATGTGCTCAAAAGGAGGAAGGCCAGTGGACGACCACCGCGAGAAGTCAGAGAAACTTGTCCTTCATCAGGAAGGGGCAGGTGTCATGCAGGTAGGGCAAGTCACAGGTGCCAGCTTCAGGATGTGAAATATAAAAACCTCAGGCATGGCTTGATAGAAAACACTATTGTTCCACATACAACAATATTGGGCACATATACTGTGTGCGTTGCAAAATGACAACGCTTGGTTCAGTTAGGGCAGTGTTGTCAGGGTATAGGATGTGAAGAAAAGATCATGCTTGGGGGGCGGAGCTTGCCGGCGATGTAATGGCCGCCTGAGCCTTGAGCTCCACCACGTAGGACACACTATCCTTCAATATCCTGCCTCATTTGCAACCACAGGGGGTAAATACAGTGCCTCTGTAAGGAGCGAAGCAGCGCGACTGCCGGTGAAGCAGCGAGGGCTCTCCACGGTGACCGGACCCGGAACATCAGTGAGCCGGGAGTGGAGCGGTGGGAAGCCGCGAGGCAGCAGTCTGTGGTTGGCGACTGGTCCGAGCTGCGTCGCTTTGCATGCAGCGTGGGCTCTAGGCCTGACCCGGGGGCTGCCAGGACGCTTGGTGGCGGATGCGCTGGAGAACTTCAGAGCGCCTCTCGCCTCTCCCTATTGAACGTCGACACGAAGACATATGCCAAGGTGCTGGCGACTCGTCTGGCGCTTCTTGCTCCGATGCTGGTAGCACCGGAGCAGGCGGGATTCATCCCGGACAGGAACCTTACATACAACATTTGCACGATTTTCGGCGCAATGCAGCATGTCAGGCAGGATGTTAGAGCAGTGGCGGTGTTTCTAGATATGGAGAAGGCCTTCGACTCAGTGGAATGGCTCTTCATGAAGCAAGTTTTATCTAGGATGGGGCTGGGGGCACCGTTTTTGCAAATGATTGGAACCCTGTACAATAGACCCACGGCGAGGGTTCGCCTGGGCAACCTGGTTACAAACCCCTTTCATATAGGCAGAGGGACCCGCCAGGGGTGTCCTCTGTCTCCTCTACTGTATGCCCTAGTGGCGGAGCCATTAGCCTGCGCTCTGCGGGAATACCATGGACAGGAAGGTATTGGCTTCCCTTTCCAACAAGATTGTTGTCTCCATGTATGCGGATGACACTTTACTATATGTCCGTGAGCCAGAAAAGAATTTGGGGGCGGTGCTGCGTGAGGTTGTGCACTTTGGTGTGCTTTCTGGCCTTAGAGTTAATTGGACGAAGTCCCTAGTCTTTCCGCTTACCCCCTTTACGCAGGAGTTTGAAGTGGAATACCCCCTGCAGTGGACGACGGAGTCAATTAGGTACTTGGGTATACGTCTGCACACAGACTCCGACATAGTGTTCAGAGAGAACTACGGCGTGGCCGTTAGTTAATTGGAGTATGATGTGGACGTTTGGTGTAAACTGCCCCTTTCCCTGCTAGGTTGTGTATCGGTCATGAAAATGGTGGTGCTCCCGAGAATGTTGTTCCTGTTTACCAATCTTCCCATAGTGTTACCCTGCACATTCTTTCACAGACTGAATCAAATTATGGTAAAATTCACTTGGGCGGGCAAACAGCCATGGGTGAAATGGAAGACACTCACTCTACCGTACAGCATGGGAGGCCTGGGAGCCCCAGATTTAGAACTCTACTACAGGGTGGCACAGGGGGCGCATCTACACGCTTGGGTGCATGGTAACCCACATATCCCGCATTTACGCATGGAGAAACTGTTTGCCGACCTACTCCCCTTACCAGCGACGATAATTAAAGCAGTAGACCGCAGAACGGGGATACTAGACTCCTTGGCATCTACCAGCCACGCTTGGCATAGCCTCTTGCAGAACCAGGGAAGGGCATTGTTATACTCACCGTGTATGCCGGTGGAATGGGCACGCTGGCTGACCCCCTGCAGAGATAAGGGAGTGATTGAAGCTCTGCACAAGCTTAATATCCTTAAGGCAGTAGATCTGATTCAGTATGAGAGGGCCAAAACCTGGGAGCAGGTCCGTGAAACTGGGGGAACAGATACACTACTGCAACGCTTCCAATTCTATAGGGTACGCAGGGCCCTCCTAGAACAGCTGGGAGATGACCTCGCGGAGCCCCTGGAGGTCCCCGAGCTAACCTACGTGATAAAGTCTGAGACTCCTCGTAAGCTAGTAACCAAACTATACAGAATTGCCATGTCCCATAGGGAGAATCAATACACAGCTGCGAGACTGGCCTGGCAGAGAGACTTGCAGATGTCCATTGATGATATGTGGCAGTACTGCTGCGAGAATACCAGGCGTATATCCCTTAATGGTAAACATAGGCTGATCCACTTTAAATTTCTGAATAGGGTATATTACACCCCTGAAGGTTTGCACAGATATGGCCTCCATGAGTCGGCGGAGTGCGAATGGTGTCACACGCTGGTGGCGGATTTTCTGCACCTAGCTTGGTTGTGCCCGAGAGTACAGACATTCTGGAGAGATGTCTTTGAGGAGCTAAGTAAAATTACAGAGGTTGAGTTGGATCCAGCTCCTGCGCTTCTAGGCTACACTAGACAGTTGCCCAGGTCATCGCGCAGATTGGTTGGCATGGTTATGCTAATGGCGAAACGAGAAGTAGCTTTGTGCTGGTTGAGGGGGCTGACTCCCACGGTTCAGCGCTGGATGCAGGACATGTTGTACTGCTGCACACAGTCTGAGAATTACAATGAGCTGCTACCACCTAGGAGCCGGCCGAAAAAAAATTGGGGGTTGTTTCAGACATATATAAATAACAGGGGGGGAGGAGGAGGATGAGCCCTGTGCAGGGGGGGAGGAAGTTACAAACGATGATGTTGTGAGGTGAAAGGCGTCCATCTGAGAAACTGCATGTTGATTGTCTGTGGGGGAGTTTTGCCTAATCAGTTTTAGTAAAAGGGAATGTAATGTTCACCGCCTGCCCGGTTGTCGGGTTGTTGGCTAAATGGCTGTGTCATTCCGGTGATAGGTGCTAGAGACATGTAGAATTGTCGTTCTGCTCTGTGTGTACGGGTGCGGGGAGGGGATTCGCTGATTGTTGAGAACTGTATTTTTCTTGATTTGTGAAACATAATAAAACAATTAATAAAAAATAAAAAATAAATCATGCTTAAAAATGATTTGTTTTCACAGATGTCAAAACAGTGATATAATCGAATGCACTAAACTTAAACCTAAACTCAAGTGTTTAAAAAATAATAATTTTTTATGTGAGAGACTTTATCATATTTTTACAGGACGTTTGCTGTGCCGTTTATATGCTGTGATGACTCATCGCTCCTTATGAATTTCCTGGCTTGCCCACCTCTGGAATTAAATTGCCCTAGTGTATACAGGGGTGTAGCTGTCAGTTGTGCAACAGTTACAGTGACAACGGAGCCCAGAGGGTAGAGAGCCCAGCACTCCCTTCACCAGGTGCGTATTCTTAAAAGACTGCCTGCTAAGTCTTAAAATTCCTTTTCCTAGTGCCAGGCGCCTGGGCCGTTTTTTAGGTCTCACTGAGCCAGTGCATGCGCTGTGTGCGAGACATTTAGTAGTGTGTTTTTAAAAGTGCTACAACAGGCTTCTGCTGGCCTAGTGCTTGCGGTCACGCGCACGTGCGCAGCCGCCAGCTTTCAGCGCCCGAGGCGCCATCTGGAGCTTGATTACTTTCACTTTTGCCATTTTGTTTTTCATCCTCACTTGCTCTTGTGGATCTTCTATATAGCCTCCTAGTTTCTCTTCTTGTCTTTTAAGGTAAGCACTCCATAAGAGAGCATGAATTTTCGAGCTGATTCTTTTGTGTATTTCTCGCCCCCCATTGTTCTGTCACACGTGTGTTTCTCCTGGTTACCTCAATGTTGCGCTTGCCTGTGAGTTTCTCACTGTTTCTTCTCCCACCCACACCCTCCATTTTGCTTCCCCCACCTGCGTTCTCCTTCTCTCTTGCTGGCTGCTGCTTCCCCCCATCGTATGGCTTCTCCCAACCCCGTGTTGCTTCCGCCCCGTTCCCACCCTCCTGTGTTGCTGATTTGCCCAACCCTGTGTTGCTTTCGAATGAACCGTGCCCTTCCCATGTTTCTTCCGTGGCCGCTCTTGCTTCCACACCCCATTGCTTTCACTCCCTCCCTCCCCATTTAAAAAACATTTTTTTTTACATGTTTCATTTTTATTTTAGTTACTGATCCTACTTGGATCGATAACTAAAAAGGAAAAAAATATCATCCATGTCATTTTGTAGGTGCATTCATGCATGCTTCCATCAATGCTTCTGTGGTTTTGTCATAGTTAGTCTAAGGTTCCATTTCATATGAAAACTTGACAATTCACTTTCACAACATCTGCTGAGTATGATTTGGACATCAGGAAACCACTTTTTAAACGCTGTATCGAAGCTGGCAAGTGTGTAAAAACAGCTGCGCTGTGTCGCACTGGCTGTATTATAAACTGATATCCCATTCAGGGAAGTCTGTGTAATGTGCTATAAAGTCATCAACAGTGCACATCAGTGGTAGGCACTCTGTGAGCAGCACTCACATGGTTCCTCCCACAGCACGTCCTACAAGTATACAGAGTAGATAGTTTATGGGTTGTACATAAAGCAGAAGAGTACACAGAGCTCTGGAGTTTGTCTGCTCCGTGCGTAATTAGCTTGTCCAGTCATGTTTCTAGCTTTTCATTCTGGGATGTGTAGGTCTGTTTATCATATTAGAAAATCAACTCTATAAGCCTCTGATTCCAAGATCATAATATGAGTAGATGCTATTTAATGTATGCTGCATAAAATATCACACCCTGGAGTTTGGAATTTATCGAGTGCAATAATAACACCTGTTCCAAGTTGTTGAGAAATACCATGCGAATTATAGTGCTTCACGCATTCAAATCAATGTATTACGGTAAATACTGCACTCTGTTCCCCTGCTAAATTCAGCTAGTTTTCTCCCACCGAAATTTAACAAATGGTGCAGTATTTAATGCACCCAGTAGTGACTGTGTATTGTAAATACCGCCCAAATAGGAATTCTGAGTCCTGCGCAAAAAAGGGGTTTGCGCATGGGTCAGAAAATACAGACCCACTCATAATCAAGTATCTGAATGCAAAGAAACAACATGGAGTGGACAAGCAACTCATGCTCATGGGTATGGCTAACGTTGCACCGCTACAACAAATAGAAGACTCCTTTTTTGAAAACTGTGTGTCCTTACTGCAATCAGCGAATTGGGGCTTCCTTATTTGAGGCTCCAGTCTTATTGTGGCTATAGGTATGGCGGAGGTCTACAATGGATTTGACACAAACCATTATCAAGGACTGTTGTAAATTAGATTATTATAAAAGAATTGGATGGTTACATTACGTAGAGGTCCATCTGAAAGCATTACGTAGAGGTCCATCTGAAAGCGTTAGGGATGGGAGAATTATTTCAGGACAGTGAGTCCTGCAAAAGGGTTTCAAAGGAAAGAATAACTGATTTATTCATTAAGAGATCAAAGTATGCCCGAAGAGAAAAGAAACGTATTCATCATTCCTCCATTCTTCATGATGTGGTACCACCAAGATCGGGGGAATGTTTTCAGTATTTTTCACGCATAAATAATGCACAACACAGATTTATCCGTTTGCGTTTCCGCGTGAACATGTTAATGTTAATGTCAACGGGAAGGGAGTTCCACAGTTTAGGGGCGAGATGTTTAAAAGAGCGGCCACCTATCCTGACTTTCCTAATGGGTGGAACAGTTGCCAGGCCAAGAGATTCAGATCTGAGAGATCGAGTGGGCTTATAGAAAAAAAGCAGTTTCTGAATGTAGTGGGCACCTACCGAGTGGAGTGCCTTATGGGCTAATGTAAGAGCCTTAAATGTAATCCGCTTCCTGACAGGAAGCCAGTGAAGGGAGAGAAGCAACTCCGATGCCCTAGCATGGCGGGGTAGGCCAAAAATGGCCCTTGCCGCAGAATTCTGGACTACCTGAAGTTTGTGCAGGAGGAAGTCTGGCAAACCAAGGTAGAGGACATTGGAGTAGTCGAGCCTGGAACAAATTAAGGCCTGTACCGTCAACTTCCTGTGGACCAAAGGAAGCAGAGGAAGGAATTTGCGCAGCATTTTTAACAGACCAAAACATGTACTGGTGAGACCTGTGATTTGGGATTTAAGTGAAAGGGTGTTGTCAATTTTAATCCCAAGGTTTTTAGCCACCGTGGAGGAAGAAGAAGGGGGTGACATACTCACCGGCCACCATTCCTGCCAAGGCGGGTCAACCTGACAGCCAAAGAAGAGCACCTCCGATTTGTCAGGGTTGCACTTGAGGCTGCTTCGCTGAAACCAGTCGAAGACAGCCCCAAGGCAGCCGCGGATGCTCTCCCCGTCGAACTCCGCACCCTTTTTACAAGTGAAGAGAAGCTGGGTGTCGTCAGCGTATGATATGATCTGGGCACCCAGAGACTCCGCCAGTACCGCCAATGGAGTCATAAAGATGTTAAAAAGGGTCGGGCTAAGCACCGACCCTTGTGGAACTCCGACATCCATCGGCGGCACCTCGGCAGAGTACGGGGGGCCCCAGACCACTTGTCGATGACCCGCTAGATAAGATCTCAACCAGCTCAGCACCATCCCTCTGAGACCGATCTCGTAAAGTCTCCCCAAGAGGGCCTCATGAGGGACGGTGTCGAAGGCCGCCGACAGATCCAACATCACCAGTATAGCTCTTCCACCTGAGTCAAGAGCTTCCTTGATGGCTTCATTTACTTCCAATAGAGCGGTCTCAGTGCTCAGATTGGAGCGGAAGCCTGACTGGGTGGGGTGGAGTAAGCCATGGTCTTCCAGGAAAGAGGAGAGCACAGAGTGGACGTGCTTCTCGACGATCTTAGCTAAACTAGGCAGGAGGGATATTGGTCTGTAGTTTACATATTTCTCCGGATCAAGGCCAGGTTTTTTCAAGAGTGGAACAACCATTGCCTTCTTCCAGGCCGGCGGGACAGTGCCACTTGTCAAGGATAGATTAAGAACAGGATTTATTAGCGTGTTCAGAATCTTGGCGTTGCTAGCTAGAAAGGTCGCCGGACAGGGGTCCAATGGAGAGCCTGATTTGATCCTAAGTAGGAGTTCCAGAGAGATAGACTCCGATAGAACTGGAAACTCAGATAAAACGGGGCTGGAATCAAATGAAGAGGACGAACATGATCCAGTTACTCCTGCGATACCCCCAAAATAAACATAAATTAGCAGACCTCTTACCCTGTCCCTGTAACAACTACGCAGTACAGTCAGATCTACACATTGTATTATTTTGCAAGACCTATACAGAGGAAAGGAAAACATTCATACTGCCAATCCTAAGGTACCACAATTTTAGGCAGTGCTGGGTGGCCATGTACTTTTTAAAATCTCTACTGGATCCATTTGTATACTGTTCTGTTGCCTCATTTTTTTGGGCTTGTCTTAGGAAGAAGAAAAAGGTGGGACGTCATTTTAGTAGCAACAACTAATTAATTAATTTTAAATTCTGAACTGCTTTTTTCATAAACGTTTTTATATGAATTTACCTGGATCACTGCAACTGTTTAATTCTTATTTTAAATGTGTATATATTGTGTTGGAATTTTTAGATAACTTGTGCTTTTATGATCCGTTTTAAAAAGATTGAATAAAGCTGTGTGACTGACAAATCTTGCAAACTCAAAGTGAATGATAAGGCTCGGTCGCTTAATGTAAGGAAATAGAAGGCAGACCAGTGAGCCTCAATGAAAATAAAAATTCAAGTGATCTGTGAATCTCATCAGCCTCTGCAACCAGAACCTTTAGGGGACACATATGTGATATGAAGGTTTCTCTCTAACCCAACACAGCCTGTGTATAGTTTATACATTATTTAGTCGTTATTGAACTTTTCGGGAAAACAACAAACAGGAAAATGTCCTGATGCTCTTTCACTTATTTTCATTCTGTAAGACTGTGATTCCAGGATACAGCCTGTGAATATTCTGTAATTGTTTCATTGCTGAGCAGCACAGAGATTAATATAACAGCCTTTGGCCAACCAGCTAACTGAACAGAAAGGGACCATGGTCTCTGAGGTAATGGGGAGCAGGTGTGGTTCCCCTTTAACCGAAGCTCTTTGTATGCAGGGCTCTAGACTAAGACCTACATTCACAAATCGGACCTTCTTGCCCCATTACTCAGTATTTATGGCACACATGCACTGAAAGTGGGAGTATTGTTCCCCTGAATGTGATGAGTTATACTTTCCAGCGCTTTAACTTAACTCAGTGTGGCTCTTTAACTTGTGGTCGAAACCTGCATTGTGCTCAAGTCGTATGCAGGCTGCGAGGCCCCAGAGCACTTCTTTTAAAGAACACTTGGAGGGTTGGGTGCCTGTCTCTCCATGCTCTGTCCCTACTTCTTGAAATGCTCCTTTCACCACTCCTCTTGCTCTTCTCAGATATCTCCTTCACTACGCTGTTACCACTCCCAAATATCTCCTTTTATCCCATCTTTTCTTCTGCTCAGACTTCTCCTTACCTGTCGCTCTTTTACTTTCCTTCTCTAAGTGACCATGAATTTTGCAGTTTGTCTAGCAACAGTAGTAACCCCCATAGAGTATGGTTTCTATATCACCAAATGCAGGTATCTGCAGGACCTGTTCACATCACATCACATGGCCCAGTCCATACATTTACAGATCCATACGTTGGTTACTTTTCATCTAAACAATCACCGGATTTCATTCACATTTGAAGACTGCTAAGTCAAGTTTGTGTTCCATTTTCCTAAATTAACCCACCGGAAGCCTCATTTGGAAGCAATTGTAAGGCAGGGCCAGGGGAAACAAGCATTGGCATAGCCAATAGTTCTCGCCTTTGGGACCTTATAAGTGTTTAGCCATGCAACAGTTGATGTTGTTGCACCAAGGATATTGTGCTGCATAACTAAATATTTATAAGGTCCCAAAAGCGAGACCTATTGGCCAATGCTTGTTACTCTTTTCTCAGGGTAGAGGATGGATGGGAGTCACTATCGAGGCGGGAGAGAGAGAAAGAGGAATGAGAAACTGTGAATAGAAATTAAGGGAGAAGAGAGAAACAAAACCAGACAGGGATGAGAGATAAAAATGGGAAGAAGAGAAAGGAAGAAGAAAATAAATAAATATGGAGAAGACAAGACAGGGGTAAAAAGGAGAGCTGAGTGATAGGAAAAGATGAAGAAAAAAATCTGAAGATAGGAGTGAAAGAGAGAAATAAGATAAAAGGAGATGAGGAGAGAAAGAGAGATGGTGAAGAAATAAGGATGTTGCAGAGAATAGGGGGACAAAGAAGGGTAACTGGGAGAGAATGGTAGACCAGATATATCTGTAATAGAGAAAAGGGAGGAAAAAGATTTTAAGGACTGCAAGATTAAAGGGGGTTTGGGGAGAGTGTGACAACAGAGCGCAAAGAGGTTTAAAGAGATTTGGGGTGAATGAAATGGGAAAGGAAATGGAGGGGTGGGTAAAGGGGAACAAGGAGAAAAAGAAGAAAAAGGCAGAAAGGGAGTAAACAGATTTAGAGGCAGATTTACAAGCCCCTTGCAACTCTTTTGCGCCGGAGTTGCATCACTTTTGTGGCGCAGCTGTGGCGTAAATAATGCAGCCAATTTACAACGTGACGCATCTAGGGAGATGCGGCACGTTGTAAAGCCCTGCATCACATTATACCTGCGTGAGGTATAATGTATGCAGGGTGGGCGTTCCCACGTAGGAAATCCTCATAAAAGTGCGCCACTTCTAGGACTCCACTGCTTCAAAACCATACGCCTGTTTGAAGCAGGCGTAAGGAGTGACACAGTACAGTAAGTATAGGCCTCAACCAGGCACGCAACACCCATTTGGCTCACGGGGCTTCAGCCCCCCCCGTCGTGTGTGTCAGCCCGGGCTGACACAGCTTCACGAGCTGGGGCTGGCGAGCATCTAATTGCAGCCGCACCCGAGTAGTTAACAGGTCTTTAAAAGACCATTTACTTGTAAATGAGGCTTTTGAGAAAGAAAACGCGACGCGGACCTGCTTACATATTGCAGCTCTCTTAGAATTAGGAAATGACGTGGGTTAGGCACGCTCTGACATAAAAGTGGACTTGTACATTTGGTGAGCTAAACACACAGTGACGATTTCCTCCTTGAATATGCAGCACATCTTAGTAAATATTTGATGGTGCTGTGGTTTCACTATAGTAGAAGGGCTGACATAGTTTCCTTCGGTAATTGTTTTGTCTTTGGGGCATTTTAATTGGAAGACGCGGGGGATAAGGTGTAAATAAATGACAGTATAATATGTGCTGTGCCTGCCAAAACATCACATGAGCGCAGGAATGTAAAACTTGCAATCTTAGTGGCTGTACTAGATGAGGCAAAGCCTTTGCATTCATATTATATGTGAAGTGTTTGAAGTGTTACCCGGGACATTATATTGGGAGTAAGAATAGTTCTTGTTTGCAGTCAGAGTGCTGCCACATGGGAATTATGGAATGTATTTCTGTATTTATTTTTCAATTTACTGAAGCATGAACCAGGCCCTGTTAGGCATCAGAGCTCTACTACCATTTACACAAGATGACATCATTGTGCCTTGGGGGCCTGTTTCTTGCTGTTGTTGTGCCCAGGCAGTTAAGTGTTTTCGAAAATAAAACTGCAACATCAAGGCCGCTTTTAGATGTCTGGGTCTAGATAGAACGTCACAGGCAGGACCCGGTGAATTGCCATCAGCGTCACCATAAGTGACGCAAGATATCTAAGGAGTGTCTGTAGCAGTGAGACATTCACTGAGATGAAGGGTGTCCATGCCCTGTACCTCAGTCGTGCACAACCAAGTTCACGAGGAGTGGACACGGTAGCAGTGGAATAGTAACATTTCTGAGTCTTCCACGCAGTGCTCAAACATTTCCCGCTCTGACATAACTGAGGGAATTCTCTTCTATAGCACACACTGCATATTAAGTCACATCTCGGCCGTTCTTATTTGTATAATAAAATATTTAAGAAAACATCGGCTGAGAGAAGCGACGTATTGATCTGTTAAAGGTTTTCGTAGTGCGCCCTGATGGGTTCGGCCTGGCTTGCTGACTCGTATGTGTATGTATTCACAAGGCTGGAAACAAAACGGTATGTGGAGGGTCAAGGGGAATGTTTCAAGACCTGTCTGCTCGCTCCCCTATATCAACGTACATAACACACAAAAGAGCAGATCAAGTCAGGGAAAGTGTGTGCCTACATCAGTACCAGTGCGGTACCGGTGAAGGGTGCGTGAAAAATGGGCTGTCAAAAGTTTAAGGCATTAATGTCGGAAGGCTGAAGCAATTCCCATCAGACCACCCATTTGGTGGAGTTTACGTCACGTGGGAACTGTTTATCATGCCATCCCAAATCCGCCCCAGTAATGCCAGTGCGGGAATGGATGTCAAAAGTACTGATCATAATTTACGTCTCTAAGTGATGTTGATGAAAAAAGTGCAGTGCTCAAATGGTGATGTTAAAATTGACTACCCGGACTTCAGGAAGCGTTTAAACAGAAGTCAAGTGTCAAAGATTAAAAAACGCTGGGTAGTAAGACTACCCACTAGCGCTGTGCAATATGGTCGACATGTTTCAGCCATAAGGGCATCTAGCCCGGCTTACTTCAGGACCGGTTAACAAAAATAGCTACTGCAACTACATGTAAAGGGTGTAGGTGAAGAGTATAAACATGTACTGACAAAGTTACATATACCAGGACTTTAAATACTTAGGTGTCCACTGGATGGAGAGAAATAATTCTTCTTCCTAACAAAAAACAAAAAGACACTATGTCAAACAACGCCAGATTGCACACACACACCAATACACACAACTGGGAACCGTGCATGCACACATGCATGAATAATTTGCATTCTGCATTTCTAAAGAGCATACTAGCTCCATCACACTGAGGCATTTCCTCAAAGTGATACTCACCCAGCTTTATGTGGGTGAAGACCTCACCTCACCCGGCAACCGCTCGGGGGAATGAGGCCCCGCTCTGTAGTGTAAAAAGGAAGAAAGTCACAGTAAGCACATAACTTTACTGTGCTTAAACCAATAGTTTTACACTAAAAACCCAACAGACGTGTGATAGTTACCCAACTGTCATAGTTATCAATGACACCTTCTCAAATTTGCATAGTGCGCATCAACATCGCACATCCTGGGATGTTTTACCCTTATGAAATCAGTGTCTCAGCACTGTTAAGTGCTACCAGATGGCTTACTTAAGAGTGGTGGTTGTATAGTAATTTGCGGTAAGAAACATCTTAACAGGCATTCTCTATCCATTACTCTCATATAAGGAATGAGACTAGTTTAATTGGCAACCAAAACATTGAGATAATGATATGGTATCCTAGTCAACTCTCATGCATAGGTAACAAGGACCTTTCAACAATGTGAGCTGCTCAGTTAGACAAAGTGAACCAATGAACTATCAGCCCCAACACGCAGTTATTATAATAGTGAGGGGCCATAAAGGCTCCCTTGAGTGTGGGTACCCTATTGTTGCAAGTCCCAGCCACAAAACAATCGCGAAATCGGCGTGGAAGCGCCGCGAGGCTCACCTAACCGTCGGTACCCCGGTTCTGGACCCGAACGGAAGTGGAGGTGGTAGGGAAAACGCCCTTCCTCTTAATATAGCCTTCATGCGGACGTTACAGGATCCCTCATCTCTCGACGAGATTCGCAAAATCGCGGGAGAGCCGCGAAATAGGACCGCTGTTTATTCGCGCATGCGTGGAGAGTGCGAGAACACAGCTCTCCCGCGCATGCGCGGTCCTCGCTATTCGTGGAGTCCCGGAGCAAAGTATTACACCGGCTGTTCCTCGCGGGATAAGAAGATGCTCCTTTATTATTAAAAGAAAAGTGAGCAACAGTGAGGACACGGTCACATGCCAAGGAGGAAAACGCCGCTCCTGGGACATGAGCTCAAAGTAGCCTCCTCATCCAGGTGTCAATATGTGACACTGCCCTGATGAAAAAGGGAGTAATCTAGTAGTGGGGGGATGATGTGGGGGTGCACAGTTGTCACTAGGCAGACTAACACCGATGGACGGAAATGGATAGTGGGCACCCATCCTTGATATAACATAGTGGGTGATAAATGTAACATAAGAATTGATACAGCAGAGGGCTCAAAGTAGAAGCCAGGTAGTGTCTCTAGTAGATAGAGGACTGTAATTGGAGCACTTGAATGATGAATCAAGTGACAAAATTCCAAAAGGAAGTATTTCGTTGAGACATTACCAACGAGAATGTAATTGTACTAGGGTGTCAGTGAAGCTAGACAGGAGGGTCACACACACAATTGAGTTGGGTGAGCTAAGAGATGTAAACTGGACTGCGTTTACATCCTGATTCAATAGACCCGCAACTAAAAAGTTGCTCTAGATACTGGAAACAAAACGGTATGTGGAGGGTCAAGGGGAATGTTTCAAGACCTGTCTGCTCGCTCCCCTATATCAACGTACATAACACACAAAAGAGCAGATCAAGTCAGGGAAAGTGTGTGCCTACATCAGTACCAGTGCGGTACCGGTGAAGGGTGCGTGAAAAATGGGCTGTCAAAAGTTTAAGGCATTAATGTCGGAAGGCTGAAGCAATTCCCATCAGACCACCCATTTGGTGGAGTTTACGTCACGTGGGAACTGTTTATCATGCCATCCCAAATCCGCCCCAGTAATGCCAGTGCGGGAATGGATGTCAAAAGTACTGATCATAATTTACGTCTCTAAGTGATGTTGATGAAAAAAGTGCAGTGCTCAAATGGTGATGTTAAAATTGACTACCTGGACTTCAGGAAGCGTTTAAACAGAAGTCAAGTGTCAAAGATTAAAAAACGCTGGGTAGTAAGACTACCCACTAGCGCTGTGCAATATGGTCGACATGTTTCAGCCATAAGGGCATCTAGCCCGGCTTTCTTCAGGACCGGTTAACAAAAATAGCTACTGCAACTACATGTAAAGGGTGTAGGTGAAGAGTATAAACATGTACTGACAAAGTTACATATACCAGGACTTTAAATACTTAGGTGTCCACTGGATGGAGAGAAATAATTCTTCTTCCTAACAAAAAACAAAAAGACACTATGTCAAACAACGCCAGATTGCACACACACACCAATACACACAACTGGGAACCGTGCATGCACACATGCATGAATAATTTGCATTCTGCATTTCTAAAGAGCATACTAGCTCCATCACACTGAGGCATTTCCTCAAAGTGATACTCACCCAGCTTTATGTGGGTGAAGACCTCACCTCACCCGGCAACCGCTCGGGGGAATGAGGCCCCGCTCTGTAGTGTAAAAAGGAAGAAAGTCACAGTAAGCACATGACTTTACTGTGCTTAAACCAATAGTTTTACACTAAAAACCCAACAGACGTGTGATAGTTACCCAACTGTCATAGTTATCAATGACACCTTCTCAAATTTGCATAGTGCGCATCAACATCGCACATCCTGGGATGTTTTACCCTTATGAAATCAGTGTCTCAGCACTGTTAAGTGCTACCAGATGGCTTACTTAAGAGTGGTGGTTGTATAGTAATTTGCGGTAAGAAACATCTTAACAGGCATTCTCTATCCATTACTCTCATATAAGGAATGAGACTAGTTTAATTGGCAACCAAAACATTGAGATAATGATATGGTATCCTAGTCAACTCTCATGCATAGGTAACAAGGACCTTTCAACAATGTGAGCTGCTCAGTTAGACAAAGTGAACCAATGAACTATCAGCCCCAACACGCAGTTATTATAATAGTGAGGGGCCATAAAGGCTCCCTTGAGTGTGGGTACCCTATTGTTGCAAGTCCCAGCCACAAAACAATCGCGAAATCGGCGTGGAAGCGCCGCGAGGCTCACCTAACCGTCGGTACCCCGGTTCTGGACCCGAACGGAAGTGGAGGTGGTAGGGAAAACGCCCTTCCTCTTAATATAGCCTTCATGCGGACGTTACAGGATCCCTCATCTCTCGACGAGATTCGCAAAATCGCGGGAGAGCCGCGAAATAGTACCGCTGTTTATTCGCGCATGCGTGGAGAGTGCGAGAACACAGCTCTCCCGCGCATGCGCGGTCCTCGCTATTCGTGGAGTCCCGGAGCAAAGTATTACACCGGCTGTTCCTCGCGGGATAAGAAGATGCTCCTTTATTATTAAAAGAAAAGTGAGCAACAGTGAGGACACGGTCACATGCCAAGGAGGAAAACGCCGCTCCTGGGACATGAGCTCGAAGTAGCCTCCTCATCCAGGTGTCAATATGTGACACTGCCCTGATGAAAAAGGGAGTAATCTAGTAGTGGGGGGATGATGTGGGGGTGCACAGTTGTCACTAGGCAGACTAGCACCGATGGACGGAAATGGATAGTGGGCACCCATCCTTGATATAACATAGTGGGTGATAAATGTAACATAAGAATTGATACAGCAGAGGGCTCAAAGTAGAAGCCAGGTAGTGTCTCTAGTAGATAGAGGACTGTAATTGGAGCACTTGAATGATGAATCAAGTGACAAAATTCCAAAAGGAAGTATTTCGTTGAGACATTACCAAAAGTAAAAGTCCTGGTATATGTAACTTTGTCAGTACATGTTTATACTCTTCACCTACACCCTTTACATGTAGTTGCAGTAGCTATTTTTGTTAACCGGTCCTGAAGAAAGCCGGGCTAGATGCCCTTATGGCTGAAACATGTCGACCATATTGCACAGCGCTAGTGGGTAGTCTTACTACCCAGCGTTTTTTAATCTTTGACACTTGACTTCTGTTTAAACGCTTCCTGAAGTCCGGGTAGTCAATTTTAACATCACCATTTGAGCACTGCACTTTTTTCATCAACATCACTTAGAGACGTAAATTATGATCAGTACTTTTGACATCCATTCCCGCACTGGCATTACTGGGGCGGATTTGGGATGGCATGATAAACAGTTCCCACGTGACGTAAACTCCACCAAATGGGTGGTCTGATGGGAATTGCTTCAGCCTTCCGACATTAATGCCTTAAACTTTTGACAGCCCATTTTTCACGCACCCTTCACCGGTACCGCACTGGTACTGATGTAGGCACACACTTTCCCTGACTTGATCTGCTCTTTTGTGTGTTATGTATTCACAAGGCCCCATGGCAGCAGAAGGAGCCTTGTATGTCACCTGAACATGATATAAGGACATTGGCATTGAAAGAGAGCTCTCCCTGTAGGAGAAATTGACAAGTTAGCAGGGCTCATACATTGCCCTGCTTCTTCTCCCTATTGCTACGACTATCTACAGCACTCCAATGCCTTACTAAATAAATGCACAAAACAGAAGAGCTTTAAAATGAACTAAACAAAGATTTCATGATATGATGTTCTCCTTTCTCATAAGGGGTCAGGTCATTCCATATTGTGATTGAATGTGGTATCTCTCGCTGCTTGAATCCTGCCTACCTATCAGGCCACTTCTCACACATGCACTTCTACAAAGGGGACTCTTTGTGCGGGTCTTATGTGGGTCCGTAACACCAAAATATGTGTTTTTAGTGCCTTTTAAAGCAAGTTAAGTTGGACGGATAGCTCAGCAATTCTCTGAGAGAGTCCAGATCTTACTAACCGAGTTGATTGGCACTGTCACTCTCCTCAGAGCATCGCAACACTTCTTACTGAAGTAGCTGTGAGCGCTTTATATGTCAAGTCAAGTCAAGTCAAAACATTTATATAGCGCACTACATACCCAGAGGGTTTCAAGGCGCTTAGGAAGGGGAGGTGGATTATTTGTCAAAAATCCACGTTTTAAGCTGCTTTCTGAACGCTAGGTGGTTCTGGGTGAGGCGAAGGTAAGCGGGGAGTGAGTTCCATGTTTTGGCAGCCAGGTATGAGAAGGATCTGCCTCCCATGGTGGTCTTGTTGATGCGAGGAACAGTGGCGAAGGCTTGGCTGGAAGAGCGAAGTTGGCGGGAGGGGGTGTAGAAGGACAGTCGAGAGTTGAGGCAATCTGGTCCGATGTCGTAGAGTGATTTGTGTGCGTGGGTAAGCAGTCGGAAAGTGATCCTCTTATTGACGGGTAGCCAGTGGAGGTCTTTAAGGTGACCAGAGATGTGTTCGTTGCGTGGGATGTCTGATATGAGCCTGGCTGAGGCGTTTTGGATTCGTTGTAGTTTCTTCTGGAGTTTGGCGGTGGTACCTGCGTAGAGGGTGTTTCCGTAGTCCAGTCGGCTCGTGACTAGAGCGTGGGTGACTGTTTTCCTTGTTTCGGAGGGGATCCAGCGAAATGTTTTTCTGAGCATGCGAAGAATGTTAAAGCAGGAAGAGGATACGGCGCTGACTTGTCTGTTCATTGAGAGTGAAGAATCAAGGATGACGCCAAGGTTCCGTGCGTGGTCTGTCGGGATGGGTGCATTTCCGAGAGCTTCCGGCCACCAGGAGTCGTCCCATGCAGAGGGGGATTTGCCTAAGA
The DNA here is from genome assembly GCF_964263255.1 of Lissotriton vulgaris. Classification (NCBI taxonomy): domain Eukaryota; kingdom Metazoa; phylum Chordata; class Amphibia; order Caudata; family Salamandridae; genus Lissotriton; species Lissotriton vulgaris. Next base: position 1,842,402,403 of record NC_141689.1, on the reverse strand, counting down.
TGAGGACTTCTGTTTTGTCTGAGTTCAGTTTCAGACGGCTTTGTTTCATCCATTCGGCGACTTCTTTCATTCCTTCGTGAAGGTTAGTTTTAGCGGTGCTGGGGTCCTTGGTGAGAGATAGGATCAGTTGAGTGTCATCTGCGTAGGAGATGATGTTGAGGTTGTGTTGGCGGGCGATGGCCGCGAGGGGGCTCATGTATACGTTGAAAAGGGTGGGACTGAGTGAGGATCCTTGTGGTACGCCGCAGATGATTTCAGAGGCCTCGGACTTGAATGGTGGGAGGCGGACTCTCTGGGTTCTTCCGGTGAGGAACGAGGTGATCCATTCCAGTGCCTTTCCTTGGATTCCGATGTTTCTGAGGCGTTGTAAAAGGGTGCTGTGGCAGACTGTGTCGAAGGCTGCAGAGAGGTCGAGGAGGATGAGGGCGACTGTGTCTCCATTGTCCAGGAGAGTTCGAATGTCGTCTGTTGCTGCGATGAGGGCGGTCTCAGTGCTGTGTTTGGCTCGGAAGCCAGATTGTGAGGGGTCGAGTGATTTGTTGGCTTCGAGGAAGGCGGCGAGCTGGTTGTTGACAGCTTTCTCGATGACTTTGGCCGGGAATGGAAGAAGCGAGATGGGGCGGTAGTTTTTGAGTTCGGTGGGGTCTGCTGTTGGTTTTTTCAGAAGGGCGGTGAGTTCAGCGTGTTTCCAATCTTCTGGGAAGATAGCGGAGTTGAAGGAGCAGATGATGACGTCTCGGAGGTGAGGTGCTATGACGGAGTCTGCTTTGTTGAAGATGTGGTGAGGGCATGGGTCTGTGGGGGATCCAGAGTGGATGGAATTCATCAGGCGGATGGTGTCCTCAGTGGAGATTGGGTTCCAGGCGTTAAGGGTGTTGACGGGGGGAAGATGGTCAGCAGCTGGTAGGGTGGGCTGGTTTTCGGGTTGGTTGTCAAAGCTGTTGTGGATGTCTGCAATCTTGTTGTGGAAAAAAGAGGCTAGGGAGTCACAGAGGGTTTGAGAGGGGGTGATGTCGTTGGAGTTGGCCGAGGGGTTGGAAAATTCCTTGACGATGTTGAAAAGTTCCTTGCTGTTGTGGGCGTTGTTGTCAAGTCGATCCTTGAATGCTGTTTTCTTGGCTTTTCGGATCAGTTGGTGGTGAGTGCGGGTGGCGCTTTTGAAGGCGTCCTTGGTGCTGGTGGTTGGGTCTTTTTTCCAGGCTTTTTCAAGGGAGCGGCAGAGTTTCTTGGATTTCTTAAGATCATCGTTGAACCATGAGGCCTTCTTGCTGCCTGGTTTGCTTTGCCGTTTTTTCAGTGGTGCTAAGGTGTCGGCGGTGTTGGATAACCATAGGGTGAGGTTGGCGGCGGCTTCGTTGGCGTTAGAGGAGAGGGCTGGGGAGGTTTGAAGGAGTGATGTGGAGATCTGGTCTGTGGTGATTTTGTTCCAGTTTCTTTGTAGAGTTGGTTGGAGGTGGATGATGGGTTTCGGCTTGTTGTAGGTGAAGTGAACGCAGCTGTGGTCAGTCCAGAGGAGATCTGAAGTGTGGCTGAAGGAGACATGGTTGCTGGAGGTGAAGATGGGGTCGAGAGTGTGACCTGCGATGTGGGTGGGGGAAGTGACCAGTTGTTTAAGTCCGAGGTTGGCGAGGTTGTCTAAGAGGGTGGCGGTGTTGCGGTCGTTGATCTTTTCAAGGTGGAAGTTGAGGTCTCCCAGAAGGATGTAGTCTTTGGAGGGGAGTGCGTGTGGAGTGATGAAGTCCGTGAGGTCCTCACTGAATTTAGCGCGGGGTCCTGGTGGTCTGTAGAGGAGGGTGCCTCTGAGTGTGGTTTTGGGGTCGATGTGGATCTGGAAGTGAAGGTGTTCGGAGTTGGCGAGGTTGGCATCAGAGCTGGTTGAGATGCGGATTGTTTTCTTATGGACGATAGCGATTCCACCTCCTGTATGGTCGGTGCGGTCCTTGCGTGTGATCTTATAGTCATCAGGGATAGCGATGGCGATGTCAGGGGCGGAGGAAGCGTTCATCCATGTTTCCGTTAGGAAGGCGACGTCAGGAGAGATGGTGTCTAGTAGGTTCCAAAGGTCAATGGCGTGCCTGTGGACCGAGCGGGTGTTGAGAAGGATGCATTCTAGGTTGTTGGGGTCGGGAATCTGTGGTGTGGTCGTAGCGGAGATGTTGTCGGTGCCGATGAATTTGCAGGAGAAGCAGGAGAACGGTCCATGGGTGCGTCCAGGAGCGGCTTGGACGCAGTTGGGGGCGCGACCGGGGTTAAGGGCTAGGAGGGTGGCGGCATCGTAGGTGACGCGGGGGGGGCTGGGCAGCGCGTGGGGCAGGGGGACTGGCGCTGGGCGCGGTCCAGGCGCGGACGGGCGTAGACGGGCTTACCTTTGGCGCACCTTCGGCGTGTCCGTAGCGCGTGGACGCTGCGCGTGGGGGCATTGGCCATAAATGGATGGTGGAAGGGGGCGGAGCGTGGGAGGGTCAGCAGCTGGGAGGCGGTAGCAGGGAGGAGGGGCGGGCTAGGGAGCGAGTAAACAAGATGGAGGGTCAAAGGGAGACTAAGGCAGGGGCAGCAGAAGCACCACGGCACCAGGGGCACAGATCAGTTTCCAGCGTTAGCTACAATTAATTAAATAAGTCCCAGCGCGACTGTAAATAAATAATAAATCCCAGCGCGACTCGAAATAATTAATTAATACTCAGCGCGAGTCGAAATAATTAATAAATGCACAGCGCGAGTCAAGCTTAAATAAGTATACAATAGCGCGAGGTTATTCAAATCAATTGATTCACTTCCAGATTTGCAGTCTCAGTCTCACCAGTAAGCCAGAGCAGGAGCTGGGGTCAGGGAGCGTGGTGGGAGCGACCGTGCTGGATCAGGTCCAGGTAGTCACAGCGCGTCAGAGGAGGTAGGGAGCCCTCTGTTCGTGGGTGGGAGGGGCAGCAGCTGGGAGGCGGTAGCAGGGAGGAGGGGCGGGCTAGGGAGCGAGTAAACAAGATGGAGGGTCAAAGGGAGACTAAGGCAGGGGCAGCAGAAGCACCACGGCACCAGGGGCACAGATCAGTTTCCAGCGTTAGCTACAATTAATTAAATAAGTCCCAGCGCGACTGTAAATAAATAATAAATCCCAGCGCGACTCGAAATAATTAATTAATACTCAGCGCGAGTCGAAATAATTAATAAATGCACAGCGCGAGTCAAGCTTAAATAAGTATACAATAGCGCGAGGTTACAAGCCTAATTTTAAAGTTGACTTGTGGGACTTTCAAAAACAATTTATCCTGAGTTCTTAGATTTTTTTATGTTACAGTAGAGTGAGATTCTGCTAGATAGATAGAGGAGGACCAAGTACATATATTCATCCTACAGCAGTGTATACATGTATACATCCAGCAGTCAAATTTGAATAGGATTCCATCTTATAACTGGTAACCAGTAAAGGGATTTAGAGCTGCTGCTGTACCATGATCGCTTCTACCCAACGCTGAGACAGGTGAGACATTCTGGGCCATCTGCAACCGATTGAGCCGTGAAGCTGGAGGGCCATCGTAGATGCAGTTATATTAATACAGTCTCAAGTTAATAACAGCCCCCGCAACTTCAAGGCAGAAGAGAGTGAGTGCATGACGTGTCTCACCTTTGCTTGTTGGTAGCAGAAACTCTTAATTAAAAGCCCTTGCTTACCCAGAGGCATGATCTGCGTCACATTTTGGCCTTAGATACTGTCTCTGTCTTTTGCACTCTGACTGTTTGGGGAAGTTGCGAGGAGGGTGGCTCTCTCCTTGGTTCCAATTAGGATTATAAATGTCTGGGGATAGATGGAGTTCACAAAGAATTCTAAGCTTTAATGTTCCTTAGTACTAATATACTACATATTTAGGTGCTTGTATTACACAGAATGCAGTAGTATACAAACCCATATTGCACAGGGATTGCCATTGAATATAGATTTCCTCATCAAAATGATATCTCCCAAACCACTCTGCGGAGCTTTACATTGTGAAGAATATTGAGAGTATGTGGCTTGGAGGACCACATTATGCAGCAAGGTTATCTAATTTATGTCTAAAAAATTGCAATTTAGGTGGCACATTATATATATATATATTAATTTTTAGAGCTTTATATAGCATAAACTAGACCCTAGACATCGAGTATCAGAGTGCTTTACATGAGCACCAGCTTTGTTACAGATGTACACATTCATTTTTGTTAGGCACTGGGAGATTAAGTGATTTGCCCAGCATCGCTGCTGAGACTTGTACCTGGTTCCCCAGGTCCAAGGTCCACTGCTCTAGCCGCAAGGCTACATCATCATTAGCTAGAAGCAACATTCTTTGTTAATTCTAAAGAATAGGTAGTAAAATGATATGGCAACTGTGGTAAATCTATAATTATGTGGTAAACCCTGCAGCCATTGTATCACGTAAATCCGAGGTCCCTCACCATTGCCCACTGTTATATCAACAATTTATTCATGCAAGTATATAAAACCTAAACATTTTAAACAGGGTTTTCAAGCTAACTACCCAACACAAAGATGTAATATAAAACTACATAACACTAATGTGTAATATGTAGCCATCTCTGGGCTCTCTCCAGGCGTGCAACGCCCATTGGTCTCAAAGGGCTTCAGCCCCTTCCCCCTGTCGTTTGTGTCAGCCCCGCTGAGGCAGCGTCCCGGGCACAAACACAGCCACACCCGAGTACTTCACAGGTCTTTAAAAGACCATTTGCTTGTTAATAAGGCTTTGTTGTTTTTTCACCCCTTTTTAGAGAGCCCCTGCATCTCCACTCTGCATACTGCTGGAAGAACTAGCCCCACCCGAAATTTTTTCCTAGCCCCCCCCCCCCCCCCCCCAAAATTTGTCTCTAGTTGCACCTCTGGCCTCAACATACGTTGCTGGAGTTACGTTGTGCTTGTGACAAAACTCCAGCAATGCGTGACTTTTGGGCCAACATGCGTCAGAATTTCTGACACATCTGTCAATCCTTGCTCCATGGTGCGCTGTATTGTAAAGACGGTGCATCTGCCACGAAGACGATTTACAGAAGAGGGTGAGTGTGTGGAAGTCGATTGAGGGAAGTGAAATGACACAGGAAAGGATGAGTGAATGGATGGAGTCTGGATGGAGTCTGGGAAGAACCATTGAGGCGGAGGTATCAACTTTACCTCAACTATGGATATATTTTAATATCATCCCGGAGGGAATGGTGGCCCAAATTGTTTGCAATAGTACCCTTATGTAATTTATCAAAATTACTATTGCAAAGCGCTGTGACACCTTATGTAATTTACTTCGCTCAATCGCTCTCACACCTCTGGGTAAAGTTCGCGCTATATTAAAATGCATAGATAAATAAAATACCTATGACACCCTTACTACGCCAATGTGTGTATGTTACCCCCTTTCCCTTGCACTCATTTCTTTCCCCTTTCCTTTACTTCAATATATCTCCTCGTTCGTTTTATGCTTCATTATTTGTGATTCCGGCTTTCTTCAAAACGGAAGCCATCAGGTCTTCTTTTACAGAAACAAAACATGCTATGTCAATCACTTAATCAGGAGAGTGAACGAAGCTTGCACTTTCACTTTCTACCAGTAACCGAGCTCTCTCAGCCAATCAGATAGAAAGTACATAAGAAGGAAAAACAACTAGACCGTACTACACTAATAGAAATTAGTCTTTCTTCAGTTTTCATGGCGTTTGACAGTGGCTTCGCTAACTGTCATGGCGGCCCCCAGGCAGTGTTGCAGCTGTGCTGGGATGTTACTGTGTCTTTCGCAGAGAGGAGCTGGCACCTTCGCCCCTCGATATAGAGGAGTGAAGCGTGTCCCTGTATTAATGAGTCGGGCCAGAGGCTCCCAGAGCGAGACTGAAAACAAACGAGAAGTGGCCTCGCAGGTTGACTTGAGGGACAGGTAAGAAATAAGGGACAGAACACTCTTGGAATCGAAATGTGCTTTGCTGGCAATGGAAACACGAATTGGTAAATGCATTAGGCTTTGCCTATTTACTAAACGTTTTTTGGGTAGGTTTTAAGTTGGTGAGCAGATGTGCAATATAATAATTCTTAGTGTTATGACTTGTTTTTTAGTGAAATGCAATATATTGTTTAGTATCTGCTGGTTATATAACGCGGTCCTGTACCTTCGGGTGATGTTATGTATGACAGATTTAGCCACTGTCTGGAGTGCAAAGGGAATTGGATGGAGATGTGACGTTGTGGATTCCATCGCACCACATTGAGAGGATTCTGGGACATAATCGCATTTCAACATTCTAAGGCATGTAAAATAAATACTAGTGAGGACATATTAATTTAAAATATATTGCATGTGTTGAGTGTTGGGGGTTAAACAATGACTGCAATTAAAATAGCAGGCGAAGAAATAAACGGTGAAAGCTCCAAAAATAAAGATGGACAGGGCTTATTAACTACATTTGTGCTTTAAATAAACAGATCTCCTTTGCCGGCTTGCAGCTTCAGGGTTTTTAAATCACAGAGTCAAAAAGCAGCAAATTAAGCAAACTGGTAAATACCTACATTCCAAAGTTGGGCATCACAACTCGGCAATTCCATCGATAGAGATGTGAAAGTTGCAGTTTGGTATTTTCCTTCATCTCTTATCAATGCAAAGAAAATGTGAGTGAGAGTAGCGGTGAAGAACAGAATAATTAGTTTTTTTACCTAACTAATCCTGAGAAGTGGAATGTGATTATTTGATGCGAACGGTGCTAGACACCACTTAATGTTACTTCAGACCCATTCACTTAGTGATGTGATGTATACGAAAGGTATCGGTCCCCAAGGAGCTGCTTTTGCATGCCTACAGTTTCTCAAATACACGCACTAAGGGTACAAAACATACATCCACCCAGGATGCACTATTGCACAGTTGCAATCTGCATTAAAATGCGCGCACAATTTGCTGTCCTTAAAGCTCAGCCATGCATACATCAGCTTGTGCTTTTGATATAACTTTTTTTTTTCTGAAGGAGCTTTATACCATTGTTGAAACGTTTCTAAGAGCTATAAATCACAAGTGTTACTTTTACATTTGCAATCCGTTACCTGAAGGAAACAGGTATTGCTTCTGCTACAAAAACTGAAGGCAAAAGGACAATGTTAAAAAACGTAAAAATGTTTGATAATAATAATTTGAAAAAATTGGTTAAAAAACTGCAGCGTGGGTTATAAACAGGATTATTTTAGACTTCGTCAAAACGAAGCCAGCCCTGTGAAGTTGTGAGCAAACAGGCTTTTGAAAATTAAGTTAATCTGTAACACTCCAGTGATTTCTCTTGCAAGCGCCCAACACTGTTTCCATGCTCCAGTTTGGCAAAGGTTTTTTAATAATCAATCAATCAATCAAAGCATTTATATAGCGCGCTTCTCACCCAGAGGGTCTCAAGGCGCTAGGGGATGGGGGTCCGCTACTGCTCGAACAGCCAGGTTTTGAGTTGCTTCCTGAAGGCGAGGTGGTCCTGGGTCAGGCGGAGGTGGGTCGGGAGGGAGTTCCATGTCTTGGCGGCGAGGTAGGAGAAAGACCGTCCCCCTGTGGTGGCTCTTCGGATGCGGGGGACGGCGGCGAGGGCGTGGCCGGTCGATCGAAGCTGGCGTGTGAGAGCGTAGAAGTTGAGGCGGCTGTTGAGGTATCCTGGGCCTTGGTTGTGTAGGGCTTTGTGTGCGTGGGTGAGGAGTCGGAAGGTGATTCTCTTGTTGACCGGGAGCCAGTGAAGGTCTCTCAGGTGTCCGGAGATGTGGCTGCGACGGGGGATGTCCAGGATGAGTCGTGCTGAGGCGTTCTGGATCCGCTGGAGTCTCTTCTGGAGTTTGGCGGTGGTTCCGGCGTAGAGGGAGTTGCCGTAGTCCAGACGGCTGGTGACGAGGGCCTGGGTGACCGTCTTCCTGGTCTCGGTGGGGATCCACCGGAAGATCTTACGTAGCATGCGCAGGATGTTGAAGCACGACGAGGAGACGGCGTTGACTTGTCTGGTCATGGTGAGGGAGGAGTCCAGGATGAAGCCCAGGTTGCGTGCGTGGTCTGTTGGTTTGGGTGCGCTGCCTAGGGCGGGGGGCCACCAGGAGTCGTCCCAGGCGGAGGGTGAGGATCCCAGGATGAGGACTTCCGTCTTGTCCGAGTTCAGTTTCAGGCAGCTGTTCTTCATCCATTCGGCTACCTCTTTCATCCCTTCGTGAAGGTTGGCTCTGGCGGTGGCGGGGTGGTTGGTGAGGGAGAGGATCAGCTGGGTGTCGTCGGTGTAGGAGATGATGTTGAGGTTGTGCTGGCGTGCGATGTCTACGAGGGGGCTCCTGTAGACGTTGAAGAGGGTTGGGCTGAGCGAGGAGTCTTGAGGAACGCCGCAGAAGACTTCGGTGGCTTCAGATCTGAACGGAGGGAGGCGGACTCTCTGTGTCCTTCCGGCGAGGAAGGAGATGATCCACTCCAGTGCCTTCTCCTGGATTCCGACGTTGCTGAGGCGCTGTACTAGGGTACGGTGGCAGACAGTGTCGAAGGCCGCGGAGAGGTCTAGGAGGATGAGGGCTGCTGTTTCTCCGTTGTCAAGTAGTGCTCGGATGTCATCGGTGGCTGCGATCAGGGCGGTCTCGGTGCTGTGGTTGGCCCGGAAGCCAGACTGCGAGGGGTCGAGGGATCCGTTCGTCTCGAGGAAGGCGGCTAGCTGCTTGTTGACGGTCTTCTCGATGACTTTTGGAGGAAACGGGAGCAGCGAGATGGGGCGGTAGTTCTTGAGGTCGGTGGGGTCGGCTGATGGCTTCTTGAGTAGGGCGCTGAGTTCGGCGTGCTTCCAGCTCTCCGGAAAGGTAGCGGTGTCGAAGGAGGTGTTGATGATGTCCCGCAGGTGGGGTGCGATGACAGCGTCGGCCTTGTTGAAGACGTGGTGAGGGCAGGGGTCGGTCGGAGATCCGGAGTGGATGGAGTTCATCGTGCGGACGGTGTCTTCGGTGCTGATCGGAGTCCAGGCGCGGAGGGTGGTGGTGGGGGGTGGTGGTTCGGTCATGGCGTGTGTCGGTTGAGTGCTGAAGCTGTTGTGTATGTCAGCGATCTTGTTGTGGAAGTAGGAGGCGAGGGAGTTGCAGAGGTCTTGCGAAGGGGTGATGTCGTTGTTTCCGGTGTTGGGGTTGGAGAGCTCTTTGACGATGTTGAAGAGTTCCTTGCTGTTGTGTGCGTTGTTGTCCAGTCGTTCCTTGAATGCGGTTTTCTTGGTGGCTCACTAGGTGTGGTGCAATAGTCACATCGAGGTTATCTTTTCTGGCAGAAGCTGTGTAAAACAATTATTTTAATGACAGCGCAGGTTAGGTTTGTGGACTGCTGAGAAAGCAGGAGCGGTTTGTTAGGAGCAAGGGATGCACAGATGTGGTTATAAATGAGTGTTTCACTGATTCATGGGGGCTGCACAGTGCATGGAAGTGTTCACAATTTTATCAATCCTGCTCTGCTCATTAGAGGAGTATGTAGATTAGATTCAACGTTAATTGGATAAACGCATTGAACAAGGACTGCTTGGAAAATACTCACAGATGGCAGGTATAGAAAACCGTCCAGCAGAGACAAATAATCCCAAGAGAAACCTGAAACAGAGTCAACAAAGCGGACAAAGAAGTCCATGCACCAGTTATAGAGGTAAAACGGTAGAGACAATTACTCTTTGGAAAAGCCAAGGCAATGAAGAGGCTAATGAGTGCAGGGGCCTGGTAGGGCAGTCTGCCCCCCCTAAGTAGCATCTCTCTCTTTCCATTACTTTCACTGCAAATAGGCAGGTTAATGGCAAAGATCACTGGGCCGGTCCCCGGGAGAGTGGAAAAAATGTATAACACCGCAGAGGGAGATGTATTACGGACCAGTCTATTATTAAGGCTCCCTGTTTTCCGTTTTTACTGATTTTTACAGATAAATACAGACGGAAAACATTTATTTTCTTGTCTGTATTTATTTTTAAATGTGAATAAAAACGGAAATTGGGTTGCTTTTTGAGTAATTCTAAATACTGTCTACCATGACTGCCAGGCCAATCGATGTACGGATTAATAGATAAGGAGGTTAAAAAATAAAGGAATTTTAGTAGAGGCTTTAACAGCAGTAGATATGCACAAGGTTGATTCCTGAAATTTCCATATTTTCATATAAGTGCATTGATTTATCTTCAGCGGGTGTTCACAGCATTGAAACCTGGCAGACGTCTGTGCATGAGTGCATACTTATCAGTTAAATAAATGTACTACTTTTAGCTTAATTTTTCCACATACCTCAAAATAAATATGGATAAATACAGATAAAGTTAGCAAACAATAAATATGGATAAATACAGACGGAAATGGCAAAAAAAGAAATACCATGAAACCGGGAGCCCTATCTATTATATGTTAATGAAATTTATACAGCGCACGAATACCCTCAGGTGTCTTGGCACTATACACCTGGTGTTGGAAAAAGTCTGCATTTCTGAAAGGGTAATTCTATGGCAGGACGGAGGCTCCAATTATGCTTTCTCATTTCTTTACTGAAAAAATACAGCAGCCAATCAGAACACAGTAAAGAAAAACAGAAACTACATAACCCATGAATACCCAGGGTAACCATAGGGAAAATACGCTATAAAAGGAACCATAGAGGACAACACTTCCTCTTTCTTTGCTGGTCCACAGCCAGTTAAGTGCATTTTCGCTTCCTCATTGTTATATTACCTTGTATTTGCTGCATTGTTGGTGATTTTGCTTTAGCTGCTGTGCGCTTTGCGCTTCGTCTATTTTGCCGCTTTGCCTTCGGTGTTTCTCTGAGCTTCAGCTCGCGTTATTGTTGGCGGTTATTTCCTTTTGCCGCCGGTGCAGGGAGCGTGTGGTCACCTCCCCGGTTGCGGGCGCGTGGTGCTCGTGCCTTCTTGTGGAGTGGGAGTTTGGGGGCGAGGTTCTGTGCGCGTTGCTCGCGCGTCCCTCTGTTGACTTCAAGCGGCTCCGCGCATGCGCGGACGCTTTGTTTACTTTTGCTCCGTGTTCCACACTGAGCGCTCACACGCCAGAGCAGCGTTTTAGTCAGCTCATGCCCACAGCTTCTTGCCCCCACCTACGCCCTTCTAAAACTCATTATTGGGGCAGTAAAATAACGCATAGGCTTTGCATAGAGTGGCTTCTGTACTGCAAGCTCTCCCTCCACTCTTGAAATTTTGGTTTATATTGTCAGGTTTTTACCTGCATATTACCTGGCTTGCTTTGGGCTTCCACTCCCCCTGACTTGCCTTTGGGCTGTTAATATTGTGTTTCTCCATCCTCGAGTTGGCATATTTACAATTTGCTTGTACCATGGGAGATTATTACGAGGAGGAGGCCTATTACTATGATGAAGAGCCTTCGGGCTCAGTGGAACATGACTTGCTGGATCAAGCCTTGGTCCATGACATTGCTCCTTTGAAGCGTCATCTTTCGGAATACGCTACTCAACAAGGTTGGTTGCCACAATCTTCAGGACGCACTAAAAAGTCTCCCAAAAATCCGCACCACTGGTCCGGTGAACCCTCCTCCTTCCAAGAAGGCTCGTAAGGAGCGTTTTGTGGATGTTCCTTCCACTCCCCAGTTACTTTCCTTTGATCCTTCGGACATTATCCATCCCAATTCCTCTTCTTGGCTTCCCTCTCCTGAGGTGGCTGAGTATGTGCAGACTTACATCCGCCAGCCCTTCGACAAGGATGTACGAACCGACTGCGGTCGGAATGTCCGCGTCCGGACCTCTCGGACAAGCTGGCTGATACACCTGAGGTGGATCCGACCATGGTGACGTACCTAAAGAAGTACGCTAAAGATCCAAAGAAAGGGTTGGACAGGTCCTGGCGGTCCTGTCAGGATAAGATTTTGGATCTTCTGGGTCCGTTAACGAAGATTTTGGACTTGGGCTTTCGAGCCAAAGAGTCTGGTGCCGACATTGACCCTGATGAATTAGTGGGATGGACCCAGAGGGCCATCTGTCTCCTGGGTAATGCAAATTGTGCGATTTCCAGCGAGCGCCGTCGTTCCATTCTACTCAAGCTTGACCCCAAACTCACGGATTTGGCCTCTTCGGAATCTGGATACCTGGCTCAGGGTGTGATGTTTGGCCATCCTTTTCTCAAGGAATTGACTAAATTTGTGGCCACTTTCAGTGGGCTGGACAAAGCCCAGGCTTCCCTTCGGCGGGCCTTCCGCCCGGTTTTTGGAAGGGCCGGACGACGGGGACGTTCGTTCGGCCGACGATCCAACCAGCAGAATCAGCGTGGTTTGCAGTCCCAGAGAGGTGGTGGACAGGATTCCTACGGCTCCAACAAGTCCGGTTTCTATCCTTCCCGCAAGTGGAGAGGACACTACAAGAAAGGAGGCTACGCTGGGAACCAGGGAGGTCGTCCTGATTCCTCTAACTCAGGTGAGCTTCATTCTACCCTCGGAGGTTGTCTTGGGGGGCAGGTTACGTTTTTTTTCTCCACAATTGGTATTTGATCTCGAACGATGCCTGGGTGTTGAAGACGGTGCAAGGTTACAGAATAGAATTCTACAGTCGCCCTCTCCAACACCTCCTACCTATGCCCCTAGTTTTTTCCCAACAGGATCAGGAGTTCATTTCTGCGGAAATCGAGTCTCCTTTGGCCAAAGGGGCCATAGTACGGACATCTCTCCATCCACAAGGCTTCGTGAGCAATGTTTTTTCTGGTACAGAAAAATGGAGGCGGTTCTCGATTGGTTCTCAATCTAAAGGAATTCAACAGCGGAGTAGTGTACCGTCATTTCAAGATGAAGGGCATCCATCTTCTAAGGGACCTTCTTCAAGAAGGGGACTGGATGGTCCGTATAGACTTGAAGGATTCTTATCTGTCGGTTCCAATTCACGGTCCTCATCGGCGATTCCTCCAGTTCCAGTGGCTCGGGACTTGGTACGAGTACATGGTTCTCCCCTTCGGCCTCCCATCCGTGTGGTGCTTCACGAAACTTCTGCGTCTGGTGATGAAGTCCTTGCTATGCCTTCCCTCCTTTTGTGATGGTTCCCAGAGTATTGGCCCGCACGAAACTCTTTCAGTCGGAGCTCATTCTAATAACTCCTCTTTGGAGGGCTCAGGCTTGGTATCCAGTTCTTCTGGAGATGAGTAGTTCGACACCGCTCCTTCTCCCCCACAGGTGGAACCTGTTGCTGGACCCTCTCCTCGCTCCCCACCCCCTTGTTCTGTCGGGTCAACTCCATCTGGTGGCGTGGAGGATTTCGGGGGACGCTGGCAAATCCCAGGCTTATCTAGCGATGCTGCCAAGTTTATCAGCGAAGCTTGGGCCCCCAACACACACAAACGTTATGTGTCAGCTTGGAAACGGTGGTGTGATTGGTGTTCACAACGGGAGGTGGATCCCGCTTCAGCGGATATCGCTTTGATTGTCAATTTTCTGGCCTCCATTGCTTCCTCTGGTCTGGCCTATCGGACTGTCAATAATTTTCGTTCTGCCATTTCAGCTGGGCATGTTTCTATCGATGGCAAACCTGCTGGGGAGCATCCTATGATTTAAAAATTGCTCAGAGGCATTCAGATGGTAATACCTCCCTGTCCTAAATATGAGGCTTTATGGGATGTGTCTGTGGTTTTGTGTTTCTTGGAATCTTGGCATTCCAATTCTTTGTTGTCCTGCAAACAACTTTCAGCTAAATTGACTACAATGTTATTGTGTCTGGTTTCCTGCAAACGGGTTTCTGATGTTCGAGCCTTGGACCTTGCTGGTCGTACGTTCTCGCCTGAGGGTGTTACCTTTGTTGTCTCCAGACACACTAAATGTAATACGTCTTCCGTCACTTATCCTTCTTTTCCACATAATCCTCAACTGTGTGTGGTCCAGTGCATTAAGTATTATGAGGTAAGTACTGCACCTTTTAGACACGATTTACATGGTCAATTATTGATTGCCTTGCAAAAGCCTTTCAAACCTGTGACCCCTGCTACGTTAGCGAGGTGGGTGCGTTGGCTGATGCTGGAAGCTGGCATTGATGTTTCCCTCTTTGGTGCGCATTCTGCGAGAGGGACAATGGCTTCTAAAGCTTTTTCTATGGGTGTCAGTCTACGTGATATCATGAAGGCCGCTGATTGGTCCTCTGATTCTGTGTTTAAGACCTTCTATTTCAAGCCTATTGTTGATATTGCTTCTGTTGTGGTAGCTAAGCTTTGAACAAGCATAATCTGAGCCTCCGTCCGGCCATAGAATTAAAAATTTGCTAACATTCATGACAAGAATTTTCAATTCTATTAAGGACAGGAGGCGAAGATTATCCCACCCTTGTTCTATGTCTGCATATCTACTGTTGATTATCTTTTGCTTTGTATGCAATTGTACCATACTATGTCTCATGATGCTCTCTACGGTATTTGTTTTCCCACCCTATCTTTGGTCTTTTATATGCTTTTCCTCTACTGTGGGTATAGTGTATTACGACTCTACTTCGTTGTTTCAGGTTCTGATCCTAAATGAAGTTTCTGTTGCGAGTTCTCTTTTACCTGAGGACTGTGGTTTTTCCCCGGAAGACTTTCAGCTGCTGCTTCTTCGCTTCTGCCTTCCGGTGGTCTGTTCCTCGTGATGTTCTTTATGGATCCTTTTGTTCAGTTGGGACTTGAACTTTTGCTTTTGAACTGTTTTATGGACAAAGGAAGAGGAAGTGTTGTCCTCTATGGTTCCTTTTATAGTGTATGTTCTCTATGGTTACCCTGGGTATTCATGGGTAATGTAGTTTCTGTTTTTCTTTACTGTGTTCTGATTGGCTGCTGTATTTGTTCAGTAAAGAAATGAGACAGCATAATCTTCGCCTCCTGTCCTTAATAGAATTGAAAATTCTTGTCACGAATGTTAGCAAATTTTTAATTTGTAAACCGAGAGAAAAATAGTGCGACTACACCCACTCCGCTCCAACTTGCCTTTTCACTTCAACCCCGAGGTGTCATCCTACGGTTGCCTGGGAGGGAGGAGGAGACGGCATGTTCAGCATTGTATCAGCAGACAAGGCAGAGCTTGCCAGGGACTATAAAAGCAATGCCCTATACACCTGTACTTGAAATGGAAATAGAAAATGGTGGTTACTCACTGCCCGGTGCTTTACTCTGACTCACGTGGCACCATCTTCCCCTGGGCACAGATCAAGCCCATCTCAGCAAGCATATCGTGCTTGTTTGTTTTGGTTGAAAGGGCACCTTGCTGCTTCACAGAAGCAGAGCAGACATAACTATGTGTGTGTGGACAGCGCACATGCTGTGACCCTAAAAACGGGCTTTACGTGTTTACATTTTGCAGAGGTTTTTATTTCTCGCAAGTTTAAGGGTTTAATAGCGGTCAGGTGGCCAATGATGCAAGTAATGTAAATCAGAGAGTTATGCACCCAGATTAGATAGCGATAAGATACTTGGCAATATTTGGAAACACATAGAAAGGTGATTTGGAGAAATGAATAGATGAATTTAACTTCCTTGTTAACTTGAGTGGGGGCTGTTTTAATTGGGGTCATTTCTAAGACCTTAGAATAAATTCTTACTATACGTATGCCTTGCCTTGAGCTTCATTCTACCCTCGGAGGTTGTCTTGGGGGGCAGGTTACGTTTTTTTTCTCCACAATTGGTATTTGATCTCGAACGATGCCTGGGTGTTGGAGACGGTGCAAGGTTACAGAATAGAATTCTACAGTTGCCCTCTCCAACACCTCCTACCTATGCCCCTAGTTTTTTCCCAACAGGATCAGGAGTTCATTTCTGCGGAAATCGAGTCTCCTTTGGCCAAAGGGGCCATAGTACAGACATCTCTCCATCCACAAGGCTTCGTGAGCAATGTTTTTTCTGGTACAGAAAAACGGAGGCGGTTCTCGATTGGTTCTCAATCTAAAGGAATTCAACAGCGGAGTAGTGTACCGTCATTTCAAGATGAAGGGCATCCATCTTCTAAGGGACCTTCTTCAAGAAGGGGACTGGATGGTCCGTCTAGACTTGAAGGATTCTTATCTGTCGGTTCCGATTCACGGTCCTCATCGGCGATTTCTCCAGTTCCAGTGGCTCGGGACTTGGTACGAGTACATGGTTCTCCCCTTCGGCCTCTCATCCGTGTGGTGCTTCACGAAACTTCTGCGTCTGGTGATGAAGTCCTTGCTATGCCTTCCCTCCTTTTGTGATGGTTCCCAGAGTATTGGCCCGCACGAAACTCTTTCAGTCGGAGCTCATTCTAATAACTCCTCTTTGGAGGGCTCAGGCTTGGTATCCAGTTCTTCTGGAGATGAGTAGTTCGACACCGCTCCTTCTCCCCCACAGGTGGAACCTGTTGCTGGACCCTCTCCTCGCTCCCCACCCCCTTGTTCTGTCGGGTCAACTCCATCTGGTGGCGTGGAGGATTTCGGGGGACGCTGGCAAATCCCAGGCTTATCTAGCGATGCTGCCAAGTTTATCAGCGAAGCTTGGGCCCCCAACACACACAAACGTTATGTGTCAGCTTGGAAACGGTGGTGTGATTGGTGTTCACAACGGGAGGTGGATCCCGCTTCAGCGGATATCGCTTTGATTGTCAATTTTCTGGCCTCCATTGCTTCCTCTGGTCTGGCCTATCGGACTGTCAATAATTTTCGTTCTGCCATTTCAGCTGGGCATGTTTCTATCGATGGCAAACCTGCTGGGGAGCATCCTATGATTTAAAAATTGCTCAGAGGCATTCAGATGGTAATACCTCCCTGTCCTAAATATGAGGCTTTATGGGATGTGTCTGTGGTTTTGTGTTTCTTGGAATCTTGGCATTCCAATTCTTTGTTGTCCTGCAAACAACTTTCTGCTAAAATGACTACAATGTTATTGTGTCTGGTTTCCTGCAAACAGGTTTCTGATGTTCGAGCCTTGGACCTTGCTGGTCGTACGTTCTCGCCTGAGGGTGTTACCTTTGTTGTCTCCAGACACACTAAATGTAATACGTCTTCCGTCACTTATCCTTCTTTTCCACATAATCCTCAACTGTGTGTGGTCCAGTGCATTAAGTATTATGAGGTAAGTACTGCACCTTTTAGACACGATTTACATGGTCAATTATTGATTGCCTTGCAAAAGCCTTTCAAACCTGTGACCCCTGCTACGTTAGCGAGGTGGGTGCGTTGGCTGATGCTGGAAGCTGGCATTGATGTTTCCCTCTTTGGTGCGCATTCTGCGAGAGGGACAATGGCTTCTAAAGCTTTTTCTATGGGTGTCAGTCTACATGATATCATGAAGGCCGCTGATTGGTCCTCTGATTCTGTGTTTAAGACCTTCTATTTCAAGCCTATTGTTGATATTGCTTCTGTTGTGGTAGCTAAGCTTTGAACAAGCATAATCTGAGCCTCCGTCCTGCCATAGAATTAAAAATTTGCTAACATTCATGACAAGAATTTTCAATTCTATTAAGGACAGGAGGCGAAGATTATCCCACCCTTGTTCTATGTCTGCATATCTACTGTTGATTATCTTTTGCTTTGTATGCAATTGTACCATACTATGTCTCATGATGCTCTCTACGGTATTTGTTTTCCCACCCTATCTTTGGTCTTTTATATGCTTTTCCTCTACTGTGGGTATAGTGTATTACGACTCTACTTCGTTGTTTCAGGTTCTGATCCTAAATAAAGTTTCTGTTGCGCGTTCTCTTTTACCTGAGGACTGTGGTTTTTCCCCGGAAGACTTTCAGCTGCTGCTTCTTCGCTTCTGCTTTCCGGTGGTCTGTTCCTCGTGATGTTCTTTATGGATCCTTTTGTTCAGTTGGGACTTGAACTTTTGCTTTTGAACTGTTTTATGGACAAAGGAAGAGGAAGTGTTGTCCTCTATGGTTCCTTTTATAGCGTATGTTCTCTATGGTTACCCTGGGTATTCATGGGTAATGTAGTTTCTGTTTTTCTTTACTGTGTTCTGATTGGCTGCTGTATTTGTTCAGTAAAGAAATGAGAAAGCATAATCTTCGCCTCCTGTCCTTAATAGAATTGAAAATTCTTGTCACGAATGTTAGCAAATTTTTAATTTGTAAACAGAGAGAAAAATAGTGCGACTACACCCACTCCGCTCCAACTTGCCTTTTCACTTCATCCCCGAGGTGTCATCCTACGGTTGCCTGGGAGGGAGGAGGAGACGGCATGTTCAGCATTGTATCAGCAGACAAGGCAGAGCTTGCCAGGGACTATAAAAGCAATGCCCTATACACCTGTACTTGAAATGGAAATAGAAAATGGTGGTTACTCACTGCCCGGTGCTTTACTCTGACTCACGTGGCACCATCTTCCCCTGGGCACAGATCAAGCCCATCTCAGCAAGCATATCGTGCTTGTTTGTTTTGGTTGAAAGGGCACCTTGCTGCTTCACAGAAGCAGAGCAGACATAACTATGTGTGTGTGGACAGCGCACATGCTGTGACCCTAAAAACGGGCTTTACGTGTTTACATTTTGCAGAGGTTTTTATTTCTCGCAAGTTTAAGGGTTTAATAGCGGTCAGGTGGCCAATGATGCAAGTAATGTAAATCAGAGAGTTATGCACCCAGATTAGATAGCGATAAGATACTTGGCAATATTTGGAAACACATAGGAAGGTGATTTGGAGAAATGAATAGATGAATTTAACTTCCTTGTTAACTTGAGTGGGGGCTGTTTTAATTGGGAGAAAACTAAAATGACAGACATACATTTTTCTTTTAAAAATGAGAGTATTCCGCTTAAACTGGGTGTGTTGGCATGCATACTACATTTCCTCTGCAAGGCATATGTATAGTAAGAGTTTATTCTAAGGTCTTAGAAATGAGCTCCATGAGTAGTAATGAGCCTCGTTACGATGGCGGTCGGACGAACATCCAACCGCTGCAGGATTGGGACCACCCTACAAGTAGTCGGTGGTTCCACCCACCATATTATGATGCGACCGCTGTGTAGGCAGTCGCAAACAACCCTTTTTCTATTGCGTCTTGTGCTGTGGCCTGGAAAAGGGCTGCAGCTCAAGATGCAATCGAAAAAGGGATGTTTTTAAACCATACGCAGCCTGGCACACAGTGCATGGATGTTTTGTAAGGCACCAGATGTGCCCCCCTGGCCAAATAGCGGAGGCCCACAGGGGGCGGGTACCCTGCTAAGGGCATAAGTATCAATCAAGAACAAACCCATTGCCTGAAGATAATTGATAAAAAAAAGCTATACATCAAGGATAAAGAAAAAGGGAACTACATATTTTTTTCCCCCAGAGGCAAAAAATGCTGGGTGCAGCAGCAAAGGCGATAAGACGCTGTACAGCTAATACCAAGAAACCATTATTTTAGGGCATATAACTCAAATTTATTTTACCCATTCTCAATATATCAAAATATCAAATATACAATTAATTGACATTTAATAAATACTCTAATAAATACAATGATACATCAACAAATGATTGTACGTATAAGTGGTGCCCAGGCGCAACAAACATACAAATGACCAACACTTACTATCAACAGAAACATACTCACTCACTCGCACAACACATTGCTCAATGGCAATTCACTGCATCAAACACAATAATCTCCACAAGTAGGTGGTTAAAGGTATTATACGTAAGATAAAACACAATGCTTCGTAATTATTTCACCATGTCGAATGGTCACAGTTTAGACATGTGTGTCCAATGACTAATATTACATATTCTTTGAAGCTTCATGTAAACCTCAAGAGAGACGGAGATAATAATATTAAAGGAGGCGTTTTGATCAGTAGATATTTTATTTATTTTATTTTAATTATTTATATAGCGCAGCTGATACCTTGCAGGCTTCCTGGCGCTGGGGAATACTTTACTGAGGAAGAGACCGAGGTATGTAGAAGCGGGAAGGTCTAAGGGAAAAGCCAGGTCTTGATGCGCTTCCTAAATGGAAGAAGTTGAGGGATCTGGCGTATGTCAATGGGCAAGCTGTTCCATAATTTGGCGGCTGCGACCCTAAAGGATCTTCCCCCAGTTCTGGCTTTATTGTATCTGGGCACCCTTACCAGATACGCCGAGGATGATCGCAGATCTCTGGCGGGAGTATACCACTGAAACAGGGCTTGCAAGGGCCTGGGCCCGAGTCCATGCAGAGCCTTGAATACAATGCAAAGGGACTTGAAAGCCACCCGCTGCTTTAGGGGTAGCCAGTGTAGTTCGGCCAATGCCGCTGTGGCCGAAGACCTTCTCGACCAGCCAAGAGCCAGCTTGGCCGCGGCTGATTGAATTCGCTGCAGCCGGTCCAGTAACGTGACAGGGGACTCAAGGAGCAGGGCGTTGCAGTAGTCAAGGCGACTCAGAATCGTACACCTGACTACCAACGCCCGGGCTTGTGCAGGGAGAAGTGGCATAATTTTTCGCAGGGAGCGTAGCAAAGCCGTGCAGATCCCCACTGTTTTTGCAACCTGGGTTTCCATACTCAGCTTGTTACCAGATACCAGCGTCAACGTGCATTTCGGTGAACGACCCCAGATGTGGGTCACACCTTCAGGGCGCAAATAACACAATGCAGGAGAAGCTGCAGGCACCTGGGAAATCTGAGCTAATGCCGGCTCCAAATGAATTGGACAGGAAACCTGAGCATATAGGTCGGTCTTCTCAAAACTGAGGCCCCCGGGCTATAAGAGGAAAAGCCACTGAGAGGCCTTGGGGGCATCGATAAGAAGCTAGGATCTTCTGTCCACGGGCCGCGTGATAAGGATGTCCTATCAACTAGAGTTACGGATTGACCAAATGGGGAACATTTATCATCCCCAGTCGTCTGCTTCTGGGTTGATAGCACGATTAAAACAAACACTGGATCCGGGATTATCCATGGAGCCTCCCCGTAAGGGCACCCAGATTCCCTTTAAGACAGCCTTTTCATGGCAGTGGAACTGCCATGAAAAGGCTGTGGGAAATGGACATTGTAATCCCTTTGGCGGTGCCAGCACAGGCCCTGCCCCATTGTAGGGTTAACAGTCCGACCACCGCCCTGGCTTGCTTCTTTAGCCTGTTGGAGGCGGTGGTCTTTCCCCCCACCTGCTGCTCTCCGACCGTCGACATCGTAATCTGTGTGTAGAACCACTGCCCTAGATGTTGGGTGGACAGCAATGACGGCCTGTTGGTGGCGGTCTGCCCGACATCATAATGGGGGCCTAAGTATGCTGAGACTTAAAAGTCATCGGCATGGTATTGGAAGTGCAACTCTTCCCTGAGTGCCCAACTGTATTGATGTCTGGATCCCTGATATTGATTTTTGTTGCCATAGGTAAACGTGGATCATGCATGTGTACCAGACGTATGCCTGTCTTACAGACTGCGGTCATGTTGGACAAAGAAGAGTGCTGAAAGCACTATCTATCTATCTTTGTAGCTTTAGAGGTCTACTGCCTTCACTAGGAGAGAAGCAGCACAAGTGCAGTGGTGGCAGTGTACCGTGTGGTGTAGGTGTGAAAAGGTCTTTTTGTAACCGGTTCTTATCTTTGGAGTGAGGTGTATGTTCACACTCATTTTTAAAGTTCTGCTGCTGTGTGCTTAACTCACCCCTGGCCTACATCGGTATGGTGTGTGGTGCTGTGCAGCACATGAGAGGTGTGTCTGTGCTGGGTGTATGTGTTCCAGGGCAGGGCATATTACAGGGATAATGCAGTTCTGAGCAGTGTGTGCATGGTGAGTGTTGGTGCTGTACCTATGAGTGGTACAATACCTGGAGGATGAAGTGCAGTGCATTAATGACAAATGCATGTGCTGGATGTATGTGTGCCTATGAGTGGTATTCTACATGAGGGATACAGTGCTGTGCAGTGCATGCATGTTAAATGTATGTGCTAGATGAATGTGCCCATATGAATAGCACAATACACGAAGGAATCAGTTATATGCAGTGTGTGTGGGTTGTATACATGCACTAGATGTATTTGTGCCAGTTGATGGTACAATACATGGAAGTTTCTGGGTTCCATTTTGGGAGATCTATCCCTTCTTGGTGAAACATGGAAAGGAGATAGAGAAATCCTCCCAGACAGATTTGTGTGTAGCTACATTCCTCTAAGCTGGGTGAGACACACAATGGAGAGGGGAGAGTCAGGCTTCCCTTGTACATTTCAAAGGGTGCTTTTTGATTCAATGAGAGGTAACAAGGAAGGGGTCTGGGCCCATCTCAGGAAGGATATGGGGTTGATAATAAATATTGTGAAGAGTATGGCAGGGGCCCTGGGCTAACCATTTGCCCTACATAACCATGTGGCTGACATTAAGGTGTGAACTCTAGTCACTCCCATGTTCTATGTTGTGGGGCTATCAGCTTTAGAAACACTCCTGCTGTGACAGACTGTTTCGAGACGGAGATGGGAGCAGAGTGGACAAATCAAAAGAAGCAGACTTCCAACATGAACTTTAACCCCTTCCATGCTGATGACGAACCCCAGCCGTCATGCACTACGGTGCTCGTGTGCTGATGACGGCTGGGGTTCGTCACGGCCCGCCCCTGTTCATGTTGTTTACAGCACACCAGGGGAATCGCGGCCGCATGGAAGGGGTTAAAGACTCAGACACTAAATCACATTTAGTGTCTGGAAATGGACTATATGAAAGGGCGCTTAAGATACCCAAAATTGTTATATGCCAAGTGGCCAGATGGGCTGTGTGAGTAGGACAGGCTCTGCAAGGCTGATGCATCTGACCAGGACTGGGGGCCAAGACATGCTAGTTTCCATGATGTGTGATGGGACATCATGGAGGGAATTCAAGTCCGTCTTCCCAAGAGCACCTGCTCCTTTCTGTCTGCATAGAGCAGGGTGCCCTGTGAGGAAGAGGAGAGCCTTGGAGAGAGCGAGGTCCAGTGGGGGAGCCCTGTCAAGTGGACTCCCGTTGTGAGGTGTGAGAAGACAGATACTGCACCGATCTGGTTGTTGCCTGTGTGTAGAACAAAGTCGGCGACCCTGGTATGTCAGAGGAAGGCCACCGTGAATTGAGCCATGTTCATCTCTGTGTTGATCTGGGTGGAGCCCATGCATAGTGGGGAGCAGCAACCATTTATTCTAGGAGGGGCTATGGTGAGAAGACTGCTGTGCTGTAATGAGCCATGACCCCAATATGCAAGGACGGCAGACGCAGAGGACTTCACTGTGCCGAACGGGCCACAGCCTGTGTGCTGCGCGGATACGGTAACCCCATATGCCAGAGGGAGTCACTGGGTCTGCAAGTTGTATGACCTGGTCTGAGTCATAACCGAGAGGAGTGAGCCTGCTGTGGGACCCTGCGCTTGTGCCTGAACCAGCGAACTACCCTGCAAAGAGGAGCCGCCTAGAACTCCTGGTCGCTGTGGCGGTGCAACCATTAGTGAGGACTCTCCAACAACTGAGTGCAACCCGCTTGGGTCTCATGCAGCAAATTGGCTGCTTCCTCTCCTGCGTCCTTGGGAAAGGACATGCATCAGAACTCTAGTCACTCCGATCGTACGAGGTGCAGAGTAAGATTGATTATGGGCCAGTCAACCCCAAAGGAACTTACTCCTAATTAGTGCTGTGATAACGGAACACTGTTGGCTTCAGTTATAGAGTCATATTGGGCTCTTGAGACTCGGACTACTAGTGAGGCCTACCATGGATGTTGCCTTTAGTAAGTAACCTTTACATCTACAAGCGAGGAGGGAATGGGACCGGGTTAAGTGCCCTAACCTCAGGGGGGGGGAGCTGTGTAGTTGTTTATGAATGTCATACCTTTCATTAGTGTGAGTAGCAGTAAAAATAAAATGCTTCCCTTTTTTCAGATAAGTGAGTAGGTGGTTGGGCAGTGGTTTATTGCTGCTGCTGCGTGCATTTTGAGTTGTGAGCCTGTGTTAACTGCCCTATATCCACCGCTCCCCTTCCCAAAGGGATTTTTGGACTGCGCGACCACATTGCTACTGAGAGTCAAGTGTAGAAAGGGTTCTTGGCTCAGTTGCTCAGAATCCATGATAGGTCGGGTCCTCGTACATCAGGTTTCAATCCCCACAATTGGACCCAGTAACACTTGCTTGGCCTGTGGCCCTCTGAAAGGGGTTTTGACACATATTTTATAAATTGTTATCAGTATACTTACACTTATAGACAGATGTACCATATAGACAGGTCTAACTAGCATACTTTAAGGGCATATACCTCTTGCAAATACAGCTTGAATATTGTTTTTGCAAGTCTCAGCATATCTCTTAAGAGGAAAGGGTGTGGTGGTTTGGCCAGAACAGAGAAGCAACTCAGAGTAGAAAGGAAACATTGACTGTTTTGAAGTACTACATGAGGAGGGAATATTGTTTAAATCCTCTGTTCCTGTGATGTACACAAATGTCTTCTTTGTCAAGGGTCTTGAAAGCTGCCTCTTCCGCTAAGAGGCATATTAAGTAGTAGGCACTACTCAGTGTGCAGTGCATATACGTACAACAATAAAGTTTCACCATGGATGTACATACTTGCAAACAAGCATAAAAATAAAAAGTACTATTTGCATCCTGTTTGAATCTTTGAAACACTGCTAAACTGTGTCGAATTCTGCATTTTGAAATACTTCTTATAAGTGTGTACTTGTTGCTGTAGCTGGCTCGTCCACAAATTCAACACATTGTATACACTTCTACTGTAATTCTAAGCCCACAGAAAAGTTGTACGTGTTAAAAAACAAATTCTATGATTCCCTTAGCCAGTTGCTTTCTCCAAATTCGCACCGCTTCGTTGTAGTAATGCTTTTTCAGCTGCCCTCTTTTGCCATCCTTCTCCTTTAGTCTCCATATGAAATGTATTATTTCTTTAATCCATCCTTAATGGACTGAAGGTCCTAAGGTCACTCAAACATGGTTTGTGCAGTCAGTGCTTCAATTTGCAGTGCTTTTCTCTGAAATATATGGATAAGGAGACTTGATTTGATGACGACAGCAGGTCTCTTTCCCTTTCACTCATGTTGGTTAGAGAACCTAGGGCCAGATGTAGGAAGGCAAATACCAGTCGGTAACGGCCGATTTCGGCCGTTACCGACCGGTATTTGAAGATGGAGATGTAGGGGCATGTTAAAATACAGATTCAGTAATTTTACCGAATCGGTAATTTTACTGATTCTGTAAAATACAGAATCAGTAAAATTACTGATTCTGTATTTTGACATGTAGGTAGCACTGCTATCAGTGCTACAGGGGTTTAAGAATTCGTTATTTACCACCAACTAGAAGTTGGTGGTAAATAATGACAACCCTTTGAAAAGCATTTTTTTTGCTTTTTAAACAGTGCCATGTTGCAGACATACATGCCCTAGGGCATGTATTTCTGCAACATGTGCACCCATACACAATTGAGGGGTGCAACAGGGTGTCAAAGTGACACCCTGCCACCCTTCAATATTTCCCCCAATTACCGAATCGGTATTTACCGATTCGGTAATTGACATTCATTCCTATGGGCCTCCATATCGGTAAATAGCGATTCGGTAATTACGAATCATACTGATTCGGTAATGAAATCGGTAAAATTACCTAAATCCCGATTGCCAGTTCTTAAATACCGAATTGGTATGATTCGGTATTTAAGAATCGGTAATCTGGGATTACCTACATCTGGCCCTTAGTAACATGTAGGGAACGTAAAGTGCAAGTAGATGTGAATTCTGTCAATTACAGTCCTACCCCTCAACAGCACGGCAGTGGGTGGATGAATCTGAAACTGTGTTAAACTTCAATTTCATGAGGCAATGTGTACGTGAGATAAGGGAATATTACAGTATGTTATAATACAGTCAACTACGTAAGGACTGGCTCAATAATTAAGTTCTAGAGCAGGAATAGAAATTATAAGAGATTTATTATGAAAATGTAAAAGGTGTGATGCAGAAATTGTAAATGCCAGTGCGTGAAGTCATTGCGATGAAGGTTGTCAGCATATAGGGCAATATGGGACAAGGTGCAGAAAAATGCGAAGTCTAAAATGAGCAGCAAAATCAATAAGAAATTGGGCAGCATCCCTAGTAGCGCCCAAGAGAGTCAGAAAAGTCAACTGGCTCACACCGAAAATCTGGGTTTTATATACAGTTTTCCTACATAGGAAAGCATTATGTTTGCAAAATCGTCATGCTATGAGCAACAGTAGTACGCTTTTAGGTAATCAGAGCACAGCTCTATATAATGGCGTATTGCTGTAGGATCTAAGCACTATTTCACTAGGTGCATATATATTTTGCCCACTCTTGGCTAATAGCATAAGGCGATTGCAGGACAAACTAATTACAAGAGCAACAACAAACTATTGTAAACAAATTCAGTAAAGTGAGCTACTGGAAGGGCCTTGAGAAACGGCAACAATACTGTGTCCTCTTTAAAGTTTTCTTCGAGAGCAGCAAGGACAGCATCAGTGAAAATAAATAAGCATAGCTCTATTTGACTGTCTGCTGCAGTAATAATGAACAGTGAACATGCAGCAGGATACATCCATTTTGAATAGGATAGCGTTGAGGCCTAACTGTGGCCCAGATAGCATAAGGCAGCAAAAGGCACTTTAGCTAGTCCTAGCAAATTTGTTTCAAATGCAACAGTACTATGTCTGTGTGCACATGTAAATTTGAGAGTAAATCCACATGGTACACATCGTTAATAATGAATAAAAATATAAACTACCCAGAAATTCTACCAGTGTTATTAAGAGCTGATTTGCTCATGCACAGTTGAATATATGGCCTGTGATGCAGGTAGGGGGACATTTTATTTTCCCACCCACCATTGCATATTCTCTTGTGGCAGCCCTACCCTAATTTAAGAATGGCATGTGCTCCAGGTGTAGACCACCCTACATCCTTTTGTGAATGAGGATTTTGTGTGGTGAGATCTGTCTGTAAGGCCTAACCCAAGTCCTCAGTTGAAATTTGCTAGATGCACATCAATAATATATGATTCTCATGCACATATTGATATCATGAACTAGTTCATATGTAAGGTGTGATTTTTCTTTCTTCATTCTTTCTAAGTCTGCACCGGCTGATATGAAGGAAAGCTTTTTTGTGAAATCCTCTCAGGCTTGGGCTCCTGGCCAGGCATTTGATTTGTGTACAGCAAACACAAGGAAATGATGGATGGAGCTCTGAAACAGACACTCACCCCTAGTCACAGATCAGGGTTGAATCCATCATCATTCTTTAGCTCACTTCGCCACGTCAGTTCAGACCCAGCTATATGCAAATAAGTATTTACCCTGTGCCTCATGGGAACAGTTCAGCCCGAACTGCCAAGCCAGGCGAGTGTCTGAAAAGTTTCAGCGCTCCGTCCATCATCTCCTTGTGTTTGCTTTGTTCGCCCAAAGTTGGCAGGGTATGCCCAGACGTGGGTCCCTTGCTCATCTTGCCACTGGATTCTAGCTAGCCTGGCTGATGAGGGCTGTTAGCCCGAAACTGGTCACATGATGCTTGTTTCCGGTCCAGGGAAGACATGGCTTGGCAGTTCCGGCTGGACTGTTCCCATGAGGCACCGGGTCAAGACTGATTTGCATATAGCTGTGTCTGAACTGGGGTGGTGAAGTGAGCTAAAGAACGATGATGGATTCCACCCAGATCTGTGACTGGGGGTGAGTGTCTGAAAAGTTGCAGAGCTCCGTCCATCATCTCCTTGTGTTTGCTTTGTTCGCCCTGACATGGCAGGGTATGCCGAGACGTGGGTCCCTTGCTCACTTTGCCACTGGATTCAAGCTAGCCTGGCTGATGAGGGCTGTTAGCCCGAAACCGGTCCCATGATGCTTGTTTCCGGTCCAGGGAAGACCTGGCTTGGCAGTTTAGGCTGGACTGTTCCCAGGAGGCACAGGATCAAGACTGATTTGCATATAGCTGTGTCTGAACTGGGGTGTTGAAGTAGCTAAAGAATGATGATGGATTCAACCCAGATCTGTGACTGGGGGTTAGTGTCTGAAAAGTTTCTGCGATCTGTCCATCATCTCCTTGTGTTTGATTTGATTTGTGTCCCCAGTGAACTCTACTCTTCAGAACACTGGAGAATAATAAGCAGTTTACCAGGATATGGTGAGGCTGGCAGTTGATGGCAACTGACTGATAGTCCATGACACATGTTTTTTTTTCTTGTGCCCCTGGAATTGTTGCCCACTGATACCCTCTCAGTCAATCAGTGCAGCCTCCTATAATTAGAACCTCTAACTTACCCATGAATATATGTCATGTGGTTGTGTGAACTGATTTTGTGCTTAGAGATCCTATCCACTATGAATGGTGCCATTTATTGGGACATGTTGTGTCGAAGGTGCTGATTTCCTTCACAGGGTGCGGCAATTCCTATTTTTCTATCCTTAGAGCAGCCTGTGGCCTTGTGGCTGCGAGACCATATAATAGTTTATCCCTTGTTTGATATTTGAATACAATCTACATCTAGACTAGAAATCGACTAGTAAACAAAAGACTGTGACTAGCTGGTTCTATAGTCTGGGCAGATCTGCTTCTAAATGTACCCAAAGATACCTTAGCCTCACTCACAGTTCCTGATTTTGATTGAGCCTAGTCCAAATCCTGATGTTCATCGCTTGGCTCCACTTCTGTGTTTCACTGAGGGTAATCTATAAATAGGAGAGAACCCATTCAGGAAATCTGGGCTTTTCTCTTTACGAATATACATCAATTTTACTAGGTGAATGCCTATCCTTTTAATATTTTGTAGAAATGCCAGGTAAGATGTTCTCTGCACTGGTTTGGATGGAATTATGGCTTTTGAAGGTAGTGCATCTTACATTGATCCTGATTTTGCTTCATGGCACCCCTCCTGAACAATACAATAACGAGTCCTCCACAGCCAGTTCTATGTATTTGCTTTGAACACTGAAAGAGCTCTTATCTCAGCTGAGTGACAGAGTGAATGACCCGGATACCATGAGGCTTGTTTGTTGGAGCCAACCTGCTGATGTACCATGCCCTAGAGGAAGAGCCACCCCACTGTCCAGTGAATAGAGAAGTAACCCTAGCCCATGAAGACAAAGAGGATTGCTCAGTTGACTCATCTCAAGTAATGCATTGAAGACACTTCAAGACTGTTAGCAGACCAGGGAGCATAAGGATCCTAATGTGACCAAATAAAAAGAAATCAAAGCACTCAGAAGGTGAAGGTCGTGGAGGAAACATGTAAGGACTATACCTGTGGTGAACCTGCAGTGCCTTTAACTCCCCTAACTTTGCAGGACCCTCTTTCATCCCACTGTCAAACTGAAAGGAATAGTAGATTAGTTAGTGTGTACAGTAAAACCTTAATTTAGCTACAGATGTGAATTCCAGTTCATTTCTGGGTGGCACATTTTGGGACGAGTAAATCAGTTTATGTATTTTTATGTTTTTGGCAGAAACCAGGCTGTCGACACTCCAACAGGGTTGTCCACTCATGCTTTCAAGCTGCTGAGTAACTAATATGCAAGGTATGGCTATTATATCATATTTGATACTTAGGTGGCATTGTATCTTCCACACTGTTCCATTGCTTAGGGATTGTAATTAAAGCCACTGCAAGAGGACTGCGATGTGAAGGTTTCTGAGGGCTGTAGAAACATTCACTTCTTACCCCTTGCACTCTGGTTATGTCGAATCACAGTTCCTTACTAATTAAGGGCTATAAAACTGTGCGGGGGAGACTCATTTTACTTTTGTGTGTTTATCTTTTTTCTACTATTCTGCACTTTACTTTGGTAAATTAAGGCTTGAACGTTTTAGGTCTTACCTACATACAGCTTCTAGCTGTCTGTTGTCGAAATACCTCTTGTGGACCATAATAAAACGTCGGGCCATTGCTTACCCTTGTTTGCCTCTTACTCAATGACTATCCTTACTCTTCCTGTGTATATCCCTCCGCTGGAGCATAACTTCTTTACCTTTTCTTTGATTAGACGACTTGTATGCTTCCACTGCTCACATTCAGGGAAATACTTTTGTAACATTTTTCTTACTGCACTCCATGCAAGTGTATTTGTTTCCATGCTCTCTAACTCACTTGGAGCTTCCTCCTTCAAATAAATATCCCCCCTCAAATAATGATTCCTCCCTCAGTGTGCTCAATGTTGTACCCTCCTTCTCTTCAACTGCTAGTCTGTTGTTTCCCCTATCCCTCCAATGTCTGGCTTTGAATTTTTTTATATTTGTTTTCCTCCACCCCCTACTCAAGCTTGTTTGTTGCTCCCCCCCTCCCTTGCCATTTTCCAAATTTTGTTTGACACCCAACTTCTGGATCATGAGTCCCACGTGGAGTGAGATGCAATGGATTCCATGGCCGACTTGTCTTTCTTTTTCCCTCTTCAACATCCTGGTACAGTTTTTGGATGGGTCTGTAGAGCAGGTTAGCTCATTGAATGCACTAGCCTCCCTTGCTTGGTGATTTAACCTGTAGACCTCACACTCCCTTGTTAATTTTTTGTTGTTGCTTTGCTCTCTTGTATTTTTCTTGTGAGTTATGAGGGAGTTTACGCACCCTTAAACCCCAACTACCCCAGGTCGGATTTTTCTCTACTATACAGGACATTATACAGACAAAGAGAGATTCAGACATTTGCTTGCTTACAATCCTATCTGACGGCTATATCCATGTTAACATTCTCCACTGAGCACACCTATAGACTCAGATGAAGTTGTAGAAGCTACCAGTTATCATTTCAATGGCAAATTCCCAGGGGCTCCAGTGAGGAATTTTTAAAGATTTTACCACCCCATTATCCCAATCTCTGCTAGATGTTTGAATAGGCTCGATAACAGGGAATCTTCCCCACTGAGCCTCGGGTGGTGTACATAGTCAACATCCCCAAACAAGACTGGTCAGCTGACAAACCTGGCCCTTATTGCCCAGTAGCACTAATAGATATTGAACCCAAAATTATACCTAAGGTTTTAGTACAGAGACTAGCACCAGTGATTCTCAATGTGGTTCACCAGTGATTCCCAATGAGGTTCACCCTTATCTGCTCAGATTTATGCCTCAAAGAGCCACTATGCATAATATCGACCAAGCATTTAACGGATTGGCGATGAGTAATTGAGTGAAGAATTGTGATTCTCCAAATGAAATGCAAAGAGAATCAGGATTTCATTAAAGGCAAGGAGACTAACATTATGCGTTGTAACTTTTAATGCCACTCCACTGCAGCACCTCTAAAGAACACTTCACTCAACAATCTAGACATAGAACTCCTTAGTCCATAAATAGGCCTTGCATAGAACACTCTTCCCCTTTTAATGCACCTAAACTCCCTCCGCTTCCTCTATTTTCTTCTTATCTTCCTCTTTTCCACCTTTTTTCCTCCTCTTCACAAAGACTTTAAGGAGAAATATTAAACTGTTAATAGCAGAATCTTTTGGATATTGCACCACAATAATTGTGCTAAAATTTCCCATTACAATATCTACTCATAAAATTGTAAACTCTTCTAAAATTAAGCATACTCCCTGTAACTTTCCGTAATGTTTCGTTCCATTGTCCCACTGTAATACACATTTCTTGTAAAGGGTCGAGGTGGGAAGGATGATGTTAGCCTCCGTGTCTTTAATGAAATCCTGATTCTCTTCACATTTCATTTGGTGAATCACAATTTCATTTCAAGACCGAAGGCTGCCATTATGCATGTTGAAAGCCCTTTAACACCACATTTGACACATGCGATATTGGTCTGAAATAGTGTCTTGCAAAAATACGTGCATTTGACCAGTCCGCCACCTTTAAAATCTCCTCTAAATGCCCACCTGCCATGAACAACGTACTCGCCATCGCTCCCCTCAAAGAATGCGCTTTGTACTGACATATGTCTATTCCTGCTCCTTCATCACATTCTTAACCCACCTTGCAATGGTCTCTGAACTCACAGCTTTGAGATTTCACTTATGAAATCAATAACTGTTCCCCACCCTGAGCCCTGAATTCCATCATCCTTTTTCTCATACTCCAACAAACACTCAACCACACACAATTTTGGATTATCTGTAAACCTAGGATAAAAAATGGACTCCGACATGGTCTTAGTTCTCCTCCAAATCTCCAAATGAACTCCCTCTGAACCATACATCCTATTACTTACCTCCAATACTTTAGCATCTGAACATCTACTGCATGAAATCAAACACAAAAGAGTTGCCAACTTCTCTGATATTTTCTTAATAGCAAAAACCCTATTAGCTGACCACTCTACAAATTTCTTCAATACTGAGTTCACATCCCACAGTACATCATAACTTGCCCTTGGAGGCCTTCACAATCTCATACTCTTCTAATCCTACAGATCAAGATATTCCTTCCTAAAGATCTCCCATCTATTTGTCCATGAGCTGCCGACACTGCAGACCTATAACAATTCTGAGTTCTGTAACTCAAAGCTTCCTCAAATTTCTCCACAAAAAATTAACAACCTCTACCACGGGTGCATCCACGGAATCCAAATTCCTTTCCCTGAAACAACTAGCCCAAATTCTTCATGTTCCTTTCTATCTACTCCTTGTTCCAGGCGCCCAAGACTCCTCTAATAGCTCTGAACCTCGCATATTCCTGTGTCTCCTGATACCGTCCAAACAAGAAGGTTCAGCACCCCACTCTGCACGAAAGGATGTTCTTCTCCATCCCCGTTCATTAACATTTCTTCCTCTGCTTGAATCAAATAAAGAACCGCACATGCTAGCTCCAACGCAGCTGGAAACACACCTGGGAGACCCAAAATGAGTCACCAACATTATCTGACATGTCAACTCTCTTACATTCAACAGTACACTCTGCAACATTGCAAAAGTAGGAACCGCATAGGCTCTCTTCCCCCTCCAAACCTGCTGGAAAGCATCCACAGCACTTGCTCCTGGATCTGGTAACCGACTGAAGTAAGTAGCTAGTTGAATTGTCAATCTGCTTGCAAACAGATCCGCCTCCAGTGGACCCTAAACCTTGTTTATTCTCCAAAATATCTTGCAAACTAACTTCCAATCGCGGTCCCTGCACCCTCCTAGTCTGTTGATATATGTCACTGCAGACCACTTGTCCATCTTTTTCAAAACTGTCTGTCCCTGCAATTCTCTTTTGAAGCAATTCAATGTATATAATCCTGCTGTTAACTCTATACAATTGATATGCTTCTGTCTCTCCTCCTGTGTCCACACGCCCCCTGTTTCCGAAGCTCCCAAACGAGCTCACCAGCCTCTTAGACTCGCATCCTTCTCTAATACAAATTTGGGGCGCAACCAAAAATCGCCTTCCCATTCCATGCCTCCATATTGTGCAACCACAATAACAATTCCTTTTTTGCTTCTGAACTCATTGCCAACTTGTTTTCATACCACAGACCCTTCCTCAGTGCCTACGCCTTCATTCTCTGCAAAGCATTGTAATGAAGAGGACCTGGTAAAAAAGCCTGAATAGAGGAAGATAACAATCCTATCACCCAAACTAATTGCTTCCTTGTTACAAACTCCTTCCTTAACACTAGATTTAGTTCTTTCTAAATCAACTTCACCTTTCTTTCCGGAAGCTGGAGAATCAACTTCTCTTTGTTTGGCTCCAAAATAGATTTTTCTTATTTATTATGAATCCTATTGAATCCAACACCCCAATCACATTCTTCAACTCCTCCTTCAATTCCACCACACTCTGAGACTTTACTAGTATGTTGTCTAAATAAACAATCATCTGTACTCCTCTATCGCGGAAATAAGCCATCACTACTCTCATATCCTTTGTAAAGCACCAAGGTGCTGAAGAGAATCCAAAAGGGAGACACTGAAATTGATACAATTGGACTTTCAAACAATTGTAAATACTGACTCTCCTTGTCCTTAGGTATTGTAAAATATGCATCCTGTAAGTCTAATTTCACTAACCAATCATTCCTTATTAACAAATCTCTCAGACAATGTATACCCTGTATTTTGAAATGTCTGTAAACTAAAGCCTTGTTCAGCTCTCTCAGGTTGATCACCGGCCTCCAACCTTTTTCTTTATTTTTCACTTAAACAATTGTACTTACAAAACACTTTTTCTTTCCACTTGATGCCTTACTGCCCCTTTCTGTAACCTCGAATCTAACTCTGCGTCCACTAATTTCTCTAATTCTTTGCTCACAGTCAACTCTCTTTGGGTCCTTCATTTGAAAAGGATTTTCTATGAACTCTATTAAATACCCTTCTACTGATTGTAACACCTACAGATCCTGAGTTAACAGTCTCCATTCTTCAAAAAACTCTCTTAACCGACCACCTACCCTTCTTTGAGCAAAACCAAAAGTAGTCTCCATACTCACCCTGTCCTCCCACAATTTGACCTTGTCCTCTGAACAACCTCCCTCTACCAGATCGTCCTGATCTTCCACGATTCGGATAGAAGGAATTTGAACTTTAATATCCTCTTCCTCTGTTCTGCATATAATATTGGGACCTCTGCATGCCCCGGCTAGCACTGGGTCCTCTTCTACTAGCCCTTTCAGAAATACTATTTCCAAAAACTTTTCGCATATTCCATTGGGCCTTATCCAAGGCTGTAAAGTCACCATATATTTCTCTACACTCCTTTCAAGACCTTCTCCAAAGTGTAATCCCTTAGGATCCTCACTTGCCCCTTTCTGAGCAATGTCCCCCAGCTTAGGACTTATCTTCATTAGAATGGCTTTTCTTCTCTCTGAACGCTAAACCGCATTTGCATTTCCTAATAAAAATATAGCTCTCTGGCTCCATCCCCTGAGCAGATCCATATCTAGTGGAGCCTCATTAACATGAGCCTCCTCTACCACATCAAATAGATTATCTTGGCAGATCTTAAGTAACCGTTCTAGCCCTTTCCAAGCCTGAATAAAAAACTTATCAACTCCTAGTCCAAATTCGGTGTCATGCACACCTTCTCTTCAATCACAAGTCTTGAGCTCTCCACCTTTAACACCCTTCTCACCTCTCTGTCTAATGGCTTCCTAATGCACTCGTTAATGAACTTTCCTACATGATCAATGGGCCACCAATCATCCCCACTGCTGGGGTGTCGGAGGTTAAATGGTGAGAACATTACCCCACCTAGAGGGTCTCTTAAAACATCTCCTGAAAAAACATCATCTAAACCCCCAAACTCATTGTCCATCTCATTATTTTTGCAGATCAAGAATATACTCATCCCAGTCCTTCTCAACTGCTGGTATTGGACTATCCAAAGATTTATTGAATCCAACCTTTTATGTGCTGCTAGGCACACCCCTTCTTGGTTTGCCGCTAAGGACACCCACTCTCTGTGTGTCAATGGAACTCAAACCCTCCATCATTATTCCTGATAAATATAATTCCTCCACATGCTTCATCTTCCTCATCCTTTTACCTCCTACATCTACAACATTTTCATCCTCCTCAGATAGAGAATAAAATTCCTCACCAGACTCCAAATCGTTCCTTTTTATGAACTTGTTTCTCTGCTTTCTTTTCCAACTCCAGCAGAATTATTCTCCTGATCTGCTCCTCGTTCATATTTCCATTACTTTGTACTCCACTACACCCCTTCTCTGCATCCATTTCAAACCTCCACACCTCTTACTAAAGTGCAATTAAACTGCTGTAACTCCAATGATCTAAACTTAACTGTCCTCTAAAATATCTCCTTTCACTTGAACTACTGGCCGATTTAACTTTCAACCGTTACTTTATTTTTTTTGTAAACTGTCCTGTATATAGCACAAATACGCTGCTGTATTCTGTATCTTTTGAATACAACTGGCCCAATCCAATATGGCTTCCAAATCTTGCGAGTAACGTCAATTGCGCCTCTGCTGGAGCCTGGAACCCAGCTCTGCGGCCTCTGATGCCATCCGCGTTCCTGCCGGAGCTCGCAAACAGCTCTATGGCAACCGACAAGGATCCACCAAAATCGCAAAGACTGATTCGCACCCAACTACTGTTTTCTTCTCAGGGTGGGATCAAAGCTTCCGATCGTGCTACGGTGCTAGTGACTGAAACTAAACTTAATTCTACTCCCAAAACTCTACCAATGCGAACCTGCTCGGCCCGCACTCACAACGATGCCCATTTTATCATAAACTCTTCAAATTTTCAGAAGTGAAGTGTTACATCCCCTTAACGAATAATTAAAATACTTAAAGGCTTACGATTCAAACTAACATTAACAATAGTAATCAAACGATTCTCTCTCTTACTTAGCAAACCTTACATATATATTCCACAGCAATTACAACTCAGCTTGAAATATTAAAATAAAGGTACGCTTCCTTTCTTAGATGGGTTATCCAGAGACACACAGCACTGGATAATATTACCGCTATCGATAATGGGGGGGAATCTCTCTGCTAAAAATGATCACCGTTCCCAAGGTTTTGTATATTCTGCAAATATATCCTTATACTCTATAGGGGTGTGGAATTTAAGAAAATATCTACTTGCCCATGTGGACATGTTGCTTCATAAATATACTTGTCCTGTAAAAAAAAGTCCACTTGTCCTGTTGGTGCATCGTAGGTCAGTGACAAATTATGGTCGCAATCTGATAATATCTGATAATATCCTTTCTCGTTATCCCAGTGCTCATACTATAGTAGGGTTTGAATACTAGCAATTCTCTTATTTTGTTATCTTTCCACAGATCTACATACTGGGGCTGGATGTTGCGGAAAGCAATAGTTCCAGGGTTAAAATGCCATTTTGAGTCTGTGCACACCTACTAAATTGCATGTTTTGGGTGGTTTCACCAGCTTTTCTCTAATATTTTGCCATACTGAGAAAAGTTGGAAATTTACTCCTGGCAAGGGCAGAAGTAAACTTCTTCCAGGGTTGGGAAAAAAGTGATTGCAGACAAAGTGAACCTGTAACCGCTCAACAGATTTTTGCCTGAGCAAATCTACACATGCATATTTGATCGTGCTAAAGTGCAGTTCACAACATTTTTCTAGGAGTACGAAAATGATCTACTTCTGTAAATTCATGGAAGCAGTAAATGTGCACCTTTGCAAGGACATATACCATGGGTGCATTTTTGTGACATTGTTTAAAAATTGGGCCTCTAATTAGATCTGGCGTTATCAAGACCTTTTGTTTTAGTTATAACTCTATCTTTCTTTCCATCTATCGACTGACTTCATTGTGAGTGACAGCATTGTACTCTTTCAGAAGGAGCATATCCACACACAAGTGCCATGACTGCTTTGCCAATGTGTGCTTTTTGAGTCTGAATTTGTTTTTGCTTTTTGCCACTGTTTGTTATAATGGTGAGGGCCCGGCACCTACCACAACAATAAAATTCTACAAAAACTGTCCTTGCAAAGACAGCAAATGTGTCCAAAAAAAACCCAAGATGTAAAGGTCTCTTTATTGCTCATTCACTTTCTGAATGAACAGAACACCTGTTCCTTCTAGTTTAAATTAACTCGCCAGCAAGGTCGAGTAAATGCTAAAAATAGCTCAACCTTTGCATAGAATATATTATACTAGGACAACCTTACATAAAATACAGAGGGCAACACACCCATTTTGCCCACGAGGATGCGGGGACGAAGGAACCTTTTTCCACACGATATGGGATTGCCCAATAATAGCTAACTATTGGAGACAAGTACTACACACTATCTCACAGACAACAGAAATATCACTCTTGCCAGAGCCAAGAAAATGCTTTCTAAACATATGGGATCCTAACGACCTCACACGATATGTACTGATATGGGTCACACTGGGGCTAATGATCGCCAAGAGAGACATTGCACAGAAATGGGGGGGGGGGCAGCAGAGGCACCAACACTGTCTGCATGGTGCAAGAACATGGACTTAACCATGATCACTGAACTTACGGTGTATGCCTCCAGAAAATGTCAGCGGAAATGGAATAAGATATGGGCGGCTTGGAACACTTTTAGAGGGGACATCTGTGATCTGGTGCCAGAAACTGACAGAGATAGCTCGGATGAAGAGATAGATGGGGAATAGAAGGGGGATTGTGTAGAAAGGGGGACTGACACAAAGCAGGGCATCTGTAACGTTGACGACTTGGGACGTTGTTAGAGAAATGAGAGTCCATACCTGATGTACTGTGATTTCTGATTGTGACACTGATCTTGATTGCTATTGTAATATTGCCATTCTTACTGATTGTGTAATAAAAACAGTTTAAAAAAAAATAGCTCAACCTGATAAAATCTCACTCGACATTGCAAGTGGATTTTTCGAGGCCTGAATATGTCCTGGGCAATAGGAATTCCATACCCCTGAACCTACCCCGAGATTACATTCGGAACATGACCTCTATCTAGAGAACCTTTCTGTTTAATAAAAGACACCACAGAATATATTTCCTTTAATGCTACCAATAAATGTGTGATGGAGGCCTGGCTATGATCGACCTGACATCATATTATAGTGTTATATGGGCTACATGGGCCTCGGCGGAGGAACACCACAATTTTACATGTTTACGTTTAAAGTTCACATCTTTTTAAATGTTGACTCTTGACACACATTTGCATGCACGTACATATTGGATAATATTCTCTGAAATGGAGTTGCTTACCTTTACACTTCTTTGTAGGCATATTGTCAGTGCCTTTAACATTCTGTACCAAGTTTAAGCTCACTGTGCAAAATGATGATGTTTGTTGTTTTCTGCTCGGTGACAGCCCTGCAGGGATAGAATTAAAAATGGTGGTCTGACTGGGGCCCCGGTATGGTAACTTTTGTGAAGTTTGTTACATAAACAACACCAATCCTTTGTTTAAACAGAGGAGCATTTTGCTGTCTCTGTCGAAGTTGCCCCATGTTGTAATTACTGCCCAGCTGTAGCCTGTTTACTTTCCTGAGTAGGACAATGGCTTGCTCTACACAAGATTGAGCACCCAGATGAAACATACCCACAGGTAACTGGGGTGTTGGATCACTCTAAGGTATTCAGGCAGATTTGTACCCCCTAAGCCCACGAGGTTAGGAATCGCTAGGTATAAGTATAGATATGATTATACATGTATGCTTATAACCGATGTAACAGCACAATGGTTGAATTGTTCATCTTCTTTGTGATTCTCGTGATTCTCGTAATGCTGTTACTCTGTTATGTTTCCTTCTGTTAATTATTGCAGTGCATGTATTTTACATGAGTCACAATAGTTCAATAAATTATTGAAATGCCAATTTGATTATTTCTTGTGTCTCCCTTTCTGCACGCATGAGTTACTAATGAAAGGAACTGATCTGTTTCCAGGGTTTCCTTGTGGAGTCAGAGTTATCATGATCTGAGGTTGCACATGCCCTCCGGTATCTTGTAATATTTAGACGTCCAGAGGGTGCACTGTGAGCTAGCCTGGAGTAAGGCCAACATATCCTGATGGTGTGCGTGGAGTCAGTCTCGAACAGTTTTGACGTTTGGTGTCCAACTCGTGGTTTTACTGATATAGTATGAACCGTGTGACAATAAAGCCTCTCACTTAATAGTGTGAAACAACTGGATACATACTGCTAACTTGGCACGGATGACAGATTCAGCATATGCAATGGTACCTTTCAACCCTGTAAGAGAAATCCCCACTCCGTTCCCTAAATGGGGGTGTTACTGCCCAAGGACACACCACCAAAGACGCACGTGGTGCATAACACCTGGAGAGCTGTCACTAGACACATTGGGTAAATAAGGCGACTCAATGAACAGACTCCATTAGTGGTGAGTACTTGCCTCCTTGAAGTTATGGCCCTTGAGGGCTTTGTTGGCTGGAACCCTCTTGGGATATGAACAGTGGGGAATGTTATTAGCATGGGCAAATGTAGGGGACAGTAAATGTAGGGAAAACCCAGAGGATTTTCTATGGACTGTATGGTCCTGCCCTGATCTGCGCAGGATTCCTTTTGGTCCGATGTTTTTCCGCACATTGCAGTCTGTAATGGTTAGACAAATGGGCCGAAACCTGAAACTAACCCTATGAATGAGATCGAGGATGAGGGATATACCAATATAGAGAAGATCTTTTTGAGAATGTTTCGATATAGGGAAAAGAGCTACAAAGCTACCAACTTGTGAAATGTTTTTTTTTATGTTCAAATCGTTTTTATTTTTATTTTTAGAAAAAACAAGGATACAAAACCAAGAAAAGCAAGGGATACTCTGAAATACATTCACGACAATAATGCAACCTAAAATATACACATCATGGAAAAAGTAAAAAATACATTTCAAATACATATAACAGAGGCATCTCAATTAATAAACAAGGTACATCATATACATAAACATGCAATCTAAGCGTCAGGTATGGTAACAGAACTGAGAACATGTGAAGAGCAGAGTAATGGGAAAGAAAAGAAAGAGAGAGGGAGCGGAAACAGTAGAGGAGACAAAAGGAGGGGAGAAGGAAAGGAAGAAAAGGAAGGAGTATCGAATCTGCAGCAACGTGTACGTATGATGGGTAATCTGAAATAGGACAATGGGATCACCGTGGCCGAATCCGTGGCCTCTCAGATGACAATAGGAAGGGATATGTATCCAGAGGCATAACTACTAATCAGACCTAAGGCGGGTCGTAGCAAATTGGCCGTGAATCTAGTGAACTCCATAGTTTGGAATGTGATGTACGCCATGGCAAGGAGTGGAGAACATCATTGTCTGCGCCCCTCAAGGAAGCAAGCCACTCCTGTCAGATTTTAAAAGAAACATCAGAGGCAGATTTCCATTTACTCAAGATAACTTTACATGCAAGTGTGTGCATAAGGTCCAGTAGATGTCGGTCGTGATCATTTGTTAGTCTAGGATCTGTTGCTCCCAGCAAAACATATGTGAAGTCCCTAGCAGGGGGAAAGTTGAAGATTCGATGAATGTAATTATAAATTTTGTCCCAAAAGGTTTGGATCAGCGGGCAGTGAAAGAGCATATAAGCCAGGTCGCCTACGTGGGATTTGCAATTCCAGCAGAGGGGGCTATAAAGAAGTTTTAGTTTAAACAGTTTGTCTGGAGACCAATAAATTCTATTAATCAACATGAATTTGGTCTGGGAGAGTATCGGAGATATTTGATTGGAAAAAGGGGTAAGGTGTATCTTATCCCAATCGAGTAGCATGTGAGAGGAGTTTTGTTCACTTTCCCAAGCGATTTCACACTTCCTATGTGATTTTTGAGGATTAGGGGAGAGAAGTTTGTAGATTTTGGAGACCGTATGACCCAGTGATAAGAGCTGAAGTAGTTTACTACTGATTGCAGGTTCTAATGGTGAGATGGCTCTGGGAGTGACAAGCGCCTTGAGGCGTAAGAACCTGTAGAAGTCAAGAGGTTGAAGATCGAATCGGGATTGTAAAGTTGAAAAAGGCAGAGGCGAGGACCCGTCGTGGAGATCTTTCATTAAGTTCAAACCTTTTTTAGACCAATCATCCCAAAAGAGATACTTGCCCTCGTCTTGGAAGGCCGGGTTAAACCATGGCGAGGTCAAGTTGGACTTGTTTACTTTGACTTTAACTTTGCAGTGTAGTTCCAGATTAAGGAGGACTCTTTTAGTGTTGAGAAATATATACCTGGAGTGAGGGAAGACTGTGACGTCCATCGTCATTATAGCCGAAAGTGGTAAGTTTTTGATGATAGCTTTATCAATATGGACCCAAACAGGGGTGTACTCTGAGTGAGTTTGGAACCAGTTAGCCCCTTGCTTACATAGGTATGCCGTCTGATAGCACCTACAATTTGGTAAACCTATTCCCCCCTTGTCCTTGGGACGTTGGAGTTTTCGCAAGGAGATCTGTGTTTTTTTGCCCTGCCACAGAAAGTTATTAAAGAGCTTGTATACCTTGGCGAGGAAGTCATCAGATAGCAACATAGGCAGCATACTTACTATATAGTTGACAGGTGTAATCATCATTTTCAGAGTTTCTACTCTGCCCCACCATGATAAAACTTTTGGGGACCAACCATCCAGAAGGGAAGATATCTTTTTACGGAGGGCATGTTCATTGATTTTGAGAGTGCTAATTAAGTCTTTTTCAAACTCTATTCCTAAATATTTGAAGCTCTTTGGTTGCCAGAACAATCCAGAACCGCCCAAAATACTCTTGTCACCTATGGTATTGAGTAATTTCACCTCAGTTTTGTCTTTATTAAGCTTATAGCCCGACACTTCCTGCAATAGAGGATAGCATTGCTAACTCCGCATTTTCAGAGATTACTAGTACATCATTCGCATAGGCCGAGATTTTGACTGTGGCACCTTCGAAGGAAATTCCTTTAACATTATCATTATTCCGGAGAGAATAAAGGAAGGGTTCGATAGCCAGTAGAAAGAGGGATGGAGAGAGGTGGCAACCTTGTCTTGTGCCTTGTTCCAGATGAAATGAGGACGAAAGGCAACCGCCTGCTCTCACTCTCGCTGAGGGGTTAGACTACAGGGCAATTACCATCCGAATAAAGTCTGTCCCTAGCTTCAATTTATGGAGAGTGGCCTCCAGATAGGACCAATCGACCTTATCGAAGGCCTTTTCGGCG
This sequence comes from Lissotriton vulgaris, assembly GCF_964263255.1. Taxonomy (NCBI): domain Eukaryota; kingdom Metazoa; phylum Chordata; class Amphibia; order Caudata; family Salamandridae; genus Lissotriton; species Lissotriton vulgaris. The sequence continues at coordinate 1,842,360,017 of NC_141689.1, read as the reverse complement.
TCCATAGTCATTGCCACAGTTGGGGAGGTAGTGAACTTTGCTCTTTCCAAAATGTGTGCCAGGGTGCATGTGTTGTCGCTAGACAGTCTATTTTTAAGAAACAACAAATACACTACGATGGGGGAGGACCTAGGGGAGGTTTATAGACCACAATCTGGGTACAATCCCCAGAGAACTTGTAAATAACACTAGATACCAGAGGGTCTCAAAGGAAAGCGCCCAGGAGTATAAAGAAGTAACCCAAATCACCCGCACCCCTAAATCAATGCAGCACAGGAGATTCTCAAAGGGTGAGGAAATAACCCATCAGTCACCATTCGGATCCGCCCTTCATCATTTGGGATTTTATCCGAACCACCCGTCTGAGAAAATCAGTGTCACACTCAGAGGTCAACCCGGTGGTTAGGGGGTTCCTCAGAGGGTATGAACACTAACAGTGTGGTTTACCACTCGATGATAATGAGTGGACAAATACATGGGACTGGGGTGTGCAGTGCAGAGAAAAGTGGGTGGAAAAAAGGAAACCAAGAAAAAAGAGTGTATTAAAATTGGTTTAGAATAGGCACAAGATGATATTTATTCTGTGCGTGCCTTCAGCACCAAGATTAAAATTATGTGCGACCTAAAGCAGTCTGATTATGTAGACTGCCTGAGGTTGGGATGGTCAACATGTTTCTGCAATATACGGACTGCTACGTCCTTGCATTCATCAGGACCAAAAACTGAACAATTTGAGCTACTGCACAACGTGAAAATAATAATGAGTGAAGTGAATAAAAGTGACACAAGGAAATGTAAAACAAGTGCTTACAGTCACCTGAATATTCCGCGTGCCCTTACAATCAGTATCGATCACTGTGGAAAGAGAAAGGGGATAAGGGGTATGGGTATAACTATCAATAACTCATGGGCTTCAAAGTAAGTCCATAGTCTATGGATCAAGCTAAAAGTCACACTACAGAAGTTGATCTAAGCGCTCTTAATAATAGAGCCAGTTGTTATACTTTTGGGAAGAGATTTCATATGCCCAAAAAATCGTGTAGTCCTTACCTTGATCTGTAAGGTAGACCGGCCTCACCCCACCTGGCAGCGGCTCAGGGGAAGATGAAGCGCCGCTCTAAAAAACATGCAAGCCACATGTCAATTACAGTATGCACAAGACAAACAGAACACCCCTCTATGCCAATAGCCGGTTTGCAAATGGGACTTGCATCTCTCGTTGTTAGTGCTCGCATCTCTCGTTATTAGTGCTCTTCCCTTAAGTTACCAGGAAAGAACTCTCTCGCAAACACGAAACTCGTGCCAAAGAGGGACAACTTGGCGGCAAACGAAGGGGCTACATGGCTCAAAAGTGAAAGGGGCTCGCCTTACCTTTCCGTCGGTACTCCGGGGCCGGCATCCTGGCCGACTGGGGAGGTACCGAACGGGAGGCGCGAGGCTAGTTATAACACGCGCTGCCATTGGTTGCGTAATCACGTGCTCCGCGTGGCCGCGCGACGTGATTGGTTTTAGCAAAAATGCCAAAAGCGCGCTCATTGGCTCACCCGTCTTAGGCCGGTGAATGGGTGTAGACAGACCACGAGGACGGGATGTAAACAATAACAGAAGCCGATGGCATAACGAGCGAGACTGCGGAGTAGCTGCTGGACAGATAACAGAACGTCATAGACAGGACAAAGTCTCTAAAGAGTGTATTGCAACTTGGATGTCAACAGTACGGGTAGTTTTGAAAAAAGTGGGCCATAGGAGACCTAAGTCTCCTATGTAGATATCAGACGGCGGCAGAAAAATGTGCTCTGCTGCTCAGTAGATGTATTAAAGAGTCTGATTGGAGTGATTTAGAAAATTGAAGACAACCAAAAAAGTATAAGAGAGAGTGCATCACATACAGTGTGAAGAGTAGGCCACTGAGATGTGGTTTGTAGGGCCAATATGTTGACAGCAAAAAGTATTCAGCTGCTCATATTGTTATATCAATAACAATAGATCCAAGGGTTACACGTAGGCGTGTCGCCTGCAGTATGAACAAAAAAGAAGGAAAAGTTTGAGGGCCACTATTTTAACTGAGGAAGAGGATACAAGTATGTGTTTTACTGACAGTGTTGTTATCTCTGTGGTGATCAATCCGCAGTAAAAAACAAGATGTAATCAAAGGTATCGAAAGAAAGGCTATAGTGTGGACCAAGGAATATCATCATTCAAACCCTCTTTATGTGTCTTGAGTTTTAGTACCCATTTCTGCTCTTTTTTCATTAGGTACTTAGCTACATCCGATGTATGAGTTGGAATAAATGGTTGTTCCAATACAGTCCACTGGAATTCCGTGGCTAGATGTTTTGCCTCCAAGAAATGTGCAGTCAATTTAGTCGCTTGTCTAGCACAGCGGATGGTACTCTTGTGTTCCGATATCCGTGTTCGGACCTTCCGTGTGGTCATGCCCACGTACTTCAGGCCGCAGGGGCAGGTGATAAGATAGATCACGTGATCGCTGTTGCATGTGGTAAATTTTAACTGCTTCCAGGGTCTTGAAGTGCCAATATCAATCTGTAATGATTTAGTAATCTGGGCACACACCTGGCAATTGCCACAGGGATGATGTCCCTGAACAGGAGGGAGATTCCACAGTGAACCTACCGCTCTTGGGGGGTCTTCACGTGGTCTGGTGTGCACCAGTCTATCTCTGAGATTGGGGCCCCTCTTGAATGAAACCAGGGGGCGGGGAAGGGTTAGACGACCTGAGTTTAGTATTGGCCAGTGTTTTTTGACCATACTCTGAATACTGTTGGAAAGATTCCCAAAAGTATGCACAAAGGTGAGGCGATCCAACGTAGCCTTGGGAGGTCTCGGTTCCAGCAGAGCTTCACGATTGTTGTTCACTGCCCTTTTCAAGGACCTACGCACAAGCCGAGGGGGGTATTTTCGAGCAACCAACTGCGTGCTCAATTCATCAGAATGTTTTTCAAAAGCTGCCTTAGTTGAGCAGTTCCTATGAACCCGTAGGAACTGGCTAAAAGGAAGGCTCTCCCTTAATGCTTTCGGGTGGTTACTGTCGAACAGTAACAAAGAGTTCCTCGCAGTGGGCTTTCTGTAGAGTTCAGTTTGCAGCCCTTCAGGTCTAGCAGTGATGAGAAGGTCAAGAAAAGCCAATTCATGTCTACCGATTTCGACAGTGAACTTGAGATGGTTATTTCTGCTGTTAAGCCAGCCTAGGAATTCCAAGCAACTGTCACTAGAGCCTCTCCACACAACAAAGACGTCATCGATATACCTTTTCCAGGTCTTAAGGTTATCGATGAAGGGATTCAGGTCATTCAGTACATGATTTTGCTCGAATGAATGGACATAAAGATTTGCTAAGCTAGGGGCATAAACGCTCCCCATGCTGGTGCCCGATGTTTGCAAATAAACCTGTTCTTCGAATTGAAAGAAATTTTGTTTTATGGCCAAGGTGGCACAGGCCATTATAAATTGGACAGGAGTAATGCTGTTCAATTCCCTGGAGTCAAGTAGTTGGTGCACAACATCCAGTGTCTCATCCTGCGGGATGGAGGTATAGAGTGCCTCCACGTCAAAAGAGACTAGGAGGTCAGTATCCATATCAAATTCGATGTCAGGTATAAGTCTTAACAAATCAGTGGTGTCTTTGAGATAGGTGGGCATCTCCTGCACCATCGGTCTTAAAAAGTGATCCACAAAGGTGGACAGAGGTTCCAGGGCTGATCCTATCCCAGAAATTATAGGGCGTCCTGGAGGCGGTCGAAGCTCTTTGTGAACCTTTGGTAAGGTGTAGAAGTATGGCATCTTCGGGTGTTCAGTGCATAGATACAAGGCTTCAGCTGGTGTGACCCATCCCTCAGAGGAGGCTTCTTCAACCAGTGTTTTGATGTTACATTTCAATTCGTCGGTAGGATCATAGTTCAAAGGAGAGTAGGCATTTCGCATGTTCAATTGTCTGAGACACTCAGCTCGGTACACTTCAGTATCCAGTATAACGATTGACCCACCCTTGTCGGCTGGCTTTATTGTTAGGTCCTTATTCTCAGTCAGAGATTTAAGTGCTAGATGGTATGGTTTGGGCAGGTTGTGAAAAACTTTGTGTCGGGCAGTAAAGAGGTCGTCCATCTCCTTCTCAAGTGCCTGTTCATAGGCCAAGACTTGGGGAGGCATTAAGTGAGTGGGAGGAGTGAAAGTTGACTTGCATTTAAGTCCCGTGTTGACATCATCTTTACTCTGTAAGGAGGATTCTTTATCGGCGAAGAAGAAATGCAGTCTAATCTTCCTTAGGAACCTAGCAAGCTCCAAGCGGGTTTCAAACTCATCATTCTGATGGGTAGGCACAAAGCCCAGTCCTTTGTTAAGGGCTGCTTCCTCAATGGGAGTCAGAGTATGTCTACTCAAGTTCATAACTATACTGGGGCTGCACTGCTCTGTCCGGCCTCCTTGTTCTTGGACGTGTTGCTCCCCAGTATCCTCCCTTCCGTTGAGGTTGATGGAGGGCTGAAGTGAACCTGAGGTTGTGTGTTTACTCTTCTTCTCCCCCGGGATCTGCCCCGGCCAAACCCTAAAAAAGGCTGCCCGTTAAAGTTATTTGTTGGAAAATTCCCAGGGAAGTTTGTCATATTTGGTCCAATAGGCTGTTGGAAAGGACCTGGTTGTTGTGGTGGAAAGAAAGGGTGCATGCCGCCGAACTGCCACGGGTTAGGCGGCCACCATTGTTGTGGTTGGTTGCCCCTCCAGTTATTCCTGAAGTTTCTTTTTCCCTGCCCTCAGCCTCGTGTGTTGGAATTATCACTGCCGGTATCACTCCCAGACGAGTTATCACCGGAGCTTGATGTGCTGTACGTTGAACCCTTTCTGCGGCCAGTGGTACTGTAATCAGGGGGGGTGAAGGTATCACTAGAGTATGGATACACTCTCTCAAATTTAAACTTTTCAAGGTCTTTCTTGAATTTATCCATTTTGACCGTCAGTGTATGCTCTCTAAAATCTCTGTTGTTCTTATTGGAGTCATCCAGGTTCTTACTAAAGACTTTAGGAGCTATAGTGGTCTTAATCTTAGATTCAAGAATTTGGATTTCTATAAGCATGGCATCAGCTATGCGTTTAGAAGTTTGGATGATGAGAATCAACCAATCTCTGGTGCATCTCCAAGCTATAAGGGCCCAGTTTTTCAAGAACTCCCTATCATTCAGAAACAACCTGGGTGCATTGGTCACTATTAGTCCTGTCGGGGCACAATCATTGCGCAGATATTGGGCCATGATTGTGCCATGTAAGGCTGTCCTAGTTTGATATTTTTTCAAGCCCAACAGTTTGCCCCATTCATCCTCGCTCATGGAAATGACAGAAACAGTCGACTCTGTCAAGTCAGGATGTTCAGCTAGTGCGGCCAAAAGGTCTGCATCGGAAAACGATAAACCGTGGTTTTCGGCCATGACTAGAGAGAATGTCCTGTCAGAAAATGCACACTGTAATGTAGAGTAATATAAAAAGTTCCAACCACTATTGCGTGATGAACTACTTCTACGAAATACTCAATTCGTAGGGAAAAAAAGGTCCGCAGTCAAGCAACTGCACTAAACAACAAATACACTACGATGGGGGAGGACCTAGGGGAGGTTTATAGACCACAATCTGGGTACAATCCCCAGAGAACTTGTAAATAACACTAGATACCAGAGGGTCTCAAAGGAAAGCGCCCAGGAGTATAAAGAAGTAACCCAAATCACCCGCACCGCTAAATCAATGCAACACAGGAGATTCTCAAAGGGTGAGGAAATAACCCATCAGTCACCATTCGGATCCGCCCTTCATCATTTGGGATTTCATCCGAACCACCCGTCTGAGAAAATCAGTGTCACACTCAGAGGTCAACCCGGTGGTTAGGGGGTTCCTCAGAGGGTATGAACACTAACAGTGTGGTTTACCACTCGATGATAATGAGTGGACAAAGACATGGGACTGGGGTGTGCAGTGCAGAGAAAAGTGGGTGGAAAAAAGGAAACCAAGAAAAAAGAGTGTATTAAAATTGGTTTAGAATAGGCATAAGATGATATTTATTCTGTGCGTCCCTTCAGCACCAAGATTAAAATTATGTGCGACCTAAAGCAGTCTGATTATGTAGACTGCCTGAGGTTGGGATGGTCAACATGTTTCTGCAATATACGGACTGCTACGTCCTTGCATTCATCAGGACCAAAAACAGAACAATTTGAGCTACTGCACAACGTGAAAATAATAATGAGTGAAGTGAATAAAAGTGACACAAGGAAATGTAAAACAAGTGCTTACAGTCACCTGAATATTCCGCGTGCCCTTACAATCAGGATCGATCACTGTGGAAAGAGAAAGGGGATAAGGGGTATGGGTATAACTATCAATAACTCATGGGCTTCAAAGTAAGTCCATAGTCTATGGATCAAGCTAAAAGTCACACTACAGAAGTTGATCTAAGCGCTCTTAATAATAGAGCCAGTTGTTATACTTTTGGGAAGAGATTTCATATGCCCAAAAAATCGTGTAGTCCTTACCTTGATCTGTAAGGTAGACCGGCCTCACCCCACCTGGCAGCGGCTCAGGGGAAGATGAAGCACCGCTCTAAAAAACATGCAAGCCACATGTCAATTACAGTATGCACAAGACAAACAGAACACCCCTCTATGCCAATAGCCGGTTTGCAAATGGGACTTGCATCTCTCGTTGTTAGTGCTCGCATCTCTCGTTATTAGTGCTCTTCCCTTAAGTTACCAGGAAAGAACTCTCTCGCAAACACGAAACTCGTGCCAAAGAGGGACAACTTGGCGGCAAACGAAGGGGCTACATGGCTCAAAAGTGAAAGAGGCTCGCCTTACCTTTCCGTCGGTACTCCGGGGCCGGCGTCCTGGCCGACTGGGGAGGTACCGAACGCGAGGCTAGTTATAACACGCGCTGCCATTGGTCGCGTAATCACGTGCTCCGCGTGGCCGCGCGATGTGATTGGTTTTAGCAAAAATGCCAAAAGCGCGCTCATTGGCTCACCCGTCTTAGGCCGGTGAATGGGTGTAGACAGACCACGAGGACGGGATGTAAACAATAACAGAAGCCGATGGCATAACGAGCGAGACTGCGGAGTAGCTGCTGGACAGATAACAGAACGTCATAGACAGGACAAAGTCTCTAAAGGGTGTATTGCAACTTGGATGTCAACAGTACGGGTAGTTTTGAAAAAAGTGGGCCATAGGAGACCTAAGTCTCCTATGTAGATATCAGACGGCGGCAGAAAAATGTGCTCTGCTGCTCAGTAGATGTATTAAAGAGTCTGATTGGAGTGATTTAGAAAATTGAAGACAACCAAAAAAGTATAAGAGAGAGTGCATCACATACAGTGTGAAGAATAGGCCACTGAGATGTGGTTTGTAGGGCCAATGTGTTGACAGCAAAAAGTATTCAGCTGCTCATATTGTTATATCAATAACAATAGATCCAAGGGTTACACGTAGGCGTGTCACCTGCAGTATGAACAAAAGAGAAGGAAAAGTTTGAGGGCCACTATTTTAACTGAGGAAGAGGATACAAGTATGTGTTTTACTGACAGTGTTGTTATCTCTGTGGTGATCAATCCGCAGTAAAAAACAAGATGTAATCAAAGGTATCGAAAGAAAGGCTATATTGTGGACCAAGGAATATCATCATTCAAACCCTCTTTATGTGTCTTGAGTTTTAGTACCCATTTCTGCTCTTTTTTCATTAGGTACTTAGCTACATCCGATGTATGAGTTGGAATAAATGGTTGTTCCAATACAGTCCAGTGGAATTCCGTGGCTAGATGTTTTGCCTCCAAGAAATGTGCAGTCAATGTAGTCGCTTGTCTAGCACAGCGGATGGTACTCTTGTGTTCCGATATCCGTGTTCGGACCTTCCGTGTGGTCATGCCCACGTACTTCAGGCCGCAGGGGCAGGTGATAAGATAGATCACGTGATCGCTGTTGCATGTGGTAAATTTCAACTGCTTCCAGGGTCTTGAAGTGCCAATCTCAATCTGTAATGATTTAGTAGTCTGGGCACACACCTGGCAATTGCCACAGGGATGATGTCCCTGAACAAGAGGGAGATTCCACAGTGAACCTACCGCTCTTGGGGGGTCTTCACGTGGTCTGGTGTGCACCAGTCTATCTCTGAGATTGGGGCCCCTCTTGAATGAAACCAGGGGGCGGGGAAGGGTTAGACGACCTGAGTTTAGTATTGGCCAGTGTTTTTTGACCATACTCTGAATACTGTTGGAAAGATTCCCAAAAGTATGCACAAAGGTGAGGCGATCCAACGTAGCCTTGGGAGGTCTCGGTTCCAGCAGAGCTTCACGATTGTTGTTCACTGCCCTTTTCAAGGACCTACGCACAAGCCGAGGGGGGTATTTTCGAGCAACCAACTGCGTGCTCAATTCATCAGAATGTTTTTCAAAAGCTGCCTTAGTTGAGCAGTTCCTATGAACCCGTAGGAACTGGCTAAAAGGAAGGCTCTCCCTTAATGCTTTCGGGTGGTTACTGTTGAACAGTAACAAAGAGTTCCTCGCAGTGGGCTTTCTGTAGAGTTCAGTTTGCAGCCCTTCAGGTCTAGCAGTGATGAGAAGGTCAAGAAAAGCCAATTCATGTCTACCGATTTCGACAGTGAACTTGAGATGGTTATTTCTGCTGTTAAGCCAGCCTAGGAATTCCAAGCAACTGTCACTAGAGCCTCTCCGCACAACAAAGACGTCATCGATATACCTTTTCCAGGTCTTAAGGTTATCGATGAAGGGATTCAGGTCATTCAGTACATGATTGAGTAGACATACTCTGACTCCCATTGAGGAAGCAGCCCTTAACAAAGGACTGGGCTTTGTGCCTACCCATCAGAATGATGAGTTTGAAACCCGCTTGGAGCTTGCTAGGTTCCTAAGGAAGATTAGACTGCATTTCTTCTTCGCCAATAAAGAATCCTCCTTACAGAGTGAAGATGATGTCAACACGGGACTTAAATGCAAGTCAACTTTCACTCCTCCCACTCACTTAATGCCTCCCCAAGTCTTGGCCTATGAACAGGCACTTGAGAAGGAGATGGACGACCTCTTTACTGCCCGACACAAAGTTTTTCACAACCTGCCCAAACCATACCATCTAGCACTTAAATCTCTTACTGAGAGTAAGGACCTAACAATAAAGCCAGCCGACAAGGGTGGGTCAATCGTCATACTGGATACTGAAGTGTACCGAGCTGAGTGTCTCAGACAATTGAACATGCGAAATGCCTACTCTCCTTTGAACTATGATCCTACCGACGAATTGAAATGTAACATCAAAACACTGGTTGAAGAAGCCTCCTCTGAGGGATGGGTCACACCAGCTGAAGCCTTGTATCTATGCACTGAACACCCGAAGATGCCATACTTCTACACCTTACCAAAGGTTCACAAAGAGCTTCGACCGCCTCCAGGACGCCCTATAATTTCTGGGATAGGATCAGCCCTGGAACCACTGTCCACCTTTGTGGATCACTTTTTAAGACCGATGGTGCAGGAGATGCCCACCTATCTCAAAGACACCACTGATTTGTTAAGACTTATACCTGACATCGAATTTGATATGGATACTGACCTCCTAGTCTCTTTTGACGTGGAGGCACTCTATACCTCCATCCCGCAGGATGAGACACTGGATGTTGTGCACCAACTACTTGACTCCAGGGAATTGAACAGCATTACTCCTGTCCAATTTATAATGGCCTGTGCCACCTTGGCCATGAAACAAAATTTCTTTCAATTCGAAGAACAGGTTTATTTGCAAACATCGGGCACCAGCATGGGGAGCGTTTATGCCCCTAGCTTAGCAAATCTTTATGTCCATTCATTCGAGCAAAATCATGTACTGAATGACATGAATCCCTACATCGATAACCTTAAGACCTGGAAAAGGTATATCGATGACGTCTTTGTTGTGTGGAGAGGCTCTAGTGACAGTTGCTTGGAATTCCTAGGCTGGCTTAACAGCAGAAATAACCATCTCAAGTTCACTGTCGAAATCGGTAGACATGAATTGGCTTTTCTTGACCTTCTCATCACTGCTAGACCTGAAGGGCTGCAAACTGAACTCTACAGAAAGCCCACTGCGAGGAACTCTTTGTTACTGTTCGACAGTAACCACCCGAAAGCATTAAGGGAGAGCCTTCCTTTTAGCCAGTTCCTACGGGTTCATAGGAACTGCTCAACTAAGGCAGCTTTTGAAAAACATTCTGATGAATTGAGCACGCAGTTGGTTGCTCGAAAATACCCCCCTCGGCTTGTGCGTAGGTCCTTGAAAAGGGCAGTGAACAACAATCGTGAAGCTCTGCTGGAACCGAGACCTCCCAAGGCTACGTTGGATCGCCTCACCTTTGTGCATACTTTTGGGAATCTTTCCAACAGTATTCAGAGTATGGTCAAAAAACACTGGCCAATACTAAACTCAGGTCGTCTAACCCTTCCCCGCCCTCTGGTTTCATTCAAGAGGGGCCCCAATCTCAGAGATAGACTGGTGCACACCAGACCACGTGAAGACCCTCCAAGAGCGGTAGGTTCACTGTGGAATCTCCCTCCTGTTCAGGGACATCATCCATGTGGCAATTGCCAGGTGTGTGCCCAGACTACTAAATCATTACAGATTGATATTGGCACTTCAAGACCCTGGAAGCAGTTAAAATTTACCACATGCAACAGCGATCACGTGATCTATCTTATCACCTGCCCCTGCGGCCTGAAGTACGTGGGCATGACCACACGGAAGGTCCGAACACGGATATCGGAACACAAGAGTACCATCCGCTGTGCTAGACAAGCGACTAAATTGACTGCACATTTCTTGGAGGCAAAACATCTAGCCACGGAATTCCAGTGGACTGTATTGGAACAACCATTTATTCCAACTCATACATCGGATGTAGCTAAGTACCTAATGAAAAAAGAGCAGAAATGGGTACTAAAACTCAAGACACATAAAGAGGGTTTGAATGATGATATTCCTTGGTCCACACTATAGCCTTTCTTTCGATACCTTTGATTACATCTTGTTTTTTACTGCGGATTGATCACCACAGAGATAACAACACTGTCAGTAAAACACATACTTGTATCCTCTTCCTCAGTTAAAATAGTGGCCCTCAAACTTTTCCTTCTCTTTTGTTCATACTGCAGGCGACACGCCTACGTGTAACCCTTGGATCTATTGTTATTGATATAACAATATGAGCAGCTGAATACTTTTTGCTGTCAAAACATTGGCCCTACAAGCCACATCTCAGTGGCCTACTCTTCACACTGTATGTGATGCACTCTCTCTTATACTTTTTTGGTTGTCTTCAATTTTCTAAATCACTCCAATCAGACTCTTTAATACATCTACTGAGCAGCAGAGCACATTTTTCTGCCGCCGTCTGATATCTACATAGGAGACTTAGGTCTCCTATGGCCCACTTTTTTCAAAACTACCCGTACTGTTGACATCCAAGTTGCAATACACCCTTTAGAGACTTTGTCCTGTCTATGACGTTCTGTTATCTGTCCAGCAGCTACTCCGCAGTCTCGCTCGTTATGCCATCGGCTTCTGTTATTGTTTACATCCCGTCCTCGTGGTTTGTCTACACCCATTCACCGGCCTAAGACGGGTGAGCCAATGAGCGCGCTTTTGGCATTTTTGCTAAAACCAATCACGTCGCGCGGCCACGCGGAGCACGTGATTACGCGACCAATGGCAGCGCGTGTTATAACTAGCCTCGCGCCTCCCGTTCGGTACCTCCCCAGTCGGCCAGGACGCCGGCCCCGGAGTACCGACGGAAAGGTAAGGCGAGCCCCTTTCACTTTTGAGCCATGTAGCCCCTTCGTTTGCCGCCAAGTTGTCCCTCTTTGGCACGAGTTTCGTGTTTGCGAGAGAGTTCTTTCCTGGTAACTTAAGGGAAGAGCACTAATAACGAGAGATACGAGCACTAACAACGAGAGATGCAAGTCCCATTTGCAAACCGGCTATTGGCATAGAGGGGTGTTCTGTTTGTCTTGTGCATACTGTAATTGACATGTGGCTTGCATGTTTTTTAGAGCGGTGCTTCATCTTCCCCTGAGCCGCTGCCAGGTGGGGTGAGGCCGGTCTACCTTACAGATCAAGGTAAGGACTACACGATTTTTTGGGCATATGAAATCTTTTCCCAAAAGTATAACAACTGGCTCTATTATTAAGAGCGCTTAGATCAACTTCTGTAGTGTGACTTTTAGCTTGATCCATAGACTATGGACTTACTTTGAAGCCCATGAGTTATTGATAGTTATACCCATACCCCTTATCCCCTTTCTCTTTCCACAGTGATCGATACTGATTGTAAGGGCACGCGGAATATTCAGGTGACTGTAAGCACTTGTTTTACATTTCCTTGTGTCACTTTTATTCACTTCACTCATTATTATTTTCACGTTGTGCAGTAGCTCAAATTGTTCAGTTTTTGGTCCTGATGAATGCAAGGACGTAGCAGTCCGTATATTGCAGAAACATGTTGACCATCCCAACCTCAGGCAGTCTACATAATCAGACTGCTTTAGGTCGCACATAATTTTAATCTTGGTGCTGAAGGCACGCACAGAATAAATATCATCTTGTGCCTATTCTAAACCAATTTTAATACACTCTTTTTTCTTGGTTTCCTTTTTTCCACCCACTTTTCTCTGCACTGCACACCCCAGTCCCATGTATTTGTCCACTCATTATCATCGAGTGGTAAACCACACTGTTAGTGTTCATACCCTCTGAGGAACCCCCTAACCACCGGGTTGACCTCTGAGTGTGACACTGATTTTCTCAGACGGGTGGTTCGGATAAAATCCCAAATGATGAAGGGCGGATCCGAATGGTGACTGATGGGTTATTTCCTCACCCTTTGAGAATCTCCTGTGTTGCATTGATTTAGCGGTGCGGGTGATTTGGGTTATTTTTAAGAAACCCCACCTGGGACGGGTGAACAAGTTTAGGTAAGACCTTTTGAATCCGTTTGGCCAATACCATGGCATAAATCTTACAGTCAAGATTGATCAATGATATAGGCCTATAGTTCTTTGGGGATGTCGGATCTTTCCCGTCTTTTGGGAGAACCGCAATAATAGCCTCAGCAGGAGTACTATTGATTTGTCCACTCTCTGTGAAGTGATCATAGAGGTCCTTGAGAGGATCTATTAGGGCTGAGGAGAAGTTCTTATAGAACATAGCGCTGAACCCATCGGGCCCGGAGCTTTCCCTGTTTTCAGGGTTTTGATAGCATGTTCGATGTTTGCATAGGAGATGGGAAAGTTGAGGTCGATCTGGTCTTGAGCCATCCAGCCCTTTGTTTTTACTATATAGGTCGTTATAGAAGTCTTTAAAGAGGTCAGCAATTTTGGTGGGGTCTGAGTGTGGCGTCCCTGAATTATCTACTATGCTCTTGATAGCTGTTTGCAGTATTTTAAATTTTAAGTAAGATGCAAGGCTTTTACCTGCTTTATTTGCTTGACATAGCCTAAAGTTCTTGTGGTTCGTAAGCCAGATTCCGGCCCTCTTGCTGATTATCTTATTATACTCGTATTTTTTGTTCATCATGTCATTTAGGACCATAGGGTCTTTGGTAGCTATGTGTCGCTTTTCTAATGTTGAAATCGCTTCTTCTAGGTGTGTAAGAGCTTTATTGCCATCTCTATTCATAGCTGCACGAATTTTAATCAATACCCCCCTAACAGTGGTCTTGAGAGCCTCCCACCTTGTAAGGTCCGAAGTATCCCCTTTTTTATTGTGGGCAAGGTAATCTTTTATGGCCATCTCAATAGCCAATCTATTTGCGACTTTCTTCAAGACCGCATTGTTAAATCTCCTCAAGGTCTAATTTTTTAACCCCATTGTGCACTGCCAGAGTCATTGTTATACATGAGTGGTCCGATATAACTCGCGGTTCAATGGAGGTCTCCTCAATGTCAGCCGAGGAGTGACTGGAGGTAAGGAGGTAATCTATGCGTGAATATGATTTGTGAGGGGGTGAATAAAAGGTGTAATCCCTGCCTGTTGGATTCATCAATCTCCAGGAATCGATCAAATTGAACCGGGAGCAGAGGTTAAGGAGTGCTTTGTGTGAATTATTCGAGCGGAAGGGACAACGGGAGTCTCTGTCTAAAAGAGGGTCCATAGGAAGATTGAGGTCACCACCAAAGATATGCGTTGCATTGTCCGGTATTGCATTAATGTGTTTGCATAGGTCTTTCCAGAGACCCGGATCATTGTTATTGGGGGCATAGACATTAGTTACATAAAACTCTTTATTGTCCCTTGACAATTTTGCAGAGACCCATCTGCCCTTGGTATCAGCAGTGCTCTGCAGAACATCAATGTTGGCCCTCTTCGCGATTAGAGTTAACACTCGGTTTCGTTTCCCTAGGGCATCAGACCCAAGTGCCTCGCTGTACAATTTATTTTTCATGGAATTTAATTGTGGCGAATCAATCTTAGTTTCCTGCAATAATATTATGTCTCCCTTTTGTTTGTGTAAGTAATCAAGTATTTTCCTCTTCTTGATTGGGTGATTGATGCCCTTGACGTTTAGTGACACTATCTTAATAGTTTGTTTAGTCAAGGCCATACAGAGGGAAGAAGAGTGATGGGGAGTGCACTATGATGTGCATTACCGGCTGCGTGTTAGCCATTAGGTGCTTGTCTGATATGAAGTAAAAGAACCACAGACTGGGCGAATATTGGAGGAATGTGTACACAGGATGGGCATTGTCACTGTCACAGGAATAAAGGGCGCTGCTGCATAAGTACGAAGTCAGGCGAGAATACAAAAACAAAGCAAAAATAAATAGCAAGATAAACAAGATCCCTCCCACAACCCAATACCACCCACCCCACCCCAAAAGTACACTGAGAACATGGCGACCAGGGAGAAGGAGCAACGACACCGGGTACTCTCCTCCGTGGCAATTGCAGGTTAGCCCTGCACAAACTTTACAGAAATAGGAACAGTAAACGTTAATAGGTGTTATGTACACACCCTGGATTGCTACAACAAAGAACGCTCATTACTAAGCATGAAGCACAAATTCCAGCGGATAAATGTAAAGGCAACTGACAAAACAGACATAACCTACTAGTCTTCCAGGGAGGAGTGTGTCATGTGATGATTTTAGTACTGTTTGTTCATTCAGTATGTTAGAATGGTGATCCACGGTGGATCTCATGGCTGATTTAGGCAGTAACTTGTGAAATGTTTTGACCGTCTGAGGAGGTGGCAGAGCCTTGAATGGGCGGGGCTTAGTGTTATGCACATCACAAGGAATCTTTAAATTCACTTGCCTCTAAGGCCCCACCTCACCCAGGGCTCGAAAAATCCATTCTCCCACTCTCTATAGTGAGCCAGATTTAATCAGGAGAAGCTATTTTAGGGCCTAAGTGCCCATTCTGTTGTGCTGACAACAGGTGTTTAGCTTGCTCACAAAGTAAATGAGCAATAAAGATGCCTGTAAATCTTATTATCTTTTCACATTTCTCTGCTTTCAGAGACTTAGGTCAAAGGTCAGTTTGTCTTCCTAAATGTTTTTTTCTTTCTGTGACTAAAGTTAGGGGATTTAGTAAAGTGAACTGTGTGGCAGTCGGGATGATACCAGTTCACGGGTCATGTACATTACAGTTAGGTCGAGTAGTGTATTCAAGTTATTAGACCTGCGGGTCTAGTAACTTTTTTATGATTTTTCTTGCCCTGCCACCACTGAAACCCCCTCCACCTCACCAACACCAAAAACAAAGGTTTAGAGGCTGCCGCCGATGTCCTGGGGAGGTTTCACACCTCATAAGGGGCATCGGCTGTACAGAGCAGCCAAACAATTAGCTGGAAACCTCCTCTCTTCTTGTGTTTCCAGCCAATTGTGTGCTCACAGTGTAGTATTGGCTCCTTACCAAGGGACGGTGTGGTGGGAGCCGATATTGTGTGACCCACAGTGGCACCGTGTGAGTTGGCAGGTCTGGAGCTTTCACTCCAAGTACCTTGCTGTTGAAACGGAGGGTAGACAGGTGCTGGATTCTTGAACTAGCAATATATGAAGTCCACGGCTGTCTCCAACCACATAAAAGGATATGAGGCGGTTGGGCAGAATACTACCAGGAAGAGGCTGATGTAACAAATTGGAGTAATTGAATCCCCTACTCCCCCACCCAGCCCTTCCCCTCCTTCTTATATGAACAAACCTGACATTGCAAAGAGTCCCCAGATATATAAATATAGTTATGCTTTATCTGCTTTTCTGGGACTTAATCATATGATCGACTCATACTGCAGTGTGCTGTTATCCAAATTCAAGGTGTGGGTTGGGTTCTGCATCTTGCTGTTGCTTATAAAAAAATACCTCAATAAAAAGAAATATATATATATTTTTTAAAACAGATGCTTCATCACATGCATGTGCAATTCACAACTGTTGGGCCCTGTCGGTGGGATTTTGTTTTTATTTGAGGACTTTTAAACATTGAGTTTTACCAAGCACATTGATAAATAGTCTTTGTTTCTTGAAAGCAGTGCATGAACTGTGTTCTTGCCCACAGTGCTTTAAGTAAGATAAAAAAAGGTGGTGGGTCCTGAGTTGGGTGTGGCTTGGGAAGCCTTTATACAAGGTGTGGCCAATGTAATTAATACATGTGAACTAGAATCCTGTGTTTGACATATTCATAAATTGTTTCCCACTGGACAAAGCATAATCAAAATCAACAGGCTATTTTATTTCAGTATATATAGCACCTTTATTTAAAAGCTGTAAAATAATGTGGCAATATGAGTCTCAGAGTAAGTGGCAAAACATTAGTTATTCAGATGAAATAAAATAGTGCTTTAGGCCCTGGAGCACTAATTGTAAACCACAGTAGCCACCTGTCACTTAGTCCCTGCGTCACAAAAGGGCAGTTAAAAATTGTGTCCATTGGGTTAAAACCAGCAAGAACTCCTTCAGACGGGCGAATGCCACGTAGGTCGAAGGCAGGTCTCAGGAGTTCTTTTTTATCCTGCAGGAGTGCCAGACAGATGCATGCCTGCTGAATTATGCACTCTTTAGGTACCCCACATAGACGGCAAGCATGTGTCTGACCATTTCGTTTCCATGGCAAGCTGTGCATGAGCGAAGTTAGATGACCAAAATTAAAGTTCATTAACTTGCCTTCTAGGTACGCTGAATAACCACACTCAAAGTAGGACTGTGATTTTAAAGTTTTGTTGTTTAACAGCGTTGAGGTGTGTGATCTTTTTGAAAATGTCACCTTGTCTGAGGCCAGCAAGAGCGATTAACCACTTTTTTTTTATTTTTTAGAACAGCATACATTATGTTTAGGTTCCAGAGTGATTACATTTCAAGGGCTTAAATAGCCAAGTCCTGATTGTTCCTTGCAGGCATACTGGAGCAGTTAGCTACTGCAGACCAGAGAGTTGCATTGATCGATTTATCAGTTGTGGTTTTTAATTCATAACGCACCTGGCTTTATTTGCAGTGGATTGTTTGATTAACCCAAATTTCCGGACGTATCTGGGCCAGCGAGACGTTTGTAGGTAAATTGAAGATCCATTGGAACACTTTTGACGTTATTATGTCCAGTAGGCCTGCATCAAGACCTCACCGCCATAGGTCAAGATGGGTAAAAGTTTAGCAGATACAATATTTAAACAAGCATTAAAAATTCAATAGGTCTCACCTTTAATTAAGATAAAGCCATTTGCTATGCTATACAATACCATTAGCAAACCCAATGGCTTTAACTTAATAAAAGGCGAGACTTTTCAATACCTGTTAAAGGAGGCCGGTCTTTATCGGGCTCTGTTTTGTGCCCTGGCATAGGCGGTCCGTTATTTTCCGGACTGCAGTGACTGCAGGCACATCATGTGCGCTGCTCAAACTGCTCACTTCTCACTAGTGGAGAAGTTGCGGCATGACATCATGGCAGATGAGCATTGTAGGGGAATGGAAATCATTTAAAGAGTCATTTCCTAGCTAGATTTCCCTTCTATTTTTGAAACTCAGGAGCAGCAACATTGTTGTGGTGTCACCCGGGCTTTAAGTGGAAGCTTTTTCAATATTATATACAAGTCATAGTTGCTGCTTATTTATCTTATGCAACTGACCACTATTGACAAAACCAATAGCCCTTACTTGTTGTAGGTATGATGTTACTTGTTGTATCATATACCTGGATGCAATGACAGAAACAGCAAAATAGAAGACGGAGGACACACTATGCTATGCACAGATTTTTAGCTTACTGTTTTTAAGACACCCCCCTAATTACATTGGCCACGCCCCTTCGAGTGACACCCCAGGGTTTTCATCCAACTTTAAACCCTGAGTAGGTCACATTCATAATTTGAGGCAGGGTAGATTAAGTGATTAGCCCAAAATCACAGGATGTTGATCCCACGCCGAGACTTGAGCCTGGCTCTCCCAGGCTGCTAATTAGAAACACAAACAGCTACAGGGTCAAAGCTAGCAGCTCTGACTGGAACGCTACACCCTGGGTAGTGGGAAGCTGCCAGGCAGAATCCATCCACCTCTAGAGCATTTTCCGACTGAGAGCCGAAACAAATCTTAAAAGATAAAATGAAATGCAGCAGACTTCTCAACAGGAGCTCGGGCATGGCAGAACAACAGTTTACTAGGGAGAATCCCGAACTCTGGGAACCAATGACCAGGCATACACCGGTGAAGACAGGCCAGTGAATGTAGCTGCAGTCCTGCCAAGCGTCATGCAACAGGTGTGACGCTCACGCATTTCAGTGCGGTGATCCGCATCACCGCACTGAAATGCATTGTCACGCCTTTTTTGACCTGTGCCAGGCGCGCCAGCGGCACTCCTGTGCCCTGGCTCTCTCTGCTGTGTTCTGAGAGAGGTGCTGCCAGCCGAGTACCTAAACAGTTAAGTGAGACTGCTGCAGCTCTCAGCTCTGAGAGCGGCGCGCTACAATGTATCTCAGTCTCTGCTGCCTTCTGTCCGACTGAGGCTCTGTTGCCCTGAAAACAGATCTGCGCAAATCATGGTGCGGCACCAGCGCGGCTACTCAGACTCCTCACAGTCTGCAGGGGGGGCCGGGCTGCCCCATGAGTCGATACTCAGAGCTGTCAATCACCGTGTGGTGCCGCACGAGGGGGCCAGGATTAAATCCGGATGTGCCGGCCACGATAGTGCCATCACGTCCGGAGGAGTAGGGTCAAGTGCAGAAACGGCGGGGGATTAGCGAGCAGGCTGTGCACGAGACGCTGTCTCAGACTCTCTTGCGCCATGATGGCTGCGCGCCTCGTCCCCCGCTTACAATGCAGCTGCAGGCCGCACCTTCACCACCTCTGGCAGCTCCTCAGTAGAGCCCCGGTGAAAGACTCGCAGCTCTGGCAGGAGAAATGTCCGTCGGCGCGACAGGAGTGGACAGAGCAGCCTGGATGAAGCAGGCACAGCTGGCCGTAGAGTCAGAGTGGCCAACATCGTGGCTGGGTGGGAAGCAGCTGAGAAGGTCACTAACTAAGTAAGTGTGAGTGCCAGTCAGTGTCCACGCTGCGCACGCGACGCCGGTCAGTGTCACTGTTTTGTTTTATTTATTTATTTTTATGTATGCACTTTGCAGCATCAGTGATGCGGACAGTTACCCCGGGTGTCAGAGAATTATACGAAGAGACAGACAGTACTGATACATGAGAAAGTTATGAGGCAACAAATTATTACACAAAAAGCAAACGTGTTAAAAGTGACAATCGTGAACAAACAAATACAAGAGGTAGCAAGCACAAACGCATTACAGGAAAAAGTGGCATGCGACGCGTGCAAGTTATTAAAAGCGTGCACAGTAACAAGTAGAGCCTATAATAGTGCAATAAATGGCAGACACTCCACAAGAACAAACGTAACGTTACGTAGGCAACGGTGGAACTGGTGCAAGTGTCTAAAGCAAACAAAATGTAAGAGTTAGCAACCAGCGTGTTACAAGAGAAAAGTGACACTCAGCAAGAGCTCAAAGCTGTTAACTTCTTTGTAGCCGCTTGCCTCCCGTGACGTGCGTTTATTAAAAAAAAAAAGGCAGAAAGCCTAGGCTGCGAATGTAGGAACAGTAGTTTTCAAAGAAATTGGGTACCGGTAGGCCAGCCAGAAGGTGAGACACTGTCACACAGCAGCACCTACGCAGAGAGGTAAGAACGAAGCCTTCAGCATTATTACAGCCCATTCCCCTTGGACCTTCTACAAAGAGCACTGTGGCATGTATTCTACTTGCCTGGCCGTAGCACCACCGTGACCTTTACTAACATGAGTCATGATGCAGTGAAACAAAATAATTTCACATACTAAAAAGCATCGATCTGCAGGGCTGCTCTGTCTGATCATCCTTTCGGAGTCAGAAAGCCTGCTGCCTTTAGTCCTGGTTTAGTTTTACCTAATACCTATGCAGCACGTTGTGAGAACTTGGCCTGATATATGATGCTCACTAGTTCTAGTGATCACCTTGTATCAGTCCAAACAACCCTTATGGTGATTGGTTGTAAGTCAACCTTATAGACCAGCTATCCTAGTAGCGTGGACAAAAGCAGTCTTTAGGCTAAACTCTGAATGGCATGTGAAGCCAGCTGTTTTACCACATATAACCCCGTGAATACCAAGTGAAAGGACACCACACAGGTTGTTATGAAAATAAACAGATATTTATTAACTAACATACACCTCTGAACTCTTTATGAGGTCAGAGGGCTAAGCACATGACAATACTCAAAAGGAAATACGAGTTTGCACAATATTTACAAGTGCGCCTTAGGGGCACGACAAACCATATACTCAAAACAATGGAATGTGAGGAAGGAAAGTACTGTAAGGAGATCCAGAGGCTGGAGGATCGCTGGGACTATGCTACAAACTAGGTAAGTAAGGAGCAGGAGGCCCACGGGACTCACATGCAGAGTGGAAACTCTCACGCGGGATGCGTACCAACGTCTATGGATCGTACAGTTTAGAAAGTTATGGATTCCGGACGAACCTGGCTGGATGGAGGGAAAACAACAGTGGACCTGGACACTAGGATAGTGTACCCAGACTTCAGCACCTAGAAGCTTTAGTTACCTAACCCACAGGCTGCGGGTGCATAGGGCTGAAGTTGCGTCGGGTTTGCTGCGTTGATCCCGGTGATGCCTGAAACAAGGAGTTGCTGGCAGGCAGCCAGATGGAGGAGTCCGGTGGTTCCAAGGATGGAACTTAGAAGAAGGAGTCCTGAAAGGGAAGGGGACAGAGTCTCGGTCACTCGCCAGTGACGGTGCTGGAACCAGGAGGGAACCAGATGCTGTCGCCGCAGTCAGGTGAAGGAAGGGTCGCTTCTCTCTGTAGCTGCGCGGACCAGGAGCTGCTCTTCACGACCAGGCTGGAGGCACGAGCTGGCCCACGTAGTCTGCTGCTGTTGGCGGTGTCGGATCGTCGATCTGGACAACAGGCCTTGGCTAATGCAAGCCACGCGGTGGAACAAAGATGGCGTCTGGTGCGGACCAGGAGGGTCCGGGGTGCTTCTCGTTCACAGGGAAGCAAGGGCCAGTCTGGGTGACCAGACCAGCAGTGTTAGATTCTTCGGGTCGTCGTCTCAGAGGTCACGAGCCAGCCGGCAAGTGACCAGACAACAGGACAAACAGCAACCAGGCAAAAGGGCCCCACGCAGATCTCGTGGATGCTGGGGGGCTGGTCCTTGGTGCAGGAGCTGCGTCGGTGTGGGGCTTCTCAGACCCCAAGGCACTCACTCGAGGATCCCTCGGCGGTCGTGCTGGAAGCGCTGTGCAGGTTTCGCAAGATGGCCGTCTCCACGTTATTCGTCGCACCCACGGGTCCCAGCTGTGCTGTGGATGTGGGTAGAGGTCAGAGAGGTCTGGAGGTCCGGGTCTTGTCGAGCTGGGTCGTCGGATTCCGGGATGGAAGGACTCTGCAGCAAACCGCACAGGAGCTTGATGGTGCCTGCGAAGCAGGATGGTCACTCCCTGACCATAGGGGAGATTCTTCAGTCTTCTGGAATCAGGAGGTCGAAGGTCAAGAGTTTCTTCGTGGAAGTTGTCAAGATTAATCTGATTTGGAATGGGACCAGCTCCTACCTTTATTCAGCTAAAGGGGGCTGCACTACGACTAGGTCCCTCCTCTGGGTGGGACCAGGAAGGGGGGCGGTTACACCCCCTTTCCTTTGTCCAGCCTTGCGCCAGCTCTGGGGCTGGGGTGCCCCAGGAACTGGTTTAGACCGGCATATGCACAGGGACACCTTGTGTGCCCCAGGCATGTCTCATTCCTTTCAGCCCTGTCCTACCTAATACACAAAATCCTGTCTGGGGTGGTGCTAGCACCTCCCAAGGCAGGAAACCCTTTGTCCAAGCCTCCCTCGCTGGAAGGACTCCCAGCAGCAGGAGGTCAGACTTGTGTCTGTGGTGGCAGCATCCATTTTGTGATGCTGAGGCTCGAGTTAACTTTAACCGGGGTTCACAGTTACATACATGTCGTGTCCCTCTAGAAGGGTGGAATGCTAACCCCGTCGCCAGAATTGAGTGGGGTTAGTATTCCAATTCGTATGACACCTTACTCGACATGTTTTGATAATGCTATGCCAAAGTTAGCATTTGACCGCGAGGTTCATAAGGCACTTAAGAGTATATGGTATAGCGTTATCATGGAACAGCTATTAGGACTTGGTTCCGCAAGCTGCAAACGGGCTCAGCTCATGCCAGAGCACCATCTCACATAATTCCAAGCACTCTGCCTTCAGGATTGTTAAGGCCTGCCATAGGAGTGACTGATAGGAATATATGTGTCCATTTTAGGGTTAGATATAGAGATACTATATCTAAAGCAAAGGGTGATTACACCACCTTGCCCCAGCTGTCGTGCAGCCAGTTGTGTCAGATTTGGATGGCCAGCCAGGGGTGGCATAATACATGCTTCAGCCCCTGGTAGGCCCTGGGTACACCTATGCCCTGGATACCTAAGGTATGCTGTACAGAGACTGATAAGGTGGCCCAGTACCAATTGGTAAATGCACATAAGGTACATGCTTGTCAATTTAGAGAGAGAACAGCTAGGCTGTGGGTCTGATTAGCAGGCCCACAGCCAGGGAAAGTCGTAAACCAGTGAAGCAAAAAGCAAAAATCGGGGGTTACCATAGGATTGCAGACCCTACTCTCCTACACACGTGTTATCACATTAGCAGCTGCTCTGAGTGTCATGTAGGGCTGTGAATAGTGGGTATTATCATCAAGTCCGAAGTCGGGTCAGTGCATGGACATTTACACTCTTCAGTGTTCTTCACATGATCAGTGTCTTGTTTTCTGATTTGTGTAGAGGCCTGCCCGAAACACACTGTGTCATAGAGACAGAGTCTCCTTCCATTGCTGGTGCTCTGCAACAGTTTCAAGACGTTCTTGGAGTTTCCAGTTGCTCAATTGGCTGTAATTTCTGATATTTATAAGTTTCCCTCGCCTTAATTGCATGATTTTTGCTCGAGAGAAAGTGTCACTCATAGTCGTTGAAATGTCACTCATAATTTCACAATTTTTTTTTCAAATGTCACACATGGCTATCTGAAACCTTGGCAGCTATGTAGCTGGCTCTCGCAGGCTGCAGATTGTTAACTCATGCAGCAACAGTCTCAGAGTTGAGAGCTGTGGCCGAAACTAAACATCCTGAGTGGAGCCAAGGTGACGGGCAGAATCCACTTGACGGCTCGGCTCGTTATGGGTTCGAGGTTTTCTCAGGACTCCGAGCCTGGCTCGAGCTTTCATTAGCACGCCCATCTGTTGCTCAATCACTGAGATGCGATTGAGGTCTCGGCTTTCGCGTGATTGGGAGTTTAGAAACTATGTTTTAACTTTCATAGCTAGTGCGGCACTACTTTTTATATACACATTGTAAATGAATGCATCATGTGACCTATCCGTTTCTAACTCCTGTTTTAATGTATACTTCCGTGTTAATGTAAAATATGTAACTTCTTAATAATAAATGTATGATCAGCGTAGCCTCCACTTCCCACTCGAGTTAACCATGCGATGAAAAGGCTTGAGAAGAATTTCAGCAATTTTGATGCTCAGTAGCCAAAGCACTTGAACTGTCAATATTGTGGGAGAGGCGGGTCTAACATTCAGTGACCGGACGTGCCATTGGGCAGCACGTCATTCTTGAGCTCTGTGCCTGTCCCAGAGCGATAAATTATCATTTTGTTCGGATGGTCCTGTGACAGAGGCAATGAATCAAAGCTGATACTTACAATAATAAAGAAAAAAGTGGGAACATGTAAAGCGAAACATTAAACCAAAGCAACGCGGCCCTGAGATCATAGGCCAAAGGCAAGAAAACAAATCCATGAGAAAACAAGATGTGCGGCGTCCATATTTATTATGTAAATTAAAAAAAAACAGTTGGCCGAGTCGTGTGGGATAAGACTTGCGGCCGCCATTATTTAGCAAGTAAAACAAGCACGGTATCGCAAAGGCAGCCGCGTGTTTATTTTCGCATCGCGCTTTCACTTTAAGTGAAAGTGCACTGCGAAAATAAACACGCGGCTGACTTTGCCAAAGCTGAATGAGAAGAAAAAAGTGCATACCGACTGATGGAGTGTGTGTACTGCTGCCAGTAAAAGATCCAATCCCGGTGGGCGGGGCCAAAAGGGGACAGGGTGGCAACCAGGAGGAATTGAAATGCCTCCAGTGCAATCATTGCACTGCCTTTTGCATAATTTGAGACGCCAAACGACGCGCACGAATAAACTGCAGGCAGAGCTGAGACACGACTTCGGAATCCGTATTGATTCCAGGAAACCCTCTGCATGCGAGAGCAGGGCATGCGCTGCTTTTGCATGGCCAAGACCTAAAAAGGGCTAGACTTCGATCTTTTAAAGTACCATACAGAGTACCAAAGGTCTGTAACAAGATATTACCATTCAGCAAGATTTGTGGCTTTCGGCCAGAAAGGAGTCCTCAGTGTCAAAGAAAACCCCTTAGATTTTGAAACCCTGGAACAATGTCCAGTGGTTCCCTGTGCAAGGACCGTTTGTGATTCCCCCTGAGACGGTTGCTCACCACCATGACTTGTGATTTGTTCAGATTTATAAGCATTCAGTTGGCAATGGATTATTGATTTAGTGTGTCGTACAGCCATTGAAGACCTATTTTGGTTTACCTTAAAAGAATGCCATCATCAGCGTATAACAGGTTTTAGAGTTGAAGGTCTCAAAGCTTTGGTGGGTGAGAATTGATTGAGTTCAAAGTAGTAGTCCAATCGGCCAGAAAAAGGTTGAAGAGCTGGAGCTCAATCACACATCCCAGCTTTAGACCCTGCTGTGTGATGATCCTTCTTGATAATCGAGTGCAGTACCAGTCTTAATTCTCAGCCAGGTGTCTGTATGCAGCAGTTGCATAGTAGGTAGCAAGAGTTGTGGTAGAGCCCATTTAGACTTTATATAAACCATAGAAGGATACGTGGTACACAGTCAAATTGTGATTTAAAGTCAATAAAACATAAGAATTTTCACAAGGAATGATCCCAGAATGCCTAAAAGAGGCTCAGGTAACACCTATATTAAAAAAAACACAGCTGATAGTATGGATCTTAACAACTTCAAACCAACTTCCGACCTATCTCCAGCATACCTACTCTAGCCAAACTCCTGGAAAAATGCGTCCAGTCACAACTATGTGCGCACATCGAAAATTTCCACCTCCTGGACCAAGACCAATCTGGCTTTCATAGTGGGCACAGCACTGAATCGGCCCTCACTCACATGATAGATGACATCTTAATAATGCTTGATCGAAATGAATCCTGCCTCCTTATCCTACTTGACTTTTCCTCCGCATTTGACATTGTCAATCATGACAACCTCCTATTCATTCTGGAGCATAGGATGGGCCTTTCAGGTCAGATGATGCATTGGTTTTCATCCTTCCTGCAGCTCAGAACCCAAAGAGTTAAAGCGTACCATTTACTCTCCCAGCCATCCCCAGACAGCATGGGGGTTCCTCCTTATCTCCCATTCTCTTCAATCTGTTCCTGGAACCATTAGCTAATGTCCTCAAATCCATGGACATTCGCTTCCATATGTATGCAGACGATACCCAACTCTATCTGAAAATCTCCTCTCCAGATGACATCACTTCACTCAACTCTACCCTACTGAGTACCTAAAATTGGTTAACTATGAACCACCTCCTGCTAAACACCTCCAAAACAGAATTCCTCCTCATTTCTCCCTAAACATACTCCTAAATCGACCTATGGATGAACCAACTCACTGCCTTCAACTGCTCCCCCGAATTATCGACTCAGCTAAATCTCTAGGAATTACCCTGGAACAAGCATCTGAATATGAAGTCTCACATTAGCAATGTGTGCAAGGGAGCTATCCACCTTCTGAGAACACTCAGGAATCTCAAACCCTTCTTACTGCAAGCAGATTTCAAGCAAGTGGTTCAAGCGCTTGTTCTGCTGAGAGTTGACTATGGCAGTGCAACGCTATGTGGCCTCTTTAAATACTCTTTGGCCCCCCTAAAGGCTTCACTGACAGCAGCAGCCAGATTGATCATGGGCACCAAACGAAATGCACACATCTCCCCGGTTTTAAAATCGCTAAATTGACTACCCTACGAAGCTAGAATTCAACTGAAGATTGCCTGCCTTTCACACAAAGCCCTCCACTTCAAAACCCCCACCTACCTTGCACAAAAATTAGAACTATCCGGAGGAGGTAGATTGTCAAGGAGTGCCAATTCCCTCCTCTTGAAACCACAGGTCTTCTGCAAAAAGAGAACTTGCCACCGAGCCTGTTTAGCTCTAAGTGCATCGGACATACTATATTATCGGTCATTATTCCAGTGTATGATGATTATTTTGGTATTGGTTATTATCCCTGTACATGTTTATTGAATTTACTCCCCTTAATTCATTATGTTCATCATCTTGCCCATTCTTCGTTCACCCAGGTGTATAAATGATCTATTAGATGCTCACCACTTGATTCAATCCCTGTTAGATGCCCCATTTGACTCCTGTTTAGATTATTATTTTGGTATTGGTTATTATTCCTGTATATGATTATTTCTCTTATTCCCCCTAAATCACCACGCTGCATCAAATAGCCCACTCCTCGTTCACGCAGGATTTATAAATGAGCTGTTATGTGTGCACTATTTGATTCAATGCCTATTATGCTCCCCATGTTATACTCATGTTTTGATTGTTACCTTTCCCTATAATTGTAAAGCGCTCTGATATCCTTCGGCCGGGATCAAGTTTGCGCTATATAAAACTGTATAAATAAGTATAGTGGTTGGCAAAATTTCCACCATTTGATCTGATCAAAAATTATCACCAGAGCCATTATGTTTGTGGGTGTGCTAGTTCCACATTTGAAGCCAGTTTGATTTAGGGGAATTATGTTTTGACCAGCAACCAGGTTGTTAATACCCCAATATGAGTGAAGCAAAATACTTTGCTTCATTGTCCCGATTAATGCATTGAACCCATGGTTTTCAGGTTGTGACCTGTAAACCCCCCCCCCGTCCCCCCTGCCCTTTGAAGATCGAGTTGACTAGCAATTCTCCCCATTGTAAGACTGATGCAAGTTTATCTGCCCAATATGCTGTGTTGATCTTCTAGATTGCCTGGGAGATACCATTGGGCCCTGGTGCTCCTACGCGGTTGTTTTTCTACTTGAGTGGGATTTATCTTCAGTTTTTCATATTTGAGTGTCTGGTTTACGGTGCCTACTGTGGAAGCACAGCCAAGTGTATCTACTTCAATGTCTAGGTTAGTTGAATCATCAACACTGCTTCCTGTCTGGCTGTTTGTGCTAGCCCCTCAGTTGTTGACTTTGGGAGCCATGGTTAGATTTTTGTTGGCATTGCACTTGTTTCCTCACCCAGGTCCTTCGTGGGGGTCTGGCGTTGATTCCAAGCAGAGCCTCCAAGCTGGGCTCCTCCTGTTGGGGGATTAAAATGGTCAGTGAGATAAGTTGCCCCAGAAATCTCAGCAATGTTTGAATTATTGATGGAATAAGGTGCTTTGCTGATACCGTTCACGAGCTTCCAAAAGCACTCTTTCACATTTTCTACTTAGGTATATGACTTTAGCCAAGACGTCTTCCTCCATTGTCTTTGTTTCCATCCAAAGTATATTTTTATGGGATTTTCTAAGATTATGGACACCTAAGAGTTGTTGGGTGTTATAAAGGGATCACCTCAGCACCCCCAGAGCTTGATTAAGTATGTTCTTTGCTAGTTTATAAGCTGGTTGTATCGTATTTTGTCTTAATTTGGTACTGGTTACCCCATAGTGAATAATGCCAGCCCAAGGATGCAGAGATGTAATAAACTTACCCAGCAGCTCTTGAGTGAAGAGCATCCAGTTTTCAGGGGCATTGTAATACTGTCTTTGACAGAACTCGAAAACGTGTACTGCCTGTGGGCTCAGTAGCATTGATAATGTGGAATAATGGATGGGCTTCTCACTTTAAACTCAGACACTGCTAACTGCTCAGAGTTAAGCTTGGAGTCTGCAAGCCACTACACAGCAACATACAGTGAACAGTGAGGTGAAGTTTTATAATGTGAGCCATCATATGGCAGTAGTTCCTAAGTGCCCAGGTACCTTGCAGATGCTCACAAAAACATAGTAAGTGGCTTAGCATTGACTTAGTGGGTCATGGAGCATCCATCACAGAAATGTGATTATAGATAGGGGCTAAATTTAAAGTGTTTGACACCAGAAGGTGCAAAAGCAGTACACCTGAAGAAAAATCCAGTGTTGTCTGATTTCTGCATAAAAACAAATATTCCGTTTGGTGGTGTTTTATCAGTTATAATTGGTTTTAAATATAAACCAGAAACTCTAGCTATATGTCTGTCTTCCTTTCCTGAGGCTCTCTGTCCATTACTGGCAAGTACTGTCTGGATGACGGCGCTTCTATGCTGTGCTGAGGTGACTCAGCTGCGGCACTAAGAGAGTTTCATTCGCTCCAATAGCATGAATCTGTAGTGGCTCTTCCTCTTGCTACAGCATTCTTGGAGTCCGAGGCTGCTGCCCCTCTTGCCATGGAGGACTTGGCCTCAGACCTGTCAGAACACCACATGAAGAAGTCACCCGTGAAGAGAATTCCAAGCAGCAAAATAATAGGCTTCATCTGCCTGTTGTGAAGTTTTCTCCAAAGCTGAAGTACCAGGGGCTGCAGCGATCTCCACCCTCCCAGTCACTTGATGACAAGCCATGGGAATGAAGTGTAGTATAGTATTTCTATGTCCCTGCATCTCTTCTATGTAGGGTTGTCTATTGGGCCTAGAATCTTCTAGTGAGGATTCCACAGAATGTTATAATTTGTGGGAGCAAGTGACAGTTGAGCTTACGTGTCATACGACAACACGTGATGCACACAGGGCGTGTTAGAACTGGCAACAAGAGATGCTGGCATCCGCAACAGGGAAAAGCGTTGTTCCTTTCAGGCCTCATTTTCGTTGAGGCCTACTAGGTGAAATCTTTGAAGTTCAATCTTGTAAAGTTCAACGACGTTCAGTGAGACTTGTAGGTGCCAGCGACTGGTGTAGTGCTGGGGCGCGAGTTAAGACGGTGCCGAACTGTTACTAGGGTGCGCTGTAAAGTGAGTTGGAATCTTCAGTTACGTCTAAGTACTGTCTCAGCAATTTGATTGAGATACTTTGTTGTGTAACGTTCTTGGCACAACACGGCAATATGCATGCTTCATTGAAGTCTTCAATGTGTGCTGGATAGCCTTGGCTTGGCGCACAGTCTGTGGTGACAGGCACATATAATTTGCAACTTGCAACTAATTTCCCCCAAAAGGGGCTGTGAAGGATTTGCTACTCTCTGAGATATATTTCTATTCTTGTCTGCTCAAGTTGTGAACAGTGTATTTCGCCTATTTAAGCCATCTTTGGCTTGTTTTCTCAAAAACTGTTGAGCAGGGTACTTGGCCACAATGGGTGGGGCTATCAAAGACTTACTAGTTTCTTCATGGTGCATTTTGAGTGTTCTCCACTTATAAAAATGACCATCTTTTGTGTAGCATCCCCCCAGATTTTTGTCTTCTTTAACGGAACCTGTTTTTGTTGGCCTTCATGCTCTGCTCACTTTATCCTTACTAGCCAGTATTAAAGTTCATCTGTTCCTTCCTTTAAACATGGTGAAATTGCGTACACATAATTGCCACATTTAATGTACACGTATGTCCCTAGCATATGGTACTACATGTACCCAGGATCTATAAATGCTACAAGTGGGATGCAGAACTCATTGTGTCATCACCTTAAGTAGCACTGTAAGACATGTCTCCAGGCCTACCTTTGCAGCTTGTGCGGTCGTTTTTAAACTGCCACGTCAAGCTGTCAGAATAAAACTTTTGCCAGTCTTAAACCTACTTTTATACGTTTTTCCGAAAACAGGCAGGCCCTCAATGCCCATGGGGCAGGGTGCATGATATGTAAAAAGTAGAACATGTATTTCTCAGGTTGTACATGTACTGGAAGTGAAAAGCCTGTAAAGTAATTTTTCACTGTGGCAATACTGGCCCTCCTATAGGATAACACTGGGTTACAGTGTAACAATTTTAAATGCTTTTCTTCGGTTTTGGTACTTTATATACAAAATAGTGTCCGCCGTGGGACTCTTTCCCCAAAAATATATGTTGCCAACCCTCTTGCATCAGTACGGGGAAGCCCACCATTCAATGTTATTTCAAAATGACAGGTGGTACATACACACTGGTGTTGTTTTATACAAATACGAATTAAAAAAAATAGAAAAGTGTTGCTGCGGTAATATTTTTATGTTTTCATGTATTTTCATTCTTCCATAAACCATTTGATATACAGGTAATAATCAAATGAATAACATAAGTGCAGGCGACACGGTGCTCAAGTGTTACAAACATATATCAAAAACTGTACACATAAGAAGCAATATATAAAGGTTCACTGGTTTATGTATTTACAAGGAGACTACATGTGTATATCCTATTACAACATATAAAGCAATCATTGCTCAAGATAACCGGATGAAAACCTATGTCGACATTTCGACCCCTGTCGAATTTCGGGGTCTCCTCAGGACAATAGTCGTCTGACTTATTACCTGGAGAAAATTCAAATCAAAGGGGGGGAAAGAAACCAAGGACCAGTCATCAGTCTAACATCGCTCAATGTTCCCTGTCTAGATGCATAATTATCCTAGACTTACCAAGGAATATCCATCCACTGGTCATGAAATGGTCATGTCTGGGGACTCGTCTGGATAACTTAACTCGATATTTCCAGGAAATGTACTTCCAAGAGGTAGGTCCAATATCACCACCAATCCTTAAGTCCGTTTAGGGCAAGCCTCACACAATCTGAACAACATTCTAGAAACATTATACATGGCTGTATGTGCTAATTAGGCTGAATCCAAAAATCCACATTGTGTGCCACGCATAATCAATGTTTCATGCACCTCAATAGTGTGGTGTAAAAGTGCCTGTAACCTATGAATTCATAGTGATCAAACGTGTGTATGTTAGCATGACATGCATCTACACGATAATATCCGGTGGACTGCTACTCCAAGCTGCCCTGATACCATCTCCATGGTACCTAATGTATCACTGGAATTACTGAGTCCATATCTCATGGGCAGAGCTATATTCGATAATCAGTGTATATACAAGGGCACTACATACAATCCCAGTATACATGTGGCTGTCACTAATCCCGAGTCCCTAGAGCTCTGACTACCTCACGTGGGGCGAGTGCTGGTAATTCAATGGTAACTACACGACTAGCCTGTACCATGTCCACCTCTGCAAAATGAGACGGCATGTGTTATGCCCTTGTTGTGCATCTTAGTTAAATATGCCGCATGTGACATGCATTACAAACATGCTCCATGAAAAACAAATTTACCAACAGGTCCTGAGTCGTTACTCCGTTGGAACCAGATGGCAACATGGGAACCGGATGGCGACTATTCAATCACTCTAAAAACATAGCGATGTAACGTTGTTTACCAAGTATGCACATTATAAACCTACTGATAATTGTACACTAGTGAAAACACACTTACTGTAAAAACTGACATAATGTGAACAACTCCATCTGCGTCACTGCCGGTCTGGAAAACGTCGTTAACCGGAAGAGAACTGTAGTGAACTCCTCTTCATGAAATAGTCGTACTCTTGATGTGGTTTGAATATTTATTCAATTGAAGTTCAGAAGATATAAAGTGCATGCAGATGTACCAACAG
Organism: Lissotriton vulgaris; assembly: GCF_964263255.1. NCBI lineage: Eukaryota > Metazoa > Chordata > Amphibia > Caudata > Salamandridae > Lissotriton > Lissotriton vulgaris. Next base: position 1,842,327,731 of record NC_141689.1, on the reverse strand, counting down.
GGAACAGCATACTGAATCATAACATTCTTACAAAGTACAGTACATTACAAAAGGTTCTATTACATATAAGAGTTCTAACAGTTCTTAAAGCAACAAGCGAACACCACACATCCCCCTTCCTTAAAACATAAAGGAAGAAAATAAATAATAATTACTGAAGAACAAAATCATGCAACTTGCTAGGAGTGCGAATAGGTCTACCGAAACTGCTAGACTTAATAACATCAGCATTTTGTGTGTCCTCTGCAGAGGGAAGGTTGGAAACAACATCTGCAGGATTTTCATGATGAGGACAAGAACCAACAATAGTGCTCGTATCAGGACAGAGAGATGCGAGGGAACCATTGAGACACTCAGGAACAGAAGAGCTAGTGCCGGGCACCACTGCACCATCAAAATGTTCAACAACCTCCTGCACATCCCCTTCCTTTAGATTTGAAAAGGCATTCAACCACCAATAATCTCTACAAACATGCTCAATATTTTTTGAAGTCACTTCCTGCTTAGCTAAAGCTATGCGACTCATGTGGTGAGTGCTGCCATCCTGAAACTGAACAGTGTTCTTCATAACCTTAGTGATACGCATAGGATCAGAGAATCTGGATTCCAATTTCCCAGATTTTCTTCCAGACTTTACTCTAGCCCACTGTCCAACTTTCACAGCAACTTCTCTAGTACCATGTTTGTTATCAAAGAACTTCTTATTCTTATCTTGAGAGACAGTAATGGAGTGTTTAACACGATCAACATCCCAATGATACCTTTGGCTCCTGCCCATCCAACCTGGGTTAATTTTACAGTGGGGAAATCTTCCACGCATCAAACCGAAAGGGCTCTCACCAACAGTGTCATGAATGGTAATCCTATATGACCAAATAAGTTTGTTCAATTCATCCTCAAAATTCTTATTAGCTCTTTTTGCCAATTGCAAAACCCCTTTTATAACTCTGTTGACTCTTTCAACGACAGAATTACCCCTAGGGTGATACAAAGCTGTAAACTTCTGTTCAATTCCAATATTGCCCAAAAATACCTTCATAGCCTCAGACTTAAATTGGACGCCATTGTCCGTTAAAATTGAGGCTGGAGAACCCTCTTTCAAGAAACATCCTTCCAGAAATCTAATTACTGCTTTAGTATCCACAACATGAACAATGTCCACTTCCAACCATCTAGAAAAAAGATCAACTAAAACTAAAATATACTTCAAAGAACCATCCTGCCAACAAACAGGTCCAAGAATGTCTAATGCAACACATTCCCAAGGTAAATTAGGACACCCTAAAGACGACAAAGGAGGATTCAAAGTCTTCTGAGTCTTGTCTGCCTGCTCACAACTGAAACATTCACAAACTTTTCTCTCTATATCGATGTCAATTTTAGGCCACCAATACAAAATTTTAATGTTTCTTTTGGTACGAGCTATACCAGGGTGTCCTTCATGGCCAATATCGATAATCTTGTTCCTGATGCCAGATGGGGGAACAATTCTTCCTGCTCTGCAGACAAAATCGCTTTCAACACTTAACTCGTCTCTGACCTCCCAAAATGGCCTTAGATTAGGATCGGCCTTAGATTCATTAGACCATCCACTAACAATTCTCTCCTTGACCTCATGCAAAACTGCGTCATCCTGGTACTCCTTCTGCCAGACTTGTTTAGAAAGACCAGGAACATCATCAAAAACACCAGCCACACAGTAATCCTTCCATGGATCATTGTCTAATTCTCTTAGCGGTAAAGAAAACCGGCTCAAAAAATCAGCTATGACATTTTTTGTACCAGGCACATACTTCACATCGTATACATAATCCTGTAATCTCATTGACAATCTAGCAATCCTGGCAGAAGCTCTGGAAAGACCATCAGTGGTTAGTAGTTTCGTTAAAGGTTTGTGATCAGACCTTAGTAAAAATTTCTTCCCCCATACATATTTTCTGTAATGCTCCATGGCCCACACACATGCCAATGCCTCTCGCTCTATTACCGAATACTTTACTTCGGAAGGTGACAATGAACGAGAAGCAAAAGCTATAATTACTTCATTTCCTGAACTAGTTACTTGTGTGAGAACACCACCAATGCCAGTAGCACTTGCATCCGTGGTTATAATGGATTCGGCATGAGGATCAAAACCTTGTAGTGATGGTGCCTGTGCAATGTCTCTCTTTATGTTTTCAAACGCTTGTTGGCAAACATCAGTCCATTCAAACACAACCTTGTTTTTCATCAAAAGACGCATATCGTACGTCTTCTGGGAAAAATTATTTACAAACTTCGCATAGAATTCTGCTAAACCCAAAAAGGATCGCAGATCGTCCTTGGATTTGGGTGCAGAAGCTTCAAGAATGGCCTCAACTAATTCTGTCTTGGGTCTGATACCGAAAGTGCCAATCTCATGTCCCAAGTATGTAAGGGACTCTTCTGAGAACTTACATTTGGTTCCTTCAGCCACCAGACCATTGCTTCTAAGTATTTCTAGGACTTCTCTAAGGATAGAGTCATGATGCGTTTTATCTCTCCCCATAATTAAAATATCGTCCTGGAAAAATACGACCTCAGGGATATGGCTGAAGAGATTAGACATCATACGTTGAAATACTGCTGCGGCTGAAGCTAAGCCAAAAGGCATTCGCTTGAACCTATAACAGCCAAAAGGTGTGCAGAAAGATGTCAAATGCCTACTGTTCTTGTCTAAAACCACCTGATGATAAGCAGCTGATAAGTCAAGCGTGGAAAACCACTTCGCGTTTCGTGTCAAGGAGAGCATTTCATCAATCCTTGGTAAAGGAAACTGGTCCACCAAAATGTTATTGTTGAGGTATCTTAAATCTACACAGAGACGGGCCTTGCCATTGGATTTGCGAGCTACGACCAAGGGCGAAACCCACTCAGCTGCTTCAACAGGTTCAATGACCTTATTGGATAACATTTTGTCCAACTCCCCTTTAACCTCATCACGAATTATGAACGGTATATTTCTAGCCTTATGCACCTTCGGGATTGCACCTTCTTTTAAATGAATGCGATGAGTAAAACCTTTGAGTTTTCCCATATGACCCGAAAACACCTCAGGAAATTCCTTAAGTACCCACTTCCTAGTATCCTCAGACTCACATGAAATTAAAACTTGTTCTTTGCTATTGGGGTTAAGAATGATATCCAACGATTTCTGGTCCTTCCACCCTAAAACAGATGGACCAACTCTTGCCACATATAACTTTCCGATTGCTTTTCTTTCTTTAAATCGAAAAATTTATGTTCTAAAACCTAAGAAATCAATGTCATTCCCTGTATAGCTTTCAGCGGAAACATCATTGGTTTCTAACCAAGGACCTATTTTGTCCACAAATTGATCCCTCCAAACATCTTGTGAGACAATTGTGTAAGGTGACCCCGAATCCGCCGCCACTTGGATGACAATACCTCCCACTGATATTAAACATAAAGGTTTAGATGAGGAAGACCCTGTAATGTTTATTACAACCTCTTTTCTTTTTATAAGATTCACATGTGAGTCATTTTCTGAGGAAGATGAATTATTATCACTATCTTCCTGAACACAAGCTATCTTGCTTTTTGGTTTTTGTTTCGACTTGCGATTACAAACCCTTGAAAAATGACCAATTAAACCACACTCTAAACACTTAGCAGCCTTAGCTGGGCATCTTTCATACGTGGCAGAATGCGCATAGCTGCCACACCTGTAACACACCACGTTACTAAAAGTTTTCTGTTCCCTGTTTTCATACTTTTTTTTGTCAAAACTATTTGGTTTTTTCTTTTCATATTTTTTTTGACCAGCATGAAAATTCTTTTTTTCCACAATTCTACCAACCACCTCCTCCTTTCTATCTTGTGACAAGGTAACTTTGGCACACCTTTCTGAAAGTTCCGCTTTTTTCACTAAAGCAATAATATCTTTCAAGCAATTGTCACCCTCCACCCACAATTTCTCTTGCAATGTTCTATTTTTTGAGTACATAACAATTTGATCTCTGATCAAATCGTCATGCAGCTGTGCAAATTTACATTTAGAAGCCAATTTTTTTAAACTAGAAACATATTCTTCAATTGACTCGTGTTTTTGTTGCTTCCTGTGAAAAAAAGAATGTCTAGTGACAGCAATGCAAACTACAGGAGAAAAATGGTCATCAAGATCTACAATAGCTGCTTTGAATACATCCAAATCTCCTTCCGCACTTTGATGTTTGTGCATCTCATTGAAGATGCGAAGCCCTACTGGACCTAAAGAGTACAATAACATTCTTTTTTTTCTTTCAGGAGTGAAAATGCCATTCACATCTTCCAAATTTGCTATGTAGTTCAAAAAGTACTCCTTCCAGTCTAACCATGACACAACTGGTTCACCCGGGATTGATAGAAATTCTTTAGGAGAATTGATTTGTAAATAAGGAAGATGGTTGTCTCTATTTAGATTGGTATCTCCCGTTGGATTGGATCTTGAGGGTGTAGCTTCAACGGACATGTTGAAGAAAGAAAAATATGTCACAAAATAATGTCAGTAGTTGTAAATAAAGTGAAAGTGTTAATGTTGTCTTTATCTTTTTTTTTTTTTGAGAAGACGAAAAGTATAGACCTCAGGAATAAACTTCACGCTGCATGCACTTTACTAACATAAGGAAATGATAAGCCTCATGAAAAAAAAAATTGTATGATTCAATTTGTTTGTTGTAGAAATCGCTTTCAAATTAGGAAAAATAAATGATAAATACCACACGAAGATCGAGGAAAGCGCTCTTAATATTCGTGGTCGCGTTGTCCTAGCAACCACAAGATGGCGGTGGAGAGCGTGATGACGCTAGCACGTTGAAGCAAAGAACGTAGGAGCGCGCTGATGCAATAGAAGTCTTTGCGCGTAGAATCCAATCGTTCCAGGAAATGCTGCGTCGCTGCTACGTGTAGAAGACGTGTGAAGAGCGAGCGAGAGAACGATGGTGGTAAGCGTTAAATGCTTTTCAAAAGATGCGCTGCGCTAACCACCAAATCGCACGCTGGAATCAGCATAGGTATGAAAAGTTTGTAAAAAAAACGATGAAGTTTTCAATACAATATGCGGTGATTCTTTCCCCTCCTCTCTCTTCACGACAGTCACATTCAGTTGTACACGCGAGGGTAACACTTTCAATTTTTAAAAAAAACGGAACACGTTGGAGCCACAACGTTGTAACCATCCACAACGAGTTAAGAAAAAAAAAGGAAATGCTTCACAAATACTGCTCCTTTGAGTTACTCACGATTATCGTTGCAGGAAAAACGAAGGTGAAGCGATGAATTCTCAAAGGAGGATAACTCGTTGTGTAATTAGATCACACGTCGTGCCCATCTCGTTGCCAATTCTGTAGTGAACTCCTCTTCATGAAATAGTCGTACTCTTGATGTGGTTTGAATATTTATTCAATTGAAGTTCAGAAGATATAAAGTGCATGCAGATGTACCAACAGGGAACAGCATACTGAATCATAACATTCTTACAAAGTACAGTACATTACAAAAGGTTCTATTACATATAAGAGTTCTAACAGTTCTTAAAGCAACAAGCGAACACCACAAGAACCTTTCTTAGTTTCACTACTGTCCTCAAAGGCTAGACTGCTAACCCAAGGTACCACGTCCACATAGCCAACTTCAGTCACCATCATTGCTTTATATGTAGATGTGAACTTTGGTTTGGGAGGAGCAACAACCAGAATTCTACGTGTTCTAATAGTTATTTAAAATCAAACTTAAAATCCAAATTGGATTTTGTTAAAAGGAGACACACTGGAAAGTGTCTTAGTCATTTATTTCATGTAACGTTGAACCACCAACTCCAGCTGCCAGCCTGTCAGTTCTCCTGGTAGTAACTGTCTCCACACGAGACGCTACCATGGAGATAGAATTGCCAGGCTCAAGCAGCTCTTGGAATGATCATAACACATCCCCCTTACTGAAAATACAAAGGAAAGAAAGAAAAGGAGATTATGAAAGAAAAAGAGAACAAGGAAGGCATAAGAATAAGGAAATGCATGAGAATAAGAAAATGTGCAAGAAGGGAACATGGCAAAAAGAGTTCAAAAACATCACGAGAGAGATCAATACGTTTCATAGTCTTCATAACATTTGGGAGGACAACAAGACCTTGGAGAAGGACCTCGCGAATGGAAGCTCAGAGGAGGAACACACTTGGGTAAATTCGGACCAGGCAAATCATCTGCGCATGATGGGAATAAGGACTTGTCACCCGAATTTCACCAAGCGAGACGTGCTCCACTTGCTACCATTATGAACAGTGACCACATTCTTGTAAACAGAAGTGATGATGAAAGGGCCCATAAACTCAGTGATACCCTTCCTATGCCAGCGTGGTCTTTTGATAAGTACCCACTCACCCTCCTTCCATGTTGTGGCTTTGGTTGAAGTCTTAAAGTCAAACCTCTCCTTATACTTCTCTTGGTAAGACTTGATTTTAGCACCCACCTCCTCCTTATCCAGAACTGGACCTTCAATGAGAGGTAACCAACCAGGATTGAGCTTGGATAAAGCAACTCTCCCTCTCAATATTTGAAAGGGAGATTTTTGTAGCACAGCATTGAGAGCAGTACGATGTGCCCACCAAGTATACCTTAGGACACCCTTGAGATAAACTTTCCTATCAATAGCTCTCTGCACACACATGCCTTGTTCAGGTGATCTGCAAGTCCATTGGCTTGTGGCGCATAGAGCGTGGTTTTCTGATGAGTGATGCCATAGACCCTCAAAAAGTCCTGCATCTCCTGCGAGATGAACTGAGCCCCATTATCCGTGATGGGGAACCTAGGTATGCCCTTAAATGCAAATTCATCATTAAGGAATTCGCGATTAAACTATCCCCATCTCACACCTTTAAAGGGATTCTTCTATATCGACCTCCTGGCTCCAGGAACGAATTTATTGTGGATCTCAGGACCATGCTGGAAGCATCCGCCCTTGACAACTCCATCACCATATTGGGTGATTTTAATTTTCACTTCGATAACCCAGACAACCCTGATTCCACCACTCTTCTAGCTGATATGTCTACATTTGGCCTCAGCCCCCTTGTACATGCTCCTACGCACGACAGGGGTCATATACTAGATGGCATCTTCTCTAATGCCCCGGGTCTCCAAGTCACCCAAATCCTCCCCCTTACCTGGTCCGATCACCATCTTATACTAGCCACCCTGTCAGCACAGGACACATTGCTTAATAAAACCAGCACCATTTCTCCTCACCCCTATCTGGCATGGGACGATATAGATGTAACTAGGTTACAAACCCTGCTGGACGATACTTCTCCCAATCTGGCTACCGACCCAAACACTGCTATCCTTCAATTCCATAAATGGGTCAGCTCGGCAGCCACAGCTCCGGTTCAAACTAAACAACGTTCCCGTAACCGCCAAACCCCGTCGGCCCCATGGTACTCTGAAGCACTACGCACCCAAAAGCAATTACGTAGGCATAAAGAGAGACTATGGCGAAAAAACTATACTGATGAAGCCAAACTTAGCTATAAGGAATCAGTCGCCACATATAAAACCATGATCTCCGAGGCAAAGAAAAAATACTACTGTGACAGGATTGAAACAGCTAAAAATTCTAACAAAACCCTCTATGAGACAACTAAACAATTAGCTGGTCTGTCCGTCGATCTCACTCCTCCCCCTTCCCAGACTCTCTGCGACGCATTGTCCAACTTTTTCTTTAGCAAAGTTGACGACATTTATAAGGTCTTTACCAATACTTCCTCTACCTCCCCGGCACCCTCTACCCACCACCAGGCTCATACCTTCTCCCAGTTTAACGAGGTTACCTGTCTTCAGGTACAGAATACAGTGTCATCTATCAAATCTGGATCAGCCCTGGACCCTTGTCCCCTGAAGGTGCTACGACCAATTATGGAAACAGTCATCCCTGCCATAACCAAAATCTGTAACTCTATGTTCTGCACAGGCATCTTCCCGGAGACACTGAAAAAGACCTTAATAAAACCTCTCCTTAAGAAACCCACTCTTGATAAGGAAGAGCTGAAAAATTACCGTCCTATCGCTAGTCTCCCTCTGATGGCCAAAATAGTGGAGAAATTAATGAACCTCCAACTTTCGTCCTTTATTGAGGAACACAAACTCTTGGACGAATCTCAGTTCGGGTTCCGCCAATTCCACGGCACTGAGACCGCTTTGATCAAAGCGGGGGACGATATAAGATCCATCCGGGATGCCGGAGGTACAGCTGTTTTCATCTTGCTGGACCTATCGGCCGCCTTTGACACGGTCGACCACACCACCTTGCTCGACCGTGTCGAGAGCATCGGAATCCAAGGCAAGGCTAGGAGTCTCCTTGCCTCCTTCCTGGCAAATAGATCCCAGGTCGTCACTGTCGGACCTTTTAAATCCTCCCCTCTGTCTCTGCCATGTGGAGTTCCTCAAGGCTCATCCCTAAGTCCGACACTATTCAACATCTATGTGTCGGACCTTGCCAAAGTCATCAGGGCACACGGGATGAGCCTCACGTCCTATGCAGATGACACGCAACTGGTCCTAGCAGTCAAGAATGACGGTCTCAAAATAGCCAATACCTTCAACCAAGGCATGATGGCCATTGGAAGCTGGATGGCTCAAAACTGCCTGAAACTTAACTTTGATAAGTCAGAGGTGGTAATTTTTGGCACTCTATCCCCGCAATGGTCCCCCCTCTGGTGGCCATCATCGATGGGCCAACCCCCGGACCCAACAAGCAAAGTGAGGAATTTGGGAGTCATTTTTGACGACCATCTAAATTTTATGCCACATGCTAATCAAATCTCGTCCTCAGCCTTCCATAAACTGCGGCTAATTAAAAAAATCCTGCCTTTCCTACCTGAAAGTGCCGGCAAAACATTGGTGAGTTCCCTCGTCTTGTCGACCCTAGATTACTGCAATGCTCTGTTTCTAGGTGCCCAGGAGAGAGTTCTTTGGAAAATGCAGGCCATTCAGAATGCTGCTGCTAGGCTTTTAGGGCGCATTCCCAAACATCACTCGGCCGCACTCACTATAAGACAGCTGCACTGGCTGCCTGTGAGAAAAAGAATCATGTTTAAATCCCTTTGCCTGGTTTACAAGGCTTTGAAAAATGTTGGACCCGCTTTTTTTGTCCAAAACCTCACCCCTTACCGTCCTCCAAGAACGCTACGCTCATCCTATCAGCATGATTTAGTGGTACCCCGAACCAAATCTGTCTCATGGGGGGACAGAAGATTCATGGTAGCCGCACCTAAACTGTGGAATACATTACCAGAATCGATCAGAATTAGCCCCTCCCTCTGGATGTTTCGCAAGCAACTAAAAACCTGGCTCTTCAACCAATGACCTTCTGCTCCTGAGGCTTAACACATGCAGTAACTTTAGCGCCGAGATGCCCAAGGGCCGTCGTTCGCGCTTTATAAATGTTTTATAAATAAATAAAAAAATAAGGAAGCCAATAACCACCGTGGTGCGGATAGAGCGCACACATTTGGTGGATACCCACTTAGAAGAGTAATGCACCAAGAGAATTACAAACCATTCTGAAGGATCTAAAAGTTCAAAGTGACCCATAAGGTCCAAACCAAGCTTGATCCAGGGCTGACATGGAACTTCAACAGGTGACAAGGGAGCAGTACTGGTGACCTGGGATTTATCACTGGAGGCACACTGACAGCACTCCTTAAGCATTTCCTCAACATGGCTGTCCCTCCTGGGGCACCAATACCTCTCACAGAGACAACCCTTAGTGAGATTCCTCCCTAAGTGCCTCTCATGAGCGAGATTCACCAGCTTTAGTCTCAAAGCATCAGGGGGTATCACTCTCTCACCACGCAATGGTTGACCTTGGCACAGAGTAAGCTAATTTCTGATTGACCAGAAATGTTATAGGTCAGAATCAAGTTTCTTACTGTCGGGCCATCCTTTTACCAAAAAATCCATTACAATAGGAAGCAACTCATCTTCCAATACAGACTGTTCTCATTCTAGTTCTTGGATAGCAGACTCCTTGAGCCAACAAACACTAACAGAATCACAGTCCAAAGCATCACTGCAACAGTCAATGAAAAGTCTTGATAAGCAATCTGCTGCCTTATTGGCAGAGCAAGGGAGATATTGTACTTGAAAATTGTAATCTTCCAACCCCTCACTTCAACGCTTGAAGTCTAGGGGTGAATCTTTCCATCTCCGCACACGAGAAAACCTGAGCTAAGGGGCTATGATCAGACCTGACTGAAAAGGGAATGCCCCAAAGGTAAAACTTAGAATGTTTAAGTGCCCAAACAATAGCCAAACCCTACCTTTCCATGCACAAATACTGTTGCTCCGGTTTCTTCAATGCTCTTGAGGCAAATGCAACCACCTTTTCCTCACCTCCATCAATTTAGGAAAGCACCGCCCCAAGGCCACACAAGCTGACGTCAGTAGTTAAGAAGGTTTTCCTTTTTGAGTCAATGTGACCAAGTGTAGGCATTTTACCTATTGCCTGCTTGATGAAATGAAAGCCGAAACACACTCAGGTAACCAGACAAAGAGTGTTCCTTTCCTTAGAAGAGCCCTAATGGGCTCAACAGTGGAGGCAAAACCTTGAACAAACTTAGAGTAAAATTTGGCGAGGGCAAGGAAGGACCTGACTTGCTCTTTATCAATTGGGGCAGGGGCTTTCACAATACTTGTAGCCAGATCCAGTTTTGGTCGGATACCCTCCCCAGAGATAACATGTTCCAAATAAGTGACGGAAGACACACCAATTTTACACTTTAGTCTATTCACAGTGAAACCATTGTCAGCTGGTCTTTGTAAGGCAGTTCTCAAAATTCTGTCATGCTCCAAATCATCCTTCCCGTGGACCAAGATGTCGTCCTGGAAGAACATGACGTTGGAAATATCCTCCAGGATCTTCTTTGTGATGCGTTGAAAGCAGGCAGCTGTAGAGGCTAACCCGAATGGCATCCTGATATTATCAGAAGGCCCCCAGTGGTGTAACAAAAGATGTTAAATGTTTGGATTCTGGATTGAGGGGTACCTGGTGGTGAGCTGAGGATAAGTCTAACACTCAGAAAAATCTTAGCACCGTCAAGCATGTTAACTGATTCAGAGATATTAGGAAAGGGTTGGCGGTCAACCCATATCCACTTGTTCAGACTCCTCAAGTCAACACACATCCTAATACTTTTTCCTCCATCCTTGGGGGCCAAAACCACTGGGGCCAACCATTCAGTGGATTCGATTTCCTCAATCACACCCAGAAATACCAGTCTTTTGAGTTCATCTCTGAGAGGTTCAAGCATCATGTTCGGAATCTTTCTAACCTTGTGTACTACTGGTGTTGCATTCTGCTTGAGTACTATGCAGTGTTCAAAGTTTTTAAGAAGACCAAGGATGTCAGAGAAAACTTGAGGGAACTCCTCAAAAAACGTACTAGAGATTGCTGATTGGTCAACCAACATGACTTGCTCATATGGATAACGAGCATTCGGGTTGAGGATCATCCCCAATCCATCTGATGTTTCCACCCAAGGAGATTATCACCTTGTTTGGCGACATAAATCTTCCCAATGGTCTCTCTCCCCTTGAAATGAATTGTCATGATGGCAAACCCAATTACATCAATATGTGAGCCACCATAACTGACTGGGCTAATGTCAGGGGCAGAAAGTTGTGACTCAGGAAAAGTTTTGTCCCACAGTTCATTGCCCAGCATAGTGAAAGGAGAACCAGAGTCTGCCAAAACCAAAATTAGCTTATCTCCAATCATCACTTCACATTCCGGCATGCTGATCAGATCAGCATCAACCATGCCATCACCTCGCACGCTCAGCATAACTGTTCTCGAGGTGTCACAGATCTCACCATTCTCTACAGTACGCACTCTGCCACCAGACCTGCATACTCTGGCATAGTGACCCTTGATCCCACACTTGTGTCAGACTGTGTTTTTTGAATAGCAGTTGGGGAAGTTAGAGGAGTGATTGGTGCTACCACATCAGTAGCATTTCATTCTTGAAAAATCTGTAGAAGGTTTGGCCTTGGTTCCACGTATACTTTTGGAGACATTGTCAACAGAGTCTTGAGGTGTTTCCTTTTGAGTCAACTCATGGATGCTACTGGGAGTTGGAGCATTGTCAGTTATTGCCTTGTGGGTTTTCATCTCTTTAACCCAGCCAAAGGTATTTTCTAACCTCTCTATGATGGCTATAGCTTCCTTGGGAGATGGGTTTTTAGACTGAAGTTTTTCTTGTACTCTAGGACTGTTGCTGCACCTGACCAGTTGATCACTTATCAACGAGTCAGTAAGGTCACCAAACTCACAAGTGTGGGCAAGCATCTTTAGTGCAGCTATACAATTCCCAATTCTTTCATTAGGTTCTTAGATTCTCATGAAAAACGTGTGCCTTTCTAAAACAACATTGATGCGCGGCCCAAAGTACATTTCCAACATTTTTATGGACATTTCAAACACATCAGACAGTTCACCAGCACCCTCACCAACAGGAATGATGTCAATACTTTCATAAATGTTGCGCACTTCCACTCCAACATTATGAAGGTGAATAGCTTGTTTCCTATGAGCCGAGAACTTTTCACCTCCAATAGCTGCCAAATATAAATCAAAAAGTAGTTTCAATCTTTTCCATGGTAGCAGTGGTTCACCTTTTTAGGTTTAGATCTTTTTTTATTGAACAATGCAAGGGACAAATAGACCAGGAGCAAGCCACACAGGGCCCACAGGGTCTGCCAATAGGTGCATTGAAAATACGAAAAAACACATACCCAATTCTTCGCACCCACCACCCAATAGGAAGAGGGAAGAAAAGGAGAACGAAGAAAGGCATGGAAAGAACCACCCCCGCTCTCCCCCGATCCATTACTACGAAACAGCACTACATTGGACATGTTGTTGTGCACATGACTAGGGTAGACTATGTGGTGTAGTCCAGTGTGGTGAGGTGCAGGAGGCGTAAATATTTCGGGCAATATAACTCCCTAAATTCTGGATCTAACAAGGCAAGGAACGGCTGCCAAAGGTCGCCAAAAGAGGCGCCCTTCCCTGCCAAATTGAGTGAAATCTTTTCCATGCCTAGCACGTGCCACTGTCGTTGGTACCACCCTATGTGTTCAGGGATGCGGGTTGTATCAGTATGTTTTGGATGGCTGTGCCTACTGCTATAGCTATCTGTTTCCCTCCTCTATATTTCAGGGGATAGGTGAGTGGTTTGGGCACCACCAACAAAACATACGTGGGGAACCTAGGGAGTTCTGTATCCAAGTAATTATTCATCTCATCCAGGATGTGCGTCCAATAAGTCTGGAGATGTTCACACTCCCATAGAAAATGAGTCAGCGTGCCCCTCCTCCTGCAACCCCCCCCCCGCCCCCTTCACAGCAGTCTGGGCTCTGAGTGGCGTCGGCTTGGTGTAATCGCTCCGGGGTGTAGTACCAATAGTATACTAGCTTGGTGAATGTTTCGGTTAGACTGATGTGAGTCGCTGTGTGGCAGGCTCTGCGGCATGCACCCTCCCATTCCTTGGAGCTAAGGGCTCGTCCCGAGTCCCTCTCCCAACCCGCGCATCCAGCGTGATCGGTATGGGTATATCTGGAAAGTAGCTGTTTGTATAAGTCTGAGATTAACTTCTTTATTTATTTATTTATTGTTTTTTTACACTTATAAAGCGCACTGATACCAGTCGGCGTCCTGGCGCTGAGGACCGTGTGATGAGCCATCGTTCATAGTGGGTGAGAAGCCTAGACGCTTGAGCTCGATTGTCAGGATGCATGGCCCAGTGTCGCACCTGCAAGTAGCGCATTCGCTCAGATTTAGCAAGGCCGTAATCAGCCTTAAGTTGCGGGAAGAGTATAATATCGCCTTTGGCGAATAGGAGACCTAAGGCTCGACAACCGGCTTCTCTCCATAGCGAGAAGGTCGGCAATCCTTTCCCGGGGCTGATGTCCGGGTTATCGAAGAGGGAGGTGAGCTGAGAAGGGAAGGTCGTCTGGTCGTGTCGTGTGTTGGTCCGAATCCAGCCATCAAGGGTTGTGCGCGTCACCTGTGAGGCGTATAAGTTGGGTGAGCGGTGAGGTTTCGGAAGGAAGGGAATTTTCATAAGGGATATACCGGCTACTGCCCGGTCTTGGAAGAGCCAGTGTTTATTGGATTCGGCTCGGCTCCATTCGACTAAGTGTTGTAGCTGCATGGCGTAGTAGTAGAGCGTGTGATCTGGAATTCTGAGGCCTTCCTCATGAGGCTGGAGGAAGTTCACTAACCCCATTCTATAAGATGCGTGACCCGTTTGGTGTTATCACTCGTTTGTCTCTGTGGAATGAACCCAGCCTGGTCGGGGTCCACAAGCCCCTGCATGTAGGGTCCCGGTCGCCTGGCTATTAACCCTGTTTATAGTTTCAGGTAATTATTTAAGAGCCAAATGGGCCGATACGAGCCGCAGGTCATTCTGTCATTCTGGGAATGACTGTGATCGCCGATTCCAACATGGAGTGGGGGATCGCCCCTGGCGTTGTGAAAGAGTTAAAAAGCCGGGTGAGCAGAGGGGTAAGCGTGGAGCAGAACTGATTTTAGAAGGCCGCGGTGTAGCCATAGGGGCCCGGTGAGCTGCCCAATTTCAGGCGAGCAAATGCGGATATGGCCTCCTCGGGTCTGATCTCTCGCTCTATGTGGGTCGCCTGTTTCGGCGTGAGAACCGGCAGGTGAGCCTGGGCCAAATAGGCATCGATATTTGCCTTCTCCGTGGGCTGCTCATTGTAGAGCTGTGCGTAAAAATTGCGGAATGTCTCTGCAATGGCTGCGTCATCTGAGTGCAGTGTTCCTGTGTAGTCCCTAATCTCCCAAACCCCTTCTCGCTGCCGAGCCTCCTGAAGCTTGTGCGTGAGTAGTCGCCCACATTTGTCACTGCCAACATAAAAGGAGTGTCTTGTCCCAGTCTAGAACTGCCAGTTGTGTCCAAGTCGTGGTCAGCTGTCTTCAGATGCGCTGTGCTCCCGGTACGTTGGTGCATCTGTTCGAGTTCTCATACTTTTTTGTGTCAGTTCCTCCCGTTTCTTCTTGCGATCTGTGTTGTCAGCGGATGAAATGGCTATGATTTCTCCCCGAATTACCGCCTTGAGGGCCTCTCACTGAGTGGAAAGAGCTGTGTCAGGATTATCATTATGCGTTAGGTAATTATCGAGAGCTCGTTGTATCTGAGCGACTGTGCCTGGCCGGTGTAGTAGGGTGTCCCGGAGCCTCCAGTGCCTGGTCGGCTGCTGTATTGTGGAAGGACTAAAGTGATAACCACTGAAGCGTGGTCAGATAGGGTCGCCCCTAGTTTATCAGCCGAACATGTGGAGTCTTGAAGAGATTTTGAGCCTAAAAAGTAGTCCTGTCTGGCATATTTCTTATGTGCGTTAGACTAAAATGAAAATTCCCATGCCTGAGGGATGTGGTGTCTCCACAGGTCTGAAAGGCCCAGATCTCGTAATCTGGTAAGCCCTGCGCGGGAGAGAGCACCAAACTGGGTGGTACGCTGTGCTGATCAGTCCATGTCATTATTGAACACCCGGTTAAGGTCTCCCCCTATTAGAATGTGTCGATCATGAGTGGCCGTCGCCTCAGTGAGGGCCTTGTGTAGAAAACGTTCTTGTCCGTCATTAGGGGTGTAGATAGACCCCACCGTCAGGGTGTATTCCCCTATGGTAAATTGATGTGTGAGTAGCCTACCCCTGAACTCCACAACCTTCTATGTCGCTCTCCCCTGGAAGCCCCTTGAAACCAGGGTAGCCACCCCGGCAGTCTTAGTGGGTCTAGAGGAAAAAAATTGTGTCTGGAAGGAGCGGGACCAGAGTCTGTGACAGTCCTTGGGGAGTGTGTCTCTTGAAGGATGCAGATGTCTGCCCCTGTACTCTCCAAGTATGATAGGAGTGCCCTCCGGTTCGAGGCATGTGGGCTGCTGAATTCATATCTGTGCATAGATCGCCGCCTAGTGTTGGGTCCGGATGATTGCACATTGTTGTCCTGGAAGAGTCTTCGAAGTATCACGAGATAGGTGGCTCCTCCCCTGGACTACAGTGCGCATGGGCATCGACTCCATCCTCAGATTGTT
Organism: Lissotriton vulgaris; assembly: GCF_964263255.1. Taxonomy (NCBI): domain Eukaryota; kingdom Metazoa; phylum Chordata; class Amphibia; order Caudata; family Salamandridae; genus Lissotriton; species Lissotriton vulgaris. Next base: position 1,842,311,611 of record NC_141689.1, on the reverse strand, counting down.
TTTTTCCGCCATTGGGTTCGGATGTCTTTAATTCCCTCTTGTCGGAATCGATAGAAAAACTTTCTGGAGACCAAAAGGTCTTTAGTCTTTGCGTCGGTATTGTCTTGCGTTCGGCTTTACTTCTTCTAGCTCGGCTCCGAGCCGGATTCTGAACTTCCGCGTGCTCTCGGCGCGGAAGGCCTAGTCGACGCTCCTGACCTATCGACCATCCATCATGGACCGAAGTCCATTCAAGAAATGTCCGGTCTGTAACTCGAAGTACCCACACATCGACGTCCACCCGGTGTGCAACAAGTGTCTGTCGCCGGACCACGATGAGGCCAAGTGTATGGCCTGTTCCCGATTCAGGTCCAAGAAGACACTCAAGCTCCGTCGAGCTGTGCGCCTGGAGGCCCAGCAATCTGCTCCGGCGCTTACGGACATTTTCGATGCTGGGGATGTCGAGGAAGAATATATCCAGGACGTTTCGGAATCGAACCCCGCGTCGGACGTCGAAGAAGACTACGGCGCTGATGCTGAAGTGTTCGAAAGCGAAGAAGTCGTCGAGGAGGTAGGAGACGACGACGGTGCCCTCGGAGCCATGGAGGATAGTTCAGATGAGGAGCTCCCTCAAACTGACTCTGGGGCCGTGCCTATCTATAAGGCACAGGTCGAGGGATCGCCTTCGGGCCTTACCCAAAACCTCGATATGGGTTCCACGGCCCCGCCTTCGGGCCCGGCCACGGACATTGTTACGGAGCCGCTCCAGGCCAAAACGAAACCGAAAGTGAAACCTACAGTCTCGACGCCAGATACTGCGCAAGTGCAGGTATCGAAACTGAAAGTGCGCATCGCACTAGTCGGATCGAGGACTTCTGAGGCTTCGTCGCCGATGATGGCGGTCGAGCCGAAAGGCCAAGTCAAGGGCGTCGAGACGAAGTCCGCCACGCCGAAGACTAATGTGAAGGCGGTCGATACTGGTGCGTCGACGCCGAGACCGGTCGACGCCGGCAGGGGCCTTGTCAACCCGAAGAAAGCTGTTGACGACCCGAAGAAATCTCTCGATGAGCCGAGGAAGCGGCTCGACGACCAAAAGCTCCTCTCTGCCCCGCGTCCATTCGACAAGGCCAGGGGCGCTGCGCCCCGTGAGTCGACTCCGAAGGTGGCCTCGAAAGACTCAACTCCGAAAGTGGCCTCGAAGGACTCTGTTGAACCGGCGCGTCCATCCGCCGCGTTCACGAAGAAGGTCACGGAGTCCCTGCAGCGTATCAGGGACGGCGCCGCGGCGTTTGAACCGAAGGACCCTCCGCCTGCTAAGCCTGTGGAGAAACCAGTTAAGGCATCCACGCCAATCCTCTTTACCTTGCCGCCTAAAACGGCGTCGAAGGCTTTCGCTTCTAAGGCAGGGGCCGGCGTGCCCGAAAAGGTCTCCTCGGCGCCGAAGGTGGTCCACGGCCCGCGGCCTCGACAACCTGCGGAGGATGAGCGTCAAGAGCACTACATCGACGCCGAAACGGGCAGGCTTTCCCTTCTGAAGTGGAAAATCACCCCAGAACCTCAACTGGAGTCTTACAAGATCCCTCTCAAGAGGAAGACGGTCCCTGCTTCCTCTCCTGTCTTGGTGGAACCCCTTTCACCACAAACTCATGATGTGTCACCCACTTACTCCGATGTGGACGCTGGTGAGGGTGATGAGGAGGATGAATACAGTTATCCAGTCTATACAGACCCTGAGGATACAAATGAGCCCTGGGCAGCTGGTGGTGACCCTGGGGATCCACATTCAGGACAAGACCCTCAACTTTTTTCGGCAAAAACTTTGCCCACTGAAGACTCTGCTGCTTTCAATGCCCTCTTTGAACAGGCTGCTAACAATCACAACGTCCAGCTGCATGCTGACCCTGTGGATGTGGATTTCCTTTTTGACACTTTTTCAGTGTCGGAAAAGACTGTAAAAACTCTGCCTATGCTAAAAGGTGTTTTAAAGCATGCTGCTGAGATCTTTAAAGAACCTACCAGGGCAAGGGTGATAAACCCTAGGATCGACAAGAAATACAAGGCAGCACCTACTGATCCCACATACATTAAAGGACAGTTGCCTCTGGACTCCCTTGTCGTCTCGAATGCCCGGAAGAGGGCCAATTCTCAAACTACGGGTGATGCTCCTCCCCCAGACAAAGAATCCAAGGTCTTTGAGGCTTCGGGGAAGAGGGTAGCGGCACAGGCAGCCAACATATGGCGCATCTCGAACACACAGGAGCTTCTAGCGCGCTATGACGGGGCGCACTACGATACACTAGAGACCCTAGAGACCCTGTTGCAACACCTGCCTGATCAATATAAAGAAGGGGCTGAGATGCTGATTCAAGAGGGGAAGCTAATCTCCAACGCTTCAATTAAGTGCGCTCTGGACGCAGCCGATACCGCTGCCAGAGCCATAAACACCAGTGTTATGCTTCAGAGACATGCCTGGCTGAGAATCTCTGGATTTAAGCCAGACATCCAGACCACCATCCTGAACCAAACGGTTAACCCAGATCACCTGTTTGGCCCAGACGTTGACACCACCCTAGAAAAAATGAAAAAGGACACTGACACTGCAAAATCCATGGGTGCCTTGCAGTCCCAGCAGTTTCGGGGTGGGTCCTTTCGTCGCTCCAACACTAGAGGCGTCTCAAGGGGTCAGCTTTCCCAAACCACGACATACTACAAGGGCAACACCCAGACTACTTATGCCAACAAGAGTCGAGGTGGTTATCGCGGCAACAGCGCCAAGGGCAGAGGACGTGGCAACAACAGCACCAGGTCCTCTACCACCAGCAAACAGTGACGTCTTGTCACTGCCCCCCGACCACACAACACTGGTCGGGGAGAGACTCCAGCAGTTCCTGCCCATCTGGAAGTCCATCACCACGGACAGGTGGGTCAGAAAACTTATCCAATACGGTTATTGTCTGGAGTTAACATCCACTCCACCCAACATGCCCCCAAGACACCGTCCTATGTCGGACGAGCACTTGCACTTATTGCAACAGGAGGTCATCGTCATGCTGCAAAAAGGAGCAATAGAGCTTGTGCCACTGCAGGAGAGAGGCACGGGGGTATACTCCCTGTACTTCCTAATACCAAAGAAGGACGGGTCCCTCAGACCCATTCTGGACCTCAGGCCACTCAACTTCTACATCCTGTCGGAGCCCTTCCGTATGCTGACCCTGCAGCAAGTGCTCCCGTTGCTCAGGCAAGGGGACTTTCTCGCAACTTTAGACCTAAAGGATGCGTACTTTCACATTCCACTGCACCCTTCACACAGGAAATACCTCAGGTTCACCATCCAAAACCAGCACTACCAATTCAAGGTTTTGCCTTTCGGTGTCACCACGGCACCCAGGGTGTTCACAAAGTGCCTGGCGACAGTGGCGGCACATCTCAGGAGACGAAACATCCACGTCTACCCCTATCTGGACGACTGGCTCATCCAAGCACAGTCGGCCCAGCAGTGTGCCGCCCACATGTCCCACACCATTCACCTCCTGCACGATCTGGGATTCTCACTGAATTACCCAAAGTCCCACCTCCAGCCCGCCCACATACGGCAGTATCTGGGCGCGACCATAAACACTCTGGCGGCCACAGCACAGCCGAATTCAGTGAGAGTCAGCAGCATTCAATCGCTGATCCAAAAATTCAGACCTCAACACTCGCTTCCAGCAAGAGTGTTCATGCAGTTGATAGGCATGATGGCCTCCTGCATTTCCATAGTCCCGCACGCGAGACTACATATGCGCCCGCTTCAGGAGTGCTTAGCTCGTCAGTGGACTCAGGCTCACGGGCAGTTGAAAGACCTAGTGTTGGTGAGCGGTCGGGCATACAACTCTCTGCATTGGTGGAATCCACGAAACCTTTGCAAGGGCCGACCGTTCCGAGAGCCTGTGCCACAGATCATCCTGATGACGGACGCTTCTCTCCAGGGATGGGGAGCTCATGTACTCCATTACACTGTGCAGGGACTATGGACGCAACAGCAGAGGAAGATGCACATCAATGTTCTGGAACTGATGGCGATCTTCATGGCACTAAAAGCCTTCAAAGTACATCTGTGCAAAAAGGTCGTGTTGATCCGGACGGACAACATGACCGCAATGTACTACATTCAAAAGCAGGGAGGAACACACTCTCCGCAGCTGTCTCATCTGGCTCAGAGCATTTGGAAGTGGGCCATTCAGAGGAACATCTTCCTCATGGCAGAGCACCTCCCGGGCAAGGACAATCAGATGGCGGACCTGCTCAGCAGGCACAGCCACCAAATCCACGAGTGGGAGATACATCCATCAGTTCTCCAACCGTACTTCCTAAAGTGGGGTCATCCAGAGATTGACCTTTTCGCCACAAGGGAGAACGCAAAATGCCAAAGCTTCGCCGCCAGGTTCCCACACCCACAGTCGCAGGGCAATGCGATATGGATGAACTGGTCAGGCAAATTTGCGTACGCTTTTCCCCCAGCACCTCTTATACCGCTGGTGGCACGCAAGCTCAGACAGCACTCGATGACTCTCATCCTGGTTGCTCCAACGTGGGCTCGCCAACCATGGTACACCACGTTTCTAGAACTGTCCGTGGTACCGCATCAGAGGCTACGTCTCACACCCAGCCTTCTGACGCAGAGCCATGGCAACATTCTGCATCCAGATCCGCAACAGCTCAACCTGGCGATCTGGCTCCTGAAGTCCTACAGTTTGGCTACCTGCACTTGCCTTCTGACTGTATGGACATCATTCGGGAGGCAAGGAAGCCCACCACCAGAGCATGCTATGCGGCAAAATGGAAGCGGTTTGTCATTTATTGTGCAGACCACAACATTAACCCGCTAGATGCTTCTATTCAGAATATCATCTGTTACCTTTTCCATCTGTACAAATGTAATCTGGCCTATGCTTCCATTCGCATTCATCTATCTGCAATGGCCGCTTATCTCCAGAATAGACAGCACCTCTCCCTCTTCAGGGTGCCTGCCATTAAGGCTTTTCTGGAAGGACTCAAACGAGTCATTCCTCCGCGGACTCGAACCAGCTCCGGAGTGGAACCTCAATGTGGTCCTCACCAGGCTGATGGGTCCTCCCTTCGAACCACTGCATTCCTGCGAGATTCAGTTCTTGATGTGGAAAGTGGCTTTCCTTATAGCAATTACATCGCTACGGAGGGTTAGTGAATTACAAGCCCTAACTATCCAAGAGCCATTTATTCAAATTCATTCCAACAGGGTAGTGCTTTGCACTAACCCTAAATTTCTTCCCAAGGTTGTGTCTCAATTCCATATCAACCAAACTATTGAATTACCTGTTTTCTTTCAAAATCCCGAGTCATTGGCGGAGCGGATGCTCCACACCCTTGACGTCAAAAGGGCCCTGATGTATTACATCGATAGGACCAAGGATTTTAGGAAAACTAAGCAACTCTTTGTCGCCTTTGCACCACACCACAAAGGTAACCCTATTTCCAAGGCTGGTATTGCTAGGTGGATCGTTAAATGTATCCAGATCTGCTATCTGAAAGCAAAACGTACTCTTACCATTCCACCAAGAGCCCACTCCACCAGAAAGTTGGGGGCCTCTATGGCATTCCTTGGAAACATTCCTTTGGAAGACATATGTAGAGCAGCCACATGGTCTACCACACACACATTTACAAAGCATTACTGTGTTGATGTGCACTCCAAACAGCAGGCAGCTGTAGGGCAGGCTGTTCTCAAAACACTTTTCCAAACTGCTGCAGCTGGCACGGGCGGCTGCCGCTAATGGAGGGACTGCTATGTATTCTATGCACAGATATGAATTCAGCAGCCCACATGCCTCCAACCGAATATGCTACTTACCAGTATGCATCTGTTCTTGGCATGTAGGGCTGCTGACATTCATATCGCCCGCCCTCCTCCCCGGCGCCTGTAGCAGCTGCAGAATTCACATATACTTATAGCATGGTCATCATTCACTGAGTTTCACTCCATCTTGGCCACAATGGCTAAAAACAATCTGAGGATGGAGTCGATGCCCATGCGCACTGTAGTCCAGGGGAGGAGCCACCTTTCTTGTGATACTTCGAAGACTCTTCCAGGACAACAATGTGCAATCATCCGGACCCAACACTAGGCGGCGATCTATGCACAGATATGAATGTCAGCAGCCCTACATGCCAAGAACCGATGCATACTGGTAAGTAGCATATTCGTTTGACGGGATTGTTGAGTCCTCTCACATTGAGAGTGAGAATCTTAACTGGGGACAACAGAATCTAGGCCTCAGGGGGGAAGCAATGCCAAACAAGTGCCTCTGCCAGGCCAGAGCCCTGATGGGGCCTAGGGGGGGACTCAGCGTCTCACTAATGTGGGAACAGAAACATAATGGCATTCTGTGGACTGGGGATTCCCTTCAGAGAGGAAAGAAAGAGAGAGTGAAGAAAGAGATGAGAGAGAGACCCCAAATACCTGAAATAAAAAGGGCAACAAGGCGCAACAAGGGCCCAAATGAATCCGAAACACAGTCATAATTCGTCATCCAAGGATGAACAGAATAGAAATCTGTTGGGTGTTCGTGTGGAGTATATTAGCCCAAACCCCCCTCCTCTCCAACCCCCAAAATTCAGGAAGAAAGGATACAGCCTGATGACCAGGTACAGTCACTCGGTCAACGCCTTGGCTAGGCCCCCCGGTAAGGCTTCTAAGGCAGACATTTGTTCCTTCTTGACGACTGCAGGGTCCGGACGCTGATTGTGCGGCGACGTCTTCCCTGCTACCATATCGGCCTACTATTGTTGGGTCCTGGGTCAGGGCGCTCCCCCCGTCCGAGTCCTCTGGGAGAGTGATCCCCAGCAGTTTGCTTGCTTCAGACAGGGAGCAGAGCAGGTACAGTTTGCCGTTGTGCCGTAACACCTGGCGAAAAGGGTGTCCCCAGGAATAGGCAATGCCGCGTTGGCGGAGGACCTTGGTGATGGGCTGAACGTTTTTACGTTTCTGAAGCGTGATGGCAGCAAGATCTTGGTAAAGGGTGGGCGTCTGGTTGCGAAAGGAGATCTACCGGAGCAGGTGATCCTTACGCAGGATTTCCTCCTTGGTGTGAAAGTCTTGGAAACAAACCAGGATGTCGGCTGGTGGTGCCATCGCTGCTCTGGGAGGGCCTACTCTATGTGGACGGTCTAGTTTGAGATCGGCGTCCGGGGGGTTGTCTAGGGTATGATTGAAGAGCTTGCGCTCATATGTAAAGATATCGCCGGCTTCCTCGTTGTTACCCGCCCCTCGGATCCTAATGTTGTGGAGACGGGAGTGGTACTCGAGGTGTTCTAGATGAAATTGCACGTCAACCTGTTGTCCATGTATGCGGAGTACCTCTTGTTGCATAGCCTCCAGTTCGGTGTCCCGGAAGTCACTCTTATCTTCCAGAGCTGCCACTCTCTCCCCAATGTCGTCAATGTCTTTGTGGATGTCTTTGATTTTTCGCCGTGAGATCATGTTTTACGGTTTGGAGGTCGTCCCGCAGGGCAGCGAAGAGGGATTCCAATAAGTCCCTTGTCACTGGTGCCTCCGCTGAGGCCGTCATCTGCGCCGTCGGGTTCAGTCGCTCCGTGTCCTCGGGTCCTCCTCCATGTGCATTGGCAAACAGGTCTTTAAGGGATTTTTCTCTGGTGGCCGACTTGTCAATCCTGCCTTTGGCGGATGTCATATTCTGTGCTCCTACTCTCGTGGCGTTCGCAGCCAAAGGGAGGGTGTGCTATGAGTCACTGCGGCGCAATAGAAGTTAATTTGATGGTCCCACACTCTCTCTCAGGGGTGTGATCTTCATGCACCAACGGGGACCCTCCCTCGGCGTGGAAGAATGCCCCTCTAATAGACAGTCATGGCTCTCCTGAGGTGTGCGGGCGAGTGTGCTATCAGGGCCCAGGGAAGGTCGCAGCACACTATGACTGGCCCAAAGAGGCAGGGGAACGAAGTCAGGGGTCCGTTATCCATGCAATGCCGCTCCGGGGAGAAGGCAGGGTGGCGCAAGGAGCAGGTCCGGGTGTGTCCCATCCAGGGCGTCACATCTGTGGCCAGGTGCGGCGTACTCGCGGTTATGCCGACCCAACCTGGAAAGCCGTAAGGGTGTGTTGTTGTAGCCCGAGTAATTGGCACAACACAGGGTCTCAATGGCAGGGGGGTTCCATCAGCAGTGGCCCCCGCGGCCAGCTCCACATAAGCCCCCCTCACCGGGACTGGGCAAAGTGCCCGACTAGAGGCCTAAAGTTGCTGGCCGCCCGCTCTGTGATCCAATGCGGCCTGTGCGTTCCAGTGAGGTCACCACCTATCAAAGTCACGGGAATGGCCCTCTATGCACGGGTGGTGGCACGATCCACCACAGCTGGGCTTCGGAGTGCTTCACGGTGTTGAAGGCCAAAATGGCTCCCGTCACACCACCCCGACCTCGAGTCACCCCTGCGATACCGCCTCTCACCTTGGAGATCGCTGAAGGGTCTGCAGCCACACACAAAATGTCGCCTGGTATGTAGCCGCGGCACCTGCCGCCTGGCTAACGGTCGTGAAAAGTGAATATCCGCGGGGCCAGCTGGCACAACAAAGAGAGTCTCCGCTGGAGGCTCAAGGTTCGGGCTGCAGCGTCAGGGAGGCCTGTCGCGGGACTCACCGCTGAACCAGGCATGTCCAACGAGTCCGGGGAGGGGGTATGGTCGCAGCAAAATGTGTGGGTGGTGCCGGGACTCCCCACCTCAACTCTTCAGGGTATCCTGCTGGGCCAAAGGCCGGAGCGTCTCCCGGTGATCTGCTCAATCTGCCGCCCGCTCAGGAGCCCCGGTGCGAAGTCGCTGGCCGCCGGGATCCCGCTGAGGGGCTGCTGCGGGCCTCGGGTCACGTCGCTGAGAGTCTCCTCCTTTATTCACTGGTCCGTGCAGCGGGATACGGCTCGGAGCACAGCTGACGTCCCCTGCAAGGCTGGTCTCTCCTCCTCCGGGAACTCAGGGCATCGAGCCCGCCCTCTGAGCCACGTCGACCAGCACCTCGCGCCACTTCCAGAGGCAAGGCTGGGCCCGGTCCGGAAGCCTCAGATGGAGTCACGGAGACCAGGGAAAGCACTCCAGGTAGGTCATCGAGTGTACCTGGGTGCTGTGTGGTACGTTACAGTTTCTCCTGTGCGGAATGGGGCCACAGGCCAGTGCAGTACATTGGCGGGTGGAGGAGTAGAGAAGAGGCACATCCTAGCTGTCCGCCATCTTAGCCACACCCCTGGTTCACCTTTTTCGCAAAGAAATGGAGGTGGCTGGCTCATTGTAGTGGCAGCCATGGTGAAGCTTTAGAGTGAAGGAAGTTCAGTTAGCTGTTTGATTAATTAAGTGCAAAAGTAAAACAAATAAGATCCCAGACAAGTATAGGTTTGAAAATCAATGAGCTACAGACTAAAAAGGTGATGAGGCAAAAAGTCAATAGAAGAAAACAAACGCTTCAAGGGCCAGGTGGCAAACCAGTATAGGCTTGAAAATTATAAAGTGCAAGCAGAGGCAACTTCCTCATGTCATTCACGGACCAAAGCAAAGAGAGTGAAGTGCTAGTTGTCATGCAACAAGTACAGGCTTGAAGAAATCAGATTAATGAGCGCAGGCACAGGCAGCTTTTCCAAGTGTCATCGACCAAAAACAGAGCAAACAGTACCTATAATATCCTTTCAAGAACAACGGATCAATAAAAATAATAAATAGCTGAAGATCAGGGTTCCTTAGCGGTAAATCGGGCTCCGTGGCAATGTGTGTTGCTGGTTGTGGTTGTCAAGGAAACGCAACAACAATCTAAATGGCGGCACGCATGTAGCGTAATGCAACATGCGTGTCACATGATGATGAAACAGACCTTGCAGAATCTGTGTGCGTGAGCGATCAGCATCACCTACAGCGGCGCAAGGAGTAGGAACCGTTGAGAAAAGGGCAAAATCTTCAAAATTGCCAAATTTCCAGCACTCTTCACTGGTCACATGATCTCGTACGATGTGGAGAAGATGGCAATCCGTGGGTTCAAGAAAAAAAGGGATAGTTGGTGGTAGGCTTGTACCCCGCAAGTTTCGCTCGTCACCAGTGTTAAAAGCAGACACACTGGTAAGTTTCTTAGTCATTTATTTCATGTAACGTTGAACCACCAACTCCAGCTGCCAGCCTGTCAGTTCTCCTGGTAGTAACTATCTCCACACGAGACGCTACCATGGAGATAGAATTGCCAGGCTCATGCAGCTCTTAGAATGATCATAACGGATTTTATATTACTATTTTATAAATGACACTTCTAGAAAGTTGTCATGTTCTTCCTAAGCTAAATATGCCTTTCAGCAATTGTGCAGGGTCCCCTGATTGTTAACATCTCTCCTGTGGTGTTGTGTATTGCTCCCAGGCTGTGAGCAAAAAGCTTTGGTATGGAGAGGTGTTTTTCCTTCTTGAGCAGGATGGCCCCGGGGGCTTCAAAGGGTGCCTGCCCTTTCACTGGTAGGTGTGGCTTTAACCTAGACCTACCTCCCTTTGTCTTCCTAGTCAGCTTCGCACCAAAACCAGTGGGAGTGGGGAGCTGCACAAAAACTGATTTGGAGTTACCACAAGGCATGTGTTGGCCATTATCATAGCCACGCCTCTGGGTTGGCAGACGGAGCTCTGACCAGTGGAATAATGGTTCTTCCATGTTATATTTAGGTAGAGAATGGCACTGTGGGATAGTTTACAGTAAAACACTCAGGAAGTGCTGCAAATGTGGATAGGGTCAGTTTTACCCTATTAGTTAAGAAGTGACCAGGAGTTTCCCCCACTAACAGGCTAGCACTGGCCATAAAATTGGCATCCCTAGTACCCCTCTCAAAACACACCTGGACCTGTGAAGAATCTAAAGAAGGACTTACGTGCTTTCTGAATAACTTGCGTGAAGACTGGACCTGCTTACTTTGAACCCAGGACCCCAGAGTGATTCTAAGGGTCATTTGACTGACCTGTCTGAGCTACAGGGACACAACAAGCTTCCTGAGGCCTTCCCTCCAACTGCCATTCTGACCAGTCCCAGGTGGACCTGCCCTGGACCTTGGTGCTGACCTCTACTGGAGTGAGTCTTGACCTCCAACTGCTGTGTTCGGGGCCCTGGACCCTTAACTGGTGTCATAGTGTACTTCTCCTGAAGTTTCCTGAAACTGGGACTAAGAAACTTTTCTCCAACTTTCTGCTGTGAGAACTGTCGGGTGACCCGGCCCAACCTGCCACCCTGATCGATGAAGGTGCATCATCGCTGGGCTGAAAATTCAGGTTGCTTCCGCTACATTCTTTTCTGCAGCAACAAACCTGATCCAGTGAGAATTTGCAAAGAACGTTTCTGGCCTTATGGAGCCCTCTTTGGATACAGCCTGCAGCATTGCCCCACTGGAAGAATCGGAGCTCCAAAAAAGTGGCAATTCCAAAGGTAGAAATCTTTACCGGGCGAAGGCGCAAAATGTATCTGACTAGCAAGAGATCTTCTCTGGGCACAATATTCTAATTTCTCCTGCTCTGAGCTCTCCTACCAAAAGTCAACGCTTCACCAATACCTCAACCAGCAGATATCTAATTACATGCAGGTCTCTTAGGCCAGTCCGCCGTGCTCTGCCTGATTAGGATTTTTGAATTCTGTCCCAGAGAATAAGTTCAAAGTTAAAACTTTTCACCAGTTCAAACCTGGTCCCTGTATTCGACCTGCACTCCTTCGCGATAAGCGAGAGTTTGGAACTCTGCAGCCTTAGAGTAGCCTTTGCAACTGAACCAACTGAGCCAGCCAAAGATTTAGAACACCAACATTAGAGTAGCCTCTGCAACTCAACTGAGCCAACCGAAGATTGAAAAAGTATATTAGTGATATGGTAATGAAGGTTGGATAACTAGAGCAACCACAGTGTCCTATGAATGTTGCAAGATAGAGCCATTTCTTTTTCTTTTTGGGATATTCCTGAATTTAACGGGAGGAGGATATATAGGGCAAGGTTTATGTAGCTGTCAAGGGACCCTATGTCCTTGAGTGGTCCCAACACGTTCTTATTTTTATATGGTTCTGCGTCCAGTTCTAAAGGAGCAGGTTCATTAAAAGGGATTTTTTTTCACTGAGAATACCATGAATAAGTATCCAGGTGAATCTTCAGGAAGTTATTGATAAGCTTGAGAATTGTTTTGTTGCCGTTATAGATGTGTGTGGTGTGAGTTTGTGCTGAGAGCTGGAGTGGCATTCAGAGCTTGATGACTATTAGAACTGAAATATTATCCTATTTGTCAAGAATGTCTGGCTGGAAGAAGGAAACCATGCAATCATTTGTGAAGGTTACCATATAGCCCACTCCTCGTTCACGCAGGATCCTTTGGGATCAGGTTTGCGCTATATAAAACTTTATAAATAAATAAATACCATTCCATAGAACACAGTCTAGTTATGTTTTATAATAGATTGGTATCGCCCTTTAGTTTGAGATCTAGAATCATGTTTGAGGCCCATGAGAGACACTCAGAGTTTACTTTGACTAAATCCATAGTTCATTGATTACATTGTCAAATAGTGTATCATTTGTTCGAGTTGTGGAAATGGTTGAAAGATTCCGCTCCATCTCTCCATGCCATTGAACTACCTTTGTGGCCTTAGGAGATCATAGGTATTTATATTGCTGGTATTTTCAGTGCCCTGCCTGTTTGGTTCAGGTTTGCAATTATATTGATAGACTATTAGAGTAAATGGCCAGAGGTGTGCTTTGCTTCTGAACCATTTTCCAAGGCTGTAGTAGATTTTCTTAAGAATGTCTTTCTGCAAGAGGGGTTCCCAAAGAGCTTAGTGTCCAATAATGAGGTACAGTTTGTGAGCAAGGAAGTGAAATTGTTTTTAGAGTTATGTGGTGTGTGGCATAGGAAGAGGTTTCAGGATCATCCCTATACGAATGGTTTGGTGGAACGGATGAACCGGGTCCTGGGGGAATGCATCAATTGGGCTGTGGCAAACAAGTGTGTGATGCCGAATGCTGTGAAATTTGCTTTGTGGTTCTGTATCAAAAAAGAGAAGTACGCAGTTCCCTTGGAGAGGTGTACTCTAAGAGAAGGACTAGAAAAGGCCAGGTAACGACCTAAGAGAGGAAGATGAAAGGGGGGATGGGGATCCTCCCTTTCGGGACTAAAACCCTCACACACCCAGCAAGCTAGGTGTCATGCTTCATCATATGGGTTTTGCTCCTCGTCAAGCTGGCGGTGCAATGCCCGACGGGCACCCAGATGGGGCTCTTTATCGGAGATCTTTTGTCCCTGCCAGTTGGTGCATGCGGGTATGAGGGCCTAGTGGGAAGGGTGTAGATGTGTGTAGATGATGGTGGTGAAAGTTAAAAAAGGTTAGGTAATCCACAAAGTGTTTTAATGGCGGGGTTATCTACCTTGGTAAAAACAGTGTGGAGAGATATACTTCCTGGTGTGAGGTTCCAGGGAAGTGTACTCTACCACGTGGTCGATTAGTGGTTGGTCAACATGTTTCATGCAGTTGTTCTGAAGGATACAGCGCAATTCATCAGGACCTAAAACTATATACACTATCTACACAATGTGGACGGCGAAGCAATTACCTACTCCACATGGAGTTGGAAGGTAGGCTGTGGGTCCTACCACTTCTTAGTGAAACCTGGGGAAGAAAAAGCAAAGGTACGTATAAACGTAGAGAACTGGACCTGTAGCAAGCCCAAGATTTAGCAGTTCACTCAGAGATACACATCAAAAGAAAGGAGTGACAAGTTCACCCTATTAAAAATAGCATTGTAGCTGGCTATGTAAAGCGATTAAAAACATGGCACAGAGGGAACAATAACAGAGTAGACATGCGGTGGCATATTAAATGGATGAGGGGAACAACAAGTCTGAATGTCCTCACCCTAATATATGTTGTGTGCAGCTTCAACGGTCTCCTCCAGTCGAAACAGACACTTCAATTAATGTACCCTAGTGGGGGAAGCGGTAGACAAGGATATAAAATAATAATACAGGTTAGATGCCGCCCATCGAGGCATGTGTGTGGATGGATGGTGGCAAGTCTACTTTAACTGCTCGGGTCGCCTGCTCCAATCTGTGCCATCACACAACACTTGACCACAAAGGCCATCCCTTTTAACTTGTTGAGAGGTTGCAAACCTGTATCACAATGTTGTCCGGTATGAAACCAGGACCTTGATAGACCTGTCAGTACCAATAGTGAAGTCAGTCAGTCCAAACAGACGTGAGATTCTGATTAGAGGAAGTGAGTGAACAGTATGTACATTTGAGGTGGGTGATCATGTGTGTATTAGAAAACCTGGTCATATGAGTAATGGGAAAAGCACATTTTGCAACACTGTTGGAGTCAGCAGAGTATGGGGTAATGCTATTCGAGTGTGTGGTCATCACTGGCGGAATGTGGAGAGGGCTGTCAAAGCACTACTAACCGAAGTGCAGGATGATCACGGCCAGATTGGGGAAGAGGTGCCTAAGGCTGACAAGGATTGTATTTTTCCTGTACAGATTCCACGTTTGTGCTTGTTCGAAAAGAACTCGTGCAAGGTCATTACCCCTCCGGTACCGATAATCTGCATCAAGGGCTCTTCACCCGGTTTTGTGTCCAGTTAGGTTTGTTTCTGTATATAGTTGTTTTTCTCCTTCATACCAGTTGTATTCTCTTCTGCTGGTAGTTCTAGTTTGTTTTTCTTTTCTGTTTTTTGTTTAATGGCGAAAAACATGTCCTTTTTCTATGTGTCTGCATCTCTTGTATGTAGTGTTGTCCATTAGTCAGGAACAAAAAGAGAGAGATCCCTTCGAAAGCAAGGGGATACGGCCACAAAGACAGGTAAACCATAGAATTCCCTTAGGCGCAAGCTCAAAGACTCCCTTAGGGTGCAGACTGTGCAAAAACCTCCTGCACAGAAAACAAATATACAAAAAGCACAATCAAAAATCGTTTTGCATATCACTTCAGTTTGTGTAGCAGCACCCAGGACTGTTAGGCCCACATTTGCTGTGCCTCTGCCAGTGATCAGAGATGTCTTCCCATCCACAGTAGACCCCCTGCACTTTCCTTGGGCCTCGGCTCTTCCAAGGACATTCTCTCTGAGCCCAGCAAGTCCGGGCTGTAACCCACATCGCCAGTCACAGGCAGTGTGGCATACTCTTCCTTTTGCTCCTTGATTTTCCAGCATTGCACATATCTGTGATCGATTGGCTGCTGCCAGCTGTAAAGTGCCGTCAAATTCTTGTATCATCATGCTGATTGCAGCACAGCAAAGGATATGTTGCACCATGTGTAACGAGAGAGATCAAGAAATTGTTTCCAATGAGGGGACTACAATGGAAAGGAAGTTATTACAGAGTGACTTTATTTTATTGTTGCTCTCACATTCTCACACTCTCACTGTCTTTCACATACACTTAAGTTCATTCACAAACTCAACATGGACAGGAAGAGTAGAAGTGTGTGTGTGTGCACATCTAACCTGTATCCTATAGATGTCTTGTCCTGGTCTCTATGCTTGGCTCGCCACCAGAGGGTGAGGTTGTCTGCAAGCAAGGCATACAGTGATTATTATGGGTTGATGATGGAAATCTGGAAACATGAAGTATTTATTGGTGACGATGCAAGTCCAAACATTTAGTAATGATTACCTAGCAATTTGTGGCTAATTAAAATGGCAGGATTCTTGACTGATGGTGAAAATTTGAAAATGCACCAAGTATTATTGAGGGATGGTGCAAATGTGACCATGCTCTAAGCAATGTGGAAATTTGGCCCAGCACTCAAGGTATCAGATAGCAAGCCTGGCCATGTGCTTGTAGAAGAAGTTTGTTAATATTATTTGTGAGTCATTAACAATGTGAATAACATAGACCTACACTTAAATTCACGTGTACACTTACATGATGCCTTTGAAACGATGTTTGCTATGATCCGTTAAATTGCCTTATTTTGGCCTATGCTAACAAGGCCTCAATGCCATGCTATTCCAAATGGATGCCTCACCCTGCACATCCACTCTGTTATTCCTGCTGCATGTATTCCTACAAGTCATGTTTCTTTATTTCCGATTTGTTCTCAATGAAGACTCTAGCATGTGCTCAATAATGTTTCAGCCTTCAAGGCTTCTTCTGCCTGCTACCCGCATTATATTTATTCACAATAGTTTGTGTCATTTTTTAACTAGTCTCTTCTGCTGTTTCCGGATGATATTAGCATAGATGGGGCTAAGCCAGTTTTCTTGTAGTGGGATAGTGCTTAGGTGGTAAGGCAGCATGACGGTGATTGCTTTTATGTTGTGATTTGTTAAAATTTTATCATTTTGCTCACACCATGATGACTCTGCATTTTTATTATATATTCCATGAGAAGATTTCTTATATAAACCCTCGAATTTGGGGTTGAGCCAGTTGACTTTCTGATGCTGCTAGGGATACTGTCCTATTTCTTACAGATATTGCTGCTCATTTGGTACTTGGAATATTTTTGATTTTGCCTATTATTCTGTATTGCCCTATTGCTAAGTGCCTCATGGCAATTACTTTATTACATCTGCTCTTTATGGCTTCTGTGATGTACCTTTTGAGTTTTTGTAGTAAAGCTTTCTAAATTTTCTAATTCCGCCCTAGAACTCACTTATTTTCTGTCTTTCCTCAATTGACTGTTCTTTGGATTATGCTGTTTCGCACCTTATCTAGGGACACATTACCTCATGAAATTTAGGTTTAACACTGTCTCAATGCACCCACCTGTGGTGTGGAAGATCTTGGATGTACCCGAGCGCACACATTCAATATTAACGAGTGATGGTGTAAATCTGATAGCATGCTGATGATTAGATAGTAATGAGGAAAATGTAAATGTTTTCAGGATTACTGAGCGATTCAGGAACGCTTGGCATGCAGTTAGAGATCAACGAGTGATTCTTCATTTAGAAGAACCAGCCTTCTTTTCTTTGCCAATGCTTGTTTTTGTGGCATGGTGACTGACATCTCTATTACGTTGATGTTAGTGGTGGTCTCAGAAGTCTGACATTACTCGGTCGTGTGAGCAGGGATACGGCTTCTCTTATGTTGGTGAGATTGCTCTCTGGTATGGTTGGAACACCTCATCTTTCTTTGACTTTGGGGGGAGTTCCTGACTGCCACTGATTCAGCTCAGTAGATACACAAGCGCTTCAATTTCCACTGCTGCCAATCTAGCATATTTTACGAGCACTAAAACTCATTATATGGAAATGAGAGGGAAAAATATTATCATGCTTGGTTGATCAGTAATCGACTGCCGGCTGATGTTAGGAAGCGCGCGCTTCTGGAGGGAGCATCATTATGATTTCATGATGTTATTTTTCGTAATTTATACACCTCTCCCGTTATTTCGCAGTTTCAGCCAGCGTCACGTGCCGGTGCGAGATTTATCTGTCCCATTACTGTCGCATCAGAAAAGCAACTGCGAACCGTTGCACAATGCCCGAGACTGGTGTTCTTTGAAATGTCACCCTGCTTTGTAGCTCACGCTGCGTCTGCAGAATGAGCGAGTGTCCCCTCTCCTCCGATGAAAACATTTTGCCACCCATCTCGCTGCGATGGATTCGTAGCTAAATCAGCCCGGATTCATCATGCTGACATTTAGCTTTGGAAGGGAGGTAAATTCGGTGTCCTGCTGTGCTTTTATGTTTGCAGACTTTTACAAATGGCAACAAACACAATATGCATTTGGCTCGTTTAAGCCATCCGGATAATATAGGAGTGAAACTATTGATAGAATGAGGAAGGGGTGGGGGCATTCCCTTAACATCAAACTATCTGCTTTGCAGGATAATGTTCACTTTTTATTTTTAGGACTAGTGCAGAATCCCTGTGTTTTCCCTTCACAGCATTATTCTGGGGTGATGACAGGCCGTTGAAGAGTCGCAAGAACAGAAGACCTGCAACTGACTTGGTGCCAACCCTGCTGACCTGTCTGTTGTTCTCGACAATTGTGCCGAAGACTATTCGTTGCTCAGCTGCCTGTGGCTCCAAAATCCTGGGAGAACTTCCAGCCTTCACCGAAGACTCAGGAACTCCTGTTGAGTAGTGGAGCTGCTCCCCTGCATCCTACATGCACCCCAGAAGAGCTGTAAGGACTCTGGATCATCAAAAACCCAACACAGGAAGGCACCTCTGCACCCGTGCCCCTTAGCCCGAGTTTAAGTGGGCCAACTATACCATCATGATCCCCAGACCCTCCAGGGACGAATCCTACCTTGGATTTACCAGCTGTGGACTTCCCTATGACACCTGCAGCCTGTTTGTGCATGTCCCTTCTACCGTGAGTGTCTCTATTAACCGAAATCCGATGCCTCAGAATACCTCTGCACCTGCCCAACCTGATCCGAGGAGAAGAGGACCAATTCTGTCCCCATATCCCTGAGCATCGTGAGGCCTGAACCCTCTTGTTGGTTCAGCTCGATTGGCCTCCCAGTCCCCGCCTCCAGCAGCTTTTTGCCCGGACGGATCCCCATTGACTTACACGGGCACTCAGCGCTGCATAACACCTCTGCTGCCCGTGGTGACCTGCGAGTATTGCCTTGGACCCTGCCCCATACTCACCTTAAGTCCTGAAGATTGGTCCTGTAAGTCGTTGTGAAGTACCTGTATGTAGTATACAACTGTCCTCCATAGGATAACATTACTGCTTCAGCAATTGCACTGTCGCCTTTTGCAAACTAAAAACATTTTCATCTCGAAACGTGCTTACCCAAATTTGACGATCTAGGTGCCAAATATTATATAACAATAAGTGTTATTTTTATATGTTGGTGTGGATACCCTTAATGAGTCATGTGTACCATTTATTGACTGTGTGTGTATTGCAGATGTCTAACACTCCTCTCAGATAAGCCTAAGGCTGCTCGACCATGCTGCCCCCTATGAGAGCACATTGGGATTGCTACAGCAAGCCCCTGACCACTTATAAAGGATATTGACTCTTTGCACAGCATACCTCTCTTTGGTGTACTATATAAAGAGCCAGCTTCCTACATTTGCAATGCAGCAACATTATCACAGTTACAATAAAGTGTGAATGTACTGGCCACGGTTGTGTTATATTGATGTTATAGTTAGGTGAAAATGTCAATTAAACTTGCACACAATTGCCATGCTCAGTGATGTTGTCAGTGATGTCATAGATGAGTGAGATCATAAGCAGTGCATGGAAAGATCCCTCTCCCAGGGTCATGGGTTCAATGATCCCAGAGACTCACTGTTTTGTCTTTAATGATGTGAGGGGGGGGGGGGGGACTGCTGTCCTCCCAGAAGCCCCCTTCCCACATTTAAAAGATGCTTGCACTACTATGATCCAAAAATATAAACAAAAAGCCCTTACTGTGCAGTATGTGGTGCTGCTTATCTGGAACAGAGAATAATAAATGATCGTCTCTTGCCGCTCATTTATTAATCCTATTATTTTCTTTTGGGTGGGCCAGGTGCACACCTGAGGCACCCTCACTTTATTTAATGTAAGGGCCAGCAGTGGGGCAGGGGGTTTACCCCTTCCCATAAAAAACTTCTGGTCCTGGGGGATAAGGCCCCCCGAGGCCCTTCTGTGTCTTGGGGATGGAGGCTGCACTCTCCTCACCTAATTAATAAATGACCCTGGGGTGTGGAGTCTCCAGGGCCTCACGCCCCTCCCCCCATTATAAGAATGTCCCTGAGGGCTGTGTTCCCCGGGGCATCGTAGAGGCTCAAGGAGTCGGGGCCACATGCCCCCTCCCCAACAAAAACTAAAATGTGACAACTCCATAGGCCCTTGCTCACCACAGAGGGGGCAAAGTTTTGAAATGGGTAGGAGCCTGCTTTTTAGTTCGAGCCTAGGCAGTGCATGCTCGGCGAGACATGTTGTATTCAGTCTATGGGCTTTTCAACACGCCCAGCACTTCTGGTTGGTTGGTTGGCCTGCCTTACGAAATTCCTGATTTGTGATTAGTCAAGAGGCTCCATCTGTCCCACCTTTGGGTGCTTAGTTCCCTCACTGGGCCTCTTTGCTCGCACTCCCTCCCTCCAGGCATTGCGGCAGTTCTCCAACAAATAGGGTGTTTCGTCTGACACCTGTATACCATACAACAACATCTTGTTTAATTTCAAAATTCCTTTTGTGCTTTGTTAATCTTGGTTTACAGGCATTTGTATCTTAACTGTCAGCATGCTAGAAATGTTTTGGAAGCCCAAGGAAATTTGCATTGTGCATTTTTCATTTTTGTATTCAGCGTTCGTTTTCTACACTTTATTCGAGTCTGTTTAAAAAAAAAAAATTATGATCACGCATATATGGTGCGTTTTGATGCCACTGATTACTTACAAACTGCTCCGTAATTCACTTAAGTTCTCTTAATTGCCCACACAAGGGTGAACATTGGCGTTTCGGTTAGCGCACCTTGGGAAGCACCATGTCTTTCCATTCATTTGCATGCACAAGGGTTTATGCAGGCGTTACGATCAGCTTTCAAATAAAGAAACAAAAAGTTGTATATTTCACACTGCAAAGGATCGATGGAGCTGACAGATCTCAAGATAAAATCTGATTGGCTGCAACCACATGAACAAAGATGTGGTGGGATGCCATTGTAAGACTCGGTCGCTGTCCGGTCAAAAAAGTTTTTTAAAAAAACATAGGGGGAAGGGTAGGATACATGGAGCTATAGAGCTCTAGGACCCAAAAGTTTTTTTTATTTGCTTTTTTATCAGCACTGCAGATCTGCTGTTTCAATTAAAAAAAGAACAAGTATTTGCAGTGCAAAACCATAGTCCAATGCACAAAATGTCAGCTGCAGCTTTCCTCTCAAGTTGCGGCCAGCCGATTACAGCATTTTTGTTGGTGCATGGATCCGCGAATCGTCCAGAATCCGCGTCTCTAGATATACATACATCTTTTTACTTTAATAACTCCAAAACTACTGAACAGATTTACTCCAAATTACAAATATCACTCTTTCTGGACCAAGAGCTAACTTTCTGGTAAATGTGCTGTGATTCTGTTCAGTGGGTTTGGGCTGTTGTCATGTGTAAAATCCCTATGGGAAATTGCATAGCTAAAGTGCATTTTGGGACCCACTTTTTCTCGGCCCCTGCTTGACGGAACACCCAGAAATTTCCATACAACAGCTGAAATGACTGGCAAACTAGATTTGAAAGTTGTGTGAAGATTTGTCAAATGGCACTAAAGTTATTCTCACAACAACACACACTTTCCCTATGTAAATTAAGCCCTAACTATAACTACCTACTGGTGACTGTCAGTAGATAGATACAGTTAGGAAAAGTGTCTTTGGACTTGCTTATAACTTTGGTGCTTTTGACCGATATTCACAAAATTTTCCAAACAAATTGCCCTACTTTGTCTGGTGGTGCATGGAAAGTTTTGAGGTGATTCGTCAAGCAAGGGTGAACAAGTGGGGCTGCCCATCTTAATTCTCATAGAGATTTTAGGCACGACTAAAGCATGACCCACGGAACAGAATTACACCAAATGTAGCAGAAAGCTAGATCTTATTCCAGAAAATGTGTTTTTTGTAATTTGGTCTAAGTCTGTTTAGTAGTTTGAGATATTGAAAGAAAAACAAATTTGTATATCTAGTGAGGTTGGTGCTGCGCGAAACCAACCGATCTCGTGCAGGTATCGGATTGGCTGGTAGCACTTCAACGAGGAAGTGTTGGCTGCCCTTTTGAGATTCGGACTCAACCAATCCCCAAACAAAATGATTAAAACATGAGAAGGGGCAGGGTAGGAAAACCCTGACCCCCTATTCCTGCTGGGGTACCCCAGGGACCACGCCAGGGCAAAAAAGCATTTTTCTAAAATATTTTGGTAGCGAAAATAAAAAAAACAACAAAAGCAGTATCCTGTGTTTGTTTGTATTGGAGCCCCCGGGTGGGCCAGGTCCCAGGGGCTTATTTTAATGTATGTTATGGGAAGGTGGGTGCATGCAGCCCCCTTCCTATTACTCACATGGCCCCCAAGGATCAACACTTCCCCGGGGCGAAGTAAATTCATGAAAGCGGGAGGGGGGCCGCATCCTCCCCGGGGCAGGAACTAGAAGAACAGAGGTTGGGGCAGTGGATTAAGGGCCTTGGGGACCGCCACCCACCCAGGGCTGGCTCCCTATGGCATGGGATTTCTACACCTATGACGTTGCTGTTTGCTCTTGCTTGGCAGGCGCTTTGACACCTGTCATCAAGCAAGAGTAAAAAGTAAAAAATGATGGGTTTTATAAAATACTCGAAGAGTGTATTGCTTTAACATGTGGAAACTCTGATATTAATATGGCACATTATGGCACAGCACTGAGGTACTTGTTCAAAGTGACAGTTTAAAAAAAAAAGAATTTTAAAGTGCGAGGAGCTCTTGCAGTCGTAGATTCAGGGCAGGGGGTGAGGATGTGTTTTTATGGCAAGAGCTGCCGACTATGGAGCTGGGAAACTGAGTTCGAGTATCGGCATATCATCCTGTGATCTTGGGCAAATCTTTTAATCTCCTACAAAAACGGGTGTGTCTTTGTGTAAAGTAACGTGTGCTTTCATAAAGCACTCCAGTAATACATTTTGGTGGTGTTTGCGGTATATAAAACTGCATTAAAAAAAAGAGGGGGACGAGCGAGTGAACTGAAAACATTAGCACTGTTTGGAGTGCTTCAAGACAAAGGAAAAAAAGTAGTTCCCAAAATGGGGTCAGTTGAAGTACTTGGTCCATGCGATGGGGGGAGGGCCAAACACCGGAGAGGCATGAACCATTCATGTTATGAACTAATAGGGACAAAGGATTTAAGAGCAACGATGGAGCAAACAAGCTGAAAGCCTATGGGCGGGCGAAAGCCCACAGATAGAACATGACACGTCTTTTCGAGACAGCGCATGCACTGTCTATCCAAGACCTAAAAATTGCACCCACATACAGGGAGCAGCAATTTTTTCTGCTTCCTACATATGGGAGCAATGCCGGGTACTGTATTAGACAGAGAGCCAGCAGGAACCGCAGGGGCATTGGGGCTCCCCTTGTGGTCTTCAACAGTGAATACTGGGAGCCCTGGCTGGGTTCTAGGGCACCCAACATCAAGAGGTCGGGTCCCGGTGGATGTGGTTCCTGGGGCAAAAATAGGCACAGGAAGGGCAACTGTGGCCCTTCTACCTCATGAAAGGTTTCTTTTCCTGTCCTGGTGAGGGTAGAGTCTGTGGTTCTCCCTTTAAATTACTACGAGTATGCAAATATGCAAATCACCTGGAAGCTCTGCCCATTTGGCCCTGCCCATACACCTTAGTAGTATGTAAAGGTCTTCATGCCTTTTACTAGGATGTTGAACAGCTTACCAAAAGGCCCCCCAATGTGTTTCCCGCTGAATGTAAAAGATGTGAGGACATCTCCGACGAACAATGAAGCACTTACTTCATAAAGTTAAGAGGATAGAACCTTGTTTGTGGGATATTTGTGGGATATTTACCTGTTTGTAGTCTCGATGTCTTCTCTATAGGACGATTCATGTTATCACGTATTTCTGTATGAAGACCCAGAGGAGCAATCACATTGCCAAAACACGCACAAGGTCAATGGAGACCTTTCCTTGTGGTCCATTACGCAGCTGTAGTATAGAATATGCACTACACATTTACCCAATGAGGTAGCACTTACTAATTCACCAGTAGCAGGTACTCCAGCTAGGTTGCCATTTTATGCAAAACTGTGGACTCTTGTTGGATAGAGCAGCAGGTGAGGTTCTGTTCTGGCCCAGTCACTCACACAGCAGCTGATACATCCATACATACACCCACTCAGCCACTCTCACATCCGCTCATAGATCCACAAGTCACTCACACATGCACTTGCATGCCAATACAGTCAGTCACACACCCAGTCACACACCACTTACACACCCATTCACAGACCCATGCAACAAACTCACACTTCCACTCAGGCACCCACATAACCACTCATATACCATCTCACAGACCCCTACAGCCACTCACACACCCACT
The DNA here is from genome assembly GCF_964263255.1 of Lissotriton vulgaris. Classification (NCBI taxonomy): domain Eukaryota; kingdom Metazoa; phylum Chordata; class Amphibia; order Caudata; family Salamandridae; genus Lissotriton; species Lissotriton vulgaris. The sequence continues at coordinate 1,842,287,605 of NC_141689.1, read as the reverse complement.
CTCACATCCACTCACAGAACCACACAGCCACTCACACAAGCACTAGCACCTCAATACAGTCACTCATACACCCAGTCACAAACTAACTCACACACCCACTCACAGACCCATGCAACAAACTCACACATCCACTCAGACACCCATATAACTAATCACATACCCACTCACAGACCCCTACAGCCACTCACACACCTACTCACACACCTACTCACAGACCCATACAGCCACTCACACACCGACTGACAAATTCACTCACACACCCTCAACACTACTCACAGACCCACATATACACCCATACAAACACACATATACACCCATACAAACACACCCCCATACAGCCACTCACACACCTACAATACAACTCGCACACCCACTTACAGACCATGCAGCCACTCACACACACACTCACCGACCTATATAGCCACTCGCACATCCACTCTCAAAATTTGCAGTTAGGAAATACAATTTTAAAAAATCTTTGAAATTTACAAAAAAAACAAAGATTACAGGGAAGTTATAGTTAGAAAATAAAATTTAAAAAACCTGAAAATGTCACTGAAACAGCAAAGGTTACAGGGACGTTCTAGTTTGACTCAGATTTCACTTGTACAAAACCAATTAAATTCAGCAGTTATAGTTACCTGAGCAAACTATAACATACACCCCCACAATGCACTGCTTATGACCTCACATATTACATCACTCATGACATGGTCAGTGACATCACTCATGACATCTCCAAAACAAAGGAGTTTTTGGGGGACACTCTTATTGTTCTCTGTATCAGAATTACATTGTGCCAAAACTAATGTTCGCTTGGGTCCCGTCTCTGTGCTCTTATTAACGCCATATGTAATTGGAGGGATGCTTAATAGTCGCACCTTTTACACTGGTTGGACCCTAAAATTGGATAACAGGGTCTGATGGCTTGCTTCTTTTCTGCTACACCAAAGGTGCCAATTCTATCTGCATCTTATCCTTGATACTTTACATCTGAATTAGTTGTTGAAGTCAGTCTTACTTTTTCTCTCACTGCTGCGAGTGCATGACAGTAGACAGAGAGACACAGTATGAGGTTCTTTCGGAGCACGGAAAGTTGGCGGTAAGACCACTTAATGACTGTCCCTGTTTGGAAAGAGGGTAGACCGTAAGATCATCTGAGTCAAAGGTTATCGCACACTTAGCAGCATTATGGACAGGATCTATCAATCTACTACATCATTAGTGGTGAAGCTAGCCAAACAATGTGTTATTGTGGAAGCTGCTTTGGACCCCTGGTTCCAGACCACAATTGAGACCAAAAATGCCATCTTGGGATGGGTATCCCTTCCATGCACAACATAATCATTGACTCTGAAGTTAGCAGGAGGAGGCCCTTTGCAAAACAATATCAGTAATTGAGATGAGTTTGGCCAGCCTTGAATGTCTTTCTCTGCCTGCATATCATATTCCGATTCTCACAGACCAAATGACCACCGTGTATTGCAAACACTCACAAAAAGAGTGGGAGTAGGAGGATTCACAATACTATTTAATAAGGTCCTGTATCTTTGTCTTTGGCCCATTGACAGTGAAATTGAAGTTTCAGCACCATACGTAGTGAGGACCCTGTATGTGAAGACGGATGCTCTTAGGAAATTGTTACGAGTGGGATGCTCTTGTGCAGACTCTTTGGGAAGTTTTCTCAATATGAAGCTTCCGAGACTGGACTCATTTGGCACATGGCAAACTAGAAAATGATCCCTTTTTTGCTCAATAGAATTTCCCAAGAAAAGGTATTTAGGAGATGCACTCCGTAGTTAGTAGTCCTTACATCTGTATTAACATGTTTCATCAATTTCTTCTTCTACCAAGGCTGATCCAGAACAAAATGAGAATCCCAACATAGGTCACATTCTCAGTGCCCTGGGGTGGGATCCAGAATAGAATGAGAATTCCAACATAAGTCAAATTTGTATTGCCCTGGACTGGGCAGGACGTCAGTTGTATCCAGACTTGAATGGAGATTGAAATCTCAGTGGCCTCTCCTGGTGGTGGATGATCTGCTATTTATTTAGGTCAGTGTTGAACCCCAGTCCCCAAACTTTAAATCTGTATGCATTGAGACTTGGAAAGACCTTCGGTTTCTACTCTGCTTCCTGTTGTTTTGCTATCGGTGCGTTCTAGCAGTAGGTAGCTTTTGCTAAAGAGTTTGGGCACTGGTATCACCCCATCCACAAACATACTTTTTACAATCATGCAGTTCACTATTTTTCTTGCCCAGAGTTGTCTTAACCTGAGAACTGCCTGAAGGCAGGAGTTTCCCTTGTTAGGTCCAGGAAGGCTTAATTCATGCCAGATTGTCTGGATATTCACATCACATAGATCTTAATATATTGCAACTGTGTGGAACTAGTTTACAAAGTTAGGTTACACTGAAAACGAGGCATGGATGACGTCTCCCTGTGTCACGCTGTACGCCTGTCTAACTGCAACATTAGCATTTATCTGCTCACATAAGCTGGGTTCACTGTTTCAGCTCCTATCACTAATAGATTCCTAGAGGTAATTCAACTTTAAAAAAAAATATCTACTCTGTTAGACGTTAACGTCTTAAGATTTGAATCTAGAAGCCAGTGTTATGGCTTTGTTATGGTGTTTATGGGTTATCCTTTTACTCCAGAGCCTTCATGCCCTCTCATGGACATAGTGATGAAAATTGCCTTCTTAACCCCTTAAGCGCAGCCGTCGGCCAACGCTCGTCGCGAGCACTACCTTGCCAGTGCTGCGCACGACCGTTTGCCGACGGGCCAGCGCTCGTTATTCGAACGTTCAGCACTGGGTGCTGAACGTTCGACGCAGCTAAGGTGTTAATTGCAGTTGCAGTTTGTGCTTCTCCTCCTTGCACTGTGTTATATTGCAACAGAGTAGTGTTAAGGACCAAAGCTTCTCTGCAATTACAGTTATAATTACAATCTGTTCTTTCAAAGGTAGTGTCACAATTTCACTTAGCACAGAAGATTTTTCTTCTCTTCTTCTATCTGCCTCTTTTAAATCAGAGGAGTGATCAATAGAATAGATCCCAATAGCGACCCATCCTTCTACCTGAAACGCCATAAGGAATTCAGGCTTGACGACCAGCTGGTCATTGGTATCACTTGCCCAAAGCTAGCAAAGTGTGTTTGGAAGTAGATGATCTCCAAGAGGTTAAATGTGTGCATTAATGGTGATGTCTGGTACAAAAATACCCGTCAAAAACCTCAGTTTTCACTCTATAGGGAGTAAGTCTACCTCCTAGGCTCTGCTGGGGATAGTTGTCTGCCGCTGGTGCTCCTCTTAACGAAGTGATCCTCTAATTATACATTTACAAAGCATTCTGCCTTGTTTCCAGTGCGAGCAGTAAGATTTTTTCAAAGCAGTTTTGCAGAACTATGTAGTGCAGTCATTTACATTACATGTCAGTTGCTTCTGCTGCTTGTGTAAGGCTGCTTTGGGGAATCGTTTATAATGATAAATCTGCCGGAAACAGAATCCATTAGGAAAAAATAAGTTACTTTGCCTTTGGTACTGTTCTTTGAAATGGATACAGCATCTTCCTCACTGAACCCCAGCCTTCCTTCTTCTATGAGCCAGTTCATTTTTCAGTAAAAATCTTTCTGAAGCACTTTTCGCTAATCTTGCTGTGTCTTCTGTATGTGCAGTACTCCCCGGCTAAAGAGAATTTTGGCCGAACTTTATGTACGACCTTGTCATAACCAGAAATGATGCTCTGCATGTCTGAAGGCAATTAACCTATTTTTTAGGACCTCTGCAGGGTTCCAGACTCCTGTGTCTGGGGCGCAGGGTAATCCTCTGGACACCCTTTCACTTCAGTCCCGTGTCGGGGCTCTTGCTCCGGCTGTATGACAGCACAAAATCTTTGAGGTAGCGGTAGTGTCAGGTCGCACCACTGTGGAAGTCGTTTTGCCCCCTCCCCACCATTATTTAAGCTGCACCCACTCTCTCAACTCCTATCAAGTTTAGGAGGACAGCTGCTTTTGACCCCTGCTTTTCATGATCCATCATAGCCACCATTATTTAATCTGCACCCACTCTCCCAACTCCTATCAAGTTTAGGAAGACAGCTGCTTTTGACTCCTGCTTTTCATGATCCATCCTAGCAACTTCCCTAACTTCCCTAACTCGCTTTTGATTTCGACCATACTAGGCTATTTATTTATTTATTTTTATTTATTTAAGGAGTTTTTTATAGCGATGGCCGGACCTGGGGGTATCAAAGCGCTTTACAACAATTTTTCGCAAGAGAAATAAAAGTAGAACAGGTTCAGAAAGTCCAAGAGCTCTGTGCAATGTTGAGGTAGTACGGGAGTCCTGAGGTAACCTCGATGATTGCACAATGTCTTGGGTTGAACTGAGGTAGGTCGTTGTGAATACAAAGTCAGAGAGCAACGCAGTCAGGGCTTGCGTTACAGCGGCGGATATCCATTTGGGAGGGAGCGGTTGAGGAAGAGGACTTTAAGGTGTTTTTTTAATTTTGTGAAGGACGAGATAGTTCTGATAAATGCTGGGATAGAGTTCCAGATTTTGGGCGTGTTTCCGGCGAAGGACCTTGCAGTGGTTTTTTTGTTTGCATGTTTTCATAGGGATGAGAAGTAGGGAGTTGGAGCTCCTGAGGTTTCTGGTCTGGCCAGCCCTCTTGAGTTTGGCGGCCAGATACTCCGGTTTTCCTGTGTGTAGGGCTTTGTGCATGAGGCAGGCAGTTCTGAAACTAGCACGCTGTTGGACTGGGAGCCATTTTAGTTCCCTAAGTGCTGGTGAGATGTGATCTCATTTCCTGATTCCAGTTACCATTCTGGCTGCTGCGTTGAGGATAGTTTTTAGGGGAGCTAGTTGGGGTTTTGCTGTACGAGTGAGGGTTGCGTTCCCATAGTCGAGTCTGGATAGTACCAGTTATTGGGTGGCTTGTTTCAGATCTTTGGTTGGGATGAATGGTTTAATTTTATTGAGTAGCTTCAGATTGGAGAAGGCACTCTTTGCGAAGTTTTTAATGTGATTGGCCATGTCCAGTTTTCGTTGCTACTTAATAGCAACATTCTAGCCTTGTAGAGAAGAACCGTCTATGCAGGATCAGTCACAGGCCATGAGCACTTGAGCATTAAGGACTGTTACTAGTTCTAAGGAATGACACTGTATCAATGACCCAGGAATGCCATGAATTTTCCAAGAGGTCCTGAGAATTTATTTCCGGACTGATGTATATTTGCTGCTCATTGCATGGCCACGCTTTAAGTGTATGTACATTTCTTTTTTTGATATTTACTGGGACATAAGTGTATAAGGTGACATTTGCCGGGCCGCCTTGATGTGTCTCTCCCCCTCAACCCCCTCTTCCCTACCCCCCCCCCCCCCCCCCCCCCTCGGTGTGGCTTTTTTATAAGCGAGATATTTCGTACTTAATCAACCTCACTAACATGGCGCTAAACTAGTCCTGATAAACATTTATGTCAGTCCCAAACCCCCCTTGTCAAATTACGATTTAGGGCACATTTAATAAACGTGTTTTTGTGACGAATGAAGAACACATTAACAAATGAGTGATTTTGTTTCCTCTTGTCCAGTGCAGGGCCATGGAAAGCAGTGGTCGGTTTGGAAATCCACGCACAGATAGCTTCAAATTCGAAGCTGTTCTCCCGGGCCCACGTACAGTTTGCAGCCCCGCCTAATGCGTTGGTTTCTTTCTTTGACGCTTCATTGCCTGGAACCTTACCAGTAAGTTGGCTTTTATTTCTGTAATTACACAGGTTGCTTCTACATATTAGGGGATTGCTCTGTTTAGTCAAGTAACGGTCTGTCCCTTGGTAGCACTATTTGCTTAATTAAAAAGGTTGCAATTAGGAACCCCAAAACTGGCATTAAAATGTAAATAGCTGCGCAAGCCGTTGCGCATGACGGTGTCCATACCTATCAGTGTGCAACCGTTGCAAGTTATTGCTTTAAGTTGATATTATATATGAGTGTTTTGCTGACATAGACCTACAGTATAGAGAACATTGCATGCCCCCGAACGTTGTAAAATACGAAACAGCCACAAAGTTTTGGTATAGTGTAAAGGTTTCATTATGTCAATGGAAGGGGAAGTTCGAACACAGCTTGTAAGACCAGTGGTAGGGTGTAGCAGTAACGCATTTGGAGTTTCAAGTGTCTAATAGAACTTCTGGATACAGATTCCTTAGCTTAGAATATTCCCCGGACATCAGATTCGGACCAGGAAATCTTGAGCAGTTCCTCTGGGCTCCATTATGTCACACTGAATAACGCAGCCTTGTCGGTGCCGAATTGTATGTGCACAGGGTCCATATAGGCACCACCCCAGTGCGCTGACCTCCGTTCCTTTATTTCTGCGCTATTGGTATAGAGGAGCTACTTCAGTCATTTTCCCCCCCCACTTTTTCTACATTTTGTTGAAATTTTGCGCCTTTTTGCTCCTAGTGTCCCTTAGGGATGTCCTCCAAGATTCCTGTGGGTTTTAAACCCAGTGGAGCGTGTCACAGGTAAACGTCTGTGACAGACCCCCACCTGGCTTGCTTTTGGTGTCTGGAGAGACTGACCACGACTCCAGGGCCTTCCCCACTGCCATATGATGAACCTCAAGGCGATTCAGGAGCAGGCAAAATAGTTGCTGGGCGTTTGACACTCCACACTACTCCATACTGCTCCAGGCCCCGATCGCATGGAAGGGCCAGGGCCACCAGACACTGGCTTGGTCTTTCCTCCTAGCTACCCTTGGTGAGAGTCAGGACCAATGTCATGACAGGTGCTTCAGTGTCCCACACAACCCAGCCACAGCGGCTAACAGGCTTCCCTGCCTTTTCGTGGCCACGGACACGGCTCCCAAAAATCTTGTGGAACTCAGAGCCAAAGATTTGCCCAGCCCCCCCCCCCCCCCCCCTCAGCAGCAGCCGCCGCCTCCTAGCTTCTTTAGTATGCTCTCACATTAATGCGGGCACCCTGTTTGCAGCAAGATCAGGCACTCTCTGCTCCAATGACATGCACAACTTTGGATTAGTAGGTGCTTCAAATTATTCAGTAGCGTTATGCCCTCCCATTTACAGAAATCCTGCCGTCCCTTCCAACATCATATGACTGATGGAGATCCGCCTCCCCTTATTACGCCAAGAAATACAGACTCTTTTGGCCAAAGGAGCCATCAAGAGGGTGCCATCATCAGAAGTAGTTTGTGAATGCAATTCCTGCTACTTTCTGGTGTCCAAGAAGGACAGTGTCCTACGCTCTATCCTAAAGCTGTGCCCTCTTAATGCCATCCCGAGGAAAGAGGAATTCAAGGTTCTCACACTCGCTCAGGTCCTGTCTGCGCTCAAGCCTGGAGACTGTTCCGTAGTACTGGGACTGCAGGACAGTGACTGGATCACCGTCCTGCAGGCCCCTCAGCGTTTCCTACAGCAGACGGTTGGCCATGTGCATTTCCAGTTCTCTGTGCTCCTCTTTGTTCTCACCCCAAAGATTTGCCCCTCAAGGGTTCACCAAGCTGATAACGATGGTTGCAGTGCATCTGCAGAGGTCAGGAATCTCAGCCTACCTCTACCTCAACAACAGGCTGCTTACGGCGGGCTTGCCCGTGGCAAATAATCACCCACCTCCAGACTACGGCAAACCTCCTGCATTCGCTGGGGTTCACTATCAAATGTCAGAATCACACCTGACTCCTCAGACATGCCCTTTTATCGGACCTATTCTGGAAACAGTGCAGATCCACACCTACCCTCCGGAGCACAGAGTCCAGGAGATTCAGGCTATGACCCCAATGTTTTAACCTCAGAACAGGATTTCAGTGAGACTGATTCTGAGACTGCTGGGTGTGATGGCCTCCTGCATCTTGCTGGTGAAGTAAGCTCAATGGCATGAGCGGGCTGTGCAGTGCATTCTGAAGTCCTAGTGGGGGCAGCATCAGGGGAATCTCTCCAACCTGGTCCTGATTTTGAGAGAGATTGCGAAAGATCTGCAGTGGTGGTTTAAGGACTGTGATTGGTTCAATGGCAGATCTATCTGACTTCCCCACCCAGAGCTGACAGTGGTGTCTGGACTAGGGCTGCCATCTGGGAGAGTGGGAGATCAAAGGCCTTTGGGCTCCAGCGGAAACTCAGCTTCCCATCAGTGTTCTGGAGCTGAGGGCGATTCGCTTGTCATTAAAAGCGTCCCTGCCCTCCTTCAAAGGGAAGCCTGTCAAGGTGTCCACAGACCACGCTACCGCCATGTGGTACAGTGCCAGGAGGCTCTGTGCCTCTGGACATGGGTAGAATGTCAGGACATATACCTGGTTGTGCCACACCTGGCGGGCTCTCTAAATGCCAGGGTGGACAAACTCTGCTGTTGATGTCTCACAGATCACGAATGCGGGCTAAATCCGGAGGCAGCTACAGGTCTCTTTAAGGACTAGGGAGACACTTGGCTAGATCTATTCGCCACCAGTGAGAACTTGCAGTGTCAGCACTTCTGCGCGTTAAAGTTTCCAAAGTATCTTTCCCTCTGAGACTAATTCGACTAGGCTGGAATACAGAACGCCCATACTTCTCCTCCCCCTGGTTCTCAAGAAAATCAGAACCGAGTAGGCCCAAGTCCTCCAGGTGGCTTCGAATTGTGCAAGAAGAGAACTCCTGAGCATGAGCGTCTGTCTTCCGATCAAGCTGCCCCTTTGGGAGCATCTCCTGTCAAAGCAACAGGGAAGGGTCCTGTACCTAACCTGCACACTCTCCACCTTCATGCATGAAGATTTAGCAGTGACAGTTGAGGTATTCAGCCTCCCTCCCGAGTTCTGTGATATCATCTTGGCAGCCAGGCACCAATCAACAAGACAGTATATGCCTGCTGTTTGGTCAAGTTTGAATCTTTTGGCGCTGTCAAATACATGGAACCACTATCTGCACCCTTGTCTGAAGTGTTGTTGTTCGTTTATCTTCAGGCTGGTAAGGCCATGCTCTGGGCGTAGGTAAGGGGTATTTTTCGGCCATATCATGTTTCTTGCGGTTGCTGGATCAACCCTCCTTGTTCAAGTCACCTGTTGTGACACGTTACCTGAAAGGTCTTCAACACATGTAACCTCCCAAACCTTTCTTTATGCCTTAATGGGACCCCAATTTGATTTTGACATACCTGATGTATTCTCCCTTCGAACCCATACATAGTTTCCTACTTGGAATCCTGACACTCAAGACCGTTTTCTTGGTGGCCATCACATCAGCCAGGAGGGTCAATGAGTTACAGGCTCTGTCTGTTCATCCTCCATACATCAGCTTCTTCCCAGATAAACTGGTTCTCTGCACCTGTACCCCATTCTTACCAAAGGTAGTGAAAGCTTCCCATGTCGGCCAAAGTATCACACTGCTGACAATCTTTGCTCCACCACATCCCTTCAAAAAAGAGTAGAGACCCCACCATCTGGACTCAAAAAGAGCATTGTCTTTCTATCTCTACTGCACCAAACGACATTGGGTAGACAATCAGCTGTTTTTTGGGTTCATCTGTGAAAAAAAGGAAAAGCAGTGCAGAACCATCTCTTCTGCACTGCAGATTGTACTCTGCATTAAGATCTGCACTGACAGAGAAGCAACCTGCTGAGGGTTTGCCGGCTCATTTGACCAGAGCCAAAGTTTCTACCACTGCGTTAGCTCTTGGAGTCCTTGTCCTGGACATCTGTCTGTCTGCTACGTGGGCTTCTCTGTGCACGTTTACTAAACACTACTGTCTTGACAGTCCGGTCTGCTGTGGCGGGCACTTCGCCCAATCGGTGCTTCAGGACTTTTTGGTCTGAGTCAGTTTGCAGACCCACCTCTGGGGAGGGATTGCTTTGGTATCTATTCTAAGTTAAGGAATCTAAAATCTGATTAACAAGTTACTTACTTTCAGTAACACCTTATCTGGTATAGTGAATGAATGAATGAATGAACGAATGACGAGTTCTTTTATAGCACCTGGCTACTTGAAAAAGAGTGTCCCGGCGCTGTTTGGGTGACTCAAATCAGAACCGAACCAAGGACCACAGGACACCCGTCAACACTGAAGTCTGAATAAGAAAGTTTTCAGCTCTTTTTAAAATTTTACTTCCTCTGAAATGAACCTCACATGTTCTGACAGCTGATTACACATACCAGCTGCTTTAACAGTGAAGAAAGAGCATCCCCTCTGTTGCCTTTTAAAATGAGAAACTGCAATTAGTCCGTCTTTGCTAGAATGCAGGGGTCTTCCAGGGCTGTATTCCTTAATTCTTCATTAAGGTACATAGGCCCCTTGTTGTGGAGGACTTGATGTGCCAGGGTCAGTGCTTTGTACAGTATACATTTTCTAACTGGCAGCCAATGAAGTCTCTCCTGAAATAATGATCATGATGTTGATCCAGCAGGTTACCAGCAACAGGTACTCTAATACCACATACTCACCTGGGCCCATAAACCCACATTCACACAACCTGGCAATAAACCGCTGGGGTAAATTGTTTGTGATTCTCTATCATTCAAGATTAGTCACTTTTTATTCTCAACAAATCTTTCACTGATCAAAAAGTTCTTTCCTCTGGTCAATGGACCAAATTAGTTGAACTAGTTGATGGTGAAATGACATAAATATAATATTCTTACATTTGCTGAAATGACCACAGACTCTGGAAATATTTTGAATCTTTATCGAGATTAATTTCATGTGAACTTACAAAGTACAATACAGTAGAGAGAAAAGAACATTAGCACATATGGAGAAATTATATTACCTAGGATGGTGTGAAAACCAGCCCCCTGGCCAAGGAGCTGGGACGGGTCCCCTGGGAAAGATCAGGCGACAAATGCTTCAGGACAAGATAGATGACCTCTCTACCACCGCCGCTTGCATAGCACCCCTCTTTGATACTATCTTCCTCCTCGAGATTCTTCAGCGATCTTCTTCTAAGTAAATTAATTTTTGATAAAGTGGTTCTGCATTCGATTCTTCTTCAGCATCTCTCGTCACGCCGACAGCATCCTGAGCTCTGCAGCATTCAGCATCGACGTCTCTCTAACTAACTAAGAACGACCTCAATTATACCCTACAATATTCATGTACCTCCCAATAATGTTTCAAAATCATGGAACTCCTAACTCTGATTGGACCGCACGGGGGGATGAGCATCACACCATGCTTATTTTCCAGTTTAGTCTTTCAGTCCATTGTTTAAAAATCCACCTTTTCATTTTTATTCACAAAACTTAATTCCCATCCGTATTCACATCACATTAGAAACAAAAGTATAAACTTCATCTGTTCCCATTCATCTTAAAGGTTTTAAGCTGGTTCCCAGGGTATGTATCAGTTTTGACCTTGGACTGCTATCAAGAGTCACATCACTTCTTCCGGCTTGTTCATATCACACATGCGCAGAGATCAGGTGGCCAACAGACTTTAGATTCATACGAAAGGCCCAAGATACGCACTAATAAAAGAGTCAAAAAGACAGATTTTAATTTTTTTCATGGAAATACTGAAGTGTTGGATTTGGTTGGAGTGGAGAGTGTCATATGACCGGCAGGGACTACTGATCCTTAACTGTGATGATTGGAGTAATTTGTCTCTGGAATCCAGGGCTCTGCAAACTGAACCAAGTACTCTCCTTCCACACTTTACTCTTGGGGTAGCAATTGAAGGCTTTTCAGTGAGGTTGTGTTGGGGAGGGGGAACAAAGACTCAGCACTCAAACAGTAAAAGAGAAGTGCTTTAATATAATAGCAAAACGAGATACTGCACACAGGAATGGAGGTGCAGATACAGGTACAGGATTCCTTTCAATAGAATATGGGCTCTACACATTTTGTATAGTTCCCACACCAACTACAGAGATTTAACACAGTCACTACACGTGTCACAACTCCATAGTGTTCAAACACATATACTACAGCTCCCACACTTCTACAGTCTTCTAGCAGCAATGCAGAGGTCATGGGCAGGAATCATACAAAGTGGGAATTCACTAATAGGCTTGTGTGAGTAATTACCAGGTTTGGTAACTTGTAGGTCAGTTCAGTTCATATCTTGAATAAAAGAGTTTACGGTGGCAATTTTTAAACCTTTTAATGTGCAGATATAGCTTTTTGAGTTAAAAAAGCCGTCTCTCAGACTTCCACTACAGGCCTCGTGTTAACTTTCCAGGCGTTTTGTTACCTTTCCATTGCGATGTGGTCTAGTACGGGGTTCAGTGTTGTACCATTTGCAGTTGCACAGTCAGTGCCTTAGACCGGGGGTGCATGACTACAAGTAGCCACCCTGCCTCTACGATATTGCCTCTGGGGATAAACAGCATGGCAGGCCTCTTTAGCAGTTAATCTGCTTAAGCTGTTGTGGCATCCAGGCCTGTGCGGGGACCTCTGCTACGGTGTTGTTTTGGGGCCTTGCAGGACTCACAGCTTGTTGGGGTCAGCAGCAGATCCATTCTCTCTGGTCATGGCATAGTGAAGCCAGACAGGACATTGTCACTTGGGGAGTGTCAATACTTTATGTAGGTTGCCACATGAACCATGCAAGAAGGCCGGATGACGCCTCACAGCTTGGGGCAGTGGCAGTTACACTCCTTCTCTTCTGGGTGCTTCAAACTCTGGGAACACATCTGGCTTCTTCTCCTGGACAGTCTTTTCTCCTGCAGGGCCAGGCATACTTCTTCCCTGTCTGGGCAGACAATCTACTTGGGTCTAGGCAGACCCTCAGCTCTCTATCAAGTTGCAGAGTTAATGACTACCTCACTTGGGAGGGACTGGCCCTGCATGTTAGTAGCTTTTCAAGTACCTTGTGGAGAAGCGTGGCTCAATGGTTAGAGCGGCAGACCCTGATGCAGAGGTCTGGCCCGGGACCAGGGTTCAATTCCCGCCTCGGCGGCTCTTGGACTCAATCTCACCGGACCTGATATTTCTCGTCTCGGTGCCTAGTCTAATCATGGGTCCCACTCTGTGACTCTGGGCAATAGCTTGCTTAATCTCCACAACGGCCCCCACAACGCTAAGGATGCCTGGCCTCCACCATGGGGGTGCCCAGGAGTGGACATCTCACAGGAAAGCCAGGAAGGGTTCCACAGCGGTATGCATTACAGCGCTACGATACCTCTGGGTAGAAGGCGCTATATAAATACAAACACATTTACATTTACATTTACTTTTACATTTTACATCACATTTACATTTACCCTGCAGAGCCAAACCTTTCTTTGTAAAGAAGAACTTAGAACATTAAAAAAGTGGGGTGCTTTGAGTCCCACCTCTAGACCGATTTTCTAGAATGGAAATAATAACCCCCCTGTCAAAAAAAGTCCAAGACGCTGTTTGGTGTGGTTCCTTTTCAAATGTCATATTCAAGCTGTAGTGCAGACAGTCTTTGTGCAGGATCTTGGCTCTCGCAGCAGATCCTGATGGCACTGGCTCCAAGTAGCAGTATCCAAAACATGAGCACAAGGAAGTGTGCAGTCTCTGCACCTTGCTGCCATCAGCCTTTTTGACATAGAACTCAAGGGGAAGACAAAAAATCCTGCCTGCATGCCTCCCTAGATTTAACACCAGAATCTGCGGATTGACCTCCAATTCTCCTGCCATCAACCAAATCGCATTCTTCAGGAAGAACTAATCAGAAAAAACCTACTAAAGTTCCTCAAAGAATTTCTAAGTGTAGCCCTGTCTCTATCCTCTCACGATTCAGCATCTGTGACTCCTCCCTTCCATTCCAGAGATGCAGGCAATTTACTTCTACTGTCTAGGGAAGCTGTAGTCTATGCTCCATCTTTTGCCATGTCAAACCAGTGGCAGTCCTGAATAAATTCCACTGGTCCCAGAAATCATGCTCTTCACTCACAATGTAATCGAACTACCATCCATTATACACACTGGATATGCATAAGCACACCCACTGGACATATATAAACAAACAAACTCACTGGACTATGCATACATGCAGTGAACACATACACACACGAACACACGCACACACTGGACATGCACACACAAACACACACACCTTAGACATACAAAAACACACACTAGAAATACACACACACACGCACACACTGGATACACACACATTCGTACTCACTAGACATACACACATACATTCATACTCACTAGGCATACACACACCCTGAACATACACACACACTGACATGCACACTGGATAGGATACATATACACACACAGGACACACACACAAATATGTATATGTATGTATATATGTATGTACACCCGCAAACTAGATATACACACACAGGACATACATACACACATACATCCTGGACACACACATACACACACACACCGAACATGCACACATACATTGAAGACACACATACACATACATACAGACACACACACCCTGGACATATATGTATACACACACCCACGCACACACACACTGGACCTACACATACACAGGACAAACACACATGCACACAGTGGGCAAACACACACAGATTGGACATACACACACACTGGAAATACACACATGGACACACATATACTGGAAACAAACTGGGCATACGCATACATACTAGACATACACACACACGTACATAGACTCGCATGCGCTGGAAATATACTTGAAACATGCCCACTGGACGGACACAGTAGACATACACACACACACACACTGGACATACACATACACACACATAGAGGACATACACACACAACATACATACACTCCCAAACTGGACATACACACTCACTTGGTACACACAAACACACACACAGTAGACAGACATACACACACTGGACATGCACACACTCACGCACCCTAGACATAAACACATCAGCGCATGGGTCAGGTATTACATATAAGCTGATCTTTACACAAATGCAGCCAGTAGACCGTGCATTCCATCTGAACTAAGGAAAAGGTGTGTTCACTACTGCAATCTACAAAACTTGCAATGCTGCGACCACGGATTAGTCAACAATTCAGAACATGGACAATAGTCCCAGGTCAAGACAGCACGCTTGGTGCACTCTTCCACGTAACAGAACAGGCCCATTGTCTGGCTGATAGAGATACATATGTGGTGGTGTTGTGGTAGTGAGTGCTGATGGATACTGTGATACCCAATGTTATGTTCTATTTGGGCTCTGTTGGATGTATATTAGGTGCTCTGACTAATGCATTCTTTGGGGAAATAATTTGCGGCAAATTGTGATGGGTAGTGCTGCTGTGGGCAGTGATAGTCATCTGTATTGAGCATCTCTATTGCTTTTCATAATGTGAGCTGTTCTGTCTAACATGTTCTCCTTGATGTTTTGTGTGTGGTGTTTATAATTCAAAAGTGCTGGCTGGAGCCATTTGATAGTGGCTTTATGGCACACCCCCAGCCTTGGTTGTGTATGTCAAAGGTGTTCTTCTAGTGTCCACTTTTAGATGCTTGTGTGTGTTGTTTCTTTATGGTAAGTGTAGTTGACTCTAAACATGTCTGGACCTCTGTGTGTGTGTGTATGAGATGTGTTCTATATAACGTTGAAGAGCATACAATTAACATTACATTGCTTTGCTGGGATGGCTAGCATTAAATAACGATGAACACTTTTAAAGAGGTTAAGTATACTACCCCTATGAATTGAGTGATGCCCTTGTACTGATACTTTGGCTAATGGTGCATTTGTTATTTTGCTTTCCAGCAATAAATGATCACAATTCGTCATATTACATGTAGATATGTCATTGGTTGTGCAACACGTTCTGCTGATTTGTTATCATATAGGTATATAGCTCATGTTTCGGCTAAGTGCATCGCCAAGTAATTCTTTGTTACTGTATCCATTTTTGTCCACCAGATACATTAGCTCCTTTTTTTTAAGAGCACAAATATTAATGAGCCATATAATCTCGGAGCACAATAGACTTGTGGGCTTTAAGTAGAGAGTATGATTCACTGAAAGGGAGGCGCGTTCTTAAGGGTTCAAGATAGGTTCATTGTGGGTTTTAGGGATTCTTCGTTTAGCCGTATGAGAAGTAGTACCTACCTTTTTTTGCTCTTAAATCAAATGTGAAATTGGTAGGAATATAGAGAACTATTCAGAACAAGCATTTGCAATGCAATAGGTCTCACATCAATTAAGTTTGAGCTATTGGCATTGCTAAATATTGCAACACCAATTGCAATAAAAGTCTATAAATTGTAGGTAAAAAAAAGTGTATTTATTTTTGTAGCAATGGTGTCATGCTGCGCTTTAGATGAATATGTTTAAAAGTAAAGTGCGCCATACTGTGATTGCTACAATAGTTAATTGTGGATGTGTTAACAATTGATGTGTGCACTGATGGCTGGTGGTGTGTGTGCCTGTAGAAATCGTGCACTGATGGCTGGTGGTGTGTGTGCCTGGTGGAAGTGTGCACTGCCGGCTGGTGCTGTGTGTGCCTGATGGAAGCATGCACTGACGGCTGGTGGTGTGTGTGCCTGGTGAAAGTGTGCACTGACGGCTGGTGGTGTGTGTGTGTCTGGTGAAAGCATGCACTGACGACTGGTGGTGTGTGTGTGTGCCTGGTGAAAGCGTGCACTGATGGCTGGTGGTGTGTGTGTGCCTGGTGAAAGTGTGCACTGGCAGCTGGTCGTGCGTGTGTGCCTGGTGGAAGCGTGCACTGATGTCTGGTGGTTTGTGTCTGGTGGAAGTGTGCACTGATGGCTGGTGGTGTTTTTGCCTGTTGAAAGCGTGCACTGACGGCTGGTGGTGTGTGTGCCTGGTGAAAGAGTGCACTGACGGCTGGTGGTGTGTGCGTGTGTGTGTGTGTGCCTGGTGAAAGCGTGCACTGACGGCTAATGGTGTGTGTGGGCCTGGTGAAAGCGTGCACTGACGGATGGTGGTGTGTGTGTGCCTGGTGAAAGCGTGCACTGACGGATGGTGGTGTGTGTGTGCCTGGTGAAAGCGTGCACTGACGGCTGGTGGTGTGTGTGTGCCTGGTGAAAGTGTGCACTGACGTCTGGTGGTGTGTGTGTGCCTGGTGAAAGCGTGCACTGACGGCTGGTTGTGTGTGTGTGTGCCTGGTGAAAGCGTGCACTGACGGCTGGTGGTGTGTGTGTGTGTGCCTGGTGAAATCATGCATTGACGGCTGGTGGTGTGTGTGCCTTGTGAAAGCGTGCACTGACGGCTGGTGGTGTGTGTGCCTGGTGAAAGCGTGCACTGACGGCTTGTGGTGTGTGTGTGCCTGGTGAAAGCGTGCACTGACGTCTGGTGGTGTGTGCCTGGTGGAAGCGTGCATTGACGGCTGGTGGTGTGTGTGTGTGCCTGGTGAAAGCGTGCCCTGATGACTGGTGGTGTGTGTGTGCCTGGTGGAAGCGTGCACTGACGGCTGGTGGTGTGTGTGTGTGCCCGGTGAAAGCGTGCACTGATGGCTGGTGGTATGTGCCTGGTGAAAGCATGCACTGATGGCTGGTGGAGTGTGTGTGCCTGGTGAAAGTGTGCACTGACGGCTGGTCATGCTTGTGTGCCTGCTGGAAGCGTGCACTAATGTCTAGTGGTGTGTGCCTGGTGGAAGTGTGCACTGATGGCTGGTGGTGTTTGTGCCTGGTGAAAGCGTGCTCTGACGTCTGGTGGTGTGTGTGTGTGTGCCTGGTGAAAGCATGCACTGATGGCTGGTGGTGTGTGTGTGCCTGGTGAAAGCGTGCACTAATGGCTGGTGGTGTGTGTGTGCCTGGTGAAAGCATGCACTGACGGCTGGTGGTGTGTTTGTGCCCAGTGAAAGCGTGCTCTGACGGCTGGTGGTGTGTGTGCCTGGTGAAAGCGTGCACTGACGGCTGGTGGTGTGTGCCTGATGAAAGCGTGCACTGACGTCTGGTGGTGTGTGCCTGGTGGAAGCGTGCACCGACGGCTGGTGGTGTTTGTGCCCGGTGCTAGCTTGCATGGATGGCTGGTGGTGTGTGCCTTGTGGAAGCGTGCACTGATGGCTGGTGGTGTGTGTGCCTCGTGAAAGCGTGCACTGACGACTGGTGGTATGTGCCTGGTGGAAACGTGCACTGACGTCTGCTGGTGTGTGTGTGCCTGGTGAAAGCGTGCACTGACAGCTGGAGGTGTGTGTGTGCCTGGTGAAAGCGTGCACAGACGGCTGGTAGTGTGGGTGCCTGGTGAAAGCGTGCACTGACTGCTGGTGGTGTTTGTGCCCGGTGAAAGCGTGCACTGACGGCTGGTGGTGTGTGCCTGGTGGAAGCGTGCACTGACGGCTTATGGTGTCTGTGTCTGTGAAAATGTGCACTGACTGTGTGGTTGTGTGTGTGTGTGTGGTTGTGTGTGTGGCTGTGTGGTTGTGGTTGTGGGTGTGTGGTTGTGGTTGTGTGTGTGGTTGTGGTTGTGTGTGTGGTTGTGTGTGTGTGTGTGGTTGTGCAAGAGTGTGGTTGTGAGTGTGGTTGTGAGTGTGGTTGTGAGTGTGGTTGTGAGTGTGGTTGTGAGTTTGGTTGTGAGTGTGTGGTGTTGTGTGTGTGTGGTGTTGTGTGTGTGGTGTGTGTGTGTGGTGTTTGTGTGTGTGCACCTTTATTGTTCTCTTTACACATCTCCGATATGCCATTTTACCTTGGGGGTTCAGAAGGTTCAACCGCTTTATTACTCACTTGGCCTATGCCGATTACTTCGTGATCTTTTCATTAACGCCCAAAAGGTCTAAAAAATAAGCTGCCAAACTAAACACCAACAATCTGGAAAACAAACTCAGTTCATTACTGAAAAACTGAAGTGATTACATTTGGGAAGAAAGTAGAACCTATAACCTGGACTTTTGGCGATGGAATAGTAGAGCAGCTTGGTGCCACTGATGAAGCCAAACTCTCCTGTCTCATTTATGGATCACTTATATCCACAATTACATCGAAAGTTGAGGCATCAGCATCTTTTGAAGCCTAAAATCCAAAAGCATGAGTCCCTGAGTAACAATCAAACAAGCATCTTACTTTCTCAACATGCGTGTAGCAGACATCAAAAGATGCTGCTGCATCACCTTTCGATATATTTGTGGATATAAATGAGACAAGAGTTTGTGAACATATTATTGAGAAGTTGTGAGATTATGGTAATAGATTGACCTTGCCCTGAAGAAGTCTCTTTTGTTTCTTCGGACGAAATGTGATGGGTGCATTTCTCATCTCATTGTGTAAAGAAATAAAGGATACCTTTTGGAAATATACTGAGTGTATTGGACTCATGAAGCTTTTGGATCAACTTTGTTTTAAATATATGAAAGGACTTATCTTGTGGTGTACCCGTTTACAGGTTTTTCTGGTTGTATTCCTTTGAGGTTGTTTATGGTACAATTATTCTTGGAAAGTAGAGCATCCACCTTTGTGGCACGACAAGGCGTGCGAAAACATATATCACAACCATCCTAAATAATAAGAATGTTATTTGTGTGAAAGTAGCAATGCAAGCACCGTAACATTAAAAGGGATAATTTTTAAGGATTTACAAAGCTATAAGTACAAAAATGTTGATCTGAATATGGACAGTACGGGTGCTTTGATCAGGCATCACTATCTTCGAGGCTTGACCACTCTTTGAGACCTAAATTAAATTACTTGACGTATTTCTCTCAGAATATTTTATGTGCTTCTTGTTTTTAACGATCAGTTGCTTATAAATTGTATCAAAAGTGATGAGTTTAGGTGCATTTTTGTATCTCTTATTATAGAAGCGAACCATTTATTGTAATATGATTTGATAAATGCAATAAAGTCATCTGCCTACCAATGAGAAGGGGGACTGAGAAAGGGGGGAGAAATGGAAGGCCTGAGAAATAAATGAGAGAAATGAAGGGGCGAGGCTGATGTAAACGATATGGAAGTTAGCTCCCCTATATATTGAAATACTGGTGATAAAAGGAGGGGGTGTACAGGAGGACAAAGACTGTTTTGCAAGACGGTGTTAATACCCAGGTGACAACATTAAAGTGTTTTGAGCATCCACTTCCAAAAATAGCAGAGCAGTATTTTTTGTCCCTGGCACCCGTAAGAGGCGCCCGACAATTTCATGGCAACAGAGCTGAGTGAAGCGAAAGGCCGAGCCGGGAGTCAGGCACGGAAATAGCAGCAGAGACGATATTAATACGGACGGCGCACACGTCTGCAAAGCCTGCTTGATGCCATCTGGGGCCAGAGGGCGAGGAGCATCCACAATCGGAAAGGAAGGGGGTGGGGGCGAATCGGAGAGGGAAAGATGGCTGCTGGAGATTTTCGTCTCGGTAAAAGTCGTCGTATGGTACACAACAGCACCTGGGCTTCCGTGTGCGCCTAGATACGCCTGTGCGCTTAACCACAGCACAGGCCAGAACAAGGCACCTTCTGAAACGTAAACAAACTCCAGAATCCGGGACACTGTAGCGTGCAGAGGAAGCCCTCAAGCTGGGCACTAAGAAGGAGCATTCGGTTTAAAATTTAGAAGAGCAATACCATATGCGGAAAAGGAAGCATTTGGGGCACCTACCTTTTGACTCACTGTGGCATTAACGAGAGTCGCTTCTCTAAATGCCCACGATAACAGCTATGCCTTTGTCCTTGGGTCGATAAGGGTCTTACGGGCATGCGGTGTGCACGTACAGAAAGATCTACACAGATTACAGGGTTCCAACTTGAGATAGACCGCCAGGAAGCGTCATACAGGCAGGGAACGCAAAAAGAAACAACAAACAGGAAGTGGGATAAGGGAGGGGGTGGCAAATGGTGAGCATTTCGCGGCCGCTTTGAGGTTCTCAGTGGCCACGCGCCTCACTGAGAACATCAAAGCGGCCGCAAAAATGCTCCCAAAGGCTGTAGGCGGACAAATGGTGCGTGCGCGCGTCCGGCGCACATGCACTGTCCCCGATCCGCCTGCAGACTGGGAGCTTGAAGGTCACTTACTATACTCTCGCTGAACAATGCATGCGCCTTGGTTCAGCGAGGCCTAAAAATAAAGAGGTCGTTTCAGATGTCCGGTCAACTCGCATACAAACAGGGAAAGGGCAATATTTATATGGAAGTTGCATTATCTGAAGTATGTTTATACCAGTGTGATAGATTTATGCAGCGTAGTGTTATGCATTTTTAGGTCAGTGTATTACGCTGACACCCCCTTCACATGAGTAAGGGGCAGATGAAAGCTGTTTCATGAAGGTCTTGAAATTGTTTGTTCACTGGTCGTTTTGCCAGGTGGGGTGTTTTTTTCTGTTGTATTTGTAGCCTTGGAGTTGGTGGTTGTAATGTGTAGGCAATGTCGTAGGGTATATATGATGAAAAGAGTGTATGTGGTGTTGTAGCATTGGGTGTATTTGGTGTAGGATGTTGGTGATTGTGTTGCGGTCATTGGACTTTGAATGTAGACAAAAGTTTAGGTAGTTGCCTGAGAAATAATGAATGGGTGAAAACCACATGAGCTGTCAGACCCTGTGGCTGGTTGAAAAACGAGCATTGACAAAGCCAATAGGTCTCTTCTATGCAAGAGCTATTGGCTTTGCCAAAGTGTTTTAGCATGTTGTACACCAGCATGACTGCTGTTCAGCAGGGCTAAAAGTTTGAGGCGTACAGGAAAGTGTCATGGAGTGCCATAGAGTAGAATGGTGGAGTAGAGTGTTGTGTATTAGAGTGGCATAGGGTGGAGTAGCGTAAAGTTGATTAGTGAAGAATAGAGTGGGCTGGTGTGGAGTGCATTGGTGTAGAGTGTTGCAGAGTATAGAGGACAGCGTCATTGAATTCGGTGGTGTACAGTGCAGCATCGTAGAAGTCAGTGGTGTAGATTATAGTGGTGCATAGTAGAGTGAAGTGGCTAGAGTGGATTGGTGCAGATTAGAACAGCTTAGAATGCTGTAGTGGAGAGTACAGTGGTCTAGAGGACAGTGGTGCAAAGTGGAGTGGTATAGAGTGGAGTGATGCTGACTGCAATGGCGTTGAGTGCAATGATGAAGAGTGGAGTTGCATAGAGTGTAGTAGTGTAGAGAAGAATGGCTGAGAGTGCAGTGTTGTAGAGTAGAGAGTCGTAGAGTAGAATGGAGCAGAGTAGATTGCAGTGGCATAGAGTGTAGTGGCATTGAGTAGAGTCACATAGAGTTGAGTAGAGTGGTGAATAGTGCAGTGGCATAGAGTAGATTGTTTCAGTGTAGAGTGAAGTGGCATAGAGTGGAGAGGTGCAGGGTAGAGTGGCATAGAGTACGTTGGTGTAGAGTGCAGTGGTAGAGAATGTACTGGTGCAGAGTAGATGAGAGTGGCATACAGTGAATTAACGTGGAGTTCAGGGGTGTAGAGTTGAGTGGTATAGAGTAGAGTGATTTGGCGTAGAGTGCATTGGAATAGAGTGCATTGACGTAGAGTGCAGTACTGCAGAGTGGTGTATTGTGGAGTTGTGCAGAGTAGAGTGGAGTGGCCTAGACAGGAGTGGTTTAGAGTAGAGTGGCATAAGAAGAGAATGGTGAAGAGTAAAGAGGCCTATAGTAAAGTGGCATACAGTGCAGTGGCATACAGTGGAGTAGAGTACAGTGGTCAAAAGTGCAGTGGTGTGAAGTGGAGTGGTGCAGAGTAGAGTCTGACTTTGAAGTCGGAGAAAGAAAAGTAAACACCAAGCTCCCTCGGAAGACAGAGCCTGGCATTTTGTCTTTGTCTTTGAATGCACAGCAAATGTGACAAGATAAGAACAAGATTTACAGGTCTGTTCACAGAATGGAGCACTCATGGAAGAACTTAAGGAGAGAGGTAGTGTGAAAAGGCTTTGTTCCTTGGGAGGGACAAACTCACGCTGGACAGCCTAAAAAAAATAAAGCCAGCAAACTGAAAGCCAGAAAATGTGAGTTACAAACCACAAAGCAAATGATAAGCAGTGGGTGGAGTTCATTCCCAGGGATGCTTTCTGAATGTCACCAACATGTCTTTAGCAAACCAGACAGCTGCACTGTCTGGTAGACGTTGACCTAAAAATGACTGCTGGTGATCTCATCTGGGATGCAAATGTCAAGGTTAAGTGAAGGAGGAAATAACATTCTTTGAGAGAATGGATGTGGAGTGTCTACTGTAGGTTGTGCAGGGTGTTTATCATGGTGAAGGCTGCTTCTGCTATGGGTAGTGGTGCAGGTGCTATTGGTTGTAGGCTTTGGTGTATATGGTTTTAGTGCCGATGTTGTAGAATGCAGGTCGTTAAATTTAGAGGCATCAGCATTTCAAACAAAAAGCTGTGCAAATCAGCACATACAGTATAAAGAACATTAGCATATATGGGGCCGCATTACACATGCGGCGCATCTTCTTTCATTGTGCTGGGCGCACCTTTAAAAGGCTGCGCGCAGAGCAATGACGGAAAATGCCCCACATTATGGGGAATGCTCTGCCCCCAGGGCAGCCTTGAACTTGTGCTGCCCTTGGGGCAGCATATTCATGTGAAATATGGAGCGGCTGCTTTAAAGCCGCCGAACGGTGTGGGGCGATTTATCAACCATTTCCCAGTCGCACAGCCGTAGTTGCATATTCATGCTCCAAGGTAAACCTTCCTTTTACTTTAAATTTCAACAGTTTTATTCCAATTTTTTCATGTACTCTAGTTTCACATGCAGGGTATCGTGCTATTTTCAAAAGCTTCTCATGCTCAAGCTGTGCCCATCCTGACCTCGACCAAGAACACGGAGAAAACACATGAATCTTCCTAAACAGTTTTCTTTATTTCAACTCAATGCATTTCAGTCTCTGTAAGACCTTCTTCAGGGGTAACTACAAATATCAATTGAAAAAACAGCCATCACTTCACATATCCAAGTCATGTTACATGAATATAACCCAGATATCATTCTCAGAAACAACAATTTTTCGTACCATATTTTTAGTGTTAAAAGTACCCTTGTGGTGAAACTAAAAAATGCTTCCCCCAATAATCTAATTAAACGATTTCCACCTTCCATATCTCATAATTTTTTCAAAATACCTACATCTCTCTTCCAGCTTCCATACTTTTCACTCACAGAAATGCCTCACACTCACACTTTTCAATCTCCCCCCCTCTCGCACTCTAATTTCTCGCATTCACGTTATTACTGTCTTCTCCGTGCTCTCTCATTCAAAACCACTCATGAACTTTCAAACACCTCAACCACCACTCCTTATGTGCCGCCAATTCTCTTAAACAACCAGACTACTTGTAATCAATCTCTTTCAAACATCTTCCCTACATCACTCCAATTCCCGACTCAAACTGTTTATAATAACATTCATGCATTCCACGCCTACTCACAATACAATTTCCCCTTTCTCTCACACTCAAACCACTAATGAACATCCAATCGCCTCGATCACCACTCCTCACGTACCTGTGAAAACTGGATTGTAATCCCAACCTCCATTATCGTGAAAATGTTACCTCCCCGTTTAACCGCTCATTTTTAAATCGCCACCGTCATAACCCCTCCCTCATTAGTGAATGTAAATTGCGATTCTCCTATTAACATGCCTAGAGAATCTAGATTTCATTAAAGACACGGAGGCTCACATTATGCAATGACTTTTAATTGTAGATCCAAGCCAGTCGCATCACAATATAAAGGTTCCAATAAGAACACTGAGATGAAGTAATAGACAATACATAGCAACTAAAAAGCCTCTTTTAAATCAGGCGAAGAAAGGAGATGTAGTAGATTCCAGAAGATTCGAAGGTAAACGAGAATGAAGAAGTCAACCAGACGAATCCTTGAAGATGAAACATCCAGAGAAACTTATGTAGATGGATTACCTGAAAGAAAGGAGACAATGAAAATTGTATCCTAGAAAGAAAGGTAATCATAAACCAACAAATCCTGAAATAAAATGAACAATCATAAATACCATTTCAATACAAATATATAATATATAAAATTCAAATAACATTCAGAGTAAAGATATTATATCCACAATCAAACAGGGAAAGGGATGGGTGGGATAATGTGAGCCTCCGTGTCTTTAATGAAATCTAGATTCTCTAGGCATGTTAATAGGAGAATCGCAATTTCATTACAAGAACGGAGGCTACATTATGCATGTTGGTAGCCCTGTAGAACTACATTAGACATATGTTCAATAGGTTTACAATAATGTCTTGCGAAGGTATTAGCGTTAGACCAGTCAGCAGCTTTAAGGATATCATCTAACTTACCTCCGGACCAAAGAGACTTACTTGCCATGGCACCTCTAATGGAATGAGCTTGAAATTTGGATATATCAATACCAGCTAGAGACATAGCAGATTTAACCCATCTGGCAATCGAAGCGGAAGAAATAGCCTTATGAGGTTTTACAAAGGAAATGAGGAGTTGATTCTCATTAAGCGGGCGAAGGTTAGACATTGTCTTATCATATGCTTTCATACATTCAACTATACAAAGTTTTGGAGAAGGATCGAAACGAGGATAGAAAATCGAATCAGACATGGTCTTTGTTCTTCTATAGACCTCAAATTTTACTCCGAATAAATTGTATGACCTATTAGAAATCTCCAGAGCTTTAACATCAGAGACTCTTCTACAGGAGATAAGGCAAAGAAGAGTTGCGAGTTTGATAGAAAGAAACTTTCTGCTTAAAAGGGAATTATCAGGCCAGGAAGTAAAGAGATCTAGAATTAAATTCACATCCCATAGAGAATCATATTTTGGTCTCGGGGGTCTCTTTAAACGAATGCTCTTCATAACCCTACAAACAATAACATTTTTACCAATTGACTTGTCATTAATAAAGACATGACCAGCAGAGATTGCCGATCTATAACAGTTGATTGATCTATAACTCAATCCTTTGTCAAAGAGCTCAGCGAGAAAATTTACTATATCAACAATAGGTGCTTGAGTGGGATCCAAATTCCTCTCCAAGCACCAACGAAACCAGCGTTTCCAGATATTGTTGTATCTGTAGTGAGTTCCCGGTGCCCATGACTCTCTGAGGAGAGTAGAAGCTGATGACGAAAGTCCTGAGACTTCGTTAGATCGCCTGACACTCTCCAGGCAAGAAGGCTCAAATTCCCGGATAGGGTCATCAGGTGTGGATCTCCGTTTACGTCTGTAAGAAGATCTTTCAGGGAGGGAATGAGAAGTGGAATTTCGAAGGTCAGTTCCAGAACAGTGGGGAACCATGCTTGTGATGGCCAAAAGGGAGTTATCAGGACTAGAGAGGAATGGTCTTGCCTCACTTTCTGCAAGACTCTCTGGATCATTGCAAATGGGGGAAAGGCATAAGCATTGATCCCTGACCAGGGTTGGAGGAAAGCGTTCACTGCTTGTGCGCCAGGATCTGGCATCCAGCTGAAGTAGCGCTCTAGTTGGAAGGTGAGACGACTCGCAAACAGGTCTATCTCTAATGGACCCCAATAGGAATTTAATGAGTCGAAGACAGTAACGTTTAGTTTCCAATCGCTGTAGTCCGAAAGGAATCTGGAATTCCAATCTGCAAAAACGTTGGATTTCCCCGGGTAGTATTCCGCTCTGAGGGCAATTTTGTGTTCTAAACAGAACATCCAGAGTTTCCTTGCTAGGTTCGAAAGGTCGGCAGACTTCGTACCGCCTAACCGATTGATATAGGCTACTGCTGAAACATTGTCCATTTTCAGGACAACTGATCTCCCTTGAATTGAGTGCCTGAAACTCATAAGGGCGTATAGGCCAGCAGTAAGTTCTAGGAAATTGATGTGGTGAGATGACTCCTCCTGAGACCAGATACCACCCGTATTCTGGTCTAGGAAACAAGCACCCCAACCATGAAGGGAAGCATCTGATTCTAGGACAAAATCCGGTTCTGATCCGAAAATTGCTTTCCCATTCCAAGCTTCCAGGTTCTCTAACCACCAGTTCAGTTCTACTTTGGCCTCTAAATCTAGGGTGACTCTGTCTTCGTACCAGAGACCGGATCTCAAGGCCTTTCCTTTTATCCTCTGTAAGGCCCGGTAATTCAGAGGACCTGGGAAGATCGCCTGGATGGAAGAAGATAAAAGACCTAGAAGTCTTGCTAGTTCCCTTAAAGGAATGTCTTCCTGTCTTAAAACATGACGAATCTCTTTCTTGATCTTTGAGATTTTTGAAGGAGGTAAAAGAAGAAGGCACTTGGAAGTGTCTAGAGTGAAACCTAGGAACTCCAGAGACTTTGAGGGGGTTAGAATAGACTTCTCTTTGTTGACAATAAAGCCTAGGCTTTCCAACAGATTCATAACCATTTCTAGGTCGATGTGAATCTGTGGTAGGTCCTGGGACATTATTAAAATGTCGTCGAGGTAAATAATAAGACGAACACCTCGTTCTCTTAGGAAAGAAGTTACAGCTCTCATTACCTTGGTAAAACACCAAGGGGCGGACGAAAGTCCGAAGGGGAGAGCCCTGAACTGATAGAGATGATTTTTCCAAACAAACTGTAGGTAAGGTTGATGTATTTCCGCCATTGGAATAGTGAAGTAGGCGTCCTTCAAATCTAGTTTGACTAGCCAGTCTCCTTTTTGAAGAAGGTCTCTCAGGAGATGTATCCCTTCCATTTTGAAATGCCTGTAAACGAGAAATTTGTTCAGGCCCTTCAAATTTATAACCGGTCTCCAACCTTTTCCTTTTTTCTCGACAAGAAACAAGGAACTTATGAAGGTTAGAGAATCCATGGGGACTTCTAATATTGCTCCTTTTTGGAGCATAGAGGATATCTCTTCCTCTACTATTTTCTCTTTCTCCAATGAGATGGGAATATCCCTCGGGAAAGAGGTTTGAAAGG
Source organism: Lissotriton vulgaris (assembly GCF_964263255.1). NCBI lineage: Eukaryota > Metazoa > Chordata > Amphibia > Caudata > Salamandridae > Lissotriton > Lissotriton vulgaris. The sequence goes on along the minus strand of NC_141689.1, from coordinate 1,842,259,938 downwards.
GGGTTTGAACAAAATCTATGATAAAGCCTGTTACTGTTGACAGAACCCATGGGTCTCCAGTTATTTCCTCCCATTTTTTGGAAAAAAGCTTCAGTCTGCCCCCTACTTTTGGAGGGAAAGAAGGAGAGAGTAAAGGAAGGGAACTTACTTGGAGGGTTAGATGAGAAGGATGAGCGAGATCTTCCACCTCTTGTTCGGTTTCCTCTTCCGCGGTTAAAGGTGTTGGAGTAATTGCTCTGGTATGAGCCTCTTCCGAAGGGGCGTGATCTCTGGTAGGGCCTTTGGTTATAACGGCCGGAAGGGAGGCCCCTTCTTCCGGCCCTTCCAAAAACATTGTTGTTAAATACTCTCCTCATGTTCTTTTGGGCTTTATCGAGGGCAGTAAAAGTCGAGACGTACTTTCCTAGGGATCTTATAAGCTCTTCACCAAAGAGTAGGCCCTTTGGATTCAAAGAGGGTTCCTTCTCAGCCATATCTGTGAGTTTAGGGTCTAGTTTAAAAAGGATGAGCCTACGCCTTTCAGCGTTGATACTAGTATTAGCATTACCTAGGAGAATGAGGGCTCTTTGACTCCAACCTCGTATTAGATCAGTATCGAGTTGGGTACCCTTAAGGTAGCATTCCTCAGCGGAGTCAAGAATTCTACTCAATGGACCAAGAACGTCTAATAGACGATCTTGGCAGCCTTTAAATGCTTTTTCAAGACCTTTTCTTGGGTCACGGCCGAGTCTAAACAGGTATTTAATTAATTCAGGATCCAAATTAGGAGCATAGCATGCTTTGTCATCGATTGAGGGTCTTGAACATTCAGCCCTTAAAATATTCCTTGTTCCTCTTTCAAGAGGGAACCGAATCCATTTTTTGATGAATTTAGATACGTGCTCCTGAGGGGACCATTGTGTGGAACGTGGGTGCTTTAAATTTAGGGGAGAAAACATCTCCTCTCCCAAAGGGTTCAAAATACTATCCTTGGATGTAGAGGGGGCTTCATCCTCTTGGTCAAAAATTCCAAAATCCCCATCATCTAAATCCAGAACGTATTCGTCTGGGTCTAGGTCATCATCATTATCCGAGCCCTCTTGGAAGTTTTGAGCAGTTAGTGACAGTGAGCCGCTAAGGGCGTCCAAAGTATTTGGGCCGTAAGAGGCACCCGAATGATGTGTGTCATAGAAGACATCTCTATTATTTGAGGTGCGAGGACCATCCGAAAATTTTGTGGTGCTAGGACCACCAACAATATCAAAGGTGCTAGGACCTCCACTGCTCACATGGGTCTCGGAAATAGTGTTGTTACTTATTTTAGTGCGTTTAGCACCAACCTTCTCACTATTCAAAACATCAGGAGTATCCTCTTGTGGAGGTATTGGTCTCTTAAAGGGGGTAAATTGTGAAAAGGTTTCTTGAAGGCAGGATTTCATTTCCTTCTGGATCATAGACCGCAAATCCTCCCTATTAAAGTTAGGAATAGTAGCACTATTTTCTTCTGAATCTGAATCAGAAATGTTTTCCATAGTGCTTAACACTTTTTTTTTTTTTTTTATATATATGGGACTATTCACCCTTATTATTATTATTTTTTATGATATATATATATATATAAAATTATGAAATGGGGTAAAAGGGCTGATTCAGGGAGGAATCTTTAGAGAAGTTAAGGTATGGAGTAGGTGAGTAGGTATATGGGAAATGCCTGTAAGCCCCTTTTATATATCTATTTTTATATATCTTTTTATGCTAGGAACTATCTCTGTGCAGCGAAGGTAGCGAGGCTCCGTAGCGAGGCTCCGTGTACATTAACAGCTGGGTCCCAACTGTCATGAGGGGAGAGGAAAGTCCCTAGGCGAGACACTCACGAAGCGTGAGGTTCGCCAGGGAGCTTTCCTCTAATAGACCATGCCCGTCACTGTCGGATTAGAGAAGTACGGTAAATTGGCTCCGTGTCTCCGTGTTTGCTGAAGGTAGCGCATGTAAATTGGCTCCGTGTCTCCGTGTTTGCTGAGCATGTAAATTGGCTCCGTGTCTCCGAGCGCATGTGAGACTAGAGAGGTACGGGTAAATTAGCTCCGTGTCTCCGAGGCAGCGCATGTGAGGTGAGCATTTTGACTGCGGGGCGGGTGGCGAAAGCGCAAGTACAAAGGAAAAACAAACGGAGATAGGTGGTTTCTCCGAATCGGGTGAGATTAAGTAAATCGGCAATAAATACTAAGGACGGCGAGTGAAAGGTCGACGAGGGTAGGGGCTCGAGGCGACGAAGTCCAAGCCTAAAGGTGAAGGGGGGGAGGGTAGGATCTCCGTAAATTGCAGATCCGGGGAGGTGGAGGAGGGGGGGGGAAAGTGTAGATAAAGCTACATAGAGGTATGGTGAAGAAAATTCAACAGCCTAAGATAGTTAGAAATAACTCAACCAAATTAAACCTCCCCAGAAAATAAGAGCCATAACAGTATTAAATTGACAATAGTGTTAAGATAAGGAGAAAAATATGATGCTACTTATCTGCTTGGAGCCGCATTTAAAAGAGGCTTTTTAGTTGCTATGTATTGTCTATTACTTCATCTCAGTGTTCTTATTGGAACCTTTATATTGTGATGCGACTGGCTTGGATCTGCAATTAAAAGTCATTGCATAATGTAGCCTCCGTTCTTGTAATGAAATTAACCACCTGACTGTCCCTCATCAGCCCCAACCCCGGTTTTAAAGCCGCTCCATGTGCCACTGTGCAGGCGGCAACCCTTCTGTAATTTTAAAGGGAATAGAGATCCCCTTGCAGGCGGGTGCTTTCATTGACTGCACCCACATGCAAGGGGATATCTGGGGTGTCCTTACCCCTGCAGAGGGCTGCTCGCAGGTGGCGCACTGACAGACCTTTTAGGTGGCGCACTGTCGGTGTGCCTCCGGAGGGCTTCTTTGCCTCTGCTCCCATGTCGGTAATACAGCGCAGAGGCAAAGGGATTCCCTCATTTGCATGGGACACGCCCCATGCAAATGTGGGAACACCCCCATGAAGATAGCGCTGGTCCTTTATGTGCATCAGCGCTATAGGTATTACAGAAGGGTCCGCACAAGCGTCTGCGGCCCCTCCTGCAATACCAATATGCCCCAGGGGCGCACAAAGTAGGTGCAAATGCCTGTTGCGCCCACTTGGGCAACTTTATGTAATGCGGCCCCAGATAGGTTACACATAGCATAAATGGTACAACATGAGAGTGCTGTATTACAAATTGTACACGTATAGTGGGCGATATGAATGTTATGGAAGGCTAAGTGGGGTCCGGAAAAAGTCTGTCACCTGCGTGAAAGCCCTTCTTGGGGTATTCTAATAGAGGGGTCGGGGGCAAGTGAACTGAAAGCTCAGGGAAGAGTTCAGGATTGTTTGGCATGACTAGATGGTGGTGGTTCTCTGAACCCAAGGTTTGTGAGAGGGTGTAGCAGGCGGTGTTTTGACAGAGGTACAGAAGTGAAGTGACATGAATTGTTTGAAGACCAGGGCTCAGTACTTTAAATTCACCATTCATAATTCTTTCATGCTATACGTCCAGGTTTAACACACACATTACTGGGACCTCTGATTAACCCTATAGCACAAGTATGAATCCTGACAGATTCACTCAGATGTTTATGCTTAGTAAAAATCTGCTCAAATGAGTACCATTGAATTGGGAAACAATACATATGTTATTCAGCGCCTAGAAACTCGTAGGTTGAACGTGCCATTTAGGAATGTGTCTTATGTTTCTGCCTATGGTGATAGCTTATTTAAGACACTCTTAAAACAGCTGTAAATAAAAGCTGCTTTCAAAACACCTGTCATGTATTGTTTCTAGGGGAAAAGAGCGCTCTTTATGTCTGAAAAACCTCTATCTCTGGCTTCTTTCACAAGGCGGTTTAAAGACATACCCTCCGCCGACTACTTACACAATGGATGTTTTAACAGAATATCTAGGTGACTTTGCTCTGTTTTTTATAGTTTCCATTTCTATTCAGTATTTTTACTTTGCGTTGTTCGACGTGACATGGGAGTCATCGATTCTGTGACCACCTGTTGGTAGTGCAGTGACTTGATATTTAGACACAAAATGGAAACTGAACTTAAAGTAATCCCAGGTCTGCATTGGGGTCTTCAGTGCTGTCATGCAACCGAGCTCTGCTTGCATATTTCCAAAACTGAACAATGTATGACCTTGAAGACTACCTGGAGGTTCTTTGTAGCTAGTTGTGTTCATTCAAAGCAATAAAGATCTGAATTGAAATGATCGCCACTAGAGGGAGAGGGAGAGGGAGAGGGGCATCCTGCCACAATAGGGACCTTAGGAGCGTGTTAACAGTTTGGAAGAAGTTGCTAGGTATTGAGTAAGGCATGTTTTTGCAATACGTACTTACATCTCTGCAGTGCAATAATTTTAAAGAGCACTGCCTGTCCCATAATGGAAAGTGATAGTGCCCTCCAGTGGTTCACATCCATCTCCAACTTACGGAGCAATAGGGACAAAGTGTCTGCATAATGAGTCCTCTCTTCTCTAGAAATAGACCCAGATTCTTCAGATATTGATCTGCTACTGTAAGTGGTATGGGGAGGCATCCAACACTACCCAGGGAATATCAAAGACTTTTCCTAATTTCTTCATAGCCCTGAATATGATATCTCCTGCTCTTTTTAGGTCTCGCTCGAGACCTATTGCTGCTAAGATGCCTATCAAGGGACACAGACCGGTGCACGAGCTGCTCAGGGTCTGTGGACGCGCTTACGCAGTGCCGGCCGAAGGCAAGCACACACGCGCATACACACAGACAGAATCACACATGCACGCGCGCACACACACACACACACACCCAGACACACACACATCGCCCCCCCCCTTACCCGCCGCCGCTGCATGGAATGACCCACATCTTCTTCTCCTGCCTCGATCTTTGTTGTTTCTCCTGTTACTGCTTCCTCCTCTATATCTTGCTCTACCTTCTTCGCCGGTGGCAGTCCTAGGGCCGGTCCTAGGCATGGTCTGTATGGGCAGCTGCCCAAGGGGCCCCGCAGAATAGACCGTAGATCAGTGGGCCCGGCCTGACATGAAATGCGGAAAGTGCACTCGCGCAGGCAGGAAGTGGAACTAGTGCACGTCACAGTGCGCGCGCGCACCCCTAGTGGGGGTGGTGCCGTGCGCGGTGCGTACGATGTGGATGACTTTTTCTCGACTTGGGCTGAATGCAATTAGTAGTGAGACTGTAACTATAATTTGTAGGTATCGGAGGAGGGCAGACGTCCGCGTGTTCAGTGTGCGCAGTTTTAGTCTAATCTTTTTATTGTTTTTTAACAAATATTGAAATGACATCTTTTCAGACACAGGCACATCCCGTGATACTGTAGTGGGATTTCTTACAGCATTCTTTCCGGCCTTGAGAAGAAAAGTTGGACAGAGAAATGGTTCTTTTGGCGCCATCATTTGTGACAAATGCGAAGAGAATGGTCTTCAGAGCAAAGATGCGTGCAGTAACACCGGCTTTTATAAATTAAGCAGGAAATATTACAGTTTTGCAGTTGTTCCTCTACCCTGCACCCTCGGTCTCCTAAGATCGCATTGTTTCTACATTATCCAACGAAGTAAGATGTGCTTTAAATCCTGCTGGAATTATGATAATAAACCTGTCTCGTGCCCACGCAGAGAACTACAAAGGCAAGAATTACCGATGGTGGAAACTCCGTATCTGTCAGATTAGCCATGCGCAGGCGAAGAGTGGAATTGAAGCAGAAGGAAGCAAACATGGAAGGATAACTGGGAAAGGATGGAAGAGCAACACTCCTGTAGGAAGGAGGCAGCAGGAGGGAGTTGTTTAAACAACTTCTGACAGGGTCGAACAAGTAAATCTGGCTTACACCTGTATTATTTGAGCCTTACACCTTCATACCCTGGACTAATTCAATGCTTTTTCAACGAGTAGCCGTGTTTTCCCCTCAATCTGGCTTGCTGTGTGTCACGCAGATATGGTTTAAAAAGCTGCCCTGAGCCTGCCCAGATTTCGGTCAGCATTTAGCAAGTAGCACAGTTCTCTTACACCCAGGGCACCTGTTAGGTTGTGCATTGCACTTAATTAAAGTTTGTTCATATTTGCAATATCATTTATGCTGATATTTACATCTAAATAAGTAAGGTACAATTTCCCCCAGTGATGTGGTAATCACAGGCTTGCACTTGTTTTCTTTTTGCTTTAAAAGACTATTTTTGGTAAACCAGGTTGTTCAACAGTATTTCAGTAGAAGGGGTTTATTTCATGGCCAGCAGGGGTAGAAGTAATCTGAACGACTTGATACTTTGCACCAGTATTTCATATGTACTATTTCTGTGTTAGCACATTTCCCATGAGGTGCTACCATGTTCTCAGTATAGGGTCCCTTTACCATCTCGCCTGGGTGTACCATTATTATCCTCTCCTGCACCCTATCCACAACCTTTGAACAATGAATGGTCATTTCCTTCCATCCTGTTGAACCTCTTTAATACATTGCCCAAAGTTTTACAATTTGCTTTCAGTTTCCTAAAGAGTACTGTATGCCTTCTGTAGGAGCCTGTGCTCACCTCTGGTCTACCATAAATTCTTCTGTTTAGAAGAAATTTGACATAATTCACAATCCTGAATTCACTCGTCACTGGCTGTCCTTTAATTGTCTCTAGAAACTGTGGAAAGAGTCCCTGCTAATCTGGAGTGCTGATTGCTTGTCAAAGCTAGGCATGGGCGGAAAATCCGTTCCGCTCGCGGATTTTGCGGATTTTCGGGAAATCCGCAATCCGCGAGATTTGCGAATTTCCTGCAAAATCCGCAAATCCGCGAGCAGCGGATTTTGCTCGCACTGCTCGCACTGTTCGCGTGAGTTCGCGCCCCGCGAATAAGTGCGAAATTGCAGAAATACGATCTAAGCAAAACTGAAAGTAACTACTTACCAGGTTCAAAAGTTCAGGCACATCATTAGTAGCCATTTCCTGTAGTGCTTCCTGAGGGGCCCCTCCAGAGTTCAGTTGCCAGTTGCAACTATTATGTGACCCTGCTCTGAACCTCAGAATAGTTACACATATGCCACAAAGGTCCTGAATTACAGCTAAGGGAGACAAGCAGGAGCCAGGCTGGAAGTTAAAATCCATTAATCAGCCCCTAATTCATTATTGTCAGTTGGGGCAGGGCAGGTGTTGTAACTAATTTTGCAACAATGAAAGCACTTAGCAAGTGCAAAAGATCACTAATCAGGGCGCACTAAGGAAGCAGGTGCCAGCTAAAAAAATATTCTGTGACACATTAATCAGCCCCAAATTAATTCAGGTCACTTGAGGCAGGGAAGGTGTGCTTTGCTTTGCCGAAAATAATGTACACTGGACAACCAGAGGGTGTGGTGATGAAACAGAGGGTGGCATGGGTGGGCCAGAGGGTGGCATGAGTAGTCAGAGAGTGGCAGTGGTGACAGAGAGTGGCAGTGATGAAGAAGAGTGTCCCAAACAGGTTGGACACGTAGAAACAACAAGTTCGCAAAACTTGCGACCCGACAGGTAAGTTCGCAAATTGCGAAATTGTAAAAACCCTCGCGAAATGGCAGAAACACGGGCGAACACAAAAAAAAAAAAAATCCGCAAATTCGCGGGAATTCGCGGATTTTGCGGATTGCGAGTTTGCAAATCCGCAAATTCGCGGATTGCCAATCCGCAAAATCCGCTCATGACTAGTCAAAGCCCCCCCCTCCTCACCCTTGAATTCCCATCTTGCTTCAACACACCGAATACCTTTAACAATAGGATACTAGTGAGAAATCTCCGCGGGGCGCACACTCCACGAAGAGATCTGTGCGAATCTGCAAGTTACAGTTCTGCATACTACCTGAGCGGACTCCGCCTTTCATCATCCGGAGGTTCACACAATGAAGTTGGCAAATAAGGGCGTTGTTGTCTTGTTACAACTGTGATTACTGATGTTGTTAACTTGGCAAGAACAATTTTCGATTCTAACTTTTGAAATACCAGCCCCTTTCACCCTCTCAGATATTGTGTGTGTCTGTCTGTGTCTCTCTCTCTCTCTCCTGACTGGCATTCAGACTCCGTGTTTTTTGTTTTGAAAGCGTTTAACCCCTCCCCTGCTGATGACGGAACCGCTCCATCATCAGCCGCGGTGGCGCTGTGCTGATGACGGAGCGGTTCCGTCATGGCCCGCCCGCCGCTCCTGCGCGGCGCGAATTCCGCGCCTGCGCTGAGCGTTCTATTGAGCGGGTGGGGCCATGACGGAACAGCTCTGTCATAAGCACAGCGCAACCGACGCTGGTGAAGGAGCGGTTCCGTCACCAGCATGCGCCCGCCGCATTTCCGCCCCGCCCCCTTAGCACTGCGGCGGAATAGCCGCCGCAATGAAGGGGTTAAAGATTGCAAATACTCCATCTTAGTGTTTTTTTTGTTTATCTAGATAACAGTACAATAAAAGCCAAAATAATTTGATAATGGTGCATTTCTTAAACATTTGAAAAACGCTATGCATTCTGTCAAAATAAAACTTGTAAGTCAGAGAGACTCAGTGCCCTGAGAATATATCATGTTAATTGGTCCTTTGTGCCTTTTGTTATTCACGATTCGCCTTTTGCACCTCTGCGTCTAGCACTCTTGTTACCTTTCTTCTATTCGCTGGGAAAAGACACAGTGCACAGAGCAACAATGCGTTGAATTACTCGTAAAAGGACGTTTTCTTCCTACTTGCTTTTGTACTTGGTGTGCTTTTTATAAACATGGATAATTCAAAATCCCTTTGGAAGAAAATAGGTTGAGGCTTTAAGTAGTACTGCGCTATACCAACAGACGAGAAACAATTTGTGTCGGGCAAATAAAATAACAGAATCTCCTGCTGGTTCGGATCTTTTAATCTATCAAGGTCCGCACAATTAACCCCTGTTCCAAAACTACTAGCAAACAATTATGCTCATGGCAGAGCAGCTAGCGGTAAAGGCAAAGTGTGAATAGAATAACTGCGCATTGTTGCTACATTATACATACAACATCTGAGTTGAGTTATAACTTTTGATAACCTTGTTACTGTTGGTTATTTTGTTAATCTTATTTCAATAACTCTAGGCTGCTACATACACCGCGAACATTACTGAAACTTGGTTATTTTTACACAAATGTCCACCCTCCCTCCATGTTGCCTGTCCATGTTGCCTCCCGCCCGCACACCCTCCCTCTGTGTTGCCTCCTGCCTAAACCGTGTTGCCTGCCTCCCACCCTCCCTCCATGTTGCCTCCCGCCCACCCTCCCTCTGTGTTGCCTCCCGCCTAAACAGTGTTGCCTCACACCCGCCCCGACACCCACCCACCCTCCGTGCTGCCTCTCGCCCACCCAGCCACCCTCCGTGCTGCCTCTCGCCCACCCAGCCACCCTCCGTGCTGCCTCTCACCCAGCCACCCTCTGTGTTGCCTCTTGCCCAATGTGTTGCCTCTCGCTCAATGTGTTGCCGATTGCCCACCCACCCAGTGTTGCCTACCACCCACCCACCGTCTGTGTTACCTACCACCCACCCTCCTTGTTGCCTAGCGAACCCCCAACCACCGTCAGTGTTGCCTGCCCACCCATTCCCCGTGTTACCTCCCACCCTTAGTGTAGCCGATCGCCCACCCACCCTCCGTGGGGCTCACCGCTTGCCCACCCATCCTACATGTTGCCTAACCCTCCGTGTTGCCTAACCCTCCGTGTTGCCTAACCCCCGTGTTGCCTAACCCCTGTGTTGCCTAACCCCCGTGTTGCCTATCCCCCCTGTTGCCTATCCCCCCTGTGTTGCCTAACCCTCCACGTTGCCTAACCCTCCACGTTGCCTAACCCTCCACGTTGCCTAACCCTCCACGTTGCCTAACCCTCCGCGTTGCCTAATCCTCTGCGTTGCCTAATCCTCTGCGTTGCCTAATCCTCTGCGTTGCCTAATCCTCTGCGTTGCCTAATCCTCCGTGTAGCCTAACCCTCCGTGTTGCCTAACCCTCCGTGTTGCCTAACCCTCCGTGTTGCCTAACCCCCCGTGTTGCCTAACCCCCGTGTTGCCTAACCCCCGTGTTGCCTAACCCCCATATTGCCTAACCCCCGTTTTGCCTAACCCCCGTTTTGCCTAACCCCCGTTTTGCCTAACCCCCGTTTTGCCTAACCCCCGTTTTGCCTAACCCCCCGTGTTGCCTAACACCCGTGTTGCCTAACCCCATGTGTTGCCTAACCCTCCGTGTTGCCATACCCACCCTCTGTGTAGCATTACACCCACCCACCCTCTGTGTTGTAGCCCACCCTCCGTGTTGGCATCCCGGCCACCCACCCTCTGTGTTGCATCCCACCCACTCACCCACTGTGTTGCAATCCGTGTTGCAACCCGCCAACTATCCTTCTGTGTTGCCTCCCTGTTGTCTAACCACCCACCCTCCATCACTGATGCCTATCTGTCCCTGTTGGCTCCAACCCACCATCCCTCCCTGTTGCCTCCCATCCACCCTTGCTCCTTCCCTGTTGCCGAAACGTGTTTCGTTCCAAACGCCCTTCCTACATCCGTGTTGCCTTCGACTGCCCTCCCTCTGTATTGCATCCTGTTTACCCTCCCTCAGTGCTGCCTCTGCCCTCCTTCTGAGTTGCCTACTGACGCCCTCCCTCACTCTGTGTTGCCTACCATCCACCCTCTGTGTTGCCTCCCACATGCCCTCCCTCCTTCTGTGTTGCATCCTGATCTATCGCCCTCACTCTGTCTCCCTCACTCTATCGCCCTCACTCTATCTCCCTCACTCTATCTCCCTCACTCTATCTCCCTCACTCTATCGCCCTCACTCTATCGCCCTCACTCTATCGCCCTCACTCTATCGCCCTCACTCTATCGCCCTCACTCTATCGCCCTCACTCTATCGCCCTCACTCTATCGCCCTCACTCTATCGCCCTCACTCTATCGCCCTCACTCTATCGCCCTCACTCTATCTATCTATCGCCTTCACTCAATCTATCTATCGCCTTCACTCGATCTATCTATCGCCTTCACTCGATCTATCTATCGCATCACCACAGCATCAATCTGTGCAACCTTTCAACAACAACTGGTTCAAATATGTTCTCTCAATGTTTCAAGCTTTATTACAAATGAAACAAAAAGATGTTAATATTTCACTTCTGTTCTTTGATTTTCGTCGCAATAAAATACAATGAACATAATCTTCACAAAAGTTATTTACAAAACTTTGAGCTATTGCCATTATAAATTACAATAACTTTTATTTAAGTATTAATTATTAAAGCCATTGTTATTTGTAATATCAATACATCTAAGTCACGTAAATACAGCACATATTGCATTACAAATGGTATAGGTGTCACATTTGCGAAAGTTAAAACTATTGGCATTGTAAATGACAAAGCCATTAATGTGGCTATTTTCAAAACCAACACATAAATAAAAAATATGTGTCATTTACAATACCAATAGGTCAAACTTTCCTAATGCGAGACCTATTGCATTGCAAATGCTTGTTAAGGATATGTCTGGTTCAGCCAGGTATAGAAAAATGTCATTCGCATAGAGGGATATCCATTCTTCCCAAGTCATTTCCCATCACCAGCCCCTTATCTGGGCACCTACCTGTATCCATTCCCCAGGGCCTCCACTGCTACAGCAAATAGCATGTAGATAGGGGCAGCCTTGTCTGGGGCCTCTCTTTATAGAGAACTCCCGTAATGGGCAGTATTTTGGCATCCAAGTTAAGCAGTGAAATTGTAGGCTTCCCAGCTTTGGGAATGGGCATCATTGTCGCCATGTGGCGGTCTCCAGGAGTTCACCTTTTTGGTGCGCCTCCATGTGTAAATTGTGTAATGCATAATACTGTTACTGGACATTTTCTTTAGGAATTCAGCTGGAAGGCCGGTTGGGCCTGGAGCCTTCCCGGCTTGCAGCTGTGTCAGTACCCTCTGAATTTCTTCTTCTTTCACGTCTGCCTCTAGATCAAGGGCTCTGTCCTGTGCCAACCTTCGGCAGTGACAGTCCCTCACAAAGCCCTACAGGTCCGAGTCCTGGCGGGACACTTATCCTGCATAGAATTCCTAAATTTAGTTTGCCATGGTGATGTATCGCCACACTGCCCGTGGTTTGTTCCCCAAGAGGGCTCAGTATCTCCCGTGTGTGCTTCCTACCTAGTTCTCGACAGGGAAACCATGCCAGAATCTTGCCCACCTTATCACCCTCTTCATATATTCGTCACTGTTGAGCTAGATAGGCCTGTTGGATTCCATTAGTTACAAGGGATCTATATTCCTCCAGTTTGTGGGTCGTCTGTGTTTAGGGGAGATAGTTATTCCTCTCCACTAAATACCTAGAATCTTTGCAGCTGGTCCCGTCTGGTCCCCGGAGGGGTTTAAGTAAGCAGACGGTACCATCAATTTCCTTCAGGGGAACCCAGAAGGATCCGTTGGTTTGTTTAAAGGATATCCACTTATTTATAAATAAGGACAAAAAAAGAGAGAGACGCAGGCGGTGCTTCAGAGTAGAAGGAATAGTCTCTGCGCTAGCCATGTACCAACCTCCATTTATCTCCCATTCCCACAATATTTATGAAACAGGTTACCCAACTTCCCCATACTGGGATGGTGTGTATGCCTTAACTGGGACCTATCCAGGTGTGTGTCCAGTACTATATTAAAGTCTCCACCTAATGTAGTTGGCGACTGCTGCAACTCTGCAAGGCGTCGACCAAGGCTATGCAGTGTATCAGTTTGTAACCCAGTGGGATGTAAACATTATTAAGCGCCACCTTTTCTCCCTCTCAATATCTCTGTGTACTTGCCTAGCATGTCCATCCATACCTTAGTCATCGTGAATGCAGTTGTCTTTTTTACTAAGATCGCCACTTCTCTAGATCCTGTGGTATAACCCAAATGGCAGGCTACTGTGTATCCCCCCCCCACACCCAGTGTTGTTCATAGATGTGTTTCTTGCAGATGTACTATATCTGCGGCATTCGTGGCCAAAGTCTTCATCATTAGTTCTTGTTTAATTTTGTGCACCAGTCCTTTAACATTCCACATTAAGAATTTAAGCCTGTGTACTGCCATGGCTGATGGATCGTACGTACCCCTTCCTCGCCTCTCAGTCCCCACATCAGTTTTGATTGTCCCCTGTAGTTCCCTCCCCCTTAAGAACATCTTCAACTGACCGTGCAAGTTAAAGAGAGTATAAAACAAAACTGCTGATACCAAAATCTCAAGAGTGATTTGCTGAGTGCTCGGAGAATGTATTAAAATACAGGGCAGGTAGTCTCGGATTCCCTGGGTGATGTCCCCTCACCCAGCAGGGAGACTGGCAGTCCTTGGACCCCAGTCCAGTCACAGGCAAATGTCTTACAGAGCTCCCCCGTCCTCACTCAGCACATCTGGCTGCTTGGCAGATGGCAATTTTTGAGGTCACTAACTCCCCTTCTTATAGTCCATTTCCAGACACCAAATATGATTTAGGGTTTGAGTCTTTGACGTTTTATATTGTGGTTCTGCTTCTTTTGAAGTGCCTGCTCCTCTGTTCATCGTTCTCTTATAAAGCTGTATGTCACAGCACAAGTGCCCCCAAAACTGATAGTCCCACAACACAGGCAATGGTAATGACTAGAGTTCTCACCTGGATGTCAGCCTCAGTGATATGTGCTTCGAAAGGCTATATTATAGCCCAGGGCTACGAGCCCTACTCCTCATGATTCTCTTGTCAGTCCTGAGATGTGCCCTTGCACCTTCCTTTAGACTTCTCACTTCATCAAAAAGCACCGTTTGAAGTGTACAGGGGAGGCCTGGTCCTCCCTCCCCAGTCTATTTCCAACCAGCTGGCAGGAATGCAAAAAATACACAAATCTGTCTGGAGGGATCTCTCTACCTCTTCTCCATGTTCCACCATGCAGGCCCAGGTCTCCAAAAATGTAAACTCGGCCCCTTCTTGTATTGTACCATTCACAGGCACACATACACCCAGTGCATGTATACAGCATACATCCACTGCACATTACTGTATCCTCTGTGTACTGTACCATTCAGGGGCACACATACATTCAGCGCTTGCATTTAACATGTGCGCACTGCCCGAACTATATCCTTTATGTATTGTTCCCCTAATAGGCACACATACATCCAGCATAAACATTTAATATGCACACATTGTACCTTTCTGGTATTGCAGCACTCACAGTCACACATACACCCAGCACATATATTTATCTTGCACACACTTAACAGCACTACATCGTTCAGGTACTGTACTACTCCTAGGCACATGTACATTCAGCACATGCATATATCATGCACGCACTGTTCAGTACTGCACTATCCCTGTATTCCATCTTTCCCAGGAACACATACACTCAACGCAGATACACCACTTCTGCACTGCTCAGCATTTCACACCAATCTGATGTAGTCCAATGAATGAATGAATTGTGTCTTATAAAGCGCCCAATCATTCACAGATGAGCCTCCCGGCGCTGGAGAATGAACCCGAGTACTCAGCTGAGAGAGAAGGAATAAGGGCGATTGGCTAGAGAAGGGAGTGGCAAAGTGCATCTGGAGCCAAAAAGACCATGGTTTTCAAGTGTCTTCTAAATAGAGCTTCTGATTCAATAAAACGCAAATCACTGGGGAGTTGGTTCCATACCTTGGATGCTAGAACAGAGAAGGATTTACTGCCTCGAGTTGTCAGTCTAAAATGAGGAGGCTTAAGAAGATTTGCTTGTGTGGATCTCAGAGTTCTGGTAGTTGTATAGTGAGTGACCCTGGCTGTCCGGTACTTTGGTCCTTAGGCTCTGAATGCTCTGAACATCACTAGAATGATCTTCAAAATGATACTTTTGTGTACTGGTAACCAGTGTAGTGTTTTTAGGGGATCTGAGGCAGAGCTCAAGGTAGGTAGCTTTAGCAGAAGTCTGGCTGCCACGTGGTGAAGCATCTGGAGTATGTAAAGAGTGTATTTCGACACACCAGCGTGAAACTATTACAATAGTAGAGTCTGGAAGTGATGAGAGCAAAGGCAACTGTTTCCTCGCAGCTAGAGGAAGAAGGTTAAAGAGCTTTCAAAGAGGTTTAATTAAGTTGAAGCACATTCCTGTAAGTACTTGAGGGCGGAAGGACAGGGAGGTAGCAAATTTTACTCCTAAGTTTCTTGCCACTTCTACCGTGGCAGAGTGAGGGGTCACGTCATTGAGCCACCATTGAGTTGGAGAGAAAGAATTACATTTACAGAATACCAGGATCTTAGTTTTGTCTCTGTTGCATTTTAGCTGGTTTAATTGGATCCACAAGACAACTTCAGTGAGACAGTTTTTGAAGGTAAGTTCTGATTCAAAGGGACCCTTTGTCCAGGAAAAGAATCAACTGTGTATCATCTGTGTATGATGTAGTGGCAATTCCAAAGGAAGCAATCGGGGAGATTAGAAGGGCCATATATATTAAATAGCGAATGGATAAGTGATGAGTCCTGGGGACTCCTGATGCTACTAGTCTTTCTACGGGGGAAAAAGGTCTCCGACCAGCTAGGAAACATGTGATCTTTTATGGGAGATTCCGCATCCTTGATTCGCTGCAGAAGCCTGGCGTGTGAAATGCTGTCGAACGTGGCGGTGAGATCCAATAAAATCAACACCACATTCTTTCACGCATCCAGGGTGAATGTAATGGTATCTGATACTTCCAGCAAGGCTGACTCGGTGTAATGTTTAGGGCAGAATTCCGATTGGAGGGGGTGCAACACATTAGAATTTTCCAAAAAGGGAATTTATTGCCGATTAATACATTTTTTGAGCATTTTGCTTAAAGATTGGAAGCAATGAGATGGTGTGGGGGTTTGACAGTGTGGAAGGATCTGCAAAAGATTTTTTGTTTGCAGAGGTTTCACAACTGCTAATTTCCATTCTGAGGGGACCTCAGCAGTAGATAGTGAGGAGGTGAGAATCTTATAAATGTAAGGGTTGACACTGTTGACAACCTTATGGAGAATGCCCGGTGGACATGGATCATTGGGGAGTCTGATTTGCAGGCAAGGATGGCCCGTTGTGACTGTGACAGTGTCCTCTCCTGAAAGAATGACAACATTGCCAACCTTGGGAGGTGTCTAAGACATCTCCATCGAGGGCAGGCGTAATGGGGGAGAAGCCACATTGAATTGCCTGTATTTTTCTTCAAAGAAGGAAGACATTTGATCACATAGCATTTGAGAGGGTGAGATAAGCACGCAGCATCAGTACTTTAAAAGTGAGTGAGCCTGTAACCCTCACTTCAATGACACAGGTTAAAAAGCATTTGCAATGCAATAGGTCTCGCATTAGGAAAGTTTGAGCTATTGGTATTGTAAATTACATTTTTTTATTAATGTGTTGGTTTTGAAAATCGCGAAATTAATAGCTTTGTCATTGACAATGCCAATAGTTTTAACTTTTGCAAATGTGACACCAATAGCGATTGTACTGCAATATGTGTTGTATTTACGTGACTTAGATGTATTGATATTACAAATAACAGTGGCTTTTAATTTTTTAAAATAATTAACACTTAAATGAAAGTTATTGTAATTTATAATGCCATAGCTTAAACTTTTGTAAATGACTTTTGTGAAGATTATGTTCAGTGTATTTTATTGTGACGAAAATCCAAGAACAGAAGTGAAATATTAACATCTTTTTGTGTCATTTGTAATAAAGGTTGAAACATTGAGAGAACATATTTGAACCAGTTGTTGTTGAATGGTTGCACAGATTGATGCTGTGGTGGCGCTGAGTGATGTTCTGGTGGCGACGAGTGATGCTGTGGCGTTCAGTGATGCTGTGGCTTTCAGTGATGCTGGGGTAGCGCATAGTGATGTTGTGGTGGTGCTGAGTGATGCTTTGGTAATGCGATAGATAGAGTGAGGGCGATAGATAGAGTGAGGGCGATAGATAGAGGGAGGGCGATAGATAGAGGGAGGGCGATAGATAGAGGGAGGGCGATTGATAGCGGGAGGGCGATAGATAGCGGGAGGGCGATAGATAGCGGGAGGGCGATAGATAGCGGGAGGGCGATAGATAGCGGGAGGGCGATAGATAGCGGGAGGGCGATAGATAGAGGGAGGGCGATAGATAGAGGGAGGGCGATTGAGGGAGGGTGATCAATAGAGCGAGGGCGATAGAGGGAGGGCGATAGATAGAGGGAGGGCGATTAATAGAGGGA
The DNA here is from genome assembly GCF_964263255.1 of Lissotriton vulgaris. Taxonomy (NCBI): domain Eukaryota; kingdom Metazoa; phylum Chordata; class Amphibia; order Caudata; family Salamandridae; genus Lissotriton; species Lissotriton vulgaris. The sequence goes on along the minus strand of NC_141689.1, from coordinate 1,842,242,747 downwards.
GGGCGATAGATAGCGGGAGGGCGATAGATAGCAAGAGTTCGATAGATAGATAGAGGGAGGGCGATAGATAGAGTGAGGGAGGGCGATAGACTGAGGGAGGGCGATAGACTGAGGGAGGGCGATAGATAGAGTGGGGCAGGGCGATCGATAGAGCGAGGGCGATAGATAGAGAGAGAGATAGACAGATAGAGTGAGGGCAATAGATAGAGTGAGGGCGATAGAGTGAGGGAAATAGATAGAGTGAGGGCGATAGAGTGAGGGAAATAGATAGAGTGAGGGCGATAGATAGAGTGAGGGCGATAGATAGAGTGAGGGCGATAGATAGAGTGAGGGCGATAGATAGAGTGAGGGCGATAGATAGAGTAAGGGCGATAGATAGAGTAAGGGCGATAGATAGAGTAAGGGCGATAGATAGAGTAAGGGCGATAGATAGAGTGAGGGCGATAGATAGAGTGAGGGCGATAGATAGAGTGAGGGCGATAGATAGAGTGAGGGCGATAGAGTGAGGGCGATAGAGTGAGGGCGATAGAGTGAGGGCGATAGAGTCAGGGCGATAGAGTGAGGGCGATAGAGTGAGGGCGATAGAGTGAGGGCGATAGAGTGAGGGCGATAGAGTGAGGGCGATAGAGTGAGGGCGATAGAGTGAGGGCGATAGAGTGAGGGCGATAGATAGAGTGAGGGCGATAGATAGAGTGAGGGCGATAGATAGAGTGAGGGCGATAGATAGAGTGAGGGCGATAGATAGAGTGAGGGCGATAGATAGAGTGAGGGCGATAGATAGAGTGAGGGCGATAGATAGAGTGAGGGCGATAGATAGAGTGAGGGCGATAGATAGAGTAAGGGCGATAGATAGAGTAAGGGCGATAGATAGAGTAAGGGCGATAGATAGAGTAAGGGCGATAGATAGAGTGAGGGCGATAGATAGAGTGAGGGCGATAGATAGAGTGAGGGCGATAGATAGAGTGAGGGCGATAGATAGAGTGAGGGCGATAGAGTGAGGGCGATAGAGTGAGGGCGATAGAGTCAGGGCGATAGAGTGAGGGCGATAGAGTGAGGGCGATAGAGTGAGGGCGATAGAGTGAGGGCGATAGAGTGAGGGCGATAGAGTGAGGGCGATAGAGTGAGGGCGATAGAGTGAGGGCGATAGAGTGAGGGCGATAGAGTGAGGGCGATAGATAGAGTGAGGGCGATAGATAGAGTGAGGGCGATAGATAGAGTGAGGGCGATAGATAGAGTGAGGGCGATAGATAGAGTGAGGGCGATAGATAGAGTGAGGGCGATAGATAGAGTGAGGGCGATAGATAGAGTGAGGGCGATAGATAGAGTGAGGGCGATAGATAGAGTGAGGGCGCAAGATAGATTGATACATAGAGTGAGGGCGATAGATAGAGTGAGGCCGATAGAGTGAGGGCGATAGATAGAGTGAGGGCGATAGATAGAGTGAGGGCGATAGATAGAGTGAGGGCGATAGAGTGAGGGCGATAGATAGAGTGAGGGCGATAGATAGAGTGAGGGCGATAGATAGAGTGAGGGCGATAGATAGAGTGAGGGCGATAGATAGAGTGAGGGCGATAGATAGAGTGAGGGCGATAGATAGAGTGAGGGCGATAGATAGAGTGAGGGCGAAAGATAGAGTGAGGGCGATAGATAGAGTGAGAGCGATAGATAGAGTGAGAGCGATAGATAGAGTGAGGGCGATAGATAGAGTGAGGGCGATAGATAGAGTGAGGGCGATAGATAGAGTGAGGGCGATAGATAGAGTGAGGGCGATAGATAGAGTGAGGGCGATAGATAGAGTGAGGGCGATAGATAGAGTGAGGGCGATAGATAGAGTGAGGGCGATAGATAGAGTGAGGGCGATAGATAGAGTGAGGGCGATAGATAGAGTGAGGGCGATAGATAGAGTGAGGGCGATAGATAGAGTGAGGGCGATAGATAGAGTGAGGGCGATAGAGTGAGGCCGATCGATAGAGTGAGGCCGATCGATAGAGTGAGGCCGATCGATAGAGTGAGGCCGATCGATAGAGTGAGGCCGATCGATAGAGTGAGGGCGATCGATGGAGTGAGGGCGATCGATGGAGTGAGGGCGATAGATGGAGTGAGGGCGATAGATGGAGTGAGGGCGATAGATGGAGTGAGGGCGATAGATGGAGTGAGGGCGATAGATGGAGTGAGGGCGATAGATGGAGTGAGGGCGATAGATGGAGTGAGGGCGATAGATGGAGTGAGGGCGATAGATGGAGTGAGGGCGATTGATGGAGTGAGGGCGATTGATGGAGTGAGGGCGATTGATGGAGTGAGGGCGATAGATGGAGTGAGGGCGATAGATGGAGTGAGGGCGATAGATGGAGTGAGGGCGATAGATGGAGTGAGGGCGATAGATGGAGTGAGGGCTATAGACAGATAGATAGACAGATAGATAGAGTGAGGGCGATAGAGAGAGGGCGATAGATGGATAGAATGAGGGCGATAGATAGATCGATACATAGAGTGAGGGCGATAGATAGATAGAATGAGGGAGATAGATAGAGTGAGGGCGCAAGATAGATCGATAGATAGAGTGAGGGCCCAAGATAGATAGATAGATAGATGGAGTGAGGGCGATAGATGGAGTGAGGGCGATAGATGGAGTGAGGGCGATAGATGGAGTGAGGGCGATAGATGGAGTGAGGGCGATAGATGGAGTGAGGGCGATAGATGGAGTGAGGGCGATAGATGGAGTGAGGGCGATAGATGGAGTGAGAGCGATAGATGGAGTGAGAGCGATAGATAGAGTGAGGGCGCAAGATAGATAGAGTGAGGGCGCAAGATAGATCGATACATAGAGTGAGGGCGATCGATAGAGTGAGGGCGATCGATAGAGTGAAGGCGATCGATAGAGTGAGGGCGATCAATAGAGTGTGGGCGATCGATAGAGTGAGGGCGATCGATAGAGTGAGGGCGATCGATAGAGTGAGGGCGATCGATAGAGTGAGGCCGATCGATAGAGTGAGGCCGATCGATAGAGTGAGGCCGATCGATAGAGTGAGGCCGATCGATAGAGTGAGGCCGATCGATAGAGTGAGGCCGATCGATGGAGTGAGGGCGATGGATAGAGTGAGGCCGATCGATAGAGTGAGGGCGATGGATAGAGTGAGGGCGATGGATAGAGTGAGGGCGATGGATAGAGTGAGGGCGATGGATAGAGTGAGGGCGATGGATAGAGTGAGGCTGATCGATAGAGTGAGGCCGATAGATAGATAGAGTGATGGCGATAGATAGATAGAGTGATGGCGATAGATAGATAGAGTGATGGCGATAGATAGATAGAGTGATGGCGATAGAGTGAGTGCGATAGATAGAGTGAGGGCTATAGACAGATAGATAGACAGATAGATAGAGTGAGGGCGATAGAGAGAGGGTGATAGATGGATAGAATGAGGGCGATAGATAGATCGATACATAGAGTGAGGGCGATAGATAGATAGAATGAGGGAGATAGATAGAGTGAGGGCGCAAGATAGATCGATAGATAGAGTGAGGGCCCAAGATAGATAGATAGATGGAGTGAGGGCGATAGATGGAGTGAGGGCGATAGATGGAGTGAGGGCGATAGATGGAGTGAGGGCGATAGATGGAGTGAGGGCGATAGATGGAGTGAGGGCGATAGATAGATAGAGTGATGGCGATAGAGTGATGGCGATAGAGTGAGTGCGATAGATAGAGTGAGGGCTATAGACAGATAGATAGACAGATAGATAGAGTGAGGGCGATAGAGAGAGGGCGATAGATGGATAGAATGAGGGCGATAGATAGATCGATACATAGAGTGAGGGCGATAGATAGATAGAATGAGGGAGATAGATAGAGTGAGGGCGCAAGATAGATTGATACATAGAGTGAGGGCGATAGAGTGAGGCCGATAGAGTGAGGGCGATAGATAGAGTGAGGGCGATAGATAGAGTGAGGGCGATAGATAGAGTGAGGGCGATAGATAGAGTGAGGGCGATAGATAGAGTGAGGGCGATAGAGAGAGGGCGATAGATAGATAGAATGAGGGCGATAGATAGATAGATAGTGAGGGCGCAAGATAGATAGATAGAGTGAGGGCCCAAGATAGATCGATAGATAGAGTGAGGGCCCAAGATAGATAGATAGATAGATAGAGTGAGGGCGATAGATAGATAGAGTGAGGGCGATAGATGGAGTGAGGGCGATAGATGGAGTGAGGGCGATAGATGGAGTGAGGGCGATAGATGAGTGAGGGCGATAGATGGAGTGAGGGCGATAGATGGAGTGAGGGCGATAGATGGAGTGAGGGCGATAGATGGAGTGAGGGCGATAGATGGAGTGAGGGCGATAGATGGAGTGAGGGCGATAGATGGAGTGAGGGCGATAGATGGAGTGAGGGCGATAGATGGAGTGAGGGCGATAGATGGAGTGAGGGCGATAGATGGAGTGAGGGCGATAGATGGAGTGAGGGCGATAGATAGATAGAGTGAGGGCGATAGATAGATGGAGTGAGGGCGATAGATGGAGTGAGGGCGATAGATGGAGTGAGGGCGATAGATGGAGTGAGGGCGATAGATGGAGTGAGGGCGATAGATGGAGTGAGGGCGATAGATGGCGTGAGGGCGATAGATGGAGTGAGGGCGATAGATGGAGTGAGGGCGATAGATGGAGTGAGGGCGATAGATGGAGTGAGGGCGATAGATGGAGTGAGGGCGATAGATGGAGTGAGGGCGATAGATGGAGTGAGGGCGATAGATGGAGTGAGGGCGATAGATGGAGTGAGGGCGATAGATGGATAGAGTGAGGGCGATAGATGGATAGAGTGAGGGCGATAGATGGATAGAGTGAGGGCGATAGATGGATAGAGTGAGGGCGATAGATGGATAGAGTGAGGGCGATAGATAGATAGAGTGAGGGCGATAGATAGATAGAGTGAGGGCGCAAGATAGATAGAGTGAGGGCGCAAGATAGATCGATACATAGAGTGAGGGCGATAGATAGATCGATACATAGAGTGGGGGCGATAGATAGATCGATACATAGAGTGAGGGCGATAGATAGATCGATACATAGAGTGAGGGCGATAGATAGATAGATAGATAGATAGATAGATAGATAGATAGAGTGAGGGCGATAGATAGATAGAGTGATGGCGATAGAGTGAGTGCGATAGATAGAGTGAGGGCTATAGACAGATAGATAGACAGATAGATAGAGTGAGGGCGATAGAGAGAGGGCGATAGATGGATAGAATGAGGGCGATAGATAGATCGATACATAGAGTGAGGGCGATAGATAGATAGAATGAGGGAGATAGATAGAGTGAGGGCGCAAGATAGATTGATACATAGAGTGAGGGCGATAGATAGAGTGAGGCCGATAGAGTGAGGGCGATAGATAGAGTGAGGGCGATAGATAGAGTGAGGGCGATAGATAGAGTGAGGGCGATAGAGAGAGGGCGATAGATAGATAGAATGAGGGCGATAGATAGATAGATAGATAGATAGATAGATAGATAGAGTGAGGGCGATAGATAGATAGATAGATAGATAGATAGATAGATAGATAGATAGAGTGAGGGCGATAGATAGATAGATAGATAGATAGATAGATAGATAGATAGATAGATAGATAGATAGATAGAGTGAGGGCGATAGATAGATAGATAGATAGATAGAGTGAGGGCGATAGATATATAGATAGATAGATAGATAGATAGATAGATAGATAGAGTGAGGGCGATAGATAGAGTGAGGGCGATAGATGGAGTGAGGGCGATAGATGGAGTGAGGGCGATAGATGGAGTGAGGGCGATAGAGTGAGGGTGATGGATAGAGTGAGGGCAATAGAGTGAGGGCGATAGAGTGAGGGCGATAGAGTGAGGGCGATAGAGTGAGGGCGATGGATAGAGTGAGGGCGATGGATAGAGTGAGGGCGATGGATAGAGTGAGGGCGATGGATAGAGTAAGGGCGATGGATAGAGTGAGGGCGATGGATAGAGTGAGGGCGATGGATAGAGTGAGGGCGATGGATAGAGTGAGGGCGATGGATAGAGTGAGGGCGATGGATAGAGTGAGGGCGATGGATAGAGTGAGGGCGATGGATAGAGTGAGGGCGATGGATAGAGTGAGGGCGATGGATAGAGTGAGGGCGATGGATAGAGTGAGGGCGATGGATAGAGTGAGGGCGATGGATAGAGTGAGGGCGATGGATAGAGTGAGGGCGATGGATAGAGTGAGGGCGATGGATAGAGTGAGGGCGATGGATAGAGTGAGGGCGATGGATAGAGTGAGGGCGATGGATAGAGTGAGGGCGATAGAGAGAGGGCAATAGATAGAATGAGGGCGATAGATAGATCGATAGAGTGAGGGCGATAGATAGATCGATAGATAGAGTGAGGGCGCAAGATAGATAGATAGAGTGAGGGCGCAAGATAGATCGATAGATAGAGTGAGGGCGCAAGATAGATCGATAGATAGAGTGAGGGCGCAAGATAGATCGATAGATAGAGTGAGGGCGCAAGATAGATCGATAGATAGAGTGAGGGCGCAAGATAGATCGATAGATAGAGTGAGGGCGCAAGATAGATCGATAGATAGAGTGAGGGCGCAAGAAAGATCGATAGATAGAGTGAGGGCGATAGATAGATCGATAGATAGAGTGAGGGCGCAAGATAGATCGATAGATAGAGTGAGGGCGATAGATAGATCGATACATAGAGTGAGGGCGATGGATAGAGTGAGGGCGATGGATAGAGTGAGGGCGATGGATAGAGTGAGGGCGATGGATAGAGTGAGGGCGATGGATAGAGTGAGGGCGATGGATAGAGTGAGGGCGATGGATAGAGTGAGGGCGATGGATAGAGTGAGGGCGATGGATAGAGTGAGGGCGATGGATAGAGTGAGGGCGATGGATAGAGTGAGGGCGATGGATAGAGTGAGGGCGATGGATAGAGTGAGGGCGATGGATAGAGTGAGGGCGATGGATAGAGTGAGGGCGATGGATAGAGTGAGGGCGATGGATAGAGTGAGGGCGATGGATAGAGTGAGGGCGATGGATAGAGTGAGGGCGATGGATAGAGTGAGGGCGATGGATAGAGTGAGGGCGATGGATAGAGTGAGGGCGATGGATAGAGTGAGGGCGATGGATAGAGTGAGGGCGATGGATAGAGTGAGGGCGATGGATAGAGTGAGGGCGATGGATAGAGTGAGGGCGATAGATAGAGTGAGGGCGATAGATGGAGTGAGGGCGATAGATGGAGTGAGGGCGATAGATGGAGTGAGGGCGATAGAGTGAGGGTGATGGATAGAGTGAGGGCAATAAAGTGAGGGCGATAGAGTGAGGGCGATAGAGTGAGGGCGATAGAGTGAGGGCGATAGAGTGAGGGCGATGGATAGAGTGAGGGCGATGGATAGAGTGAGGGCGATGGATAGAGTGAGGGCGATGGATAGAGTGAGGGCGATGGATAGAGTGAGGGCGATGGATAGAGTGAGGGCGATGGATAGAGTGAGGGCGATGGATAGAGTGAGGGCGATGGATAGAGTGAGGGCGATGGATAGAGTGAGGGCGATGGATAGAGTGAGGGCGATGGATAGAGTGAGGGCGATGGATAGAGTGAGGGCGATGGATAGAGTGAGGGCGATGGATAGAGTGAGGGCGATGGATAGAGTGAGGGCGATGGATAGAGTGAGGGCGATGGATAGAGTGAGGGCGATGGATAGAGTGAGGGCGATAGATAGAGTGAGGGCGATAGATGGAGTGAGGGCGATAGATGGAGTGAGGGCGATAGATGGAGTGAGGGCGATAGAGTGAGGGTGATGGATAGAGTGAGGGCAATAAAGTGAGGGCGATAGAGTGAGGGCGATAGAGTGAGGGCGATAGAGTGAGGGCGATAGAGTGAGGGCGATGGATAGAGTGAGGGCGATGGATAGAGTGAGGGCGATGGATAGAGTGAGGGCGATGGATAGAGTGAGGGCGATGGATAGAGTGAGGGCGATGGATAGAGTGAGGGCGATGGATAGAGTGAGGGCGATGGATAGAGTGAGGGCGATGGATAGAGTGAGGGCGATGGATAGAGTGAGGGCGATGGATAGAGTGAGGGCGATGGATAGAGTGAGGGCGATGGATAGAGTGAGGGCGATGGATAGAGTGAGGGCGATGGATAGAGTGAGGGCGATGGATAGAGTGAGGGCGATAGATAGAGTGAGGGCGATAGATGGAGTGAGGGCGATAGATGGAGTGAGGGCGATAGATGGAGTGAGGGCGATAGAGTGAGGGTGATGGATAGAGTGAGGGCAATAAAGTGAGGGCGATAGAGTGAGGGCGATAGAGTGAGGGCGATAGAGTGAGGGCGATAGAGTGAGGGCGATGGATAGAGTGAGGGCGATGGATAGAGTGAGGGCGATGGATAGAGTGAGGGCGATGGATAGAGTGAGGGCGATGGATAGAGTGAGGGCGATGGATAGAGTGAGGGCGATGGATAGAGTGAGGGCGATGGATAGAGTGAGGGCGATGGATAGAGTGAGGGCGATGGATAGAGTGAGGGCGATGGATAGAGTGAGGGCGATGGATAGAGTGAGGGCGATGGATAGAGTGAGGGCGATGGATAGAGTGAGGGCGATGGATAGAGTGAGGGCGATGGATAGAGTGAGGGCGATGGATAGAGTGAGGGCGATGGATAGAGTGAGGGCGATGGATAGAGTGAGGGCGATAGATAGAGTGAGGGCGATAGATGGAGTGAGGGCGATAGATGGAGTGAGGGCGATAGATGGAGTGAGGGCGATAGAGTGAGGGTGATGGATAGAGTGAGGGCAATAAAGTGAGGGCGATAGAGTGAGGGCGATAGAGTGAGGGCGATAGAGTGAGGGCGATAGAGTGAGGGCGATGGATAGAGTGAGGGCGATGGATAGAGTGAGGGCGATGGATAGAGTGAGGGCGATGGATAGAGTGAGGGCGATGGATAGAGTGAGGGCGATGGATAGAGTGAGGGCGATGGATAGAGTGAGGGCGATGGATAGAGTGAGGGCGATGGATAGAGTGAGGGCGATGGATAGAGTGAGGGCGATGGATAGAGTGAGGGCGATGGATAGAGTGAGGGCGATGGATAGAGTGAGGGCGATGGATAGAGTGAGGGCGATGGATAGAGTGAGGGCGATGGATAGAGTGAGGGCGATGGATAGAGTGAGGGCGATGGATAGAGTGAGGGCGATGGATAGAGTGAGGGCGATGGATAGAGTGAGGGCGATGGATAGAGTGAGGGCGATGGATAGAGTGAGGGCGATGGATAGAGTGAGGGCGATGGATAGAGTGAGGGCGATGGAGAGAGTGAGGGCGATGGAGAGAGTGAGGGCGATGGATAGAGTGAGGGCGATAGAGAGAGTGAGGGCGATAGAGAGAGGGCAATAGATAGAGTGAGGGCGATAGATAGATCGATAGATAGAGTGAGGGCGATAGATAGATCGATAGATAGAGTGAGGGCGATAGATAGATCGATACATAGAGTGAGGGCGATAGATAGATCGATACATAGAGTGAGGGCGATAGATAGATCGATACATAGAGTGAGGGCGATAGATAGATCGATACATAGAGTGAGGGCGATAGATCGATACATAGAGTGAGGGCGATAGATGGAGATGTAGAGAGAGGTAGAGAGAGGGGTGTATAGAGAGAGGGGTGTAGAGAGAGAGGGGTGTAAAGAGAGGGGGTGTAAAGAGAGGGGATTGTAGAGAGAGGGGTGTAGAGAGAGGGGTGTAGAGAGAGGGGTGTAGAGAGAGGGGTGTAGAGAGAGGGGTGTAGAGAGAGGGGTGTAGAGAGAGGGGTGTAGAGAGAGGGGTGTAGAGAGAGGGGTGTAGAGAGAGGGGTGTAGAGAGAGGGGTGTAGAGAGAAGGTTGTAGAGAGAGAGGGGTGTAGAGAGGGGAGTAGAGAGAGGGGTGTAGAGAGAGAGGGGGTGTAGAGAGAGAGGGGAGTAGAGAGAGAGGGGAGTAGAGAGAGAGGGGAGTAGAGAGAGAGGGGAGTAGAGAGAGAGGGGAGTAGAGAGAGAGGGGAGTAGAGAGAGAGGGGAGTAGAGAGAGAGGGGAGTAGAGAGAGGGCTGTAGAGAGAGAGGGGAGTAGAGAGAGAGGTGTAGATAGAGGGGGTGTGTAGAGAGAGGGGGTGTAGAGAGAGAGTAGAGAGAGGGGCGTACCGAGAGGGGGGTGTAGAGAGAGGGGGTGTAGGGAGAGGAGGGTGTAGAGAGAGGAGGGTGTAGAGTGAGAGAGGTGTAGAGAGTTAAGGAGGTCCTTTATCTAAGATGACTTATTCATTACACTTCCTTAATTCACCACGAAAATGCGAGAATATATCTTCACATTACCATACATTGAAAACGTCTTAAAGTATGTGTTTGCAACAAAGTGTAAACAGATCAGTGGCCTGTTCGCTCACACTAAAGATTTTACGTTTATTCCAGATCAAAAGCAGCTGGGGTGTGTAAAGAACAAGCTCTTGGCATTGCGGGGAAGGGGGCGGGGGAGCGAATTCCTTTGAAGTGTGAGAATTCCTTTGAAGTGTGAGTGTGGAGAGAGGCTCACAGCCTGCCGCTCGATGTGCATGCGCCTTCACACATGCACTGTAGGCAATCCGCCTGCTTGGTAGCATTTTTGAATGCCCTTTTACAACTTGCTTAGAAAGCGGAACAAAGTAATAAATGACAGGAAGGGTAGATTTGAAGTCACGAGAAATAAGAAAATGAGAAGGGCAGATAAAATACGAAAATATAAGGGAAGGGAAGAGAAGTGACAGAGGGGTAACCGGAGAATGTAGCGCAGAAGTCAAGACACCAAGAGCAGAAGGAAGAGATAGGGGGATAAGTAGGAGCTGAAAAGGGAGCGAGGCGAAAAGGTCTCAACATGAGACAAGGAGGAAAGGTGCTGCAAGAGAATGCCAGAAAGTACAGCGAAGTTAGAGATGTGAAGGGGGAGACCGAGGAAGAGAGAGAGAGGAATAAATTACAAAATAGGAAAGAGACTAAAGGAAAAGTTAATAGAAAAGAACGAGGAAGTGTGAAAAGACGGATGTCGAAAAGGAAAGAATGGAAAGGGGCGACCACTCGGTCCCCCCGAACGTATGGTAGGGTGCCCGGATCCCCCCGGGAAACCATTTTGGGCGGGGGGCGTGTCTCGGCTGGTATGCCCGAAGCGGCGTAGCCGGGGCGCGCCTTTTCCCGCCCAAGAAGGGTTGTCCTAGACACCTACACCGTTGGCCACGCCCCGTAGGCGTACCAGAGGAGGGTACACGCCCTCCCGAAGAGGAATAAAAGGAGCAACAATCCAAAGAAGCATCCTCTTGTTCCTGTGCTTGGAAGCTGCACCCTCTCGTTGCACGTGAGCCCTCGACGGAACAAGGAGCAATTTTGAGAACTTGTAATTTTTGTGTTTCTCTTCCAGGAGCCTTCTCTCCCAGTGATTTCGGACCTCCGGATCCAGGACCTCGTCGAGCAGCTAAGCAGCAAGGGTCGAGTATCCGACAACGATGCCTAGCAAGAAGGCCGGAAAGAAGGCAGGGACGGAGCAGATGCTCCGCATGCTGATGAAAGATATGGCGAGCATGAAAAAGCAGATGGCGGCAATGAATAATACGGGCAGACCGAAGAAGGTCATCGGACCAGCATTGCCGGGAGTAGTCCCCGCAGGGAGAGGTAAAAGGGCCAGGAATAGGGCGGCAGGGGGGGAGTCTCCAGTTCCCGAGTCACCTCAGGTAAGCCCAGTTAGTCCAGTCGAGGCCCCGGTACCGATCCAGGATGCAGGCCAACCGATTCCGGTTGTAGTTACGCCCACCAGCGAGGAGGAAATGCCTCCGGAGTTGGCCGCATGGCTTGGAAAGAATACCGAGGGTGCAGCGGCACCCGGAGACACGGCCAAAGAGGCTAGGTTGCTAATGAAGCAGTTGCGGCAATCGCGAGATGCTGCGAAGGCGAATCTCCCTCTTGTCCCCTCACAGATTCCCTCGGAAGAACCAGCAGCTGGCGGTGGAAAATCAGTGGGACCAGCTATGGAGTCTGGTAAGCAGCCATTGCCAATGGCAAATGGGGGGTCTTTGCCCTCAAGAAGGGAGAAAGTAGTTCAGCATATTCCACTGGCTACGAAAGAAATGATTTGGGCTGATAAATATGTAAATATGTTTTCGCTCCTGACTGACCATCACGAGATTGAGTATGTTAAGGCTCAGAAGGAGTTGTTGCATCCGAGTGTGTGGCGCGCAAAAATGGCGGGCTTCAGGGTGGATGAGACGATCTCGAATTGGGCCAAGGCCTTTGGGATGTTTACTGCTATTATGGGTGAACGTAAGCCAGAGATTATGACTGAATTGGCCTGTTATCAGACACGCATAATGGATTTCTATGAAACATATGAGGGCGATCAATGGAGGGGTTATGATAGTAAGTTTCGTAAGGCCAAGGAGCACGATTCGTCTCTGACGTGGGACTGTCTCGACTCCGTCTCTTGGCAGAAGCAGCTCCTGCTGGGCACGATGAAGTCGTCCTCGCTTGGCGAGTATGGGTCGGCGCCTTCCCGCCATCAATCGGCGGCGCCCTTTCGAACAAGCCCCGCAGGTGATCACCAACCCAGGAGTGGTGGGAATGGGGGTAGGAAAGGGGTTTGCTGGAATTTTAACAGAGGCAAGTGCACGAGGCCACAAGGGACATGTAAGTTCAGGCATGAGTGTGCAGGTTGCGGACATTCTTCACACCCTGAGAGTTCGTGCAGAGCCAAGAATGGGGATACCGGGTGTAGAGGAGGTGCCAAACAGATCTAATATCGGCCAAGGGGTACCACTACCTACCCCCGTAGATATCATGGCAATGATCCCCTGGCTAAACGAATACCCTGATCATGTCTCCGCTGGGGTGTTACGGGACGGCCTTCTCGTATGGTTTCCACATCCTGGCGGGGGATTTTCGGGGGGACTCACTGTGCAGAAATCAACTGTCCGTTCAGCAGCACCCGGTGGTGGTAGAAAGCAAGATTGCGAAGGAAGTTGCCCGGGGCCGGGTCGCCGGCCCATATAGGCACCCGCCAGTTCCTAATTTCATTTGCTCACCGTTGGGAGTAGTCCCCAAGAAGGACCCAGGTGAGTTTAGGTTAATTCATAACTTGTCGGCTCCTAGGGGTCTTTCGGTAAACGATGCGATTGATCCAGGAGTCTGTTCGGTGCGGTACGCATCCTTTGATGAGGCCGTCGCCATGTTGAATCGCCTGGGGCCCGGAGCGCTGATGGCTAAATCGGATATTGAGTCAGCATTCCGGTTGCTCCCGGTACATCCTCAGGATCAGCGTCTGTTAGGTTTTGTGTTTCAAGGACGCTATTACATGGATAGATGTATGCCAATGGGTTGCTCCATCTCTTGTGCTTATTTTGAGAAATTCAGCTGTTTTCTGCAATGGGCGTTCACCAGAGCTACGGGCTATACTCAGGTTATGCACTACCTAGATGATTTTTTGTTCTTGGGGCCAGCCGGTGACACGGAATGTGCACAGGCTTTGCGGGAATTTTGCAATCTCATGAACCGGTTCGGCGTGCCATTGGCACCGGGGAAAACGGTGGGGCCATCTACTTCACTCGAGTTTCTTGGAATTGAGCTCGATTCAGTGGAGGGATGCTTCCGTTTGCCCAGGGACAAAGTAATGAAATTTAGGGCCTCGCTAGAATTGTGCATTAGCAAAGAGAAGGTAACTCTCCATCAGTTGCAGCAAGCGGTGGGCCAGCTTAACTTTGCCCTCAGAGTGATTCCAATGGCCCGCCCCTTTTCCCGCTCTATTGCACAAGCCATGGTCGGTCTCAAAGAAGGACACCACCGCACGAGACTGTCTGCAGAGGTTCGCCAGGATATGCGCATATGGTTGGCATTTCTGGCGGATTTCAACGGTCGAGTGGTATGGAGCAAACCACCAGCATCCTCGGACGAGCTGGGTTTGTGGACCGACTCGGCAGGGAGCGTAGGATTTGGCGCCATCTTTGGTAATCGATGGTCGGCGCAAACATGGCCGACGTGGTGGCACACCAGTGGGCTAACAGGTAACATTGGGTTTCTTGAGTTGTTCCCCATTTTGGTGGCCCTGAAGGCATGGCCGGACAATTTCCGTGATCGCTCAGTGGTATTCTGGTCCGATAACATGACCGTGGTTGAATGCATAAATAACCAGGCAGCACGCTGCAAGTTGATTTTGAGATTATTAAAGGAAATTGTACTACTGTGCATGAGGCTGAACGTTCAGTTTAGGGCAAGGCATGTGCCGGGTGTACTGAACCAGGCGGCTGATGCACTCTCTCGTTCCCACATGCAGGCCTTCAGGGGTTATCTACCTTCCGCGGATCTAGTGGCGGCACCATTTCCCGAAGCTCTCTGGTCACTCGGTGCCCCGGATTACAGGACCTCGTGGGAGCCAGCTTAGCCCCCAGGACATGGAAGGCGTACGAAGGAGCGTTTCGTTCCTATTGTGCATTTTTGGGTCCAGCAGGAGGTGATAAGTGGGGACAGGAGGAGTATGTACTGAAGTTTTTAGTAGCACTCCACAAGGCAGGCCGATCAGCAGCGACGGCCAATAGGCACCGGGCCGCCATTGCATTCATGGCGCAGGCTTATGGCATCAAGGACCCTACATCGTCCTTTTTGGTAAAGAAGGCACTACGAGGGTGGCAACGCCTCGAGGGTCATAGAGTAGACGAGAGGCGTCCAATTGGGTTAGAAAGATTGTCCCTGTTGATGTCGGTGCTCCCCGCGACATGTTCCTCCCAGTCCGAAGCAGTGCTGTTCCGGGCCGCTTTCGCATTAGCATTCCATGGGGCTATGCGGGTGAGCGAGCTGGTGGCAAGAAATAAGAAGGATGTGGGGGGAGGCCTGTGTCGGGAACACGTTCAGATCAAGGGTGATTCAATGGTAATCACAATTGCCAGGTCTAAAACCGACCAGGGTGCGATGGGGGACAGTATTGTGGTCCAGCGCATGCGAGGGTCCCCCATGTGCCCGGTGCAGTGCGTTGAGGAATACCTGGCGCAAAGGGCGGTAGCATGGGGGGGAAGCTTGCTGAGACACACCGACGCCACCCCACTGACAAGGTTTCAGTTTCAGCGGGTGTTAACTTTGGCAATCGCGGCAGCGGGCTTGGACCCAAGCGATTTTGGGACCCATTCCTTCAGGATAGGGGCTGCTACAGAAGCTACAGCCAGGGGTCAGAGTGTGGAAACAGTGAAACAATTGGGGCGATGGTCCTCGAACTGTTATAAAAGGTATGTGCGGTTGCACATGTTGTGAAGCTAATGTCATGCACTCACGCTTCTTGTCTTTTGTTTGATTTACAGTTTCGCGAGCTTGCGAGGCGGGGCGGACTGTGCAGTCGACCCGACACCTGGGGACCAGCGGTCAAAGATCACCGGCTGAGGAAAGAGTGGTGTGGGTCGTGGGCCACTCATACGTGAGGCGTGCCGCGGACGTATTCAAAGCAGGTGACATGATTCACGCAGCTGGGGAATTCGGGTACAGGGTGACCTTCCACGGAAGGGGCGGGCTCTGTATTGACCGGTTTCAGTGTTTTGTCGAGGAACTGTTAGGGCGGACAAGGTCACCGCTGTCTATAATCATAGTGCATCTGGGAGGCAATGATTTGGTGGCGCTCGGTCGGCGAGTACTCCTCGAGCGGGTTCTATCCACTGTTAGCTGGTTGGCAAAGAGGATTCCGGGGTGCACGATAGCATGGTCACACATGATTCCAAGGAAGGTGTGGCGGGGGGCCCTCTCTGTGTCAGCTTTGAATCATTCAGTAAAGAAAGTCAATAATAAGCTGGGTAGATTGTTTCGTTCAGGACAGTTGCACTGTATTCCGCATGGATGTATTCGGGGGGATGACATGTATCTCGAAGATGGGGTTCATTTGTCCCGGGAGGGGAATGTCTTACTCATAGGAGACTTCATAGCATGGTTAAGGGGATTGTATAGTCATGACCTTTAGTAGGAGTGTGGGGGGTCCGGATAGCCGGTCAACTATCCGGCCTGTGGCGGTAAGGTCATGATCGGTGAGCAGTAATTTCAAGATCCCTAGAGGAGGGGCGCCACCCATTATGGATGGGAGCGCCCGGGGGAGGCGGCCATTGGCCCCTCACACGGGGAGGCGGCACCCACTAAGTATGGGGTCGCTGAAGGGAAGGCGGTCATAGGCCCCTCCCAGGGGAGGAGGCGGCTCGATGCCCCTCCTAGGAATTTCCCGGGGCCAGGATATCCGCGACGGCGGATGTGATGAACAGTGTGGGGTGGGAGGGGGGTCCACGCTACCTTCTAGACACCTCACACGAGTCCTCGGACGACCATTAAGATGGCGTCGAGTTAAATAAGGGGCCCCGCTAAGACAAGGGAAATTGGAAGTTGGCACAGAGGTACAGTCCTCTGTGCGCCCGCCCCTCACACCGTGAGGGGGGAGTTCTGGTAGTAGGGATCTGACACCGGTTACGACCTTGCCGTTGGCCCGTAATGTTAGGATGTACAATTTTTATTTAGAAAGTATGCATTTGCAGGATGTTTAGACTCGGCTAGGAGAACCTTTGTATTAGAGATTTGTTAAGGTTAGCCAATAAACGTGACTGCAGCGAAATGTATAAATGAAAAATTGTACATGATATGAAACTGTTATTTTAATGTTTTAATTTTGTTTCATATTTTAATAAATACGGCCGGGAGGGTAACTCCCTCCCGCCTTCCAAAAGTTCAGAACTGCGTCCGTCTTCCCATCCTTGGGGATTGTGTTGGGATGGGGTGATAGGCATCCCGGCCATATGGAAAGGGGCGACCACTCGGTCCCCCCAAACGTATGGTAGGGTGCCCGGATCCCCCCGGGAAACCATTTTCGGCGGGGGGCGTGTCTTGGCTGGTATGCCCGAAGCGGCGTAGCCGGGGTGCGCCTTTTCCCGCCCAAGAAGGGTTGTCCTAGACACCTACACCGTTGGCCACGCCCCGTAGGCGTACCAGAGGAGGGTACACGCCCTCCCGAAGAGGAATAAAAGGAGCAACAATCCAAAGAAGCATCCTCTTGTTCCTGTGCTTGGAAGCTGCACCCTCTCGTTGCACGTGAGCCCTCGACGGAACAAGGAGCAATTTTGACCCACCCACCAGCCCCTTATGGCAACGTTAGTAGTGCAATGAAGTTGATTTGCTTTGATAGTATCTTTTTTCCAGGGTTTTGGTGCATAATAAAGATGTCAATGTTTGAACTGCAATAAAATGATTTGCTTCATAACATTTTTTCTCATTCAGTTGAGCGGAGTATCACAGTCTAAGTAAAATGTGTGGCATGTGTAGATAAGTGGATGAATATTACAATGTTCAGTTTAACCGCTTTATCGCTCTCTTCATTAGGTTCAAAACGTCGTATTTATTTTGGTCGGGCGGTAAGGTCATGATCGGTGAGCAGTAATTTCAAGATCCCTAGAGGAGGGGCGCCACCCATTATGGATGGGAGCGCCCGGGGGGAGGCGGCCATTGGCCCCTCACACGGGGAGGCGGCACCCACTAAGTATGGGGTCGCCGAAGGGAAGGCGGTCATAGGCCCCTCCCAGGGGAGGAGGCGGCTCGATGCCCCTCCTAGGAATTTCCCGGGGCCAGGATATCCGCGACGGCGGATGTGATGAACAGTGTGGGGTGGGAGGGGGGTCCACGCTACCTTCTAGACACCTCACACGAGTCCTCGGACGACCATTAAGATGGCGTCGAGTTAAATAAGGGGCCCCCGCTAAGACAAGGGAAATTGGAAGTTGGCACAGAGGTACAGTCCTCTGTGTGCCCGCCCCTCACACCGTGAGGGGGGAGTTCTGGTAGTAGGGATCTGACACCGGTTACGACCTTGCCGTTGGCCCATAATGTTAGGATGTACAATTTTTATTTAGAAAGTATGCATTTGCAGGATGTTTAGACTCGGCTAGGAGAACCTTTGTATTAGAGATTTGTTACGGTTAGCCAATAAACGTGACTGCAGCGAAATGTATAAATGAAAAATTGTACATGATATGAAACTGTTATTTTAATGTTTTAATTTTGTTTCATATTTTAATAAATACGGCCGGGAGGGTAACTCCCTCCCGCCTTCCAAAAGTTCAGAACTGCGTCCGTCTTCCCATCCTTGGGGATTGTGTTGGGAGGGGGTGATAGGCATCCCGGCCATAGTGGTTAAATTCAGTCAAATGTGATAAAGAAATGTGAAAGTGGAAAAAAGTGCAGGATAATGATATAGGGATAAAATGAAGAGAGACGAAGACAGGACAGGAAATGATGATATGAAGAGAAGGGAAAAGGCAAAAGAGAGGGAAAAAAAGTTGAAAGGGAAGAGACGAGTAAAAGAAAAGTAGGTGAAACTGGCGAGAGAAGAGTGAAAGGGATGAGAGGGGCTAAGACACGGGAAAGTGGGGATTAACTTTAATATAAGGTAGAGCCAATAGAATGCAAAGAATGGGACGAGTGTGAGGGAAAGTAATATGAAGATAAAGGCAAGGAGAGAAAGAGATGGACGATAACGGTGAAAGGAAGAAAAAGCAGAACGTGAAAGGGGTGAATTGAGAGGAGTAGAGAAGGGGTGATGCGAGAAAAGAAAAGAGAAAGGAGAGAAAGAACAGAATGCTGAGCACGAGATGGAGTGAAAGAGGAGGGGCATCGGAAGAGAAAGCGGAGACATGGTTAGAGAGGGGAAAAGAAGGGAATGGCGATAAATTGAAAATTGGGAAATAATACTAGCAGAATATTAAAAGGGCATAGAAAGAACGCAACCACAGAGTCGGCGGGAAAGCGAGAGAGAAAAGGGTGCTCGGGTGAGGGAGGCAGCGAACAACAAAGGGGCACCAAGAAGGGGGGAAGGGGTTGAAGTGAAGGTGAGGAGAAACCGGAGATTCGTGTTTGCTGGGTGCGCAGCAAGGCACAGCAATCTCCGTCTGCAGGACGCAGAGCTCTCTGTGAGGGCTGCTTAAGTTTAAAAAGCACGTAGCCAAGGGGGGGGTGGTAGACTCGCAACCCCAACACCTGCTAGAAGAGGTACCCTGTTGTTAGAATGGCACCTGTGTTGAGGCAGCGCCCCAGAAACAGTAGCAAAATTGTGTTTATGGAGGTTCTGGGGGCGTTTGGGGGGGCTGTCTAATCTCTCAGCATCTAGGACCCCTCACCCCCGGCCACAAGGAGGGGCGTGAAGACGAGACAACGGAGGTTTTCTTACACCGTAGATTCCAAACCCGATAATCAGCTGGGGGGTGGGGCTTTGAAAGAAGCACTGCCTGGCAACGGGCAGCATAGGAGGGTGAGAAAGGGCTGAATTTGAAGGAGAATAAGTAGGAATTGAAGGACGGACAACTCAGACGTTCTAAAAGTTAAGTTTTATGTTACGCTACACTATGCTGTGCTTTGTTGTGTTGTGTTGTGGTGTGCTGTGTCGTCTGCTATGCTGTGTTTAGTATGCTATGTTGCGAGGCACTACGTTACGCTATGATATGGTATGTTCTGCTATGTTACGTTATCACGCTATGTTACGTTTTGTGCATTTGGGCAGCCCATTTGTAAAGGTCTTGCAGCCTGTGGTTAGAGAAGGGGCAAGAGAATGCAATGGGGAACGGTTTGAGGGTTAGGGGAAAGGAGGAGAAGATGGCGATAGATGTCCGGCCCGGGTGGTAGGGTGGCAAGAATGTAGAAAAGCGGAGCTGGAGGGAAGGGTTTCCGGAAATGGAGAGAGCGCGAGGCAGATGCCTATGACTGCAGTGGTGATGGAAGAACGGGGCATGGGGGCGGGTGGTAAGACTAAGGGGGGGGAGCTGGCTAAGGAGAGGGGCAGAGGGTGCGATGGAGTGACTGGGTTGGTGGAGGAGGTCTGGTCCCAGGGTTGAGGCTGAAGGAGGATGGGGGGGTGTGGGAGCGGCTTGGGAGCGGATTCCTTTGAATTCTGCTGCCGAGGCTCAGACAAATGGTGGTGTGCGAGCAGCTTGCTTTGAAGTCTGAGGTTGAGGCATGGTGTGGGATGTGGCTGGCGATGATGTGCACGCGCATGGCTCACATGAACTGTAATCGATCCGCAGCTAGGTAGACTTTTCGGACCGCTTACTATAATCTCGCCTATTCAATCCCTACGGGATAGAATAGGTGAGACCTAAAAAGGACCTGTTTACTTCTATTGACCACTACATATGGTATGCTGTCACCACCGTGCTCATGCTGCTTAAGTTCCAGGGAAGGTGGTAGCCTTCCACCACTAGTAGTGTAGCGGTCTGGGCGCCCCTCTCAGTCCAACAAGACCGCAATCCATGGGACAGAATTATGTCATGGCGCATACGCATGTTCAGTGTTCAACTATGACAACAAAAATCAGCAGCAGGGATCGAGACTCCATACAATTGGGCACTTAGTGAAGGGGTGCATGTTTATTACCATGTAGAGGACTTTACTGTCCCAACAGAATCATGCATTGGTATGCCTCTCTCCTGATCTTCTTTCCTAATAATGCTTACAAAAGGTTCTATGGCCAGTGCAAACAATATAGGGGATTGCTAACATCCCTTTTGAGTAAACATCTTTATCTCAAATGCATCGGAAATGTTCTGCCATATCTTGACTCCGGTCCGAGCCCCTGCATATAAAAGTGCTATCCATTTATCCAGATCCTATGTTTATATGGTGTATCGCTTCATGTATGTACTGCCAATGAGTAGGTTTGAGCGCCTTGCACAAGACCATTGAGAAGACCATGCCTTTCAAAAATCTTATCAGCAGAATCTCCTCCAAGATACGGAAATGCCAGCCAATATTTAGTAAGTTATTTTTTGGGGGAATAAAACCATTTTGTATGCTTCAACCAACTGCTGTAGATGCGTTGGCAAATGACTAGCCAGCGTGTTACTTAGTATTTATAGTTGAGATCTAGCATTGACACGGGCGATAGGCGAACACATCCACTGGATCTGTGTGAGATTTAGGGAGGGATAGCAGTAGCCTTCCTACTTGTTGGGGGCAGATAGCCATCCCCCAATCAACTCTATGCATCTCTACTAAGAGGGGAATGATAAGTAGAGGGTACGTATTGTAGAATTCTTATGAGAAGTCCATTCAATCAGGTGTTTTCCACTTGACTAAATATTTGCACTTATTTCCTGGTCCGTGACATGCTATCCCAACATTTTACTAACCTCATTTGAGATTGTAGGCAGGGTTGCTCTATCCAGGATCGCCTCTATTGAGGCATCCCTCTATTGAGACATCCGTGGAGAAGTGTGATCCACTGTATATTTCCTTGTAATGCTGCACAGAGATTTCATTTTGTAAGTGCAGTAAGTCGCCCCTGATTTCTCCTGTCAATTGGATATTCCTGGTGCAACCCTCTGCGTAAATCAAGAACAATGGTAACCTTCCCCCTCCGCCTCTCTCTGAGTGCGATGTAGCTACATATTCTTTGTACGTGAAGAATTCCAATTCTTTCATCACCTCAGCATGTTTTCCTTGAACCTCAAGTAACTCTGACTTAGAGGATGGGTCTGCAAGTGCTCAGTCTTCCGGTGTGTGGAGGGTGTTCTCCAACTGAGTGAGTTCCTCCTCCAGACCTTTAAATACTCCAACCTGCTAACCAGGTCACTGAATCCTAACTGCCACCTTTAACGATTTGCACTCTGTATACACATGCCCTGTAGTGTTTCTGTTGTGGAGAAAGTATTCTTTGACAGTGCTGGGAAGAGAGTCTCATAAAGCAAGGTCATATAACAATTCAGGACGAGGTCCCCAGGCTGGAATTGGAGCCAGTTTCTTCTCCCAACACAGATCCATTAATGAATGTGTGGTCTAAGTAATCCACCTTGGAGATCTTCCCCACTAACTGTGTTGAGACCATTAGCTTTTCCAAACAGACATTCAGGTCATACACTGGGGAGTAATAAGACTATTCTCTCACTGCCCCATTGGTACATCTCGGAGGTCCCAATTAGCTGTCTAGTCTCGAAAGTGATGTGCCAATCTGAGGGTCAGGCACAGGGGCAGTAAGGGGTTAGAGTGACATCGGTAGCTGGTTCTGTGGTGAGTGAAGACGAATGAAAGGTTTAATAGTTAAATAGATTTAAGGTTTTGCATTGTGATTTGCCCATTTGGACCAGTAACGTTGTCTCAATGTTCAATGTCCTTAACCTGTGATTCTTTTACTCTCAAATTCCACTTTAAAAACTATGCAAATATACTAATGATTCCGTTATCAGTCTTGGGTATGTATTTTGACCCTACATATTAGACGTTTGTCCGGTCCTTTTCACCATGAGAGAGCAGCCTCTTTTGTATGTAACCTCATGAGTTTGTAATAAGTGAAGTTGAGCCTTCCTTCTTCCACTCCATTTCTTGCTGCTATTTTTTAGATTTCATTTTCAGATGCCTTCCATTCTACCTAGCCCAGAATTTCGCTTTTCTAACTTTAGCAAGGCCCTAATTTCTTCTTTTTTGTCAGTGAGTATTGTTAGAAATGGGCGTCTCTAGTTGGCAGTGGTTTGCACCCTGTCCAAGAAGGGACCCTCACTCTAGTCAACGTAAGGGAGCCACACAGCTAAGATAACTCCTGCTCACCCCCTTGGTAGCTTGGCACAAGCATTCAGGCTTATTTCAGAGGCAATGTGTAAAGTATTTGTACAGACACACACACAGTAACATAGTGAAAACACTACAAAAGGAGTCCACATTAGTTATAAAAATAGAGAATATTTAGCTGAATAGACAAGACCAAAAATTACAAAAATCCAACATACACAAGTTAAGCTATCACTTAAAGCAAGTTTAGTCCATAGAAATCAATTGATGCATTTGTTTAAGCACAAAGTTTCTTAGATGCGTCAAAAATCAAAAACAATGCAAGACACAGGTGAGGTGAGGCACCGGAAAAGCAATCCGATGCGTCAGTTCCTTACTGGCAGGGGAGGTGATGTGTCAGTTCATTACTGCTGTGCAGATTAGGTGCTGCATCGGTTCCTTACTGGCAGGGGAGGTGATGCGTTGTTTTCTGGACTTGGGACCTCAGTTCCTTACTACGGTGTTGATGAAGAGTCGGCGCCAAGCGATGATGCATCGAAAATCGAGATGCTCTGCATCGATGCGACAGCTGCAATGCAGACGCTGCATCGATTCAACAGCTCCAAGGAAGGCGCTGCGTCGATTCTTCAGCTGCGGGCCGGTGTTGCATCAGAGCCGGAGCAGGTGCCATGGATGTCACTGACACATTGCTCGGGACTCACGCTGCAGCAATTCTTCTGACTTGCTGCGACGGCGAGCTGGGGCCTGCGATGAAACCTTTGATCAATGCTTCAAGTTGGAACCATGCTGTGTGCAGCGATGTGTCGAAAAAACAGGCGCTGGGAAAGTTGTGTGGATTTTCTCCCTAAGATCACCTGGTTACACTTCATAGGGCCCAGGAACTGGATTTAGCCCACTTGGCAAGTCAGGGATCTCAGCAGAAGAGCCGAGGCACTGGCAGGTGAAGTCTTTGATGGCCTGAAACATCTTAACAGGAGGCAAGCATGCACAAGCCCTTGAAGTACCTTGGAAGCAGGATGTAGAAAGCAAAGCCCAGTCCTTTCACTCCCAGGACAGAAGCAGCAAGCAGCAGGCCAGCACAACAAAGCAACAGCCAACCCCAACGTGTATTTTAGAGACAAGCAAAGGCACAGAATGGTTTAGCAAAAAAATGCCCAATTTCTAAAGTGCTATGGCAACAAATGATGGATGTAAGGCTCAATAAATCATACATTCAACCCCAGTCAAGAGATCTGGGTTAAATCCATTGTTCTTTGGCTCACTAGGAAACCCCAATTTGGCATAGCCATATGCAGATCAGTCTTAACCCTTCTCCTCATGGGAACAGTCCAACCCAGACTGCCAAGCCAAAAATGGTCGACTGAATGCTGAATAAACCAACCATTCACTCCTGTCAAGAGATCTGGGTTAAATCAATTGTTCTTTTGCTCCCTACGCCAGGAATGCCCAGGTGAGGGTCCTGGGCTCACCGTGCCACTGGATTCAAGCTAGCCTGACTGATCAGGGCTGACACCCCAAAACCGGGCCCAGGTGCTTGTTTCTGGTCCAGGAGGACGTGGCTTGGAAGTTCGAGCTTGACTGTTCCCATGAGGGCAGGGTCAAGACTGATTTGCATATGACTGGGTCTAAACTGGGGTGACATGGTGGACAAAAGAACAATGGATTTAACCCAGATCTCTTGACTTGGGGTAAATGTTTGATTTGTTCCGCATTCTGTCCACCGTTTGTGTGTCTTTCACTTTCTAAAAGTGGCATTTTCAAACTCGCAATTTAAAAACGAATTTCACCACAATATGTATTTTTAAATTTTTTGTTCAGAGACCCCAAGCTCCAAATCTCCATCTGCTGCCAATGGGACATTACACTTAAGAGATATTTCAAGGCTATCCGCAAGATACCCTATGGTAGAGATCGTCCTTGCAATTGTAAAAAGCGAAATTACCAGTATAAGATATGTAAAACTGCCTCTGTATGGTCTTTTGGACTGCATTTTATGGGCATTGTTTGTAGGTTCATAAATCACAAAAAAAGTCATTATCCCAGATAAATCTTATTTTCGTAGGTTTAATAGCCCTTCAAAATTTTTGGGAGGAAAACGACAACCATTTTTCATGTTCCATCTTTAATTTTTCCAGCAAATTCTGCGTCCATTGTTTTTCATTATTGTAATGGTAGAGCACATAGCCTTCTTCATTTCGCCTCTTTAACCCCTTGTATGCTGATGACGAACCCCAGCCGTCATGCACTACGGTGCTCGTGTGCTGATGACGGCTGGGGTTCGTCATGGCCCGCCCCTGTTCATTTGTTTACCGCACAGCGGCGGAAACGGGCCAGCAGCGAAGGGGTTAAAAGCAGTGTGATAAAAATTACAAGAGAAAGTACCATTTTAAAATGTAACTATTTATAGTATCATTATGGGGAGGGTAGACTACTCCTGAAGAGCCTTATTTCTGTATGTGGTCTGTGATTTTATTCCAGTGTGCTCTCATATAATCTTTCTCAATTAGCAGAGCATCCTAGTATCTGATCTTGACTGTTTCTGAGGTGTTGACCTGTTTCTAATTTCAATACATAATCTACATTGCGATAATACATTCCTGCATATCAGTTTCAGCTTTGATGATTATCCAGACTCTTTAGTTATGAAGCACATTTCATTTTTAAATAGGTTTCTATTGTACCACCATCTTTGCAAGTGCCTCTCAATATAAATAATACATAGCTGGGGGCAGTAGGGACTCCACTTTCCGGTTCACCTTGTATTCAGATGTTGTGCCATTAATTACATCAATCATGGGAATATGTTACTCAATTAAGTTCAACAATCAGAATTCCAGTCACAAGTGCTTTCTGGTCCTTCTGGACTGAAGTACTCAACATGGAATTAATGTGGTCATGGCAGATCTTTGTGGTAATTTTGTAAATTATTGGTTAAGGTAATAGGGTGAGTAGATTAGCTCTAGCATCCTTATCCTTTCAGTATAGTCCCTACCGGTCCCCTTTAGTCAGCCACGGCAAAATGGCTTATTTTCTTTTCTTCTCTATTTTCAATCATTTTAGTGCGGCTCTCTTAATTGTTTTCAGCTTTCCTGTCCTTGAAGTAATCTGTTAGCATAAATCTAGCCTTTTTCAGTTGATTATTTATAAAATAATTCTCAAGTCAGATTGCAAGGTTTTTGTTTCTCCTGGTTTTCTGCATCATTGACTTCAATTTATGTTGCCTTCTTTTTAATCTTTGTGCTGCTTGAGTGGTACGTTGGCCCCCGTCTTTACCAGTTTTTTTTTGCATATCCCAGACAGTTTGAGATGTGGGAGCAGTGTCCGTATACTTCTTAAAGAATACATTGAATCCTCTCCCTTGAATGTGTAGACATATTCAAAACCCATTGAACATATGTTTCCTGTTTTATCCCTACATTACGCAATGCTCTAGTATTATTTAAGACAGTTTTAAGGCATGTATAATATAACTTTGAAACCATCCGCTAACCTTTAGCGAGATATTGTCGATTCCAGTGGTTTATATGTACGTTCTTGAATAAAATGTGTGACTCTAGGCATAATTCAGATGTGGTGGTAGTGCAGAGGCAAGCACAAACACTCTATTTGCTTTGTTTATAGTAGGCCAATTGTGAACTGTTGCTTGGCTCAGCAATCCACTTAGCTACGAGCAGCTGTTGGTAAACCAAAGCACTAAACACACACTATTAATGATTGAAAAGTGAATAAAAAATAATTTCCCTCCATCGTATTTCACTTTGACTATGAAATGCTAAATTGGGTGCAACAACTGAAGATACTAATTTCATCACAGAGTTTTCCACTCGGTTTAGGGCACTGCTCTAAATGATGTCTTTCTCATTTTTTATAGTCCTGCATAAAGTCCACTCATATAGGCTAACCATTGCTCTATTACGGTGGTAACCTCTCTGTTTATTAGCGTAAAACTTCACAAACCTCAGAGTTAGCTGATTGATGTGGGTAGTATTCGCCTGGCACCACACAGGTAGAGGGGGTATTTATTTGTGTTAATTAGGGTTGGGCTCTTTAATGCTTGCAGATGAAATCGTGCGTCTTACTCTTTGTCTTCACTTACCCATACCCATATAGCGTAAGCTTCTCTTACTCAATGGTTGCTTGTATGGTAAATATGACTCTCTAACGCGAATATTTCATGGTGAGGAAACCAAGGGCCAGATGTAGGAAGCCAAATAGCGACAGCAAACGCTGAAATTCGCAGAATTTCAGCCTTTTCATCGTAAGTTGGCTCTGAGCAATGTAGGTAAGATTAAATCTACTCTCAAAATAAGGAATCGCAAAAATTGCGATTCCTTATTTTGCGATTGCATTTAAGGAATCGCAAATTGCGATTCCTTAAATGCAATGTAAGTAGCACAAAAGAAAGTGCACTTTAGCCTTAAGGAATTGCTAATTACCAACAACTTTAAGTTGGTGGTAATTCGCGATTTCCTTTAAAAAAACACTTTTTTGCTTTTTTTAAAGTCCCATGTGGCACACATTCTTGCCCTTAGGGCATGTATGTGTGCCACATGTGCACACATGCATATTTCAGGGGTGCAACAGGGTGTCCTTTTGGAACCCTTGCACCCTTAAAATTGCGCACGGAATTTGCGAGTGCCTCTTGCTTACTCACAAATTGCAGGCGCCAATCCTATTAATTCCAATGGGCCTCTTGGTCCATAGGAATGAATGGGATGGTATTCCTTGATTGCGAATCTCAATTTGCGATTCGCAATTAAGGAATATTATGGAATCGCAAATATTTTTTGCGATTCCTACCTACATTCAGTTTAGCAAGTCCTTAATAGCGATTCGGTAAAAATCACTATTAAGGACTCGCTAAATTGAATTTACCTACATCTGGCCCCAAGTCTTCTTTCCTTGTTTTAGTTTGACCATTCTGCCATCTTTCTTCTCTGCACACATCTGTGTTTCTTGCAAAATAGTGTTGCTCCCCAGTGTTCTTATGTTCTAATAAAGCGCTCCTGGTATTCCTACCTCAGTTTATATGCTCAGAGAGGAGACTTAGTGCCTATTTAGTCGTTGTTCATTTTTAACTCTCAACAACTTGCAACAATATCCACTTTCTTAGCTCAGGAAAGACCATTTTACTCCATACTGCTTCCAATTTTCGGATTTGTTTTATTTCACTTTTTTGGGTGTGATTTGCATGCTTGGGGGGTTCATTGTTCTTCTCTTCTCCTGAAATCCTCTGCGCACTCCTGCCTTGGAAAAGGCTACTCATTCACTCCACTTTAGTAACATCTACTTAGATTGAAATTTTAGCCTATCCCTCCAGCCTCATGATTGCAATTCCTTTTGTTACTTACTGCCTTCTGTAAGTGAGAATACATTCATTTTGTCAGTCATCATCTGGCTGCAGTTTTAATCCTGAACATCCAAGCTATCTTTTATTAAAATTATTACTCAGTTGACTGAATATACATTTTTCCATAGCTTTTCTAATAAATTACATATGATCTGAGAACAAAAGAGAATCCCTTCGACTGTAACAATTTGGATTGGTATGGTAGTGGAAAAAATCGATTCTCTTTTCTGGTAGAGGATAAATTGTATCAGTACCCTTTTCAGCCTTTTTGTGGTTACTATATTTTGGCCACGAAATTTCTCACTCTCTTTTCATGGTAAAGTAAAGTTCAGCAGTCTACTCCCATTCTGTCCCTTCTACGACTTAGGAATGGGGCTCTTCCTCTTCTAATTTAGTTGGCGTTTAATACAGAAAATTTTATTCTTTGGTAGAAGACTTTTCTTTTCTAGGTGTGTACATTTGTAAAGTGACTTCTTTTCTGATTATTTTTATCTACACATAATAGAGGCAAATGTGGGCCACTATTTTGCCGGGAACAAGTTAGGGTTTTGTTTTCTTAGACCGGGTATTACAAGGGCATATTTAGGCTGCTGAAGGATGGTGCCTGCGAATAATGAAGCATTAATGAATTTACTGATAAAAACTAAAAACAATCGGGTCCAGTACAAGAACTGACTGAAAATATACAATGGTGCTCACATGGTATCTACTGGGGGTGGGCGGAATTTGCGTAGTCGCGCTACGCAAAGCTCTGCAAAACGGGAAGAAATCTTCACGAGCATGCAGAATTCAGCGAACACGGTGAATTCCTTGTTCCGCCCGATTGCAATGCTTTTTTCCTGTTCGCGAACGCTGTTCGTGCTCGGGAGAAATATCTTGCGAACAAGAATTTTTGGCAATTCCACGTTCTCGGCGGAAGGCAAAATTACCCAAATTCCGTAAGTGGAACGGAATTTACCGCCCAGGCCTAGTATCTACTACCATAGGGTGTGCATAGAACATGAACCAAAGGGTTTATGATTATCCGAATTATAATAATGATTCCATAGTACTCGCCACAAAGTCCAGTGAACAAAAGTCCGCCAGTTGAATAGTGTTGAAAGAGTAATTTTAATTTCAAATATGGTCCACAATTCAGTATATAACTCCACAAGTAGCTTTATTATGAACTTTATGCATCAAAACGCAGCTAGCGAATGTTTCGGTACAACAGCAACTTTTTCAAGGCTGCAACAGTATCCGGAAAATATTGATAAATATACAACCATGTCATAGCCCAGTCAGAAAATAAGTATTCCCAAAGTTGTCAGGCAAAAGAGGAGAGAAACAGGAAAAAAAGTTCCAACACCTGGTGTTTGTGACTGAAAAGTATCCGTGAAGATAATGTCAAAATGACCATGATAGCAATGTGTTGATGGAAAATATGTGGTATGAAAGTGTATATCTGTTTGTAGACACCATATAGAACCTCAGGTGAGTAAGGGCGTGTAGTACCACCTTAATCCAACATCCCAGATGAATTGTGTCAAAAGCCAAATATTAACTAAGCTGCAGAACTAGCCTTGTGAAGACAATATCATATTTATATATGAATAAAAAATGTAATACCCAAGAGGTAAGTCTCAAAGTCCAAAACCTTTGCATCAATTGTTGAGTATTTTAAGAATACAGTTCAGGAAATAACGTTCCAACCAAGTATGCAAGAAAAAGTGCATCTGGGAAAACGTTGAAAACCAAAATGAAAACATATAAATATCAACAACCAATAAAGCTATAGCAAAGTAATACATCTTCAAAAAGTAAGACTTACATATTCTCAAATATGTTACCTGAAATCACGGCACCATAAATAAGTGATAATACAAAGAAAGGACTTTAAAGGACTGAGCCCGTGTGGGTAGAGCTTGCGTTCTAAGAGTTCAATCAAATGTATGCGCAGGTTGCCATGATAAGCTTCCAGCTATCGTATGAAAGTACAAGTAAAGTAAAGATTATGGATAGAAACAATGTGTTCGAGGCATGTGGGCTGCTGAATTCATATCTGTGCATAGATCGCCGCCTAGTGTTGGGTCCGGATGATTGCACATTGTTGTCCTGGAAGAGTCTTCGAAGTATCACGAGATAGGTGGCTCCTCCCCTGGACTACAGTGCGCATGGGCATCCTCTCCATCTTCAGATTGTTTTTTTCCGCCATTGGGTTCGGATGTACTTTCTTGACTCCAGTTCGGAATCAGTATAATACTCTTTGCGCAAGGCCAAAAGGCCTTCGGGGCGTCGGTATTGTCTCGTTCGGTGCCTATACTTCATCCAGTTCTTCGAACAGGACGTCGAAGGCCGTTTGCCTTCTCGACACCAAAGGCCCCAACTACGACGACGATGGAACGGAACCTGTTCAAGAGATGCCCCATCTGCAACTCTAAATACCCTCACATTGATGTGCACCCCGTGTGCAATAAATGTTTATCCCCGGACCACGATGAGGCCAGCTGTATGGCCTGTTCCTAGTTCCAGTCGAAGAAGACGCATCGAGTTCGACGCGCAGCAAGACAGTCAGCGCAGAAAGCGGCGCCCGACCCAGAGAACATCTTCGAGGCCGATGACGATGAAGGCGTCGATGAAGAAGATCCTAACCTGCGGTCGGACCCAGCGTCGGAGCACGACTCTACCTTCGATGTGGACGAAGAAGAAGACTACGTCCATGAAGAAGATGTCGTCGAGGTAGGAGACGACGCAGAGGCCATCGGAGCCGTCGATGACGACTCGAGCGATGAGCAAGGCCCACCCGCAGTCGCGGGGCCTAATATTGACACTGTGCTCTCTAAGGCTCAGGTCGAGGCATCGCCAGAAGGCCTTAGCCGAGATCTTACTCCACATTCTATAGCCCCGCGTCAAGGCCCGGCTAAGAATACTTCAAAGGAGCCATCGGTCGATCCATCAAAATCAAAACCGAAACCAACAGAGCCAAAACCAAATCCGAAACTGTTGAAGACAGTCATCGGATCAACGCCCTCGGACTCCTCGGCTCCAGTCAAGTCTAAGAGTGTCGTCGACCCTTCGGGGTCAAAAGGGGGCGCCGGCCCGAAGAGCGGGGCGCCAAAGCCAGTTTCGACGGTCAAGCACGTCACTCTGACGCCGTCGACGTCTAAGCATGGCGACACGACCAAAGGCCTGCAAGCCAAAAAGACTGTCGAACCGACAATTGCAGCCTCTAAGCCGCTATTAAGCAAAGCTCTCGAGTCGAAGACCAAACCCGACCCGAAAGAGCATATTGCGTCGAAGCCCAAGGCCGTACCTGCTCTGCACCATGAGCTCGAGTCGACGCACGGCCGCAAGCATGCTGGTGATCCACCGAAGCAACTCGGATCGAAGACTACGTCGATCTCTAAGAAAGTCGGTCCGTCTCTGGGGCCTCCTCCACCAATTAAATACGGACTGCCACCGACCGCTCGACCCAAAAC
This sequence comes from Lissotriton vulgaris, assembly GCF_964263255.1. Classification (NCBI taxonomy): domain Eukaryota; kingdom Metazoa; phylum Chordata; class Amphibia; order Caudata; family Salamandridae; genus Lissotriton; species Lissotriton vulgaris. The sequence goes on along the minus strand of NC_141689.1, from coordinate 1,842,211,401 downwards.
GGTCGAACCACAAAGGAGCGCCGACACCTCCAAGAAGGTATCTGGACCTTCCAAGTCTCAGTCCATTACAGAGGGGGTAATGTTCCAAGCACCCTCGTATGACAATCAGTCAAAGCTCTTTATCGACTCAGAATCTGGCAGACTCACCGTTCACAAACGGAAAATCGCTCCAGAACATCCCTTAGAGTCATACAAAATCCCTCTCAAGAGGAAAAAGGATTCGGCCACCTCGCCAATTCTTTTTGAACATGTTGAGTCCTATACACAGCACGTTGCCGATTCTCCCACACGCAGCGATGAGGATGTGGGAGATGATTACAGTCATATGGGATTTATTTATCATGCTGACGCTCATCAAGGAGAAGCTCAACACTGGGCTGACACTGTTGACCCTGATGATCCACACGCTGCGCCCGACACTCAGTCTTATAATGTCAAAACCTCGCCTACTGAAGACACAGTGGCGTTTAACGCCTTAATAGAAAGGGCGGCCATTAACCATGATGTTGAAATGCACGCTGAGCCAGTGGAGGAGGACTTCCTATTCGATACTTTCTCCACCTCGGAAAGATCAGCAAAGACATTGCCTATGCTAAAAGGTTCCTCAAACATGCTACTGACATTTTCAAGGAGACCACAAGGGCAAGGGTTGGAAACCCAAGGATTGAAAGAAAATATAGCCCTGCGCCAGTGGACCCTACCTACATCAAGGGCCAGCTCCCATTGGACTCCATAGTAGTGGCTAATGCTCGCAAAAGAGCGAACTCGCAAACTAGTGGTGATGCTCCTCCTCCGGACAAGGAATCAAAAATCTTGGAGGCTTCGGGCAAACGGGTGGAAGTTCAGGCAGCTAATATTTGGAGGATCTCAAATACACAGGCCCTATTAGCCAGATATGATAGGGCTCACTACGACACATTAGAACAGCTGATGCAACACCTGCCTGATGCTTACAAAGAGGGAGCAGAAATGCTCATACAGGAAGGAAAGTTAATTTCAAATGCATCCATCAAGTGTGCACTCAATGCAGCAGACACGGCAGCTAGAGCCATTAACACTAGTGTAATGCTGAGACGTCATGCCTGGCTCCGCATCTCTGGTTTTAAACCGGAGATCCAAACAACTTTTCTCAATCAGCCAGTTAACCCTGGCTTTCATTTTGGTCCTGTTGTAGACACAACCCTTGAAAAGATTAAGAAAGACACTGAGACGGCAAAATCCATGGGGGCTCTGCAGTCACAGCAGTTTAGGGGCAGTTCCTTTCGTCGCTCCGGTAACAGAGGAGCCTCTAGAGGTCAAGCTTTACAGCAAGCCCAATACAACAAGGGGAGCATGCAAACCACCTATAACAAGAATAACAAGGGTGGATATCGTGGGAACAGCACCAAAGGCAGAGGACGTGGAAATAACAATGCCAGATCCTCCGCCCCCAACAAACAGTGACGCCTTGTCACTGCCCCCAGACCATTTAACACCGGTCGGGGGAAGACTCCAGCAGTTCCTGCCAGTCTGGAAAGGCATTACCACAGACAGGTGGGTGAGACAACGTATCCAATACGGCTATTGTCTGGAGCTAACCTCCACTCCCCCCAACATACCCCCAGGGCACCGTTCTATGTCCGCAGAGCACATGCACTTATCGCAGCAAGAAGTACTCTCCGGCCTGCAAAAAGGGGTAATAGAACTCATGCCTTTAGAAGAGCAAGGTACAGGGGTGTACTCTCTGTACTTCTTAATCCCAAAAAAGGACGGTTCCCTGTGGCCCATTCTAGACCTCAGACCTCAGACCCCTGAACCAGTACATTCTGTCAGAACATTTTCATATGTTAACCTTACAGCAGGTCCTTCCATTGCTCAGTCAGGGAGACTTCCTAGCAACCCTAGACCTGAAAGATGCATATTTCCACATTCCCATTCACCCAAGTCACAGGAAATATCTCAGGTTCACCATCAACTATCAGCACTACCAATTCAAGGTCCTGCCTTTCGGGGTCACCACTGCCCCCAGGGTGTTCACCAAGTGCTTAGCAACTGTGGCTGCACACCTTCGGAGACAGCACATCCATGTCTATCCCTACCTGGACGACTGGCTTGTCCAAGCAAAGTCATCCCAGCAGTGTGCCAGCCACATGTCACACACAATTCACCTCCTACACTGTCTAGGATTTTCGCTGAATTACCCAAAGTCGCACCTTCAGCCCGCTCATGTACAACAATACCTAGGTGCAACAATAAACACTCTGACAGCGGCAGCGCAGCCCAACTCTGCCAGAGTCAACAGCATGCAGCTGCTAATTCAGAAATTCAGGCCCCAACACTCGCTCCCTGCGCAGGTATTCATGCAGCTGATCGGTATCATGGCCTCCTGCATCTTTATAGTCCTGCACGCGAGGCTACGCATGCGTCCGCTCCAAGAGTGCTTAGCATGACAGTGGAACCAGGCTCATGGGCATCTGAAGGACCTAGTGTTGGTGACCGGTCGTGCATACAACTCTCTGCATTGGTGGAACACACAAAACCTTTGCAGGGGACGACCGTTCCAAGAGCCTGTTTCACAAATAGTGCTGACGATGGACGCATCTCTCCATGGCTGGGGAGCAAATGTCCTCCATTATACCGTGCAAGGACTATGGACGACGCAGCAGCAAAAGATGCATATCAATCTGTTGGAGCTGATGGCAATCTTCATGGCGATGAAGGCATTCAAATTGCACCTGTGCAACAAAGTCGTGTTGATCCGTATGGACAACATGACTGCCATGTATTACATCCAGAAGTAGGGAGGCACACACTCTCCGCAACTATCTCATCTAGCCCAGAGCATGTGGAAGTGAGCTATTCAGAGGAACATCTTCCTCATGGCAGAACATCTCCCAGGCAAGGACAACCAGATGGCGGACCTGCTCAGCAGGCACAGCCATCAGATGCACGAGTGGGAGATACACCCCTCGGTGCTCCAACCATATTTCTAGCAGTGGGGTCATCCAGAGATAGACCTATTTGCCACAAAAGAAAACGCAAAACGCCAAACCTTCACCGCCTGATTCCCACACCCGCAGTCTCAGGACAATGCCATATGGATGAACTGGTCAGGCAGATTTGCGTATGCTTTTCCTCCAGCACCGCTCATACCGCTAGTGGCACGCAAACTGCGGCAGCACTCCATGACGCTCATCCTGGTTGCTCCAACGTGGGTAAGGCAGGCCTGGTACACCACGTTCCTGGAACTTTCAGTGGTGCCTCACCAACGGCTGCGCCTCACGCCCAGTCTCCTCACTCAGAGCCGTGGAGACATTCAGCACCCAGATCCGCAACAGTTGAGCCTTGCGATATGACTCCTGAGGTCATAGAGGTTAACTACCTCAACTTGCCCCCTGACTATATGAACATCATCAAAGAGGCAAGGCGGCCTACAACTAGGGCGTGCTATGCAGCCAAATGGAAGCAATTTGTCATCTACTGTTCCAATAATGACATTAATCCGCTGGATGCGTCCACGCAAAACATCATATGTTATTTGTTGAATCTATATCGATGCAATCTGGCGTATAGTTCCATCAGGATACATTTGGCCGCCATAGCAGCTTATCTTCAAAGCAGGCAGCATCTTTCCCTTTTCAGAGTGCCTGCCATTATGGCCTTTTTGGAAGGACTCAAAAGAGTGATCCCTCCCAGACACCCTCCTTCACCTGTCTGGAATCTAAACATAGTTCTCACCAGGCTCATGGGGCCACCCGTTGAACCTCTTCATTCTTGTGAGATCCAGTTTCTTACATGGAAAGTGGCTTTTCTGATAGCCATCACATTGCTGAGAAGAGTTAGTGAGCTTCAAGCCCTAACAATTCAAGAGCCTTTCCTACAAATTCATGCTAATAGGGTAGTGCTACGTACCAACCCTAAATTCATGCCTAAAGTGGTGTCGCAGTTCCACATTAATCAAACCATAGAACTGCCAGTTTTCTTTCCAAACCCTGATTCTGTGGCAGACCGAGCACTGCACACCTTAGATGTTAAAAGAGCTCTCCTGCATTACATCAACAGGACAAAAGACTTTAGAAAGACTAAACAACTGTTAGTTGCCTTCTCTCCACAACACAAAGGCAACCCCATTTCCAAATCAGGTATAGCCAGATGGATTGTTAAGTGCATATAAATCTGTTATCATAAGGCTAAGCGCACCTTAATAGTTCCCCCAAGAGCGCATTCCACACGCAAGCTAGGGGCATCCATGGCTTTCCTAGGTAACATTCCTCTAGAAGACATATGTAGAGCAGCCACATGGTCCACCATACATACATTTACCAAACACTACTGCGTAGATGTACACTCCAAACAGCAAGCCGCTGTAGGACAGGCTGTTCTCAGAACTCTTTTTCGGACTGCTGCAGCTGGCATGGTCAACCGCCGCTAAGGAGGTAACTGCTATTTATTCTATGCACAGATATGAATTCAGCAGCCCACATGCTTTGAACGGAATATGCTACTTACCAGTATGCATCTGTTCTTGGCATGTAGGGCTGCTGACATTCATATCGCCCGCCCTCCTCCCCGGTGCCTGTCGCAGCTGTAGCACTCAGAATCATTCTCAGGCATGGTCATCACTTACTGTATTACACTCCATCTCTGCCACAATGGCGAAAAACAATCTGAAGATGGAGAGGATGCCCATGCGCACTGTAGTCCAGGGGAGGAGCCACCTATCTCGTGATACTTTGAAGACTCTTCCAGGACAACAATGTGCAATCATCCGGACCCAACACTAGGCGGCGATCTATGCACAGATATGAATGTCAGCAGCCCTACATGCCAAGAACAGATGCATACTGGTAAGTAGCATATTCCTTTCATTCAACATTAAGGGGCTGATTTCGACAACAGCATTCTGCCCTATTACGAGACTGGCAATCAGACTGCCAAAGTATCCTGAATCCCCAGCAGTGGCACAGGGGTCTGAGGCCTTCAATATGCTTGCCGGTGCCGCTGCGGCACAGCCAAGCATATTACGAGTTTCCTCCCTGCCACAGTTTTAATGGCGGTGCGCCTGCCATGGAAAGTGTGGCAGTGAGGAAACAAAGCGGACCCTAAATTGTCCCTGTTGCCTCAGGGTCAGGGGATGTATGCAGGGGGCACATGGTGTGCCCCCCCTGTATGCATGCACCCCCAGTCCCTGCCCAGGATGGACTTAGCAGTCCATGCCATGTAGGAACGAGCTGTGGCAGTCCCACGGCGCTGCCTTTGTAAGCCTCACATACAAGCCTTAGAAAGGCACTACCGCGGGCCACCTGCCGAAGGACTGCCCGCCGATTTTAACTCATGATACGGCTGGCGGTTTGCTGGCGACTTTGGTGGTCTTGGAGCAGGGCACTGGCATGGCGGCCCCCTCCAAGACCGCCAAAGTCGTTATCAGGCCCGAAGTCTTTTGCACTTAAGAAACAAATATTGAAACTGCTAAACTGTCTGTTCAGTGTAAGTCTCAAAGTAAATCCAAACTGAAATGGTGCACGAACGCTAAAAAGCGTGTTCTAAGGAAATCAACGATACACACAAAGATAAGTGTTTCATGAAAATACCCTCGTCTTGGAAGGTGCAACAAATGTATGGATATGATGTAGCTCAAATATGTAGATTTCCATGCACCACAGACAATAATGCAGGATTAACTACACCAGACTAAATTACCAAAAAAACGATGTCGATAGCCATTGTGCAATACTCGTGTTTGTATTGTGGTTTCATACTAAAATATACATTCGACTCGAATAATGGTTTCTATAAAGTTATCTAGTTAAGAAAACCCCAAAGCAAAAAACAATTCCATATACAAAGTGGAAATACACTAATGTGCATACTTGTCAAGTCAGAACAAAAAACGTTTGTTACCCTACATTTTTTAGATGCTTCGCTCTCTCGCCATGTAGAGAAAATAACAGTGTATGGGCCTGGGTGATTATGATCACCTCATAGAAGAAAAAAGGTATGCAGTGTAAAAAAGAGATTTGCCTAGTGACTTGATGGAATCGAAAGTGATAAAGACACCTTTAAAGGGACCAAATAAAAGGTTTAATGTAAACAATGCAATTTAAAACTGCACATGACTGATTCAAATACATTTAATATGTAAATAAATCAGTTTAACAACAAAGGTACATAATTAAATCTGTTAGGAAGACCTAAAGTTCCTGTCAGTGTTAAGACCCACATCCATGGCTCTCAGTCTAATAATCCATTTCGTTTCTAGCCTACTGAGTGCAGAGGTTCTGTTGCTGCCCCTTGAGTTACATTGCAGTGCCGCAATACCATGGAATCGCAAATTCATACTTTCAGCTTAGGCATGCGCAGTCTTGTAAGGTACTGCCAGGGGTTAATTCAAATTCTCATTTCTTATAGCTCTAATGCTTTCCACCATACTGTATTTTAAAGGTCTAATTGTACTCCCTATGTAAATCCAATGACACTCACATATAATGCAATTTACTACAAATGTTGTATTGCAATTAAAAAAATTTAATATTTATTGAGTTTTTCAGTGCACTCGTATTTATTAATTTGTACAAAATTCTGTTCCTAATTCCTTTTGTGCTACTCCATCCAAGCACTACGTCTGAAAGTGCTCATATACAAATCAACCAAATGGGGCAGACAAATCTGTTCCTTAGGATGTGTGCACTTTTACACAAAGCCACAATTGTTTCTTCACTTGTTTATCCCAAATTAAATGTTATTCACAACACTCCTTCGTTAATTTCTTTGGAGAATTTTTATTGATCAATCCATTTCATGTTCCAATTTCAAATCATTGAATCATGTTTTTTTTATAATAGGTTAGATCCAAAAAAACAATTTTCAATTACCCAATGCATTTCGGGTCCAATCATGACCCTTCATCAGGAGTCTAAAAAGAAAAATACAGAAGACTTGTGAGCAAATCTCAAATAACAGTATTCAATTTTGTAATCACACATTACTATAATGCAACACAAATCAGTAAGCTGTATTAAGGTGTAATTTAAGAAAATACATTATGGATATGACCATCTATTTAAACCTTTGTTGCCACATGTCTAGTTAAGGTAATTGTGTAAATCACGGTCATGTTGAGTGAGTAACTATCCTTATGTCTTATCGTCAGAGCGCGTACATGAAACTACGACTGGAAATCGTTTCAGAAACCCGATACGAACAAGTGTTTAACACAGTTCTCTTGTGCTGGAAATCAGTTCTAGAAAGGCAATCCTTCCTTAATATGTCTAAGCAGCTTACGTGCAACTTAAAAAAATCCTTTACATACACACTTACACGATTACAATGCGACGAGGCTTCAATCCAAATCTTGAAATGACCGGCTGCTAACAGTGCGATCACGTGACGTTTAGTTACCTTTAGCGGGGATCCTTAAAAACGTAAACTAGATAGGTAGTTCTGCCAGGTGATATGTTATGCAAACACTACTTAGTTTGAAACATTTATTGTTCGCTCTTAGATTACAATTACCCAATTTGGATATGAGAGCGATTTAAAGCCAAAAGCAGTGATTTCGGTGAAAGTTATACATCACGCTACGAATCGATCAAGGTCGGCGGCCATGTTTGTAAAGTCTGAATGAACTATCATGAAACTCTATCGCAGCCATGTTGATACAGTAGCAACTTTCTTTGAGAAACTCGATCATTGCAGGTGTCATTCCGATCATACTAAAGGGGATAATATAAACTGCACTATTGCATTTCAAGAAACTCGATTCACGATTGTATATAAAAGCAGTGTGTTGTCACGACCAAGGTAATGCGTAAAAAAGCTGTAACACCTAAATCTGAATTGTGTAATCTGATACTCATTTGAGCTTGACTTATTAATAGTGGACACATAATGTAAATTCAACATAACACATTAAATACGTTGCAAAGGAACAATCGAGCATAGTCCAAACAAATTCATAGAAAGCAGGATAATTCAATCCTTTCATTCATACCATGTGGGTGCATGCAATCCAATTTTCTTATCCAATAATATTCAGTTCTTAAACGTTGCTTATGTGGGTCTATATCACCTTTTGTTTCAATGACTTCCAGAATCGTAAATCTCACTTGGGCTATGTTGTGTCCTGCTTCTATCCAGTGTGAAGCCACTGTAGATTTTAAATTCTTTAATCGTATAATGCTTTTGTGTTCTGTCAGCCTTACTTTGACCTTCCTCTCTGTTTGACCCACATAAATGTTTCCACAAGGGCATTTAATCGCATATCTAACGTTCTTAGTGTTGAATGTGCTTGAATGCAATAAAGGTATTTCATTACCCGTCTTGGGGTGCGTAAATATGTTACCTGTAATGACGTTATTACAGTGTGTACAGTTTTCACACCTTTGCATCCCCTTGTGTGCCTGCTATGTATTCTTTTTTCTTTGGCTTGTTAACAATTCTATTAGGTTCTTAGATCTGCTGAAGGCGAAGGTGATTTTCTCAGCAAAAAGTGGTTTTAAATCCGGTTCTTGAGTGATCAGTGGCCAATGCTTTCTCATGATTTTGGTGATTTTTTCCGCTTGTGTGAAATATTTCAATACACACACTGTGGGATTCTTTTCAGCTTTAGTTTTACTTTTCAGTAAGGATTCTCTGCTTAAGTTAGCCACTTTTGTTTCGGATTCTTCTAAAATGTTCAGTGGGTAACCTTTTTGAATATTTCATGATCTGTCCATCAATTGTGGTGGATAGTTCCTCTGGATCTGAAGTGATCCGTTTTAAACGAATGAATTGAGACAATGCAGATGTCTTTTTAAGGAGGTTTGATGAAAACTGCTGAAATGTAAACAACTATTGCGATATGTGCTTTTTGTGTAAACATTTGTTTTCATTACATTGTTTTCCATAGTAATCAGAACGTCCAAGAATGCTAATTGATGTTTATCTATCTGATGAGTGAATTTAATGCATTTATGGCATAAGTTAAGTTCGGTGATGTTGTCTAGTAACTTTTGTTTCTCTCCACTCCATAGTATAAATATGTAATCAATGTACCGTTTGAAAAGTGTCAAATCTTGCTGCCAGTTGGGGTTCTCTAGGATATAATCAGATTCAAATTCAGCCATAAAGATATTAGCGTAGGACGGCGCCCCCGCAAAACCCATTGACGTACTTTTACATTGTTCAAAATACTCATTTTACATTGAAAATAACTATGAAAAAGTACAAAATGTAAATGGTCTAGCAAAAACACTTTGTTACAGTCTTCCACTTCATTCAATAGTAGGCACCATTCCATGGCTTCCAACCCTTCATTATGCGGGATCAAAGTGTAGAACGCTGCAACGTCAATTGAACATAACCAGATCTCTTCATTTTCCATTATGTTCACCAATTTCAGCATGTTTAAAAATGCAGTGGTGTCCTTTATGTATGTCTGCCATCTTTGTACTAAAGGCTGTAAACACCAGTCTAAGTATTGACCTAAGGGTTCTGATATTGAACCGCAAGCTGAAACTACTGGTCTGAATGGAGGGGTGTCAGCATTTTTATGCATGGATATGACCATCTATTTAAACCTTTGTTGCCACATGTCTAGTTAAGGTAATTGTGTAAATCACGGTCATGTTGAGTGAGTAACTATCCTTATGTCTTATCGTCAGAGCGCGTACATGAAACTACGACTGGAAATCGTTTCAGAAACCCGATACGAACAAGTGTTTAACACAGTTCTCTTGTGCTGGAAATCAGTTCTAGAAAGGCAATCCTTCCTTAATATGTCTAAGCAGCTTACGTGCAACTTAAAAAAATCCTTTACATACACACTTATACGATTACAATGCGACGAGGCTTCAATCCAAATCTTGAAATGACCGGCTGCTAACAGTGCGATCATGTGACGTTTAGTTACCTTTAGCGGGGATCCTTAAAAACGTAAACTAGATAGGTAGTTCTGCCAGGTGATATGTTATGCAAACACTACTTAGTTTGAAACATTTATTGTTCGCTCTTAGATTACAATTACCCAATTTGGATATGAGAGCGATTTAAAGCCAAAAGCAGTGATTTCGGTGAAAGTTATACATCACGCTACGAATCGATCAAGGTCGGAGGCCATGTTTGTAAAGTCTGAATGAACTATCATGAAACTCTATCGCAGCCATGTTGATACAGTAGCAACTTTCTTTGAGAAACTCGATCATTGCAGGTGTCATTCCGATCATACTAAAGGGGATAATATAAACTGCACTATTGCATTTCAAGAAACTCGATTCACGATTGTATATAAAAGCAGTGTGTTGTCACGACCAAGGTAATGCGTAAAAAAGCTGTAACACCTAAATCTGAATTGTGTAATCTGATACTCATTTGAGCTTGACTTATTAATAGTGGACACATAATGTAAATTCAACATAACACATTAAATACGTTGCAAAGGAACAATCGAGCATAGTCCAAACAAATTCATAGAAAGCAGGATAATTCAATCCTTTCATTCATACCATGTGGGTGCATGCAATCCAATTTTCTTATCCAATTATATTCAGTTCTTAAACGTTGCTTATGTGGGTCTATATCACCTTTTGTTTGAATGACTTCCAGAATCGTAAATCTCACTTGGGCTATGTTGTGTCCTGCTTCTATCCAGTGTGAAGCCACTGTAGATTTTAAATTCTTTAATCGTATAATGCTTTTGTGTTCTGTCAGCCTTACTTTGACCTTCCTCTCTGTTTGACCCACATAAATGTTTCCACAAGGGCATTTAATCGCATATATAACGTTCTTAGTGTTGAATGTGCTTGAATGCAATAAAGGTATTTCATTACCCGTCTTGGGGTGCGTAAATATGTTACCTGTAATGATGTTATTACAGTGTGTACAGTTTTCACACCTTTGCATCCCCTTGTGTGCCTGCTATGTATTCTTTTTTCTTTGGCTTGTTAACAATTCTTTTAGGTTCTTAGATCTGCTGAAGGCGAAGGTGATTTTCTCAGCAAAAAGTGGTTTTAAATCCGGTTCTTGAGTGATCAGTGGCCAATGCTTTCTCATGATTTTGGTGATTTTTTCCGCTTGTGTGGAATATTTCAATACACACACTGTGGGATTCTTTTCAGCTTTAGTTTTACTTTTCAGTAAGGATTCTCTGCTTAAGTTAGCCACTTTTGTTTCGGATTCTTCTAAAATGTTCAGTGGGTAACCTTTTTGAATATTTCATGATCTGTCCATCAATTGTGGTGGATAGTTCCTCTGGATCTGAAGTGATCCGTTTTAAACGAATGAATTGAGACAAAGCAGATGTCTTTTTAAGGAGGTTTGATGAAAACTGCTGAAATGTAAACAACTATTGCGATATGTGCTTTTTGTGTAAACATTTGTTTTCATTACATTGTTTTCCATAGTAATCAGAACGTCCAAGAATGCTAATTGATGTTTATCTATCTGATGAGTGAATTTAATGCATTTATGGCATAAGTTAAGTTCGGTGATGTTGTCTAGTAACTTTTGTTTCTCTCCACTCCATAGTATAAATATGTAATCAATGTACCTTTTGAAAAGTGTCAAATCTTGCTGCCAGTTGGGGTTCTCTAGGATATAATCAGATTCAAATTTAGCCATAAAGATATTAGCGTAGGACGGCGCCCCCGCAAAACCCATTGACGTACTGTTACATTGTTCAAAATACTAATTTTACATTGAAAATAACTATGAAAAAGTACAAAATGTAAATGGTCTAGCAAAAACACTTTGTTACAGTCTTCCACTTCATTCAATAGTAGGCACCATTCCATGGCTTCCAACCCTTCATTATGCGGGATCAAAGTGTAGAACGCTGCAACGTCAATTGAACATAACCAGATCTCTTCATTTTCCATTCTGTTCACCAATTTCAGCATGTTTAAAAATGCAGTGGTGTCCTTTATGTATGTCTGCCATCTTTGTACTAAAGGCTGTAAACACCAGTCTAAATATTGACCTAAGGGTTCTGATATCGAACCGCAAGCTGAAACTACTGGTCTAAATGGAGGGGTGTCAGCATTTTTATGCATCTTTGGTAGCTTATAGAATTGTGGTCTGCCTGGATACTTTGTTTAAAAATGTGTAGGTTTTTTCAGTGATCCATTCCATTCGTAATGGATGGTCAAGAATAGTTTTCAGCATTGACTGAAATGCATTTGTAGGATCTTGTTCTAATTTCCTATAGATATTTTCATCTTGCAAGTGGGTCCAGACGCTCTTTTCATAAAACTCAGTGTTCATAACCACATGGGCTCCCCCTTTCTAAGAATGAATGGAGTACGCTAAAAAGCTTGACAGATAAACCGGATCAAAATTTTCAAAAGGCAGACAAAGGGGGAGCCCTTGTGGGTTTGATCACTGAGTGTTTTTGAAGGAGTGTTTTGAATAATATTTATTTTGGGATAAACAAGTGAAGAAACAATTGTGGTTTCGTGTAAAAGTGTACACATCCTAAGGAACAGATTTGTCTGCCCCATTTAGTTAATTAATAACATGTCCCATATTTTATATCTTATTCATGTTACATTGGAAACAAGTAATTTTTTCTTCAGCAAAACTGCAGACAGTGCAATGCTGACTTTTGAAGAAGCCCTTGGGGCGCTCAGGTAACCATGCATGACTGTTGATATTAGACTGTGAGTTCAAAAAACTATGATACAGTATGTTACCTAGTGTTTGGCCCCTACTGTGTATTGCCAGAGGTTTTTCAGATGCAATACTTGCAAGGGTTTTATCTAATTTAAGTAGATGTCAGTGTTTCCACATTTACTCGCCTTCCCAAAAGTACTCCCCATCACCGTGAGGAGCCCATTCACCATGGAAGGGTTCTTCGGTTAATGAGGTGTATCCAATGATGAAGCATGACACCCAGAGGTTTTGTGAGGCACACTATCAATTTTATGAAATTCTGTGTGTGTTGCACACATCTGAAGATGTAGCAATATGGACTGTGCATTGAAAGGACATTTCCATTAACTGAGCATGTTTATTTGTGGTCACTTTTTTGCTTTTTCTTTGTTTTTCAGGTGGGGAGTACGCAATCAAGTGACTGCCTATTTTCCTCTCATTCCTTAGTCCCTTTCCCCTAATAGGATCATAAGGCCTGCTAGTTTGTGATATATTCAGATATTACCTATGTTGCGATCAGGAAGGTGGTCAAGTGCATGATCCGAGTGGTTTGGTTGGTCCGTTTTTTTGTGAAAGTCGAGGTTCTCTATGATTTTTTGGACTTATTGGATTGATATTTTCGAGAAGAAGATGATGTGCTGTGCAAGATCAATATTGACACCTGTTTAGAACGAGTGGCATTCCTTTTTCAAATGGCTTCCATTAGCAGACTGAATTTGTCACAGGACAAGGTGAAGTCTTGACCCACATCAAGGGTCAAATGTAATTATGACCATGTCTCAGTTTTCCATAGATTTCTTCTTTTTTGTGATAAGATACTGTATCTGATATATTGCATATTGGAAGCCACACCTCCTTCTGTGTGGACCCTTCCATTTCAAAGGGACATTCAGCTAAATAAAGCCAGAGTTTAAAATTGGGATACTACTAATGTATGTAGTGAAAGCCGACGATTTTGACATGCAGCACATTGGCTTACAGTTTGAGGGCTGTGCTGTCACATGCAGTGCTTGGGATGATACAGAACCTGCTTCCATTTGCATCATGATCCTCAATACAGGCGTTGAACATTTGTGTGATACTAAATAGGTGCTGCCAGTAATTTTGGCATAACAAATGCTAATCCTATACATGTACTACAGAAATGTAGCCTTGCAACAGAGTTCAAAGTCCCTCTCACCTGGTGCTAACAGTAAAATAAGGCATGTTTACAATAAAGGCCTAGTTTAAATGTTTTATTGCAACTCTGAGGCAAGTTCAAGTAGCAAATATGATACTACCTATGTGATTAGCACTGCACCATGGATGCAATGTTTTGCCTGCCTGTTATGTTATGTTAATATTTCTGGAGTGCCCTGTCGCCAGAAGAACAGTTAGAGCTAAACTGAAGTGGACTTCAAGTGCTAAAGAAGAGGTTAACAAAAGTATAATATATTTTTTTTTTGCAAAGGTCATTTGAAAATGTATTAGGTTAATTATAGCTCTAAAATCTGCCAGAAGGCCGAGGCAATCTCCCCAATTTCACTCCTGAATAAAGAAGCTGACTACGGATAAAGGGCCTTATATTTTTCTATGAAATATTAGCTGATGTTACAGAATACTATGCACAGAAATTTGGACTGAATTTGTTTGTCCTTTGGAAGTCTAATTATGTATGTCTTTCGAGTGTTAGTTGTGATGCATGCAACTCGTGAGTGATTGCTTCAGAGCGAAGAATGTGGGTAGAGACATGGGCGCTGATTCACCAAAATACCAGTCGTAGTGGAAGTGACATCACATACTCTTTGACCTTAATGCCATCACGGGAAGTGACATCATATGACCCTTGATTCAGATTTTTTCCACGAAGGCATGCAACATAACCCTAAAATCACATCGATTGACATTGCTAAAGTTCCATTATAAATAGTATAACAACAGCATTATACAAACAAATGTCTATTTTAGATGGCAGCTACATTATGGTGTTAACTTGATGTTTGAACATTCTGGGGCATGAAAGGTGGGTAAGCCAGACCTGTTCTATGGGGTTTCTCCTCTTGAGAAAATTTGAAAAGAATGGGGTGAATTTGTGCATTTTAAAGTAGAATTTTTCACATAAATTTGATAAAATACCAGTGCTGAAAGGGAACTCATTATATATTCAGTTCTGTTCATGGAATGCCGCGCCAAGAAATGTCACGATTCCCAGAAGCTGACCCCATTTTATTTTAAAATGTAGTATGGGTGCCCACATGTGTCAAAAGATTACCTCCATTCTGCCAGGGCCAGCATTTTTCATGGGTGCCCCTCATGGAAAAAATTACATACAACATGCAAGTGCCAGAATTCTGTAATTTATGTCGTCCATATACATTATGTGGCATTTTTGTTAAAAATTACCTCAGTATGTCGGAGTTATCATTTTGTCGTGGTTGTCACCCTCACATTCTGCTACTGGGGTCCACATGCCAAGAATTTCCTTAAGTATGCCAGTATTGTGCCACAGGTGCCATATATAGCGTGAATTATCTCAAGTATGCAAGTGCTAGTATTTTATCTTTGCTGCCCTTTATGTCAAGATTGGCACCCCCAGTGTGCCAGTAATCTCAATATAAACATACAATGACCCCTGAAATAATTATTCACCTTTAGAGAAGTTGGTTATTTACAGTGAGTGGTACGGCACCCTAAGTATCCAGTTACAAAATCATATGTAGGTATTTACAAGGATATTTAGTATACACAATTTCATTCGTTTTCTGTAATTTTTCAATGATATGTTAATGAGAATGAGTTGTACTCAAAGGGCAGGCAATCATCAATATTTAAGTCATCACATTTTTTATGACACAAAAATAAAAGGTTTTATACATCAGAGAATGAACCTTGAGTCATCTAGGAGCGACATTTTGACTGACCCAATAGACAAACAAAGCAAATATGCAATATGGTGGTGACTGTGGTCAGCATAAGAATCTACGCAACCAGTTCCAGAAGCAGTCCTTTGTAATCAATATTCAGTAGGCTTGAAATTGTATTCCACTTAGTCCATCCAGAAATAGTTGTAGTAGAAAGATGTTGAATGGTGTGCAAGAGGCTCCAATTCCCAAATTTAATTTGAAAACCTAAAGCCATAATACGAAATCTAAACCAGCAAGAAAACACAGAAATATGCCTCATGCGAACGCATACCATAGGCCGCATTCTAAAAACCAAAGCTAAAACAACCGCCATTGTAAATTTGTGAACAAACACCATAATCAAAGAATACAAAAGTTTGAAAACCTTAGAGAAGGGGGGGCTGAACGTAGAAAGGCTTACCCAATAATATAGGCTAATCTCACTGATATTAGTCTGTTTCAAAATGTAAGGAATACCACCTAAAGTGTACGGAAAACACAGAATAAGAATCCTCAAATCACGGTGTCTTATAGAAAACACAACTATAGGGGCTGTACACGCTCTAAATTGCAACCAAATCTAAATATGCTCACTAGATAAGACAAAACAATCCAATACAACATTAAATGTCAGAAAGATACCAATATCAAGCGTAAAACTCCTGTAACAAGCCAAGGTTATCTACTTAAAGGAAAGCAGCAGCAAATATTATCACTGTCAGTTTCCTCAGGAATCAAATGGTAGGTGCACCGCTTTCCCTATATCTTGTTTAGATTGTGCTGTTTATGGTCTGCATATTGAAACAAGCTCTCGTAATGCATCGGTTTCGCCTTTGTCATGAATAAAGAGCTGTTTTTATCAATAATCGTCCGGGAGAAGGAAAGCACCCCTGACAGATATCACTGGAGTGGAGAGGATTTGGTGCAGTGGCTAGAGCTGCTGACTCGAGCGCTGGGGATCCTGGTTCAAGTCTCGGCGGCTGAGCTGCACAACATCCTGTGATTCAGTGCAAATAACTTAATATCTCCGGGTGATAAATTGTTATAAAAATATGCTGCAAGAGTAAAAGGCAAAAATGTATTAAAATATAGTTCCACCAAAGCAGATGTTAACAGTAGTTCGGCGACAGCAAACTGATAAGAGAAGCAGATGAGGAACAAGCATTGGTAAATGCCGGAAAATATGTTACAGCCAATAGAAATGGAGAAAAGGTAAGTGACACGTAGAGGAACTAATTAGAAGCCAGGAAAGCGAGAAGACAGTATGATATTCAAAACAATAGATTTCACAAGCACAGCACAAGCATTGTGCAGGTGAAACCTAAAAAATGTGCATGCCCCTCCGGGACAGACGGTTCGCCAAATTGGGACGTTGCATATGTCCTAAGAATAATATAGTTCCAAAATGAAACAACAAGTAAATTCTAAGACGCTATCAACATAGAAACTTCCAAATTCTACACATTAAGGGTGCCTCCACTGTGTCAAGACAACATGTCCTACTTCGGTTCGGTTTCCATATTGGAAAGACCTGCATGCCCTATGGATACAGAGGGCCTTCCATCTTACAATGTTATCCAAGGCGTTCACATGTCATGGATCAAAATCACAAAAGCATCTAAGAATTTATAGGCAATAATTTGTTATTACAAACTATTCAAACATTTAACTTCCACCAATAAACAGGGCCTCGACAATCTAGGAATGTAAACAGGGAATTGTGAAACACGGAATATCAGCCGTACTGGATTGGTCAGGGATAACCTATTATGTATGACAGTGTGCGTCCTTTACTCAAGTCATATGGAACCCTGAATGAACAAGAAAAATGGCACAATCAGGGGAGCAGAGGCAAGAAAAATGGCACAATCAGGGGAGCAGAGGCAAGAAAAACTAGTGCAATCGGGGTCAGAAGGCATGAAAAAAAGTGCAATCAGGTGGCAGAAGGCAAGAAAAACGAGTAATCAGGGGGCAGAAGGCAAGAAAAACGAGTGGGAGGACGGAGAGTCAAAACAGTGGAACTGCAAAAGGTGCTTTCTGCGTGGGCTTCCACTCTGGTGGTGCGTGCGTGGGTGTGTGTGTGCGTGTGTGTGTGTGTGTGTGTGTGTGTGTGCGTGCGCATGGGTGTGTGCGCGTGTGATTGACGTATTGATGTGTAGAGAACCTGTAAGTGTCTGTCACTAAATGAAGAGTGTTTTGCACAATTAGGTGAGCGCAGGAAAGTGCCTTTGTAATTAAGACAGAATGTATGAATGAGAGCCAGGTCTCTCGAGTCTAGCTGATGGCTTAGAACAATGCCTTGTCTGCATTTGTTGGTTTGTTTGCGGTTGGAGAGTGAGGAGTTTGCTTTTTTTTAAGGGCCTCATCAGAACAGGCTGTAATGTGGCGCTCAACCACCTCTTCTTTTAAGACTAGTGGCAGCGTATTATTTCCTCTCCGGAATTCACGTAGACAACAGGCACGGGGCTGCAACACTTTTCTGGCAATTCGCATGGTTAGTGTAGTACTTTTAAAGTGGCTGCGCCCCCATAAACAATTTCGATCCAATTGTGACCGCCCTATAGCTGTTTGCAGCTTCTGTTGTACCTTTAGACCACAAAGGGGGCTCTCTGGCTGCTGCAATTGCTCAGAGGCTGACAAGCAAATAGATAAGGAACAAGATAGATGGCAACCATTGGGAGGGACGGCCCCTGTATTAATTTTCATTTTCTTTCTCAAAGGCAGAATCGAAAATAGTGCTGGGGCCAAAACAACATTGAGCTCTTAAGAATCAGAGAGAAACACTCGTCCGGAGCGACGCCTGGCTTCCCTGCCCAACACACATGTGCAAAATCATACAAGCAAAGGATGACAAAGAGACCCACACAGTCCTCCAACTGCCTCGCCTCCACCCCCAGCAAGGCCCGTGGTAAAAGGGGTAGGTGCGTGAGTCTGGGGGTGTACGCAGTGGCAGTGATGCCCGAGGGGAAGATAACACAAACACTACTTTCTTTGAAATGCGCGAGCTGTAGTAGCGTACAAAGGCACGCGGGCGCACAGACCCTCGCACCGGGGACCTGTGTGATCATTTCAGCTGTGGTAGCTCTCATTTTAGTGCTGGTGGGGGATTTACACGGAAACTAGAGCAATAAGACTCACGGGTCCCGGTCATCCCACAGGAGGCAAAGCAGGAGGGCAGGCCATGGGGGAAGCGGCAGAAGTCAAACCCGGAATGCATCGGTTTGGGAGACCTCATCCCAGGCTCAGGATGGTAGGGAAAAGCCCGGGAGCACCACAGTGCCGGGTAGGTTCACTAAAACTGCACTCACGTGTCCCGGATGTCCCATCGGAGGAGAAGCTGGAGGGTGGGCAGTAAGGGAAGAAACTGCTGTCGTGCTCGGGGGGCCAGGGGATGATCAGGAGGGGTCAGCCTCGTCCCAGCTCTTCACCAGCCTCCCAGGGAGCTTTACGAAGGGTAATCACCGTCTAGACTGGCTCCTTCATCAGCCGAACCATCAGCGATTCACTGGTGTACAGGGGGAGGGAGACAAGCAGCGGAGGAACGATGGGAACTTGGAATAAACGCAAAGCAACGTCTCACCTTCACTGCGGGGGAAAAAAATGGCGGTTGCAAGCTTCCAAAAATTTTCAGATTCGGGGGCGTGTTTGGCGTTCTAAAAAGGGGCGTGGAAAGAACAGCACGAACACGCCCCCGAATCCGAAAGAGACTGAGCTTCTTTCGAGGGACGCCTGTCTCCTCCAATGGCTGGCCTCAGTTTAGGAAGCCAGCCAATGGAGGAAAGACAGAGGAGAGAGGCGGGTTAAACTGCCCTACTGAAGATCATTAAATCTCCGACTTCCGGCTGGCAAGCCAGCCTTCGGTCCTCGACCTAAAAAGGACATGGATAATAACAAACCACCAGCAGAATAAATGAGTCAATGAAGTATTGCAATTATTTCGATAAAATACTGTCTATTCACAAAACTCAAACAGGTTTGCAAACACTGCATATGAATCTAGAATTAATGCTACAGTTAACATGTTAGGCATAACATCTTAAAAAGTCAGCTGTGTTAAAGGGGACAGATAGGGCAAAGTCCACCTCGAAGTATTCCTCCAACTAAAGTCCTATTACTTTGATTAACTGAGACAAGATACAAAGATACTCATACTTGACAGGGGTACTAGGTCGATAATGTAGCCAGTATACGCAATTCAATTTGTTGGTTCACTCCTTGTCTTACTATATCACCTTCCCAAACGCATCTGTTTTCTTTTATGGTGATGGTCCAGGCCACATCATGCATCCTTGTTAACCCCATCTAATACTAATAATCTAATATCATCAGCAGAGTAGTTCATCATACAATAGCCAGAAGCCAAAATATCCTGGAAAAATTGGCATTTAACAAACTCAGACAAACTGTGATTCTAAAAACATTGAATATTGTATTGAGTTCCCATGTAATTTGACATATGGAAATATATTGGGAAAACTACACAGGAAGTACGATGCTGGATCTTACAGCATCAATCCCTAATCAGGTGAAACATTCTAAATGTACCCTTGATTGGACATTATAGAACAATGAACCAACAGCAACCACCTATGGGTTTTGATGCAAATTTCAATGCACAAACATTGCTAGACATGAAGTTGTGCCAGAAATCCTACGACTCCTTGAGGTACTCCGAGGACAAATGTTTTCATTTCTCCTTGTTTTTCCAACTTTGCATGCATGCTGCATTGTACAGCACATATATTAAGTGGGAACAGCCTTAAAACATCGTTTTTGTAGTGGAAGGGACTCTAAGTATAGAACCTGTGCTTCAGAGAGCACACGCACACTTGCACTATGGCACAAGGGTGAGTGTGTTTCTTCACAGCTGTCAAAAGGGCACCATCGCAAGGGGAGAGAAATAAATGACATATCTTAGCAGATATGTCAAATTTTTTCTCTCCTTTTCACGCAAAGCAGAGTAGCAACTTGCGTCGCCTTGTATCAAAGATAATTAAATCTGGGCCTCTATCTCACACATTCCCTGTCACTGACTCACTTGTGCACACACATATACTTACACATGCACGCTCTCGCACTTAAAAATATTCTCACCTACAAGAACACACACAGTATACATTTAAAACAATTTTTACTTACTACATCTGCCATCAAAGGTCCTGTTCCAGCTAAGTGTATTTACACCACACCAATAGTGAATAATACAATATTATTCACCATTAGTATAGTAAAAGATATGCAGAAAGTAAGGAATGTGGAGATGACCCCTGTGTTAATGGCACTGATTTTGCATCCTCTGAGGCTAGGGGGCGCAAAAGCAGAGTTAGGGGTCGCAAAGGACAAGGCAGGGGTCGCAGCTGTGATCCCCGGTACCGCTAAATGATGTCTATGGGTAGAGAGAGAAAAAAGGTACGTGCAAGGGAAGAGAGAATCTGTATGGATGGGCGGCATTATCATTGGTGATGTTAAGTTTAAACAGGTTGGTCATCAGCATTTCCTGAAGGTGTAAAGATCTTTACGGTTTTGCTGTTTGCAGGAGTAGTGTACCATAACTTGGGCCAGAGGCCAGAGATTTTCTTTTCAGCAGTCTTGACCTTTTTTTGGCCATGGGAGTGGCAAATAGATTGCTCGGCTGCATCTAAGTACCTGTTTGGCTGCCACCTTCGAAAGCAAGAATAGACCCCCTTGTGAGTGGAGCATTTTCAGGTTTATGTGAGCTCTCATCAGGAGTCAGTGGATGCGTTTCAAAGCCATTTGGTGTTCTTTGGGTTTCAGTTTGAAAATGAGCATGGCTCCTACTTAAGTCTTAAAGAACCAATGTAAGTGACGCTTTGTGATATTAAAGAAAAGGGGTGATATTCTGAGTGAGGTAGAGGTAACAATCACCCCCTCGGACACCTGGCTGATTTAGGTACTGAAGGCGACTTTATGGTTGATGACCTTTATTGTAAGATTAACAGTAGTATTGTCATGTGTGCTTGCCTAGGATATTGTGAATGCCCTTGCTGACCTGGAGCCATTTTTCCACCAGGAAGACTGGTAGGCCCAAATATATGGCTTGTGTTAATCTATCCTGGATTGAACAAGGGAGATTTTTGACTGAAATTGTGTCGTTTAGTTTAGGTACTGAAACAATGTCTTCAGCACGATGAGATAGAAGTGAATTTTCACAGCAGAGCTGTTAAAGATTGGCAACTAATACTTTCAAATTCATTACTAATTAAGGGAAGCACCAACGATTATGGGGTTAACATGTTAAATATTGAGGTAGGCTTTGTGACAAAACTCTTTGTGGCCCAATATTGATTCAACTATCACCACATGGGTGACTATTTACAAAGGGACATCTAGTGGTGGCATCAAAACACTGAAACCTCTGAACTTGGCATAATCTTTACTACATTTGAATTTCCGAGTCACTGTATTTACACCTGACCAAGGATTGCACTTTATGGGAACCAGTTTCCAAGATTACCTTCAGGAATTTGAAATTAAAAACCACTGCACACGGTTGCCTCATCGGGCATATTGTGGGCGGCGGGGAAAGCTGCTATACAGGGAATAGTTAAGCCCCGTGTAACGCACAGGGAACTGGAGAAACAAAGGCACGTGTTGGCCAAACACCCAATGTAGCCCACTTGGAAATTTGAGAAGACTAAGATGGGGAGGGAAAGGGGGGGAATGGAGAGAGCATGTCCTGATAGGCATGACCACAATAATTTCAAAGAGACATAGCAAACAAAATGGAAATCCCAGTCCCTCCCTCACTGATGAACTGGCGAGCAGCAATGGATTGGTGTGCGAAGCAAGAGGAACACACTCGTGGGAATACGATCGACTCTCAAATGACTAAAATTTTACATTTTGGCGAGCTATGGGGGGAGGGGGTACATCCTTGGCAGCAAAGATATTGTATGTACACATTACACAGGCATAGCAAACTATAGGGAAATAAACTGATATGTGTAATCTCTGATGGCTTCTCTGTTGGTGATTTAGGCATCCAACAAAATTAGTTAGCCTTCAGGACTTCTTGCCATCTTACACAAGCACAATTCGTGCAGCCACTGGTTTGCTGACCTCCACAGCAAATATTTAACAGAACGCAATCCACAAAAGTCAGTACCTTGCACCCAGACACCAGAGAGTCGTTCTGGTGACGTTAGAAATTAATATTAAGGACAGGGAGGAGGAGCTTCGCGCGCAACCAAGATGGTCGCATGAGCACAGGGCTCCCGAGACCCTCGCAATCTCCCGCATCTATCCTGAAAATTATCCTGATTACATCGACGGGTAATTGAAGACGAGCCATAGCTGAGGAGGACACTGTTGTCCAAATTTGAAACGGACTTCAGGAACTGGAATAACATCGATTTGAATGTTGCGGCCTGCCCCTCTGAGATGCCCGGAGCTCGAGTTGGCCTGTTACCAGGGCAGTAGTTGAACAACAGCGGCCTGAGGAATCACAGACTTGTACTTTCACTTTCGTTTTTTCGTGGCTCCAGTCAGACCTTCTCTGAAAGTGCAGCCTGACACCAGCGGACGCTTTTTTGATGACTTCACAATCATAAGGCGTTATCCTGACATTGGATACAAGGCCCTGACTGACTGTGGCCTCTGGTTGCTGAGGATACTCTGATTGCAGCCATTTCTCTCGAGTGAATATACTGTGGAAGGCCTTCTTGTCTGCAATGGCGACCAAGCCGGATGGCGACAAGTCAAAATCTAAGACCACTCGGCGGGGTACCTATACCCAAGCAAACAAAATGGATCGGTATGCCCACTCTAAAGGATCCCCTGGTGGACCCAGCAGATCACTGGATGGTACTAAGGAGGATCTCTTCTCATCGGCGGAATTGACTTTGCAAGACGTCATGGGTGCCATTGATGGTATGAAGGCGTCCATCGGCCAGCAATTTGAAACTCTCGCCCACAAGCTGGACACAGTTTCGATTGATGTGAATTTGATCCGCACTGATTTATCATAGACTAACGAAAAGTTCAAATCCTTAGATCTGAAAACGGCCAGCCTAACGGGCGACGTATCCGACTTGCAGACGGAGGTTCGCAACTTAAGGACCTCAAATGATCTTTTTGCACGCCGGTTGGAGGACTTTGAAGGTAGGGCCCGGCGTAACAACATATGCATTATTGGAGTCCCTGAAAGTCAGAAGATCCGGCAGCCGATATGTTTGTGGAAGATCTTATTACTAAACACCTCGCTCCCAGGGGTCTGAGCAAGTTCTTCGCAGTTGAGCGGGCTCACATAGTACCGGGCGGTAAACCGAAGGTGGGTGCCCCGCCGAGACCTCATCGCCAGAATCTTTAATTTCGGGGATAGAGACGCTATCCTGCAGGCCTCACGGCTGAATGGACCCACAAAATATGAAAACACCACTGTAAGTTTCTACCCGGATTTTACACAGACAGTCCAAAAACAAAGACTTGGATTTCTGGGCATCAAAAGACGATTGAGAGACATGAAACTGAAATATGCAATGTTATTCCCGGCTAGACTGCGTGTGGAATTCAAGGAACGTACATATTTCTTTGATCGACCAGAGAATGCGGGAGAATGGCTTGACACTCTGCAGCACCAACTTGGCCGAGAGGAACATTCTGGAGGAGCGGAGGGCGGCCCGATGGAGCAGGAATAGGAACATGGTATCCAGTCCCTGAACTTTACTGAGGACACTGCAATGGTTCGATAACATTAGATGTAGGATTTAATGTGTCATGTCTGGGAGTGGCGGGCGATGGGTTGACTCTCTTCCTCCTAGGGGGTTTCTTTTTGTAGACTTGTTTCATAAAAGGGCGACAGGCACACTGCAAGTTGGGGTGGTTATTCGATTTTTCGCAGGGGTGCAGGTTGGTGGGAGTTGTAACAGGTTTATGGTTTGAGGGTGGGGGGATGTTTCAGTGGGTGTGTTTAAGTTCACTGCAAGGCAACGTATTGTTTTATTATCTGATGTGGGTGTTGGTTTCGGAGGGGAGGTGGATCTGCTACCACTTCTGGGATGGGGGTAGGGGATTGAGATTACTGAGCTAGAATGTGAAGGGGTTGGGGGATAAGATAAAATGATGCTGGATCGAAGAAGAGTAGCAGTGAGGAGGTGGTTAGGCTTGAGACAGAGATCTCCGAACTGGAGTGCGAATTGAAATCGGGAGTCACCCGTGAGAGGATACGTGTTATGCGTCTTAAGCAACTTGACTATAGGCCGCTGGTTACAGACGCCGCAAAAGTTATGGGCAGGGAACAGCAAGGTCGATTGTACGATGTCAGGGATAAAGCTGGCAAGCTGATAGCATGGTTAGATAAAAAAGAGAGGGCCAGTCGTGTGGTTCCTGTGATAGAGAAACTAAATGGTACGCTTGTGACTGAACCCGAGGAGATTGTCCGGAGTTTTGCTGAACATTTCCAAGAAGTGTATTCGCCTGTATCTGATAGGCCGAGAAGACTCCCATTTATTGTTATGCGACATTGCATTGCCCAGCTTATCTGACTCTGATAGAGAGTTGCTAGATACCGCAATGACTGTAGATGAGGTGGCTCTTGCTATTCGTTCAGGTAAAGCGATGGGACCTAATGGTCCCCCCATTGAACTTTATAAATTGCGCCCGATAAGATCGCGCCATATCTTCGTGGCATGTTCCTGGAATCACGAGATGGTGGCTCCCTTCCTCGTGATCAGCGTCTTGCAACCATCGTGGTGATACATAAGGAAGGGAAACCAAGGGACCGCTGTGCCTCCTATAGGCCTATATCACTCCTTAATGCGGAACCCAAGATCCTTGATAAGATACTGGCTAACCGAGTAATAAAGGTAATTGGTGACTTGATCTATCCAGACCCGTTCGGTTTCATTCCACATCGGAATACGGCCCTGAACCTGCGACGTTTACATGGTGTTCTCGAGAGTACTTCGTTATTGCGTGAGCCGGCCATCTTGGCCTTCCTGGATGCCACGATGGCTTTTGATACGGTGGAGTGGTCATATTTGTGGGCTGTACTTGCTAAGTTTGGGTTTGTCCTGGCTTCATAGGCTGGGTCAAGCTCCTGTATGAGGAACCGTTGGCGCAAGTGGTTGTGAATGGTAGGGTTTCAGAGCCCTTCGTTCTTGGTAGGGGCACGAGACAAGGTTGTCCATTATCTCCGCTCCTGTTTGCTCTTGCTCTTGAGCCCCTTGCTGCATGGATTAGATGGGAACCATCGATGAAGGGTATCCAGTGGGCCCCTGACCTCGAGGATCATATTTCGCTTTAAAAGGATGACATATTGTTGTACCTGACTTCACCCCGGAAGTCGTTTTGTTCGATGTCCTCGCCTCCTTCGGGAAGAACTCGGGTCTGGTCATTAATTGGACTAAGTCTTACTTATATGTCCTGTCTGTAGATGTCCCTCTTCTGCCGCGTGATTGCCCCATCCAGGTCACTCAGACAGGTTTTAAGTATCTCTGAGTTTATGTTTCGTTAAACCCGGCTGCCTGATATGAACAGAATTTGCTCCCACCGTTATCCCGGCTGAAATCGGACGTAGTGCGCTGGCGTAAACTACCGCTCTCGCCGCTCGGCCATGCTGCACTCTTTAAGATGATGTCGCTACCGAGATTTTTGTATGCCCTCCAGAACACTTTTGATGTAATTCCTGCGAGTTATTTTCGTACCATCGAGGGTCTTCACAGAAAGTTGGTCTGGGATGGGCGTTCGCGTATCGCCCTCGCCAAGTTGATGCTTCCATGGTACGACGGTGGCATTGCTCTCCCTGATATCAAGCGGTATTATTGGGCGTCTCAGCTGGGGGCCATTAACCATGGTATGTATGGCCCCAGAAGAAACCCAGCGTTTGCCTTGGATAAGTGGGAGTTACCGGGGGGGGGGGGGGTTTACTATAGAGCGCTTTATTCTCGTTTGGGTAGAGGGAAACTTTCGGGCCCCACAAAGATTGCTGTTCGGGCCTGGCACAGTGCTAATGATGCGATGGGATGGAGGGATCGACTGACCCATGCGACCCCGCTTTTTGCTTCCGAGAAGCTAGGGAACCTGTGGAAAACGAAAGGATTTGAAAAATGGGATATGATTGGTATTAGTACTGTGGGTAACCTCTGGGTGAAAGGCAAGTTTAAGACTTTTGATGAATTGAAGGCTGAGTACGACCTGAGTGACAGGGAATATTTTCGATATTCACAGGTTTATCATGCCTTGACTTCGGTTTTCCCTGATGGTGCCGGTATTCTGGAGTCTTCTCCACTTGAGGATAGAATATTGGATGGTCATGTGCCAGATAGTACTATTTCCTTGATTTATGAAAAGCTAATTAATGGTAGGACTGACCTGTTGGTGTCCCTCCGGGATGTATGGACCCGTGACGGTCTTGAATTAGACGACGAGGATTGGCAATCTGCTATCTCTTCTCCCAAGGAGGTCGCGATTCCGGCCCGTTTCCGGTTTGTACAACTGAAGATTCTGCATAGAGTCTATGTGACTGGCCCACGCTTGGTTAAAATGGGTTACTCAAATGATGGTCTTTGTAAACATGGTGTGGGCTGCTTGGGACGTTTCTACATATAATTTGGGAATGTCCAGCAGTAGCTGCTTTTTGGATTGGTACACACAATAAGATGAGGGAGGCTACTGGTGTTGATTTGTTGCCCGAGGCCAGACGTTGTCTCCTCAATGTTTGGGAACCAAATGACTATAATGTCCCACAGACACAGTGGGCAACCCTAGGAAACATGGTAGCAAAAAGGGATATAGCGCAGCTGTGGGGCTCTCCCAGATCTCCCACGGTTGAGGCTTGGATGGAAAACATGGACTGGTGCATGTTCAGAGAGAAAACGGTCTATGTATCACGGGGAAGACCCAGGAAATGGGGTAAGGTATGGGGCCACTGGAATACTTACTGTGGAGACATTTGCACTCCTCCTCTCATGGAGGTCCCTGAAGTTCCACTTTCCCCCTGACCTGCCATTCCTTGTAGAGTACGTGAAATAACTGATTCTGTATTTGTCTCTCCCCTGTTCCCATCCCCTAATATGACTTGAGCACCTTATTGTATGGTATTTTATTCCTTCCTCTCTTCTGGACTGATATCCAACTGTACTGTGTATTTGCCTTGTTTGTTTTTATCATTTCAATAAAAAGTTACAAAAAAATATATATAATAATAATTATAATAATAATAAGGAAAGGACATCTTTGGATGTGTGCCATGGAGGGTTACAGTATGGCTGCATTAGGAATGGCAGTGTATTGCAGAAAAGACTCACTGCAGATCAATGTGATATGAACGGAGAAGGAACAAAAATTACATTAAAGTGCAGATCTCAGATCTACAGATCTGAGCTAGATTGGGAGTGGCTGTGGGTGGCTGGTCCACAGTAGATAGACCATTCCACAAATGGCAGACTACTCGTGGGAGGAAACCGAATGGGAGTGATAATTCTGTTTATTACACATCAGTACATATTCGTGTCCTGTACCAAAAGAACTGGAGGAAGTAGATAAGGTTACTTGTTGATTACACATCAAGGATACCTTTTCATACTCTGGGCTTTTTTTCACAAATCATTATGTTCAGGTTGGTTAGCCCAATTACTCCATTTGAAATGAACGCAGACTATAACTCCCAGCATACATTAGGTTGTTAAAAAGACACTGGGGTAAAAAGGATTTCGCTTATAATGAGTTATCTGGAAACCTTAGAATTACATGACCTTACGTACAGAAATACTTAAAAAGTACTGAGACATTTAGAGAACAAGGAGAAAGTCAGGATGAAGGAACAAAACCCAAAGTTCTTTTTTTTGGGTCTGACTGTCTGACCTAGAGACAATATTAGCTGTATAACCAGCCCTATGTTTTCTTACAAAAAAATAGAAAATAATAAAAATACATACCTGATCATATGCACATTGTTGATTTTGGTCCGCCCTCTTTAACCATTGGCCAGTTCAAGTGCCATTCACCTTTTGCTTCTGCCCACCTCAGCCCACATCATGGGGTACTGGGACAGTAGACTTCTGCCAATAATTTTCTTCATTGATAGTGACCGCATTTTTCTCTTGCACATCTGCACATCCACTTAGAAGGTAGTACACTTCAGTGTCAGGACTGGTAGGCTAATCTCTGCTTTCATTTATGCTTTTTTATTTTTGCAATGGGTTATTTTAAGGTCTGCCATTAGTCAAGGCCTTTTGATTTTACTTTCAGCCAGCACTCTTCATCCATTGATCAGTTATGGTGTCATTCCCATTTTTCTTCCATTCATTATAGCATACAGCATGTGAGAGTGGGTCAGTCCACTTCAGCTATTGGCTAACTTCACTTCGATTGACTGCATTCTACAATTTCACAAAGAGCAAAACCACACACAAAGTAGTTCCTAGACTACTAGGCAAGTATGTTTTAGAGTTCAAAAACATATTTTTCTTTGAGCCAATTGTAGGAAGCTGGCTCTGTATATACTATTCCAAAATGAGGTATAGTGTGTGCAGAGTCCCGTGGAACCCAAAGGTAGGCAGAGGTAAAAGGAGATAGCACATTACTCTCTATTTGTGGTAGAGTGGGCGAGTAGTAAGGCTTTATCAGAGGGTAGTGTTAAGCATTTGTTATACACACTCAATCAGCAAACGATGTCACACACTCAAAGACTGAACTCAGACCAAATTGTTTTGTTTAAAAATATTGTTTAGTTATTTTATTTCCAGAACCAAGCCAAGCCTGGCACAGGTAAGTGAAATAAATACTTTGCAAAATCTTATGCAATGTTTTAACAATTGAAGGCAGGTTCAAATGCAGTTGATTGAAATACAGGTAAATCAAAATATCAAAATTACTTTTCGGATTACTTTTCAATTACTTTTCAGATTACTTTTTAAGTTACTTTTTCTACTCAGTGTGATATGCCTAGATATCACACTGTGACATTTCCTAAAGAAAAGGTAAGTAAATCAGTTTTTGTACAATTGCAGTTTTTCAGGTTTTCATGGAAATCAACTCCAAGCTTAGAACATTTTTCAGGGAAAAACAGTCAATGTTTTCCTATAGAGAGAAATAAAGTTATTGGTTAACAGGTAAGTACTTTGTTATGGGAATTGGTATTCTGGGGTTAGAACCAGGTTTCCCCCAGGGTCAAGGATGCAACCTTGAAACACCCTCAGCGGCACTAGGGCGGCCGGGTGGAGAGTGCTGAGGCCCAATGTTATCCAATGGGGGATAAGAGGCCTCCGGTTGGTGTCTTCTCACGAGCATGCCACAAAGTTTTGGGAGCAAAGCTCCTAGGGTTTAGCTCCGGGCAAAGGGGGGATCGAGGTTAGCACAAAAGGTGCACCCTCAGCGGCACAGGGGCAGCTGGGCGCTTGGTGCTGTTTTGGCGTCTGGTGTCCTGTTGTTTTCAGTAAGGGTTGCCGGTTTTGGATTTTGGCTGCAGGCTCAGTCCAGGAAGACGTACGGGGGTAGAACCAACAGCTGGGCAGGTAAGTTGCAGGACGCTGGGACGTAGGGGCACCTCAGGTTCTCTTCTCCAGGGCGCAGGACGGCTGGATGCAGGGGTGTCTTTTGAGGTCGGATTTCACCTTATCCGGCCATTCACTTTTTGGGTGGGGGAGTGGGGGGTGGGGGGAGGTGAGGAAATATAAATTTTATGGTCAAGTAATGTTCCCTAGCGTGTCCCCACCGTCTCCATGTACCAGCTTGAAGTACATGTAATTTCCCTCCTGTGCCAGCTATGAAGACGCAAATACATTTGCGTCCACCGTTAACATGTCCTCTTTCAGACCCACCCTGAATGGGTTGAATATTCCGTTTCCAAGTATGCCTTGCCAACGTCTTTTTATGGTGTACTCTACACGTTTTTCAGCTCTGGCAAACTAAGCCCTGAATTCTGCCATCGAGCCTTTTTTCTCTGCTTTCTGACTCTGAAAGCCTCAGCCCAGGCAGCCTCTGTACTCGTGACCTCTGTCCTACTCTCTGTGCGGCCCATGGCGCTTAGCTCAGCCTGCTGCCTGCCAAGACTGTATTCAACCTTCGAATTATCTGTTCCGCTCCTCGAAACTGCATTCCTGCCTACTAGTTTAAGTAAACATTCCCCCAGCTGAAAGGCGAAAGGCCCGGCCTCACTGTCTCCATGCAAGTAATTCATAGTCTCTGTTACCATGGAAGGCCCATGCCCCTCGCATCCCGTGCAGACACTTAGGCGCTTACACACGCACTCACAGTCAGTATAGAATAGCTTCTGCCCCAGAGACCTTTCCCTCTAGATAGTATGGTTCCTAAACATCAGATATCAGATATGATAGAAGTACGAGTTGATCCGACATGCCAGACTTCTGTCTCTTTCCGCCAGTGTAAATGTCAAGTCCCCTGCACCCGTCTATTTCACGTCAATCATACGTCATGCAACTGCGCGCGCACCCATGCTTCAGATTTCCGCTGACATTACAAAATTCTGCTTTGTTGCCACCCACTGTGACACCTATCTGCGACGTTTCTAGTACACACCTCCATGTGCACGCCCAGTTCACGCCTTCTAATTACGTACCACTATCACGTGGATGCTGTTATCTTGTTTCTCTCAGCTGTTACGCCTACTGTATAGGTTTCTGTAATACAAGTCAAGTATATAAGCTATGTATTGTCAATAAAATATTGCTCTATCCCTTCCTGAACCCCTGTGGTTGCAGGAACATGATATCCAGGTCATGACCATTCCTTTTTAAGGAATAAAACCCCTAAGAACTCTAACACCACGGACTCTGCCTCTTTATTTCCGATTGAGTTATTATTGATTAAGTACTTACCTGCATAGAAATTAAGACGGTAAATCAAATATTTACCACAGAATTTTGGCGCCCGAACAGGGACCCCTCCCCCACCCCACGCGCCGGTTGGTGCGTTGCAAGCTCTGTCCCCTGCCATCAGTTAGACGGAAACTACGCGTACTGGCAGGATTTCCTGTATCTCCCTCTGGCCCACGGAGGTGACGAAGACTGCGATCAGCACCCAGACGAGGCGGTGAGGAGTGCGGAGGATCCCGACCAGAGCCTAGCCGAAAGAAGCAAGGTCCGAGGTGTCAAGAGGCCCACCAGTTTCCGAAGTATCCACGTGTCGAGTCGAGTCGAGTCCAGTCCGGTCCAGTCGAGTTTTCCGAGGCCTTCAGTTTCCGTGCTTCCCGGTGAGTACCATTGCTGGGACGTATCAAGACGGGTTTGGGTACACAAACACGGTCTGCACTGTTTTAGACAGTGTATCTGTACTGTTTAGCAGTATATCCGTTATTTCAAGTTTTTGCACTGTCTTTAGACAGTGTATCTGTACTGTTTAGCAGTACATCCGATATAGGGGGTAGTCATATATGTTTCAAATGTTTTCCATGTGATAAATGTCGTGGTATGAGTGTGACTGTTTTTAATGTGCATTATTGTGTTCTTGTGTAATTAGCTGTATTCAGTATTAAGTAGCAAGGATTGAGCATTCAGTATTAAGTAAACAAGATGCCGTTTTTCAACAAGTTAAAACAGATAGGAACTAGGAAAGGGATACTAGAGGAAGAAATTCCTATCCCCCCTAGAGACACTCCTGGAAATTTTATGTACCACAAGCATGGCTTAGATGCCATATTGTACCTAGATTTATGGGCCGATTATACTAAGCATCTAGACGAAAGACATAGATGGCCTGTTACCGGAACATGGGATGCCGAGTGCATCATGAAAGTAGAAGAAGCACTATGGAAAAAGAAAGCCAGACAATCTCAGAAAGACGCCATAGAATTTTGGCGTAAAGAATCACATAAGCGTGCTGAAAAAGCACTCCGTAGAGAAGACAGACTTAAAGAATCAGATAAGGCCCAAGAAAACGAATTAGTTACTGAAGGGATCCGAGTAAAATCAGAGCAAATAGACCGTGCCCGAAATAATCTCGTAAATAGCATGTATCTAGTGGCCGAGGGTTCGCCTGAAGCCACTTCAGAAATACCGAAAAATCTGCCGCCACCATTGATTCCAACTAAAGTAAATCACAGAACTACTAAAGACATATTCCTGAATTCCTATCTAGAGGATGTAGCACCCGCTTACACCAATCCACGTGCCCACGTCCCGCCTGCTGACGGTGACGGGGGTGGCAACCCGCCTCCAGACCATATCCCACCGTTACTGCAATCAGGTTATCCCGTCCGACAGCCTGTCGTTCCTGTACCTCCACCACTTCCCGCACCTAAGATTGACATACCGAAACCTGATCCTACTAAAAGACAAGTTCAAGTACACATACAGACACCACAGAGAGATAATGTCCAAGCTTCCGTCACAGGAGGTGCGACCGGGGGTTACCGGACCCCACCAGCAACACACAGATTACACCTTAGGGACATACAGAATCCGTTCACGTTCCAATCACCCCGTCTCGACATGCTCAAAGAACCGCTTCCAGTTTGCAGATACGATCCAGTACCCGGCAAAGACGATAGGATGTTGATAGCATCACTACGATTGCGACAAGCTACAGATTACCTAATATTGTTCTCAGGAATGAAAGAACACTTAGATAGAATATACCATTTTGTCCAGACTGGGGAAGACCCTGAAAGTATTAAAGAGGCCATGGCACATCAGAAAGTTGACACTCAAGCATATATATTACGTTTTTTCATAAATTGTCTAATAAGAGAACGAGACAGGCCTGAGACAGAACAGGATGAAATAGAGGCACTCAACAAGTGGGGTCAAAATATATCCGAAGGAAAACATGATAAAGGGGGTTGCATAGCCAGTATGTACAAGAGAATAAGAAAAGCAGTGATAGAAATACACGAAAAAGAGAAAGAAAAAGCTTCCTCCGAGGAGGAGGAAGAATCTGAAGAACAAGAAAAGACTACAGACATGATAGCGTATGTAGGTAGGGGAACTTACCTTAGGAAAGGTATTCGTCCGGAAAGCAAGAGAGTTTTTCTCTCTGGCATAACAAAACCGAATTCTCCGGAACATCAGTTCCAGGAGACTGATAAAAGGCTTCGAGAACGAATGGGGTACCATGTACTCAATTCTATGGATGAACAAGAACTAGCCCGGTCAGCAGTACTATGGGCCGATAATCCGAACATATATAATGATGACACAGTAGCACAGACATTTCTGAACCTCTCCCCAGACGAACAGAAATTAGCAGGTGTATACATGATTCAGCACCTCCTCACGTTATACAGAAACCAACATTCTGATCCAGGTCCCTTACACGATACATTAGAAGCATTACTCATGGACAGATGGAGAGGTCTAAGTACCAAGTTAATACAAATAATTCTAGAACAACGACATAGATATAACACTTTCTTAAGTACAGAATATGTTCCCGCTCCGCCCCCAGAAAGGAAAATGTATCATATGGAGCGTCTGCATGGCATTGACAGTCAGAACCCCTTACGGGAAGTGCATCCAGTTATGGGAACCGATAATCACCTGAAACGTGTGTATGTACACACGCCTCTGACCAAGTTAGAATTACTGGAAATGAAGAAACTAGTACCCTGTCATGATAAAGACCCTGCAGGTTTTCACAGAGAACTTAAAGATATGTTACTGATGGGAGATTATACATATGAAGATATCATGAAAATGTTAAAGGTACTGCTGCCCACGGGCATCTACGAGAAACTCAAGGAAAAGGAATGGGAGGTAGGAGATAAAAAGATTGTATGGGCAGAAATAGAGGACGAGGAAGAAAAACGTACCCCAGGGCTAGGCCTTGGGGAGAAAACTAAAGCATTACCAGGTTTGATAGTACAGGTTCTGCCTAGATTACTGACAACTAGAAAGGAAGATTGGGACGCAATTTCGGCCTGTAAACAGAAGCCAGATGAAGATACGAGTGACTTTTATTCAAGATTCGAGAAATGTTTCATTATTAATAGTGGTCTTAAACCAAGTAGCGAGTCGTACCCGCATCTTTTTGTATCAAAGTTAGTCGAGAATTCCCTGTTAGCAGTTAAAAACCGTGTATACAAGGTTGAGAGTACATGGCAAGCAAATACGCCATCACAGATGTTACAAATGTTACAATATCATCAGAACAGAATCAGAGAAGAACAGGATCATGAACAGAAACGCATGAAAGACACGAAAATGAAAATGTTAGTAGCCCAATCAGTTCCAGCCGACAGCCAGAGAAAGGGTACGACCCAGACAGGTCACGCCGCAGCTCCCGTTAAAGGGACATGCAACTATTGTAAGCAGCCAGGTCACTACGTACATGAATGCCCAGTCCTGAAACATAATATAGAAACAGGTAAAACTAAGGAAAGACCGCATCCACCTAGACAAGACCAGGTCCAGCAACAGACTTTACAGAAGACACAGCCTACGCATGTTTCATCTCATACAGTACAGACAGTAGCGGTACCACAGCCACAGCCCATTGCCGCGACTCAGCAAGTTTCACGACAGATGTACCAGTATGCCCAATCTGCTTACCCCGATTATCCACGATACACATGAAACAGCCTGGAGAGGGAAGTTGGCTTGCCTCTTATTGAGATTCCTGTAGATCAAGAAGGTCCTTATGTACACAGTCAAGTATTGGGAAAAGACAGAAAGTTTTTAATTGACACAGGGGCAAGCCGCACAACAATCAGTCATGATGAAGTTCCAGGGGCACCCCTCTCAGGCTCACAGAATGTTTCCCTTGGTTTTTCAGGACAGCCTATTGTAAATGAGGTATCAGAACCAGTTCCCCTGGCTGTGGGTCCATTATCACGTGTTACAGACCTATTACTTACAAAATCATGTCCAGAAAATCTGTTAGGAATAAAGACATTGAAAGCTCTAGGAGCAGTGATATGTTGTTCTCCGGAAGGAGTTAGACTCTTTCTGCGAGATTTCAAGGGTCACTATGTATTACGAGAATTTGATATCAGATTGAAAAATGTACCAGATCACCTGTGGGCACAAGGCCCAACCGATGTAGGCTGCATGCATATTACTCCATACCGTGTTACACTGAAACCAGGTGTTGTTTTACCGAGAATCAGACAATACAAGTTACCGCCTGATGCTGTAGTGGCTTTACTGAAAATCATTGAAGAGCTTATTGCCCAAGGAGTGGTTGTAGAGACCGACTCCAATATCTGTAATTCCCCTATCATTCCGATTCTTAAACGTACTGATCCCAATGCACCGCCAGTATACCGGCTGGTGATTGATTTACGAGAACTGAATAAATGCATAGTTCCACAGTACCCTGTGGTTCCCGATATCTCTTCCCTATTGACTGCTATTGATTCAGAAGCAACGTTCTTTACTGTAATTGACCTCAAGAACGCCTTCTTTAGTGTGCCTATTGATCCAGAGAGCCAATATCTATTCGGATTCAGTTTAAATGGACGAAGTTTCAAATTTTCACGCGCACCTCAAGGATTCACAGAAAGCCCCAGCATCTATAGTCAAGCACTGAAAAGACAACTAGATTGTATTCACATGCCAGTTAATACCGCCTTACTGCAATACGTCGATGATCTGTTGATCACCGCACGAAGTGAACCCGAATGTGAACAAGCATCACTGACAGTTTTACACTTTCTGGCCGACAAGGGACACAAGGTGTCTCCTTCGAAGCTACAATTTTGTGTTCAGCAAGTTGTGTACTTGGGTCACTTGCTGTCCAAAGTGGGGAGACAGCTCACTCCTGATCGCATCCAGTTAATTGTAAATATGCCACAACCCCAGACACAAAAGGAAGTGCGGGCCTTTATAGGCCTCACCTCGTACTGTAGACAATGGATTCCTCAGTATGCATTTCTAGCTAAACCACTCATTCAGTTGACAACGCAGGAGGCAGCAACTTCAACTGCCCTTCCGTGGACTCAGGAACACACACACGCCTTTGAAGAATTAAAGAAAGCTTTATGTCAAGCACCAGTTTTAGCGACACCATGTTACAGCAAACCTTTTACACTTTTTGTTACAGAACGTGATGGTACAGCGTTGTCTGTCCTCACTCAAGATCAAGCAGGTTCACATAAGCCTTGCGCTTATTTTTCAAGTACATTGGATTCAGTAGCCCAGGCACTCCCTGCGTGCTTAAAGTCAGTAGCAGCAACAGCACTAGCAATCAGACAGAGCGACTCAATTGTTTTAGGACATCAATTAACAGTACAAGTTCCACATTCTGTAGAGGTTCTTTTAAACAGAACCCAGACTCAACACTTAACTATAGCACGACTGACAGGTTATGAATTAACACTATTCCAGCCACACATAGAAATCAGACGCTGTAGCATTCTGAACCCCGCTACATTATTACCTTCAATAATGACAGATCCAGCCCCGCATGATTGTATAGAGATCATTAATGCAGTAACAAAACCCAGACGAGACTTAACAGATGTTCCATTGACAAATCCAGACCTGACACTTTATGTGGATGGTTCATGTATGAGAACAAGTACAGGAGAATTAGTGGCCGCATATGCAGTGACCACTGAAACTGAAGTCAAAGAAACATATCGTATTGATACATTGTCTGCTCAAGCGGCAGAGCTCATTGCTCTGACCCGAGCCTGTATACTAGCCAAGAACAGAAATGTTAACATATACACAGATTCCCGTTATGCGTTCGGAGTCGTACACGACTTCGGAATGTTGTGGCAAGAACGAGGTTTCTTGACCTCTCACGGTGCCAAGATCCAACACGGTCCCCTCATTCAAGCACTGTTAGAAGCCATACATCTGCCTTCAGGCATATCCGTCATGAAGTGTAAAGCACATACTAAAGTTACAGATTCTGTTTCCCAGGGTAACGACCTGGCAGACCAGACAGCAAAACATACAGCACTGACTCACACTCAGACAACTGACGTGACAAAGACAATAGTACCGACACATTGTATGACAGTTAGGGATCCCGCCCTAGATGTAATCGATATTCAGACACATGCTACTGCAGATGAAATAAAGAAATGGACCGAACTAGGAGGGATCCAGACAGATCAAGGATGGATGACGAAGGAAAAATCTACATGGTTTCTCCCCGACTCTATGGTTCAAGTTATAATCAATACAGCACATAGTCCAGCACATCTAGGAGAGAAAGCGATGTTAGACAGTTTACAGAATCTCTGGTATAATAAACACTTACGAGCAGCAGCAAAACAGAAAGTGCGTACTTGCATGATCTGTTGTCAGTTCAATCCAGGTAAAAGCGTCCCTGTAGAGCAAGGTGGATTTCATCCTCCCGATCACCCTTTTGAAGTCCTCCAGATGGATTATATCCAGATGGACCGTTGTCGAGGATTCAAATATGTCCTCGTAATTGTTTGTGCACTTTCCCGTTGGACCGAAGCATATCCAGTCCCAGATTACACTGCTCCGACCACTGCCAGGCAGCTGGTTCGTGAATTCTTCCCACGGTACGGCTTGCCTCGTGTCGTGTACTCAGATAACGGACAGCCATTCTCATCCGAATTAATGAAGCAGGTTTCCCTTCTGCTAGGGTATCAGTGGAGATTCCATTGTGTCCGACACCCCGAAGCCGCAGGCCTTGTAGAGAGGCATAACCAGACATTAAAGACCCGTCTTGCTAAAGTTTGTAAAGAAAAAGGGGTCGACTGGATAGTCGCCCTGCCAGTTGCATTGTTCTACATGAGGATGGTCGCCCACTCGCGATCAGGACTATCCCCGTATGAAGTGGTCTTTGGCAGACCACCGAATATGTGGGGGACGCCCATACCGAAGAAAATTACCGATGTTGACTGTAATATGCTGACAGATTACCTTGCCTCCTTGATGTCTGCACTCCAATCATGTCGTTCACAGGTTGCCGCAGCCTTTCCTGACAACACAGATGTAAAGCCGCATGATGTCCGTCCAGGAGACCTGATCCTAGTTAGGAACTTCGACAGGAAAAGTCCGCTGGAACCCCGCTGGAAAGAGCCGAAGACCGTCCTTCTCACAACGAGGACCGCTATAAAAATCGAAGGGAGAAAGGGGTGGATCCACATAAGCCATGTAAAAAAATGTAATGAACTAATGCCAGGAAAAGACTCGTCCACCCCTTCCAAAGACTGTATCGAATCTAGTGACTTTAAAATTCCGAAACAAGAGAAAACTCCCCAAGAGGAGTATAAACTGAAACTCCGATCTAGCAAGTCAGGCAGTTTAATTGTTTAAGTCCTCCCCTAGGTGAATCGGTTAAATAGTTTCTGACATGTATCCCCTAGATCGAGATAGAGAGAGAGAGAGACAACTCAAGAAACGTACATATTGTAAATCACTCCGTAGTCACTGTATAGTGACATTATTGATTATGTTTTTTCTAAGCCTTCTGATTATTGTTGCTAGTATATTGCTTTCTATATATTATCCTATTTTCAAGCGTGAACAATCTGCTTATAATGTCACTACTGAACATTCTTTTAGCGAATTACCTCTTCATGAACTTTCTTACAGACTTGCGCTGCGCGACAACACATTCATTAGTATGTTACATCACTCCCATCAGACTCACAACGCTACAAACTGCTGGATATGTGGCCGACTCCCTCCCTACCAGAAATACAAGGGAGTTCTGCCCCTCTTTCCGTACCCGTTCACACACAATGGCTCCTGTGGTGCCTGGTTTAGAATAATTAATTCCGTAGATCCTGATATTGCTGTTTTTAAAGGGAGCTGGGTTTGGGGAAACTTGAACTTAGTTCTGCTTAATGCCTGTTATCCAGACAAGAAGGGACTTCCCATTAGAATAGGAACTGATCTAGAAAATGAAGTATATGGATTAGGTAATTACACAATTAACCTTATGATTCTTACTGTTGAATCAGAAGCCGCTTCAGTTCCCCCTGCTATGTCAGTATTACCAGTCACAGGTGAATTATGTGTCAGTAAGAAGGGTTCAGTACACTTAGGTCATAGCAAATGTACTACTGTGGTCGAATTCAGTGACCAAGGTAAATCTTCTTTTAGAGCTACTCGTCATTCCTACTTTGTTTGTGGTCATACCGCATACATACGCTTACCTCCAGATTGGGATGGTACCTGTTACATTGCATTCCTTCTGCCACCTGTTTTTCTAGCTCCTCCTGATTATCACAGAAACACAAATCTAGTAAAGAATAGACTCCGAAGAGGTCTCCCGATTGTCGACTTTACTGAAACGGCATGGGAGCAATACACAGATTTCAATAAAGGATTCTTTTTCTTCACAGGCCCCGTCCAAAATAGTAAGCTAATCCGCAGATTAACTAGAACACTTGAAGCAGTAGTGAATGAAACTGCCTCCGCCCTGGGTAACTTAACAGAGGAGCAGTCCGCCATGCGGGTTGTTGTCCTTCAAAATCGTCTTGTTATTGACGTCATCTTGGCAGACAGAGGCGGAGCTTGTAAGGTCATCGGGTCAAGTTGCTGTGTTTTCATTCCAGAAAACGCGCCAACAGTATATCAAGCTATTACACGTCTTCATAAAATTGCAAATCTGATACATCAGAATCCAGGCACCTGTACTTGGTCCGGTTGGTTCTGGACAACGTTAACCGCTTGGGGATGGAAGATCCTATCCTTCCTAGGCATTGCTCTCGTCATAGTATTCAGTTGTTGTCTGTGCCTACAGTGTGGGCCAGCAATATGTGGACTGTGTGCCACATCGTGCATTGAACATTCCAGTTTTTTCTCAAAACGTGAAAGAAAGAAAGATGAGCAAATGATGTTACAAGAACAGACTGATCGATTCATGAGGATCGATATATCATGAAGGGTCCGTAGGGAACAAGGAGGGAATGAGGAAATATAAATTTTATGGTCAAGTAATGTTCCCTGGCGTGTCCCCACCGTCTCCATGTACCAGCTTGAAGTACATGTAATTTCCCTCCTGTGCCAGCTATGAAGACGCAAATACATTTGCGTCCACCGTTAACATGTCCTCTTTCAGACCCACCCTGAATGGGTTGAATATTCCGTTTCCAAGTATGCCTTGCCAACGTCTTTTTATGGTGTACTCTACACGTTTTTCAGCTCTGGCAAACTAGGCCCTGAATTCTGCCATCGAGCCTTTTTTCTCTGCTTTCTGACTCTGAAAGCCTCAGCCCAGGCAGCCTCTGTACTCGTGACCTCTGTCCTACTCTCTGTGCGGCCCATGGCGCTTAGCTCAGCCTGCTGCCTGCCAAGACTGTATTCAACCTTCGAATTATCTGTTCCGCTCCTCGAAACTGCATTCCTGCCTACTAGTTTAAGTAAACATTCCCCCAGCTGAAAGGCGAAAGGCCCGGCCTCACTGTCTCCATGCAAGTAATTCATAGTCTCTGTTACCATGGAAGGCCCATGCCCCTCGCATCCCGTGCAGACACTTAGGCGCTTACACACGCACTCACAGTCAGTATAGAATAGCTTCTGCCCCAGAGACCTTTCCCTCTAGATAGTATGGTTCCTAAACATCAGATATCAGATATGATAGAAGTACGAGTTGATCCGACATGCCAGACTTCTGTCTCTTTCCGCCAGTGTAAATGTCAAGTCCCCTGCACCCGTCTGTTTCACGTCAATCATACGTCATGCAACTGCGCGCGCACCCATGCTTCAGATTTCTGCTGACATTACAAAATTCTGCTTTGTTGCCACCCACTGTGACACCTATCTGCGACGTTTCTAGTACACACCTCCATGTGCACGCCCAGTTCACGCCTTCTAATTACGTACCACTATCACGTGGATGCTGTTATCTTGTTTCTCTCAGCTGTTACGCCTACTGTATAGGTTTCTGTAATACAAGTCAAGTATATAAGCTATGTATTGTCAATAAAATATTGCTCTATCCCTTCCTGAACCCCTGTGGTTGCAGGAACATGATATCCAGGTCATGACCATTCCTTTTTAAGGAATAAAACCCCTAAGAACTCTAACACCACGGACTCTGCCTCTTTATTTCCGATTGAGTTATTATTGATTAAGTACTTACCTGCATAGAAATTAAGACGGTAAATCAAATATTTACCACAGAGGGTCTCCGTGCAGATGCTGCAGGCGACGCCGGAGAGTCCTGGAGAGGTACAACCCATGGTGGACTCGGACTTGGTCTCTTGGGGACCTTGCTGGGACCGGTGGGCAACTCAAACTCAGGCCGTAGGCGAGGGGTGCGGCGGTGGTTCCAGGCGTCGGGTTTCTTTGTCCTCAGCTGGCTCAGAGTCTGTCTTGGGAGTTTTCTTTTGAACAGAGATGCTGTTCACAGGAGATACGGTCTTTGTTGAAGGCAGTCAGTCCTCCCAGGGGTCTTGGAGGTTGCTGGCTGCAGGACAGATTGACTTTTGGCACAGGATTCTCTGGAAACTGCAGATGGGCCGGTGGGGCTGGGGCCAAGTCAGTTCTTCTCTGCAGTCTCCTCTGCTGGGCGTCTTCTTTCATCCTTATTCTTCTTTCGTTGCAGGAATCTCTCTTTTTGGTTCAGGGCTGCCCCCTAAATACTGTATTTAAGGGCCGTTTTAGGGATCTCGAGGTAGGTAGCAATGGGCTACTGACCTTAGGAGATTACACCCTTGCTGTGCTCACCCCACGTGGGGGAGTGGGCACAATCCCTAATCCTGATTGGAGCATGCCTGCCATCTGCAAGATGGCGGGCACTGAACAGTGGGCTTCACCTCGCCTCCCCCACCTCAGGGGTGGGGTTGGCAGAGGTAGGCCCACCTTCTGGACTGGCTAATTTTTCCACGCTTGTCTTCCCGTGGAAAAGGAGGGGAAACAGGAAGGGAGCCTACTCCTGATAGCAGGAGAGGCTGGGGGGTCCCATTACAAAGGCAGCAAGGCCTTTGAAGCTCCCGTGCCACAGATGGCTCTTCCTTGCCTGGGGGAGATGTGAACACCTCCGCTCAGGAAAAGCTTTCTTTCTGGGCACAGGGAGCAAAGGCTCACACCCCAGGGGTCCAGAAACATGTCTTTTGGAGGCAGGCTGGTGTGCACCAGTCAGGGAACCCACCAGAGGCTGGTCGTTTTTCAGGAGGCCTCTCTAAAATGCCCTCTGAGTGCATTTTACATTAAATCCCACACTGGCATCAGTATGGGTTTAATGTGCTGAGAAGTTCGATACCAAACTTCCCAGTTTTTAGTAAAGCCATTAGGGTGCTGTGGAGTTCGTAATGACAAACTCCCAGCATTATATACTGTAATGGCATTACTGCACTTACAATTCCTAAGAATTGGCCTAGACACTCTAGGTATACAGGGCTCATGCATCTGTACCCTCACCACTGGTATAGTGCACCCAGCTAGAGGGGTGGCTGACCTATGCCAGGGCAGTGGGTTGTAGGCATGGCACATGGATGTGTGCCATGTTGACTCTTCACTTTGTTCTGCACCAAAATACGCAGCCTACAATGAAAGTGTGTGTGTCTGTCTGTCTGTCTGTCTGTCTGTCTCTGCCTCGCCTCCAAGGGTGGCACAATAAGTGCTGCAGCCCATAGAGGCCTTCCCGGGCCACAGTGCCCTTGGTACTCATGGTACCTTATACAAGGGACTGACGTGGTCAGAGATGTGGAAATTGGGGGTATACGGTTCAGTTTTGGGAAAGAACACAGTTCCTGAGAACATGATTGGCAAGGGCCCTGGGCACATCAAGTCAAAGTGCATCAGTAGTCTGGCTAGAAGTGGGTGGGTTACTGCAAAAGAAACCCAGCTTCCTACACCAATGTTGTTGTTTTTTGTTTTTAGATTGATGAGGGGCCTGCAGCTTCACACATTGATAACATTTTGCAACAAGCATTTGCAATGCAATAGAACTACCATTTACCAGAGTGTAAGCTATTGGCATTGTAAATTACATTGCCTTTTATTTATCTGTTTTGATAATCAACACATAAATAAAACCCATTGTCATTTACAATGCCAGTAGCTAAAACTCTAGTAGTATTTTAAAAAGCGCCGCCAGTGTCGCCGACTGCTTGGAAAGTTAAAGTTTGCATGGCGCACTGAATGTTGCAGGAAAGCATGGCGTGCCTGCAGTAGGAGAACCTCATTAGAGACAATACTGCTTACAGACTAAATAAGACATACCGTGTAACAGAAGTAAAAGGGCCAGTCCTCACAGGAGGTTGCAAATGAAGACAAGGCGGTACTAAGAAGGGGCTAACAAGCCTATTAACGAACCAGAAGCCAGCATTTACCAAGGACAATGACACAAGCCAATGAAAAATATAGGCGGAGAGTGAGCGGAGCTTCAACTCCATACTCTAATACAGCATGCCTTGCAGAGCAGCGCATGCACTACCCAGGCTCGACCTATAAACTAGGACAAACCAAAACACAAATTGACAAAGCCAAAAGGCTGATAAATTGTTTTTTTTTGCTAACATACGCACGCTACCTTTAGACAGTGGTAGTTTTCATTTTTATCACTATTAAACGTTTCATGTCTGTTGCATGTGTTTGCAAAAAGAATTTACAGGCTTGCTAAGGCCTGAGCTAATGTCTTTGCCATTGCTTCTTGTAGTAGTAGCCGTAAATCAACTGTGTTATTCTCTGTAGCATTGCTGTCCTGGCAGGCGCACAGAGGTTACATC
Source organism: Lissotriton vulgaris (assembly GCF_964263255.1). Taxonomy (NCBI): domain Eukaryota; kingdom Metazoa; phylum Chordata; class Amphibia; order Caudata; family Salamandridae; genus Lissotriton; species Lissotriton vulgaris. Next base: position 1,842,167,391 of record NC_141689.1, on the reverse strand, counting down.
ACTGTGTTGTTTTTTCTGATACTAGAGCACACATCTGCCATGCAGGAAGCTTTCACCTTTCACAGTTGTGTTCAGAGGTGGTATTTTTGTGTCAGATTCGTGATTGAAGACGAAATTAATGAGCTGTTAAGAAGCTAATTAATGGAGCTGCTCTCCAGGTTTCTCTTGGACGGGAGCCCGGTAAATGCCTGCAGACCGACAGCCTCAATAGGTCAGAAAGGGCCGAGCGCAGGCAGGCGGAAACAGCATGGAAAAGTGGCTCACAAATGTCTCCAGGTAAAGAGGAGGCATCAAAGAGTTAAAGCTAGTCATCACATTTATAAGCAGTATTAGCAAGCTACTTTTCCCTTATCATTTCTAAAAACAAAATTACAGAGGAACAGACACAATTTAACACGATGTGTATTTTCATTATTTTGATGTGTTACTTAACATGCATTTTCTTGTTGTGTGCTTGAAATGCCTTTTTCACTAGTCTTTTCCTCGACAAGAGTGATCTGTGCACCTACGTGAATAATCCCCAACCCTTAAACCCGCCATCAGTGAGTCAGCCGGCCAGGAACAAACAGAATATCCTGTTCTTAGACATTAATTAGATATATTGTGCTGTATTGTATTGTATTACTGTATCTAGACAGCTCTCCAAACCCTTTAGTGGAGCATACTCAAATGGCCAGCATGCTCTAGAGACCCTACACGGTTATTGTGCTGGGTTGGTATTTATATAGCGCTTTACATGCTACTTGCATAGCCAGAAACTATGTCCTGGGTGGTTCAGTTACATGCACCACTGTACGACCTAGCATCCTTAGGGTGGTCTCCCACATATCTTGCTGCTTTTTATCTCCACGTTTTACTGTATCTTTTTGTTGGCCTTAGGACTCTGAGCACTTTACAGCTGCTAATCAGTGCCAAAATGTATATGCTTCGTCCCTAAACGTGTATAATTGGTGCATACCTGATTGACATATTTAATTTATTTGTAAGTCCCTTTTAAAGTGGTATCCAATATTCCTGGGGCCTGTAAGTTAAATGCTAAGTGTGGGCTGCAGCACTGATTGTGCCACCCACAGATGTAGCCTTATGAAGCCTGTCTCACGCCTGCCACTGCAGTGCCTGTGTGTGCCGTTTACTGCCACTTCGATTTGGCATTTAAAACTACTTGCCAAGCACTAACTTTCCCTTTTATTACATATAGGTCACACCTAAGATAGGCCCTAGGTAGCCCTAAGGGCAGGGTGCTTTATAAATTAAAAGCAGGACATGTATTGTGGTGGTTTGAATGCCCTGATAGTTGCAAACAGCCTATTTCGTTTTCCCTACTGTAAGGCCTATCCCTCTCATGGGTTAGCATTAGGAATTCCCTTATACCTTTTTCAGTGGTAATTCCTGACCAGAGAGTAGTATACAATAGGCCAATTACACCATAATAGGTAATTTCAATTTTCATTTAGAAGCTCTTGATAACAAAGAAGTAGCATTACTTTTAAGTAACATGAGTGGCTTCAAATTAAATAGCACCATGCTTCTCTCCAAAGGTTAGAACATTGATACAGGAATGTCAAAGACAGGACAAAGTTTGGAGAAGCTGTTACTGCACAGAGGAAATAACTAGGTATAAACAAATCATCTAGGCCTATACAAATATGATTATAGGTAAGAAAACCAAATACTTCACTGAAAAAAATTATTTTGCGAAAAATTCCACCAGGCAGCTTTTCAAAACCTGTTTAGGTGCTCTCTTGCCCACCTATAACGCAAATACCTTGATTTCCAGTCAACTGCTATGCAATAAGTTAGCAGAAGTTTTTAAGAAGAAAGTAGAGACAGTCTATGGGGTTTTTGATGCTGGTCGTACTACTAACCCCCCAACTTTAGGGAGGGACTCCCCAGGTCATAACAACTCCAAGCTCCACAAGTTCCCGCTCCTTACTAAGGAGCGAGTGACAGAACTAATAGGATGCATCAAATTAGAAGCTCCTTCTGACCCATGCCCACCCAAAGTTCTTCAAGATGTAGTAGGAACAATAGATATTCCTCTCACCACCCTACTAAACAGCATTATTAATGTGGGTATTTTCCCAATGGACTGAAAAAAGGCCTCGATTCTCCCTTTGCCTAAAAAGTTTTCCCTCAATCCAGGTGAGGGAAAAATCTATTGTTCTATTTCGCGTCTCCCTATGCCAGCAAAAATCCTCGAGAGGCATTTGAATATTGCTATCTCAGAGTATTTACATCGAAATGAGATTTTGGATGGAGTACAGTTTGGCTTAGGAAAGGCCATAGTACTGAGTCAGCATTGACAGTGGCTACCAAAGAGATACAACATATCATGGACAACGGAGGGAAGGCTGTGGTGGTCCTTTTGGACCTATCCAAAGCGTTTGACACTGTACGTCACTCGGTGTGCCTAGTGGAGATCTGGATCGGTGGTTCAGAGTACGATCTCCTCTGTTCATTTCTTTCTGACTGAGAGCGATCAGTCACTTTGGGAGAGTTTACCTTCAAATACTTCTCCTTGCCATGTGATGTCCCGCAAGTGTTGTCACTAAACCCTATGCTTTTCAACATATATGTGGCTCCCCTAGCTAAGCTGATTCTGTCTTTTGGTTTCTCAACCATTTCTTTTGCTGACGACACTCCAATCGTAGAGTCGATTGCAAGTAATATTGAGTAGGTGGCACACCGCTTTAACGACTGTATGAGATCAGTAGTCCTTTGGATGAGCAGTCATTGCCTTAAGCTGAACTTGTAGAAAATGGAGGTTCTCCCCTTCAGTAAGGACACCTCGTTGTGGAACCATGCCTGATGGCCACAGATTTTGGGCCCTCTTCTCATGCCAGTACCCAAAGTTAGGAATTTGGGAGTAGCCTATGATTCAAAACTCTCATTTATTGATCAGATCAATAAACTAACCTAATCCTGTTTCTTCCTACTAAAAGGCCTTTCATTCATTCGACCTACAGAAGACTGTCATAATTTCGCTAGTTTTGTCAAGGCTAGATTACTGCAATGCCCTCTACTTGGGCATTCAACAAGGCCCCTTCAATAAACTACAGAGGCCTGCAAAATGCACCAACACAGCTCCTGAAGAAAATTCCCAACTTCAAATCCGCTTCTGAGGCATTAGTGGAGCTTCATTGGCTACCTGTTAAAAAGAGAGTGGCCTTTAAAGCACTGTGCACAGCGCACAAAGGTCTCCAAGTTACAGGCCTGGAGTATCTAAAGAGGAAATTCTTATGGTATACCCCAGGAAATGTCTGTGCTCCTGAGCTTCCATAAAAGTGACTGTCCCTAAAACCAACAGGTTTCCTGGGGGAGCAGGAGCTTTGTCTTCTCCACTTCCCAACTTTGGAATCGGCTGCCCTGGCATCCTAGATGTCAATCATATGTGAGTATTTTCTGAAAACATCTCAAATACCAGCGCTTTTTTCCCCCTCTATAATTTCCATTCGTTTTGATTCAACAGTACAGCTTCTTACAGATGACAGCGCCAAGACTCCATTGGTCATTCCTTGTGCTTTACAAATATGTATCAATATCAACAGCGGGTGTCTGTCTTGCAGAGGCATGGTAAATAGTCTATAATTATTTTACAGTTCGAGAATTTCCACCGCATTTTGAGCAATGTGTTGACCATCCTGGAATGGTCAAACATTGATACACAATGGACGACAGCATTCCATAATGGTCTCCTAGTTAGAGAAAATGGCCATGTGCGATGTGGCGCATTACAGATGAAATTAGTGCAAGCAAGCAACCTCTTAGCACTGCCTGGAGAGCTGTAGTATCCCCATTAATATTTACATAAAAAGAGGAGAAGCATCTAAATGAAAAGGGAACTATAAAAGGAGAAAATTGAAAAGTAAAGGTCTACACAACAAGTCCTGACACAGGAGCGTCCTCATTTTCAGTTGGATGTAAATGTGATCACAACATGCTATCATTCACAGGGCAGGCAAGCCAATGATTGATGAAAACTGAACCATTGCCCCATGTTGTATGCTCTCCTGGATGGAAGAAGAATATTAATGACACTCAGACAGACAAAAATCAGAACAGAGCTGACCCATAGTCTGTCTCTGTCGGTCTGTCTGTCTATCTGTTTTATTCCAAGATCCTGGCAGACAGCAATCAATCAATCAATCAATCAATCATGACATTTGTAAATTGCACTACACACCCGTGAGGGTCTCAAGGCGCTGGGGGTAGGAGAATGCCGCTACTGCTCGAAGAGCCAGGTCTTGAGGAGTCTTCTGAAGGTCTGCAGGTCTTGGGTCTGCCGTAGGTGGGCAGGGAGGGTGTTCCAGGTCTTGGCAGCGAGGTGGGAGAATGATCTGCCGCTGGAGGTCGCTCTTCGGATGTGGGGGACTGTGGCGAGGGCGGCGGAGCGGAGCAGGCGGGTGGAGGTGTAGAAGCTGAGTCGTCTGTTGCGGTACGCTGGTCCGGTGTTGTGGAGTGCTTTGTGTGCGTGGGTGAGGAGCTTGAAGGTTATCCTTTTGTTGATGGGGAGCCAGTGCAGGTCTCTCAGGTGGAGTGTGATGTGGCTGTGGCGAGGGATGTTGAGGATCAGGCGTGCAGAGGCATTCTGGATGTGTTGCAGCCGTCTCAGGAGTTTGGCCGAGGCTCCTGCATAGAGGGCGTTTCCGTAGTCCAGTCTGCAGCTGACGAGGGCCTGGGGGACCGTTCTTCTCGTTTCGGTGGCGATCTACTTGTAGATCCTGTGAAGCATGCGGAGGGTGTTGAAGCATGAGGAAGAGACGGCGTTGACCTGTTTAGTCATGGAGAGGGGGAAGTCGAGGATGACCCCTAGGTTGTGTGCGTGGTCGGTGGGTGTTGGGGCAGCAGAGATTCCACCAAGAATTATTACAGTGTAAATATTTTCTCCTTCTAGGGTTTGTCAGCAAAGGTAACAAACACTAAAATCCTTCCCTTCATAGGTAATCTGTGACACATCATATAACAAAATAACTATCCATAGGCTTTAATACAGAGAAATAGCACTCCACCCTTAAATGCCTGTTGTCTTTAATATATGCTTTTCCCAATCAATATGTCGGGTCTCCTGTGTTTATAATAACTTTTAGTAACAATCCAATCAGACCTATGGTATCAGAAATATATTTTCCTATGAACCAATCATGACTCTATCTCTTTTCATTAGCTTGTCACCATAACCAACTGAGGTCTCCTGTACTGAGTTTAAGATTTCCCATAAGGAAGCCATTAAGCTATCATGAACTTAAATAGTATACAAAATTAGAGGTGATGCCTCAAAATAATATCCTAAGAGGGAGTAACAAGGATTCTGACATTGCAAATCTTCTATACCCACGGTTTGTCAGAGAGGGTAGCTAGCACAAGATCCCTGCCTGCTACAGTAATCTGTGAGATTCCATGTAACAACCTGTGTGCAGGCTTTAATACCGAGTAGTACTAATCTATCCTTAAATGCCTTTTGACTTAAACATATGCTGCTTGCAATCAATATGTCAAGACTACCGCCTTTATCATAACTTTTCAGTAGAAGCGATCAAGCCTATAACCTTTAGCATTGTCACCATAACCAACTGTGACAGTCATAAGCTGTTCCACATGTCACCCATCATGTAGTCCGTACTAAAATTACAAAAATGTACAAAATGTAGTTGCAAAACAATACAAAATGTATACTAAAAGATCCTCATAAGCATTGCCATAGTGCAAATTGTCTATCCTCATTGTTTGTTCGGGTGAGTCACCAACACCAAAACCCTTGCCTGTTGCTGTACTCTGCGAGATTCCTTGCAACAAAATACCTGCTCACAGGATTTAGCACAGTCTAATACCAATCCATCCAAAAGCCTATTTCCTTTAACTCATGCTTATCACAATAAGTAAGTAAGTAAGTCCTACTGGTTTTGATTGAACTTTTCTTTATAAGCAAATCACACCTTAGGAATCTGACCTAGCTTTTCCCAGTGAACCGATAAGGCCTCTAGACTATACCAGTGGCTTGACACTATATCAGCACAGGCCTACTGGAGTGCATATAAGCTGACATTCATCAAGAAGCATATATTTATTAAATGACAACTATATCCACAGTTACAGTTTGCAAACCAATATATAAACCCTCTCAAAAGGACCTAACAAGAATCATCACAGTGAAAATCTACTCCAAGAGTATGTCAGAGTGAGTTACCAAAGCCATTGCCTAGTTTGGTCATCTGTGAGATTACATTTAACCAAATACCTTTCGGCCTGGGACATAATGTATAACTGTCCACAGTTAGAAGCCTATTGACGTTACCATGTGGTTTTCTCAATAAATAAGCCAGGCCTACTGCCTTTTTAAAACTATTTCATAATAAACAGGCCAGACATATGCCATAACATTTCCCTGCATATTCAGTCAGGTCTATAGCTGTTATCATTGGCTTGTACCCATAACTAACTCAGGCCTACTGTACTGTGCTTTCCCACAAAGCAACCATGAGACATTCAGTCATAAAGTTGCAAATGCATCAAAAGTTACAGTTGCCAAAGCAACATTTTAGGAGAGCCTAACAAGGATTATTGTAGTGCATATCTTCTATCCCCACGGTTGTAAAGGTGAGTCAACAATACCAAAACCCTTGCGTACTGCAGTGACCTTTGAAATTCCATCGGACAAAATACCTGCCTTCAAGCTTTAACACAGTTTAATAACAATCCATCACTAAAATCCTATTGTCCGTAACACATGCTTTTCACAATAAGTAGACCAGGCCTACTGGCTTTGTCATAAAGTTTCATAACAGATTAAACCTCAAATTGGCAAGACGTTTCCCAATGAACCGGTGAATACTTTACCATTGGCTTTATATCTTACCCAACTCCAGCCTATTCAAGTGGAAATAAATTGACAACAATCATGCATACCGTTATTCAGCCGCTCTCAACAGGGCCCAACAAGAACCATCCAAGTGAAAAGTTCCAGGGTTTGTCAGAGTGGGTGGCCAATGCTAAAACCCTTGATTTCTATTGTTATCTGTGAAATTATATACAACAAAATACCTGTCTATAGCCTATAACACACTGTGATAACAAACAACTGTTTAAGGCTTACTGGCTTTCAACAGATGCGTTTCACAGTTAATAGGCTAGACCAGCTGCCTTTGTCATATTGTTTTCCAATAAACAGACCAGATCTGGGTCATCAGACATAACGTTTCCCAATGCACCAATCATGATTCTAGCCTTTCAACATTACCTTGCACCAATCAGGCCTATAGCATTCAACATACTGTTTTGAGTGTAAGCTTTTCCACAAGACAATTATAAAGGTACACAAATTTACATTTAGCAAAGCAAAATACTATATCTCTATAGGGCCTAACATGGATTCTCATAGAGCAAACCTTCTAAATCTAGTGTTGGTCACATGGGTTAACCGTCATCAAAACCATTGCCCACTACAGTAATCTGTGAGATTCCATGTAACAAAATGCATATTAGTGGCCTTTAATATAGAGTAATAACAATCTACATTTGACTTTAGCAAATGCTTTTCAGAGTAAATGTCAGGCCTAGTGCTTTAGCAAAGCATTTCATAATAAACAGATCAGGCCTGTAGCCATGATCATTGGCAACCCCCACCACAACCAAAGCGAATGTCGGTGGAGCCTAAGCCACTCTCTGAGTAGTACTCTGAAAGTTTTATTTTGTTAGTCATATAAGTTCAGGCAACATTTGCACTGTCAAGCAAGACCTAAACATCTATGTAGATTAGTGTAGCCCTGAACATCCCATACTGCTCTTAAACACAAAACTGCACTCTGAAGTCTAAAGTTAGTAATGGAAGAGAAGTGTGCTGGGCCTGCAATTCCTGATGACTTCCTCATATCTGTACTGCTGACAAAAACACAGTAAATTACCTAGTTATCTATGGTACTTTAACCCCTCCCCTGCTGGTGACGGAACCGCTCCGTCACCAGCCACGCACACGCTGTGCTGATGACGGAGCGGTTCGGCGCGGCCCGCTCGGTGCGGATTCCATGCCTCCGCTGGTTGTTCTGTTTTGCGGGCGAGGCCGTAATGGAACCGCTCCGTCATCAGCACAGCGCACCCGAGGCTCGTGACGGAGCGGTTCCGTCACAAGCATGCGAGCGCCGCGCGGCCCCCCACCCCCTTAGCGCTGCAGCGGAATTGCCGCCGCAGCGAAGGGGTTAACAGCATTACAATGTTGTTTGTGCCGCTGAAAGATCAAGCTCAGATAGCCATGTTGCTGCTAGCTCAGGCAGCTAGATAAATAAACAAAAATAATCACAGCAGAGATGGGGGGTGGGCACTTTTTTCTGTGGAAGCATACAACTTCTATGCAATTAAAACATCGACTCCTGGCACCCAACATGCGGGCCTAGTCAAGCACCTTTCTGCAGTACTCTTGAAAGTTATTTTTAGGTTAGCTGCACTGTGAAGCCAGACTGTGAAGCCAGACCTAATAAAAAGCTAAGTTTCAAACATTTGATAAACAGCAAGTGAAATGCTACATGGACTGTTTACAATGCAACATAATTTTGAACATTGTGAATGTAGATATATATATATATATATATATCTATATATATATCTCCCAGGGAAATATTCTACAGCCCTTGTTCAATTATGCAACATCGTTTGGTATGAAGAGCATTTTATGTTTCCCTTTCCCCCTCAATACTCAAGAGCCCCTTCACACATCAACATGGGAAATAAAAATGCAATGCACCAATGTTTATTGACTAAAAACTAGGTGAAACTCTGTTAAGAAATTACTGCCCACAACGTAAGGTAGCACACCCAAGGGTAGTTTTCCACCTACATGTGCAGCGATGTGCAACGCGTCCATTTCTTTGTGCACGGTTTAATGCTTTGTATGTGGGTTATCAATGTACCCCAGGAGGCTCTGCTTGATGATTGGTTCGAGAGAGTGAACTAGTTCTTATCCAGTGAGAATAGTTATCGCCTTGAGCGGTACACTCTGCGGATCCAAATGCTTCTAAAGTACCGCTGTCACTGTGGCGGAATCATGCACTCTCATGGGAAACCCATTATCTAACCAAATCAGAGCAGTACATATAAACTTCCGGTCCAGCTACAGCACCCACGCCAAATTGCAAGAAACTGCTGTATCTCAGTATTGAGATGAATTGCACCCAGAGCAACAGGAATGATGCAACTTGAACCCCAGGGACTTACTTATTTCTATACAGCTTGGTAAGTACTTCATTCTATTAGATGAGGCAATAAATTGAGTGGTAAACCAAACTGAACAGGAACGAGACCTTAAATAAAAACACTTGGCAAATAGGTTTTGTACCAGCGTTCAAACGAATTGTGAGTCAGTCCTTTAATCATAAGTGTCAAGAGAAAATTGGTCATTGAAAATATGAGAATAAAGTAGCACAATGCTTTACTGGTTTCCATAGCAGACTCTTGTCTCATGAGTGGCACATATATAACTTTGCCTTGAACTGTCAGAGGCTGAGGCAAGAATGGGAGGCTGGGAGAAAGGAGACGAGAGGAGAAAACAAGCACTGGCAAACGCAATAGTTTTGCTTTTAGGATGAAAGTGCCAAGCTACTGGCGTTGACAAATCCTCTTCATGAAGTAAAAGAAAATAAATCAAAAGACTAGAGGAAAAGCAAGTACATGTCATAAGGTATTCTGACACTGTACCTGGATTTCAATATTTTCGATCTCTATGAATGACACAGTTTTAAAAAAAATAATGTTCTTGCAAGAAACTGAACAGAACAGGTAGTGTCAGAATTTAAAGGGAAATGTTTGCCAAGACCTGCTTTACTTTCCTCTGTAGTTTGAACTGAAACAAATACTCCAACCATCTGGTACTATACAGCAGCCTGGGTGCAAGATTATAGCAGCCCAACCCTGCCCCAGCACCAGCAACACAATGCTGCCTTTCTGTACCAGTACCTAGAATTTCATGCAACATGTGGAAAGCAGGAGATAAAACAAAACCAACCTGATAATGTCTGCTCAGTAGTTCAATCCTGGCGAAAATATACCAGTTGCTTAGCTTTTACAGATGATCTGGGACGGGTGAGCGGCAACACTGAAAGCAGGAGGGCGGGAATGGGTAGGTGAGATAGGTACATAATATTCTTGCATGAAAGTGGGAATATGCCCAGGAGATGTCAATACTGATTTGCATAAGGTGGGCGGCTTATGGGGAAAAAAGCAATGGTCCGGAATACCATGCCTAGAGATCAAAGTGGTCGGACTATTTGCAAGCAATTGTCTCCATCATCTTTTGTGTATTAGATGTAAGTTGAATCTGGGAGGCCCAAAATCATGGTTTCTAACTGTGTTCTGGAGACATTGTCTCTTCCTTATGTTTGAAGGGGAGTGGTGGAAAATAGATGTGGGACTTATCTGACCAGCCCTATATTCAGCACAGATACTCTTTGTTAACATGGAAAGATTTTTACTAGTCAACATCGAAATTTGCAGTCAGTCAGTGCTGACCGAGACGTGGTTGGGGGAATTCTCAAATCCTGATGTTGCCATGGCCATTCCGCCTGACTATAATATCTTCAGGAAGGATAGAGCTAAGGGAAGGGGCGGTGGAGTGGCACTGGTGGTGAAGAAATGCGTGCCATGTGCTATTCTGCCAGTGGATGATATCCGCGGCTCCGAGGCCCTTGCCTTTTCCATCATACTGGCTCCTCACCAATCCTTTAAAGGTTTATTAGTATACAGACCTCCTGGCCCACCTGGAACCTTTTTTGAAGACTTCGACTCGGTTTTGCTGGGACTGGTCCTGAAAGCAGAACATTGTATAGTAGCCGGAGATTTCAACTTCCGTATGGATGTTCCGTCGGACCCGGACACCATCAAACTATTGGAGGCTACGGCCCCTCTGGGCCTGATCCCCTACCTTCAGAGGCCCACGCACGACAAGGGACACACTCTCGACCAGGTCTTCTCGACATCCCCTCTCGAGGTGAAAGAGATTATCCCGGTGCTATGGTCAGACCATCGGCTAGCCATACCTTCGATTAGAGGCACAGCTAAACCTTCCAATTCTGTGTCCCAGCAGCAGGGACTAGTTCCTAGGGCATACCATCGAGTGACCCTTGCAATGCTAGCCCAGGCCGCCCTGGATCACCCTTGCCCCCTCTCAGGTGACCTGGAGAATGACCTGGAGTCTTTGCAAGCATGGCTTTTAGAGAGGCTGGACGATCTTGCCCCGGTGTTGGCCCCCAGCCTAACATCGAAACGGGTTTCGGCTCCCTGGTTCACTGCGGCACTGTCAGCTGCTCGGCAGCAGTGTAAGGCAGCCGAAAGAGCCTGGCGCTCACAATACGACCCTGTGGCTAGGCTGTCCTATAAGACGGCGGTTAAGGCCTATCACCGGGACATTCGCCTTGGGGAAAAAAGCCTACCTTGCAGGGAGGATAGAAGCCGCCTCCAACTCCTGTAAGGAGATTTTCACCATAGTGAGAGAATTTATGGCTCCGCGGTCCAATACATCTCAAGATATGCCCTCGAAATCCTGTGCTGCGGATCTTGCTAACTTTTTCACCAGCAAGATTAAACTTATCCAGGATTCCTTTCCACCGGTGGCGCCCGCGGGGCTGACCATTCCCGAGGATGACCTGCACCTTCCGGCCCCGCTAGGTCCGATGTTGGCCGTTTTTCCACCTATCTCAGCCCCTGCTTCCTTAGCGCTTATGGGCAATCTCAAATCTGGGTCGCCTTTGAACCCTTGCCCGGCCAAATTCTTGGCAAAAATGGCGGAAGTGATAAATCCGCTGGCGAATCCACTCCTGAATCTCTCGCTGAGCCAGGGAGTGGTTCCGCAGGCCTGGAAGCAGGCAATGGTCATCCCTTTGCTGAAGAAGCCTGGCCTCGACCCTAAGGCTCCGGTCAATTACAGGCCTATTTCTCTGTTGCCTGCTCTGATGAAAATTTTGGAGAAGCATGTACATACGGTGCTCTCCAATTTTCTGGAAACACACGATCAATCAATCAATCAATCACAGATATTTATAGAGCGCACTACTTACCCGGAGGGTCTCAAGGCGCTTGGGGGAGGTGAGGGGTGGAGTGCTGCTACTGCTCGAAGAGCCAGGTCTTGAGCTTCTTCCTGAACGAGAGGTGGTCTTGGGTCAGGCGCAGGTCGGTCGGGAGGGAGTTCCAGGTCTTGGCGGCCAGGTAGGAGAAGGACCTTCCTCCTGTAGTCGTTCTTCGGATGCGGGGGACGGCGGCGAGGGCCTGACTGGCTGATCGGAGTTGGCGTTTTTCGAGATTCTGCATGCCACACAATCCGGCTTCCGTCCAAATCTCAGTGCAGAGACCGCGCTCCTAGAGGTCTCAGAAACCATCAAAGGGGTTCTGGACACTGGGGGCAAAGCCATGCTGGTGATGTTGGATCTGTCGGCGGCTTTCGACACCGTCCCCCATGATGACCTTCTCGCAAGACTCTATGAGATTGGCCTACGGGGGACGGTGTTCAGCTGGTTTTCATCTTTCCTAGCTGGCTGCCGGCAAACGGTCTGGGCCTCCCCAGATTCCGCTGTGATGCCGCCTTTGGGAGTCGGGGTCCCACAGGGCTCTATACTGAGCCCAACCCTTTTTAACATCTTCATGACCCCTTTGGCGGCACTGGCGGAGTCGTTCTGGGCCCAGATCGTATCCTACGCCAACGACACCCAGCTCCTCTTCTCTTGCAAGAGGGGAGGAGACTTTGATGGAGAGAGTATCCGGGATTGCCTTGGGGCTGTTTTTAAATGGTTCCAGCTGAACAGCCTCAAGTGCAATTCCGATAAGTCAGAGGTACTCTTCTTCGGGTGTGCCACGGAGCCAGACTGGCAAGCTTGGTGGCCCAGTCACATGTTCCCTCCGTCTTGCTCATCCCAAATTGCTAAGAATTTGGGGGTCAAGATGGACAATGGTCTGACGTTAAGATCCCAGATCCTTGGTGTGACGGGCACTTGCTTCGGCCTCCTTAAGATGCTGCGGAGGTTTCTACCTCTTCTGTCTGAGGAACATAGGAAGCTGACTGTGCAGGCTCTGATCGGCTCTAGGTTAGATTATTCCAACGCTCTCTACCTGGGCCTGCCAGAGTACCTGCTGCAGCGGCTCCAAGTTGTGCAGAACGCGGCCGCGAGGGCCATTTTTGGCCTTAACAGGCGAGCCAGTGCTGCTGGCTTGCTGCAGACTTTACATTGGCTGCCCATCCGTAAACGGATTGTTTTTAAGACATTAACTCTGGCCTACAAAGCTCTTCATGCGGTGGGAGCGAAGTACCTCCAAAGGAGACTTGCCTTTTACCATCCGGCTCGCTCTCTCAGGTCAGAATCTCTGTTCCTGGCGGCTGTGCCACGAGTGAAGAGAGCCCGCATTGGAGGCCGCTCCTTCGGACTGCTGGCGCCACAGTTGTGGAACACCTTGCCACTAGCACTCCGGGGAGCCACCAGCCTACTTGCATTTAGGAAAGGCCTTAAAACCTGGCTGTTTACCCTTTAGGCTGTTCTGCTGTCCTCTTTTTTTTCTGCATTTTACCTTGCTTTTATTACTGTTGTTGTGTTATTTTGCTGTAGGTCTCCTTGTTTAAAGCGCCGGGACACTCTTTTTGAGTAGCCGTGCGCTATATAAAAACAAATATAACATAACATAACATAACAGTTGTTGTACTGATATCCTAGTTGTGGGATTGTTGCATTTACCGGTAGCTGCCTAAACGGACCTAGGAACTATTTCAGCCTTATAGTGATCACACTCACATTATGTTAACAGCTGAATGTTTAAATGGAAGAGAAAATATGCCAGTCATGCTGATGGGCATACTGAGGATTAAATAATGAGAATTATGGCGTTTAGCTGCAGTGCATTGATACAACGATATTTCCCGCTGAAATTTCTACAACTGGAACAAGGGGTCAGATGTTAAGGCGATGCCCTGGTCTTAGGGTGTCTTGGGTCCTTAGGAACAAGTATTTAAACAGATCAAATACATAAAGGCTCCCCCGATCAGCACCCAGGGTAGTATATCATTTAGGATTTATTTATTTAATTCTGATAGCAAGATCCCTTAGTGCACAGCTGTGGGGGTCAAAAGAGATCCCACTAATAACTAAATGGGAAGCAAAATTGAAAAATCTAATGAATGGGGAAGGGTATTTTCTTCCGTCAGAGTGGGTCTGAGTGATATTTCTTTTTTAAATCATGCAGCATCGTTGTGTTGCATAATCTTACAGCAGACCAAACAGAAACCACGTGCAAAAATCGAGGGCTTAGATCAATAATAGAAATATGTGTATCAACCTAGTAGCCAATCTGTAGTTCATGAAGCTATTTTAGGGTTCTGTTTTCTGTATGTCTTAACCGTATCCCACTGAATATGCTTGTAATAATGAAATAATATTTACTGAAATGTAACACGTGACATCTTGTGATATACGTAAAATATGAAATAATGTTATATTTTTGTATGAATGATTTTTCTATATTTTTTGCAGTAAAAAAGATAAAACAATGTGGCAGAAAAAAAGTGGAAGAAAAAAAGTAAATGTGTTTAAGAAACACAAGACAGAAAGGGTAGTCTCGTGCCCTCTGGTCTTCAGATGGTCTGGATTATAAAATCCAATCTGCTCCAAAAGGAACAGTGAAGGTTGGGTGTAAAAGATCAGCACCTTTTGGGAGATAGGCACATGTTAGCAGGAGATAAAAAAAAATCTAAGGACTTTGTGTCTGCAAAACGCAAAACAGTTGTAGAATTAATGTGCGGTCGCCATGTCGTCCACACTCTTCATGCAAGACACATAGGCTCAGCCAAATAAAATAGAGAATAGGTTTTTCAAACTGCCTGTTTCCTAATTCAAGTTCAAAGTGCCTTTTTCTGGTTTCAGCTACAGACAGCTTTATCTATGTGTAGGCAGGCCTGTTGTTTCCAATATATGACATATACTTAGCCTAGGCTTTTGGTCAGCCACCTGCTTCCTGTGTTAACATTTTTAGGGTCGAGCCTGCGAGACCATGCGCTAGCTCATGCATTTGCTTGCGAAACCCTATTGTATACTAAAATTGCTTGGAGCCCGCCCATTGCTTACTGTTTGTTGTCTTCATGTCACTCATCTTTAGATCCACTGCTGGTCAGGCAGCATGTTCTTTCATCCTCCCCACGTCAATAAACTGAGTACCCTTGCTATGGCTAGCAATGATAATGTGTCATGCAGTTCCAAGGTATCCCCTAGGGACTTGCACTTTACAAATACACGTCATGTTATGTTTCAGTTTGCTTTGTTATTTTAGGTCGTGGTTAACTTACAACCATCAAGTAATATGTCTGATGGCATTACCTAATCTGCAAACCTGTGAAAACAACTGTTGGACACACATACATTTGTAATATTTAGCTTTGGGGTATTCGGAGCTGTGTGTGTGTGTATACACTTATGTGCATGTAATCACAGGCATCCTTGGCTTGGTTATAAGAAGGTGTTTCACTTACACATGTACCTTCAAGAGGCAGTGTGCTAAACATACTGTACATACAGAGCTCTGAGCGAAGAGAGGGCGCTGCTTTCCACACCTGAGACCTTTTGTTTTCTATCAGTCTGCTTATAGTCCGCTCATTGCTTACCATTGGTTAATTTGCACTCTTATTTGATTGCTTTTTAGGGCTCAGCAGGCAAAGACTTCTTTCCTCTTTGTGTGTGTCACTTCCCTGGAGCATGGACACATTGCTTGTGTCCTTTCGTTGCTCATTTTTGTAGCCGGTATCATTGTTGTGTTTTAGCACTCTACCAGAGTGCATCTTTTCCAGCAGTTTTCCTCATGTACTCCTCCCGCCCCCTGTACCTCCCTCCCGCATCTGTGTTTCTTGCCCCCACCCACTTCACCACCTTACCTCCTATCGTTATGTCTGTGTTATCGCTTGCATTGTAGCACTTTTTTCCAGTCCCCTCAGTTGTCTGTGTTGCCCCCCCATCCTTCCCTTTAATCTCGCTACACATCCTTTCCTTCACTCCCTCAGTGTTACCTACTCCATCAATAAAAAAACCACTATGACACGGCCAGCGCTGGCTTCCTCATTGTGTTTTTTATTTTTTTTACTTTCAGCCATGCTGCACAGCAGCCACAATGTTACACTGCATGACTTAAAAACATTGGCAAAGCCAAAAGCGGCCTTGGAGGTGAGACGTATTGGCTTTGCCAATGCTTTTTTCTATGAAGGCCTGGAAAGTTTTGGTGAAAAAACACAAAGGTTAAATGATGTTATAGGTAGGCCTTGTAATGATATGAAAACAGGTGTTTTAAAAACAAACAAAAAAACGAAATTCACCTGTTATAGTTTACTGAGCTAACTATACCTCTCATCCCTGTCATGCACTGCTAATGACCTCACATATTACATCACTGATGACATGTTCAATAACATTGCTGATAATATCACAGATGACATTTCAAATACCATCATTGATGACATCATCCAACACACTACTCTTCAAATTACTCTCTAGACAAGCAGCATTTCAAATATAAAAGTAAGTACTGAATGGTGCAGAATCATATAAAGCATAAATTACCATTCAGGCGCACCAGTCTTGCTGAAAATTGATCTAGAAAGCATGTTTGTTAGCGAGTTTTACTCGCTAACAAACATGAAAAAGCTTTTATCTCTGCTGTACATTAGAGGCAAGCGTATTTTACAATCACAATGTATGCAATGTGACCCAGTTCCTTCTTATGGATTGTATCGAGCACTCAATATTCCCAATTAACGTTATTAACTCTTCGTCATCATGTTTTACCAGGCATCAAAGCTGCTGAATAGAAGATAGTATAGTCGTCTGATTATATACTGTAAATTCCTCCCGGGCAAAACATTTAATTATGCAGCATAATTTCTGGTATTTTTCATTATGCTTTTTATGTGCAATTCCACAGAATTATGCCATAAGGCCACATGGCGTAATTGAGAGTTGCTTGAATCAAAAAATCCTATTGCGGGAACACTGGAACAACGCAAACAAAAAGAACTGGAGATGCTCTTGTTTCGCCACTTGTATTTGTTGCACTGTTTTGGACGCAAGGACAGACTTTGCACTAAAATGAGGGTAAAATATGTTTTGCATAGTTTCGCTTAATTTTCCCCTCATATTTCTGTAATTACGCGGAATTTATGTGGAAATTATGGGGACTTTGCTCACCCTTACTGTAAATATGATGAGAGCATATGTCAGTTTCTAGGATACCAACAATGATACCTATAAGTTGGTCAGCTTTTATTATCATTCACTAAGTTCCTGTCCTATTCGTAAATTTATTTTTTCAATGCGCACTATTAAGAAGTGTCATTACGTCCCAAGTACATTCTAGAAAGCCAACTAAACAGT
This sequence comes from Lissotriton vulgaris, assembly GCF_964263255.1. Lineage (NCBI taxonomy): Eukaryota > Metazoa > Chordata > Amphibia > Caudata > Salamandridae > Lissotriton > Lissotriton vulgaris. Next base: position 1,842,150,022 of record NC_141689.1, on the reverse strand, counting down.
CCCAGGCGGTAGACACAAGATCTCCTCGGACACTGAGCAATTGTAGTGTGAATGAGGCCTCAGAATGTGAGAATATCATCCCTAGAGAAGGGTGGGAGCGAGGGTTATGCTTAATCATAACCCCCTGTGATGTCACAGCGGAAGGCTATGCTGTGTTCTAAATGTGGAAGAGCTCCCAGCTGATGGGTTCTGAAGGCTCTAGCATCTCTGTGTGTCTCACAGGAAGCCCAGGAAGTGCAACCTTAGAAAATGTGGGGGAGGTTCAATAGATCATGGCTTTATTTCTAGAACTCATTGCTAGTTTTCGCACCACTAGATGGTGGCAGATGGACTAGCGCCACTCAGAGGAAAATTGTGGTGTGTACTATTTGCTGAGAGAGAAGCAGAAAACAACCCTTAGTCAATGGATACCTAATTTGAGCTGTGGTTGTTGATGAGATCAACCTGGATTTATTTTTCATCATCAGACTTTGACCCAGGAAAAAAGGGGACGCAAGCAAAGGGAGAAGGAAGAAGAATGCAGATAAAAAGGAAAAGGGGAAAGGTAAAGATGAAAAAGAACAAGAATGAGATAAAGAGGCAGAGGGTGCAAGATGGTGCATGAAAAAGGCAGCAGGAGAAATTAAAACTAGATATCCTTGACATTCGTCAGCAATCTTCAAGAACGTTTGCGATAGCAGAAGTGAAGTGATATTTACAATGGACATGATGGTCCACTTGATGCATCCTTTGGTTGATGGCCTAAATTATAACTACTCATCTCAATTCTTTACTAGAAGGTAGTACCAGAAGAGGTTTGTGTGATTTACTCCCCAGCACAATCCACTGGGACGTCACTCATTTTATCTCTCTCTCTCCCTCTCTCTCTCCTCCATCCCTCCCCCCTCTTAACTGGCCATCCTCTCGGCTTCCCTTTATCGCTGCACGAGCCTGTCCCATGCCCATTACTTATCCTTTGGTCCACCGAAGCAAAAGAGTGTGTTAAGCCAAAGAGACCAGCATTTGGAGGCTCAAACCCCACTCAGTAGGTTTAAATCACCTACACTTTTATTGTTCTCATTTGGCTTTTCATAGAAGACAATACTGAGGCGAAAATGTATAGCGCTGGTACCTGACCATCTATCTCAGCCTCGCACTACATGAACGAGTTAAGATTCCTGAACGCGCTCTTCTCTCTCCGAAGTTGTGCCGGGGTAATATTTAGTCCTTCAATAATATTCAAAAGAAGTTTTACAGCAGGCCCTCTTTTGATTTGATAATAGGCGCTGTACATGCACATTGAACAAAACAACAAAACACAGATCGGTGTGGAATGTCAGTGTAATACTTTCATATGCTTATCCAAAGCGTTTTGGATTTTCATCTAAAGAAAAACCTTCCAAGACCATTTGTGTGGTTTTTAAAATTCTAAATTTTAGTTTAGCGTTACAGGTAGAAGAACTTTAATGGATACATGCTGACGCTGTGCAGTGGACCAATTTAGGATGTCTTGGAGAGGGATAACGTGTTCATGGCAGACATTTGGAAAATGTGTTCATACTTTTATTAAATCGCAATATTCTGTGAGTCACGTTGTTTGGTATTTCATTTGCAATCCAACAGATGCAAGACTGTATTTGCTGTTTGACATGGATTTGTGCTAAAGAAAAGAGGTGCAGTGTTATCATTTATTCCCCCTTTTTTAGTCATCCTTGTTCTTTTGAATGCCATATTCCAGCGTAGACAAACCATTGCCTGCTTGTAAATGCAAATTGATACTTGTATAGCGCACTACTCACCCGCAAGGGTCTCAAGGCGCTTGTACGAATACCGCTGTGGAACCCATCCTGGCTTTCCCTGTGAGGCGTCCACTCCTGGGCACCCCCAAGGTGGGGGCCAGGCATCCTTAGCGTTGTGAGGGCCGTTGTGGAGATTAAGCAAGCTATTGCCCAGAGTTGCAGAGTGGGACTCCATGATTGGAATAGGCACCGAGGCGAGAATTATCAGGTCCGTGGAATTTTTGAGCCCAAGACCCGCCGAGGTGGGGAATTGAACCCTGGTCCCGGGCTAGACCTCTGCATCAGGGTCTGCCGCTCTAACCATTGAGCCACACTTCTCCACAATACTCTTTTTTTTCATAGAGGCTAAGTTGTTAACTTATTAAACCACACAAAAAATATAAGGATGTGGGCCAGAGCACAATGTGCATAATGTATAAATAGAACGCGGCAAAAAATGAAGCCTTCCCAGCTGTAAATGGTAAGGTGCATATTCTGGTGCAGGTGGCTAAACTCATCTTGTGGGAATGCGGATATAACTTGCTGTATAGCCCTAAGTGGACTTCTACAGGGGTGGCTCCTACGTTAGGGCAGAGAAGCTTCGCCCCACTAAAAAATTGCCCCCAAATATGGAAAAATAAAATGGTAATAAAAGTTAATTTCTTGCCATTTTTCTTCAAAACCTCGTCCCAATCCACGCGGGGCAGGGATTTCTGCTGCTGCCAATCAGGCAGCAGCAGAAAGCAGTGCTAAGCAGAGCACTTAGGTTTAAAGTATGCTTGTCTTTTTGGCCGGCCGTCTTGCGTTGACCAGCCATACATGCACATTTTAAACTTCTCTAACCCAGCTGCCTTGGACAGCTGGGTTAGAGACAGCCTAGGGCTCCTGTGTCCTCGGGAGCAGTGAGAGAGGCCGCTCCCTCCTACCCTGGTGCTGCTCTCATGCAGCATGAGAGCAGCGCCATGATTGGTTACTGCAGTTTCTTGGAGCCTGCCTGCCTGGAGAAGACCCGAGCAAGAATGAAGACGTCTGGCCAGGATGGTAGGTGGGAATATTATTTTTTCACTTGTTTTTAACTTTTATTTTTGTGCCCCCACCCTCCTTACATGCCAACCACCACTGACGTCTGAGGATGAATGAAGCAAGCTGCAATCTTTACTTCATAAATACAGCAGTTTGTGTGCTTGACAAGAGTTTTGTGTGGATAGTAAGACAAGAACACCATCTACAAATATGGACTGCTGGAATCCCCTCACCAAAATATCTTCCTAGTCATTTTTAAATTAAATAGTTTAATTAGAATTTACCATACAGTATGCAGTATTAAACTGAACATGCCTTTGTTTATCAAGAAAAAATAACAATATTAAAGAACTAAGAACTTTCCAATGTTTACCTTAGGTAGAAATCTTGATCTACACCTTATTCTTAAATCCTCCCATTATCACTTACCGGTTCTTTCAGGACTAGGCTGATTTAGAGCTAGAGTCCTCATACTTGGGGGCAAGTGCTTGAGAGTGGGAGTATTCATTAGTCGACATTTGTGTGGGGAGATATTTATGTAAGGTAAACTTTAAGGTACCCTGTTTTGGTCTGTATTTTTGCCACAGGTGATTTAGCAGCCCATTTTTAAATGCTATTGCAAGATCCTCTGGAAACTGGTAACTGGACTTGCAGTCGATAGATTGACTAGTTTGTCCACTTTCAGAAAATAATGTGCAGCCGTGCAAAAATGCGATTTCTTGTGAATTTTGGAATTCACATGTTCAATAAATGTCTCAAAGAATTGTGTACAGGCCCCACACCGAAGTTCTTATCAACAGGCTTGCATTCCCTAAATTTCATCTCTGAACGAAAGGTGCAGGCAAATGTGGGTACAGCACAAAGCTATGCCAATACTACCATTGCAACAAAAAAATTACCTGCATGTGGAATATGGGGTAGATCGTTTCAGGGAATTAAAATGCTCTCTTCATTCTCCAACACATGTAACCTATTTTCGCTGCTGCTAGCTCGCTCTAGGACGTTGTTAGACTTTTATGCATTTCATAATTTTTTTTGTGGTTTGTTAACCACGTAGATTGTGGATTTACTCGTGATTTCACATGTACACACTGCTAATGCCTTTGAAACTATTTTGCTATGACATGTAGGCGTGTGTTTTTCTGTCTTATGTAAACTTTGCCTCAATTTCAGCCCAAACGCCATACTGTTCAAAATGGATGTCTCCCCATTTGCAGTTCACTGTTCATTATTTCTGCTGCACACAGTCAAGCGGAGTCATGTTTGTTTATTTCCATTGACATTGTTCTTGTAGTTCATGATGAAAACTTTTCAGCTGGGTCAGAATAATGTAACATTTCAGCTAGCTTACTGTACCTTATTCATTCATAATAGTTAACTGTTGTTCATGTAACTACTGTCATACCATCTGCCGATGACCTTCGCATAGAGTGGGCACAATCAGAATTCATGTACTGGGATATTGCATAGTTGCCAAAACAATATGAGGTTTTATAACTCTGTGCTCTGATTTGTTCAGAATGTGACACTTTTGCTCACACCATGATGATTTTACAGTTTTAACGATTTAATGTGCTAAAAATGAGTATCTGAAACCCCTGATTTTGGGGGTGAGACAGAACTTTCTTGAGTGCTTTTCTGAATGCTGTTAGAAATACTGTCCATTTCTCTATTGCTGCTTTAGGAGTTTTTTCTGATTTTCTACACTATTCTGTGCTCTGTGTTGGGCCAAGAGTTTTCATTTCTGGTGCCATTTATTGTTTCCCTGTACTCCTACTTGTTTTATGAATCTTTGTATTTTTCTGATTGTCAGATAATGCAATGATGATGTTCATGAAGCAGTGCACTTGTCTTTGAAGATTTCTGCATGCTTATTGGCGGCATGTAAATTATACATTATTCCCCCGTAGGTCCTCAACAGGCGGTGCGTTGAAGCAGCTGTGATGACCGGCCTGGCTCTGAACTGTAGTATAAACAAGAAGTCCTTGTTTGACCGAAAGCACTATTTCTATGCAGATCTGCCGGTACGTATGCGCCTGTGAGATACACTGAACCCCTGCCATTTACAAACGTGTTTTCGCTGGGCATGTGTCATTTGTTTGTTTTCTCTCCCACTCTGATGTTTTCAGCATCTATGAGTCATCACGCCATGATTCTTCCTAATAAAAGGCCCCAGTGTGTTTAGCGCGCAGTGTTTGCTGACTTAATAGCTTAACCTTGGCTGTTGACAGTACCGACGTCACGCTCATAATAGTTTGGTGTAATTGAATTGAAGTTGGAGCCATCGGGCCTACTCGTTCTTCACTTCCTGCCTTTAAAAGGTAGTGATTCTGAGAGTGAAGCCTGGTGATAGTGGCTTCGGGCCTAACATAAGCACACTGCAACCATTTATAAGCTTTACGGACAAAAGTTAATGTATCTATTTTACGCTAAATCCCACCAGAACATTGGATCAATCGTGATCCGTTAATACTTTTAAAAACTATTACTTTGTCATTAAACTTTTTAGTTTAGTGGTTGAAGACAGTCAGTTACCCGAGTTTCACTTAACTTACGTGTATTCAGAGTTTTATTACATTTCTGGGTCATTTCGCCTTCCTTCCCTGCAGCAGGAATGCGAACGAAAATACTTTATTTTAATAGTGGTACTGCTGTGGAACAGTTCCTTCCATTTGATGATGGCATACAATTGGCTTGTTTATGTTTTGTTGTAACATGACTCAGCCACTAGATGGCGATGAGCCTGGATTTAAATTCAGCAAAATGCACGTCTTACCTATTGCAGGACTAGGTTAGTTTTAGTTAGTTAGTATTCTACCCCCAGTCCTCGCATGGTTTGAGGCAGGTGCTGCTTGATAGCGATTTTAGTTGACGTTTTCGTAGGGAAGATACCTTTTTAATCTGTTTTTAGTAGTTTGTAACATTGACAGTGCAGCATTCACAGTGCATTATTTAAGTAGTAGCAAATGGAAGCAAGCACATCAGAGCCACAGGCCCATAGAAAGAGAAAGGAAGGGGAAAGTAGTACAGCCCGCTCTTATCATAACGTGTTCTATATACTAATTGAATGGTCAAAGACAACCATACAACGTTTGTGGTTACACTGTCATGAGGGGCACACTCTTTTCTTCTTTATTTGGCATGCCTGGGTATCTCGACGAGAAAGTGACATTAGCTTGTGCAGTGACATTAGGAAAGGGATCAGTAGTCACCTTACACATACCCGGTAATTCTCTTTACCTATCAATTCATCAGTCCTACCCTCAGAAGTCTTTTCCCCATCCATTCCCAGATCTCTTCTCTCTCTGATACAAAGTAAAATAACAGCTCATCCCAAATGTGTGCTAACCGCTTCCTACGCTGACCATGCTTCTGCTCTCTAGCCGTCTGGATTGGTCTATTTCTCTAGCATCTACCGCCATCTGTTCTAGGTGGGACCCTCCGCAGGTTTCCCCTCCATAGCAGTTGCCCTCTTTGCTATTAAGAATGCCAGCTCCACAAAGTCATTAAAAGTCTTTGTTTAGGTCTCGCCTATCCCATTCCGCAAGGAATGGATAGGGGAAAATTATAGGGTTGGATCAGGAAAGCTAAACCAGGGGGCGGATTTCGACGAGTGCATGTGTCCGTGCACGCGCTTCCATCCGCCTGCCTCGCATCATTACCACCACCAGCTTCACTTCGATCCGCTCCGCCCCCTGCTGCACGCGCTTTCCATCCGCCTGCCTCGCGCGTCCATATCAAAGCCATCTGTTGCTTCCCCGGTGTGCTCAGCCTCACTTCTCCACTTCTCCTCCCCACTCCTAATTACATCAACAGCTTTGCTTTCGTTTTCGCTACGGCATTTGTCAAACTGCATTCGTTATGCTCTGTGCCTCCTCATCAACCCCCTTAGCAGTTCTTGTCAGGCGATGTTTTTTTTTTAACTTTGGCATTTTTTTTGCAATAACAACGGCTTTGCTTTTCACGTGCTTTTCATTGTGGTTGCGAAACGACTTTTCTCCTCTGCATTATCAGGCCATGTCCAGTTAACATTAAGAAGCTTCACAAATACAACTGCGGCGCTAGTACCAACCTCTGGGCTTCCATTGCCAGCGGCCCATATGCAGCATTTACTTCGAGGCTCTGGTTTTTTTTTTGTTTCTGGGACAGCTTCCCCGTTGTTTACATTAGTACTGTGTTTGCCGATATTGCTCCTATACATATGGACATAGCCAGCGGAGTTACACAGAAGCTTCCTTTACTTCCCTACTTCATTTAAGGCAATGTTTCTGTTACAGCTACAGCCCTACCGCCGTTTACATTGCTGCTTGCTTCTTAGCGGTGGCTTAATATTACATGGTGTTTTCTGGTACAAAAACTTGCCACAAACAACTTTGTTTTACACGTGAAGCTGTGTTACTTAATGTGCTTAGCCCAAAGGGCAAAAAGCGAAAAAACAATTATTTTCACACTGACACACGTTTCATCAGTTGTCGCAATTAGCCAAAAAATACAACAATATACTCCTATATTGTAGCAAACTATATGGACATCCAAATGTGTAGCAACTGCTTTGCTTTTATCGTGTTTTTCATTGTGCTTTAGCAACAGCATTTCTCAGCCCGCATTATTAATGCATGTCCAGTAAACGTTAAGGAGATTCAAAAATACAACTGCGGTGCAAGCACTAACCTCTTCCCTCCCATAGCCAGCGGCACATATGCTGCATTTACTTCGAGGCTATGTATTTTATAGGCTTCACGTACAGCTCCCCCCTTGTTTACATTGATGCTCTGTATTTGCCAATATTCATCCTATACTTATACACCTCGGCAGCGGGGTTACAAAGAGACCTGCTTTTCTTTCACATTTCATTCAACACAATGTTTGACTTTCAGCGACAGCTTAACTGTCGTTTAAATTGATGCTTGCTTACTAGCACTTCGTGAGCTCTGCAAACACAGCATTTATGTTGCTTATTAACAATTACAAAGTATATTAGCACTAAAATATTGTACGTTACTTTCTGTTGTAAAATCCATTTTGTTGTAGCCACAGCCAAAGCATTTACAAGCCTCTTTTTCATTCTGAACTTCCCTTTCACAATACAACCACATAATTGGACCCTTGCTGCTTGACTTGGTGTTAAAGCCGCACCCATGTACTTCGCACGTCTTCTTCACAGTATGTGCTTTAGCGCTGTAGGAAAAACAAAAAACTTCAAAGTAGCTGCGTACCTTGGCGTCCGTCTGCTTGGAGCCCAAGGTAAGTACTTCACAAGTTTGGAAACTGTCAGGTAAACGTTAACAAGGCTGTATTGTTGCTATTAACTACAAGGCTTCCTTTTCCACTCTTGTTTCTCTATTGCCAATTATTTGCCCCAAAGCCACAAATTTAGATCAAATGCGCTATCATCCATTTTTATTTTATACGAGCGCGGCAGGTCATTCCCTCCCCTAACACTGAGCGCGTCTTGTGCACCCCACAGTCATGTACAAAGCTCCTTGGAATTGCTGGAAACCGTAGTTTCTTCATGCAGTGGATGTTTATGAGGCAGCGCCTCGCAGACCGTGTACAGTGGGTATAATTAGTATCTGTTCCTGAACGGGTAACTTGCTGTCAAACATCCTTTCACGTTTTCACACGTGGTGCGGCGTTTGGGCTACCTCCTCCACCCTGCACAGTTTCCCCGCACTGCCCGGCCTAGCACAGTGCGCCTTGAAGCTTGGGTAGGCAGCGCCTCAACAATGGCTGTTCCTGAGGGCTCCCTCTGTCCACGGAACCACCAGATTTCAGAGCAGCGAGATGGTATCTCCAGACAGGTACCAGTCTGGAGATACAATCTCGCTACTCAGCTGTTCGGATCACAAACCAGGGACTCAGGTAGCAACAAAATCGCAATTTGTAGCTATACAAAGTCCCTTATTTCTACCACTGCTCACACAGGAGATGGCACACCTTCGTATATGAACACTTATACTACTGCCCTGTAAGCGCACGTGCACTTGTGCCACGATTGCTTTCCACCCTTGACGTGAGCTCCCCTCCCCCAACGGTCACCATCACAACCCCAGCCTGCTCCTGCAATTACATGCCCTGACACCAATGATCAGTGTGGCAGGGAAAGCGCGCTATCGGTTTCCGTGAGTTTGCTGCAGGTTAGAGTATTCTACATTAACAAAACATGCATTAAGTAGATGCCATTGCCATCAAATAAACCATACATTTCTCATACACAGAGCAGAATTACTGGCCACTGGGTCATGAGGCACGGATCTTTGGAGAAGTCAGTCTATGAATGTGATCTTCTTTGTAGTGCCCTTTTGTGTGCTCCTATCTGTATACCAGTGCTCTTTCCACAGTTGTCTTTTGTGGCCACTTCATTCCCTCCTCTCCTAATGCTTTACATCAAACTCCGTTTTGTAAATGTATATTTTTTCGCTCCAAGTCTATTCACAGTTTTGCCCCGTTCGGTTAGTGAATCCGACACTGACCAATCTTGTATTTTCTTTTGTGGTTTTTATATAGCTCAAACGCGATCTACAGGGTTAGGATTGCTTTAGATGAGCACCAGTTACATTATATAAGGACAGATTCATATTTATGTAGGGAGCTCTGACCATTCCGCCACATCCTCTCCAAATGAATCTTTTGCACCACTACTGCAATAGCGTGCTGCACACCTTCACTTTGGTATCTACTGCAGGTAAAAGTAGTGCGGGGTCAGATTGGGCCCTTTAGTGATTTACATACCTAAAACATGTACACTTTGTATTCAAACAACCCGGGACAGTTTTAAACATGTTTGAGACTGCATGCACGTATGCTTTTTGCAGCCAATAATTGTGGTAATATCAGGGGAAACAGCCTTTATAACGAAGGGTGAACAACGAGATGCCTTTACAATGAAGGCATTACGAGAATGTCTTCATGATACTTGTTTTTAACATGCTTTCAGTTTAGGCAGTTTCGGTACTAAAATGTACTTTAGCTGTGTACTTCTAGCAATGACCTAGGTAATGATTTCGGACCAGTAATGTGAGTGACACATCCTGTTCAAAATACACATGCACACCCTCAGCGAATGACTGCAGCAGCAGTTGGATGGTGACGGCCGGTTTGGCTTGGTGGTGAGTGTAAATCAGTGTAAAGTAGTAGCCCCAGGCTACTTTCACCACTCTCTTATCCCCCTACTATCACCAGCCGCTCACAGCTCTTCCGCACAAGCAGTTCCACAATATCCACAACAGCCATATCCCTCACAAACTAGGAGACTTACACTACCAACAGCACTTGCATACTCTTCATAGAGTAGCAGTCTCCCACTAACAGCACTCTCACACCTTCACACTACGTACAACACTTGCACACCCTTCATAGACTAACAGTCTCACACTCACTCAAACACTCTCACACACCCTTCACAGACACCACTCTCACACGCCTACCAAACTAACAGTCCTGCACTACCGGACGCACTCTCGCCCCACTAACATCATCCCACTACCCTCACATGCTGGAAGTCAGAGAGTACCAGAAACACCGTCACACCCCTCGCAGACCACCAGCATAGCCAATAGGTCCGGCACAGGCACTGTATCTAAAGCGCCACTCTCAGGTCGGTATTCCTAATGCCTCGGTATGGTAAAGCGCTGACATAAACTACGCAGAATGCACATTGGCGCAGTTTGTAAAGCGCTAATATTACCCACGAGCCAGAATGAAAATCCACTCCCATCTGACCCGTGGTCATCAGCTTTGGGTTGCTGTGATACTTTTCAGTTTTTTGCACCTCCCGGCGGCTTGTCTTATGTCACGGGTTGGTTAGAGGTAGCGCCTACATGCCACAGACCGTCTGCTATCTCACTAACTGTTATACAGGTACTATTTTCCAAGCTTCAGCCTCCTGTTATTTATGCCCCCCAATAACAAAAAAAAAACATAAGCAAGCATTGGCACATGCAGAAACAAGTTGCCAGCATTTAAAGAACAAAATTAGATCAAGACATTATTTATAGGTAATACTTTTTTAACATAGTCTTTCACTTGTACAAAATGCTTTCTTGTTTTAATTCGGGGAAATATTGAAAGCCGTTATTAAATAGGATGTCTAAATGTAGAGCTGCCATTCAATACAGTACACACACAACCACACATACAACCGCACACACACACACACAACCACACACACAACCACACACACACAACCACAAACACACACACAACCACACACACAACCACAAATACAACCACACATACAACCACACACACACAACCACACACACAACCACACCGTCAGTGCACTTTTTTACCAGGCACAGGCATCATCAGTCGTCAGTGCACGCTTTCATCAGGCACAAACACCACCAGCCATCAGTGCACCCTTTCACCGGGCACAAATACCACCAGCCATCAGTGCACGCTTCCACCAGGCGCACACCACCAGACGTCAGTGCACGCTTTCACCAGGCACACACACACCACCAGCCTTCATTGCACGCTTCACCATGCTCACACACACCACCAGCCATCAGTGCACGCTTTCACCAGGCTCACACACACCACCAGCCGTCAGTGCACGCTTTCACCAGGCTCACACACACCACCAGCTGTCAGTGCACGCTTTCACCAGGCATGCACACCACTAGCCATCAGTGCACACTTCCACCAGGCACACACACCACCAGCCGGAAGTGCACACTTCCACCAGGCACACACACCACCAGCCATCAGTGCACATTTTCTTCAGGCACACACACCACCAGCGCACACATCAATTGTTAACGCATCCACAATTAACTATTGTAGCAATCGCAGTATGGTGCACTTTACTTTTAAACATATTCATCTAAAGCGCAGCATGCCATCAATGCTACAAAAATAAATACACATTTTTTGACCTACAATTTATAGACTTTTGTTGCAGTTGGTGTTGTAATATTTAGCAATGCCAATAGCTGAAACTTAATTAATGCGAGACCTATTGCATTGCAAATGCTTGGTTCTTTGGACATGGAAAGAGTCCTAACAAGCAGCATTTTGGGGTGCAAAGTCCTTCCTTTGCTAATGTCCTTATGAGGTGTACAGTTACTCCCTTCCATAATTGGATTATTACAAGACATTTCCGTACCATATGGAAAAAGGGCATGCTTGAGTCTGCATCTTGTCTGGGCTACCATTGTGGAGCAGTAGATCATATTGATCCATTTGGAAATGTGTGGTGAGTCCTGTGAAGATAAATAAAATTGAGTATATTTAAATCTAGCATCCCTTTCAACCCTGTGGGTGCACTGGAAGGGCCTTTCCCAGCCCTCTAGTTCCTGTCCCAGGTTCGTCTTCCATATTGTTTTCAATCACGTCATATTAGTCTTGGTCATAGATAAGAGGAAAGGAAGAAGGAAAGAGAAGTCAAAAATGACGGAAAGAGAAAGAACGAAAGCAGGATATATAAAGAAAGAAGGAATGATGAAGAGAAAGAAGGAAAAGGAAAGAGAAGGAACAAATGCAAGAAAGATCAATAGAAAGAGGGAGAAGGAAAGAAAGAACGAAATAAGGAAAGGGAGAGAAAGAGAAAGAAAGAGCAAAGGAAAGAGAAACCGAATAAAAAAGGAAAGAAGGCATGAAAAAGGCAAAACGGAAAGAAAGAAGAGTAAAGAGATGCAAAAAGGCTGAAAGAGAAAGGCAAAAAAGAAAGAATGAAAGGAAAAAAGACAATGAAAGAAGGAAAAGGATGAAAGAAAGAAATAGAAAGAAGGAATGAGAAAGAAAGAATAAGAAAGAAAGAGAGGCGGAAAGAAAGGAGAGAAAAAAACTTAAAAAAAGGATAATTTAAAACTGACCAGTGTAAAATGGACACAGTCTGATATGATGTGAAATAGCAGCAGTAGGAAAAGCAAACCACTCCAAAAAGAATTTACAACAATATTGGCAATAGATGGGATCTGATAAAGATTGATTGTGCATCAGAAGTGTCCTGCTGACACATCAGACTCTAAACATAAAGGCAAATTTAAAGTAATTATAAAGTCAAAATAAAAACATTGACACTCTAGGCAACTGACTTGTGCGTGATTGTGCTCCTTGTGAGAGAGCAAGATGCAGCCACTCAAAGTGATGATAACCAGTGGCTCAAGAATGGTGATTCACTGCCCCTTGCTATATGCTGTAGTGGGCAGAAGCAAAATGTGAATGACAACAGACCAATGGATGAAGAGAGGTGCCTGAAACCCCTGGTATGTAAGTGTTTTATACATATTTTAGTAAAATATAAAGGTCTTGGCTAACAGCTGATCTAAAAACTAAAGACATATTAAATTCTTATGGTAGCCATTCAGAACCTACTTGCATTTACCCCACAAAGGTATTAAATATTCCTTGGAGGAGCCCTTTATACACTCCTCTGGAAAGCCTACCTTGCAAGTCTGAGAATCAAAGGTGACTGCCTCAGCTTTTGTCACAGACTGGAGCTTTATTTCTTTCTAGGTTCTCTGACAGAAAGGTTTCCAGATCTATAGAAGTTCTCATTCACTCAACCTCGTAGGCATTTGCAATATATCTTAGCATTGTCTACAGCCAAGGTATTCTTAAAAGCAAGATGAAAACGAGCTATAGGACATTATCCATTCAAGGTGCACCATCTTGCAAAGTCTGTTCGTTTAAAAACATACAGTAAAGATTTCAAAATACTATTTGTTGACCAGTAACACTCTAAAATGTTAGTCTAATTTCCTACGGGTGAGAAATGATGGCCTGGTGTGCCCTTTGATGCAGGTAGTGAGACAAACCTCACTACACAACTATATAATGACTACATTCTATTGTATATTTGGAGGATGTAGTCTATAGCACACATTTGTTGGGACATAGTCTGGCAGATATACTGAGGCTCACCACTGAATGCAGAGGTGGCTCCTCCGCTAAGGCAAAGGAGCGTCGCCCAACTGCTCTTTGAGCAGAAAAAATAAAATCATGATAGCATAGTTATTTTTATTTTATTTTGTGCAGGTTTGTGGCTGGGTTAGGGAGGGGATGAAGGCACAAGGGGAGGAGTGCTTTGTGCTAACTAAGTCTGGGACCGACCAAACTGTCATGTGTACTTAGCAAAGTTCCCACCAGGCTGCATTCACACAGCCTGGTGGGTAACATGCCCAGGCCCCCAGTCCCCATCTGAGCACCTATCCACGGCGCTCAGACCAATCACAATGCTGCTTTGTGGCCTTATGATTGGTTTAGGGGAGCCAATCACAATGCAGCTTTGCAGTGTTGTGATTAGCTATGGGGAGCCTGGGTGCTTCTGGGTTTCCGGACTCTGAGGAAACAAGGAGAGACGGCCGGCAGAAGAGGTAAGTGTTTAAAAAAATTAATGAAGTGCCCACCCCGCTACCCTGCTTCCCCCAGCCCCTCCACCTTCATTCCCTGCCAGCCGCTAATGACTGAATGGCTCAGTATTTTGAATGCCTTCATACCATTGTACAGCCAATTAAAGCATTGCTCTTAAATGGTGCTCAATGCTCCTGTGAGTATATTTTCTTTCTGTGCATGGTATGTACAATGTGTATTATATGTATTGTTGCCCAGGGTTTTAATTTGCAGCTGTTCTGGTTTTACAAAAGCATCCCATATGGACCATTTAGAGTTCCAGCTGATCCCCCCCAATGTTTATGATGGGCATATTAAAGTTTTTGGTGTTGCATACTACAATAATCCACAAACTATCTTCCTCACTTACCACTCGCTTATTATATGCTTGCCTTTGACCCTGTGAGCACCCCGCTGCTGGGTGGCTAGGTACTTACTGTACCAACACCACATACATGCATCTGCTGCCTGCACTCTCTGGAACTGGAAAGTATGAAATCAGTTAATCATGAAGTCATGATTTCACCTCTGAATGAGTCTCTGTTGTCAAGAACAGAGACATGAATAAATAAATGTGTTATTCAAATAACTCTGTTTAAGTCAAGGGCATTAACAGGAAAGAAGTTTTAGTGTGTGGATGTGAATTGCCAAGATCCACACATTGAGAGAGCCTGGGTATTATCTGGACTAGAGTTCCTAACCATGTTGGGTATTATAGGGGGCATGTACTGAGTGACCGGGGCAGGGGTGGCCTTAGGCATGTGCAAGCTGTGCACCTGCACAGGGTTGCCAAACCCCAGGGGCCACCACGCCAATATATATGCTTAATATGATAATCCTCTGAGGATGGATACATATTTGTGTGGCGGCCCCTGGCAGGGATTTGGCAGCCTCCGGCTCTGTTCCACTTCCGAACACCCTGACCCCCCCCCCCCCCCCCTCTTCACTGGCCTCCGCGCCTGCGTTCCTCCTGGTTCCTGATTGGCTTCTTTTTTTCCCTACCCACTGCTGGCCCGCTGGTACAGGCGTATATAAGCCACCGCCACCGCCATCCTTTCATTCCCTGTTACTCTTGCGCAAAAGCAACTATAACCTTTTCCTCTCCCGGCCGGCGAGTCGTCTTACAAGTTTATCTATAGTTTTTATAAAGTACTGGTGTTAGCACAATAGTCATAGTTATTATCTGGTGGGATAGGGACACACGACATTCGCGTACCCATTGCAAGCAAAATGAAGAGAATTCGAGTACACAAATCTGGTTATTCGAAACGAAGGAGAAAGGCGGCTCAGCAGGCTTTCATAGCATCACAGGAAGGAGCAATCCTGAACTTTATCACCCAAGGGAAACCTGAAGATGGAGAATCCTCCGGCCAGAGTACTGCTGATGCACTAGGTAAGACACCATATTCGATATGGTATGGATATTAATGTTTCCGGGCAAAGAGCCACCGATTCTTTCTCTGTGGGGGTGGGGGGGAGGCTGGGGGTCCGGGGCCCCTGTCATGGGCCTGGCACTGCAGCCGTCTGTGCCAGTCCCTCACGTCGTGTGTCACAATACCCTCCTCCTCATAAATTTTATCGTTCTGAGACAAATTCGGAAGGGTAGGAGCAGCCGCAGGTACTGGTCATCTAATGCCTTTTCTGGACGTTTTATTAAAACAGCTTCCTGAGCTCCGGGGGGCTCTGCCCCGCCCGGACCCCCTCTTCCAGGGCCCCCTACCTACGCTCCCTGCCCATTGCCGCCATGAGCCTAGAGCTGCCCCTGACCGGGGTTTTAGTACAGAGCTGTCTGAGAGTCTAGGGATCAAGAGGAGAGTTCTGAGCGATTTTGTGCTGTGCATCAAGGGCTCTCACTGGGCACTTGTGTTTTTGACTATTTCCATTAACATCTATATTTGAGAGTGGCATTCATACCGCAAATTGCAATAAATGAATATGAACCTATTCTCATTTCGGTAAGCCTTTGAGATGGCTTTCCAGCTGTGGTTTGTGCTGATTTCACAGCATCAAGAAGTCATTTAATTAGTATTCACATCTTCTAAAAGGCCCACCGTATACCCTTTAAAAAAATATGTCATAGGGCAACTAGGAGACAAGGTGAGGGCGTCCCTCTCACTCAGAAAGCAACGGATAATTGACTTTAGTGAGGTATCGCCACGGGCCAGCAACCCCACTCTAAACACTGTTCCTACTCCACTGCAAGCCTTTCAGCTGTTTCTTCCTATTGCCCGGCACCCTCCCATATCTCCATAGTGCCCCTTTCACCTTCTTCTGTGGACATGTTACCCACTTAATAACCCCCTCTTGTTGCCCCTGCCGACATGCGCCTCCCAGCGGCTTCTCATAGGTGCCAGTGGGACAGGGCTGATTTTTTTCTTTTGCTCGAAATGAAGCGTAGACTGTACCGAAGGCTCCCTTGCCTTCACTATGGTCCTCTTTTTGTTTCAGTCTCAAAAAAGGCCAGGTTGCAAGACTGCCTTAATTATAGTCCTTCATTTCTTTTTCCGTCATAGAAATCAAAGAAGGATCCCTTGCCACCTGATCTTTATTTGCCATAGGAACAAAAACAGGACTGTATCAAAGGTAGGGGAGCCTGTAATGCCATCTGCTTTTCCTTTTGGTTCCTTGGCTTTAATGCTTTTATGCTGCTTGAGTTATCACATTAAACCCAAACCAGTGGGCTTTGCCAATGATTGTTTTTGTTGTGCAGCATCTTTTAGGCGACTGGCCAAATGAAGTGTGCTGTTCTGGATCTGGTCATGCTTAGTTAATCCCATGTCCAGTCATGCTCTTTACATCAGGAGGCATCTTGGAGACCTATTTGAGCACCAACAGTGAGAACCAGCTGATCTGCCTAATAAGAAGGCATGCTTGCCAGGAGCCCTCTGGATTGAAATGAAATGTACATTCCTGTCTAATGAGCTAATTGGGAAAATCCTGCTTCGGGGTATTTTCATTGCAAGACTTCTAGGAAATGGGAGGCCTTGTCTGCCATGTCACTTCTCTTCGGAGGGGGTAAAATATCTTTCTAATTAGGAAGGTTTGAGGAAATGCCAGCTGGTTTCATTATTTTTAGCAAGGATAGAAACCTCGGAAGGTGTCTTATTTTGACAAGCTTCAGCAAGCAATTAGGAAAATCAGCTTTTTTGTGTAAATTGTGTTCATGCGGATCTCATTGGGTGTCTGAGAGTGGTGCACCATGGAAATAGCGAGGATATTCTCACCTTACTTACTCGGTTCCTTTTTCATGGGATTTCTTGCTCGAGAGCACTAGCAGATTCGAGGTCTCAATAACAAGCTCTTGTAATTAACATGCAGGGGATGGTATGGAGTCTTAGCTGCATTTTAAATGAGATGGTACTTTTTAAGTGAATAATTCATTGCAAGCCTTGTCGGACCTATTCATTCATAACTGTTATGTTTAATTGTTGAATATGAAGGGATTTCTATTCTCTGCACCGCTTTGAAATCGTTGGTCTTAGTTATTGCGTTAAAACATACCTTTAGTTTCAAGGCACATATAGGTAATAAGTTGGAAGTTCTCCATATTGAAATGACTTTTTTTTTTTTAACAGTTTTTTTTTAAGGTTTTCATTTAACAGTAACAACACTATCAACAGCCCAGTATAACATACAATCGTGTGGGTTTCAGAACAATAGTGTTGACAATCACGTTTCGATAGCTGGGATGCCTGGCAGCATGGACTACATCATAGATAGCTTAGTAGAACATCAGCGGGGGAGAGTGCAGTTGTGTGGTGTCGGCTTAGGATGCAGGCTCAGGCCTGGGAAATCGGGGGGGGGGGGGGGTCTGTACTTAAACCAGGAGGGCGAGGATGGTGATCGGATTCCAGGGCGTAACTAGGCACATTGTGTGTAAGGGTGTTGGGTGCAGACCTGGTGCACTGAGGCAACTGCGTGGTAGATGGTATTATGAAATGGAAATGAGAGATAGTAGGAACACCAATGCGTTTGGCGGCATCGTGGAGGGACGATACACTAGGAATGGATATTATAATCACCTTTGACATAAATTTGCAAATTAAATGTATGAACGATTACAAAAACAACAGATCTAATAAAATCCTAAAACATATTGGTAAGAAAGTAAAGATATAACCCTATTGCAACAAAAAGGTAGAACTGTCCACAGATAGTATGAAAAACATAAAGAGTTTCGGCTTAAAATGTAATGGGTTAAACTAAAATAGAGTTTTAAAACTGCTAGTAACATGTGCTGCTGAACGGCTTCATTTATATTATTTGCAAAGTTTTTTTTAATTCTTTGTGAAGGAAGTGCATTCCTTATTTCTTGAATTACTTCTCTTTCTAGCCGAGTAAAGAATGTGTCTTCCAGAGATGCATCTTGGAACCTTCAACCCTTTATTCACCTACTGGTCAGGGATATGTATTACTTTGAGCCTCTTTGCTGCTTAGGACTCTTGGGCAACTCCCGCAGAGGTCCATCTGCTAGAGTATGATAATTCATGCTCCACCCTTTATCACTTTCTTTTCTTGTCCGGTTGATAAGTTTTCGTAAGTGTGTTGCATACTATATTTGAGTAAGCTGGGTATGCTCATCCCACATCTTGTCCCGACCATGCATTGTTTTCTGTAGGTTCTCTCCTTCTTTATCTGGCATTTAAAATCTACATAGTGGGTTTGTAACTCTATTATGTAAAACATTTCTGGGTATAGTTATGCCATTGAATAAAATAGGTACAAGATTCTTGGTAGGATTACCATTGTAAGGGCGTCTATTTGCCCCACCAGGACAACGTCTTATATTTCCAAATCCCAAAGTCTGTTTTCATTGCCCTCTAACTTTCTTAGGTTAATTTCTCTAGTTTGTACTAAGGTCCCTGCATTCTGAAGTTGCCATCCACCAGAATGGAGTCATATTTTTCTAGGCCTGGAACTGAGCTTTGGGGGCCGGAATATTTTACATTTCTGTTTTGCGTAGATTATTTTTAAACTCCAACACTTGCTTGTACTCTTGTAATTCGAGCATGAGGTGGGGAGGGTAGTCTGTAAAGGAAAGTAAGATCTTGTTGATGAACATTGTGAGCTTGTATTCGTCCAACGAAATTTTATTCCTTTGGTTAATTTATTAGTTCCGATCCTTTGGGCCAGTGGCTTGAGGGGAAGTACAAACAGGATTGATGAGAAAGGGTACAATTTTCTGATACCTCTATCCCCACATGAGGTACAACTGTCTGGTGGTATGTCTGGTTTGGGAATAAGGGATATGATAGAATTCAACACCACTGATGTGAGAATCAATTCTTGTTGTGCCTCCTGGAAGAGTTTAAGAAGACTGCATAGCAATGAAGTGCTGAGGGTTTTATACAAGCAGCATTGAACCCATCTGGGCCTGGTTCCTACAGTGGTGAAGGCTAGAGATCGCCTTTAAGATGTATTTCTTTGTGATTGGCTTTTCTAACTGTACTTTTGTTTGCAGCGGAGATCGTAAGTAGGCATGTTTCAACTATGTACTCTTTACGTTATTGGGACTAGGGTGTGTCTTTTGTATATAATGTTCCATAAAATGTGTGGCAGCACTCCGCTTTGTCTCCTTCTATTGTACATAAATGGCCCTCATCAACGTTTTCCCCAGTTTGGACAACTTGATCTATTAGCAGTGAGTCAATGAGCCGCCACCGCCATCCTCCCACTTCTTGCAAGCTTTTGGGCAATCTAGCACATTTCCTGCATTTCAGGGAGTAATCTTTTTTCTATGAGAATATACTCCATATGCGCATAGCTCTTGTGGACTGCCAAGTACGCTCAACACCCAGTGGATGTCTAGCTTTCCAAACACCTGAGGCCCAAACTCCTCCATTTGGGTCTTGCCTTTTGCTGAAAATCTGCTCCAAACTTACTTCTATCTAGTTCCACATTAATAACCAAATTGAAGTCGCCTCCTATTATGATGGGTTCTGCAGCCCATGCTCTTAGTCTTTGTATTGTCTGGCTAAGAAACTGCTCCTAGTTCTGGTTAGGACTATAAATTGAAGCTATTGTTAGGAACCCCTGCCCATTCAGCATGCACTTCACTGCCATCCTTGTCACTGCCATCCTTGTCCAATTCAGCTGTTCCACTACCAATTGCTATTTTTCTTCCCACTGTAGAGAAGTATTGCAATTGGAAACCTTTGGAGTTAAGATGTTTTGATTCTTTCTGAAGTAAATGAGTTTTCTCAAAGCCCTTTATTTTTACCCCAACAGTGACAACTTGTGTAGAATCCATTTTTGCATCTTTAATGATCTATTAGTCCCTGACATTATCAGTTATAATAGAAAGGTTTGGCATCATCAGGGTTATGTTGGTGGTTACAGTCTCTAGATTTGTCTCTTGTGGGAGTGTTGTACAAACGTAGCCTATAAATGTTCTCAATTCCTCCTTCTTTTCCCTTCCCCCAACTAAGCTGTCAGCTTCCCCCTCCCCACAAAATAACAACCACCCTTGAAACAGGCAAGAGATTGACAGACGGATAAACTTGGGTTATAATAGATGTTCTAGTGAGAGCTGGTACCAGCCACTCAGACTTCCATTTGGTAAGTGTGTTAGGCTCCCTCTGACATTTTATTGGCGCCATGGTGTAGGAGATTCTCGATGTTACTGCCTCTTTCTTCGTTGCTGCAATTCTCAGCGTAAGGGGTTTGTTGTGAGTGGTAGCTCATAAGGCAGCCTGAGTGGAACCTCCACCTTACTGTACTGTTCTGTCTCAATTGCTCTGTTGTCTCTGATAGGGTAAATTTTTGACCTGTAACTTCATGGCTCCTGCTCAACCGCAGGGGTGTTCCTAACAACAGTGCACTGTCCCCTTTCTCTTGATTTTCCTTGTTTTCTCTTTGTGCCACACCACTGATGACATCCACAACCAGCAAAAGCAAACGCTGCCTCTCACCCTAGGGAGAGCGATGTTGTTCCAGTTCATATTTCAGGTTTTACTTCCACTTGAAGTAGATGTTTTTTTCCAGTAGTGTTTGTGTAGTTTTCTTCTTGCAAAATATTTCTCATGTATGCAGTGCACTGTGAACAGTGTCACCTGAATGTCTCTGAGTTCATTTTTGTAGGTGGGCCACAATAAAGATCAGTGGAGTTCAGGAGGAACGCAGTGTGCATTTCTAAGAGTTCCCTGAGTTATGAACAGAAGTGGAATACATGCTCTTCCAATCATTTGTCTCTCTGCAAAGGGCACAGAGCAAAGCTCAGGTATGCCAGTTTTAATTGGGATTATAAGCAGAAGTGTGTGAAGGAGGTACAAAACTGTCAAAATATTGTCAGAGCGAAAGATAAAGAAAATGCAGTCCTTTTCGACGAGCAGATGCTCTGTGTGTGGAGGTGAAGGAAGTGAAGGAAATGCAAAGAAGTGTGTGCAGGAGAGAGTGAAAAGAGGGTGCTTAAAATGAAAGAAATGAGGTGTGAGATATGCTGATTGTTTCGGTAAGATATGAGGAGAAAAAGAGCTCAATTGTCTAACTGAGAAACTGCAGAGAGAGTGTAACAGGTGACATTGGAGCACAGCAAAATCAACGCTATGAGTCCATAGACCTTTTCTTCTGATTTGAATGTTGTCGTCAGCTGATGAGCAATATGGTTCCTTTCACTTAATAAGATAACAGCCACAAGCCATCAACCTGTCACAAAGCCCTTTTATTCACATTCATCAAGTGAAATGCTTGGTGTGGTATTTGTATACATATTATAATGTTATCATTCATAGATAACACCGTTTAGTGCACAGATGCATGACGCCAAAATGGGTTCAATTTTACGATATCAAACAGAAACTAATTACAGCAACTTTTATTGTCTACAACTTATGCTTGTCTACTCTTCTGAATGTTACCACATTGGGGGTAAGCAGGACTTTTCCCTTTGCATACTGTGGCATGCAGACACACAGAACTTAAGATGGCATGTCTTGTTTCCTTACGACTATGGAAGATTATATATCTCTTCTCTTATAAAGCAACAATTTCCTTCTTCGGTGATGTGCCCTCTTTTCTTCAAAGAAACCCTTACAGAGAAATATTGGATCAATATTTTACGAATTGTAAAGTAATTAATCCAGTTGTTTGTAAAACTGAAATCGCCTAAATGTATCTGTATTGGATTTGAAGCCTTGAGAAAGCCCATAGGACTAAACAAGTTTGTTGCCAACTGTTGGTTAGTATCCTATAAATTAAAAGGAACAATATTGTTTACCTACTGATGACAACATTGAAACCACAAGAAACGCATATAGACAGAACACTCCATATAACTTTAGTATTGATTTTACTGTGTGCCAATATTATCTGTTATACTAATCCATTAGTGGAAAACGAAGGGTGGATGCTATTACTACACCCAAAGGTGGTAGGGTGTCAGATAATGTCAAAGCACTTCTATTTTTCAGGTCTAGTGCTAAACAAAATCTTTTGCTTTTACTAAAATAATGTATATGATATACTTACTTAAAGGGGCTTTCAGCCATCCTTCTTCATCCATAGGTTTGCTGTTGTGTCATTCATATTTTGTGTCCACTTACTGCAGTTTACAGGATGGAGCAAGGATAATCCTATGCAGGCCACGGGTCACCATCACTTTGAGTGACTACATTTTGATCTTTCGGAATGAGCACATCTGCCCACAAGGTGGTTACATCAGTGCCGGTGTTACTATTTTTACTTATAATGACTTTAGTGTTGCCTTTGTATTTATAGCCTGATGGCATAGCAGGACGTTTTGGTTATGTGCACAGGGCACATTCCAGTTTTATCAGTTCTTGTCTACTGCCAATGAAAGCTGTTGCACATTCCTTTTGGTGTAGCCTTTGTTTATCTTACTGCTGCTGTTTCACAGCACACCAGGTTGTGTTCTTTTGAAAGTGTTCAGAATAAAGTTATTCACTTTTTGGTTTACACACAGTGCAATGTAATTAAATCTATCTAATGTAATTGGATACATAAACCGAAAGCTTTGATATCATATATTGTGAATTAATAAGTGGACAATTCCGCAGAACTGTTTATCCTGGACTCGGTTCCTTCAATTGTTCTTTAATTTACTTTGCCCAGAAGGAAAACCAACCTTTATTGTATCTAATTTGCAGCACACTTTTTATTTATTTTTTTGAAACATAGGTGAGGTGTAATTAGAGTTTTAATATCCAGATTTTATACTGACACTCTTAGGAAAAAAACAAGAAAGTTGCGGGTACTTCAGTTTCTGAAAATGGAATTACAGTTATCTTGCGAATTTACAATATAATGGATAGTTTTGAATGTTGTGAAATAATCCATTAAGAATGTAGTTATGTATACATTCATGAGCCAGGTAGACAGCTCATTACAGTGATATATTTGTGTGCTGATGAGATAGCTCAGTGGGTTGATTCTGAGTATGGTATCCCAATATGTAATGCAACCTTTGTTCCTCTGGTGCTGTGTATTCTATGAATAGTCAACATTCTTTGTGTCATGTGTCTGTGAAGTAAGAGTCTGTATGAACACCTACACACTGCAATAACGATAGTGCAAAAACTCTTGGACTAGTCTGAAAAAGTTGTGGAGAACACAGCCTTTTGAAGGACAGCAGTAATACAAACAGTAGCTCACATGAACCCTGAATACAAGCTCATGAGTGTGCTCTAGCTATCTTTGCAACCCTAACTCTTTTTCTTTCTTTCTTCCTTTCCTTCCCTCCTTTGATCCTTTCTTTTTTTAACCTTCTTTCTTTTTGGATCTTTCTTTTTTATTTGATCCTTCCTCCCTTCCTCCTCCCCTCTCTCCATGATGCGCATAGATTTTATTAGTACTTTCAATTTTATTTGTTTCTTCTGCCCCTTTTCAGTTCTCGCCTACACAGTACACACGCTGTGCTGTTAGGCGTATTGTTTACTGCTCATTGGGCTTACAGCTCAACCAGAATATGCCATTTTAGTTTTCATTGTCACTCATTTGTATCTTTCGATTGCTTATTTCCCTGTAGGCTCCCCTTCCTTTCTTGTGTTAGCTTCTCCCTGGAGCATGGACTGAGTTAGGTGTTCTTCCTCTTCTTTTTTCTTCCTTGTCTTTTTGCAACGCATAGGTTTTTTTCTAGCGTTTCGATATTAATCTTAGACTTGCAATGGGCTTTCCTCCTTGTAACACTCGCATACTGCTTCTTATTTATGTTGCTTTTACCCTAGCTGCAATTAAGAGTGACGAATGCTTTCAAAAGATGCACTTTTATTTTGAAGAATGGTTTCAAAAGTGCAGTTTTATTTTACATTGGGTTTTGTTTATAAATAATTCATGACTGCATGTATTTGCACGGTCTTTCCAGCAATTTAAATTTTTCAGATGTTCTGCTGCTTTTATTTATGTTGTATTCACCCTATCTGCCGTCTCTATCAACTCTTTCATTACTTATACCCACAACTGTACTAATGTACAGTCTTCCACTACACCCCACTCTACTATTCGCCACTCTACTCTATGCCAATCCACTCTACTTTACACGACTCCAATCTACTCCACTCTGCACCATGCCACTCTAACTCCACTCAGCACCACTCTACTCCACTCCACACCACTCTACTGTACTCCAATCTGCTCTAATCCACTACAATCTACTCCACTCTACGCCACTCTACGTGATGCCACTTCACACTACCCCATTTCATTCCCTGCACTCTACGCCATCCCACTTGACTACGCCACTCAACTCTATGCCACTTCACACCATTTCATGCCACTCTACCCCACTCCACAAAATGCCGTTCTACAGCTCTCTGTGCCACCTTACTCTACTCCATTCAACATCACTCCATGCCACTCCGCACCACTCTACTCTGTCACTCCACTCCGCCGTGCCACTGTGTTGTGTCACTGTATGCCACTCTGTTGTGTTACTATATGCCACTGTACTCCACACCACCCCACTCTATGCCACACCATTCTCCTCCACTCGTCTTCACTCTACACCACCTTAAGTTATGGCACTGTAAGGCACTCTACTCGACACCATCATACTCTACACCATTCCATTCCACTCTATGCCACTCCATTCCACTCTATGCCACTCCATTCCACTCTATGCCACTCCATTGCACTCTACGCCGATCCATTCTATTCTCCGACACTTTACTCTATGCCACTCTTCTTTACGCTATGCCATGTCACTCTGCACCATGCCTCTCTACGCGACACTACTTCACCCCACTCTACGCCACTCCACCCCACCCCGTTCTACGCCACTCTACACCACACCACATCACTTTACTCTACTCTACTTCACTCCACGCCACTCAGTTCTAAGCCACTCTACGCTACTGCTATGCTTGCTCTGCTCTATACTGCTCAGCTCTACACTGCTCTGCTCTATCCTGTTTGCCTCTGCTAATTGATTTCTCTTCTCCTCAGCTTTGACCTGTTGTGTTGTGTACCTGATCAGGCGCCAGGACGCCCCTTCGCTGGGGCAGCTGTGCGCCTAATAAAAGTTATTAACATAACATAACATGCCACTCTGCACCAGTCTACTCAATGCTACTCTGCCCTCTGCCCTATGCCACTCCACTCTATGGCACGCCTCTCTACTCTACCCCACACTCATCACTACTCCTTTCTACTCAACACCACTCCACTCTAATCTACACCACTGCTCTTTACTCTACACTACTCTACTCCACACAATGCCACTGTACCCCACTTTCCTTTATGGCACTCTACGTCTCTCTGCTCTATGCCACTCCATTCCACACTACGCCCCTCCCTTCCTTTCCACTCTGTGCCACTCCACTCTATTCCACTCTACTCTATTTCACTCTACTCTTCTCTACTGTACGCCACTGTACTCCACACTAAGCCACTTTATGCCATTCTACTTTGTCACTTCTCTCTATCTCCACTCCATTTCACTTTAACCTTCTCCATTCTGTTCTATGCCATTTCACTCTATTCTGCTCTACGCCATATCACCCTAGGCCACGCAATTCTGTGCCACTCTACTCCACCCCATTCAAAGCCACTCCACCCCCTTCTAAACCACAGCATTCCACTTTACTGTACGGCATGCAACTCTGTGCCAATCCACACTATGCTACTCTACTCCACTCTACTCTTCGTTACTCCATTTAGCAATACTCCTCTCTACTCTACACCACTCCGCGCTACACCACTCCTCTCTACTGTGCACCAGTCCACCCTGCGCCTCTCCACTCCACTTTCCTCTCCACTACATCACTAACTTTCAGCGATGCTGCTGTGCAACATGACTAAAAGACATTGGCAAAGTCAAAAACTCTCAGATTGTCAAGATCTATTGGCTTAACCAATGCTTGTTCTCTTTCCGTTTAGTACTGGCCTTTGAAATGTTAGCGAGTTCTGCTGTGAAAGCGAGCATGAGACTGAAAGTAGGAACGTACTCCGACAGAAATGAGGATGTCAAAATATATTCTTTTTTGTTCTCCAACCAAGAGTCCTCCTCTACTTCATAGGAACCTAACAAAAGCATTCAAAGCTGTTGGTGGCTCCTTCATCCCAACACTCAGAACGGGAAGAAGGAATGAAACATTCTACAACATGAACTGAAATTAAGAAAAGGTCAAATCCATGGAGACCAGAACATTTAAAACTCTTACATCATTGTGTTGTAATTATATTTAGAATTCAAAGTGAAGGAGTAGTGTAGATAATATGGATCTCCTTGGCTTACTGTACCATAATGCATACTTTGCCTTCTTTCTTGTTACATGCAATGCCTTACAATTTTTTATTTATTTATCACTTTGGATATTTTCTCATTTGGCGCAATGTCTTTGAATATTACTGTTATAATGTACTACTATTCCATAAGATTGAAAAACATTTCAAAGGTTGTATGCCTTTTTTGCAGCTTAAAGGTAAGTGTCACTGATAGCAGCTTAGACTAATAGAAGCCTTCTGTTAATGATAGTCCATTGCATTTGGTATGACTTGCAACATGTGATCGCTTAAAATGGCAGAGGCAAAGACATCTGGCAGTGAAGCCCCAGTCCTACTTTAAGTCAAGCTTTAGCAATTTAAAAAGCGTGTGTAAAGCTAGGTGTAATGCACTCAAACAATGCACAAATCTTCCACTGTTCTTTAAAAAAAAGTCTTAGTAGGCACAAACATACCTTCTATTCCTTTGAATAGGTTTATCGGTCTTAACCAAAAATGTACCTTCCCTCAACCGTGAGTTAAATTGTCTCCATCTTCTAAAGTTTTCAAAAATGTTAGCTTTTATTGGCCACAAAGATTGCTAAATTATGTAAGATGGTCTATGACAATATAAGGTTTCCCCATCAGAAATTAATGAAACAGACATCTGTTCAAGCTGGGCATTGGTAGAAAACCTCAAACCAGTGAAGGTCCAAACTGTGTGCTTCGCTTTTTGACTGTGTTCACTTTGTGAGTTCAAACATGTCAACGTGTCGCAAATGCACATCTTGAAACCTAAATTAAATATAAAACATCTTCTGCAGGCTGGGTATCAGATCACTCAACAAAGGCTTCCTATTGCTGCTAATGGTAAACTGACATACCGCATACAAACTGGAAAAAAGTGGAACCAAATGGCGACCAGAACTGTGAGGATCAAGCAGATCCAGCTGGAGCAGGACAGCGGAAAGAGCCTCCACGACGAAGAAAGGAGCCAGACACTCATTGACTTGAACAGGGCTGGTAGGTGTCCCCGATGGTTCTAACAGTGGGTTAAATGTAAGAGGGCTAGTGGACTGTGGTGCAGAATCAATGATGGCAAACAGGGATTCTTGTTTTATATCGAAAGACAATGTCTCCGATTCTCCTACAGCCTATTTTACCTCTACTAAGGCATGAATCAGTTAAACAAACACATGTCGTTCTTCTTGTTTCCCCAGTGAAGGCTCTCATTTTCCTTGGTGCAAATTATATCTATCATGATGATACTAAAGTTGGTGTATCTCAGGCAGAAAATCTTCCTTGCTATCTCAGAGACTGTGATATCTTTTGCACAAGGTTAGAAGATACCAACTATTTATTGTTTTAAGGAATGTGCTGCACCTTTTTAAAAGATTCACGCATAGTGTTTGTCGGTTTTCACTTAATTTGCACATTAGCTTTCTGAATTCTGAAACACGATTTTGTACAACATTAAAAAGTTGGAAAATGTATGACTTTACAATGAGACTGACTCTCATCTGTATGGGTTAACAACATAATCTTTTTACAATTAGTCCTTGCCTTCATGAAAATGTTCAGCATATGGGCAGGCCTGTACAACTGTATGTATTTACATTAGATTCAATAGAAAAACTGAACAGAAAGAAGCAAATTACGTAAAAAAAACAAATGTATCTCTACCCACAAGCTGCCTAAAGGGGATGTTTGAGCTAGACCTCAGTTTGATTTGAGATGTTCATGAGCAGACGCAAGATCCAGTCTGCTGACTAAATGTAAACCACTTTCCATGGGAAATTCCTGATTTATCTTTGGTAACTTGACCCATATAGCAAGACTTTCCTCAGAGGAATGCACGCGGTACATAGGCAACAACCAAACAAAAATATATAAGCTGAAAAATAAACAACTGAACATTTCCACACCCAGTTAGTTAAAAGGGCTGGTTCTCAGGGTTTCCATGCACCAGCAACCGCTTCCTCTGTTGACAGAGCTAGCAACCTTTTCTTGGGAGTAGGTCAATCACAAGGATTAAAAGTAGTCGGCCATTGGTAACTACATCACGGAAAATGGTGCTAAACGCCCAGGCTTACTGTGATCCAGTTCCTGTTCTTAGGTGGTGGTTTCTATATCCGCTACAGAGCTCTCTCTGAATGTTGATTCATGTATCGTCTGGCTCCTTATTCCCATTGTGCAATGAAGGAGATTTCAACCCCTCCCCCCACCCCTAAGGTTTTCTCTACTGTAGACATTCTGCCATGCTTTGCTCTATGGTTTAGTCCCTACCCTACTATTTTACAGAAGTGGGGTTCTGCCAGAGCTGTTCAGAGATAGTTATACTCATGGGGGCAATTCTTTAGAGTAGCAGCCGAGGTCTAAGCACCAATGAAGTGCAAAGAAAATGTGAAAGATAGGAATTCCAGTCAGATAAGTGGGTGCCTGTTCTTAAGCACTCACCTGAACTTAGTAAGACAACAGTTAATGTTACTGTAGAGAAGACATAACTAACTGTACTATTGAGCTTTTCAGGCTACATTACCTCTACATGCTGTGAATTTCGTTTAATAGAACTTTCTTACCAAAGTTACTGAATTCAAGATGTTATCCATTGAGGAATAATAAGCTCTACAACCTAGCCCCGGAAGAATGTAACTTCTAAAAAGTATGTTAAATTTTCAGGTGGTAGAAAGGAAAACATCACCTTTCACACCAGTACTCTTTATCTGCACTCTGTACAACATCCCAGAATCTCATTGCACAGTTCATTTATCAGAGTGAGAGATAAGGCAACTTTAGAATAAGAATAGTTGTCCTTTTAAACTGCACACATTCACCACGCATGAAAAATTGAGATACGTGGTAAAGGATTGAATTAAGAGGTTATCCCCTCTATTAGCAGCAGAGTTAACTGGAGAGGATATTAAAAGGATACTGTAGAAAGATTAGGGATCATTTTTAAGTAGAACATTAACCCATTGAGAAGTATATCAGTGACCATGTGTTAACCCTGACCAATAAACAGATGACTTTTGTCATATATTAGAGTCCTGAAGAAGGTGGTTATATCAAATTTCATCCACCGAAACACCGCATCAACAACTATATGCTTTTCAGCATTAATTTTAAAATCTTTGATAGCTGTACTATTTTAATAGATTGTATAATATATATGTGTTTTTTAAATATTTTTTAAAAAAATTGTTTCTCAACCTATGACACTTGTTGCATGAAATACATTGACACAGAAAGGAATAGGAGGTGTTTTGAAGAGAAAAGACAAATACCTATGTCTATTTGAAACAACAGTGTTTTTTAATCTTTCTAAAGTGGTTTTAATTGTATACTGGTATGATATAATAAATAACATACATTAACACATATATTTGGGTTCAGTTTTATGAGTTTATACAATGATTAAGGTATGTTGAGTGAGAGAAGTGAGTATTTTAACAAGGTTTCGGTATTGGCACGTGGGGGATATGTTTTTAATTATGTTATAGTGAACCCTGTCCCCTACTGTTGTAAGGGTACCTCTCGATTTTTGTGATTCTCTCCTCACTGCTACCCATATCCATTCTATTGTAATGATGAAAGATGCGCAGTCAGGGTCTTGTAGTTACATCAAGTACGTTTATTCCTAAGTTACAGGAAGATAGTAAATCCTTTAGATGTCAATAAGTACCATAAAATGCCCCACCAGGAGCAGCCTCCTAGCTGCTCAGCCGTCCAGATCAACTGACACTCCGCTCATACAAACACACTCCAACATTCTACATGACCTCATCACAAGCTGAGCAGGTAGGCAGAGAACTACTGAAAGGAGAGTGCAGCAGGTAAAGGAAGACTACAACACATCTCCCCCATTATAATATGAAAAACAAATAAAAAGTGTGAAGCTGTTAGACACACGTTAGAGCACAGGAGGATGCAGTAAAAAGAAAGGGTACATCACCTCCGATTGCTATGAAGACCATAACAGACAAATGTAAGGAAGTAGTGTAGTGGAACAACAAATAAGAGTGAAGAAAGATGCATGAAAGAAAACATACCACACATCTCATCCTACCCCCTTGATAACGCCATGAAATAAAACATACCACACATTTTAGCACTTTGGGATGGATTTCTTTGTTTTGATTTTAAACACGACGTTGGAGATTGGTTTGTGATGGATTTTGACTTGTTTGATGTTCCAAGTACTTTTACGATGTCCAGACACTTCATCATTCGCTCTTTTCAACGGATGCAGCGTTTTTCTTTTCTAATCCAAGTTGGGTTTGCTGTATCCTTGTTGGTGCTGACTCCTCGCATGTGGTCATTTCTAACTGGGTTGTCATTACTGCGAATGTGGTACTGCTGCAGTGGTAACTCTGATTCTGACAAATATTTTCTGGACTTTGGGTGAGACGCTACGTAGTGGATTTTCGGGTGAGGTATCGCTCATCCTTACATGGACTGGACTTTCGGGTGAGGTATGCTCACA
The DNA here is from genome assembly GCF_964263255.1 of Lissotriton vulgaris. NCBI lineage: Eukaryota > Metazoa > Chordata > Amphibia > Caudata > Salamandridae > Lissotriton > Lissotriton vulgaris. The sequence goes on along the minus strand of NC_141689.1, from coordinate 1,842,118,768 downwards.
CAGCGCTGCATGCTGTACACTTGAAATAATCCAACCTCATTGCGCAGCTATTTAACACAAACGCTGCGTGTTTAACACTGGGAAAAGTTACAGGCACATGACGTGACAGCTCACATTTGTAATTTTCCCAAGACAGTCAACATCTGCTTTCAGCACACAATGTGATTCCTTCAGGCCACCGATCACACTCTATTAATCAAGTCACTCATTTGGGGAACACTCACCCAAGTTCAACAAGCACTGGCACATCCACGTTGGGGCCGACCGGTCTATGGTCACTGGTGGGGCATGTGGACAGCCAGCTTGCTTCTCTTACATGCGCTTCTTCAGTTTCTTATGTACAAGTCCATGCAGTTTCAAGTAATCTTGTTCTTTTGAAGTAGAGTTCTTAGTTGCAGTAATACACAAGTCCTTAGTTGCAGGGTAATCCAATAATCCTTCAGCCACACGTAGTCCTTTTCACCTCGTCGCCAGTATTGTAAAATGCGCAGTCAGGGTCTTGTAGTTACATCAAGTATGTTTATTCTTAAGTTACAGGAAGATAGTAAATCCTTTAGATGTCAATAAGTACCATAAAATGCCCCACCAGGAGCAGCCTCCTAGCTGCTCAGCCGTCCAGATCAACTGACACTCCGCTCATAAAAACACACTCCAACATTCTACATGACCTCATCACAAGCTGAGCAGGTAGGCAGAGAACTACTGAAAGGAGAGTGCAGCAGGTAAAGGAAGACTACAACACATTCCCTCTCATTTCCTGCATTATCTTTGCAAAATGCAGGCTGTTCATTCACTGCCTTGTGACACGGTGTTGTGGCTTTCATTACTTCCCTTTGAATTACATCACATACCAGAGTATTTCTTTCTGATTTTGTCTTTACAGCTTCTTTCAATCCCATTAAAAGGGTAATTTGAAAACTGAATCTTTAATGCTCTTTAAGGTGAATTTGGCACTTGCTGTAACATTTAATGCAAGCTTTTTGTGCACTGAATATGGCTCTAAGTATACTTTACTCCTTTTCTAGATTATTTCTTTATTCCACCCCAGTTAACCCCACTTTGCTGCTCACAGTCCATATATCAAAGAAGAGTGTTGGTCAGGTGTCAAAGGGAATCTGCCATGCATTAACCATATTTTGAGTGCCATTGTATTTAACTGTTTTCTTTAACACATCTCAGTGTACCAAGTAAAAAAGTCTGTTTCGAAGTCTAATATGTTTCCTTTTGGTAGGAGTTGGCCTCATGGAGCTTGTTATGGAACCTGACATGTGCTGTGGAGAAGAAGCTGCAGCTGCAGTCCGAGAACTTCAGTTAATTCTTCAGGCACTTGGGTCAAGCCAAGCAAATATGTCAGGTATGGTGGGTCAGAGTGCCTTTGTCCATAAAGTACCTTAATGCTTTGAATTAAGAAACTGTGTATTCCGGTGAGGTACAACCTAATTTGGCAGTTATATCTCAAGGGATTATAAAGTAATGTGACCTCTAGCTGATTGTACCTCTATGGAATCATGAATACTGAGGGGTGTTGAGTTACAGATTAAGGTAGCTTGTACTGGAAAGCAGCTTCTCCCATTCAAAGTGAGTAGTTTATAAGGGAATGAGCAGAAGTCAATGACCAGAGCTACACAGAAATTTGATGGCGTCTAGTGGGTCACTATAGATTCTTAAAGACTACGATAAGCTTGAAATTCACTTGAATGTGAGATACCCCAAAATGCTGGAACTGTAATCATGCTGAAGATGACCTATCACCTTGTTTTTTAATTGCCCTTCCCTAAACAACTATTGGAATAACATTTTCAACTGCATAGAACATATTTTTAAAATCAAGCCGCGGAGAGAATTTATCTATGTCATTTTAGATGCTTTAGACCCAACTGTGACTAATGAGAATGATTGACAACTGCTAGACCTGCTTCTCACCTTAGCATGTAAGGTTATACTGTGTAAGTGGAAGAATGCTGAGGAAGTCTCCTTTAGGATGTGGCGTGAATGGGTCTCTTGTATCAGAGGAGTAGACAATAATGCCCTGCAATCCTCCCCCTGGCGTGCATCCACTAAAAAACTCTGGAAATCTCTGGATGCTTCCTCCTTTTCGTTTGATACTCCGTAGAGGGAATACTAGTTTCTCTTACTTGCATGTATGTGACCCGAATATGCTTTGAGAGACATAATTGATGGCTTGCTTCCCCCTACATTGTAGTATTGCGACACCGACAAGATCTCAGTATGGGCTATATTCGATTTCTTAACGTAAAGTACCAGTGTATGTGCTATTTGGTAAATACCTTTTAAGTATCTGTGTATTTTATTCTTTATTTATTTCATGTATATTTGACTCAGTTTGTAGAACAATTCCTTGGCTCTACAATATAGGTATAATGTCATAAATGTACATCTTTACAATGTTATTTTATACTTCATTTGTCAAGCTACTTCAGTGTCAGCCATACCCGTACGTATTGTATGCAGTTTTTGTCCTATGATTTTTGTCTTTATCTTTCTGTTTTTCTTATGTTCTTTTCTCCAATAAAAAAGATTTGAATTTAAAAAAAGAAATTCACTTGAATGCTATAACTTAAAATCAGCTGCGGGACCAAGAGAATGCCAGTGTAGAGATCTCCAGGTACTACAAATGTGAATCATCCTCTTTAAGGCACCGACCAGGTGGATACCCACATTTTGGGCAGTGTTTGGTAATTTGTAATTGAAAACCTAGCTGGCTGGAAATGGAGTGCTGTACATTGGGAAAGCCCTAGTGGGGATACATGGAGGGAGGAGGGGGAGCAGAGGGAGATGACTTGACCATTTAAGACATGTCTTATTCAATATATACTCTCTGCTGTTAAACCTTATTGGAAGCAAGGGTTTCGACAAAATAATGGCTGTAATAGTGCCCAAAGTCCTATATTTCCTACAAAGAAAATGATCTCTGTCTTGGTTCCATTGAGGTAATGATAATTTTCCAGCATCTATTGAATATTTGAATAATCTAGATACGGTCACTGCCCCTAATGTAATGCTTCGCCTAAAGAGCACAGGTGCAACTCATAGACCAATTTGGATAGAGGTAAACCTAGTTAACAACAACCTTGTCCTAGCAGTCTTCATTTGCAATAGAACTCCATTTTTAAATTGTTTTCCCTACCATCTTGTTCTGAAGCGAAATAGCATTGCTCCCAGTCTCTGTGAGTTTGTCCGTTCCCATCATGGGCTTGGAGTTCAGCGCAGCGGGAGAAGGCAAAGACAATAAAAGAGAAATATACTCTTTTTCTTTGATTTACCAGTGCGTGCTGTGTCTGCTCAGTCAGGAAGAGGCACCGAAGGGCAATCTCCGTCCGTGGTCACAGGGAACAGATTCCGTTTCCGCTGGGGCTGTGCACGTCCGATTCGTGGTCGCCAGATGTTAAAGGGTGGTTTTCTCTGGGAGCACTGTACCAGCTTAATTTGTGCAGGGGCGCTCGATTGAAAATGAGAAAACGTACGTGTTAGAAGCAGGAACTGAATCAGAATGGTTACAATTTTGAACAATAATGGTAAGATATACTTAGTTATACAATAAAACAGCCAGTCGTAGCAAAGACCATTTTGAAATGGTGAGCAAAACCATGCAATTGCAATGAAGCTTAATAATCATAGTAATGCAAAGATAGAAATACGTTTCAAAATACAATGAGGAATGTGCAACCTTAAACAAGAATTCTAAAATGAGAACAATAGTTAACCGGGATCACACAGCACGTGACTCAAGAAGTTTCACGGTGCAAGGTGGTCCGTCGAGTGGACTGTGGGCAACTCTTTTATACCACTTTAATGAGGAACTGTTTGACCACAAGTCCAGCTTATGACAGGTGTTTGAACGTCAATCATATCACAATTTGTAGATTTATCAAAAATGATGTGCGTCACTTCACAGAATTTTTATAAGACAGCGGAAGATGTATGTGTAAATTGGATTCGCGCTACCCCTCCAAATGGGGTAGATTGGATTTGCTATGTAAGAAAGGTCAGGATGCTTGACAATGCTAGAAGGAGTAATAAGAGAACTAAATACTGGGAACTTTGGGATAAGAACATGAGGTAGGGTAGGGAGGGTTGTCCAATGATTTCAACAAACAAATTGTAAATAATTGATTTGGAGGCTTGATGACTGGCCAATTCAATCAATTTGAGGCTTCTTGGACATGACCCGAGTATGATATGAAGAAGGCGTTCTTCATTTCCTTGGAAGGTAACGTGACATGGGGATCTTATCTACCATAACCTCGAAAAATCGCATAAATGAGGACAAAAAAAAAGAAAGCGGAAGATTACAAAAGGTTATAGGTAATTTTCTCATGTCATGTTGCTTGTCTTTATTTACTTGAAGTCAGCAAAAATACAATATTGAAGAAATTGAATGATTGCAACTGGCCCCCACCTCAGTGCACCTCATGTGTTCCTCTTAGCTCGAGATGTTCCCTGTTTTTGTGGTATTGCTATATTTCAGTGTTTGTGGGAAGAGAACCGCACTCTGGTAACAACGGAGTGGGGGCTCGGTGAGATTGTTTACCAAGAAGACAGAGCTGGGGCCCGTGTCCTTTGCAGAGGAAATGTGTTTTGATTTTATCAGAGAGGCATAGGGCCTACTGTGTTTAGAAAATAGTTAAGACAGTATGGTCAGTTTAACAGATTCCTGTATGCTGGCTGGTGGGCCCATATTTGGGTCTCATGCTTCTGGTGTGGGGCATAATTGGCCTAAGGCATTCATATGGTAAAACTGGACCCTGCTTCACATCCCGTTGCGAGAAGACCCTTTGATGCACTTCTTTCTTCCTATGGTGCATGTTCCTTTCCCTTTCCTCAAGCCCAATGTCGCCGAGCGTCTGGTCCTCTTGTCTCTTATGGACCTGCTGGCCTCTGCGTGCTCCAGTCTAGCTTCAGAAAATGAACACACTCTCAAGGTGGGGGAAAAGACGCCCCTCAGAAGATGCCCACAGTACTATTCTAAATAGCCTGTACCGATCTCCATACTGTCTGCAATCTTTGCCTCTCGCTGAAGCACCATGAGTGCTGGTGTGACTCCTTTCCAGCATTCAGCAGCAGGAAAACTGAATCAACGGTGACACAGATGGTGGGCCCTCAGCAAATTGTCGAAATCTTCCTTGGAAACCCCGGATATCTTCGGGGAGGCTGATCATCTCAGTGCCAAAGACAAGGAATCTGGTGAGTCAACCAACCTCCCAGCACACTGCTCAGTCCCGAGATCATCAACACTAACGTCTCTAGAGCCAGTGGCGGAGGAACTTGTGAAAGAAGAGGCACCAAGGATGCTCCTTCCACCTGGGTCTGCGCCGGACCTCGATTGAAGATCACACCTCGCATGAGTACTGTTGATACTCAAGCCCTTCTGAAAGCCTAGAAACTGCCACACATCTGAGTCGAGCACCATCCACCTGGAGAACGGGCAGTCGGGCCCTGTGCCTAAGCCACTGCCACCTTTTAGTGCAACACTGCCTCAAAGTACTGGTTGACACAAAAGCTAGGCTTTGGAGCTGAGAAAAGACCCTTCCAGGTGCCACAATCCTCATCCAGTCTCGAGTCTGAGGATGCCCGTTGTCTCTGAACCCTCGATGTCAGCTTCATCCTCAAGGCCGTAAGCAGCATTGGCGCTGCAGCAGTCGCCGTGAGATGCCGAAACCAGCATTGGCTCAGAAGTCACTACATATGACATTGAGGAAAGCTCAATCCTTGAGAGACTGCAATAGGAACTGGATAAAAGAAAGAGGAGGAGCATTATCCACACACACACCGACAAAATCTCTGCCTTCGAGAAGACCCTGCTAAAGAAATGCAAACTTACTTTCAAGGAAGTCCTGTCACCGGGAACTCCTGTGTCTCACTTGCCACCGAAGAAGCCTAATTACAAAGCTACTGCTCTTCCTCCTCCACACCCACCACTACCTCCACTTTCTCCTCCTCCGGCCACCTCCTATGACTTCTCCACAGGTGTCACTGAAGTTATAGCCCGACATGGGCAGTCTTAGTCCCTATTCCTCGGCTGAAGAATTTGCTCCAGTCTACCCTGGCCCCTTCGGAAGATCCTTAGGAAGATTATGACATGTGTACCCTTAGACAGACCAAGATCTAGAACACGTCAAAGTCAGGGCCTCCCCACCGGATAACACCACAGCATACCACAGTGTTATTCAATGCATGACTCCCTACTATAATGTGGACCTCTATGTCACCCCGAAGGACGGCAATTGTTTCTCAGACTCAAGGGCATAATAAAAGACCAGCCCTGAGATTTTCAAGGATCATGTTGAGTCCTGGGTAGTCACACCTCGCATAGAAAGAAGTACATGACTTCCCTCTCCGGCCCAGGGGTCATGTCCCCCACCCCCCCAGACTCTGAAGGACAGCAGCTGTAAATCCGGAGAGGAACTCATCGAAAAAGGGAAAGTCATCTGCAATGCTACTATTAGTTGTGCCCTAGACTCAGCTGAAACAACTGCAAGAGGAGTGAGCACCTCTATCATTCTCTGGAGCTACTCCTGGCTCTGTGTGTCCAGCTGCTTCTAGCCAGAGGTACAACAACACCTTGTCAGCTTGCTGTTTGAAGGGGTACACCAGTTTGGACCTGAGGTGGACACCATTGATGAAGACATCAAGAAGGACACAGAGACTGCTAAAGTGATGGGTGCCCTTTAGGTCCCTTCCGGCAGGGGCCCATTTCAGAAACAACAAAGTACAGGTGGGTCGAAGGTCAGTTCCTCAGACCCAACCCAGTCCTACCAGTGGCAGGGATATCACCAATAGGTTCGCAGAGGTTTCTCATGGGCTCCTTCAGAGAGAATAGTTCAAAAGCCATGTCAAAGGTACTTCCAGTAAGGGAGCCTTTGCATCTAAGAACTAACATGCCCTGTATCCCCCCCAGATCACACAACACCTGTCTCGGGGGGGGGGGGGGGGGGGGGAGACTTCAGAAATGTCTTATACCCTGGGAGAAGATCACCACTGAAGGGTCCTTTCCAACATCGAGCAAGGCTACTACTTAGAGCTCATCTCAACCCCATCAAATGTTCTACTTCGTATCCACACCCTCAGCCCAGAGCATCTCATCCTACTGTAAGAGGAGGTTCAGGCGCCTTTACTCAAAGGAGCCATAGAATCAATGCACCACCAGCACTAGGGCAAACAATTATCAATTTATCAAGAACTTTTTGCAAAATATCTTCTAGATTTTATCAATGAAACTAATAGGGCAGTAATTGCCAAGGTGGTTGTTGCAACCCTTTTATCTCTGCACCCTACCAAGAAATAGGGAATCGGAGCACCACCTGCTATAGCGTTTGACAATACATTGATATATATTACCCATATGGACGGTTCTGAGCGATACAAGTCAACAGAATTGTGTCAAGTCCAGGAGCCTTCCCATTTTTCTGGGCAATTAACAGCTGAATAAGTATTATACATTGAGAACATAGGAGATCTATTTTTATCCATCATAGCAGGTTCAGAGGGGCAGGTTTTCTCTGGAGATGTAAGGTAACATGCAAACATTGTTGCAGATGTTAATGGCTCATCAATCATTCCCTCAAGGGTGCTAGTTACACCTTCTGGAATTGTGCAACTCACTCACAGGACGGGATATGCATCTCTGGTTTCATGGTGTTGATACAGCCTCCTTGTGCTATAATATGCCCACATGTTTTGCTCTTTTTTGATACATCTACCTCCAGTAGATTCTCCCATAATGCTGTTACCCAGGCAGTTCAATCCTCTTTAAACTTCTTTTTGTAAGCAGTCCGGGTATCCTGTCTCCTAGGTTTATCCCCCAATTTGATTGCATTAATCAGAGTAATCTTTGCTACTCTGCAATCATTTTTTTCATGGGTTTCCACTATAAATGATGCATTATCCATTGTTTTGGTAAAAGATAGAAGTATAGGGATTAAGCTTCTACACATTCATTCGACAATGATTGCAAGTTTATTAATTCTCTCCACTTTACGTTTCTTCTGTCGTGGCCACTCAGTAATGTACCATTAAATAAAGGGCCAGGGTGTCATGGTAGGTCTCTTGCTTGGCAATCATGGATATTATAAATCATGCCACCCCACAGATGCAGGTTTAAGAATATATCATCAATACTGCTTCTGTAAAGACCCTTCTTGAATGTAGGGGTTAGTATCTGAGGGGGATTGGCCATTGCAGGCACATTGGCAGTATGACCGTGAGATATCTACTAATTGTATGAGTACCTACAGAGGAGATGATTAGGCCCTTTTAATTCGGCAATGTCCCAATACTCATCTTTTGGTAGATCCCTAGATAGCCAAGATGGTTCAAATGTTTTGTCAAAATCTCTCCCAATAATAATATATGCATCCTTGTTATTTACATATAATATATTGTGAAGTAATTGAAGTGTGTGACATTCCGCTGAATTATTGTTACTTCTAATATACCCAATAAGCAGGATTAATTACTGGTGTTTATTTGATGACATCTTTAAGCCCAATATATTGGGAGAGTTAATAGGAATCTGTTTATTTGAGCAATTAAGATTGATTTAGGGCCATATGCATAGTTCTTCTGAGGTCCAGCCTGCGCATGAGTTTAGAGCTTGTGTGTGATAGCTTTTATAACATAATCTAAAAGGGCTATCCGTTGTCTATCTTTCTTGCATCTATCAAAGATCAAAACTAAACTGTTCCCAATTAGGGTCGCGGATCTTTGATTTTATTCCCAAAATATTTCAGCTTACTAAAGATACTTTTCTCAATGAATCTGTAGCTAGGGATCCTGATGTTTCAGAATTGGGTTCTGAGACCTCTGAGTGTGTCAGTGGCATAGCATTAGATTTCCTCTCACCTGGTTGCTTCTGGACAAGGAGGATAATTGGTTTCATAATTATGTGTAGAAACTATGGAGTCCACTTTAGCCAATCAGATTTCAAACAGCCACCATTTGTTTCTCTATTAGTACAGGAATTATCTTGGGCTAAGTATAAGCACCCTATGGATGGAGCATTACATCTGAATTAAATTGGATTGTTTGATGGATAAATGGTATGAATAATGCCACCAATCCTTTAGCCAATTTCTCTATCAACTATAGGTAATCATGGCTCTCCACAGGGGAGAGTCACGTGTGGCCTTAATTTTTTTGGGGCAAGGGAACAATTTTAGGTGTATTAATTATGTACAGGTTTTACCCAGGGTTCATTTGTCCCCGCACTTGAAACGGGATATTAGTATTAGGTGCACATCATTGCTTAATAGTAGTAGCTGGGCAAAAGGAATTCACTTCATTGTATGCCAAGACTTGGTCACGTGTATGTGATGATTTACTAATTTGCTGCACTCCATTGTGACTAACATTGTTGAAGCAAATTGTAGCCGACTATGTGTTGTGTTGTTGAGTGCAGTTAAAATTGTGGGACAATTCGTAGGTACAATAGATAATGACCAAGTTCTCATAGTGGTAGGAACTGTTGATGTGAGACTTGGATTTACAGTCTGCCGGTGTAGGATGTTGGCAGGAGCTCCCTGATAATGACTGTCACGACTTTAAGTGCCTTTGTGAGTATTTCCAGGATCATTGATGTTCATGTCCTAACCATACTTTTTAGGTTTAATATTTTGGCTTTGAGAACTACAATCCTATCAAGAAACTCCTTGTTATCAGGAGTGACCCAATTTAGGTATCACTTTATGTTTGGCTTTTTTTTTTCAATTAATTTGTCAATTTAAGGTTTCTCTGTATATGGTTTGCAGCAAGGCACTTTATCTGGGTTTGAAATTGATTCACCCTTTTCTATTAACACGTCTGTGTTCCTCAAATACAGTTTTCTACTATCTGTTCCATATTTGGGGGGCGGGGGGGGGTGGGGGGGGGTAACCACCACCACCTGATGATTCTGTAGTACCTTTCTTTTACCCATTACTTTGTAAAAAATCTCCAATTATTGCATATGTAACAATTAGCTCTCTAATGTCAACCATGATATGAAACAAATTGTACATCAGATTATTATTCAATTTAAATGTCAAAAATAACACAATTCACTCAAAATAACAAACTACACATGTAATCCAAAAGCATACTTGTTTTACAAAGTGTTACCCTCAAAGTCTCTATCATCTAGTCCCCCTAGTCAGTAGAGCTCGGCTTTGAGTCCTCAATACATTTAGAACAACCCAGGCTGCAACAAAGTAGTTTTACACTCAATGCTGGTTAAACAGCTCAACAACTCCGACACATAATAAAATAGGCCCATTCCTCCTAGCATAAGATGTAGCAGGCATCAAGGTTCCACAAAGGGATATAGCACCCTATACAGCGCGACTCATGTTGGCACTTGGAGGAGCTGGGTAAGCCCACTTCTCCTCCCGTGTCAGGGGAACGCCTACTCCTAGCACAGGATATGCCAGGATATAACAAAGCTTTAAAATTCCGAACCTACAACGCCGCTTCCAAAAGCCTAGTTGCATTAGACTGGTGGACAAGGTTACTCTGGAGAGGAAAGAAAAGTATCTTTGGTTGAATTGACTAGACGGTTATCTGGCTTCGTTATAACATCGCAAATCCGGACCACTACGCAATGAGTTGGTATAAGGGGGTCGAGCTGAGGCCCTGCCCTGCCTCTTCCTGTCGCAGATGGGCCAGCTCTTGGCCCGAACACTACAGGAGGAAGTTGACGCTTTTAAGCGCTTTCAGCTGGCAAGCAGATAGAAAGGGCCCACCAGCTCCACCCCTCTCTCAACCACAGGATTTCTGGGGCTTGTAGTGCCTCTGGATTACAGTAAGTAGGCATCTGCGCTGGGAGAGAAAGTCTGCGCTTTTAAGCGCATTCAGCTGGCAAACAGGGAGGAGGGGACTCCCCGTCACCTCTGTCCCTTCACCCCCCACCCCTCTCAACCACTGGATTTCGTGGGCTTGCAGTTTTCCTGGATAGAAGCAAGTAGGCATCCCGCGCTATGGGAGGAAGTTGGCGTTTTTAAATGTTTTCAGCTGGCAAACAGGGTGGAGAGCCCCCACCTGTGCCCTCTGTCTCCTCAACTGCAGGATTTTTGGGGCTTGTAGATAACAAAGTAGGCATCACCCATTTTATTCAATGTTTATACCGCCCCTTTTGAGAACAATTTTTGATTACTATAAGATTGGGTACCAGATGTATTTGGATACTCAGCTTGCCAATGTTCTAGAAAACCTCCTTCGCTTATCCCATTGCCTGCCTAACATTTACTTGTGGAATCGGAAAACTGGCTATGCCTCAAAGAAGAAAATCATTTTTTTCTCTGGCCCCTTAATCCTATCCCCCCTATCTTGGCCTGATGATCTGGCCCCCCACAATCCAGAAAATATGCAACAAAAGAGTGTTCTTCGATAATGAGCCCTCGTTCTCCCGCAGATAAATGTGTTTTACAAAACCGAATTCCCCCCCACCCCCTGCTTTCACTGAATGTGATCCTGCCGACTGTTACGACACCCATAGCAACCACCGTAATTTTTGCTGTGGTAATGTCCCACTTGAATTACTGCAATACTCTCTATACATGCCTCCCACTCACATCTTTTGCAAAACGGAGTATAAAATGATGCTGCTCGCTTGGTATGTGGATTGATGCACCATGATCATGTTACTCCTGCACTCATGTTGCCTCCCTAGATCCATCTATAAGGCACTACATGGCCAACTCCCAAGCTATATTTCTAATTTGTTCACCCCATATTAAACCACTCCGAGTCTCAGGCCTCCTAACAGAGTCCTGCTGCCAATCCAATTAATTCAGATACTAGACATGGCTGCTGCTCCCTACTTTATCAGGGTTCAATTTCTAGAAAGCCGTTCACAACCACCTTGAAAACGACGGCCTCATATTCAGGAAATCATTGACAGTGCACCTTTTCGCTCTATGTTAAGGGTATTCCTGTTCTTCCTTAAGCAACTAACCGCAGCACCATCCTAGTCCCACCAGTCAAACACCCTAGGGCAATCTGCCTTTTACGCCCTGGTCCAGGAAAGCTGCAACCCAGGAGTTTAACACCAATATGACCGCTTTAATGGGATTATTATATGATATCATAATAGAAGACTTATCTGAGAAATCTCACTTTTGCAGCGTGAATCCCTTTCTGGATTCACAGGCTGGGCATCATTCCGCCATCTAGTGGTTTGGTCCGGAATCAACCTTGTTTTTTTCTTTCTTATTTTGGTCACTGTTGACCACCATTTGGTGCCAGGTACATCCCCTGTGTGACCTCAGATGGTATCCTGGAGGTCGATGTGCGTGGTGGCCATCTTCAGATTCTTTTTACCGCCTTTAGGGCTGAAAGCAAGACAGGACGCTCCGAAGAAAGTTTTTTGTTTCCCAGAAAAATCTCTAAAAAGAAGATTATTACCGAAAGATCACTAAAAGATCATTGATCACCAACATCGTAGCAAGAGACTGGAGCAGAGCTGCCATTCAAACCCCAGAGGATCACTCTGATTACCTCCCACAGACTCCAGAGGCTGCATTAAGAGCAGTCATTCTTTTTAGAGCTTTTAAAATTGCATCTTGATCGTTTTTGTATCCCTTGTGTCCGACCCCCCCCCCCCCCCCCCCCCGAGCGGGAATTTGCACAATTTCAGGGGCTAAATTAAATAACATTGCACACTAGCACTTTAGTACTCTTTCCCCGCTCCCCAGGTGGTGCTTGGCCGATCGCAGGGCTAAGCTCACCGAGTCCCGGATGGTAGCAGTTTGGCGGCCATCTTGAGTAGGGTTGACTTGGTCGAGCGCTCTAGTCGCTCTATTTAAGGAGGGCTTACAGGGCAAACAGGAGATTACCTCCCACAGACTCCAGAGGCTGCATTACGAGCAGTCATTCTTTTTAGAGCTTTTAAAATTGCATCTTGATCGTTTTTGTATCCCTTGTGTCCGACCCCCCACCGAGCTGGAATTTGCACAATTTCAGGGGCTAAATTAAATAACATTGCACACTAGCACTTTAGTACTCTTTCCCCGCTCCCCAGGTGGTGCTTGGCCGATCGCAGGGCTAAGCTCACCGGGTCCCGGATGGTAGCAGTTTGGCGGCCATCTTGAGAAGGGTTGACATTGGTCGAGCGCTCTAGTCGCTCTATTTAAACGGTCAGCCATGTCTCCGCGCAGCGGACGCGTGCAGCGGACGTGCCGGACCTACGCCGGAGTCACGCCTGAGTCCAGCCCGTCATAGGATAGAAAATTATGGCAGAGAGGCACTACTCGCCCTACGGCCAGCTTACAATGATTGTCACAGGTTAGACCCCGCCTCAGGGACTGGCCCAAAGTCCTGCCTATACTATACTGTGGCCATACCTTCCTTTGGTCACAGATTATTCCCAGACCTGTACTAAATGATACTTTTAAAGGAGGTCTTCTTAATGCTAGGTCTCTACCTAGACACGCCCAGCATGTCTTCGATCTATTGGCTGAGGACAATTTGGACTGTTTATTTATTACGGAGACCTGGCTAAATCCGCGTTGTGTCCCAGATATGGTACATTCCTTGCCACCAGGATTCAGTATGCAAAGGAGAGATAGGGGAGGAGATAAACGAGGAGGAGGAATAGCTATAATTCACAAGGAGGCATATATATGTTCGGTGATTGAACTCCCTGAATTAAAGGAGGCGGAGGGGATGGGTTTCTGCATCAAAATCAGCGAGACCATGACATTTGCGGGGGCCCTCATTTACTGCCGACCAGGTACATGTAAAGACTTCCTGGATAATCTAGGAGAGGCACTGAGTCCTCTGGTGCTCAGATACTCCAATTTTACATTATTGGGAGATGTGAATATACACTTGGAGTCTACCACCGATACCGCAGCTGTCTCTTTTAAAGAATTAATGGAAGTCCTCGGACTAGAGATTGGGACAGTTCAAGCTACCCATGACGCAGGTCATGCCCTTGACTGTATAGCCACCAATCTGCAATCGCTTAAGACAAACTGCCCAATACCTCAAACATGGACAGACCATGCTCTAGTACCATTCATGTTCCCTGTTCAGAGCCCTAAGGAATGTAATAATAAGGTTAAGTACAACCAGGCTGGCCTACAAGAATGGAGGGCCTTAATGGCAAATCTAAATCTGATTGAGATGGCTAGGGATTGTAAGCCTACCGTGTCAGGCTCAGAGTTCTCAGACCCCAGCACTTTCAGAGAATGGATGGTTGAATTAAAAAATAGGACAGGTCGGCCAAACAGGACTCGAAAACAGAATACTAAGAAAAAATCAGCTCCATGGTACAATCAAGAATTAAAAATAGCACAGGGGGAGCTCCGTAGAGCAGAACGCAGATGGAGAAAAAACTATAGCATGGAAGAGCGGGGTAAATATAAAAGGGCTATAAGCACCTACCATGCGCGAATTAAATCAACAAAAAGGAAATTATACGAATCTGCCATAGTCGCTGCAAAAAACAAACAAAAATGTATTTTTAACATTGTAAATGATTTTAATAAACCCACATTTTTAACACAGGAAATTCCACCCTCAAAAGACCTCTGCGAAAATATAGCTGATTATTTTGAGGACAAAGTACAGGGTCTAACCAAAGATTTTGAAATTCCCTCTCTGGAACCCAGTAGAGAAGGTGGAAGTGCTGATGAAATTATGAACCAGTTAGCAACCTTCCACCCAATTAGTCTGGAAGAAACAAGGCAGACAATCTTAACCACAAAATCTGGGTCCCCATTTGACCCCTGTCCCATAAGACTCCTGCATCTCACGGTAGATGAAGTAAACCCTATGATTAACGAAATCGTAAATCATTCACTTTCCACGGCCAATGTGCCACTGGAATGGAAACTTGCGGCAGTGAAACCCTTACAGAAAAAACCCCTTCCTGACCCTGCGACTCTTTCCAATCTGCGACCTATCTCACTTCTCCCAGCATTATGTAAGATCGCTGAATCACTGGTTAACAAACAGCTGGCCAGGTTCTTAGAAGTCAACGAGATATGGCATCCCAATCAGGCGGGGTTTAGAGCCCAGCATTCAACAGAATCGGCTCTACTGTACACGACAGACACCATTCGTACTGCCCTAGACCAAGGAAAGAAGGCCGTCCTGATTTTATTAGATCTGTTGGCGGCCTTTTGACACGGTCTCCCATGCCATCCTATTAGATCGGCTAAAAACGTCTGGCGTGAAGGGGACGGTACTAGAGTGGTTGGAAAACTACCTAAGGGACAGGAGACAGGTGGTAACCCTGGGGGAATTTACCTCCACGGAAAAACATCAGACGATGGGAGTACCCCAGGGGTCCAGCCTTAGCCCGACATTATTCAATGTCTACACTGCGCCCCTGATTAAACTAATATCATCCTTTGGCATAGATGTAGTAGCATATGCCGATGATACTCAGTTAATACTGGTTACGGATAGGGACAACCAGTCATGGGAAGAAACATTCAAGGAATGTTTAACTGCCACCTTCGATTGGATGCGGAAGAATCACCTAAAATGTAATACAGGAAAAACAGAGATCATTCCGCTAGGCCCTAATAATGACTTTATTCCCAGGCAATGGTGGCCAGAAAGGGCAGAAATACCGCCTTATACCACCATAGTTGCTCGGAACCTGGGGGTCACGTTTGATTCCAATCTTGCCTGGAGAAGTGTGGCTCACTGGTTAGAGCAGGCAGACCCTGAAGCAGAGGTCAGACCCGGGACCAGGGTTCAATTCCCGACGCGGCAGGGTCTTGAGCTCAAATGTCCATGGACTCGATAATTCTCGCTTCGGTGCCTGACCTAATCATGGGTTCACACTCTGCAACTCTGGGCATTAAGCTTGCTTAATCTCCACAACGGCCCCCCTGCGGCGGGATGCCAGGCTTTCACCTTGGGGATGCCCTGTAGGGGCTATCTCACAGGGAAAAGCCAGGACGGGTTCCCAAGGCAAGCGCGGAGATACCCCTTCGGGGGTCGATTCAGGCGCTATATAAGAAACATATAAGAAACATAATAAGCAGCAGGCAATAAAAGTGGCAGGAATGTGCTTTGGCTTAATTAAAAGCCTGAGGAAATTCTTTGATATACTCCCATTGGAGGCGAGGAAAACTGTTGCAGTAGCGCTGGTAACGTCGCGCTTAGATTATTGCAATAGTTTGTATGCTGGCACAAATAAAGAAGTAACTTACAGGCTTTAGCTAGTGCAAAGCGCCGCTGCCAGATTGGTGCTAAAATGGCCAAAAAGATCGTCAGCCTCAGGGGCATTAAAAGCTCTTCATTGACTTCCCATTGTAAAAAGGATCCTGTTCAAAGTTCTGATTATAACATTTCGAGCAATGCACAAAATAGGACCACTATATCTACAGAAAAAATTCAAGAGATACTGCCCAACCAGAAGCCTACGATCATCAAATTCCAATACTTTGGTGGTTCCTAGGTTTCGTTTAAAAACTCGTGGAGGAAAAGCCCTGGCAGTACTGGGTGCAAAGGCTTGGAATACTCTGCCTGCTGCCCTGAGAACTCTGGATAAAGAAACAGAGTTCCGCAAAGAATTAAAAACTTGGATATTTAAACTGCAAGATAGCATGGCCAGAACTCTAGTTTGATGCATGGCTTTGTTTTTGGTCCAACTCTGAGTCACTTTGTCATCTGGTAATTTGCCGGAGGTAGCGCCTAGATGCTCCATTGGAGCGATTGCTGCGCGATATAAATACAATTTTACATTACATTACATTACAAATGGTGAGGTAGGGGCCATGGAGAATTCCCCTTTCAAATTCTGCCCCGAGTCCCACCACAAATATGCACAACGTGACCAACACGACATGTGCAACCTTTGCCTGCTCGGAGATCATCAGGACAAGGCCAGTGAGGCCTGCGCATCGTTCCTGCCAAAGACGCTCAGGTCACACCGAAACCAAAGACAGGCCGACTACACCACAATGTCGCAGTCGATGAAGAAACCTTTCATGAGGGACCTGGGTTTCTCTAGCAATGAAGAAGAACAGGGAGCTTCAGCAGAGTCGACACACAAAGGATCGGACGTTGAGATCCTAGAAAAGGCGAGGGAGTCGCAAAAGAAGACTGAGTAGGTAAGACACCTTAAAGATCTGTCAGAACCGAAGGGCCACGAGCATAAGACGCCCAAGGCAGCCCCGACGCTGACCAAAAATGCGATTGATGGTCAGCCGCGATTAAAAGAACACCACAGAATCCTACCAAAGGTTACAGAGGAGGGAAAATTGCAGAAGGCACCAAAGCCAATGGTCGACAACAAACCCGCAAACAAAGGGCATAACACCGCCGAAGACTAACATCTTCAGCATCCCCTGTTCACCCATCTGCTTTATAGTTTGATGCCACTCAAATGCTACTCCATTCCTAACACACTACTGTGCAAGGATGCTCCAAAAATAGGGTAGCCTATTTGTTCGAAAACTGCAAAAGAGATGTGAACAGGTGTCTGTCTTTGCTTCTCAGTTTCCTTTGTAAAGCTCTTTCCTTTTCACTTTCAGTGAGGGGCTTGTGATTTGGCATGATGATGGAGCAGTAACATGCTGCTAACAGTTTAGAATCTTGGATGATTGAATCAGTATATTCTTTCTAAGGTTATAAATGAGTATCGTTAAACTGGGTAATAGCACCAGTTGTAATTTGTCTCTTGATTTACAAAACATGATATAGTAGAACCTTGTCCTAGGAGCAATGAAGTACTTTCATTATGACAAAGGAAATCACACACAAATCAAAAGAATAAGTATATGAAAAAGTATATCCATTGTTCAGCAGTTAAACAGAAGAATAATAAAGAATAGATTTACACTTGAAGATATTTTCTAAATAATATGTTAGGACTTTCCGAAAAAGGGTGAAAGGTGAGAGAGGTAATAGTCATGTGGGGAAGCTCTGTAAGAAATCCGCCATTCCTCCATGGTCACCCCAGATTTTATACCTTTTGCTGGACCTTCTTTATTTTTTCTGGCGTTAAAACTCTGGGCGCATTACCCCTGCCAACCAGGAGTAGAGTGGCTCTGCTCTTCTTTTAAACATGGTTGTTGCCTTACTCCTAATTTAGCTAATTTCCCATAACATATAAGACCCTCATATATGGTGTAGAAAGTGGACACAGAGCTTGGAAGTTAAATGCCTCTGTTGGACTGCAGCACCTATTGTGCCATCTACTGCAGTGGCGGGTCAAACATGACTTCAGGCCTACCCTGTATAGCCTGACTACAGCTTTGTAGACCTTGCCATAGAACCTGTCATAATAACCCTCTTTGACAGGAGAAAACCTTCTGGTTAAACATTATTAAGTCACCCCTATTTAGACCTATTTGCACCCACAAGGTAGACTGCATAGTATTTACAAGCGGGAGTTGTAGAAAATTAATGTTACCATGTCCCTAAAGTGACAAAATCCAAAAGCTTTTTTGACTGTGGCAGGCCTAGGTATCCTATGTAGGAAACCAGAGTATTAATTAAAATACTAACACTGTATGTCAGGAATGGAAACGCCTTGAAAAATAATAAAACAACTATTTTTATTAGTTTTTAAAAATCCAATTCAATGGTTGTCAGATTTTAAATAATATTAAGGAAAATTTACTTTTAGAAATGTACCCATTACCTGCCTTAATGGAACTTAACATAAACCTCTGCCAGCTCTCAATCTGTGCTCAGCCTTAAATAGGTGTGACCTAGGAGTAAAATGTTTTCTCCTTGGACCCAATAAACTGACCTGAATGGGTGGAGATAACTCTTCTGAACTCCACAGAATATGCAGGGTAGAGGTTGTTGGCCTCCTTTTGACAGAACAGTGTCAAATCCTGCTAGGCGGGTCTGTTGAGCTAAATGCGACACTTGGGGTGCACTTCAAAAGCAGATAACAGGATGCCAAGACAATTCTTGTGGATCCCCTTTATAATTGCTACAGGATCCTGCTTTTGTTTTACCAAGTTTCTGTTTCTGAGTTTGTTGTGGATACAGTGCCTACCTCAAGCTAGATTTTAGTGTTAAATGTGGGAGAACCCTTGGATTACCTTAGTACACTACCTACTCACACCGAGCCATCAGATCCCAAGTTTAGTGTTACCACAAGACTTTTTTCCATCTTGAAAATGCCATTACACAAGGCATTTTAAATCACTTTGCTGTAAGGCATACAGGAACTACTGCTATAGTAGGTAGGTCCTGGCCTAGGACCTTTTACCCTATTGGTTAGAGAGGGGCCATGAGTCACCTCCACCCCCTAGCTAGTGCCAGGCATAAATGTGGCAACCCCAGGCACCCTCTTCTTATCACTTTCTGGACCTGCAGAAGGCCAGAAGAGGACTGGACCTGCTCTCTGTGGCCTGGGAGGAGACCTGAAGATCTGGATCCGCTCCCTCTTGCACCCAAGATGAAAATGTGGACTCCAAGGGTCAGTTGGCTGCCCTCCTGCGTGGTCACTGGGGACAACAAGCTGAAAGAGTCCTTTTCGTGGAACTAGCCAGCTGAACATTTGCAACTGGGCTTGGATTTCTGTTGGATTGCTGTTACCTGCTGCCTGACACCCTGTGAGTTTCTAAGTGCCTCCTCTGAGGTCCTGGTGGCTTTAAGAGTATAATCCTTTGATGGTTCGGGACTTAAAGGACTGAGTCAGAAGGTATTTATCATCCTCATCATCATTTTCATTGTTTCAGCTTACAATTGCATGTCATACAATACACAGCATGTAGTTAGATTAAAATTAGACATAAAACGACATATATAAAGAATACTACGTTACCGGACAAAAGTAATAATATGATAAAATCAGTACCCGACTTAACTGCTCCCGTCGGCAAGAAAAAATCCTGATCTAAGCTTAACAATAAAGTGCTAATGCTAATTCATTATGAGTAAAACACAGGGGAAAATATCCTGTCTATAGAAACATACATTCAAAAAGCAGTATTGACGTACGTGATTCATGAGTTAGCACTTTAATAGGCAGAAATGTAGCTTCATTTGAATTACGAGGCCAACATAAAAGTTCCACCCTTAAATAGACCTCCTGATATAAACTGGATAATAAACTGCTGGTTCTAGTCCCAAAAACAACAAAATGCTGGAAGTGTACACTACTAGAGTATGGGCAAATCAGCATTGAGTACTAACAAATATATGGAGAAAGTGCTAGCTGGCAGTACGAAAAACTCATAAAGTGGACAAAAACACTTTAGCTTCACAAGTCCTGCAGAGTCAGTACGCATAAAAATAAAAACAAAGCACCATTACAGTGCCTAATATTGTGACATTTAAAAGGAGGACCTAATCAGAATCTGATGTGCAGAGCTCTTTTTATGTCTGGATAAAGTTGGTCCAAATACAGCTCGTACAATGGGAACGTTTGAAGACTTGGTAGTGTGCTACCAATTTCCTGACCCTGACAGGCGATATTATAATCATAAAGCTTCTTTTTCACCAACTGCCACTTGCTGAATGCATGCTCTCCGTATTAGAACAAAACTCAGAGCGTTCAAGATGGTGGCTACATGTCTATACCTCAGCAGTTTACTTGCTTCCACACTTGACCAAAGCTCGCACACAGCTTTTCAATGAATTGCTGAGCTCAGGCTTTGTCCAGATTCGAATACATTATACTGGAATGGTCCGAGTGCTACTCATTGTTCAACAAACCTTATCCCCAGCTCCAGCCTGAGGTAATCCATTGACGTCCTGTGCCAAGATAAATCAGCGACTTGCCCACTGCTTTTTTGTAGGCCCACAATTCTGCCCAGTATGTTCCAGCAGCTACTTGTGCTAAATATGCCTCAAAAGGAGGAGAAATTAATCTTCGACCCCAATCGCTGGAAAATCTTAGAACAGCATTGTAAAAATGTAAATTGATACTTGTATAGCGCACTACTCACCCGCAAGGGTCTCAAGGCGCTTGCACGAATACCGCTGTGGAACCCATCCTGGCTTTCCCTGTGAGCCGTCCACTCCTGGGCACCCCCAAGGTGGAGGCCAGGCTTCCTTAGCGTTGTGGGGGCCGCTGTGGAGATTAAGCAAGCATTGGCATATTTGCACAAGATAACCTCGCTTTTTAAAAGTTGTGGGGACCAGGATATTTGGCATCAGATCTAATGCCCAGATAGTCATATGGCTCCACGTGCTCCAGCGGGGTTCCATTGATTTTAAATATATTCCTGGGGTTGGCTGTGTTGTTTATAATCATATACTTTGTTTGTGCTGTATCTGTAGTTTATTGGTTTTGACTTTTCATGTATGAAAGGCAGGGAGAATAATCCAAGCATGTCAAGAATATTGATTATGCATCAAATTGCAGGCTATTCCAACATGCTGCCATGGTATGTCACCCAGCTTCCTGCTGTGTATTCAGAATATTTTTGGTGATAAATCCCTCTGACCCAGTGGGAACTCAAAATAAATTGGCTGGGCTGTGACCATGAAAAAAGCTGCACTTACTACCTAACTTTGAAATGTTCCACACATCTATTGAACATGTTTTACTGTTACTACGCCACATTACCAGCACACAGCAGTTTGTGTAATGTATAGATAGTGTAAATAATGCAATGGAAAATAGCAGGCATGCTACAGAAGTGGGCGTGTATTTGTACAATTTTCAATAAAAAGTTTACAAAAATGTTGACAGGGCTGCGGTGGCACTCTGTGTGTCCACTATGCAGCCCACTAACTAAAATCAAAATGAAGCCATTCGTATTCTTCAGAATAAATTGTAATTTGCATCTTTTGTATTTTGTGAGGCTTAAGAATAGCTACTAGAAAAGCTACTTTTTCTTTCTTGATGAAAAGAATCATCTGATGTGTTGCATTAAATGTTTCTTCTAACCGATAAGTATTTAGTGGAAAAAGTACAGCCTAATTACATCTTGCATGCTAATGTTGTTACCTTGCTCCTAAGTAATGATAGAAATTGCTTTCAAGTTGATCAGAGGTGACACTTATAAATATGGTAATAGGTTAGTCTGATCTCTCTTAAAAGGTACGGTACATAGTTCACAAACATAACAGTTTGCCTTAAACCTTTAACTGCTGCTGTCGGCCGTTGGCCGTCGCAAGCACTACCTCGCTGGTGCTGTGAACTTCCAATGGCCGTCGCGGCCCCGCCCACTCCGCGGAACCACCGCAATGCCGCGAAATAACGGCCGCGGCTAAAGTGTTAACAATGGTATTTGGGGTCGGTATATCCATTCAGTTATTGTTATGCTGTTGCCACTTTTAAAAGCCAGTAAGTTAAAAAGCCTTGTCTTAGACAACCGTTTGTTTATCCAACTTATCTTTCAACACAGACTTCACTAGTTAAGCCTTCCACGTGTGAGCATCCACAGGCCATGATGACCTTGACCACCATTTTACCAGACTGCGTCTCGGTTTTCATACCGGTGCGTACATGGAGCTTCAACATTTGACTGATGTATCTGTGGAAAAAGCTTTGCTTTTCTCCGGCTGGTAGAAGAGGCGTAGCTTACTTCAAATATTCCAAAAGTAGCTGCATCACATCCTTGTCTTACTCCAACGTGGAACACCTGTCGTTCAAGCTCTATGTCACAGCCAACTTCCCCCTAAGTGTCACTTTCCTCTGTAGACCCCCAGGATTGGTCACCACCTTCACTGACTTTCTCACACTACTCGCCCTCGATGCTAGCAGTTACATCCCACTCAGAGACCTGAACTTCCACCTGGAAGACCACACCAAACCCAAAAGCACTCATTGAAGACCTTGGAAGTTTGGGCCTCGCCCACCGAGTAGAAAGTCCTACCCATGTCACTGGATACCTCCTGGACCCTATTTCCACCACCTTCAACAACATTTGATGCGATGAGCCCACAACATTCCCCTGGATAAACTATGCCCTCAAGTTCAGCTTCCCCGTCCCAGTCCAATGCACATGCCCCACTGCAAGACCAGTTTGTCGAAACTGGAACAGCATCACTGACCAGGCCTGGAACACTGCTCTCAACACCTGCTGACCCAAACACAGCAACAACCTCTTTAAAGCTATCAAGAATTTCAGCAATTGGATCACCTCCTCTGCTGACTCCCTGGCTGCCCTCAAACACAGCAATATAACAAGATCCAGACCCCATGCCAGTTAGTGCACAGAGCAACTCAGACTCATTAAGCGCCACTGCAAACAACTGGAGCGTAAATGTAGAATGAGACAGGAGCACATCAAGATCTGCCATAAGACGCTACCACCAGATGATCTGGACCACCAAACGCGTCGCTCTGGCAGACTGCATCAATACTAACACCAACAGAAGCAAATAAATCTTTACCATAGTGAAAGATTTCACCTCACCAACAGCTGCCCCCATCTCAGCCCTCACGCAGGACCTCTGCAACAGTCTCTCTCAATTATTCAGAAACAAAATCACTGCCATTTAGAGCAACTTCAATCCACATTCGGACCCATCAGACCTTTCATATGCCTCCCGATCTTATCCAAAGAACCAATGCTAACCACATGACTCGTCATCCCCCCAGAAGAAACTTTCACCACCATGAAGTCCATCCACTCAGGGGCCTCGTCGGACCTCTGCCCGCCACACTTAAGCCAGAGGGCTTCAACCCATCAGTTCCATGCTGACACCCGTTCTGAATGTCTCCACCTCTTCCGTGACCTTTCTAGAGGCTTCTTGGAAACACGCAACTGCCCTCCCTTTGCTGAAGAAACCCCCTGCCGACCCCTTCAACGCTCGGCAACTACAGACCGATCTCTGACATCAGAATCCAAGGATATGCACTCTGATGGATCTGCTCCTGCCTGACTTGAATGACCCAATTAGCTTAGCACTGTACACCTCAGATGTCCACGACTTCATCTGCAGAGTTCCGCAAGGATCCTCCCTGAGCCCTACCCTCTTCAACGTATACATGATCCCTCTAGCCAGCATCATCCGCTCTCACATCAATGCCCTCTCCTGTGCCAAAGACACGCAACTCGTTCTCTCCCTCACAGACAAAATGCCCAGTACCATATCAAATTAAATGAGTGCATGACTGAATTTGTTGACTGGATGAAGACCAACTGTCTAAAGCTGAACACCCACAAGACCTAAATCATGATTTTTGGCTGAGACTCCACCGCGTGGCCAACAGAACTAGAACTGATACCGACCCCCACCCCCGTCCACCCACCACCACTACCACCCAGGCCAAGAACCTCAAGATTATCTTGCATAGCAAGGTTGACATGACCACCCAAGTCAATGCCATCACTGTCTCATGCTTCCCTGCCTTGAAGATACTGAGGAAGATTTTTAAATGGCTCTCAATCAGCATCCGGAAAATCATCATGCACGCCCTGGTCACAAGCAAGCTGAGGGATCAACAATAAAACACCCCAGAAGGCTGCAGACCATTCAGAACTCTACAGTCAGAATCACCCTCAACCTCCCTTGCAGTACTGACATCGGACCAGAATTTATATCTTTAGAACTGTTTTCAAAAGGGCATTACCTGTCTTGCCAGCCTCGTATAATAAAAAAGCAAATCATAAATAAACAATGCATACATATATACACACACACCTAGAGAGGCTTTGGTCACCCATCTTGATCCATTGGTCTTTTTGACTGTGGTTCACATTTTATTTTTCCCACCAAGGCATGGAGCTGTGGATTAGCCCTCTTCTGCACTTTGCTCAATTAGATTGTGAATGACAGCATTTTGCTCAATCAGTTGTGCTCATCTACATGAGCCCGATCACATGCACTTTATTTTTTCTTTCCATTGTATGACCTTTATTTTTTGTAACTAATAGTACCTTTACTTTCCACCAATAATCATATATTTCTGTGACGTGCATTTAAAGCAAAAAAGGTTTCTCTGCCTGTTCTAATTATTCCTGCTTGCTAAGAAGCCAATGCACTGTTATGTTATCCTTATATACAATGGTTAATTTTCTATTGCATTTTTTATTGCAAGGATATTACTCCCCATTCCCCTGCAGCCCCAATGTTTAGGTCGTTGCATGTTTTATTTAAATTTTCCTTTTTATTTTTGTGATATATGCTTGAAATAAAAAGTGAAAACATTTTAATGTATCAATGTCAGATTTATTGGCTTTTTTAATGTACTTAACCCATTTTGCGATTTGGTAAGACCACATTACAAAATGAGTTTAGAAAGGTGTAGCGATTTAGAATATTTAAAGCTGAAGATCGACTAACTAATATAGAATACCGAGAACAAAACATGTGAAAGATTTTACTAACCTTATGGATAAATCGCTTTCTCTACAAAAATTTTTTTCAAACTTATAAGTTTATAACAGGAGGGGTAATCTGCAAATTTCTGAACTTCCAGAGGGCACAGAAGGCCAAGGCATCAATGCTTGTATGATATTCTTGGAAATCTGGATTGCTCACTCAACTAGTCTTCCCTTCAAGAAGGACTTTGAATTGGAAACGACCCACAGAATACCATCAAGACCTATTCCTCATAAAAAATCACAGAGACCAATAGTCTGTAAACCCCTCATATTACAATTTACTGAACTATATGAGGAAACTTCGTCATATATTCTAGAAAAGCAACACAATCCATGTCTTCCAGGGCTAATCAAAAAGCGTTGTTGACACCAGGAAAGTTTTCTTAGGCATTCAGCATAGACTGAGATCCAGGAGTCTAGAGTGGTCTTTCACAGTCCCATCAAGATTTCATGTCTCAATGGCTCGTCAACTGTAGTCAAGTCAACACAGATGCTTTATTCACTTAATTAAAAAACCCTCAAAGGGTGCATGGTTAAAACATTGTAAATAAAAACAAAATATTTTACAAGAATTACATAAAATTACATCGTAAAAAGTATTTTCACACATCGTAGCACAATTCACACAGCAGCATAATCCGGTGTACTAAAAGAAAAAAATCAGATGCAAAAGCCAAACAATATAACCATAATCATAAATGTTCACAACGCCCTCTAATTAAAAATTCATACGACACATTAAATGATACAGTCCTGTCATACAATGTCTCAAGCCCAACTAAGCAAAAAATGATGTCACTCTTTCATCCAGTATTCAGTTGCACAGTTCAACAGTCTCCTGATTGAATGTCTGGATCAGACAAAATAAATTTGTGTTTATACCAGACAGCTGTCAGTTATCTACTGACAGCATATACAATTACATTAGAGGTATCACTTTTCAAGATCCTATGAGCAATTAAATAGCGATGAACTCCAAGGTCCAGACACATAGGGCTTATCCATATGCGACAAGAATGAAAGTGTACAGGACAAAAGAACAAAATGTGTTCCTTGATCCTAGGGGTTAACTCGCAGGCAGGATACAGATTGGCCAATGTTTCATTTTTGCAGCAGCAAGTGAAAGATTTCAGTGGTAAGCAGCTGAGCCGGAAACGCACATATGGGCTCTGAGAAAATGGAGATGGAATAAAATCCAGGAATGACACAAATTGTGGGGTAACTTTATGCTTGAAAAACAAATTAGTTTGCTATCTCTGACATAAGCCAAATAGTGAGAGTTTAGACCGCTGTCATTCATTTTACAAATACGACAAATGTCATCCCACAAAATTTGAATCCCAAGCTTCTGGAACTTGTTGTAAAAAATGTAAGCCAGGGGACCTACAAAGCATTTTTTGGGCTATGAAGTCCCTAAGGGAATCTCTGTATTCCCTAAGTTTTAGTGCAGCCCAAAATCGAACCCAATACACAAGGGGTCTTAATATTAGCATGTCTGCTATTCGATTTATACCCAGATAGAAGAAGAGCGGAACTATAGGAATACTGAGTGGATAGCCAATCAATGTTTTTGCCAAGGTGTTTTCCACTACATCCAGTAAGTAGGTATTAGTGTACCTCCACAAAATAGCCTTGGATCTATGCTGAATAAGAAGGGAACCTTTGTTGAGTTAAGGTTCCCATCAGAATTTGTCTTATACCCGACTCCTAGATAATTGATACAATGAACTCTTTCAAGGGATTCATTACCAACTTTCACTGTGCAATTTTTAACCATCCTAAGATTAAAAACCATACATTTAGTTTTGGATACAGACAATTCCAGATCTCTAGAGCCCATTGGTGTTTTTGAAGAAGTGAATCATCAGTAAAAAGCAGGATTGGTATATTTTTGTTATTTAAAACAGGTACAACATTCTGGCAGTCAAGAAGTGTTAGCACCACATCGTGTAACATACAAGGTAAATAAAGTGGGGGCAAGGACCTGCCGTACGCCTTGCTGGATAGGGATGCGATCTGTTCATTCCCCCTTACTGCTCTTCACTTATATTACTAGACCAATCCAGAATAGAAACCTGCCCCCTAAAATCTATCTCAAATCCCAGTACATGGAGAGTTCAGTATATGCAGCAGTATAATTTAACCTATGGTGTGGTTGCAAGACTCAATTACTGCTCTTGAATCTACTCTTCAGTGTACAATAGGAGCTTTTATTCTTTTAATAACTATGACATGCATAAAACCCCTACCTTCTTAGATGCTTGCTCACAGATGGGCGGAAATTGTAATTGTATCCTTGCAAGAAATGACATACTATTTTGAACTTTATTTGAACCTTATAGAGCTTTAGAACTATAGTAAAGGATTCTTTCTCTGCATTATGTTTACCCGAAGTGTTTGAAGAAAGGTTTTCTTACCTTCTTTAGTGGCTTAGCTTACAATGTTACAGCTCGTTTAGTTAGTATAATGTCAAACATTCTTAATGTTATTTCACTTATCTTCCACTGAGGAGAGAATATTATCCTTTTCCCCATGTTTCCAGTTAATGTAGTGGAATGCTCCATGTTAGGCAATTTGAGGTATAATTTAATATTCCTTCATAGTGTTTTTGCTTGGAATGTATGTGCTTTTTAAACCTCTTTGCTTTGAGAAGACAGTTCTACTCCACTAACTCTACCCTTTCCTCTTTTTGGCTCTACATTCTACCTCTCTTCTTTCACGAGTGTACACGCTCCACCTGTCATAACACAACTATTTATCCATACGGGTCCCATATTGCTTCCTTTAGAAATTGCAAATTAGTCAGGGTACACATCCTCACTTATCATGCAGACCTTCCATTAGATGAATACACAGATCATGTCCATTAAAACAGTTTATTTCTAAACAACCTAAATATTATTTAACTCAATATAAATGGATTAAACTACCCTATTAAGAGACATAAAATCAATGATTCTCTTTATAAATTAAAATGGGACATTTTATTACTCCAAGAAAGTAAAATTTGGGCATCAATACTGGCTCCTTTATGTCTATATAGGTGGCTAGGTCAGGAGGGCTGGCTTGAGCAGCAGGAAAGAGCTTTCACTGGTATCCAAGAAAGCTAATGTCTCTATAACGTCTAATAAGATGGATAAAGAGGGCAGATGGATGATTTTAGAAAGGAACAAAGAAGGGAAAACATTCTATATAGCCAATATATGCACCAAATGGGGACCATCAAGAATTTTGGAAAGATTTGGCTTCAAATATGCGCTCCATCTCTGATGATGCGCTGACACTATTTGGCAGTGACTTTAATCTCTCAAAAGAGAATAATATAGATAGGTCTTCTTTGTGTAAATAAACAACCACCCAAGTTACGTAAACTCAGGAATAAGATATGTTTTTTTTTTTTTTAAATTTGTTTTTATTGTTGCCATCACATGTTAAAC
Organism: Lissotriton vulgaris; assembly: GCF_964263255.1. NCBI lineage: Eukaryota > Metazoa > Chordata > Amphibia > Caudata > Salamandridae > Lissotriton > Lissotriton vulgaris. The sequence goes on along the minus strand of NC_141689.1, from coordinate 1,842,090,129 downwards.
ATCAACGGATATTCATTTTTCAGTGCAGCGTCAACATTCAGCTGCTTCCAATCAGTAGAGCAACTTTTTAATTTGTTTTTGTTTTCTCTCCCAAACTCTTAACTTATTAATAAAAGGGTCAATATATACGATCCGCGTCATAAATCAAATACTGCATTTGCGTGAATAGAAGCATCTCAAGGCATTGTACATAATCACTGCAAAAACAAGCCTGCCTGCAATTTCAGTTCGTAGGGCCCTGTGCATTCCGTTGCTTCTAATGCCCTTTCCCTTGTTCCCCCCTACGACTCCATATCCTCCTCTTCCCCCGAGCTATCCCCCTCTTCATCTTCAGGCAGAGGCTCACAGATATCCCCCCTGTATGTGTTCCAAGGTGTCCATATTTTGTTCCATTTACGTGGATTAAGCCTTTGTTGGTATATTGCCCTCTCAGTCACCATAAGCATGTCCATGTTCCTAGGAATAAGATATGTTTAAACACAATTTAAAAGGCGCATGGAGGTTACAACACCCAGATACATTACATTTTTCATTCTTTTCACCACCCCATCTTCCTTATTCTAGGGTTGACTATCTAAACATCTTCAGCAATCCCAATCAGTACATTGTTGTAACCAGCATAGAACCGAGATGTATTTTGATCACTCCTGTATCAATCACTATATTCCTTAAATGGGGTGCTCTTGTTAACAAACATAACCTTCTGAGGCTAATGTTTTACTTATAAGCAGTACTGAACACAGAAATAAAATATTAAATGAAATCGGACAATTTCTCATTAACAACCCTATTGATGATACAGCACCTCTCTAGATGGGAAGCTCTAAAAGCTTCCATTAAAGGCTGCCTTATCAACATCAGTTCATATGAACAAGACAAAACTGACAAATTATCGAAAGAACTAAAGACACTTGAATTTCAATACAAACAATCTAGTAATGACAACTACTTGTTAATAAAGTAATAGAAAATATGAATACAGCAGAATACTAAGCATGAGGGCGGGTGTCTGGATCCAAAAACAGAAAGGCATTAGACTCTGTGAAGCCGATAAAGCAGGGAATATGTTGGCATCCTATTTGGAATTGAGACAAAATAAATCCTTAATCACTAGCCTAAAAGATAAAGATGGCAAAACACACTTGAAGTCAGTCCGAATAGCTGAACTTTTTAAGGAGATCTACACAGATCTAGATGACAATAATCACCTTCTTGACCCTGAGAAATTTAAAGATTTCCTTGATACACTAGAACTTCTTTCCATCTCTATTGAAGAAAAAATATCTCTCGCCGCTCCCTATAATGGCCAAAGCGGTCAGAGTAGTAATAAAAAAGATCAAATCTAATAAAGCCCCCGTCCCAGATGACTGTACAGCACCATTTTATAAACTCTTCTTGCCTGAATTGGACTCTGGAATATGGCTGAGGCCATTGTAGGAATTATACCAAAAGACAGGAAATGGCTATCACTCCCCAAAAATAATACGCCAAGCACATTAATTAACATAGACTGCAAAATCCATGCCAAAGTCTTTGTCACTTGTTTAGAGAAATAAATCCCTAAACTAATTAATCCCACCCAAGTAGGTTTTTTAAAAATAGACTGCCAAGTGACAATACCAGATTATTCTGCCACATCATTGAGAAAGCTTAATTTGCATACTATCTAACAGTTGCAATCACCCTTGACGCTGAAAAGACTTTTGATAAGGTCTGGCCATTCTTGGATGCTACACTTCATGAATTAAACTTGAGAGAAGATTTCATTTGGTTGGAATGCTCCAGGGGCCTCAAATCACAGACCGAGTGCAACCTGAGTCCCACGCCAGGGTCCCTCGAGTTGAGGCACAACACCCGATGATTGCAGGTTGCAATGCAGTGGATCCACTGTTGAAATTTACTGTGGATCACTTATTGGTTTTGTATTTTTTTTTCATGAGCATATTATTTGAACAGAAGCAATACTTGAAGGTGCTGACAAATGCCAATACACCTCTTGTGAGGGTCTAGTTGGTAGATAGATGTTGACCTATTACTAGTGACTCATGGACTCAGGGTCAGTTGACCAGTGCAGGGTCCCTTCTCTCTTTTTAATCGTGATACAGGCATGCATGAATAAAGTTGTACACCTGCTCTGGAGTCAGTTTTTAATTCACTTCTTAACATTTTGCATGCTCTGAGCCTCACCACCCTTTAGTTCACTATAGGGCTTCTACCAAACCTCTTAAAACATCTGAAGAGCTTCTCAGAGAGGGAGTTGTAGCCTGCACCGTGATCAACAGTCACGGTGCGAGGAGAATCCCATTGATGAGGCATGCCTCTCTGGTGGGTGGGGGAATTTGTCCTAAAAAAAGGAACATTTCTGTTCAGCTAGGTTTTCTACCTCTTTTTAGACCCAGGTGTTTCTGTGCGTGTAAGGCCTTGGACCTGCAGCATCCATACTTTCATGTACCTGTGTGGTGTTTTAAGGTAGGCCTGTAGTATTTTCAGGTTACTGTACTTCCCTTCAGCCTTACTAGCACCCCTTGGGTGGTCATGAAAGAGATGCCGGTTGTCACATCACATCTTTGAAGATTGAGGATGCTACTTTTTTTCCTACCTCGACTATTGGCTGTTGAAAATGGGCTCACCCAAGTCAGTTGTAGAACATATCTAGACAATATTGAGCTACTTGACATCACAGTTCACGATCAACTTGCTGAAAATTCACCAGACTCCTTCACAGAGGCTTCCTCTCATAGGAGCGGGCTTGGATATGGTGCAGTTCAGGTCCTTCCCTCCGACAGAAGTCCAGGACATTTGGGCTATGATCCTGATGTTTCAGGCCCAGTCCTGGTCTCAGTGAGAGTAGTTCTGAGGCTTCTTGGTCTGTTGAACTGCATTCTGCACCCGGCTCAACCATGCCATTTATTTTTAAATGTTTTATTAGTTTTCCATATACCATCAGGCAATTATTACAGCATTAATAATACAGTGTGCATCATTTCAACAACTCCACTAACCAACTGTCTCATTTTCCCCCATCAGTACTAGCACGCGGTTGTACTTGCTTACACTCAACCATGCCATGTGGCATATGCAAACGTATGAGTGTAAGTTGAAGTTCCAGTGAGCCTAACAGCAATTAAATCTATTGGATTCCACCCACGTTTCAAAGGAGACCGCCACTTATCTGCAATGGTGGCTACTCAGCCGCAATTGGACAAGTGGCAGACCCCTTTCCCTACCCCACCCAGAGTTTGTGGTGATGGATGCATCATTGTTGGGTTGGGAGGGTATTTGGGGGAGGTGGAGATCATAGGAAATCTGATTCCACATTAATCTGTTGCAGTTGTGGGGCATTCCCCTGGCCTTGAAGGCCTCCCTACCGTCCATCAAGGGGAGCCTGTTACAGCTTCTCATGCACAGCAACACCTCCATGTGGTACTGCAACAAGCAGGGTGGAGTGGAGTCATGGGTCCTGTGTCAAGAGGCTCTAGACCTCAGGTGCTGGCTAGGGCCTCAGGGCACCAACTGGTGCAATCTCTAAACACCATGGTAGCTAAGCTCAACAGGCAGCACCTGGCGGATCACAAATGGCAATTACACCCAGTGGTGGCACAGGACATCTTCCAATAGTGGGGAGATTCTTGGTTAGATCTTTTGACCTTTATTGAGGACTTGCAATGTCAGAAAATGTGTGCACTGGAATATCCAAGAAAGCTCTTTCTGGGAGATGCATTCTAGCTAGAGTGGAGCACGGTACTCCTGTACTCCTTTCCTCCTTTGCCTCTCCTGCCCCAAGTTCTGAAGAAGATCAGGAATGACTGGGCCCAAGTCATCCTAGTGGTACCTGAAACTTCTGGGTATGAGCATCTGTCCTCCAATCAGGCTACCTCTTCGGGAGGATCTTCTGTCACAGCAGTGTTGCAAGGATCCTGCTCATACACAGAACTGTGCACAGAGACCTAGGACATTAGTGAATTGTGGTGTACCAGAAACTCACCTCAGTACCTAGAAAAACTCCAACCAGCTAGCATTAGTGTCACATTAGCTCTTCGTCCTATAGCAAAGTAACCGATGATTAGACGACCTAGAACTTTCGACTTAGCACAAACTCAGGAGTGGTGGGATATGAGAACACTCTTTCGTCTCTCATACCAGTCCACAACAGGAGTAAAGTAGAGACATCGGTAAGGTTAAAATATTTATTTTAACGACGTTATCTCAAATGCAGTATCTTAGCCAACATAAGCAGATATATGATTAGAAATAATATGGTCAGCATTGTTACAATTCCATAAAATACAAAAGGAGAAATCATATTACATTGATGGTGAAAACAGGTCTTATAGCGCCTAGTTTTAACACCCTCCCTATATAGGAACTATGTATTGTAAACGATAGAAGGTCTCTTAGGCTTGTTTGGGGGACCCCATACCTTTCCGCTCAGTAAGAGTAAATCACATCTGGATCAGCATAAGCTCTCTGCATCCCTGGAAATGGAAAATCTTCCAAGTGTGTGAAATCATGGCAAGTGTGTAATAACAAGGGTGCCATAATCTTAGTTGGCTCACAGCTGCCTAATTGTTGTGTCTAGAAAGCGTTACTCGATCATGTCAAAACAGCTACCATATTTAGATAACCTTGACGGCTTCAGCACTCACTGTGCAGACTAGGGGCACGATGTAAGTCTAGAGATGTCAAAAACAAAACCCTTTCTCATGTGTAGACCTTCACGAAGGATTACTTACAAAAACAGCTATGCAGTGTTGTGTGCAAAAGCAGCAAAAGGTAAAATGGCATTTAAACTTCTAATAAGCCATGCTAACATAACATGCGCGCAAAGCAGGCCTTAGGCCATACTGCAGCAGCAGGGCAGGGTTTGAGCAATTTACTCCTTCTTGCATGGAGATCGAGCTGTGGCAGTTATCCAAATTCAACTACTTCCAGAGGTTGTGGATGATATCTCTGTTGCATGGAGGCTTCTACAAAGTCCATTTACGCTAGGCACAGGGACAAATTTGTGGCCTGGTATTGAGCCCGCAACACATGCACCCATTGCAGGCCAAGCTCTCAGATGTTTTATTATTTGTTTTGTCTTTGGTCCAACAAGGACTTGCTTTGGCCCAAATAAAGGTTATTTGTCCGCCGTTGCAGTGTTTTTTTGTTTACCGTTTCAGGTATCTTTGTTTAAATCCCCTGTAATGGTGAGAATTCTAACAGGTTTAATGTCATATTTCCTCCAAAACAGTTTGTGATTCCACAGTGGGATCTCAGTTTGGTTCTGACTTTCCGCTATTTGAAGCCAATGCACAGCTGCTCGCTACGTCTTCTGTCTCTAAAGACTGTCTTCCTCGTTATGATTACTGCAGCTTGTCACGTAAGAAGCTCCAATCTCTCTCAGTGCAACAATCTTTCACCAACTTTCTCCCAGGAAAACTGGTTTTAAAGACCAGGGTGGTCTTTTTGATGACGGTCTTGACTCTTTTTTGAGAAATCCATCACCCTTCAAAATTCTTTGCTGTGCCTCATCCCTCGAAAGAGGAAGAGAGACTCCCATTAGATGGACCCGAAGAAAGCTTTACATGTTTGCATTGATCGCACCAAAGATAATGGACAAGACAATCTACTTTTTGGGGGGTTTCTGGGGAAAATAAATGAAAGGCGAAAATGATTTCGTCAGGGTTAGATAGTCCTTTTCATTAAGACCTGCTCCATACTGGCAAAGAAGCAGCCTCCAGAAGTATTAAAGGTTCATTCCAGCAGGGCCAAGACTGCTACCACTGTGTTGATATGTGGAGTGCCTATTGTTTGTATCCGCCACGCCGCAACGTGAGCATCAGTGCACATGTTCACGAAGCACTACTACCTTCACAGCTAGGTCTAATGGGAAGGGCATTTCGCCCTTTCTGTCCTGCAGTAGTTTTTGGTCTGAGCTCATTCCACAGGCCCTCCACCTTAGGAGATACTGCTTTGGTATCTATTCTAAAGGTGAGGAGTGTTTTAGAAGTATCCATGAGAAGAACAAGTTACTTACCTTTCATAACGCTCTTTCTGGTGGATATTTTATCTAGCTACAGGTTCCTCACTGCCCTCTAGCCTCCCTGTTCTGTAGAAGGCTTCCTCCCATCTGTAAGGTCCAAAATGAGAGATCTGAACACTGATACCTCCGATTGATTGTGTTCTCTGCTTTTGAGTGTTTAGACAGATCCCAGAAAGAAACTGATTCAACGTGCAGAGGTGGAGCCTATGTGCAGTTCCTCTTCATCTCTTCTGGAACAGAAGGGAGTCACTGCAGAGCCACATGACACCACCTGTCAGCACACTGGAGCACTGCTGTGAAAGCTTTCCAAATCCAGTCTGACCCGTGGGGTTATGTTATGGTGAGGAATCTACGGTTAGATAGAGTATCCACTAGAAAGAGTGTTACTGAAGGTAAGTAACTTGTTCTTCAGAACCCCAAGTAGATACTGCCATGGTCCTGTATGTAATGAGTGGTTCAGAAGCCAGAACATTCTGAAAATTATTTGATAACGTTTCACTGATTATATAGGTGCTGTTCGCCAGTTATGATTCCCAAATCCAATGGCACATGGCTGTAGATCTATCTAATCAAATGCCTGGGTGAGCACAAGTGGTACCACTGATGGGAAGGCCTTTGTAGGGAGCATAGGTCTTACTTGGAATATTACATTTTCTTTGGCTTGTGTTCCTTCCTAAAGGGTTAGTTTGAGAAAAGTTTATGGCCCCAAAATAGTCGTTCACTTTTAAAATAACAGATTTCTCAACAAATAGGGCAACTCTTAACTGTAATTCAGTAAAAGCGCTGGAGTTATTAGAGATTGCGCCAAAATTTCTTCTCAGACCTAATGTACGATTTCATTGAATCTTATAGACACCAAATGCAGTACTTTGACTCTAGACTACTCCATTGCTCTGGATGCCGTGGTGTAGCCTGTAATGTTTACATTTCTTTTAATCAGAGACCCACATGGCGCAAATTGTGCACTGGCTTTTTCCTACCTGGCTTTATTTTGCGATTCAGCCTTTGTATTATTAGGTCACATGCAACATTTTCGGTGGCAGAAGGCCACGGAGCTGCCTGCTTAATGAATAATAATAATAACAGTCTATTTACTACCCCCAGTGATGGCTGCGAATGACGAGATGCAAAGAAAACAGCAGACAACCTTCCCTCAGTTTACATTTACAAAAGGGATCCTTTTATTAAAAATGTTTTTTTTAGGGAACCAGTGATGCCAATTTGGGATATGTCATGTGGTGAAGGCAGTGAACCTCTGAACCTCTGTCTGCCTCACCCCTTGACGTCATCCAACAGGATTTGCAAAGGGTTGTCCAAAGGAGGCAACCTTCCCTTTTGCAAATCAGTTACCATCTTCTTTGAGGTGCTAGTAGCTGGCCAATGGTTTGCGACTACAATTGTGGCCACTAAACGTTGATAGAAACCGTTGTGACTCGCGATTACAAGGGATGCCCTTTTGACTCCTCCTCCTAATTGCGATTCAGAATGGATGGTAAAGCCGATTTCTTAAGTCGGAAAAGCTGTTCTGACTCGCAAAATGGGTTTAGCACATACATAGATAAAAGTCATTTTGCCATCACAAACCCTGTCATTTTATGATTCGCTGGGCTTACGATCAAAAAATAGCTTTGCCCATCTGACTCCTGGTTTCCTAAAGCTTTGGCAGATGTTTGCCTTACTACATTACTAGTTCAAAATGTTGCATGAAAAAACATGTGGAATCGAGTTAGCATCTTTGCATTCATTGCAGTGGTTGATTAGCCTGATGGTCTTTAACAATGCTTGTACTTCATGTGTGTATCTTTCCATTCAGTATGCCACACACAGGCGTTGCCACTTACCTGCAGAAAGTTACCCAATTATTATTATTTTTTTTCTTCGTAGAGGGACAACTAAGAGTGGATGCCAACATATCTGTACATCATCCTGGTGAGAGTTACGGTGTCAGGACAGAAGTGAAAAACATCAATAGTGCACGATTCCTGGCAAAAGCTATAGGTGATTTCAGCCGCTTTGTCTCGTTTTAAAATTTTCAGGTAGATTTCTTCTTCGCCCACCTTCCTTTTTCCCACCTTCATTCTTTTTCTGCACTTCAGATAAAAAAAATGGATATACACCATGAACTTTTTACACTCATTTACAATGTCCTCCATTTTAAGTAGTGTGGTTTCGCGGCTAGAGTTGTCGTCTATGTTGGACAATGGCTCTCTGTACCCTTTATGATTCCTTATTACCCACTAGCTCAATGGCCGTGACCAGCAAACACGATTAAAGAGCAGCCCTTGTTCAGTATGTTCTATGAGAGAAAATAGATTGCCATTTCAACTTCAATTTCTCCCTTACAAGATTCTACAAAACTGCCAGAAATATTAGTGTTTGAAGAATTGTGATTGCTTGCAATTTTCCCCAATATCTTGTATCCTAGCTTGAATCAGCAGCTCTGATATGAGCGTTTAATACATTAAGGTTAATCAAGTGAAAAAATGGACACTTGTGACAATTCTAGACCATTGGTTAGAAAAACTATGGTTTCCTCAAAAGACCCAATGTGAACAGGTTTTGCGGTATATATCGATTCATCCGCCCCTACATTGTGGTTTGTCGGCAGTTATCATTGGATACCATAGAAAGTGTGGGTGCCTGCCTCATCCGGGGGCAGAGTCAGCACAAGCGGTGCAGGATCCCACACACGTGGCTCTGGGGCCTCCCCGTTGACACCTTAAGACTCTACATTAGGGGTTATTAAGATTTGAGTGGCTAAAGTTGACCCTCACTACTTCCATTGAACTCCACATAAATAGTGTGAGTAAAGTATCTATGTTTGTCTGTCCTTATGTCCTGACGAAAGCCCCATAGACTCCGTTGAGCCGAAGGGGGCTGAAACATGTCGACATTCCTGTAAATTTGCACTTCTAGATCCCATAACTTGATCTAGGACAAGTACCCACTTGTTTTTACTATAAGATCTCCACCATTCCATTAAAATCTTTATTGGTGTAGACCTTATTTTTAACAGTTTTTGACCTTTTTTCTTTGCACTAATTTTTCATCTCTGGACACTGCAACCTAGACCAGAGGAGCCTCTGGATGAGGCAGGCACCCACACTTTCTATGGTATCCAATGATAACTGCCGACAAACCACAATGTAGGGGCGGATGAATCGATATATACCGCAAAACCTGTTCACATTGGGTCTTTTGAGGAAACCATAGTTTTTCTAACCAATGGTCTAGAATTGTCACAAGTGTCCATTTTTTCACTTGATTAACCTTGATACTACCTGGGGAAATAAATGGACATGTATTCCTCCTCCCCCTTTTGATTACTCCCGTTTAATACATTATGCTTGGAACCGAATTTTACTTTGACTATGTCCTCTTTGATTAATTCTCTGACCTCTCATTTTATGCGTTTCTAAGAGTTTCTATGATAGGGTGTGCCGATTGGATATTTTAAGATAATCCGGCCTTTACAACATATTATGCCTGAGCTCTTGTGCAGTCGTAGATTTTCTACTAGAGCAGCAGCTTCCTCAAAGCGAGCGGGTCATTTCTCAACGCGAGCGGTCACGACCATCAACTACCGCCCACGTTGAGAAATCTCGCTGACAGGTGGTCTAGCGTTGGATTTTCCTCGCTCGTGCTCTCTAGTTTAACATTGGCAAGTGTGCGAGGAATATACTCTACTCCGCTAACGGAACTCTGCATGCTCTGCGGAGTGCTGAAACTCCGCGAATGGAGCGTAGGCCACTGCCCAGACCTACACTAAATCCCTGAACTTCCAATTTAACCGTAACTCAACTGTTAAAGCCATATTACAGTCAATATCCTGTAATAAGCCCTGTGCACTGGAAGCCAACTTTCAGGCTACATTTCAAGCCTTAGTTAATCTATGCTGAAACGTGTAAACTTTTTTCCACTGTAATCGTTGGCTTCTATTAAACTAATTTTGCCAAAATGATGCGTAATTGAGATCAAGAAGCTCTCTTTGCCCCAGTTCCCGTTCTTTTGACTGTCTGCAAGGAAGGATGAATCCCTTCTAACTCAGTTATTCCTCCCACTTAGGTTCCAATAGTGTCTTTGTTTGCCTGGTCACCTCTGGACATACCTTGTCAATTCCCATGCCCTCCTTATCTCCTGGATACAGAAGCCTCCACCTAATATCTTGCCTGCAGAAGACATTTGAGAGATCTAGCTGTTTGCGACAACTCATTGTGCATTGACCCAATCATCACAGCAGCTGCATGTTTTACTTAGTAACCTGTATTACCTCTAGATTGGTATATACGTACAGGTCTCTTGTACAAGCTTGTGCTTCTCTCTGGCAACACTTCTCTGCCCTTGATGTCTGCTGTACCCCTCCGCAGTTTAATGACACTTCCATACCACCACATTGCCACCAATATTGCTTCTTACAGGCTACAATTGGAGATTAACACTGGGCATGTACAGAACTTCCTTTCCCCATCAGGTTCTCTTTTTTCAGTCAGAGGTCACTAAACTCCACCCTCCACCCCCTTCTCCTCGCCTCTGTTTTTCGCCAGTAGGTTTACTGCTTACTCCTAACATTTCCTTGTTTACTGCTTATGGGGATCATGGCTTTGCTTTTGTGCGCACCACTATGCTATCAGTTTGTCTCAATGTGCACACATATTTTTTCAGTCACCAGAGTGAATGTGTTTTTGGTTTTCATTTAGATTATGAAATTCAACGGCAAATCGAAGAACTTGAAAGAGGAGGCATAATTCTAAATGAGACAAGATCCTTTGACTACAAACTGGGGTAAGATGGCATGATGTGCTCTTAATGTGTGATGGCTTTAGACTAGAGTTTTTAGATCTATTTTGTGAACTTAACCTTTCAGTCATCTGCAATTGTATCAAGCGATTGCGTAGTGCAGTACTGGTCAAATGTTTACTGCGTTTTTTTTGTGTGCCTATTTCTAAATATTTTATATCCAGTGTATGTAAAATTGAACCATAAATGATGTTTATTTGTTTAGTTTAAATAGCAGTTACGCAATTTCAATTCTTGGGATCTACTGCTAAACAGGTAAAACAAACCAGAAAGCATGCTCTTTTTTTTTTTCAAGAAGTAAACATACTTATTTTTTGTGTGTGGTTCTTTGGATGTTTTAGTGGGTGAATGCAGGAATGGGTCAATGGTTGATTAAATAGTAGGGTGCGTGATTGATTGAACAGATGGATGACTGAATAAGTGAGTTCTCGAATTGATAAAGGAGTGAGTGAGTGGATGGATGGATGCCTTAATGGGACTTGTTTCAATTATTTACATAGGCTGGTGGTGTTGTGTGCTATCAACAGAGTATGATGCAAGGGTCTCTGTTCCTCAACTCCTCAAATATTTTTGCAAATTGCCCTCCACAGTTTTACTGGCATGTAACTGGTAGGGCATGCGAAGAATGAATACCCACAAAAGGTCGAGAGTCACGTGTGGGCAACAATATGGCCGACCAAGACATGCCTCGCAGCAGCGCTGGCTGGAGCCACTAAATGCGCCGCTAAATTCTGCAGTTCAGAGACTATATTTATATCCTGCTCACAGTGCTTAACAAGGCCCCTGCCCCCTGAAGTCCAAACAGACTGCCGGAGGACTGGAACCGGGGAAGAAAGAGACCGGGAGGCGCTGCGCGGCCCTGCAATACTGACGGAGTTCAAGACCTGTGCGCGGCCGAGAAGGTGGAAAAGCCAGCGGGACAAGGAAAAGATTGTGTGAACAACTGACACCAGGGACTTGGGTCCGCTTCTTTCACCCCCACCCCTCTGATGTCTTGAGGGGGAGCAGTCGAGATACTGGTGAGGAGTGAGCCTGTCGGCTCGAGATCCAAACAAGCAAAGAACCGGACTGTGCAGTTGAGAGAGGCAGCGCGGTCGAGAGGGGCTGCGCAGTCGAGAGGGGCCTTGTGGTCGCGACCTGCATGTGCGACTGCTGTGAAGCGAAGAGGAGGATCCCGAAGGGAAATGAGCTGGGCTGCCAAGAGAGACAGAGATTGGAGGCCGGACCGAGGACACCCACTGACAGCAGAGGCATGGACAGTGGCACCTGTTTCTTCTGCAATTATTCCAGTGGTCAGAGAAGGCTCTCTGCTCTCGGGGTCTGAAACAATGCACATCCTCGGACGAGGTGCCAAACCTCCTCCCCCAGGATGTGCAGGGTCCACAAAGTAGAAGCTTCAAAGGCTTGCCACCTTTGTGAGCTTCTCCAGGACTTTGCTGCTTCCAGCAACTGGCCCCCACCTGGTCTGACCCCCACTTTGGGTGGGAGAATCGGCAGGATAACCAAGTGAGGAAGGGAGGTGTGCCCTACTTTGCCAACCCCACCCCTCATGTGGGGGAGGCAAGATGAAGCACAACTCTCAGTCCCCGCCATCTTGCAGATGGGTGGACCCACCCAACCAGAGTAAGGCAAATACCCTCTTCCCACTGGTGGGTGGCATATTGGGGGTGTACCCACCCCAAGGAAAGGACCCATTGGTACCAACATTTACCTACCTGTGACACTTCTAAATCTAGTGTTTAGGGCAACCCTGAACCTTTCCTCCTCAGGCAAGAACCGACCAAGAAGTAAAAAAGAAGGACCGAAGAAGCTGTGCTAAAGCTATGAAGAGGCGGATGCCCACTGACTTGGCCCCAGCCCTACCGGCCTGTCCCCACCTCGAACCTGCAGAAGTAAAATCCCAGTGTGTCCTGCAGCCAGCAACCTCAAGGACCTGCCCTGCCTTTCCACAAGAAAGACTATATCCCGTGAGCACCGGATTTGCTCACCCACAGACCCTGGCTCTGGCCAAATCCACCAGTCTGCACCACTCTGCACCCGATGCCCAGGGCCCGAGTTTGAGTGGCCCAACACCACAAGGAGGTCTCCCCAGCGATCCTTACCTGAGATCTGGTGATGTCTGGCCTGCCTCAAACATCCAAAAGAACCCTGCAGCCTCTTTCTGTAGGAAACCCCCCCCACCCCCGACCGCAACCGGAGCCGGTAAGAAAACCCCGACGCCTAAAGACACCCCTGCACCCAAAATCCCACGGCCTTCAGTGGCCCAACCGATGGTGTACCAGTATCCCCAGGCATCCCAACTTACCTCTCCAACTGGTGATCTCCTTCAGAATCTTCGTCCCCGAGCTTGCACTCTGCACCTGGCCGCCCTAGTGCCGCTGAGGTACTTTAAGAGTGCATACTAGACCCTGGGGAAACCCTGGTTCTAACCCCAGAACACCAACTCCAACAATCTTGTACTTACCTGCAAAACCTTCACTTCATTTTTCTCCATAGGAACACATTGACTGTTTTTCCTAAAAATGTTATTTTGTTTTGTATGGGACTTTGAGAAACTGCAAATAACTAAACATTGCTTACTTACCTTTTCTCGAGGAAATGACCCAGTGTGATAGCTAGATATATCACACTGAGTAGAAAAGTAATCCAGAAAGTAATCTGTAAAGTAATCCAAAGTAATCTTACAGTAATTTCCACTATATGAAAGCATTTACAAACTTGTAGCAAAGTCCTTTTCATTCAGCTTGCTTATATTGTTCAACGTGCCTTGAAACCTATCAAATACACTTAACTGTGCCAGGCTTGCTTGGTTCTAGGGCATAAATATAACTAAATAATATTTTTTATGCAATTCAAATTGGTGTGAGTTCAGTCTTTGAGTTTGTGACATCATTTGCTGATTGAGTGTGTTGAACAAATGCTTAACACTACCCTCTGATATAGCCTTACTGCTCTCCCACACTACCCCAAAACGAGAGGAAGGTGCTATCTACTTTTACCTCTGCCTACCTTTTGGGGTTCCACTGGACTCTGTTGTGCACACTATACCTCATTTTGGTATAGTATATTTAGAGCCAGCTCCCTACAATACATCACACCTATGTCGACCCCCATAGACAACCAGGCCCTTATGTGCCTGATATCGAACGTAAATGGCCTCGGTGAAAGGATTAAAAGAGGGCTGGCTTATCGCCATATCAAACGCTTACACCCAGATGTAGTGATGCTTCAGTGGACACATCTACAGGGTACTAGATGTGGGTTCTTGGGGAGGGCACATATAGGGTATTGGCTCACGCAGGCTACACCTCCGGGTCCCAGGAAGTAGCGATCGTGATAAAAAAGACCCCCCCCCCCCTCGAGGTATCACACACATAGACGGATACTTAAGGTACATATATTGGAGTGTTGGGTACATGATGCTGGAAAACAAAGGTTAGGGAGGGTCAAGGGGACTATGTTTAGAGACCTACCAGACTCAATACCCCTAATCAAACTACCAAGAACAAAAAGAGTCGGAAGGTCTGTTAAGCTACGTAGCTGAGTTTATAAGGTCCTTCTAAAATGACCCTTTTGGATTGCACTGAACCAGACCAAATGGTAACATGACACGATAATGTATTAGATATCCTATCAGCCCACCCATCTGGCGGAGCCTCGTCATGTAGGACGTCTGACCAGGTGGTGAGTCCAAGCCCAGATGTATTGGCTAGACACCACACACTACTGGTTCATCATATGAACGTGTCCGTGCCACTGAATGGTGCTGAGAAAATGCAGTGCAAAACAGGGAATAAAGAATAAGTGATCTTAAAATGACGGTCGAGGTAAAGAAAAAATGTTTTTATTGAAGATATTCACCAAGACGCCAGATTAAAAAAGAGTGTGGGACAGTGTGAAATAATCACTGTGATGCTTGGTTGTGTTAAGGATCAGGCCAACATGTTTCTGCCGAAGGTGAAACTACACCGGCATTCTTCAGGGCCGAATACACAAAGATGTTGCTACTGCAATGATACACTCAGACAATTAATACAAAGTGCAGACAAAAAAAGGACAGACCAAATGATTTGTTAAAGTACTGTCCAAACTACTGGTGTGGTCTGATAGACCATCCTACCATCTCCTCCAGATCAGTAGTTAATAGAGGTAGAGATCCTAAAAATGGAAACAAAAAAAGACAACTAATATTGTTTGTTCTGCCATCATTATGGACTAATCACAATATCAGGACCAACATATAAACTCAGCTAGGCTAGTCCCTATTAGGACGGCCACATGTTAATAAGGTCTCATATTCAAGTCAACCACCAGACATTGCTGAACATTAATTATGAACAATGCTTTCAAAGACTTACCCAGCAATATGTGGGAGTCGAGCCTCACCTCACCCGGCGACGGCTCGGAGATTGAGGCCCCGCTCTGTGCACAGAACAAAAAATTTAACGTGTCATCCTGAGTTGACTCAGAGGTCTGTGGTCAGTGTCAGGTTATACAGTCTGTGCATTTAAAAACTGGTTGTGTGACTGTCCTCACTGAACGCTGCCCCATGGAGAACAAAGAGAAGGACTGGCTGTCTGACCAGATCAGAGTCTAGTCGCTGGCTAGTACAATTACCCTAGAATGATTACCTATGTTCATCTAGTGCCCATTCGATGGTGGTACAATCAGTAGTAAATACCCACCCTCCCTAGGCCAAGCAATGGATGTAAAAAGTGTGGCTCAGGAATAGTTATCCCGGAATTAGGGATCTGATTGGGAAGATCCATGTAATGTGCTCATCTAGAAGAGTACATGGAATGAAATAAAGTAGAGCATAAACCAATCCCCTTAGACTGCAGGTGAAGAAGGAGTAAGTTAAATGCTCAAAATTGCAAGACTGACTAAGAAAGCGTCTGCCCCAAGTGAATATAGTTTAACAATAAGCTATATGTGAAAATAGGGGCCACAGCAAGACCACAAAGCCTAGAAATGCGCGTTCCAATCAGGCTAACTCACCTCTCCGTCGGTACCTCTCGGCTGACACCTAAGCCGAAGGGGAGGCAACGAGGAGAGGTGAGGCTAATGTATTTATACCCCTTCTGATTGGTAAAACGGCAGCAGCTGTGCTCCTATCGCTGCTGCCGATATAGCGATCGTCTTAGTTAAGCGCATGCGCGGAAAGGTGGCACTGAACAGCGCTGTCTTTAATATGCGCATGCGCGGCAAATTGGCACTAAACAGCGCTGTGTACCCAAAGGCGGGCATGCGCAATGATGTACCCCAGCGCCTCCATGTCGGCGCCGGAATTAGAGCAGCGCACGCGTTTAGATAAACGGGCTGTTTGCAAACAACAGCAGAGATCCTAGCTAGTGAGCGCATGCTCTGTGATGTGCATGCTTGTGTTGTATGTATAATGCGCGTTGTCGAGAGTGACCATTCGGCAGGAGAATAACGCGGTATTCTACATTGAATGACCCTGCCCCTCGAGACTAACACGCAAGGAATGCATAAAGGTGATCACATTGGTGGCACAGTACATGACAGCTCCCAGTACGAACATAGCTACATTAGCTGGAGTCCCTAAAAAGACATAATGCATCCTAAGGGGACAATGAACACCAACATGCTTATAATGGCAATGGTGTAGTTAGATACAGACCATGGTCAATCAGTGTAATCTGTAGATATAGAGAGAATGGGTGTAAAAGTGTGCTAGATGCCAGGACCCACAGCAAATTAAGGCGGAAGGGTACGAGACATGGTAGATGTTGTCACTATAAGATAAGGGGGTTCCAACACATGGCAGTAATCGCTGGTTATACTCAAGGGTGAGTCTACCAGGAGCAGAGACAACGGAGCTAACAGACTCTAGCCTAATGGTAGTATCGTGTTGGAAGTGAGATAAACCGTTTACTGACGTGTATTAAATGATGTCTGGTTGCTGCAGAGGTCTACATAGTGTGAAGTATGGGTAACACCATCTAATAGTGTGTTGAGTCATTAGTAGTAGATGGCGTCTCCGGAAGCTCGCGGCTGATTAAATGGACACCCAAGGTATGTTGTCATTCAACCCTGAGGTGTCAGTTTGCAATTTAAAAATCCAGCGTTGCTCCTTGATGAAAAGAAACCTTGAAATGTCCGTTATATATGGTGGGATGAATGGTTGTTCCAAAACAACCCACCTAAGATCTTCAGCTTTATGCTTTTTAATCAAAAAGTGGTTTGTGAGGCAGGTGGACTGTTTATTACACCGTATTGTGCTCTTATGTTCACTAATACGGGACTTCACTTTCCTGGTGGTATGTCCAATGTAAGCCATGCCACACGGGCATGTAATCCTGTAGATCACTCTCTCAGAGTTACAGTTAGTATGTTTCAGCAACTTCCACGGTCTGTCGGTTCCGATGTCAACGGAAAGTGTCTTACAGGTCTGCGGGCATGACGCACAGTTACCACAGGGGTGGTGCCCTTGAACCGGAGTGGTATTCCAAATGGTGTCGAGGGTGGTGGTGATTTCCTTCCTTGGTGTCCGTGGTCTAGTGTGGACCAGTGTATCCCTGATGCTGGATCCTCGTTTGAAAGCAAACAGGGGCCTGGGTATATCCCCTGACACCGTGTTCAAGATTTTCCAATGTTTCAGGATTATTCTCTTGACCCTGTTGGAGCTGGTGCTGAAGGTATGTACCATAGTGATCCTTTCGGAAAGTGTCTTCACATTACGGTGTTCCATCAGAGCCTCCCGGTTATTGTTAAAGGCTCTCTTGTTAGCCCGACGTATCAATTGTTTTGGGTAATGCCGCTCCTTCAGGTTGCATGCTAGTTCCCTGGCATGTTGTTCATATAGCTGGTTAGAAGAGCAATTTCTCCGTACCCTGAGAAACTGACCCACTGGCAAATTGTCACGTAGTGACTGTGGGTGAAAACTCTGGTATGACAAGAGGGAGTTGCGTGCCATTGGTTTCTTGTACAATCGGCTCTGGAGTCCTCCCTCTTCTGGAAAAATCAGAAGATCCAGAAATGGTAGTTGCTGCTTACTATACTCCACTTAGTGGAGTATAGTAAGCAGCAACTACCATTTCTGGATCTTCTGATTTTTCCAGAAGAGGGAGGACTCCAGAGCCGATTGTACAAGAAACCAATGGCACGCAACTCCCTCTTGTCATACCAGAGTTTTCACCCACAGTCACTACGTGACAATTTGCCAGTGGGTCAGTTTCTCAGGGTACGGAGAAATTGCTCTTCTAACCAGCTATATGAACAACATGCCAGGGAACTAGCATGCAACCTGAAGGAGCGGCATTACCCAAAACAATTGATACGTCGGGCTAACAAGAGAGCCTTTAACAATAACCGGGAGGCTCTGATGGAACACCGTAATGTGAAGACACTTTCCGAAAGGATCACTATGGTACATACCTTCAGCACCAGCTCCAACAGGGTCAAGAGAATAATCCTGAAACATTGGAAAATCTTGAACACGGTGTCAGGGGATATACCCAGGCCCCTGTTTGCTTTCAAACGAGGATCCAGCATCAGGGATACACTGGTCCACACTAGACCACGGACACCAAGGAAGGAAATCACCACCACCCTCGACACCATTTGGAATACCACTCCGGTTCAAGGGCACCACCCCTGTGGTAACTGTGCGTCATGCCCGCAGACCTGTAAGACACTTTCCGTTGACATCGGAACCGACAGACCGTGGAAGTTGCTGAAACATACTAACTGTAACTCTGAGAGAGTGATCTACAGGATTACATGCCCGTGTGGCATGGCTTACATTGGACATACCACCAGGAAAGTGAAGTCCCGTATTAGTGAACATAAGAGCACAATACGGTGTAATAAACAGTCCACCTGCCTCACAAACCACTTTTTGATTAAAAAGCATAAAGCTGAAGATCTTAGGTGGGTTGTTTTGGAACAACCATTCATCCCACCATATATAACGGACATTTCAAGGTTTCTTTTCATCAAGGAGCAACGCTGGATTTTTAAATTGCAAACTGACACCTCAGGGTTGAATGACAACATACCTTGGGTGTCCATTTAATCAGCCGCGAGCTTCCGGAGACGCCATCTACTACTAATGACTCAACACACTATTAGATGGTGTTACCCATACTTCACACTATGTAGACCTCTGCAGCAACCAGACATCATTTAATACACGTCAGTAAACGGTTTATCTCACTTCCAACACGATACTACCATTAGGCTAGAGTCTGTTAGCTCCGTTGTCTCTGCTCCTGGTAGACTCACCCTTGAGTATAACCAGCGATTACTGCCATGTGTTGGAACCCCCTTATCTTATAGTGACAACATCTACCATGTCTCGTACCCTTCCGCCTTAATTTGCTGTGGGTCCTGGCATCTAGCACACTTTTACACCCATTCTCTCTATATCTACAGATTACACTGATTGACCATGGTCTGTATCTAACTACACCATTGCCATTATAAGCATGTTGGTGTTCATTGTCCCCTTAGGATGCATTATGTCTTTTTAGGGACTCCAGCTAATGTAGCTATGTTCGTACTGGGAGCTGTCATGTACTGTGCCACCAATGTGATCACCTTTATGCATTCCTTGCGTGTTAGTCTCGAGGGGCAGGGTCATTCAATGTAGAATACCGCGTTATTCTCCTGCCGAATGGTCACTCTCGACAACGCGCATTATACATACAACACAAGCATGCACATCACAGAGCATGCGCTCACTAGCTAGGATCTCTGCTGTTGTTTGCAAACAGCCCGTTTATCTAAACGCGTGCGCTGCTCTAATTCCGGCGCCGACATGGAGGCGCTGGGGTACATCATTGCGCATGCCCGCCTTTGGGTACACAGCGCTGTTTAGTGCCAATTTGCCGCGCATGCGCATATTAAAGACAGCGCTGTTCAGTGCCACCTTTCCGCGCATGCGCTTAACTAAGACGATCGCTATATCGGCAGCAGCGATAGGAGCACAGCTGCTGCCGTTTTACCAATCAGAAGGGGTATAAATACATTAGCCTCACCTCTCCTCGTTGCCTCCCCTTCGGCTTAGGTGTCAGCCGAGAGGTACCGACGGAGAGGTGAGTTAGCCTGATTGGAACGCGCATTTCTAGGCTTTGTGGTCTTGCTGTGGCCCCTATTTTCACATATAGCTTATTGTTAAACTATATTCACTTGGGGCAGACGCTTTCTTAGTCAGTCTTGCAATTTTGAGCATTTAACTTACTCCTTCTTCACCTGCAGTCTAAGGGGATTGGTTTATGCTCTACTTTATTTCATTCCATGTACTCTTCTAGATGAGCACATTACATGGATCTTCCCAATCAGATCCCTAATTCCGGGATAACTATTCCTGAGCCACACTTTTTACATCCATTGCTTGGCCTAGGGAGGGTGGGTATTTACTACTGATTGTACCACCATCGAATGGGCACTAGATGAACATAGGTAATCATTCTAGGGTAATTGTACTAGCCAGCGACTAGACTCTGATCTGGTCAGACAGCCAGTCCTTCTCTTTGTTCTCCATGGGGCAGCGTTCAGTGAGGACAGTCACACAACCAGTTTTTAAATGCACAGACTGTATAACCTGACACTGACCACAGACCTCTGAGTCAACTCAGGATGACACGTTAAATTTTTTGTTCTGTGCACAGAGCGGGGCCTCAATCTCCGAGCCGTCGCCGGGTGAGGTGAGGCTCGACTCCCACATATTGCTGGGTAAGTCTTTGAAAGCATTGTTCATAATTAATGTTCAGCAATGTCTGGTGGTTGACTTGAATATGAGACCTTATTAACATGTGGCCGTCCTAATAGGGACTAGCCTAGCTGAGTTTATATGTTGGTCCTGATATTGTGATTAGTCCATAATGATGGCAGAACAAACAATATTAGTTGTCTTTTTTTGTTTCCATTTTTAGGATCTCTACCTCTATTAACTACTGATCTGGAGGAGATGGTAGGATGGTCTATCAGACCACACCAGTAGTTTGGACAGTACTTTAACAAATCATTTGGTCTGTCCTTTTTTTGTCTGCACTTTGTATTAATTGTCTGAGTGTATCATTGCAGTAGCAACATCTTTGTGTATTCGGCCCTGAAGAATGCCGGTGTAGTTTCACCTTCGGCAGAAACATGTTGGCCTGATCCTTAACACAACCAAGCATCACAGTGATTATTTCACACTGTCCCACACTCTTTTTTAATCTGGCGTCTTGGTGAATATCTTCAATAAAAACATTTTTTCTTTACCTCGACCGTCATTTTAAGATCACTTATTCTTTATTCCCTGTTTTGCACTGCATTTTCTCAGCACCATTCAGTGGCACGGACACGTTCATATGATGAACCAGTAGTGTGTGGTGTCTAGCCAATACATCTGGGCTTGGACTCACCACCTGGTCAGACGTCCTACATGACGAGGCTCCGCCAGATGGGTGGGCTGATAGGATATCTAATACATTATCGTGTCATGTTACCATTTGGTCTGGTTCAGTGCAATCCAAAAGGGTCATTTTAGAAGGACCTTATAAACTCAGCTACGTAGCTTAACAGACCTTCCGACTCTTTTTGTTCTGGGTACATGATGCTGACATGGACTGACCCTCATTTGCATCTACACCCCACCTAAACTACAAGCGAGCACACTGACTAAGGTGACAGAAGTCCTTCTAGAAGGTCCGGCCTCACTTCATGTGGTAGGAGATGTTTTTAATGATATAATGGACATGCCCATGGACTGCAATGGGGGGCCAGAAACATTTGGCCACTCCCACCCCTTTAGTGCACTTTGCAGACTCAATGGGTCAGACGGATGTCTGGAGGTTACAAAATCTGCAGGCCAAACAATACTCCTATTTCTCTGAGGTGCATAATGTTTATTCTTGACTAGACTGTATTTTGATTTCGGCAGGAGAACTGGGAAAGATTGTCAGGGCAGATTACCTCACTAGGAGATTGTCCGACCACTCGCCACTATGGGTACAGGTGGGGTACAGGGCCCACAAAACACAGCCACAATGAAGGCTCAACACCTGGGACTTACAGAAGGGGGGACATTGTAAGAGGTATCAGGACAGACACCGAGTTTTTTTTCTCAAAGAGAACGAGGAAACGTACGGGTCCGGGGTCACACTAGGGGAGGCATGCAAAGTGGTGCTGAGAGACAGGGCACAAAACTGTCTGGCATTAGAAAAGAAAAAGTGCAATAAAAGTCTAGAGAAACTGGAACACCGATACTCACGGTAGAGGAACAGACCACTGTGAGACCTGATCCACTACTCTCCCAGCAGTTAGATACTCCTAGACAGGAATATAGGGACCTGGCGCTAGATGCCACTAAGGACCAGCTCATTAGCCACTCGTCACCGAATATTCGAAGTGGAGGTGTCCTTATATATTCCTGGTCCAAAAAAGTTACTGAGTATATTTTGTGTAGTTTTCTCAGTACCTGTATGACCGGCTATTAAATGACTGTGTCCGAAAAATAGTACTTGTTCCCGAAAGGATACGGGTACTAGGAGTTTTAGAGGATTGTCGGGTTTTCCTTGTCTATAAAGTAGATCGTATTGTATGACGAATTTGGGATATACATTGACTTCTTTATCCTGATTTTCATGGGCCCGTTCCCATACATTGTAGAGGGTAGGATCATTGATTTGTGCGAAACGAAAACTTTTATCTAAGACCCATGGATCTGGGGAGAGAAACGCTGGAAATGTACCATGTTGTTTGTCTGTGGATCCAAAACCTCCTGAATCCCGTTCAGTGACATCCAGAACCTTTAGTTCCTGCAAGGTGGGGTATGATATGCGCTCACAAATCAGTTGTGCTACTCGATCCCCTTTTTTTACTTGAAACTCTTTTTTTCCAAAGTTGAAAAGGATGATTCCAACATTTCCTCTGTAGTCTTCATCAATGACTCCAGCACCTACATCAATGAAATGTTTCGCCGCCAGTCCAGACCGTGGCGCGAGTCTTCCGTAACAGCCTGTGGGAACAGCAATTTGAATGTCGGTTTTTATCGGTGCTTTTTCTTGTGCAGGAATTATATAATCATAGGCACTATATAAATCATAACCGGCTGCTTTACTGGAGCCTCTTGTAGGAGTAGTGGCATTTTTAGACAATTTTATGAAGCGTAAGACAACAGCATTTTTTTCTTTGTAGTTACTTCCTTTTGAGTCAGGTTTTTTTTCAAAACATCTCGGTGTTGAACGTATGAATCCTGTTCCAAGTTTTTTTAAATATTTGTAAAAACCTTGAGTTATCTGTCCCAAAATTCAAATCTTCAGGGAGAGTCGCGAGGACTCCTACCCTAATAGTATGAGGTTTTCCCAGGGTGGGTTGGATTGGTACGTCGGCCAAAGGGTAAGGTTTAATGTCCCTGTGTACACACTTGATATTTACTTTCTCTTGGGGAATATACTGATCAAGGGGTACGTGCTGGGATTGGATAACTGATTGTCGACAGCCTGAATCTAAGAGGGCTTGTACAGATGAACCATTTATGTTAACACTTACTCTGTATGAACCTCCCATTTCTGCCGAATATAGTACAGCTCGGGATAGATAGCCCACCTCCATCGGTTCTTCTGAATTTCTTGTTTTTGGGCACAACCGGGCGATATGTCCCCAGTTACTGCAGTCGAAGCACTGTGGTTCTGATGGTCCCGCATGTTCTGTTCTCCATGTGCGAGATCGTGGAGGGTCCACTGGTCGCGTTAATCGTTTTTCAGTTTTTGGATTTGGCTTGTAAGATTTTTCATAATCCCAACTGGGATTCTTGGGTTGAGCTCGGGAAAATGGGGAACCATCTCGAGGCTTGGTTGGTTGTCAGGTTATGGTGTTGTCTAAGCCATTTCTGAGTGGCATACGAGAGAGCCTCTAGGAATTGTTCAAGGTAGATACGATCTAGTATTTCTTCTTTACTACTGGTTGCTGGAGTGAGCCACTTATCAGCTGCCATTTTTAGTCTAACAAAAAGAGTTTTTGGATTTTCTCCGGGGTTCCCTCTCTCTTTTCGGAACCGCAGTCGATAGGCTACTGCATCGAGACCTAGGTGGTCTAATATTATTTTCTTTATGTCATTATAAGGAGTTTCTCCGGTGGGGTTCGCTACCTGATATGCGGCCTGTGCTTCACCTCCTAGTAACGGTGCTAAGAAGAAGGGCCACTTACTGGTGGGCCACCCGCATGCTCTAGCGGCTCGTTCAAAGTTCAATAAGAACGAGTCGGGGTCTTCTCCAGGTTAGTATTTTTGGAAGGAAACTGCTGGTGCTTCATGCGTGACGGGTCTTTCTACATTCCCAGTTCGCTGTACTGGGTCAGTCCATGGGGGAAGAACTTCGGTTCGTGCTTCTAATGCTTTCTTCCAGATCTCTCGGTCAGCTTGTGCCGATGATAGTTGTTCTACTACCCACTCAAGTCTCTCTTGACCCTTCACTAGTTGCTGAACGACTGTTTCCATCTTTTCTATACAGATGGTGTTGATGCCCGCATTCTCCACCACTGTGACGGGGTCAAGAGGAATCGGCAATAGGCGGGTCTTAGTTTTAACAGGTTTTATTGTGTTGTACAGGTGATCAGTACACGTTTTCCTGAAAGATGTATTCCGTCGTGGAGATCTACTTCTACTGGGCCGCCTGTGATGACGTTCAGATGGATCGAGTCGGCGAAACCCTTCGGGACTCCGTCTGGGCTTTACGTCTGGGTCCATTTTGACTCTCGGATTAAACAGACAGAAATAGTCTTTCGTGAGAGGGGTGCTTTACATATATATATATGTGACGGTGAAAAGGAGTGAGGACACAATAACCCGTGTAACACTCTTAGCGATGGACTATTGAATGTGCAAGGAAGTGCTCGGGGAAAGGTACACCGGGACAAGGAGGGATCAGGATTAATTAGGTGAACCGCCCTTACGTCCCACCCAGTTACGGATAGTTTCGCGTACCTGAGTTAGCCACACACCTCCCCTGGGTGTGTGGCGGGGCGACTCGTAAAGTCGTTGGCCTCCTGGCTCGCGTCCGTTCTTGATACCACAGCTTCGCCGTACTCCGCTTCTTCCTTCCTTTCTGCCTCCACGTCTGTACTCCTCTGCTCCTCGTCAGCTTCTCTCCGCACGTCTTCTTCTCTCTGGGTGAACAAGCACACCTGGTGCTGGCGTTCCTCCGTATAAGACGTCTCCGCCTCATCATCCAGCCCCGCCCATTCCTCTGCTGTCTCCTTGTTAAAGGGTCAGTGTCTCTCCTCGTTCTCCTGTGTGCTGGCTTTCGCCTCGACGTTCTGTGAAGGGTAGAAGAGGGGTGTTGAAGGTGGAAAAATGTCCTGCAATGTCTCTTTAATATATACGGGGTCATCCTGTACTGCCACTCCATTACAGTGACCCTGGTGGAATCTCCGCAGAATCCACAACTAATACTGCCAAGTACCGCGACACTCCCCACATATTCCTGTCCCGGGAGACAGTGAAAGCATTTGATGCAGTACGCTGGCCATTCCTGAACTCCACCCTGATCAACTTTGGACTAGGACCAAAGTTCAGAAGGTGGGAGGCACTACTATACATCTCCCCAAGGGTGACAGTGCAGGTGAATGGCAGAACTTCCCAGGACTTTCCCATCTGTCCTGAAACTAGAAAGGGATGCCCCCTGTCCCCACTGCTGTTCACTCCACCTGTAGAGATACTGGTCTGCTGAGTCAGACAACACCCAGGAATATAGGGTTTTAGGGTCACTCAGGGAGACACGTTTGAGGAGAAAATATCCCTATACGCCGATGACATTCTACTGTACGTAATGGAACCTGCTACTATGATCCCCATCCGCTTCCAAACGATTGATGACTATGGACGACACCCAGAGTATAAGGTCAATTGGCATAATCGTATACAGCCCGGACAGATGCGAGAGTGGCTCCCCCCTGCAGAGAGACCTGAGAGTGGGAGTAGAAGGTTTTACATATCTGGGTATATTTCTCACGACAGACAAGGGACTATGCTGTGATCACAATTTACAATGAATACTGAATAAATTCAAAGATGATGGTGAGAGATGGAGGACCCTGTTACTCCCGATAATGGGCAGTGCGGCAATGTTTAAAATTATCACTGTGCCCAAGATTTTATACACACTTACCCCAGCCTCCCATACACAATATTTCGGGTGATTGACGCTGACCAGCGCTCGTTGTTGTGGCTGGGAAGACATCCACTGATTGTGCAGCGAACATGACAGCGTAATCCATAGAATGGGGTGTTGGCATTGCCAGATGTTGAAGCACATTATTGGGCAGAGTGTCTAACTTCCATCCATGGCTGGATACATGTAGCGGGCGATCACCCCACATATAGGGCCAGAATGAGAAATGCTGACACCTCGCATGTTCCTCCACTATCTTTTCAGAGGCAAGGGGAGACATAGGTTGCTTCCAGCCACGCGTACTACTCTTGAGACATGGGAGAGGGCGTCAAGAAAATTAGGATGGGAACACAGGATTACTAAGGTGACGCCACTGTGGGAAGGGAATTGGTCAAGGAGTTAAGTAAACAGAGATCTCGACCACTGGGTACATCACTGATAAGGGCACCCTTAGATCTTTTTCTGCCCTCTGTGCTGACCTTACGCTCCATACGTCCAAATTCCTTATGTATGCCCAGCTATGACACCCATGGCTGGCGGAAGGCCTGACTGGGGACGACTTGCCGGAATGCGTGCCACTAGAGGGACGGCTACTGCAGGAGCCATTCACACTTAAGTCAGTGTCACTTACATACAGAACCCTGAACATCTATATACCTGATAGCCTTGGCAAGCTACGGGAAACGTGAGCGATCGAGGTAGGAACAATGGAAGATATTGACTGGGAGGCCGCTCAGATGCACCCCAGGTCTGTGGCAATTAAGGCACGTCTGCGTCTTATTCAATATAAGATCCTTCATCGAATGTATTATGGCAAGGCCAAACTTCAGAGTTGGGCGGGCTGACAATCCGAACTGTCTGCAATCCTGACACGAAAAGGGGGACTTCCAACACACGACATTGGGCTTCCCCAACATACAGGCCTACTGGGAAGGGATTATCAAGGAACTCAATGAGGTGCTGCAGGTCTCCCTCTCCTTAAACACAAAATGTATTCTTCTGAGGATCCAGAGCGAGGTAGATATACCAAGACTACAGTTACTATTCAGCACCTTAGGCCTACCGTTCGCAAAGAGGGATTTAGCAAGACACTTGGGTGTACAAACCTCACCGACATTACATGAATGGAAGAGAGGAATGAGCCTATACATGGCAGCAGAAAGAGTCACATATAGGAGCCGAGGTAGCCCCGGAAAATTTTGCAGGGTTTGGGACAGCTGGATGCAACACTATGGGATTGACCTATTGGACACGTTTACAAAGGCCACAAATGGAGAAGAATAGCAGCGTCTCCCTCCACCGCCCCTTACAAGGGAACATGAAAGAGATGGGGTTAACCACAGTCTGTGGTTGAGAAATAGGGGTGTGCTATAATGTGGTATATATCAAATACATGTTTGTATAAAAACAGACCGAGATGTTTTTAATGTTGCTGTGATGTGTTTTCACAAAACCAGAAACTAATAAAAATAATAATAATAAAAAAAAGATTAACGTCTATGGTGCCAAAAGTCAGCATTTTGGTAGAAACGGGTAAAATAATGACATAAATGTAAGAGTCAATATTGTGCCAAGCCTGAGTAAACCCAGTCATAGAGCATGCCATCAAATATGGTAATAATTGCTTTCATGCCATGGATACTACATTATTCCCAAAATTGCCACCATTTTTCCACGTACAGCATTATGTTAGAGATGGACTCTATTATGCCTTGGATTCCTATAATATGCTGAGAATTATCAGCGTAATGCCAAGGTCTACATTATGCCTGAAGTGTGGGCCATCTTGCCATGGGTGTCCAAAGTATGCCAAGAAATACTACTTTGATGCCAGGCTTATCATTGTACACTGGGTGCACAACATTTTCACACGAGATCCTACATAGTGCCAAGAAATGTCACAATTGTACCTACAAATAATGACTGTTATGCCAGTCTAATATTTAGTCACAGGTAGATGCCGTCATCATGTCTGTGTCCCGTGCACACAAACAAGAACAACCTCAATGCAAGGGCAATTAATTACCATGTTACTTGAAGTTGCCTGATGGCAAGAGGGAAGCAACTATACACAAATTACGTACCTCAAGAAGTGCTTTTGTAGTTTGAACCTTGTGTTGCATTGGACTGCTGTTGATGCGAGATTAAGGTAATTGTTAATACATTCTGAAGAAGATTTTGTGGTATACTTATTTATACACAGACCCATGTCTGTGTATAAACATTATCCTCAGAAGGTATTAAGAGAGGAGGCTCCATGCCTTTGCCAATAAAATACATAGACACCAAGGTGACAACAGAAAAGCATCACCAGGTCCACCCAGTCTGTTTATATGCGCAATCTTGAAGTGATACATAGTCTCTGTCATTCCCAAGTTGTGCTTCACAATGTACGACAAAGTCTAGACCATAAGATACTTAAATTATGTTGTTTGATTTATTTTGTTTGCTGTCTATCACTTGTACATGTACCACATTGTCAGATCTGGATTTTGCCCTCTGTCTTTTTCTTAGCGCCTTGCGGGCATTGGTAGTGGTCCTCTCTACGAACTGTCTTCATCCAGATGTCTCTGAATAATCATTTTTTCTGTGGAGTGGTTGCTGAATTTCTCATATTTTTCTATTAAGGAGTTGGTAAATGCTCTTTTTGAGGGGTGTCAAGGTTCTCTAACATGCCAGAATAATGATCAAGTTCCACTGGATGACAGCATCATTTGTTCTTAGATGTATTTGGCAGATGAGATGCTGTGTTTGCACTCTTTCCTAAGTTTTCTTATTTTGGAGGGTAGTGGTGCTGGTTTGAATATTTTCTATTCATTTTCTTTCAACTTAAGATGTCATCCAAGGACCAGGGTTGGTTCGTTCTTCACTCTTTTTTTGCTATAGGGCTGTTAGTATGTCATTTGTTGTCTTAGTCTTTCGTTACCTCGTCAATGTTTTATAAAATGTTTAGTTGTGTGCTTTCTGGAATAGTCATGAAGTGCAGAGTGGAGAGCTTTTTCAACTGACATCCATTTTCCTTGTCCAGAGGCTTTAGAGTGGTGTAAGGAAAAGTGATGGGAGAGGGGTCCGACCTGGTGGGGAAAAGAAATGGGGAAGTGGGCTGACCAGAGGAAGTGGTTGTGGTTAGCTATGTAATGGAGTTTCTACTCCTTTGGATATGGCAACTCCCAAGAATCAGCACAGTCAGTTGGGGGTGACGCAAGTGCATTCCTAACTAGATCACATGAACATGTAGTACTAAAAGTGTCACTGACCAACCTTGCCTCCTTCATTCTAGTAGTAAAAACAGTCCCAAATACAGTCCAACATATTTGATGCATAATTGCTATGAAAAAGATGGGAGTGTGAGGAATAAATGGCATAGCTATACATTCCCTTCAATACAATAAAAATTAAAATACCTAGCAACATTGAGTCCAGCTAAAAATACTTGCTGTCATTTTCAAGCCCATTCTTTGGGATTTCGTTTATTTATTTACTGTGCCTTTGTTATGACAACGCCTCAGTTGTGCTGTCTAACGCTCATCCTCATGGTCATGGGATTTCTAACTTCCTTTAGCCTTTGTATGAGAAACCACCTCACTGACGTGCTGCTGCTTGCATCTAATGCAGCCCTTTCTGAAATGTCCTGAACACCACACTGTTTATAGGAACCCCAGCCCTTAATGTATTTGTGTGTTTGCTTGACATTATTAAACATTAGGAGTTTTCTTCCAAGTCTACATGTTTCAGCACATGAAGCTGCCCGGCGCATCAGGTGCATTCCTAGTATTTGAGGCTACATTTTATGACTACCATATGTGACCTTTGCAAGTGCAACACATTCATTGTTGTGACTCTATTCAAGTGAACCAGTCTAAACCTTTAAAATGTCTCTCTCTTTTTGTCATGTACTCTGCTTTCCTTCTAGTACTGCTGTAGCCTGTACATGGCTTGTCAACATTAACTTTTAGCATTTCACTATTTCCTATGGCCCGCACTACCATGTCCATTGACAGCCTCGTGTACCTTTGTGCCCACCACCATACTCACTGTGTATCTTCTTTGGGCCCCCTAGTCCCAGCTGTGGACCGGACCATGCCTCAGTCCTGTTTTCTTCTTAGCTAATTCACCATCTTTCTTAAAGAGAAGCTAGGTTCTTCAACATCTGAGCCTTACACTGTTGTCTTATCTAAGGCACCTCCTAAGAGTCAATTTTGTACATCTCTTTTCTGGAGAGTGCATTATAAATGCAAACAGTGCTGATCCATGTCGACTCCTCTCTGCTCCATAGGAGACCACTAGAGCCACATATAGGTGCCACTCAAGCGTGCTGACATCAGTTCCTTTCTTTCTGCGCCCTCACACATGGATATGGAGCTAACTGCTAAAATGTTCTTGTAAATTGGTGAGTTTTTTCTTTACCATTTATTTCCAGTTAGCAAGGGAACTTGTCCCCTACTGAAACCACAGGGTTTAAGACTGTCTCAAACAAATGTCTGTGAACGATATCCGTGAGATGCGTCGCTGGTGTTTGGGGGTTATGCCACGACTACAAATCGTGTGAGGAGTAGTGTGCCTGATTTCACCTGAAGGGGGTCCAGGAACACAAAGCCAACCTGTACCTCACTGAGCGCCGCAATAAGTTGTGAAAGGACCACTCTCCCTCGAAGTCAAGGACACAGACCCGTTCCCACCCACAACAGGTTTTTATCCCTGTCCAAGTAAGTAAGCCAACATCGAAAACGAAATACAAGAAGTTCAAGCGGGTCTCGTCTGAACCTCATCACACACCCTCTGTGAAGTTGGGAGGATGTCAAGGTGCCCCACAAACTCTCTCTTGGACCCCGACCAAGGAGCCAAATCTGCATACTATTCTGATGCATCCCAAATTCCCTGGTACGTTGGCAAGGCAACAACAGATTGAGGCATTTAAGGAGGCTATGCTTCACATCTTCAGCACCCTATTGGCACGCCATTGTGTCCCATGGATCCTCGGAGGCCTTCATTCTGAGTACCACCAGCGGAATTGCCCTTGACTCCACCTTAACCTCCTGAGCCCACTTCCGGTCCAGCTCTGGAGCTGACTCCACGTCCGATTCCATATTACATGCTGATTTATGCCGCATTGATGCCAGCTCTGATGCTGTCAAAGCTAGAGGAAAATGTCACTTCCATTGAACTAAATCAGTCTCGATCTTGGTCGAAGCAGCACCTGAGGTCAGTCCCTAGGCACCAGTCCCCTTACACTCTGACTCTGATAAGAAAGCTATAAACATAAGGGGAACAGGAGGAGTTGGCCATTCAAGGATTGTGTCCTCCCTTCATGATACTACCATGTCAAAATAGACAATCTGTATTTTCCTGCATCCAAAGTGTTATAAGGACACTCTTGATCAGAAGGTGTGCGCTTTATTTTTGTCTTATATGTTTTTCATGATAGCCAGACCTTCTAATAAGAGAGCACCTTTGCCTTTGAGATGCTCCCCAGTGCTCCAACAGCTGCTCTGATAAGACTAAAGCCACCCAGCTTTTGAGGTTGATGGTTATGGTGGGAGCGACTTCACCCGACAGTATAGTGACAATTTTTGTATGGATCTACACGAGGCCAGTGGGCTAGACACTTCTGGACCCTCCCGGTTCTTCCACAGAATCATCTGCTTCATTCACCATGGTCCTTGCATTGGCGGCCAGAGTCTTAGGTCTGCAATTGTGTTCCACTGAAGTGAAAACCAACGTCCTCACGGAAATAAAGGATGAGAATCTTCATCTGAACCCCTACTGCCATTTAATGAGGCCCCAACCGACACTCTCATGGGCACCTGGACCAAACACAGCTTTTGCCCACCAATAAGCAGACAATGGGCTTGTTGTCACAGATCTGCTCCATGCGACACTGCCTTCATAATGTAGCTTCCTACTCCTAAGAACCTGGTAGTACAGCCATCCATTAGAATGTTTCATTCCAATTATTTTCACACACACACACACACACCACACCACACCACACCACCCCACACCCCCCCCCCCCCCCCCCACACATACACACCACACACACCCCCTGGACAGAGTGTCGAAAAGAATTGAGGCAATTGGGAAGAGATGTTTTTCTTCTAGCTTCGCCCACAGTTCAGTCGAAACCAGCTGTTTGCTGGGACTGTACCTCCATGCATTATGAGACTTGGTCACTGAATTCTTACCAGCAGTTCCAGAATAATTTTGCACAAATGTGGCACAGACCTTTCAAAATGGCCAGGATGCAGCAAGTACATAATTTTGTCAGGTCTGAATACAATCGCCTGATTGGCAGATTGATCAGTACTACTGTGATGCTTCGGCGCCTGCATGGATGAGATCCATGGGCTGCCCTGGTGATGATTAGGCATCACTCATGGGATATGCCTTTTGACAGGTTTTGTCTATTTGGTGGGAAGGCGGACTCTGTCTTGGCATGCTTCAAAGAGAGTAGAGCTAATGCACACTCCCATAATCTTTTTACACCCACAGGGTAGTATCATCAACAATTTCACCCCTTTTGAGGCACAGCTTGGACTTTCGCCTTCAGACAGCAGCATGGCTCCCCACAACTGGCACCTTAGCCCTTTCAGGGTCAGGATAGGGGATGTAGCAGACAACATCCAGACCAGAAAGGGAAGCGAACTTCCCAGTCCTCAACCCCTCTCACAGCATCATTGAAGCCCCTTTTAGTTTGCCCTTAGCGGCTTACAATCACTTTGTGATAATCAAGCATAAATGCTCTTTTTCTCCATGAGTGGCAAACCCTAACACCCGACAGGTGGGTTCTGCAGATATTCGAACTGAGCTATGCCCTGCCATTTCCTTCTACTGCCTCTTCCACCTAAATGAGAGTTGATTTCAGAGGACATTTTGCCCATTTAGTTTTAGGAACTTCAGGGTCTTTTGGCAAAAGGAACCATAGTGAGTGCTACATCCGTGGAGATCAGAACTAGGTGTTGCTCCCATTATGTCGAAGTGCCAAAAATGGGTGGATGCCTTTGCTTATTTTAGATCTTTAACTTCTTCCCGTAGAAGGACAAATTCCAGGACTGGCCTACGTTCTATCTGCCGTGTATCTAGGAGACTAGAAGGTGAGGTTAGACCTACAGGATGGCTATTTCCATACCCCCATCCTGCAGGCCCTCAGATGCTAGCTGCTGTTTGCGATGGGGCACAGGTATTTTCAGTTTGTTGTGCTCCCTTTCAGCCTCACCAGTGTCCCTCAGGGGTTAACGAAGATGATGGCAGTGGTTGCAGTGTACCTTTGGGGCTACCAGTCTTCAGCTACCTCAGAGGCTTACTCATAGGCTTACTGTTGAAGGCGGGCTTGCCTTAGTCGTTGAAGCATACAGTGATGAATTGTTTATTATATATGCAAGTAATGGCCCGATGACGTTAGAAACCTTGACAGTTTAGTCTGAATAACTTGAATTAAAAATAGATTTTTTAAAAAGTGGAGTTTTGTGCGCTGCTGTTTTACTTTTCATATTAAATCCCACATGCGAGAGTAATTAGTGTGCCAGAAAGCCGTCGCCAATGAGAACATTTTAAGTTGCAGCGCATTAGAAGGAATTAAAATGTTTGTTTAGCTAATCTTGATTGGAATAATTATCAAGCCTCCAGCATGTCTGTCAATTAAGACATAATTGACAGATTCTCTAGTTTATCCACATTAATTAAAATTGTTTTCACACATTCGTTCATAGTTTTTTTGTTTATTTTTTTAACAATTGAAATCAATTCTGTTATCCAGTTTTGCCACTCTTATTGAATTTTTGGGGACTTAATGAATATTCTACTATATTTGCTTTTCCAAAATGTCTGTCACAGGCAACCACCTTCAAATTGTGTGGTGGCAGTTTGTACTATACACAGGTGTTCTCCATTATCCTTACTACCAATGCCTTTGGTAGTATTGGAAATGGAAGGTTGAAAGATTGTACTTTTGTTATGTTGTTTTTCTGTGTGTAATTAGTTCCGCCAAAATCTTCCTAGGTTTAGTGGGAAGCATCTTAATGAGATGGCAGCATGCGTATTACTTTGTTCAGGGACACGAAATATATTTGTGATATTCCAGCTTGTTTGTTTGCTTACTCTGAAATTGTGTGCATTTCACTATCGTTTGCCGCTGTTGTGATAGTCTTGATCAGGCTTCTCCAACGAGTAGCTTGTGAGCTAATGGTAGCTCTCAAGTTGCCCGTCAGTAGCAGTCCTGTGTGCAGCCCAGCATATTCAATTAGAAGGTTTAGCTTGATTGAAGTTAATATATGTGCATCAAAATTCAAAATTGTGTATTCAAGATGAAAATATGTGTATTTTCAGAACTCAAAGTAGCAACAGTATCCATGGATGAAATTGATTGTACATAAGTAGCTCTTATTACAGAAAAGGTTGAAGACCCCTGGTCTAGATGTATTCTATACTGCTGAGCTTACAGTGGAAAATGTTACTGGCCTCATTACATTACAGAGCTAGGATTTCTACTTAATCAGGAGGAAGATAGTTTATGCAGCACTTTTTGTACATATCTATTAATAATTCATTGAATTGCTGTACCTAAGCTTCCTAACTATTGTCTATTATTTTTAGAATCTTAAAGTTGTATTCAACATTTTTTTTCTTTATCTCGTCAAATGAGACCATCCAAAATGAAAGTTAGTGCAACAACTGTCTCTTGAAGGTATATAGATGACAGAACACCATAGAAATATTGCTTTGGGAAAGATACACTGACAACATTTGCTGTTAAACAAGTTATTCTTATCTACAAATTATTATTTTCTAATCCATATCATGAAAGGAAAAAAAATCTTACATGTATTCTGAAAATGCTAAGCATAAAACCACTGAAATTCTGCAGTTAGAGAACCATAACTTCTCCAACATTGGATTTTTCATAGCTTCTCATGCTTGAGTTATTTTTGATCACTAGATTGGGAATCCCTAACAATCAATGTTTATGCAGCAGTCCCCGCATACCCTCACATGGCAATCAACCTGCCATAGACTGCGTATGGTGTATCCCCGCCCATTGACTAACCCAAACTCCAGTCATTGAGGTGGAAAGACACAGAGCTGCACCCCTTTCAGAGGCTCAGCTGCTCAGACTTTCTGCTGAAAGTCTAGCACATGGAAGACCGTTCTCATCGCTGTGCTTTCTTCAGCCCTTTTGGATAATTTGGGCCAGTTTTCTGCTTAACCCTTCATAGTATTTGTTTCATCTTCTCACCTCCAACTTAAGAAGGTACTAGGGAAATAGAAGGTTTTTAGATCAGTTATAGATGGGTGCACTGCCAGTTCCTACGCATACAGTGATAGATACAATGAGTGTCCTAGGTGCTAATCGGCGAGTGGACAAACCTGAACCACTCCCTAGAGTAGAAGAACTACTACTGTCATATACATGGATTGCCGATGCACTCTAATTTGAGTATATAGATTGTTCTGTAACAATTCATAACAGTTCAAACACCAATTGACAGAAGTAACAAAAAGCTTCAACAGATGAGTAAATCTTGGAGTCTTTAATGCAGAATACAGCCAGCTGACACGTGCTTCATCGCCTTCGCGATTCCTAAGTGGGGCTCGGAGGTCACCCGATATATTACACAAAGTTGTGTGAAGTTCCGTTTTCGAATTGAATACTATTTGAATCTTGTACGAGGATACCGGTTGTGGTTCCTGTCAAGCGTGCACCAGGCCGTGTGCGGCTCTCCGAATACGTCCGGCGGGTTCACCTTCTCCGAGCCCTGTTCCTGTCGAAAACGGAACTTCACACAACTTTGTGTAATATATCGGGTGACCTCCGAGCCCCACTTATACCTCTTGATCACAATATACATAAACAAAGATTTTAACCATTGCTGGATACACTCGTACTGAGTGCAACTGGTCAAGGGCCCGGCTGGGTCGGAATTATCACCAGCTAAGCGACCTTCTGACGTTGACACGGCCATCTAGCCCTGAGGAATCGCGAAGGCGATGAAACACGTGTCGGCTGGCTGTATTCTGCATTAAAGACTCCAAGATTTACTCATCTGTTGAAGCTTTTTGTTACTTCTGTCAATTGGTGTTTGAACTGTTATGAATTGTTACAGAACAATCTATATACTCAAATTAGAGTGCATCGGCAATCCATGTAACTTAAGAAGGTACTTTTTTCTACTTTTGCAGCTGGTTGAGTCCTGGATGAAAGTTATCTCCTTGTGGCTTGTGTCTGACAGATTATCAAAGAAAAGAATCCCTCTTAAAACCTTGTGTCTCCTATGGTGCCAGGCAATTCTACTTCAACAATCTCATACGATGTGCATTCACTGCCTTGACCAGACAGTACACTGAACTAAAAATACAGGGTTTGATAGACTTTTGTCAAGAAGGTCTTCATGCTGCCTCTTAAGGCAAGGATTCTATGAAAAGTTCTCTTCCTGTATTTTCCTCCAAGGATAAAACACACAAACTCGCCTCCTAACTCAAAGGGCCCTCTTCAAGATGAAATGGATGCTTTGCCATCTAATTCTAGTAGCACTGATGTGGTCTACACTGTTCTGATTTACAAAAGTTTGCGATGTGTTGGTAGACAGGCTGGTCCAGTTAAAACCAGATGCCCACCTCCTAGCAAAGGACCACCGCCAAGTGCTTCACCACAATCCTGCCTTTCTGTAAATTATTGCCTACCTGCTTCAGACCTAAAGTTTGATTTGCTACATATCCCACAAGACTGTCACAGAATTCGACAGGCAGCTAGAGGGGCATTTTCTCTTTAGAGGTTGCCCTGAAACGGAAATAATTTTTGTTTGGGTAAGATGCGACTACTTTATATTTTTCCTTACTTTATCTTCCTAAGCTTTGCTTGAAATATTATTTAGTAGAAATCAATTGTTTGGCTATTTCGAGATACCGCAGGTCTCTCAACAATGCATCTTCATACTTTTCTAGGATGTTTTATTGATTTCTCTGGCCAGACAACCTCCTGGAAGGAAGCTAAACATTTTCTACAGGAAGCCCCTCGAAGCCTACAAATGCTGTCTTGGAAGATCTTGTTCCGCCTTTCAGTGACTTCTGACAGGTGTGATGGGAAGAATCTGGCTGTCTCTTTTTATGTGCCATTCATCAGATTCAGCAAAGATAAAATTACCTTCACCACCAATCCACTAGTCATTACAAAGGCACCATCATTGTTTCACCAGAATGAGAAAATTAATCTGCTGCCATTCTTTCCACAACACTCTAGTCCTGCAGAGAGGGCTCAGCACTCTAGAGGTAAAGCTTCTGCATGTCAGATTAGCTCTCGGTCTATTAGAACAACTTCAGAAAAGACTGCCCAATAGTAAAACTGGAGATTTCTGCCACACCTTGGCTGTTATCCATCTGAGATGCAGAGTGGGAGCTTACGCCACCAGTGGAGTGATGGCTCCAGTAATGCTATTTGCCAGAGTGTCCTTCAAAGATATTTGGTTGGCTGCAACCTAGCATTCACTCACACTTTCACTTTGTCTTCCCTTCATCTCTTCACCTCATTGTTTTGAGTTTGGGCCATGCAATGAAGTGCATAGACTACTAATCTTTTTCAATTTTCTCAGTGTTAATTGACTGTATGTGTACCTTTCTATTTAAACATTGATCAGCAATTTTACCGAGCCTGATAGCAGGGAATACTTTAAGCATGTGAATCTATAAAAGATAGCAATGCCAGAGAACTGGTGTTAGTCAAGTACCTTTATCTTTGCTGCCCTGTGCGCTGATCATAATCTTTCTTATGACCAGTGGCAGCTCCTCTTGGCATATGTAGCAGTATAGTCCCCCCAGAGGCAAAGGTCAGTCAGTTAGACTGGATGAAACTGCCTGCAAGTGCTTCCTTCAGAAACCTGTAGGAAGAACCCCACACAAATCCAGCCACTCAGATTGATAGCTCTCTGTATCACTTAGTGAGAGAGAAGCAAATTATGAAAATATAGGTGCCATAGACACTGGAAGGCTGGAAGAGAGATCCTGCAGCAAGATTATTTAAGTATGATTAGCAGGGATAGGCAGCAGATTTTGTGTGTGCATGTGTTTATCTTTGTGCCTGCTTAGTTTGCGTTCTCGTGAGTGTTAGCGTGTTCTCTTTATGCATGTGTCTTTCTGGTGGTTGTCTATGCTTTGACTCAAAGATACTGGTCATTGGCATTATTGCTCCCATACTTGTCATAGGCTTGCCATTGACATATAGTGGCCCTTCTTGGTATGATGTGAGCATCCTTCATTTATTTTATTGTGGTTATGCTTGGCATTCTCTTACATATTGGCTCTTTACCGTATTGGTGGAAGCGTCAGCAAAAGTAGCGCAAGAGGCTAGGAGCTGAAGTCAAAGCCCCCTCTACTCCCGCAATACCTGATGAAGTGTTTCAATTATGCACTTGAGCTACAGTGTGACCTCCTATAGACAAAAGAAACAGGTTGAATTTTTCATTTTTCTTTTATCGTTTATAATGAAGCAATTTTCTTTATAAACACTCACTATCACCATTGCACCTTTTGGTCCTGAAGAAAGCCCATAAGACCTAACCAGGCAAATTGGGCTGAAACATGTCGGCCATATTTGAAATCACTATTATTTGGAGTGCTTTGCGAACCCCTAATACATTCACAGAAACGCACAATTTTAACTATTCCCCGACGGGCTACCCGAATCCAGACCTAATAAAGTGTGACATCTGGCTGTCCGGGTATTTTAATGTCAAACCTTAGCACTGTCCACATCACCTGATCACTACTGTTTTTAACCATGGGTAAGAACCTCCAGGTGGAGGCTGCATAACCAAACTGACCCAATGATTATGCACACACGTGAATGAAGAGCGGAGAACCAACATATACCACTACCACGATCATACCATCACGTGCATGAGGGTCTTTTACCTTGAGACACCCTACGTCTGTTTCCTGCATACCCTGGTTATGCAGGACAAGTGATCCGTTCCCTGTGATTAATTGATCTTTACCGTTCACAACATACTTTGAAAACCAACCCAGACCTACTTCAGGGACGTTAAAGAAAGAAGATTGCACTCTGGAACACATGCATGCCATATGCAGAACACCCCATCCTCTCCAGTTTCTTTATTCCACTGGTGTGGGTCTGAACCCGCTTGTCTTGTGCTCTGCATAATCAATTGAGTCCCATTGCTTCTGGTGAATTTGGTGCATTCTGTCTGCCGCCATCATCACAAGGTCCCCCCACATCTCCCTGTCTAGGCTACAGGGAGCTTTTGTCTCGCAGGAGGCATTGTATTTCTTTTTGTTTTATTATTAAACTTTATTTTTTCCATTTATACACATTTATCTATTACAGTAGCCAAGTGATAGCAGCATGCTGTACATAACTGGGGGAAACGTCTTAAAAAGAAAACAGATAGCAAGACATTTCCAGAAATATTGAACAAGACATTGTAGACATGTCAGTTGGGTGGACTATACATATCACATACTCTGCACACTTTGAAGTAGACCAGCTAACAGTAATCAGTATGTGGTGATCCCCACGGGGTCCACAG
The DNA here is from genome assembly GCF_964263255.1 of Lissotriton vulgaris. Taxonomy (NCBI): domain Eukaryota; kingdom Metazoa; phylum Chordata; class Amphibia; order Caudata; family Salamandridae; genus Lissotriton; species Lissotriton vulgaris. Next base: position 1,842,050,656 of record NC_141689.1, on the reverse strand, counting down.
CGTGGTATTGCGCTGTGGTTTAATGAGTATTGTGGGAGAGTAAATGGACTCACTTCTAATCTTTCCAGGTACAAATGTGGCAGTTCAAGTGGGCCATGGATCCAAGAATACACATGGATTTCTTGTGCCGCGCTGTAATATATTTCGAGGTCTGGGGCATTGAGTCCCCCTGCTGAATAGGGTTATACTAGTGTCGCCCATTGCACCCGGGGTTGCCTGCCTACCCATGCCAACCTGATTAGTAAAGTGCAGATTGTGAAATAGCATCTTTGGTAATTGGATTGGCATGTTAAAGAAGACAAAGAAAAAACGCGTTAATACTATCATTTTCATGAGTGCAGCGCGGCCCAATAAAGATAGTGGTAGCTTAATCCATTTTTCTATGGTATCCGTGGGACGCTGCATTGCCCTACCATTATTTTCAACGATGACCACTCCCGGATTGGTGTGTACCTGGACCCCAAGATATTGCACTGATTCTGTGGTCCACGTTAAGGGGTAGTTTATCTCCACGAGAGTAATGGAGGCAGTGAGAGGAAATACAAGTGATTTGTTCCAATTTATGCATATTCCTGAGTGGTTGCCAAATCTCTCAACCTCTTGTATCATTGGAGTTAAGTTATGTTCTGGGTTTCTCATTTATAATAGGGTCTCAACAGCATATGCAGATATTATCAAGTTGTATTGTGGAAATCTTTTGCCACAGTGTGCATGGTATTCCCGCATTGCACATGCCAAAGGTTCAGCCACCAGCGCAAATATTAATGGGGAGAGTGGGCAATCTTGTCCTTGTCTTATAATTGCTATTAGGGCAGATAGTAAGCCATTCACTTGCGCTCGTGCCACTGGGTTCGCATATAATACTTCTACCAAATTTATAAATACCTCTCCATCTCCCACCCGTCGCAGAACTGCTCATAGAAGGCTCCACTCAATCAAATCGAATGCCTTTTCGGCATCCAAGAAAACAGCTGCCGCCCAGACGCTGGGATCTATTCGGATAATTGTGCTGAACAAAGTACGCAGCTTGCTCTGGGCTTACCAACCCTGGGAGCAGAGGGGAAAGCCTATTCATCAAAATCGTTGCAAAAAGGTTCATATCAGTATTGAGTAGCGACAATTTTCTTTGTAAGGAGCACTATGTGGGTGCCTTACTAGGTTTTAGTAGTGTAATCAATATAGCTTCACGCGTTGTTGGGAGAATTATGCCATATCTAGTCATCTCCTCAAAGATATTGACTAGGTGTGGGTCCAGTCGATCTTGGTATGCCTTATAGAAGGCCACCATGAGTCCATCCAAGCTGGGCGCTTTATTATTTAGCATTTCTTTTAACGCTGCAGTGATTTCAGTGGGGCGGAGAGGGGCCTTTAGTCGTTCCCTATAGGCGTTAGTCAGCCACTTCATTGCAATGCGTGCTAAATAATCCTCGGTTGACTTGTCTGTATTGAGGTCTCGCAAAGTATATAGCTCCGCATAATAAGAGCGGAAGTGTTCGACAAATTGTGGGGCACCCCACGCCTGCGCGCCGCTATTGTCCTGTAACGTAAGCACCTCACTATCCCCCTTTGCGGGCCTATTCAGCACAGCTAATGTGACGTTAGGTCTCTCCCCTTCTCCATATACCCTGGCAATGGCATTTTTTCCTAAGTTAACCATCTCGGACTGCGCCAATTCATTATACTTCTTTATCTTCCCTCTAATCTGTGCTAATATCTCGAGCTTGTACGCTCTCTGCGTGGCTCGCTCCAGCATAGTCAATTCCTTTTCTAGTTTTAGCATTGGATCCCTTATGGACCGGAGTACCCCAACATTCTTTGAAATTGTCACACTGTGAAAATAGGCCTTGAAAGCCTCCTGGATTGTTGCCATACGGGTACACTCCTAAGTTATTTTGAAAATCGTTTTATAATGCTTGCGCTAGTTCCTCACGGAAAGCTGCATCTAATAGTGAGTGTTGCGGAAATCGCCAGGCGAGGAACCTGGGTTGCATGCCCTTTGGGGATGATATTAGTTTAACTGGTGATTGATCGATGTATGTGCGAGGTAAGTGTGTCATCGCGTGTGAAGGGCAGTAGACTCCTGGAGACAGCCAGTAGTTTATACGTGTGTGTATGGCATGTATTGAGGAATAATGGGAATACTCCCTGCCTTGTGGTGACAGATGGTGCCAGACGTCTATCAACCCGCCTTCTTCCGCAAGTGCGGCTATTGCTTTCGCTGCAACTTATGGCCTTCTCTGGGTCCTCTAGATCTGTCTAGGTCTGGAGATTGGACATAATTAAAATCCCCACCCCAAAGTTGCGGTATATTTGCATACGTAGCAATTTTACTGTGCAAATAACAATGGAATTGGGGGTCGTCATAGTTTGGGCCATAAATACCTACTAATAGTACATTCAGGTTGTCTTTGCGACAGTGTGCTACCACATATCTTCTCCCAGGATCCACACATACTTCCTGAATTTGAATACTAGCTCCACGGCATGCCCACACCAGAACCCCCCCCCCGTGCATGTGATGTGAATCCTGCAGCAACATAAGTGCCCTTCATTCTACTCTGTGTCAGAAACCCCGAGTGAGGTGCCAGATGCGTCTATTGCAATATAGCAGCATCTAAATTTTGTCTCTGTAAATAAAGAACAATTTTGTGCATTTTACACTGGCCATTTAACCCCCTGACATTCCATGCCAGAAAACTTAGAGGCGCCGCTCAAGTTTTGCGGGCCATTTGAACACTATTTACACTCAGTATACATCTCTTGGATTATAGAATCAACCATAGTACACTTTCTCCACCCATTTATCTCTGCTTGGCTACTAAAGGCAATTAAACTCTTATATGTGGTTCCCCCCTCCCCAACCATGTCCCCGACCCTGCTACAATGCACCTTGATCCCTCCCCCAATGTACCCCTCCTTATAGGCCAAGACCTGTGTATGATACTCGCGGGGCGGTGAGTACCCTTGAGCTTTGCTCCATCTCTTATGTTTGTGACCGACTGTTACCATTAGTGGTGCATCTACCTTAATTAACAAATACTATGCATTCTAAATTATAGATGCTAGCCCTGACTTACGTCAGTCATTGTAAGCATTCATGTTCCTTTGCGCCCTATTAGGTGCATATGTCCATTACACTCTGTCATATCTTCAACCTTGCATCCATTGGTAGCTCCAGCTTACCTCTATCTCAACCTTATGGTGTTAAGTTCTGAGCTGCTTATAATACTTTATTCCTGTTGATCCAAGTTGCTGCAAGTGGCATCGTCCTCCGAATTCAGTTCCTGCCCAGGTTTCTTAGGTTTAGCATTGGGGTGTTTCTTTACCATCTGTTGCAGGCTATTTGATTCCGTGTAGATTTTTGTTTTACCGTCTAGTGTAACTCTGAGTCCTGCTGGATAGAGCATGACATATTCTATGTTGAGCTCCCTCAGTTTCCACTTCAGTGGCGCAAATTATTTCTGCGCCTCTTATACCTGTAATGTAAAATCTGGGTAGAGAGAAAGCTGAGAGCCCTTGCACCGGAGTGTTCGAAGCTCCCTAGCCCGACGCAGTGCTGCATTAATGTCTCTGTAATTCAGGAGTCGGGCTATTATAGGAAAGGGTGGCACCAGGGGCCGGCCTTGGAGCCAGCAACCGGTGTGTGCATTCAACTATAAGTACAGACGAGAAGGTGTCGCAGCCCAGCAATGCTATGAGTAGAAATTGCTCCGTATTCCAATTAATGTGGATTCGGGCAGCCCTATTATGCATAGGTTCTTACTCCTTGATTGAGCTTATAGGTCTTCTGCTTTGTTCTGCAGTGTCACCATCAGTGCTTCCACTCGCTTTTTCGCCCCAGTAGATCTTCGGCCTCTGAAACACTTCTTTACACCATGTCGAGTCTTTCTACTTGTTTATCCATTCGTTCTGATATGCGGTCCATACAGTATGTGAGGGAATCAATTTTACCATCTACAGTAGTGAGGCTTAGCTGCATAGAAGTGAGTATTTTTCGTAACTCACCTCCTAGTTCAGTGTTCTGGGCCCCATGCTCCGCTGACATTCTTTCCGCATCTTCATCTCTTGCCATGGTGAATTTGCGTTGCTCGAACTCCAACTTTGGTTGGAGTATATCTGGTTTCCCCATTGTGTTGCTGATTGCCCACTCTGTGTGCAGTTCAAGTCGACTAGCGGTTCCTGCAGCGTGCTTTTGATTCACTTATGCTGCTTTTTCACTGTAATATAGACTGGCTGTGAAGGTACTGCAGGGATGTGGAATTCCTATAGACCGAGATATGGTTTGGGGTCAAGAGCAACAAGGTTTCGTGTGTATTTTGTCCTTGGGACAAGAAGGCCCAACCCCCTACTGGACAAACCCTTTGGCTGCCAGTTTAAGGTACCACACAATGGATCAGGGAAAGCAATGCCTGCAGTTAAGGTAATATTTGTATCCATGTGTTAATGTTGTTCAAACTTGTATGTATGGTTCAATAATGCAAAGCCTTTATCAATAGGATGCGCGCTCTAAGTAAATGTAGTAAGCTCAGGCTGCACTATTGACAGACAGTTCCTGTATAAAAATGTGTACATATGTTCTCAATTTTTAGCAATATGAGGCTATGTATAATGCTCCCAGAATTCTCTGATTAGATGCAGATATTTGCAGAAGCTTGAAAGCAAGATTGATGTTTCTATGCTTTCAAAATAAAAAGGTCTCAAAAAAATGTAAAAATATTTCGCTATGTAAAATTTTAGGTACCATTTCTTTGCAGCATAATTTAGTAAAATGTGTTGATGTATGCTAGTATTCCCCAAAAACATTCATAATGGAAAATCGTGTTACCAGTTTTAATAAGATTATGGAGAACATAAAAATATACAAGCATTGGTAAAGCCAGGAGGTATGAAATTGTTGGTCAGCCTTTTAATTTTGTCAATGCGTGACTTGTTTTGGCATGGTTTCTGTAAAACTTTATTGGTGTGGGAGATGCTGAGCCCTTACCATTATAACAAACATTAGCAAAAGTAAAAATTGTTTTGGTCTCAAAAAGCACACATTCCCACATTTGTTCCTGGCACTGAACAAAACAACTGCATGTTGATATGCTCCTTGTAAAAGAAAACAATTCTGTCAAACACAGGAAAATGTAAAACGAAAGGTTCCTATGGTCCTAAGGTCCCCCTTGATACAGACCCCAAAAAAGTCAGTATTGCATTTCTTAGCGAACAGAAATAACAATTCGGTCCGTTTAGAAATGAAATTTCCCTTCATAGAGATGACATTTCCTTTCGTACATCTGGCCCTAAATCTGCACCTGTTCCCAAGCTTAGGATTGTGTGAAGGGTTTCTGTTTAAGGTGGCTTCTCAGGAAATTCAGTCCAAATCTCTCTGGTGATACCGGAAAACTTATTTTTTTCCCCAGTACAAACTTTATTGGATTTTCGATTTATTCACAATCAGCACCATCCAGTAAACACTGTTGGGTTATAACAGTTTATAGAGTTGGGAGGATGATGAGCGCCATAGTTGTCCTTCATTACAGTAGGCTATATGACACAGTGGAATAAAGCATATTAACCTAGAAATGAACCATTGTAAAGCAAGTAATTCGAACTATGAACTGAGCTACCTAGCCCTGCCCACCCATCGCTGAACTGGACATTGTCACTGTGGGCATTAATCTGTAAATGTTTATTGCTAGTGTTGTGGGCCGGTAACCATCCAGTGTAAGGAGTCTGTGAAGTGCCAGTGACCGTTGTGCTAAATTATCAGGATCCCGGTCCCAGAGTTCGCAGGTGGAGCATTGGCATCTTTATGAGGTAAGTAGAACAAATGGGGGGTGGGTAAGGACTTTGTTTAGTTATCTACGGTTTCTTGGGCTCTGAGATATTCCAGCAATGCATCCCATTCCATTGCTGTTTTTTTCCCTGCATGCCGCTGTATTATTCCTGGCGCAATGCACCACTGTCTGCACCCCTCATCTCTCCACCTCCTCCCTCCATTGGGAAAGCAAGGACACTGTTGAGGATTTACAGCGTCTCGTTAGAAGTTGCTTTGCCAGTAAGAGCACCAGGTCTACAAAGCGGGTCGCCACTTTAGTTCCCTTGGGTCTGGGGAATAATTCTAGAATGCAGTGGTCTGCTGACTGCCAATGATCTAGCTTGGTTAGTTCCGACAAGGCGGCCCTGATTTGTGCCCAGTTATAGGATAATATTGGACAGTCCTATAACATATGTTGGAGCGTTGCATCGAGGACAGGACACTGGGTACATGCGTAAGGCCCTGCGGGGAACATCGAGTGGAGTATATGCAGTGTGAGGGAAGCCCAATGTAATATGTAAAATTGGATACATTTAAAGTTGAAATTGCAGACTATTTTTGGGAGGATTTTCTATAAGAAAGACCCATTCTTTATCATGGAGTCCTCGGGCTTGGTCCTCCTCCCATTTAGACTGTAAGGGGGTCAGATTAACCAGCCGGTGTGCGCGGAGGGCATGGTGTAACCAATGGAATAAATGTCTGCTGTGTCCTATTGTATGCAGTGCCTGTACAAATTCATGTGTTGGGGGCTTGGGCGCCCAGTGCTGAGGCACATAGCATGTAACACTGGCATGTGTTAAAAAGAGCGTATCTAATAGGCCTTCGGTGTGTGTAAAATATAAATGATTCAAAGGGATGCATCTGTAAAAAGAGTTCCAACCGTGGTGACTCCACCCTGCATCCAGGGGTGTAGCCTTTTCGCTGTAAGAATCCCAGATGTCGCGAGGAGGCAAAGGAGTGGTATGTTTGGGGCATAAGGTGTTTTTGGGGTGGTATAGCATAGATCAGACTGTGTAGTTTACCCTGGTTAAGCATAGTATTTGTGTAGCCGATTTCAGTCAGATTGCGACCAGACAGCCAACAGGAGAGCCATTGCAGCTACCCTGCCAGACAGTAAGATTTAAAATCCAGAGCTCCCATCCCTCCTTTATGTTATGTTATGTTATGTTATGTTATGTTATGTTATGTTATGTTATGTTATGTTATGTTATGTTATGCGTTTTTATTTGGCACACAGATGCTCCAGCTAAGGAGCGTCCTGGCGCCCGACAAGGCAGCAGCACAACACAACGAAACAATAATCAGACAGTGTTAAAAACTAAGGGAATAAAAAAGTTTTCACCGCACGGCGAAAGGAGAGCAGATCCCTCTCAGCACGAATCGCCGGGGGCAGAGAGTTCCACAGGACCGCCGCGCGAACTTGAAACGAACGCCCTCCTGCCCTACTCCGCTTAAAGCGTGGCACAACAGCCAGTTCTAAGTCTGCAGATCTTAAGGTTCGGGCTGGGGTGTAATGGGCTAGAAGAGCCATAAGAATCGTTGCTGGGGACCCCTTCAGGATCTTGTAGGCGACACAAAGGACCTTAAATTGGATCCGCTGGGCCACCGGGAGCCAGTGCAGTGAACGCAAAGTGCTAGAGGTAGGGCAGAATCTTGGTAAGCCTACCACCGCTCTTGCTGCGGCGTTCTGGATCCGTTGTAAACGCCCAATCTCTGCCTGATTCAGGCCAACCAGTAGGGAACTCGCATAATCCAGCCTAGAGATGACAGTGGCTTGGATCATGAGCTGCCTAGTGGGGGCATCAAAGAACTTAAGCACTGGACGAAGCCCGCGCAGGATACCAAAGCAGCAGGCCGCCGTACGTTTGGTATGGCATACAAACGTAAGGGTAGGGTCCAGCCAGACCCCGAGGTTCTTAAGCTCGGCTACTGGGATGGGAGCAGGACCCAGGTCCACTGGCCACCATCTCTCTCCCCAAAGTTCCGGTTGTCTGCCAAAAACCATGACCTCGGTCTTACTAGCGTTCAGCTGGAGACAGTTGGACGTCATCCAACTGGCGACCGCCCGCAGTCCTTGTTGAAATCTGGGGGCATCGACTTCGGCATCCCCGCTGATCGTAACCGCTAGCTGGGTGTCATCGGCGTATGACACCATCGTCATACCCCATTGCCTGACAACCTCAGCCAGCGGCCTTACGTAAAGATTGAACAACGTAGGACTCAGCGAGGAGCCTTGGGGGACCCCCAGGTTCAACGGATGGAATTTGGACTGGTAAGGTGGGACGGTCACGCTAAAGGCCCGATTGGCTAAAAACGACCGGAATGACACCAGCCTCCTCTAGGCGACGCAGAAGGATCGGGTGCGAGACGGTGTCAAAGGCAGCACTCAGGTCTAATATCACCAGCGCTGCCGTTTGTCCCGCGTCAAGCACGGAGCGAAGATGCTCCACCATATAGAGCAGAGCCGTCTCCGTGCTATGACCGGCCCATTCTGCGTTGCATTGAGGATATCTGCATGGCGAATATGTTCCGAGAGGACTGCGTTAACATGCGCCTCAGTCACCTTGGCCGGCCTCGGTAAGAGTGAAATTGGCCGATAGCTCTCAGGCTTGCTACCGTCCAGGCTAGGTTTCTTGAGGATAGGACGAACCATGGCTCGCTTCCACTTCAGTGGGACATCGCCTGATGTGAGTGACGAGTTGATCAGAGAACATAGCGGCGAGATATCATGTACCGCTAGGTCTTTGAACACAGCTGGGCAAAGCGGATCCTCTGGGGACCCAGACTTCACTTGACGAGCCAATATGTCGAGACTATCAGGTGTTAAGATAGGAAAGGAATGCAGCCCCTCAGATGATAACGGCTTAAAAGGTGGATTAGCCGAGGGAGTGGCCAACGGGAAGGCCCGATAAATGGCATTAACCTTTTCCAGAAAGAACTCTGCCAATTTTTCACAGTGCTCCACAGAGCTCTGGTGCGTCGTAGTTGCCTTTTTGGCAGTGAGGTCTTTCAGCACCTTGAAAATAGCTTTAGACGGGTTCGAACTAATCCTAAATTGTGCAGCATAGAAGGCGGCACGAGTTCTGCACACTGCCCGTTGATACAGTTTCACCGTCGACAGGTAGAGAACTTTCTTCATGCTGTTATAAGATTTGCGCCAGGCCCGCTCTGCACGCCTACAAGAAACCTTCAGTGCCCGCAGCGAGTCATCGTACCAAGGGCTGGCTTTTCCGGTTCCAGTTTTACAGCATACCATGGGAATAAGTGTATCTAAAGCCCTAGATACCCAATTACAAAACCTGTCATAGACCTGATCAGCCGTCCCAGTGATGTCAAATGAGTCGGCCGATAGGAGGTGGAAAAACTCGTCCAGCTTAAGTTTGTTCCAACGTCGTCTTGGAATAGAACACACCACTGGCTTAGGTTGTATAGCCGGTGTAGGGCAATGGATCTGTATCAAATAATGATCCGTCCATGCTAGAGGTGTGTAGCTGGAAATGCAGGCTTCCGTAAGATTGGTAAAAAACGGATCGAGGGTATGACCCCCTGAATGGGTGGGCTGTGCCACCAGCTGAATCAGCTGGAGCGCCTCAAGATCGGCCATAAAACTGGACACCGTGGGGCTGGCTATGTTGTCAAAGTGCAGATTTAAATCTCCAATGATGGAGAAATTGGAGCACCCCGCAGCCAGTTCACTAATGGCGTCAGGTAGCGCCGCTCTAAAAGCCACTTCACTCCCTGGGGGCCGATAAATCAGTAGCCCCGACAGGGTGAAATTAGGTGTAATAGCTACCTTAAACATTGCATTATCAGTTGGTAGCTGTAGTTTAGATAAACTGACCCTACGGCGTCCACTGCCCCATATCAAATCATTCAGTAAGGTATGAAGTAGTTTAAAGATCCAAGCAGGAATAACAACCAGTAAATTTACAAAATGATAGAGTAGGCGGGGAAGCATCACCGTCATGGCGAGGGTGAATTGGCCCACGACCAAGAGTGGCAAAGAAACCCAGAAATGAATCTGTATTTTGAGGGATGTGTTTGTCTTGAGGAGATTACCTTCCAATACATCCAATGCCTCACTGTAAACTTCTATTGCTAAATAACGGAATATCTGGGGCGTCACTTAAATGTTCATCTCGCCAAAGGCTAGAAATGGTCTATCGTAAGTGCCTTCGAATGAAAATGTATAGGATTTTTTAATATTTATACAAATGCCAGATATCCTCGCAAACATAGAAAGCAATCATGCCATCTCAACTAGGTTCATGTGGAGGTCTTTCATATAGAATATCATATCATCGGCATATAATGATATCTCATGGGTCCTAGAGGGATCCCCCAGTCCGGAGCTTCCTTTCTACTCCTTTGTGCAAAGGATTCTAGTGTGGTGAAAGTGGACAACCTTGTCTGGTGTTAGATATACTGGATATGAATTGGAGATGTATTGTCCATGCCCTCACTGTGGTAGAAGAATATACTAATTGTATGGTGGACCTGGCAAGCTTGGCATAATGCAGAAACTGCCCCTCGCCCACACCAAACATCTCCAGTGCCTCTGGGAAGGTGATGAACCTGTATCCAGGGTATATGTCACCCAGTCCTTTATGCCACTGCGTAAGCTTCCTATCTGTGTCAATGTGTTTATAAGGTTGCAAAACCATATCTCTATAGAAGGGTGAGCACTTAATAACCCTGTTGAATTGTCTCTCCCAGAAGTAGGTTGTAAGGATACTTTCAGTCAATCCTCACCCCCCCGTTCATCAGTAGTTCTATCAACGAGGTTTCATTGCTAAAGAGGCTTTTCCCAATTGTCCTTAACTATGACCCATTTCTCTGCATGTTGTATGTGTCCTGGGTAACAATACCATTCAATTTAGGATAAACCCAGCACCCCTCCTTGCTCAGTTTAATTGTATCGAAGGCAACTCTACTGCATTTCCCACCCATTACATCGATTCCAGGAGTTGATTTAATGTTTTGAATGTCTCTAGGGATAACAGGTGTGGAGAATTCTGCATCACGTAAAGACACATAGGTAAAAGCGCCCTCTTGGCGACCGCTACTCTTCCCATAACTGATACTGGCAATATATTCCAAAAACGTAAGGAGGCATGTAACCCGTTCAGAATCCTCCCTGTACTGTACCTATTTTGCTTCTCAGCTGTCAGGGATACCATTATTCAGAGTTACTGAACTTGTCCAACTCCCAGAAGTTTGGGCAACCATTCCATTGGGTAACTCGCTAGAGTCCCCAGAGGAAACAGCAAAGTTTTATGACTTTTAATTTTCAACCCCAATAGTTTGCCAAATTCATACATGTAGGCTAGTAGCCTCGGAACTGACACCCTCAGCCAACAGTATACAGGCAAACCAAATATGTGGAATCACCAATTCTAATTCTCCAGTCCCTTAAGTCCTGCCAGAGCCTAGCCCCCAACAGCTCCAACGCCAAAGCAAAGAGGAGCGGAGAGAGCGTGCATCCTTGGTGCATGCAGCGCTCCACGCCCCTATCTCCATATATAATTCTTCCACTCCTGATCCTAGGCCTGGGGCCCATGCATAGCAATTGCACCCATCTGCAGAAAACAGGACTGAACCCCATTGCCCGCAAGACCCCCAGCAAGTACTTCCAGTCCAACCTGTCAAACACAACATAGGCTGATACCAGGGCAATAGCTTCATTTCTGTTCTCCGCAGAATGCAGGGAGTGGGGCAGTCTGTGTAGGTTCATGGCTGTACTATGGCCTGGGATAAGTCTCCATTGATCGCCCTGAACCATTATCCACACCACATTTCTCAGCTGTTTTGGCAGGATTTTGGAGAGCATCCATAGGAGGAAGGATCCGCAGGATCCCCGCTTGGCTTAAGCATAATCGTAATTACACCCTCCCTCATTGTAGGGGGAGGGACATCCTTTGACCTAGCCACCTCTTACAACCTTTCAGTCAGCAGAGGTCCAAGGGTTTGATAAAATTCCACCGGCAGACCTTCATCACCAGGCGTTTTGTCGCTTTGCATCTTTCCCAATGCCTCCCTCTGTTTCTCCAGCGTAATCTCCACCTCCAGCTCCTTGCAGAATATATTGGAAACTCGCAGGAGCTTCACAGTCACAAGAAAAAGTGCTAGCAGTGGCTTAGTACACCTTTTGCAGATAGTCTTGAAATGTGCAATTAGTCGAAGACTGTGACATTGCCATCGACTCATCTGGGCATCAAAAAAGTAATCCGGGGTGTATAACTGGCTCTCTCTTCAATATCCAAGCTGAAATCCTCTGGACTCCAGAATGCTCAATTGAGCCTCCTGCAAGGTTAATTCTTCCATTTGTAAATCTGCCAGCCTCTCCTCCTGCAGCAGCAAAGCCTGCTACAGCGGTCTTTTTACCCATAGCCCTGAACAAGACATTTAGCCCTTATAGTTGCCTTAAAGGCTTCCCACTCATTGCCCCCAGTAGACGTGGGTCCCCAGGTGATCTGCAAATAGACAGTCACCTTTTTAACAACTTCTTCCGGATTGCTTGGTCCTCCAAACCCCGTAGAGGCAATCTCCAGGTGAAAGGGCAGTGCCTCTCCTTCCTCACTCGAAGTCCAGCAGCATATGTAGTATTGATTAAGTTGACTTGTGTGGAAACATGTTTTTGGAATGTTTATTGACTTTGCCCTGTTTGATCAATCTGCATGACATTTTCCAGAAAGCAGTATTTAGTACAATTAAAAATGTTTTCCAAACTTAATATGAGATGTACAAGCAGTGCAAAAGATAGTGCATTTCTGGACCACACCCTATTTTGCATTGAACATGGAACAAATACACCTAACTGGGTGAATCAAGACTTTTTTCGGCTTTCAGTTAAGCGACCATTGGCAAATAGTCCTGGTCAAAAACTTGCAATATAATATTGTCATCTAGTGTTTACCATGGTTTTATGACCTTGAATGATACTATTCTGGTGATAATAAACTCAATGTCCAAGCATTATCTCCATCCTGATGGCTAATAGTTTCCTTCAAATCTTCAATTCAAAATTCAGTATGTCTGGTAACCTAGCATAATGTGTATTTGTAAAACGCACATTCACCCATGGGCTTCTTGGTGCTGAATAATAGATGTTTTTGTCACCCAACTTAATGGTACTCATTATATCAACCTCAGAAAGATGAAAGGCTGAGTGGACCCATCCAGGATTCCAACCTTTTACCATGAGGTCAAACACATGCCCCTACAGTGTACGCATTAGTCCACTAAGCCACCAGACCTGGCGATGGTAAGATGGCTTATCAGTTGTGTTATCTTTTTTTCTGCCCTATCTTCTCAACTGCCTCCGTCATTGATGTCGGAAATGTGATAGCTTTCATAACATGCAGATCTAGCTTTACCACTGTAGACCCAGGATGTCCTTGTACGTATAAAAAAAATCTTACAGGTAACCTGTCCGTTTCGTTGGTTTATTTCTACCCAGTTCTTAGTTTGCTCTTTAATGTTGCTGGCACACCAGCCCTTCCCTCTGTGCTTGAATTAGTCTAGGGAGTGGTGTATTTCCTTGGAATTCTTCTAACTGGTCCAGGTATAGTGTTAGAAGAGTTTATACAGCCTATGGTAGTATTCAGAAACTATTACACGAACATGGGTAGTGACCACGTTATCATGGGGTTTAAGGCTAATAGCATCAGATCTCTTTGCACTAGTCGTCGCTAAAAGACACATGACCATGGAATGGCTAGGTGATAAAGTTTCTTCGATAACCCTTTAGTGCAGGGACGTAGTAGAATGGGCGTTAGCAGAAGAGGCGCATACGACTCAATAGATGCGACAAAACCATGCTAGATAATCTGCAAGAATGCGCTGTGGTCTTGGGTGCATTCCTGGAAGTAGGAGAGGGCATACAGTCCTCAGGAATACAGACACAGTGCACTGACAGTGTTGCACACACCATGAGACTTGGATAGGGGAAGGAGGAATGAATATGGTAGGACCCACGGCTCTAGAAGAATAACTAAGAGGGTGGAAAAAATATAGTAAGAGTTGAGGGGTTGAGAGGCTTCTGGTAAGCCTGGAGTCAACCACGTTTATTCTGGTGAGCTAGGAGTCAACCACGTTTATTCTGGCGAGCCAGGAGTCAACCACGTTTATTCTAGAGAGCCAGGAGTCAACCACGTTTATTCTGGTGAGCCAGAAGTCAACCACTTTAATTCCCCTTTCGGGGATTTGTAAACATGATGTGAGTGAGCTGGATTCAATAACCTGAGTAGGAGCTGCCAATAAAGTGAGCTGCTATGTAAAGAACTTAATTAGCAAACAGTTAAATATTTACTGCCCTAATCTGATTAACATATCGTTTACATTTGAAACACATGGCATTCAAATAAAGCACATAATGAATAACATGGAAGTTTGATATGACATTTATTTTTGTTAATTTTTATAGAGTAGAAAATGTATTATTTTATCCATTAGTTTTTTCCTTCTTTTCTTATTTCATAAAAGATTTTTTTCAACATACATAAATATAACATAAACAGGAAAAATATACATAAAATGACATATACATAACGTAGTTTAGGTCGATGTTTTTAAAGATGTAGGCAATATGCTGTTAAACATACCCTACCTATTTACGTTTACATTTATTTGGATACAGCAATTATTGCTTTAAACTATGGTGATCAAATGACTGATATATGTTTTTTTGCATTTATTGTTTTCTTTTCAGATATTTGTGCAATCCTTTGTCCTGTAATTGTTTGTGTCATATATGTAGGACAGGTACCTGATGAAGGCCACAGGCCGAAACTCGCGTTGTTTAACAAAAATAAATTTCATATCAAACTTCCATGTTATTCATTATGTGCTTTATTTGAATGCCATGTGTTTCAAATGTAAACTATATGTTAATCAGATTAGGGCAGTAAATATTTAACTGTTTGCTAATTAAGTTCTTTACATACCTGTTCAAATTAGTCCCTACAATTAGCAAACTTAACTATAAGTAGGGGTCCCCTGTTTACAAATTAATAAAGTGAGCTGCTCCCCATGAAATATCTGCAAGATGCAACAGAAGTAAGGAAGGAATTATGTTTAAGGCCTAGACGATCACCAAGCAAAGAGGGCACCATCTAATCTTCTATCAATGACCAAATACCTATCTTAGTACGTGGTTGCACTCCATCAGTTTCCTCATGCATAAGCCAAATATGTAGTGTAGTATAATTACTCCTACAACATAACAGCTCATTTTCATCCCCTCAGTCATAAGAGGGGCTTCTGCAGAACTCTTATTACATTTATTAATTGTGGTCATGACCTAGACATTCCATATTGTAAGTTAATATTAATCGTTTAGTGACCATATCCTTTAAAATTTAAAGGGCAATAAATTATTTGTTGTCTTGGGTTGGAATTGTGTCCATGATTATCAGAAGGAGACCGACTTGATTTGTCCAAAAGCGTACGACCCATCCCAGTCCACTGCCGGCACTTTGCCCATCTTTGCCATCATCAAGAAATTAGCACGAAGGAATGAAAAATCAGTTCTTCTGTCATGAACCGATATATGAAGCGAACGTGTTGTGTGGAGAAGACAAAGGTATGAAATAGAAACCCAAAACCTCCATCCCCAATACACGGGCTGAAATGAAACCCTCCCTGCACTAAGTAACAAACTGGGACTGAACTCTGATGCAGACCACATTCCCTGAAACCCCAAAAACATCTAGAATGGAGAGGGCAAGATCAGGTACATATTGTTGCTAGAAGTTAAAGTCTCGTATAGGGCACATGCCTACCTCTCTCTGCACCGGCCGTACCCCACCCAATCCAACCACAGGTTTACCAGACCAGTAGTAAAAAAGTAATGCAGTGTATATTTCATGGGAGTGCTATACACTGTGTTAGCTACTATGGAGGTAAGTGTACAGAGCTGTGTTCAAGTGATTTTGACCTTACATCTAATGTAAAGTGATATTCTTGTGAGCTAGATTCACTAGGACTACAGCAGAGACCGCTTCTTTGATTGTCCTCCATGATCATCTGTGATCCTGACTCGCATGATGTTTGGTAGGATGGTGGTCCTTTCTTACGGAGTCTTAATTGCATCTTTGAGAAGAAACAGTCGACTCTAGGTAGATGACTTTGTAGGCCAGTTGTCCATGTCAGTCCACTGCCCAGTCCTATGTCGCAGCCGAGTCAGGAAAATACTGTGTTATCTCCTCCTTAATTATCTTCCGTTTTGCCGGAAACAGCAACATGTATTACTCATTCTTCATCCCTTGGAAGGATATCCATAGCTTGTGGGCTATTTGAGTGTAATACAGGAAAAGCAGTACTAAGCAGCCCTCAAGAGTGGTGCAAAACCTCCTTGAGCATCATCTATGAAACAAGGTTCTGTTCGTTGTTATTCAGTCGTCATTCTGGGAGAGCACCCTATGCTCCATGGGCTTGTCCCGCCATTAAATATTTAGACTTGTTTAGACGCCGCCATTTTATAGATCCAGCCTTATAGTTCTATATCGGGCTTTCTGACAAATTCAGCTTCTATAATAAAAAGGGCGATAGATAGAGTGAGGGGCGATAGATAGAGTGAGGGGCGATAGATAGAGTGAGGGGCGATAGATAGAGTGAGGGGCGATAGATAGAGTGAGGGGCGATAGATAGAGTGAGGGGCGATAGATAGAGTGAGGGTGATAGATAGAGTGAGGGCCATAGATAGAGTGAGGGGCATAGATAGAGTGAGGGCCATAGATAGAGTGAGGGCCATAGATAGAGTGAGGGCGATAGATAGATTGAGGGCGATAGATAGATAGAGTGAGAGGTGATAGATAGATAGAGTGAGGGGCGATAGATAGATAGAGTGAGGGGCGATAGATAGATAGAGTGAGGGGCGATAGATAGAGTGAGGGGCGATAGATAGAGTGAGGGGCGATAGATAGAGTGAGGGGCATAGATAGAGTGAGGGCCATAGATAGAGTGAGGGCCATAGATAGAGTGAGGGCGATAGATAGATTGAGGGCGATAGATAGATAGAGTGAGAGGTGATAGATAGATAGAGTGAGGGGCGATAGATAGATAGAGTGAGGGGCGATAGATAGATAGAGTGAGGGGCGATAGATAGAGTGAGGGGCGATAGATAGAGTGAGGGGCGATAGATAGAGTGAGGGGCGATAGATAGAGTGAGGGGCGATAGATAAAGTGAGTGGCGATAGATAGAGTGAGGGGCGATAGATAGAGTGAGGGGCGATAGATAGAGTGAGGGCGATAGATAGAGTGAGGGCGATAGATAGATAGATTGAGGGGCGATAGATAGAGTGAGGGGCGATAGATAGAGTGAGTGGCAATAGATAGATAGTGAGTGGCAATAGATAGATAGAGTGAGGGGCAATAGATAGAGTGAGGAGGATAGATAGATAGATTGAATGTGAAAGGCAGGAATGAATCTATTTTGAGACGGCGAGTGGGGAGAGGCGTAGGAGTGGCCATTTCTCTAAAGGGAAAAAATACATTTTAGTACAGAAACATTTATAAATGCATGTTGCATCAAATTTTAGCAGAAGTGTCTACAAGTACAGAGTGACATAAATGTGAGTATTTCTGGGAACGCCTGGCGGAAACCACGTCCAATGAATATGGCAGAAAATATTGTGAATTGCTGAAAAATCAGCAATATATAAACTGTAGGTGAATTTTATGAACTGGCCATTGTTAATATGAGCAATTTAACGTAGTGTGTGTTACCAGCTAAATGTCTTCCATCGGGTTTGTGCTGAAAAAAACTGCAAACAAACAGAGCCTCACGTGGTGCCAGTGTTGATCTCTGCAACCTGGGATCTTTTTTGTTTCATCGGCGGGAACATCGGTGCTCTCTGCACTGGCATCTAATGGTCAACACCATACTTAGAACAGTCTACCATTTGGTGGCACTGCTCATCTAATTTAGAGATGAGCAGAACAGTTGTTTGGGAATAATGTATACATTAAAATTGCTAATACCTGCTGCCCCAGCCATTACTTTAGCTTTGGGGAACTGGAATAATCTGAGCTGTCGCATTTACATGCGAGAGATGGTTAGTAGTTTTGGCAGCGATGAAAGGGGCGATAGGTGGTGGAAGCTGCAGTGGCCTCCTGGTCAGAGACTTGGCGCTTAATATTTTACAAATTAAGCACTGGGGAAACATCTAAGTTATTGTGGACTATTCACAACTCCACCCATCTGAAGAGCTTCCTCCTTATACAGTGGATAAAGTGACCTTCACGAAAATGCAGATCCCGTTATGCCTATGATTTGGGGGGGGTTGATCAGGCAGAACTGGGCAATGAAGAGGCTCTGGCGTAATGGCTGGAGCGGGCAACTTTGATGCAGGGGAACTGGATTCGAGTTAGCATTCTGACAACTTTGAAGTGCTGGTACAAAAGTAAGGAGGGAAAATTAAAACAAAGTGCATAAAACATGAAAGGCGACCAGTGCACAAGACGGGGTGCTCCCATGATTGAGTGTTAAAAAAATGACTTGGTTCAGCGGCGCACAAGAAGACTCCTGCAGCCATGATTTCATGTACATGTAATGTACATGACTCGCTGGAAATAAAAACAAGCGAATGCTAATGATGAAGTCCGGGGT
Source organism: Lissotriton vulgaris (assembly GCF_964263255.1). NCBI lineage: Eukaryota > Metazoa > Chordata > Amphibia > Caudata > Salamandridae > Lissotriton > Lissotriton vulgaris. The sequence goes on along the minus strand of NC_141689.1, from coordinate 1,842,032,243 downwards.
GCCGGGCTGCTTTAAAAACAAGTTCTCGGCATTGCGGTGGTGGGGGCGGTGGAGCGGCATTGGGTGGCGGGGGCGGCGGAGGGGGAGCCGCTTTCTTTGAAGTAGGATAGTGACCTTCACAAAAATGCTGATCCCGTTATGCCTATTATTTGGGGGGTTGATCAGGCAGAACTGGGCAATGAAGAGGCTCTGGCGTAATAGCTGGAGCGGACGACTTTGATGCAGGGGAACTGGATTCGAGTCAGCTTTCTGACAACTTTGAAGTGCTGGTACAAAAGTAAGGGGGGGGAAATTAAAACAAAGTGTATAAAACATGAAAGGCGACCAACGCACAAGACGGGGTGCTGCCATGATTGAGTGTTAAAAAACGACTTGGTTCAGCGGCGCACAAGAAGACTACTGCAGCCATGATTTAATGTACATGTAATGTACATGACGCGCTGGAAATAAAAACAAGTACATGTCAATAGCCTGAGATGAAAGCAGCATCACTCGGGGGAGGCGGCCTCCTCACGGAACCTCTCCGACCGGCTTTCAAGGCCTGGGCAGGGGTGCTTGGCGGCGGAGAGGCTGCTGGGCACCGCTGCTGTGTCACACACGAATGAGACGGCGTGCATGAGATGGGGCGCAGGGATGAGGGACAGTGTGTGAGAGAAAAAGCGACAGAAAGGACATGGGGAGAGTCGTGAGTGACTAGAGGCGAGACCCAGTGAGACAGTGAGAGAAGCAGGATGGGTCAGAGGGGTAGAGACAGAGGTGTGATAGACATGGAATGAGTAGTGAGTGACGTAGTGAGTGACAGAGTGAGGTAGAGTGGTTAAAGAGACAGCAGCGAGAGAGCTTAGGTTAGTGACAAAGAAAGGGACTAAGGTGAGAAACTAGTAGCTTGAATGAGACCGTGAGAGAAGCAGGAATAGAGTCAGAGGGTTAAGACACAGAGCGGCGAGAGAGACGGATGAGGGAGTCACAGAGAGGTGAGGGAGACGGGGTGATTGAGAGGGGAAACAGTTGGTGGCAAGAGACCCTAGTTTAAGTGATTAAAAGTGGATAGAGGCCAAAAGGAGGGCGGACAATCTTACAAAATATCCAAGTGAGCTCAAATATGAAGTACACACTCCATTTCCACTCAAACAAGTCTGCAAGTGGGAGTAGGTACTGTCGGGAGAAGAGAAGTGCTGCAGGTGAACGTGGCAAGTACATGGTTTGGAGGTTTATAAACAGTAGAAGACACAAGAAGCACGCAAGACGTCAGCTCAAGGCTTTGCCTAAGGCACACACAAGTTTCCGCTCTGGTTCTCATTTGAAAAACGCAGGGAGTATCAAAATATTTGATTCCTGCTCCGATTACGAGGGTCTGCTCACGTTTAATAAAGATGGGGATGGGTCGATCAGTTAAACTAGCAGATGCGCATTTTATAACAAGCTCTCTGCATTGTTGTGGCGGGGGGGCGGGGGAGCGGGAGTGCATTCTTTTGAAGTCTGATGGGGGGGCGGGGAGCAGATTGGGAGCGTATTCCTTTGAAGTCTGATGCCGAGGCTCAGACAAATGGTGGTTTGCGAGCGGCTTCCTTTGAAGTATGATGCCGAGGCATGGTGTGGGATGTGGCTGGCGATGATATGCACGCGCCTGCCTTACACGCCTGCCTCACATGAACGGTACGCGATCCTCAGCTTAGTAGACTTTTTGAACCGCTTAATATAATCTCGCCTATTAAATCCCTATCGGGATAGAATAGGCGAGACCTAAAAAGTGATGGATGGAATGCTTTAATTAATCTTAGCCATTGATAATTACTCTAGACGTATCCCAGTCCATCGTTACAACATGCCACCTCAGTTTGGACCCAGCCATAAACAAATCAGTTTTGACCCTTCTCCAATGGGAACCGTCCAGCCCGAACTGCCTGGAGTTAGACTTATTGCAAGCATTCTCCCATCAACTTATGTGTGTTTGAGACACCGATCCTCAGCAACATTGAGGGAAGGAGATTACCTCCACCTCAGCTCGGCTGCCAAACATTCGGGTGCTACAGCACTCCATCTCTGGGAGTAGAGTTGTTAGTCAGGTAAATGTGCACTGTCTGGTGCTGAAGTATACTGGTTTTAGGGCTGTACAATTTTAACAATCTTTGACACCAACACCCCCAAAGCCTGCCAGGGTAAGGAGACCTCTCTCGATCTAAATTCCAGTGCTCCTAGTGGAAGGCAACTTCGCCTGGTTCTGTGCATGTGCCATAATTGAACTGTTTCGTCCTCACCAGGAGACACCCAGGTCATTGTCGCCTTCCTACAGGACTAGGTCTGTTAGTGCATTTTCCTCCAGTTCTGCACCCAATCCCTAACGAGGAATCCACCACTAGTCAAGAGCAACTAGCGGGTAGTGTCAGACTCGACCTCATGAATGCACAGGCCCCCATCGACTCTTTATGCAAGAACACCTGTAGGGTCTGAGAACAGCTTTTGTTATTTCAAGCAAATCCAGTGACAATTCAGCCAGAATCACTACTGTGATGAATTATCCTGGCCCAGCACACAGTGCTACCGCATTTCAACTGGATTGAGAACCCAATAGCAGTGCTCAGCATGCTATGTAGCAGGTGCACTGAGCAAAGGATCTGCACAGAGAACTGACTGTGCTCAGGGTTTTCATGTCAGGGCCAACAGCAGTGCTGAACAGGATCTGGGCGAACTGGTGCTTGGAGTGTGGCCTTGCGGAAGACCCAGGTACTTCATCCAGTGCTAATTGGACATTGTCAAAGGTTAAACGACTAGACTATGGTGGAAGTGATCAGTTAAGAAAGGGCCTGTGCTCAGAGTCTGCTGGTTATACCTCAACGCGAGCCCTGTGAGTTCTGAAGAAAGAGTTGGACACGATGCACTCAAAATCTACTGCACCTAGTCTGCGAAGGGGCCTGGAGCACAGGGCTTCGCTTTATGCACGTCACTGCTTGCAGGGCCGATCGAGTCATATGCTTGCTCATATGTGCTCAGCCAAAGGTCAAGGTTTGTGTTATTGTGTGGAAAGGGTGTTGGTCGAGGCTTTTATACGGTGTGTCGAGGGGCAGGATCAAGAGTTGAGCCTATTGAATTTTGTATCGTAGTGTGTGTTGACTAGGGTGACCAGACGTCCCCGTTTTCCCAGGACGGTCCCCGTTTTTGGAGAAGTGTCCCTGTGTCCCGACACTTTTCTCCAAGTGACTCAAATGTCCCCATTTTCAACCAGTGTCCCAGGTAAACACAGAAATGTCCCTGTTTTTCATTGTTCCAGTTGAGAATGCACGTGCATAGCTCTCTTTGCACTGGCATTTGCTAGCCTGTGATGTTTTATTGATTTTTGGCAAATATATGCTGTAGTCCTTAAAAGTTTAAATGTAATAAGAAGTACTAATGCTGCTGTGTAAAGGAGAGGGGTGCCAATAAAATACCTCAGATTTGTTGTCTGTATTGCTTCATCTCGGTCTGTGGAGGGAGCTGTTGTTGTTGTCCCTTTTCTATGTCTATGACAGCTGTCAAATAATCCTACTTTTATGTCGATGGTTGATGCAAACCGTAGTCCTACTTCTATGTCCATGACCTGTCCCCGTTTTTTGTTTTGAGAATCTGGTCACCCTAGTGTTGACCGAATGTAGTTATGTCATTGCTGTCAATGGTTACATGATATCACCTCCCATGCTGTAAGCTGTGATGCGTATGCTAAATTGGTTGGAGTTTATGGGAATGTATTGATGAAGCGTATAAATATAATCTGTTGAATTAAAGCAAGACATTGATATAATATCTACTCAAATCAATATTTGCAGGATTTCATGATGAGCATAATTTCTTCGGACAGGCCCCTAATGAAAGTTTCTGAATTCGAAGCCCAACTTAATATGGAGAACTCAGTTAGCTCCACGTTCTGTCAGCTTGTTGATTTATGTTAACACATTCCTCGCTGTGAGGCATAGTTTGTGTTTACTTCTGCGCAGTGTGATTAAGAACAGAATTAAATATATAAAGTCCGTCCATTGGTAGTTTGAAGGGGCTTCATTTTTCTTTGCTTCACATTTGGTCTCCATGCAACGTTGGGACGTTACTATGTTTTTGTTTCGGCCTCACTTTATTACCCTTGTACAATATTCATTTAGAAATGTATTTGTGTACGCCCCACTTTGATGCCGACCCTTTCTGAACAGTGAAGCCTTACATTCGATTGCTCTGCAAGGTACATGCTGGGTCATGAGGTGGTAGTGTGGGGCTAGAGAAGAAGGCATGTGCATAGGCCACACTGAGGTGGCAAGGTGGGCAAAAAACGATGAATTGGGATGCGGGCCGACTCCCGAGCTTTTGCCAGTGTCTGAGATTATTTCAAGCAGTCCATCCATCGCCTTGTTGTTTTTGTATCCGACCAGTTCAGTGGCATCCTAGGTGTCATTTGATGGGCTTTGTGGTGGTAGACCAGATTGATAATGCTGATTTTGCTGTGGTTTGGTTCAGTGGAACGTTGCTTGATGATCATATTTTTCAGAAGGCTGCATATGTGTTTGTAGAGGAACCATATGCTAGTTTCAAGTTCAAGTGAAGTAATTCAGTGGGTCGGTTGGTGGATGATGTCCCTCTGAGGTAAATAATTTCCTTGATGAAGGTTTTTTCTGGGGTCCGGACTGTAGATCAAGTGAAAGATGGGGGTCTGTAAAGGTGGCATTGGCAAGCGGCTGCCCAGGAAGACCATGGTTTTTGATCGGAATGGGTTACAAAAAAGGTGCCTGGCCGGGTATAATACGCGGCTGACGCAAGGCTAAGAAAAAGTGTATATTTTTCTTTACTGCTTACTACATCCAGGTGCCCGAAAAGGGGTCATTAAAATATGACAGGACAGGACCTCTGGCCCTTAAAATCATTAAAATGCTCTGATGGAATGTGCTCGAAGGGGCCTGCACGATCATTTGTATGAGACCTGCTGCCCAGTACAAAGGCTGGCGTCATCCCATCCTATAACCGCGAATAAGAGCAAACGAGTCATTGTCCACAAATCAAAATAATATTCACAGTGCAACCCTTCGTTTTTATTATTCGTTATAAGGATCCTCGGAGCTAGCTCTCGCTCCAGTTAACAGAGTGGCATCAGCAGGAATACAACACCTCGTGTATATCCGCACTTGCCACATTATAACATCTAAAAGAGATTACAAAAGACTTTCAGGTAGGCACAGCACTGGACTTGGCTCCAATAAACATGTTTTACGGAGTGAAAAGCAAACCTGCAGATAGATTTTCTTGCATTGCCCCCTGGCGGCTGATCGCGGTTAAGCACAGACTAGACCGATGTTCGTCGGAACATCAAATAACCAGTCCCTGCTGTTGCTGACAGTGTATTTTGGTTTATTAAATCCTGTGAACGTTGAGCACTGCGGGGAATACACTTCACATTATGCAGTACCAGTGTCACGTTCCTCAGCGTTTCTTGCTACACAGCTCCTCCTGTTGCACCACCCCGCGCAATAATGCTGAGCAGAAGGCATATCGCAGCAGCAGCAGTGCTCCGAATTGTTCTTAAAATGTCACATTTATAAAGACTGGTAGTAAAAAGGTTTGTCATTATACAAGATTGCTCATTGTGTTTTTCTACAACGTGTATCACGCGCCAACTACTTTTGATTGGTGTATTTTGTCAGTTTTTACATTATTATTAAAAAAGCAGACTTTCTGGAATTTGCAAAAAAACGACTTGCAAGCTAGTCAACCTTATCTTATTATGTTTGTGGTGCTGAAATTATAACTAACATTGGGCTAGATCTACTAAGCATATTACAAATACCAAACGCTCCAATACGGCGCGTGTTACTGTTACAATGTTTTTTCTTCTCCACTAATCCATTTTTATGAGTCGCAGAAGTTTTTCTGACAGCTAAAGTGGAATTCTGAATGGATACTAATTCGGTATCTGAAAGGGGTGTTGTAGGTGCCTATTCCAAATTCCAAATACGAATGTAATGTATGAGTTTTTACTAGCACCTCCATGGAGGTGGTCTTGCATTCGCAAAAGGCAGGGCAGCTCCTCCACTAAGGCGGAATAACTTGATGTTATTATGACTTTATTTCGTCCTCCTGCTGCGGCAGCTTTGCGTGAGGGAGCGGGGCTGCAGAGCAGGTGAAGAGTGGTAGAGCCCTCCTAAGAGCGCAAAGACTGTTTGATTGGCCCTCTCTGGCCGCCCAAAACAGTCATGCGCACTTCCCCTGTTCTCCATGCAGGCTGCATTACAGCCTGCATGGAGAACGTGCCCAGGCCCCCAGTCCTTGGCTGAGCACCAAACCACGATGCTCAGAATAATCACAATGCTGCATGGCAGCATTGTGATTGGTCAGGGCAACCTGGCTGTTTCCTGGAGTCGAGACGTAAGGGAGTATAGATGCGGGACCCGGCGGCAAGGTATGTGTTTTTTTATTTCTTTTTTATTTAACAATGTGCCCCACCACCCTGCCCAATCGCTGCCAGTCCACCACCCATGAGCCGTGCCGGCCTCCACTGGCAAAAGGGAAGGGATTCCTTCATCTTTGTGTATGTTTAACCCGTTAACCGCAGTTTTAATCACACCGCGGTGCGGGCGTTTCCTTGCGCGGGCGGGACCGCGTCGGATGTTTGCCGCGCGCAGCACTAGGAAGGTAGTGCTTGCGACGGCCAATGGCCGACGGCAGCACTCAACGGGTTAAGAAAAAAAAAGGTCCATGGGACCATTGCCAAATCTTATGTAAATAAAATGTAAACGTATCTTTTTATACACAGCCCTGTTTCCTTTAAGGAAAATGGGGCTGTGTTTTTTAAAACATTTTTTTTTACTATGTTTACTCTAGAGAAAGGCAGCCACAGACATGGTGATTTGCTGACGCCAGCAGGCCACCATCCCTGTGATGGGCTCCAATCATGAGTTGCAGTTTGAAACATATCTCATTAATATGCATGAAGTAGGTCATGTTGTGACCAACTACAGTTCAGCTTTTTGAGAACCGACCTATCGCGATCAGTATTTTGAGACCAGATATTTGTACATCTGGTCCATTGTCCTGAAATGACTGATGGTTATTGGTACGTTTCTTTGTTATTGCAAGACACAAGGAAATACAATAATGGTTCTTTTTTTCTTCTCTCACTTTTCATGTCTGCATTTATCTTTTCGATGCCTCTTCCTTGCTTGTTAGTAGGGCATCAGGATTTCCCCGTATTTTTTTTAACTTTATATTATATGATATCACCAGCATTCATCTACCATTTATATGGTCCTGAAACACTTTTTAAATGCTTTTCTCACTGTCTTGGGATTCTGGGAGCAAGACCTCTAACCTTCCTGGTCAGTGACACTGCTCTCCCCCACGCAGCTCCACCATTGAGGGACTGCTCTGTGCCTCATCCGTGGTGGTCTAATGGAAGAGCACTCTGCTCTTCTGCTAGTCTGCTCTGTTCTGTGTCCACTGTCCCCTTTTTAGGTTTCGCCTAGCGGAAGCTGCGCTCTGCGCAGCTTTTCCGCGCAGGCGAAATCCTGTTGAGAAGAGTAGTGTGGCTTTTGTTCGGCCCTCGTCCTTGATTGGCTGGCTCCGTAAACGGAGCCTTGCCATTGGACGAGGGGCCTGTCCGTCAATGCCGGACCAGACACGGGGGCGTTCCCGACATTCTTTGGCTTTTGCCGACGTCACGGGACGCCGGGAACGCCCCCGTGTCTGGTCCGGCATTGCCGGCACTACTGCGTCTCTTCTTCCCGTTTCCCGCCCCGTGACTGGCCGGCCGGCCAATCCTAGCGCGGCCGGCCGGAAGTGCCCGCCCCCCGCAGCCCGGGGAAGAAGGAGAGCAAGACGGAAAGCACTATGGCGGCGCCCGCGGGGAGAGCGGAGAAGTGCCTCTCCAACCTGCCGCTCTGTCTGGGCTGCCCAGCTGCGAGCGGGAGCCTCCTCTGCAGCACCATGCACCCCGGGGGTGGGTTCATCCAGGAGCAACGACCCGACGGATTTCGAGTCCCCCACGGCCCAGCAGCCTCGCCAGGCAGCCTCCAAGGAGGAAGGGACTCGCAGGAACCGACCGAGCAAGAGCCAGAAGCGAAGGTACCCCCTCCGACTCGCAGGACAGAGCAAGCAGCAGGACGACAACAGAGCTAGGCGGCACCTCGCGGAAACCGGGGTGCAGGAGTTCGTGATCAACCACCAGCTGTCGGAAGGCGACCGAGGCGGAGCAGGGTGGCAGAACGGCGACCCGAATGCACCTTAGGCCAGAACGGCGGTGCTCACAAAGAAGCGATCCAGGGCAGCTGGCAGATTGTGGCACAAGCAGCTGGGACAACTAAGGCACAGCAGCCAGGTCGGTACCAGGCGGCGGTCGGCGCGGGCGGTGGTGCCCCCGAGAGGACATAGGCCGGGGCGGGCGACAGTGCCCCCACAGCCATCAAAGGAGGTAAGAGACAAGGCAAGGCAAGGTACAGGGAAATAGGGAGGTAAAATGCGCCCGATACCTAGCAGCCTCGATAGGCTAGAGATCGATGTTGCAGCACTTATGGCGGCGCACCCGCAGAAGGACATGTTTGCAATGTTACCTCAGGCAGGGTTTCTCACATCGCAGTATGGCGGCGGGCCACCTAAGGGCGCGAGTAAAAAAAAAAAAAAAAAAAAAAAAATGGCAAGAGTAGCCGTTGGCACAGGCCGGTCGGGTTATCTCACGCTGCGGCTGCCGACCCTGGCGGGGAGGTCAGGGTAGAGCCTTAGAGCAGTTCCGCGCTGCTTTTACATCAGACACTCGTGCCAACATGGGATCTCAGCAAAGAGACACCAGGGAAATAGCGTAAATAAAGTAGTTAACAATAGACGGAGGACTATGCTACACGATACATGCCCCGGGCGCTTCCATGCAGGAAATGAGGATTAGAAACTGGCGCTACCATCGCCTCAAACGTGCTTGTGTTTTGAGAAACACTCCTCGCACCACACCCCCATGCTGCATCGGCTGAATAGACACAGATACCGAGCCCTTGCGTGCTGGCCCAGCTGCGCACAAGAATCCAGTTTGGCTCAGAGAAGAAGCCAAAACCTTCAGAATGCAAGCTGAGAACTGCGCAATTACAAGATTAGCGACAGCATACCGGCAGCAGGGCAATCTGATTCGGTGGTCGAGGGTCAGCTGTATAGAGTCTTAGTTTGCTGTAGGACAACCAGATTAGTGGCGGATAGTTTTCCAGCTCAGGATATATTTGTCTGCTGGCCTTCCCCCGACCTCTTTGTGTGCGATAAAATGCAGGGCTGGAAGTGAAAGTTTTTCGGGAACTTGAGCAGAGGAGCACTTGTGCCTGCCGCCCAGACGGCCATTACACTGGGAGACGCGGGGTGGGGGCTTGCCCTAAGCAGGTCCAGAGCGGGAGAGTGTCCCCAGTATGCCTGGGCATGCATTTTACGGCAATAAGACAGTGAAAATGAAACATGTTATAAAAGCCCATGAGGCGACAGGCAAGAACCTAGATGCTTTCAGAATGAAAGTCATTAGGTGATTCTGGGCTAAGCACTTAATCTCCCCGCGCCTGAAGGCGTAAGGTCATTACGGTGCCCAGGTAAAGCGCTCCAATACCCCCCTTGTTTTTTTTCACACCACCTTCCACCTGGCCCCTCGCTTTTGATGGTGTATAATGCCAGGTTAGCCTCTTCCAGGTCTCCGTCTACCAGCTAAAAGTTAAAATAGAGCCCTTTCCTTATCGGGTGACAAATTAATTAAACAAAAAAAAGATTACATATTTTTACACTGGTGTAATACTAGAAGCAGACAGCGATGCAGCAGCATCAGTGGAAACCCTCTAATACTCTTTATCGCATCTTACGCCCACTAATAAGGGCCATGTTCCCAAGAAAACTATTACTGGCTGTTTGACTCGTTGAAAAGACTGAAGGGTCACATCACAGGTCTGAAAAGATTAAACCAGCTTTGTTCCTACCCATTGACTTGATGAGTCTCACTTCTTGCCTAGTGCTACTTTTAGCTGACTTGGGTATCCATGGAAATACAACTTGTATAGGCAACTTCAAGATTGTTTTCGTGCCTCTGTTGCCTGCTTGTGACCCTGTTGCTTGCTTGGGACCCTGTTGCTTGCTTGTGACCCTGTTGCTTGCTTGTGACCCTGTTTTCGTGCCTCTGTTGCCTGCGGGGGGGCTCGCAGCGAGCCCACAGTGTGTGGGGTGGGGCTCGCAGTGTGTGGGGGGCTCTGTGTGGGTGTGTGTGTGGGGGGGCTCTGTGTGGGTGTGTGTGGGGGGCTTTGTGTGGCTGTGTGTGGGGGGGCTCTGTGTGGGTGTGTGTGTGTGGGGGGGGGTTTGTGTGTGTTGGGGGGGCTCTCTGTGGGTGTTGGTGTGTGTCATTTGCAAGAGATAAAGCTAGTGGCATTGTAAATGACAATGCCATTTATTTATGTTAAAAAAAAACATAAATAAAAATAATGTCAAGAGCAATGCCAATCGCTCTAACTTTAACAAAGGCGAAACCATTGCATTGTAAATGCTTGTTTCTCCTTTAGCTCTGTCTGTTTTACTCTTTCTGTTTTTTGCTCCTTCTGTCTTTTGCTCTGTCTGTTTAGCTCTTTCGTTTTTGCTCCTTCTGTTTTGCTGTCTGTCTTTGCTTTTTCCCTTTCTGCTCTCCCTTTTTTCTCTTTTCCCCCTCTTTGGTCCAGCATCCCAGCTGACAGCCCTCCCACCGACCCCTACATAATGTTTCCTGCTGCGTCCCGACCCCCTGCTTTTACGACCCCAGCACTCTCCACACTCTCAACCCCGGACATAGCAACAACTGCCAGCACTCAATGTGACTTTTACCCACCTCCAGACCCTGGCACCATCCCCCAGCCCACTGGACACCAGCACACACAAGCCACTGAACTGCATCCTCCTTAACATGCGCTCGCTGCACAGAAACGTCATAGAAATCTGGGACCGCCTCAACACTCATGCACCTGACGTCGCGTTCCTCACAGAGACCTGGACCAATGCCAACTCCGCACCCAACATCGCAACCACCATCCCGTATGGATACAAGATCCTGAGAAAAGACTGCCCCACCCGCCCAGGAGGAGGCATTGCCATCCTCTACTAAAGCTCCCTCTGCATCACAACCACTGACCCGGACCCCCATGGAACATCTCCACTTTCAGATTCAGACCAACCCCGAAACGATGATAGCAGAAGCCTCATCTACAGACCACCTGGCCCCGGCGCGCCTTTCATCAAGATCATCGCCAACCTCATTGCACCCCAAGCCCTCGCCTACACAGACAACATACTACTCAGAGGCTTAAACTTCCACCTGGACGACCACAACGACCCCCTACTCCACCGCCCTCCTAGAGAACCTCACCAACATAGAACTGAAGCAACTTGTCTCCACCCCCACTTACACAGCAGGACACACTCTTGACCCAGTCTTCTCAGGAGGAAACAGGGTTTTCTTCACCCACACAACAAAACTGCTCTGGACGGACCACTACTGCATCCATTTCTCCTTTAAAAAATGCATGCACACAAGCACACTTGCCGCCTCCCTCGCAGAAGCTGGAACAAAGTCACTCAGGAGCACCTCACCTCCGGCCTCACCAGCACTCCCCCCCCAACGACTCCAGACGCTAACACCGCAACAAGCAACCTCCACCGATGGATCACCAACTGCGCCAACCCACTCGCTCCCTCCAGAAGGTTGCAGGGTGACACAACAAGAAAGCAAGCTGGTTCACCACAGCACTCTTGACAAGACATGGAGAAACAGCAAAACCTCTGAAGCACGCACCCCCTACAAAACAGTCACCACAGCCCACCATCAACTCATCAAACCACAAAAAAGAACTTCCTCCAAGACAGAATCCTCTTCAGTGCCCACAACTACAAGGAACTCTTCTCCATCATACAGGGATTTGCCAAACCCGACAGCGAAACAACAGATTTCCCACCCTCCCAAGACTCAGCTCCTTCTTTCACCTCAAAATCAGGACACTTTATGACAACTTCAATGACCAAGATCTCTGCACCCCTTCAACTCCCACCCCCAGCGACGCTACCTAACTGACGATACTCACGTGGAACCCGCTCATGACAGAAGACACCTGAACTATCATGAAGAGCATCCACTCCAGAGCACCCTCAGACCCCTGTCCGCCCCACTTCTTCTACAGGGCTGCTACAGCCATTGCACCCGAGCTACGCCGAACGATCGACTGCTCTTTCGAGACCACCACATTTCCTGATGACTGGCAGCACCCTCTTCAATATCTACATGGTTCCTCTAGCAACCATTGTCAGAAACCAAAGGCTTAACATCGTCTTCTATACCGATGACACCCAGCTCATCCTATCCCTCACCAAGCAACCCAACATTACCATGCACAACGTCCAAGAAGGGATGAAAGCCGTTGTCACCTGGATGAAGGACAGGTGCCTGAAACTTAACTCAGAGAAAACAGAAGTCCTCATCCTCTGCTCCAGCCCCTCAGCTGGGGATGACAACTGGTGGTCTCCCGCCCTCTGAAAACCCACCCTCCACGACAGACCATGCACATAACCTCGGCATCATATTGGACTCATCGCTCACTATGAACCGCCAGATCAATGCCATATCCTCGGCATGTTTTTACATCCTCCACATAGTCCGTAAAACATTCAAATGGATCGCCTCCAAATCCTGAAATAAGGTCACACACTCCCTCATCACCAGCAGACTGAACTATGGCAACGCCCTCTACGCCGGAATCAACAACAAACTCCTCCGCAAGCTCCAGACTGTCTGATCGCCACAGCCAGACTAATCCTTGATTTACCCCGGCACAACCACATCACCCAACACCTCTGCAATCTTCCACTGGCTCCCTGTTGAAAGAATACCTTTCAAGCTACTCATGCATGCATGCAAAGACCCTCCACTACATTGGATCACAATACCTCAACAACTTCTCTCCTTCGACGCCCCCAAGAGAAACCTCCATTCAGCCGACCTCTCCCTGGCCACCGTCCCACACATCTACAGGAACAAAGTGGGTGGAAAGTCCTTCTCCTACCTCCTAGTTCAGGAAAGACCTGGCTCTTCAGATGACCCAAATGGAGCTTCACTACCCCCCTCTCCCAGTAGCACCTTGAGACCCTAACGAGTGAGTAATGTGCTTTACAAACCCCTGATTGGGTGATTGATTGATTATTAATAATTGGAATCATGGTGGTTTGTTGTCAGTGCATAGATCTTCGGACTGTTTACTGTATTGATAACCGGCGGTGTGCAGTTTATAAGGCGGCGTGTACTATAGGACTTTGCTATATAAATTTGTAAACAAGTATCGAACAGTTGTCCATTGCTTAGCTTGCCATATTAGTACTCTTTATTAGCCTTATATTTCCAGGTATACAGTTGGTGGAGCAGGGACTTTAAATACATTTTTAGGTCTCGGCCTGATCCAGCGCATGCGCTGGTCTCGGCCGAGAAATATAGTAAGCCGCTTTTGGAAGTGCTTCCAAAGCGGCGACTAGCTTACCTGCACACGCACAAGCACGCGCGCGACGTGCACATCACCTTTTTCGTCGCGCGTGCGCACATCTCGTGGTTTATTTAATTTAATTATTTTGAGCGCGTGCGCACAACTCGCGGTTTAATTTGTTTTATTATTTTATTCCGCGGCCAATGCTTGTTATTCATTAGCGCAGAGTGGAGGCTCCCCGAGGCCCCGAGTTTCAGCCTTCCCACCAGGTATCGCCTCTTATTCTTTCTTTCCTTTAATCAGTAGACTCCCCACCTCCATCTTTCCACTTTCCCTACATTTTCTCTCCCTCCTTCCTCCACCTGACTACTTTCCCACTCTCTCCTTTCCACTCTTTCTTCACATACTCTTTGTTCCTTACTTCTATTATTCAAGGTCTCTCCGCTACTTACACAGACCTGAATCTTCATGTCACAATGGGAACTTTTCCTTGGAAAAAAGCGAGAGCAGCAGCAAAGTACAATTTTACAGTTAAACTCCCACCAAAATGCTGTTTGCAGAGCAGTTCTGCGCAAAGTCACAAATCTGCGCTGCAGAGATTATTTTTGAGTCACAACAACAGGACACGCACATGCCAAGTTTGAGGTCCCTATGACCATTGACATGTGCCCTTCACATGCATTCCCACAAAGATGTGGCACAAAGTACAGATGAACTCTGCCAGGCCGAGCATGCATGGGTGATTATAGGCAGATATCGAGGTCCTGTCATGCTGCTGGCTTCAGGGCAGTATTTGCCCTATATAGCTGAGAAGGTATCTGCATTGATTTTGTTTCGCTGGGGGATTACCTAGCTACTGGACGCGTGGTAGCTGGATGAAAAGGAGCCAGCTGCGCGCCTTTCATGGCAGCTGATCAAGGTATGTATCCTCTGGCTCCATGCACAACCTCTGCTCCTACGTCCGGGACATCGTTTGCATCATGTCAATAGTATGGCGCAGCATTGTATAGTATGCGTTGCATATCACTCCAGCAGCAGTGAAAAGTGAAGTCCAGCACTGTCTGACATTATTACAAACGGAAAAACTTTGAAGAATAGCCCTGTGCAGCTCATTTAATAAATTTTTCATGAGCTCGACCCTATCTTCGCTCCTACGTCTGGGACATCGTTTGCATCATGTCAATAGTATGGTGCAGCATTGTATAGTATGCGTTGCATATCACTCCAGCAGCAGTGAAAAGTGAAGTCCAGCACTATCTGACATTATTACAAACGTAAAAACTTTGAAGAATAGCCCCGTGCAGCTCATTTAATCAATTTTTCATGAGCTCGACCCTATCTACGCTCGACCCTATCTTCACCTCCAGCAAGCACATCTCCTTCGATCACACCACAGCTCTCCATTGGACAGACCACAGCTGCGTTCACTTCAACTACAAAAAGTCCACAACTCACAACCCCCCACAACCTATTCCTCGTAGAAATTGGAACAAAATCGCCACCGAACAACTCTTCACATCGCTTCACCAAAACCCCCCCACCAAATCATCGGACCCAAAGCAAGCAGCCACTAACCTCACACAATGGATCACCCACAGGGCCGACAAACTAGCACCCTTGAAAAACCATCTAATCAAGCAAAGTAGCAAAAAAGCCCCCTGGTTCAACGATGACCTTAAGAAATCCAAGAAGTTCTGTCGTACTTTCGAGAAAACCTGGAGAAAAAACCCAACCACTGATAACCTAGCCACCTTCAAGAACGCCACCCACAAACACCACCAAGTAATCCGATCCACCAAGAAATCAGCATTCAAGGATCGACTTGACAACAATGCCCAAAACAGCAAGGAACTATTCAACATCGTCAAAGAATTTGCTAACCCCACCGCCGGCACCAACGACATCTCTCCCTCCAAGACCTCTGCGACTCTCTATCCTCATTCTTCCACAACAAAATCGCCAAAATACATAACAGCTTTGAAAACCAGTCCGAAGACAAGTCCACTCCACCCATCTTCGAACCAACACCGCCCTCTAACAACCTTTGCGCCTGGAACCCAATCACCACCGAAGACACCATCCGCCTGATGAACTCCATCCACTCAGGATCGCCAACCGACCCATGTCCCCACCACATTTTCAACAAAGCAGGTTCCATCATCGCACCCCATCTCCGCGATGTCATCAACTGTTCCTTCAACTCCGCTACCTTCCCGGAAATCTGGAAACATGCCGAACTCAGCGCCCTTCTGAAGAAACCCACAGCAGACCCTACCGAACTTAAGAACTACCGCCCCATCTCGCTCCTCCTATTCCCCGCCAAAGTCATTGAGAAAGCCGTCAACAGTCAGCTCGCCGCCTTCCTCGAATCCAACAAATCCCTCGACCCTTCACAATCCGGCTTCTGAGCCAAACACAGCACCGAAACCGCCCTCATCGCAGCAACAGACGACATCTGAACACTACTGGACAACGGAGAAACAGTTGCCCTCATCTTACTTGACCTCTCCGCAGCCTTCGACACAGTCTGTCATAGCACCCTCATACAACGGCTCAGCCACGTCGGAATACAAGGAAAAGCATTGGAATGGATCATATCGTTCCATGCCGGAAGAACCCAGAGAGTCCGCCTCCCCCCCTTCAAATCAGAGGCCACCGAAGTCATCTGCGGCGTACCACAAGGATCATCACTCAGTCCCACCCTCTTCAACGTATACATGAGTCCCCTCGCATCCATCGCACGCCAACACAACCTCAACATCATCTCCTACGCAGACAACACCCAGCTGATCCTCTCCCTCACCAAAGACCCAAACACCGCCAAAACCAACTTACACGAAGGAATGAAAGAAGTAGCCGAGTGGATGAAGAATAGCCGTTTAAAACTTAATTCGGACAAAACGGAAGTCCTCATCTTAGGGTCATCCCCCTCTGCCTGGGACAACTCATGGTGGCCACCGGCCCTGGGAACCGCACCCATACCTACGGACCACGCACGTAACCTGGGCTTCATCCTGGACTCCTCCCTCTCGATGACCAGATAAGTCAACGCCATGGCATGCTTCAACATTCTACGCATGCTTAAAAAACATCTTCCTATGGATCCCACCGAAACAAGAAAGACGGTCACCCACGCACTGGTTACAAGCCGACTGGACTACTGAAACACCCTTTACGCAGGAACCACAGCCAAACTACAGAAAATACTCCAACGCATCCAAAACGCCTCAGCCAGACTCATATTGGACATCCCTCGGCAAGCTCACATTTCCGACCACCTGAAAGATCTCAATTGGCTCCCTATCAGCAAGAGAATAAAGTTCCGTCTCCTCACCCACGCACACAAAGCCCTCTACGACCTAGGTCCCGAATGCCTCAACACGCGACTATCCTTCTACACCCCCTCCCACCTGCTACGATCGTCCAATCAAGCCCTCGCCGCAATTCCGCGAATTCACAGATCCACCATGGGAGGAAGATCCTTCTCCTACTTAGCGGCCAAGACCTGGAACTCTCTGCCCACCAGTGCTTAATTTGTAAAATATGAAGTGCAGGTGCTCAAATATTTTTAGGAGGCCACACCCACTTCCCTCGGCTCCACCCACTTACTCTAATTGCCCCACCCACATCCTCAACTGGCACTGCTGACTCAAGTACCAGAAAACTAGCACATGGTGGCAAAGGCTCATTTAGTGGACCTTGGGCAGATGCAATATGGGTGCCTCCATGCAAAATGGTGGATGAAGTGAAGCAGCATGACAGTAGCAAGTATTGGGTGTTCTACAGTCCCTATCCCAAAGGAATACAAGAGAGCCAATGTTGAAAAGAGATGCCTTTTCACTTTTTTAGGTCATGATTACATGCGATCCCTACTTGACAGATCTATCTCTTTGCTTCACAGAATGTCAGCACTTCATGTGGAATTCCATTGAGCAGCTTGCTGCTCAATAAACACTATATTTCCCCAAGGGTTTGCCCTCAATTTAAGACCATTCTAGCCAGCTGGTCATTTGTCGTATATGATGTGGAAAGTCTGGTATGTTGCAGTTAACTGAATAAAATCAAGTGTCGGTATTGGTGTTCTTAGCTGCATTCTATAATTGCAAGGACAAGCAGGGTTCAACAAATAAACACGTACAACTCAATTGCTTCTTATTTGAGCAAGAAAAATGGAAGAGATGAAAGAACCAAAAAAGGAATGAATATTGATTTTAGAAGGGTTCTATTAAGAAAAAGTGTGTGTCCATGCGCTAAAGATGGAGGAGGAAGGAAGTGGAAAGCGATTGAACAAGAACATTGGGAAAAGGAATGAGAGCAGTGCAAATCCAAATTCAAATGAGAGTAATTAAAACAAACATATGCAGTTTAGTTCGACTATTAGTGTTATTATCAGTTTATAATATAGCTTCGAAAAAAAGAGACATTGCAGTTAGTAACATCGTGCTTGGAGGCCCTGAGCTCCCTGACCTCCCCCTCTTCTGTGAGGCACCCCTTTTTTCACAGCGTCTTTCGGTCATCATTTTGAAGGACATCCATGAAAACTTTGTGGCTAGACCTCCGCATTCAAAACAGTGCAAACCACCTTCCAAAGCATGTGTGTGTTGGGGGAGGCAGCCTTAGAACACGTGGTTCGTAACTCTGCATTTGTTCAATTCATGAAGCTTCTGTTCACTGGTCTGTGAGCGATGCACCCACTTGAGAGCATTTTGCATGTTGGTGAGAAATTGTAATGTGTTTAAGAGACTGTAGCTCAGAGCTATGATCAGGCACATGCACAGGGCAGGCCTGTGGTGGTTCACGCTCCGGCTTCATAGTGCAGACATGCTCTGCTTACCAGTGGCGGCTGGTCCGTGGGGGCGTTTGGGCGCCGCCCCCCCCTGTTTTCTCGCCGTGCAAGAAGGCAAACAAAGGTAGTTATTATCACCAATGATAATAACTACCATTTGTTTCTGCCTTGCGTTCTCGCACGACGAGAAATCAATAGTTCCTGTGTGGGCGGGGTTACTCGAGGGCAGGGGGGAGCGGCTTGCCCACTGTTGGTAATACTGTCTGTTTGGGCATCCTGAGAGGCTACCCAAACAGACAGTATTAACACAGTAGGCAAGCCGCTCCCCCCTGCCCTCGAGTAACCCCTCCCACTCTCCCCGTCTCTCTGTATGCTGCTGTGCTGCAGCATACAGAGAGAAATGACGTCAGTAGGGCAGCCGGCCGAACCAATCCCAGCGCTGGCTGCTGTGGAGGGGAGGGAGGCTGCCTGCCGCCTTCCTGATGACGAGGTCAGCCCAGAGGAATTCGAATGCAGCGGGAGTCGCAAGTCTCGAGTCTCAGTCTGGACTTGAGAGAAAAGCGGGAAGTTAAGGTAAGTTATTTATCCCACCTCCCCCCCCCCCATCCACTCCACCGCAACAACCCCATTTCCACCCCCCCCATCCCCCCTGTAATGCAGGCCGTGACTGCACAGCGGAAAAGCGAGACCGACTTTCTTCTGGCAATATTGACAATCTAAAAGTGAAAAGCAAGCATATAAAAATGAAGGCTGCATTTAAGACAGACACACTTCTAAACCCATTTTAATATTAAACACGAAAAAACTCTTTCAAGAGAGGTCATGCCGAAGCAAGAAGTAAATTATGAATGTCAAAACTGAACGAACTGTGAACGTCAAAATAAACACATGGAATTGGTTGGAAGTCTTACTAACTGCATCTTAGTTTTCTGAGTTCATAATCCCCTGGAACGCAATCGGGTGCACGTGCAGCTAGAAAATGGGGAGTAATGGCATAAAATATGGTGAGGAAGCAACAGAGGGTAGTAAGGAAGAAGACTTTTTCAGTTGCCTGTTGTGAGCAAGGAGAATAATGTGCCTAGCTGTTACGAGCAACAAAAAAAGTTTGGCGTCTGCGCTTGTGGTATCAATAAAAATCTCCATTTTACGAGACTAGTAGTGTAAAAATGCAATCCTCTGCTGGGCTAATTGGCGCATTACGGGAGGGAGGCGGTGCTGGCCCCTGCCGGGAGTTAGCAGCAGCGAGGCCGGCGGGGGAGTGGGAAAGGAGCCGAGAGTGAGAATCATCGCTCAGCAGGCGGCGACTGCATTGATAGGGTGACTAGATTTTGAGAAGGGAAAACCGGGACAGGCCAGACATAAAAATAGAACTAAACCCTTTAGCCTTACTTTTATGTCTGGCCTGTCCAGATTTGTTGTAGCCTTGGCTTTCAATCGGCAAAACTTTGCTTAACTAGCTCTCGAAACTCAAATGTGAGAACTACAGGTTCCAGCATGCACCTTGCTACTGCCTTAATATAGCCAAGATTGTCTGAATAAACTGGTGGGGGTGGCTTTATATTCTGAAAGAAGGGGATTGGGTGCGTATTAAGAAGTGCAGAAAAGTAGGCAAGGGTGACATTGTGTTTTCTGAACCCATAACAGTCACTAGGGTTCTGGCAGACTCTGACAAGTTGAGTGATGGGAGTCTAGCACCTGAGCCATTTAGCCAGGTGCAACGATGCCTAAAGGTAGAATTTCAATTGGCACCAAGAGACGGAAGGAGCTTGTGGTGGTTGGATGGAGCTGCAGCGCAGGAAGGAAGGTATGAGTTGCAGAGTGTGCAAAGCAACGGAAGCACGGTACAGGCAAGTGCTCAGGCCCAGATGGTTAATGAAAAGTGAAAAATAACTGAGGATAATGGGAAAGAAGAACCTCTTGTTGGCTCACTTGGTTCATAAGGAAGTTGGCTGTAGTATGGAAGGGCACACAGGGTGCATCTTTACTGAAGTATCTGCTGTTGGTGGGCAGGGGGAAAGCATGGTAGACACTACAATAGCAAAGGTCTGATTATGGACGATTAGAACCTTCCACTCTTACTCCCAAGAACTTTAAAGATTTTGCGTGCAATTTGCTATTGTGGCTTTGTTTCATACATTCCTTTTTAGGTCTGTGTTTAATTGTGTGCATGTCTCTATACATTGTGTTTAATCTATGTGTGGTTTTACTTTCTTTTGTTTGTGTTCGGATAAGGGGAGGGAAGTGTATAGTATCAGTCTGCATTTTTTGAACCCTTTTTACACTGTAATTACGTTCTAGTTCACTATTCCATTAATTGTATGTTTACATATTATATTGATAAGGTGCTGGGAAGCTGTGTACAAGGTGTCTGCTATCACGCAAGGCTGCTCATTAAAGAACTCCGACTCTGTTTCGTACTTTACACCCTGAACTGGGTGCGCGCTAACGTTGAAGATGGTGATAGTGTGTGCGTGAAAAAGCCCCTCTGATGAAATACTGCATTGTGAACATGTATAGTGCACACTTTGTCAGTGGTAGTGGATTGTGGTGGTAGCATAGTGCAGTACTGGCAGATACTAGTGTTGGAGCATGGTTACTATAATACTGCCAGGCCAGGGCATGTGGTGGTGAGGAAATGGTGGTAGAGTAGAAGCAGGTATGGTGGTAACATTAGGGCAGGTGGTGGCTGTACTGGTGCTACAGGACTGGTAATTTAAGTGCTACAGGCAACATTATATATAATCAGTGTCAAGGATAAACCAGACACTAACTCACTGATCACTTCCTCCACATTTTAATCTTAGAGGATCTACTACTGACATATTCTTAGCTTGAATTTTCTATAGCTGTAGTATGTGATGTCGAAGTCCGCATTCGCTGACCCAAGAACTGCTCGCCATCTTTGTAACCAATATGTGCTTTTACAGGAGGAAATTCTGTGGCATGGTGGACTAAATTCTGTGGCATGAAAAGGGCTCATTATGCAGTTTTGCAAGTTAAGGCAGTTTATGCAGCATTTTGAATGTCATTTTTACATGTTTGGATGTTGATGCAGACCAGTCCAAACACGCTGAACTTTTACGCCCCACCACTTTCAAATGTCACCAGCCGCCACTGCTGCTTACTATCACCTCTCTGTGCCTTCTCACCCCTGAAACATCAACACTCACCATCAGTAGCAGCCCTCAATGGCCTCTAGCGTGAAGGTGATTCTCGTACCACAGGCGTAGGGAAGCAGCACCTTAGGGATGTACAGCTTGGGGGGCTAGTCAGTGCCAGGAAGAGCAGCGGGAGCATTTACAGAGTAAGCCAGTGATATGGAGTGCTGCATGGCGGGACCATGATGCTCTCAACATGGGGGTCTTGCAGTTCTTTCAGCATGGACCTGTCCTAGGCTGCTGAACCTATAACCCTCACTGACCCTCAGATCTGTTGGGAGTTGTACTTGTGGGACGTGGCAATAAATTAAACTGCGCAGTGGGCACACGCTGCCTGCAGCCTACTGCGCACAACCCCAACAACTAATATACCCAAAATCCAGCCCAAATAAAATCACTGTGTCCCTCCCGACCCGCACACTAGGCCAGCAACACTAAAATTAAAGGCTGTGGCCACCATATCGATTTCGAGAAGAACTTAATTGAGATTCATTCAGCATCTCATGAATCTCGGCATTCTTCTCTTGGCAATGGCATAATTACAGATCAGAGGCGCAACTAGAGCCAAATTTCCAAGGGGGCTAAGAAAAAAATTCGGGGTTGGGGGCTGAATCTTTAAGCTTCACAGCTGTACAAAAGCCAATCACATGGTGGGATCGAATCCCAAAATTGACAAATAAATTAAAAAATAAAATAATTTCTGCATCATTCCTGAAGCATGTTTATGTGTAAGATGCATGCACGCACCTATGTTGTCATGCATGTGCGCGCATTGGAAATGACAACCACAATAAACGGCTGCGTCAATGAAACTGGTTTTTTGTTGTTGATTTTTTACTAATGTTGCACAGCATTGGCAAAAAGCATTTGCAAAGTCAGGGTATTAAAAAGCGGAACCTGTTTCATTTCCGAATGCTTGTCCTCGCTTGGCATCTGACACTTATATCCTGAGGATTGGAAATAGGAGAGGTGCGACAAACAAAAATGCAACTTTCGCTATAGAGATCCACAAATCATGCCTAGAACGCATGCATCCTGATACACACGAAAAACGTTGATATCATTATTATAACTGCACCCACCAATCTTTCTTAGCGATGAGACATGATTTCTTCATGTAGGTCACTTTTATACAGGGCATTGCAGAAGTGTATATCACAACAATGTAGAGGGGGGGGGCTGAATCTTTAAGCAATGAGCAGCAGGGGCTCTGAAGGCGTGAAACAACAACAAGGCCTCATTAACATGAAACTGGTCTTTTAAAGACCTGTGAAGTGCTCGGGTGCGGCTGTGTGTGTGCCCCAGAAGCTGTCTCGCCCCGAGCTGCCACACACGACGGGGGAGGAGGGGGGCTGAATTCTTGTGGGTCAATAAATAATATTGGCGATGATGAAATGGGGCGGGCTGCGG
Source organism: Lissotriton vulgaris (assembly GCF_964263255.1). Lineage (NCBI taxonomy): Eukaryota > Metazoa > Chordata > Amphibia > Caudata > Salamandridae > Lissotriton > Lissotriton vulgaris. The sequence goes on along the minus strand of NC_141689.1, from coordinate 1,842,009,447 downwards.
CACATGGCGGCTCCTACATTAGTTACAGTGTCTACTGTTTGTGTGCTTAAAACACAGGCTGCTTAAGCCTTACTAAGCCGTGGACGGGGGCGGCCAGTAACTGTTGGTGGTGGTTCGGCCCGGGACACACACTCTGACTGCAGACAGACAATCAAGTCAGTGTACTGCCTGGCTTTTATTAACTGATTGGGGGCGGCGGGGCCTGCCTGGTGCGCCATGAGCCTCTTTGCCTGCCTCACCTGGGTGCTGTGGGCCTCCGGGCGATGCTGGTTACTCCTGGTAACTACTTCTCTGCTGCTGCCAGTCCCTTAACACCAACGTCGTCGTCGTGGGAGGGGGGTGTCGCACTGGCTGGCACTCAGAGTGAGTAGTGACCAAGGCCTCCGTGGCCCGTGGAACCAGAATGACGGTGGTTTGCTGTGCCGTGCGGGTATGATGGGGCGTGGCAATGCGCAATCAAATCTGCGCACGTTGCCTGCTTCTGCCGCCCAACCCCCCGAATAGTTAAAATGCAGCCCAATTCAGTGTCCCGACCCGCCCACCGGACCAGAAGACTGCTAAGGTCCCTGGCCTCCTCGCCAATATGATCGACATCAGCAGTACAGTGAGACAGAGACTGACTGCAGATTGCGTCTTTACTCTTTGAGAAGATTGAGTTTGATCAAATCTTCATTTTTTTCTCATGTTGGCTCAGGCAGGGCAGAAGGCAGGCCAGGCTCACAGCTGCCACCGGGCCGCCGCAACACGGTTTGCGTTGCCGCTGGAACTGGACACTGTCACCCTGGACACCTAACTCTCGGCATCGCATCCAGGTACCAGCGCAGCATGTCACGTGCAGTCTGCAGAGAGTAGCTGCTTGTGTACCTACCTGACTGGCATGATGCTTTCCGCCTGGCGCCTTTCCGAACGGTTTTTAAATTTCCCAAGCCGGCAGCACTGAACACTGCTCTCAAACCGCCCCGCCCTCCCCGCCTCCCCCCCTCCCCCCCAGCAGTGTCACTCGATCCGGTGAGGTGTCCAGCATGGTTTCAAGTTGTTCACTCAAGCACATTGACTTTTGCCAAGTCATTATGCATAGCTAGGGCTGCCTTCCTGGTGTGAAGTGTTACTTCAAGTTCCATGACAAAAGCACCCAGAGTAACATGGTGCAGAGAGGCGCTACCTAATAAATTGATGTGTTCTTTGTAGACCCGGCCCTGATAATTAAGTGCCGGTGCTAAGCACCGGAAAGCACCGGCACAAATTAAGCACTGCTCCCCACCCACCTCCGCCTTACACAGAACCACCTCTCCTTCAGAAAGCAACTAAAAACTTGGATATTCGATAAGTAAAGCAGCTCCCTCCCTCAAGCGCCTTGAGACCCTCTGGGTGAGTAGTGCGCTATACAAATTTTGGAACTTGAACTAGCTCGACATTTTCTCGTCTCCCTTGCTCCTCTTTTTGTGGCCCCGTTGTCTTTTCATTACGCCTCCATTCTCCTGCACCCTGCTTTCCTCACGCAGTATCTCAGTTGCCTCCTTTCGCAGCTTTCTATCGACATGCTCACATTCTGCCTCAACGCCCGAGTGCTCTTAGCTTTTTTCTTCAGTCCTCCTCCTCCCTTTCTCCCGATGTTTTTTTGTCCTTTTCCTTCCTGCCTCCTGCAGTTTCATCGCCCTGTCTCGCGGTTTTCTTTCAGCCTTATAAGTACATGTTCCTTCTACTTCATGCATATCTAACAGTCTGCCTCTCCCATCTCTCTTTAGGTCCCTCTCCCTCTGCTCTTTCCTACCCTAATATTCGGTTTCTTATTCCAGCAGCTCCTCACTACATTTTCCAGAATTCCCTTCAGCTCTTTCAAGTTTCCCTCGGTTTCCCATCACGCTCATTCTGTTTCTTGCTCTCTTTCGCTCTCTCTTTCAGATGTTCTTTCTCTAGCCACCATCTCTTCCTTTTCTGTTATTTGTCTATGTCTGCTGTCTCTCCTTTTTTCTCTGATCCTTTCTCCCCACTTCTCCCCACTTCTGCAGGGGTTCTTCGACATGTTGTTGTCGCTCTCTCTTTCCTGGCCTCTCTTCCATTGTTTCTTGATTATTATTCTCTTTGCTGGGCCATGGCTCTCGTTTTCTATAGCTGCTTAACACTTATTCTTTTGTCCTTCTTGCTTCCTTCTTTCTCTACTGTCTCTTTCATCACCAAGCCTCATTTCTTAAGCTCTTGCCACTTACATTTTCATCTCTTTCTCTCAGGGCCCCTGTACTTTCCTTACCTCAAACTGACCGCCTCTCTGCCAGCAAATTCAAATGATTATTATTGACATTACCAGTTATAACAATGACTTCACAGCGATATTGATACACAGTTTCGGTTTTGATAGAAAAGTATACACATTAGAGTACCTCTAAACGAGAAGCCATGCTTGACATTTCATGTCACATTTAGCATCATGGCAAATTTCGACTCATCAAGCATTGGCATGGGGCCAATAGGTCTCACCTTTGGGACCTTATACGTTTTTAGCCATGCAACAGTTGATGTTATTGCATCAAGGATATTGTGCTGCATAACTAAATACTTATAAGGTCCCAAAACCGAGACCTATTGGCTATGCCAATGCTTGTTGAGTTATGGTATCAATGTTATTGCTCATCTAGCGGAAAGTCCCCGCTCGTTGCTGGGACCCGAGGGTGAAAGACCTGGGGTGTAAGAAGAGAATTAATCAAAAGCTGCAAATCAACAGTTTTAACTTTCTATACATCCGATTTCAAATAGCATTTCCTTTGAGCCAATGATGAGATCCGGTGTGAGTTTCAAAGTTTTATTAAATCTTTTCTTAAGTATATCTTTAGTCTCAAAATAATCAATTAATTGGTAATAAAGTACAGGACGAATGCATGCAGCGTGTTCTATACAAGTAAATCTCTATTCCAAGTCTAGGAAATGAGAGAAAGGTATCTTTAGAACCAATAAAGAGTTCTAATCAAGAGGTGAAAGCATAAAGTTTAAAGCAATCCTTAATCAGTAAGCACTTCACATGAGCAGAAGCTCGCGAAGTGCCATAAAGTCGCGTAGCAGCATAGGTTCCATCAAGGGAAATAAATAGGTCTTTCTGAGTAAATCAGTGAAAATCTCAGCAAAGGGATCAGCAGAGAGTCGAGGAAGGGTCTGAAGAATCTCCACACACAACGTTTGGAAAACGCTCCAATATAACATTTTGACATCTATCACTAAGGTAAAATGTTGCATTCTTCAGTCTTCGCAGCAAATCAATGTGTGGTGTCATCATGGGAACAGGAAAGCTTCTGTTGTCTAAGCAGTTGAGAACAAAAAGGCTTACAGATATTAAGTGCTAAAACGAAACATTTCATGAACATTGTGCAAGTCAAAGTTTGGTTGTCACTGTTTATTTCTACTACAAGACAAAACAGTTCATGGTTAGATCGCTACACCACACAGATGAAATCCAGAAATTCTCACACATTCCAACTTGCAAATTTTATTTATGAAGAAACATTTTACAGAAATTAAACTACACATTTTAATACATTATTGTATTATATAAAAATGAGTCGAAATCTAACGTTTTCTATTAGTTCATGTTCACTTCAGCATCTTTGTATTATTGAAAGTCTTGCGTCTTTTGTTACTGACATTCCTGACCTTAGGTTAGAGAAAAAGAAAATGGAAATGAAATAAAGTTGTCTGTTAGAGACAGATGTTCTTCTGCAGGTCATACTGGGGTGGATTGGTGTGTTTGTGTGTGTTTCCTTCCTTCCATGGTTTCTTTCTTGCTCTTTCTGCTAAGGGAATACCTCATTGGATCTGCAAAGCCCGATTTGTCGTTTTTCTGAAAGCATGCTCTGCTACTGGCTACACCAGCAGTAAAAGTGGTGGTCTCTTTAGTTTGTAAATCAATCGCACATGCTACTGGCAATGCTGTACCTATTAGTAAAGCTTGTGAAGAGCTTGCCTTTGTATAAACTCAATTGCTTGCTTTCCCAGTGCTCGTTTCATAGACTTTCTACAATCATTTCTCCATGTTCGAAGTGTTCTCAATGCTGTGATGTCCAGTGTCATTATGTTTTTAAATCCTGTGCTATCTTTGTACTGTTATTTGTCACAAATGAAGATGTAATACTGCTAGAAGCATCTGTTAGCACCGCCATGATTGGGGCGTCCTTTAGATGAGTTAAGCGTCTTTTGTAATGTTGTATGCTGTAGATTAGTATCATGTATTTAGTGTCACGTTTGAAGTGAGTAGAAGAACCACCACTGTCTTCTGGTTAGGTTGAATGATCTTTCCTACAGACAGTCCTTTAGTCCTTGCCTGTGAAGGGCCCAGCTGCTGGGGGAGAGAGGATGTCCATAGAGTGGCCTGCTGTCAGTAATGCGTCCATCTCACACTTCATCAGACCCTGCAGCCAGGGGGTAGGGTGACGGACCCGGTAAACAAGAAAACAGTAAGGGGTACAGGGAGAAAACTACAAAAGGAATGAAGACGTGCAAGACGTGTCACTGTTCATAAACAGCAATGAATACGGACATATCTGCACACAATCAGTCATTGTGGTTCCTCCATAGTTGCTCCCACATATAACTCTAATATTACTTTATCCAATTCTAATATTGCTTTTGTTCTGACTAGCATAGCTTCGGCCTACACTTGAATTCAGATGATTTCTTTTGATGGCACCGTGTAGGGGACCATAGACAAAAGTCTAAAGTTCAGAAGAACGCCGTGAAGCCGCAGCGCTCCAATTGTGAGCCTGGGAACTGGAAATTGAAAGCAGTGGGCGTCCTCTGCTGCTCGCAGTGCTGAATGCTATCCTTGTATGCCCTCACTGCTCACTCCACACACGAGGCACTCTTCTATGACTGGTCATGTGTACAACTCAGTTCAGCTCGCAAACACTACTGCTTTTAACATGAAACCGAGCACCCTTGTTTTACGCACAGTTCGATCCTCCCCTTGTAGTTCTTCGGTGCACAAGTCGCTAAGATGATCTTGCGGTGCATAACTTCACTGCAGAAACGTACATTATTTCCCAGTGGCTATAAACGAGTTTCTTTCTCTGACACTTTCCAATGACCTTCTCAGTGACCCCACCAAATAATTGCCTGATCTCTGACCGCAGCAAACTCGGCTCACTTAATCTGATAAAGGCGGCTACTTTATCGGAGGTGGCATGATACAAAAACTTAATTTGATCCAAGGAGCGTTTTGCAATTAAAGGAACACTCGGTAGGACAGCTCATGGGTAAGTTATCAACCCCCATACGTGTTTGGACTTCCCTTTTAAGGTGATCACCGGCCATGGCTCATATTAATGTTTTGTGAAAATATATATGAAAAACCCGTGCACTACTGTTAAATGCAGTTCTTCAAAAGGTTATGATGGTAATAGGTGCTCTAAGGTGTCGCCCAACACCCAGGGCGATAATTAGATAATCATGAAGAATGTGTCATCAAAAGAACTTTGGTGACATCCCTTAGGGACTCAAATTGGTGCAATCCTCCAAAATGATGCGCTAGAAGATGAGTATTGTCAACTATATGTTTATTATTTGTACATCCATTGATGAAATCCAATTTCAAAAGATATATTCAACTCCGTAATGCATATTAATATTCATGCTCCATATTAATATTCCTGCTCCAATGCATTTCGGGCTACCAGCCCTTCATCGGGGAGCCTCTACAAATAAAGACGAACATAACTGTAACTATAATGACGATCATTTGTCAAAGTTTTTTTAAAATAGAAATAGACCCTTAGCCCAGGGTGTTCACCGGTAGCCGTGTAAAAGTGCGAGAGATTTTGCCAAGACCGTAGTTTGGATCAAACACAAAGTGGCGTGTAGTTAACAACAGTCGAGTGGACAAGGTGGATGGCAGAGCGCCAAAGAAGATAGTTTAGATAAGGCTCTGAAGAAATAGTAACGGTGATGTGAAAGGGTGATGCTGCGTAAACGAAGGTGAAAAGCGTGCTAAGAAAGCAATGCTCAGGGGCCTAGAGTGGCAATAACTTACTTGAGACGAAGTTCACAGCGTTTCAAGAACGCCAACCGCAAACCGGCATGGTTAACCCGGAAATGCGGAAGTATGCTTGATAAACAAGTGCATGCAGTTTGAGTGAGTCACGTGATCGCTAGGGGTAAAGAGCGAAAGAGGACTAAAGGAAAATGTGTAGTACTAGCGTACCTAACGACTAGAAAACAGAACGAATAGAAAACGATTTAAGCAAATAATAGTTCATAAAACAGTTGAATATAAACAAAGTACTGGCATAGTATACAAATTAAGGTTTAAGTTGACAAATGTCTATGCATTGATAGAAATCCACGGTGCGGAGATCAGATCAGAACTAAGGGCACCATTGGTGCTGTTATTCAGGATTGTGATAAAGTTACAGATAGCATGAAAACTCAATCCGTTCATTTAAGCCGAAGGGCTTGATCGAATTTAATTTATAAATCCAGAAATTTTCTCTTTGTAGTAACGCCCTATTATTGTCTCTTCCTTCTGATTTTTGGACAATTTCCAATGCCATGAATTTGAGCTGGGCTATGGTGTGGTTCATATCCAAAAAATGTGTCGCTATAGATGATTTGAGATTCTTTGTTCGGATGTTTGATTTGTGTTCATTGACACGGGTTTTCAACTTGCGCTCCGTTTTGCCCACATATACCTTCCCACATGGGCATTTAAGTAGATAAATAAGGTTATTGGAATCGCATGTGGCTGTGACTTTCAGGTTGATGTTGTAACCTTTCATGGGGTGTGATAGTTTGTTGCCTGTAATTACGTTATGACAATTGTTGCAGTTATTGCATGGTCTAGTGCCTTTGTAGATCACTGATTGTTCTGTAGGTTGTTTAAGAATTTCACCAAGATTTTTGCCCCTAGTGTGGGCAAATATAGGTTTGGCTTCAAACATATCTTTGAAATCTGTCTCTAACTGTAACATTGGCCAATGTCTTAGTACAATCTTTTTATATGCTGAACTAGCATTAGAATATTTAGATACAACGACCATTCGGTCATTTTCTTTTTTCTTTCTCGGTGATTGTAATAGTTCTTGTCTGTTTAGTTTTTCCACATCATTTTTTGTTTTTATGAGTAGATCTTCTGGATATTCTCTCGCTTTAAAGCGATCAATCATTTCATCCATTCTGTTTTCCAAAACTGTAGGATCTGAGGTGATTCGTTTTACTCTTAGTAATTGAGACTTAGGTAGATGATTTTTTAGCGATGGCTGGTGAAAGCTCGAATAGTGTAACATGTTGTTACAGTCAGTTGATTTTCTGAAAATGTCTGTCATGATTTGATCATTTTTTATAGTGATGCGAACATCCAAAAAGGTTATTGTTGTTGGGTCTATGGTCCAAGTGAACTGAATGCGCTGATTAACTGAGTTCAAAGTGGTTAATGCAAGTTCCAAGTTAGCCCGTGTATCTTTCCAAAGGATGAATAAATCGTCTATGTAACGTACATACATTTTTAGGTGATTTTTCCACAATGGGTTCAGCCAGATGTTGTTGTTCTCAAACTCTCCCATGAAGATGTTCGCGTATACTGGGGCAGCGCTATTTCCCATGCTGGTACCTACTAGCTGCAAGAACCAATTGTCTTTATAGGTGAAGTAGCTGTGGTAAAGGGTGAACATTGTTAATTCCATCAGGAATAGTTTCAAAGGTTCATCTACATCCAGTTTCATAATAGCTTGTTCCATGGCATCTATACCTTCTTGATGTGGGATAGAGGTGTATAATGAGCTAACATCAGCTGTACATAGCCATAGTTTCTCATTGGGGTCTATTTGAATATCTTGAAGTCTTCTCAAGAAGTCAGTGGTGTCGCGGATGTAGCTAGCCATTGATTGAACGACAGGTTGGAGGTGACGGTCTAGATACTGGCCTATAGGTTGGTGTATACTGCCGCATGTTGATACAATGGGTCTGATGGGGGGATCCATTAAATCTTTGTGTATTTTGGGTACAGCATATATTCGAGGACTTTTGGGATACGATTTCAATAAAAAGTTCTTGGTTTTCTGATTGATCACACCTAATGATAGTGCCTTATTGATGATTCCTTGTAATGTCCTCATGAATTCTGTGGTGGGGTTGCTGGCCAGTTGTGAATACGTGGTCTCATCAGATAGATGGTCACTGATTTTTTGGTGATACATTGTCGAATTCATAACGACTAATGCGCCGCCCTTATCTGCTTTGGTGCAGGTTATGTCGTCATTATTCGCAATCTTCTTGAGCATATCACGATCTTTTTGTGTGATATTTTTAAAAGTGTTTTTCTTGAAGTTAATGGTTAACAGGTCTTTTTTGATCAATTGTTCAAATAGGTCGATGGTTTTATGACTCTGAGGAGCTTGGAAAGAGCTGAAAGTTTTCAGGCCCATGAGAGGGTCAGGCTCATTATCTCCCAATGGTGGTGCTATGTTGGTAAAGAAATGGCGTAGTCTTAACTCTCTGATCAGTTTAAATGTACTGATTTCAAGTTCTAAAAGGTCAGTCCTGGTCGTTGGTACAAAAGAAGTGCCCTTCTGAAGTAGTTTAATCTCACGTTCTGAAAAGGTGTAGTCCGATATGTTAATCACTAACTGACATTCGGTTTCTTCTTGAGGTCTTTTTTCGGTTGAGTAGTACTTCTTGTTTGTGGTGGTCCTGATTTTTGTTTTGCTCCTCCTGGATCGTCTGATTCTACGACCTGTTCTAAAAAATCAGTATTGAGTGAGGAGTTTGATGTGCTTGGTGTTTGTTCGCTTGTGGTGACTTGTTTAGATGGCAAACCTGGTTTTCTTTGACGATTAGAAGTGTCGCTATCCGAGGATGATGTTTCGGTGTTCTGAGTATAAGGGCAATTTCTTCTCTTTTGGGCGTACACCTCTGCCCAGGTGTATACCTCCCCTAATTTGTAATCCGTGGTATCACGGCGAAATTTCCTCAATTTACGATCATTTATCTCAAAGAATCGTCAAAGAAAACCAGGTTTGCCATCTAAACAAGTCACCACAAGCGAACAAACACCAAGCACATCAAACTCCTCACTCAATACTGATTTTTTAGAACAGGTCGTAGAATCAGACGATCCAGGAGGAGCAAAACAAAAATCAGGACCACCACAAACAAGAAGTACTACTCAACCGAAAAAAGACCTCAAGAAGAAACCGAATGTCAGTTAGTGATTAACATATCGGACTACACCTTTTCAGAACGTGAGATTAAACTACTTCAGAAGGGCACTTCTTTTGTACCAACGACCAGGACTGACCTTTTAGAACTTGAAATCAGTACATTTAAACTGATCAGAAAGTTAAGACTACGCCATTTCTTTACCAACATAGCACCACCATTGGGAGATAATGAGCCTGACCCTCTCATGGGCCTGAAAACTTTCAGCTCTTTCCAAGCTCCTCAGAGTCATAAAACCATCGACCTATTTGAACAATTGATCAAAAAAGACCTGTTAACCATTAACTTCAAGAAAAACACTTTTAAAAATATCACACAAAAAGATCGTGATATGCTCAAGAAGATTGCGAATAATGACGACATAACCTGCACCAAAGCAGATAAGGGCGGCGCATTAGTCGTTATGAATTCGACAATGTATCACCAAAAAATCAGTGACCATCTATCTGATGAGACCACGTATTCACAACTGGCCAGCAACCCCACCACAGAATTCATGAGGACATTACAAGGAATCATCAATAAGGCACTATCATTAGGTGTGATCAATCAGAAAACCAAGAACTTTTTATTGAAATCGTATCCCAAAAGTCCTCGAATATATGCTGTACCCAAAATACACAAAGATTTAATGGATCCCCCCATCAGACCCATTGTATCAACATGCGGCAGTATACACCAACCTATAGGCCATTATCTAGACCGTCACCTCCAACCTGTCGTTCAATCAATGGCTAGCTACATCCGCGACACCACTGACTTCTTGAGAAGACTTCAAGATATTCAAATAGACCCCAATGAGAAAATATGGCTATGTACAGCTGATGTTAGCTCATTATACACCTCTATCCCACATCAAGAAGGTATAGATGCCATGGAACAAGCTATTATGAAACTGGATGTAGATGAACCTTTGAAACTATTCCTGATGGAATTAACAATGTTCACCCTTTACCACAGCTACTTCACCTATAAAGACAATTGGTTCTTGCAGCTAGTAGGTACCAGCATGGGAAATAGCGCTGCCCCAGTATACGCGAACATCTTCATGGGAGAGTTTGAGAACAACAACATCTGGCTGAACCCATTGTGGAAAAATCACCTAAAAATGTATGTACATTACATAGACGATTTATTCATCCTTTGGAAAGATACACAGGCTAACTTGGAACTCACATTAACCACTTTGAACTCAGTTAATCAGCGCATTCAGTTCACTTGGACCATAGACCCAACAACAATAACCTTTTTGGATGTTCGCATCACTATAAAAAATGATCAAATCATGACAGACATTTTCAGAAAATCAACTGACCGTAACAACATTTTACACTATTCGAGCTTTCACCAGCCATCGCTAAAAAATCATCTACCTAAGTCTCAATTACTAAGAGTAAAACGAATCACCTCAGATCCTACAGTTTTGGAAAACAGAATGGATGAAATGATTGATCGCTTTAAAGCGAGAGAATATCCAGAAGATCTACTCATAAAAACAAAAAATGATGTGGAAAAACTAAACAGACAAGAACTATTACAATCACCGAGAAAGAAAAAAGAAAATGACCGAATGGTCGTTGTATCTAAATATTCTAATGCTAGTTCAGCATATAAAAAGATTGTACTAAGGCATTGGCCAATGTTACAGTTAGAGACAGATTTCAAAGATATGTTTGAAGCCAAACCTATATTTGCCCACACTAGGGGCAAAAATCTTGGTGAAATTCTTAAACAACCTACAGAACAATCAGTGATCTACAAAGGCACTAGACCATGCAATAACTGCAACAATTGTCATAACGTAATTACAGGCAACAAACTATCACACCCCATGAAAGGTTACAACATCAGCCTGAAAGTCACAGCCACATGCGATTCCAATAACCTTATTTATCTACTTAAATGCCCATGTGGGAAGGTATATGTGGGCAAAACGGAGCGCAAGTTGAAAACCCGTGTCAATGAACACAAATCAAACATCCGAACAAAGAATCTCAAATCATCTATAGCGACACATTTTTTGGATATGAACCACACCATAGCCCAGCTCAAATTCATGGCATTGGAAATTGTCCAAAAATCAGAAGGAAGAGACAATAATAGGGCGTTACTACAAAGAGAAAATTTCTGGATTTATAAATTAAATTCGATCAAGCCCTTCGGCTTAAATGAACGGATTGAGTTTTCATGCTATCTGTAACTTTATCACAATCCTGAATGACAGCACCAATGGTGCCCTTAGTTCTGATCTGATCTCCGCACCGTGGATTTCTATCAATGCATAGACATTTGTCAACTTAAACCTTAATTTGTATACTATGCCAGTACTTTGTTTATATTCAACTGTTTTATGAACTATTATTTGCTTAAATCGTCTTCTATTCGTTCTGTTTTCTAGTCGTTAGGTACGCTAGTACTACACATTTTCCTTTCGTCCTCCTTCGCTCTTTACCCCTAGCGATCACGTGACTCACTCAAACTGCACGCACTTGTTTATCAAGCATACTTCCGCATTTCCGGGTTAACCATGCCGGTTTGCGGTCGGCGTTCTTGAAACGCTGTGAACTTCGTCTCAAGTAAGTTATTGCCACTCTAGACCCCTGAGCATTGCTTTCTTAGCACGCTTTTCACCTTCGTTTACGCAGCATCACCCTTTCACATCACCGTTACTATTTCTTCAGAGCCTTATCTAAACTATCTTCTTTGGCCTTCTGCCATCCACCTTGTCCACTCGACTGTTGTTAACTACACGCCACTTTGTGTTTGATCCAAACTACGGTCTTGGCAAAATCTCTCGCACTTTTACACGGCTACCGGTGAACACCCTGGGCTAAGGGTCTATTTCTATTTTAAAAAAACTTTGACAAATGATCGTCATTATAGTTACAATTATGTTCGTCTTTATTTGTAGAGGCTCCCCGATGAAGGGCTGGTAGCCCGAAATGCATTGGAGCAGGAATATTAATATGGAGCATGAATATTAATATGCATTACGGAGTTGAATATATCTTTTGAAATTGGATTTCATCAATGGATGTACAAATAATAAACATATAGTTGAAAATACTCATCTTCTAGCGCATCATTTTGGAGGATTGCACCAATTTGAGTGCCTAAGGGATGTCACCAAAGTTCTTTTGATGACACATTCTTCATATTAATGTTCCCATGGAGCTGCCCTTCCCAATAAAGACTTGTCAGTCTACTGCCCGAGTTACACAAACAATTTTCTGTCACATCCGATGTTATATTTACCATACTAAGCTTTAAAAGTATCTGTATAAGCCTTTGGTAAAACATGTTTTCATTTTAATGTATTTTAGGATGACCATTCCAATGAGAGACAAAGAAGGAAAACAAGATTACAGGTATTTGCAATACTTTTATTACTATTCTTTTATAACCATCCCCAAATGTCTTACTTTCCTCGTGCCTCTGCTAAAAAGTCGACCTACTGCATTCTGTGTATAATTATAAATCCTCATGCTCATGGTCTCCGTTTACTGATCTGTTATTCCTTATCCGTTATTCCTTATCCTGATTCCAGTCCTCATGCTGATCTATTACTCAAGCTTATCTGATGTATTCTGCTCAGTCATCTGTTAGTCCTCATGCTAATTTGATTCCATGCCGTGTTTTTCCTCGTGCTGGTATTATGCTTAGTGCTTACATGATGCAATTTACTATGGTGATTTGTTATTCCTCATGCCACATCATTCCACATGCTGTGTCTTTCCTGAGCCTCAATTCTTCATGCGAATTTGGCATTCCTTGTTCCAAGTTGTTCAAACATAAGTCATATCTGTGAGTCACAACTGTAAATGTGTCTTGCACGGTTCTCAAAATGTTTCCGTTTAGATCTCGTTCAAAGTTGGCTGTTAAGCTCATTTTTATTGACTGTGTTTTGATGTCCATATTATTTTAGTGAATCTATTTTTAAAACTCATGGCCTTCATTTGAAAAGAACATAAGTTATTTCTGAGCCCTGTCATTGTTCCTCTCCTTTCTTTAGTCCTAGACCTGTACCAGCTGCAACCCCTTGACACAAAGAAAACATTGTGTGCCCTTCTAAGCTTGAAGTTGACTTCTCAGGGCTTCTAGTGAAGGGATAAACACGACACTCAGAATAGCTTTTTCTGCCAATACGTCCCATTAAATTAAAGGTTCTGTACATGTGACTGAATTGAATTATTCCATTATGATGTATTACCCTATTGTTGTATGGCGTTTTAGATTCCGAATGAATTGTCCCGATTCATGCCCTTATATAGGCATAGAAAGCAAGCCCTTATTTAGGCATAGCCCATGCTACCCATATACAGGAATGGCTACTTCCATCCGTTCATCAACGTCACAACGATTTCTTGGAAAACCAGACTCTTAAGCAGAAGGGACTCCCCCTAGCCTGGATATTGATTTCACCAAGAAACTCATTATTATGCATGAACAACTATTCCTTAGGGGTTCATCCATGACGTTCATATGCCCGACTTTACGTCAAAGCTGGCATTCCTAAACACCTTCAAGGTATAAATATACCTTCACTTGCTATAGCAAAGCACGGTGTGGTTCGGTGCAGTTCGACTACCTACTTACACGACGCAGATCGCTACAGCAAGTGCCGAAGAAAGCCGACTCTCCAGCTGACGCACTGACAAGAAGCTGTCCTCCTCTGCTGAGAATCCAGCTCCAGTGTTTCTGACTCCCCTTGTGGGGTGTTGGGATATCGAGTTTGAGACCGAGATACCAACCTCCTTCATTCTAAGGTATGGAGCTGATTAGAACCTAGAGAAACCTTTGGCAGTTCTTGGCAAAACTAAATTTATTCTAAAGACCATACTTCTTCCCTCTTACTAGACCTTGGTTAGGTACATTCGGGTAGGCGTATTTTAGAAGCACCAGTTGAGTATTTTAGCCTGTGTTATTTATGTATGTATTTTTATATGTCATAGCACTAGACAATGCTATTACAGTATTATTTTATAATACTATTCTCGCTGTACGCATTATACTTTGCATTCTGCCTAACTATTGTAGCAGTTCACCTCTCTTGCATGAGAAAGAAGACTGTTCAATAAACCTCTTTTATTGAATCGGCCGTCTTTCTATTTTCTCTGCAACTCTGTAGAAACGAATCATGCACGATTGACTGAGTAAAATAGTTATCTATTGTTCCCACGACTCTGAAGATATTTGTTCCAGTCTTAGGGAAACAAAGTTGTCATGTTTATGCGGTTGTCAGAAACTAATCCCTTCTTGTATATTCAATGAAGTTTCTAGTGACCTTTGAGCTAGCTGGCACTCACAATTAAGTTTAGTATATTCGATAGAGACATACTGACCTCAGTCCTGTGTCACATCTATAGGATATATTATTCCAATGCGCAGAGCCTATTGGGAATATACTCCTAGATGCATCAACGTTGTCATTTGCGATTCCTTAATTGCGAAAAATAAGGAATCGCAATTAAGGATTCGCAAATGGCAATGCATCATTAAATTCGCAATTTCATTGGAATTCGGTAAAAATCGCAATTTTTACCGAATTCCAATAAAATTGCGAGTTCCAAATAGCGAATCCGATATTCCCATTCATTCCTATGGGCTGAAATGCCCATAGGAATGAATGGGAATTGCGAATTCGCAATTTCAATTCGGAATGCATCAAAGCCTTTCAAGGGTGGAGAGGGGGGTCCAAAGGACCCCCCCCTGCACTCATGAAATGCACTTTTACATGTGAGTTACATACACACATGTCCTAAGGACATGTGTGCCTGTAACGTACACGTTTAAAAAATGCATTTTCATGCGTTTTTAAACATTTGTGCAAATTACCACGAAGTTCAACTTCGTGGTAATTTGCATTTGCAATTTTGGAAATCGCAAATGTTTTGGGGATGATGCATTGCTGTTAAGGAATCGCAAATGTGCGATTCCTTAACAGCAATCGCATTTTTTGGAACTCGCAAAAAAAGCGATTTCCAAAAAATGCTTGATGCATCCCAGTAACCAATTTAGGAAGTGCAAAAGGCCGATTTATGCGAATCGCACCGTTTGCACTTCCTAAAAAGGTTGATGCATCTGGGCAATAGGAACTACACTACACTACCAAATGCCACTGCATTTCCCAGAAGGAATTACACCGCAACCCCTGTTACAATATACTCCAAGAACTCTTTTATTTTGTTTTCCAAAAGACACTACTGTCGAAATATACACCCCTCCTCGCCAATAATTGTGGTACTTTTAATAAGTACCACACTTAAGTGTTTAACTTAAGTGTTACAATTAGGTACTCAATGTAAAATATAACAATAAAACACAATACACTAACTATTAGTAATTATTCAGGAGTACTCTTCATTTTTTAGGCATTTAGCAAAAAATGATCGGCTTTCTAAACAGGAAAGCCTAATGTTTTCAATCCATCAATCAGGTGTTTGTTGAAGCGAGACTACTCACCCGTAAGGGTCCCATGGCACTGGGGCTGGGGGTGGGGGTGCCGGTTCAGGTCCATCAGGGGGGGGTCCGTCAAAGAGCCAGGTCTTGAGGTCTCTTACGAAGATGGGAAGCGATGTTGTCTGTCTGAGGTGGAGCGGAAGGGCGTTCCAGGCCTTGGCCGCTAGGAAGGAGAAGGAGCGGCCTCCCAATTCTGGTTTTTCTGGTGCGTGGGACCACAGTGTAGGAGAGCTGGGCTGATCCTAGGGTCCTTTGGGGTCCGTGGAATTTGATTCGGCTGTTCAGGTATTCTGGTCCGGTGTCGTGGAGGGCTTTGTGTCCGTGGGTGTGCAACTTGAAGGTGACTAGCCTCGATGGTGAGTCAGTGGAGTGTGCGCAGGTGCTGGGCGATGTGGCAGTGTTTTGGCAGGTTGAGGACCAGTCTTGCGGCCGCCTTCTGGATGTTCTGTAGCTTGCGGATGAGGTTTGTGTTTATACCAGCGTAGTTTGCGTTGCCGTAGTCGAGTCTGCTGTTGACAGGGCGTGAGTGACTGTCTTTCTGTGTTCAGGGGGGAGCCATTTCAAGGTCTTATGTAGGAAAGCAAAGGGTGTGGATGCAGGAGGACGCGACTGAGTTGATCTGGCGGTCCATTTTGAGCTAGGAGTTCGGGATGATTCCCAGGTTGCATGCGTGGTCTGTGGGGGTGGGTGGGTTTCCGAGGGCGGTTGGCTACCAGGTGTCGTTCCAGGCGTCCGGGTTTGGGCCCATGATGAGTACTACCGCCTTGTTGGTGTTAAGTTGTAGGCAGCTGTTTTTCATCCATTTGGCAACGGCTTCCATGCCTTCTTGAAAGTTTTGACTGGCGAAGTTCGGTTTGTTGGATAGGGAGAGGATGAGTTGGGTGTTGTCTGCGTATGACACAATGTTGAGTCCGTAGGTTATGACGATGGGGGCAAGCAGAGCTATGTAGACGTTGAAGAGCGTCGGGCTGAGGGAGGACCCCTGAGGGACTCCGCAGGTGGTTGTTGTAGGGTCTGAGAGGAAATGGGGGGGGGTCTGACCCGCTGCGTTCCACTGCAGAGGAAGCATTTGATCCAGTCGAGGGCCTTGTCCTGGATCCCTGCGTCGTGAAGTCTGCATATAAGGGTGCAGTGGGAGACCGTGTCAAATGCCGCTGAGAGGTCGAGGAAGATGAGGGCTACTCTTTCTCTTTTCTCCAGTAGTGTGCGGATGTCATCTGTTGCGGCAAGGAGGGCGGTTTCTGTACTGTGGTTTTTCCTGAAGCCGGATTGGGAGGAGTTGAGGGTGTTGTGCTCTTCAACAAACGTGGCGAGTTGGCTGTTGATGGCTTTCTCGATGACTCGCTGGGAACAAGAGCAGGGACATGGGTCTGTAGTTTTTGAGGTCAGTGGGGTCTGTTGAGAGTTTCTTCATGAGGAGGTTGACCTCGGCGTGTTTTCAGTCATCGGGAAATGAGGCTGTCGCCAGGGAGCGGTTGATGGTGTGGCGGAGCATGGGTGCAGTGGTGTCAGCGGCTCTGTTGAAGATGTAGTGAAGGCAGGGTCCGTGGGGGCCCCGGAGTGCATTGTCTTCATTGTCTTGAGTGTGTCTTCGGTAGTGAGGGCTGTCCGTCTGTCAATCGTTGGCTTCCGGGTGTCGGGGTGGTTGGTGGGTGTTTCATGTGTTGGTTGTCTTCGTTGAAGTTGTCATAGATGCTCATGATTTTGTGGTGAAAGAAGGTGCTGAGTTTGTCGCAGAGGTCTTGCGAGGGAGGGATGTCTGTCGACTCGCTGGTAGGTTGGGCGAACTCCTTGATGATGTTTAAGAGTTCTTTGCTGTTGTGTGCGTATGTGGAGATTCTGTATTCAATCGCTTTTTTCCTCGTTTTTCTGATGAGTAGGTGGTGGGTGTTGGTAGCGGCTCTGAAGTTGTTTAAGTTTCTGTGGATTTGGTGGTCCTCCAGGCCTTTTTGAGGTGGCGGCAGGTGTGTCTGGACTCACGAAGTTCGGTGGTGAACCATCTGGCTTTCTTGGCATGGGTGTTGTTGTTTTTCTTGAGGGGGGCTATGGTGTTGACGCTGTCGGAAATCCATCTTCGCAGGGTTCGGGCAGCTGTGTTGGGGTCATCGTTTTCCGAGATTGTTGGGGTGGAGTTGCTGAGTGATGAGGTGAGCTGGTCGTCAGTGATTCTGGTCCAGTTTCTTCGTGGGAGCAGGTGCTGGTGTCTGTGGATGATGGGTGTTCTGAAGGTGAAGTGGACGCATCGTTGGTCTGTCCATGGGAGTTCGGTGGTGTGGCTGAAAAGTGATGGAGTTTCCTGTTGTGAAGAGGGGGTCGAGGGTGTGTCCTGCTGAGTGTGTGGGTTCAGTAACGATTTGGCAGAGCCCGATGTTGTGGAGGTTGTCCAGGAGGGATGTGGTGCTGGGGTCCAGTTGGTTTTTGATGTGGAAGTTGAGGTCTCCCAGCAGGGTGTAGTTGGTGGATGCAATGGCATGTGGGGAGATGATGTCCGTGATTGAGTTGGTGAATGGTCCGCGGGGTCCAGGGGGTCGGAAGATGAGGGTTCCTCGGAGGGTGGTGGTGGGGTTGGTCTGTATCTTGAAGTGTAGATGTTCCATCATGTCTGTGGGCTCGTCGGGTAATGTGCTCAGGCGGATGGAGGATTTGTGGCCGATGGTGATTCCTCCTCCCTGGCGGGCATGTTGGTTCTTCCTGGAGATCTTGTACCCTTGACTAATGGCGATAGCGATGTCCGGTCCGGAGGTGGTATTGGTCCAGGTTTCGGGGAAGAACACTACGTCCAGAGTGGTACTGTTGAGGAGGTCCCAGAATTTGGTGGCGTGTTTGTGGAGAGATCGGACGTTGAGGATGATGCATTGCAGGGTCTTCGGTTCAGTGTTGTTCTTGCAGTCGGGTTTTGCTGGGGATGTGTTCCTGGTGGTCCTGTAAGTTTAACGGCAGCAGTGGCAGCTGAAGGGTCTGTGCGTGTCGGCCGGCGAAGCTAGCTCGCAGTTGTTGTTGCGGCCTGGGTTGAGTTCGTGGAGCGCTGTTGGGCCGTTATGTTGGCGGAGCGGAGGTCTAGGGTTCCTGGCGCTGGTCACGGTCGGGCGCAGACAGGCTTGCCTTTGGCGCTGCGCAGCCACCATTAAGTAGGGGTCGGGGAAGGCTGGACAGCTGGGAGGCAGGGAGGGGTGTTGGATTGGTTGCGCTGGTCATGCTGGGGGGGAGGGCCTGCGGAGGCAGCAGCGGTGGGGAAAATAGGCAGTAAAAGTGAAATGGAAATAGAGGAAAAAGGGAGTAAAGTAAGGGCGCATAAAGCAGAAATAGCTCAGAAAAGAGCAGAAATGCAGACAAAAACAGAAAGGTGAAAAAAGAGGGTACATAGAAAACGAGTAAAAAGCGGGCGACAGGAAGTTGACAGAGGTCCACTGGACCACCAGGGATGAGGCGCAGGGAAACCTATATGTGGAGGAGGGCCTCAAACCAACACTCGAGAGTGCAATGGGCAGGCATATCTTAATGGTGGAGATGCAAGGGTGGGAGAGCAATTTCACTGACAATGAGTCAGCGTTGAATCGTTGAGCCCGTTAGACCCCTTATAATTGAGTTATTATATATATTTGTATATATATATATATATATATATATATATCTATAATTGGCACTATGTCATCAGTTTCTTTTCCATGTTCATTTGAACAGCATTGCTTCAGGAGTTTAATGTCCGGCACTTGCCGTCACTGTGTTTGTAAATAATCCCTCTTTTTTTCAAAAGCCCTCGTGTGCATATTGTCTCATCACTCATTACTATTTTCTTGAATAGCATGTAAATTTCTGTGACCGTGTATACTCGGCATTTGTTTCATATGTTCCTTGATACATTGTTTCAACACTTCGTTACTTTGTAGTCCATCTATTATGTTTATTATTCTGAGAAGGCGTGTGTCATTGGTTGCTTTCATTTTGCCCTTTGTTTATGTTTATTATTTAAGCACTTCCCTGTTTCTGGCGCGCTGTGTGAACAAGCTCTCTTGCAGAGTGAAACACATCATCCCTACATTAAACGTCTTCCCTGTTCTCCATTGTTGGATGTACTTTTTTCTTGAGGCTATATTGGATTGCTGGGCGCGAGGTGTTTTGAGGTCCTGACCTCTGGCTCCGATTCCTTCACGGAACCTGGACTGATTTCCTCATATATATATATATATATATTCACTGAAAAAACCATAGGTTATAGACCATATATAGTTAGGAATTCGCATTTACAAAACCTTATTTTACTCACACAAAACCATTGAAATTCCATATATAGTTAGTTGCACTAACTATATATCGCGCACCCGCAATCCACTGCTGATGAGGTCACATATTACATCATTCATGACATGGTCAGTGACATCACTGATGACATCACTGATGACATCTCAAATGACATCACTGATGACAACATCCAGTGACTGTATGTTTCTGTAAAGTTAAAATATGTCTTACATATTGAAGAATGAGTGGATGTATAAGTGTCTGGATGAAGGATTTAGTAGGTGCATGACTGACTGTATGATTGAGTGATTAAATGTGTCTCACTGAGTGCATGGGTTAGTGACTAAACTGTCTTAATTTGTGCATCATTATGTCTGTTGTTCTGTAAACTGTTGCATGTGTTGATAAGTAGCTATATGAGTAACTATATGGGTTATTGATTGGTTGCCCAAGTATTTGTATGGGAGACTGAGTGTGTGTGTGTGTGGGTGGCTGGGAGGTGTATGACTCTGTGCATAGATGTGTGAGCAGTTGATTCACTAGATGTATGGTTTCAAAAGTGCATGTGGAAACAGCTGTATGGGCGGTTGACTGTGTGCATGAGTGTATTGGTGAGTGAATGGATATCTCAGTGCTACATGTCAAAGTAAGTACATATGTAACGCACAGTATATGTGAGAGTTGACATATATAAATAACTGTGCATAAGAGCCAGTGAATGTGTGAGTGGCTGTATGGATCATTGTGAACTTGTATCAGGGATTGTATAAGAGAGTAAATATGTGTTAGTATATGTTTGAATAAGTAAAGTTTGTATAACTGTATAGTTGAGGAAATGGAGGTGTGATTGATTCTTTGCATGACTGACTAGGTGTGTGAGTAACTCATGGATGAGTGACAGTCTGTGAGTGTCTGTTTACACTGATTGTATCTAAGGTTATATTAGAGTCTGAAGAGGTTCATCGTATTATCACATGAATGATATCATCAGTGATGTGATCAGTAATGTCAAATGAGATGTCATCAGTGATGTCATCAGTGATGTCATTTGAGATGTCATTTGAGATGTCATCAGTGATGTCATCAGTGATGTCACTGACCATGTCATGAATGATGTAATATGTGACATCATCAGCAGTGGATTGCGGGTGCGCGATATATAGTTAGTGCAACTAACTATATATGGAATTTCAATGGTTTTGTGTGAGTAAAATAAGGTTTTGTTAATGCGAATTCCTAACTATATATGGTCTATAACCTATGGTTTTTTCAGTGAATTTTCAAGGTTTTGTAAATGCTAATTCCTAACTATATATGGTCTATAACCTATGGTTTTTTCAGTGAATTTTCAAGGTTTTGTAAATGCTAATTCCTAACTATATATATGGTCTATAGCCTATGGTTTTTTCAGTGAATATATATATATACATACATATATAAACATATATCATCTGTATATCTATATAAATACAAACATAAATGCATGCATACATATACTTATATGCATACAGATGCATGTTATTTACATGAAAGTTGAGAAAACACTAATAAAAGCAAAGCTAAAAAGCCACCTCATTACAAACAGAATGGCTTTAACTTAAACGAGGGCGAGATCTATTGCATTTTCAATGCTTGTTTACTTTGGTTCCATCAAGAAGGCATTCAGATGTGTCACACATTTGCCATAAATTCTGAATGTTAGCACTCTAGTTGCACATTAGATCACTGTAGTAAAGCTACTGCTCACCAGGGACGTCTGCTGCTGGTATTCAAAGTGCATGTTTCAGTCTGCATGTCAGAATTTTTTTTATGAAATAGAAGAGGATTTGAGAAGTCACTCAAAATGATCCCTAATTTTTCTTTCTGAAGCACTAATCATACTTTCTATGGCAAAATTAACCCCCTCATGTTGTTCCTTTTTAAATTGAGTGTTTTCAGACTTAGCACTTCATTCCAATCAAGATGGCTTCTGGTGTGCCATACTTTTGTCATAAGTAAGACTGTTAGCGCTCTAGTTGTTCTTTAGAACACTCTGGGACATTCTGTCATTGGGCTATACTTGGGGTACATCTGGGTGATATTTGGGCTACATTTAGGCTCTTTTGTCTCTGGTGGCCATCTTGGGAGACTGTATGTCAGAATTTTTAAATGAAATTGAAGAGGGTTTGAGAAGTCACTCAAAATGTGCCCTAATTTTTCTTTCTGCAGCACTAATCATAATTCATATGGCAAAATATACCCCCTCATTTTGTTCCTTTTTAAATTAAATGTTTTAAGAGTTACCACTTTATTCCAATCAAGATGGCTTCAGGTGTGCCGTACCTTTGTAATAAGTAGGACTGTTAGCGCTCTAGTTGTTCTTTAGAACACTCTGGGACATTCTGTCATTGGGCTATACTTGGGCTACATCTGGGTGATATTTGGGCTACATTTGGGCTCTTTTGTCTCTGGTGGCCATTTTGGGAGACTGCATATCAGAATTTTTTAATGAAATAGAAAAGGATTTGAAAAGTCACTCAAAATGTGCCCTAATTTTTCTTTCTGCAGCACTAATAATACCTTCTATTGCATAATATACCCCCTCATTTTGTTCCTTTTTAAATTAAATGTTTTAAGAGTTACCACTTTATTCCCATCACGATGGCTCCAGGTGTGCTATACCTTTGTATTAAGTAGGACTGTTAGCGCTCTAGTTGTTCTTTAGAACACTCTGGGACATTCTGTCATTGGGCTATACTTGGGCTACATCTGGGTGATATTTGGGCTACATTTGGGCTCTTTTGTCTCTGGTGGCCATTTTGGGAGACTGCATGTCAGAATGTTTTAATGAAATAGAAAAGGATTTGAGAAGTCAATCAAAATGTGCCCTAATTTTTCATTCTGCAGCACTAATCATACTTTCTATGGCAAAATATACCCCCTCATGTTGTTTCTTTTTAAATTAAATGTTTTAAGAGTTACCACTTTATTCCAATCAAGATGGCTTCAGGTGTGCCATACCTTTGTAATAAGTAGGACTGTTAGCGCTCTAGTTGTTCTTTAGAACACTTTGGGACATTCTGTCATTGGGCTATACTTGGGCTACATCTGGGTGATATTTGGGCTACATTTGGGCTCTTTTGTCTCTGGTGGCCATTTTGGGAGACTGCATGTCAGAATGTTTTAATGAAATAGAAAAGGATTTGAGAAGTCACTCAAAATGTGCCCTAATTTTTCATTCTGCAGCACTAATCATACTTTCTATGGCAAAATATACCCCCTCATGTTGTTTCTTTTTAAATTAAATGTTTTAAGACTTACCACTTTATTCCAATCAAGATGGCTTCAGGTGTGCCATACCTTTGTAATAAGTAGGACTGTTAGCGCTCTAGTTGTTCTTTAGACCACTCTAGGAGGCTGCAGTAGAACACAAAGGAATCAACTGACAGTCTCTGTCCTTGTTGGATGTACATGTTTTACTGAGAATGTCAGACTTCATTTTCACATGACTGAGAAAGATAATGTGAATTCACAGAAAATATGCTTTCAGTTTAGCTTATAGATCCCCTTCCAAACCACTGTGGGAAAATCATGAGATATTAGTTTTCTTTCAAACAATATTCATGATATCACAGCAGAAGGTTTTTTCACATGGTAAAATCACCTTAGAGCCCACCACAATTCCTAAAACGAGTATGGTACCATCAACAAATGATTTATAATGTAACTAAAGTCCTAAAACCCTCTATTAACTACAATGCTTTTTAATGAGGTGCTATCATGTATATTGGTCCCAAGATGGCTGCCAACACTTCTTGGATGAAGTGCTGACAGCCAATCAGATCAGATGTGTGGTTAGGCTCCGCCCAGATATATATCTTTTTTTGAACCTAAATTACTCAAAATCCACTGGAGCACATATATTGAGACCTAGCAAAGGCACATCGGGCTAACAGTCCCTACAATTTTGCCAAGTTTCGTGCAAATCCATTCAGCCGTTCGAGCTAAAAGTGAGGCCAACCGCCCTATGGAAATTAACATGGGAAAAACGCGTTTTGGGACCCCCCTTTTTTCTCGGCCCCCCTTGATGAAACCCCCCCAAATTGTCAGGGGCTGCTCAGAAACAAAATGTTCCATTTTCCTGAAAATTTCAGCCAATTCCGTCCACAAACTCCAAAGTTATTAGACATAGAATTTTCAAAAATCCCATAGAGAAAAAATCCTAATTATATATACCTACTGGCGACCGCCAGTAGGTAATATATACCTGTGAACAACGAGCGGCTGCTCCGAAACGCGTCCGGAGTTTTCGCTGTCAAGAATAAAATAATCACGCTTAAGGAATCGAGCTGCGGCTTGTCTTTTTCTGTGTGAGATATATACACTCATCTGTGTATGTGTGTGTGTGTGTGTATATATATATATATATATATATATATATATATATATATAATATATAGGTGTGTGTTTGTGTGTGTGTGTCTGTCTGTCTGTCTGTGTGTAGATTTGCGAATATTTGAATAAGCTTTATTGCCACCAGTACCATTCTAAGATGGCCGCCACATTTATAGAGTATTGCGCAGAACATCATTTCTTTCAATGAAATATCGCATGTGACATATTCCTCTGGTGTATAAATGGTAAATTAATTCTGTGTGAAACTGACATTGAGAAAGGCGTTGTGCAAAAGCGCGTCCGTCAGTGCTTTGTGATCAAGCCTAATACATTTATTTATTGATATTTCCTGAGGAGTGCACCCGTTAATCGCCACACGATTGTGGCAGTTGGAGTCGGTTGTTGTTCCGCGGCTCACCACCGCTGGGGGTTGCACCAGGGACGCGAGGTGCGGTGTAATCTGACAAATTGAAACAGACTGATATATATAAATATATATCTTTCTATCTATCTATATATTACCTACTGGCGGTCGCCAGTAGGTATATATAGTTAGGACCTAATTACCACAGGATATTCCGAACATTCTATTGGGAATAACTTTGGCGCCGATTGAGGGATCTGCCTGTAATTTTCCTTAAATTTGCCTCGCTGTGCTCCGCTCCTTCCCTGAAAGGTTCGGTGGGATTTGTCTAACGGGGGCCGAGAAAAAAGGGGGGTCCCAAAACGTGTTTTCCCCATGTTAATTTCCATAGGGACATTCTGACAAGGCTACAGCTCGAACGGCTGAACGGAATTACACCAGATTTGGCAAAATGGTAGGGACTGGTATGTAGCAGTGCCTTTTGTATGTTTGGTGTAAATCCCTCCAGTAGTTTTTGAGAAAATAGAATTTGAAATTTTTCAAATGGCATTTTCTATGGGACCTTTAGACATGGCTACAGCCCGAACGGCTGAACGGAATTAAACCAAACTTGGCAAAATGGTAGGGACAGGTATGCAGTAGTGCCTTTTCTATATTTGGTGAAAATCCCTCCAGTAGTTGTTGAGAAAATTGAATTTGAGCAAATTATATTTCTATATGCGCTCAACATTCTATTGGGAATAACTTTGGCGTCGATTGAGGAATCTGTGTGTAATTTTCCAGAATTTTGGCCAGCTCCGCTCCGCTCCTTCCCTGAAAGCTTCGGGGGGATTCGTCAAGCGGGGGCCGAAAGGGGGGTCCCAAAATGTGTTTTCCCCATGTAATTTTCCATAGGGACCTTTAGACACGGCTGCAGCCCGAACGGCTGAATGGAATTACACCAAATTTGGCAAAATGGTAGGGCCTGGTATGCAGATGTGCGTTTGCTATGTTTGGTGAAAATCCCTCCAGTAGTTCTTGAGAAAATTGAATTTGAAATTTTTCAAGTGGCATTTTCTTTGGGACCTTTAGACACGGCTAAAGCACGAACGGCTGAACGGAATTACACCAAACTTGGCAAAATGGTAGGGACAGGTATGCAGTAGTGCCTTTTCTATATTTGGTGAAAATCCCTCCAGTAGTTGTTGAGAAAATTGAATTTGAGCAAATTATATATCTACCGTGCGCGTACCCTTACGTTCGCGAGCGAGTTTCTGATTGGCTGGCAGTCGACTGTCAACATTCCAAACTGTCCAAACCAGGAAGTGTTGGCCACCATCTTGTTTTCCAGGAGAACTGAGACACAAGAGAGCCCAAAATAAGAGTGGAAAACACGAAAAGGGAGCAGGGTAGAGACCCCCCAACCCTCTAGCCCTTCTCAGGGGGTCCCAAAAGGACCCCCAAGGGAAAAAAAAAACAATTCAAAAAAATTGCGGGGTACGCGCACCGTACGCATATGCGTACCGTGCGCGTACCCCGCAATTTTAAAAAATATATATTTTGTTGCACTTGGTGGTCCTTCTGGGACCCCCTGAGAAGGGCTAGGGGGTCAGGGGGTCTCAACCCTTCCCCCTTTTCGCGTTTTCCACTCTTGTTTTGTGCTCTCTTGTGCCTCACTTCTCCTGAGAAACAAGATGGCTGCTCAGGTGGTCCCAGAAGGATAATAACATATATAAACGTTATCCGCTAATAGAATTAGCATTTACAAAACCTTTGAAATTTATTGAAAAAAAATATAGGTTTCATGCCTGCTATAGTTAGGAATTAGCATTTAAAAAACCTTGCAAATTCACTGAAAAAACCATAGGTTTCAGGCCTTATATAGTTAGGAATTAGCATTTAAAAAACCTTGCAAATTCACTTAAAAAACCATAGGTGTCAGGCCTTATATAGTTAGGAATTAGCATTTTAAAAACCTTGCAAATTCACTTAAAAACCATAGGTTTCAGGCCTTATATAGTTAGGAATTAGCATTTAAAAAAACCATTGAAATTGCTCCTATATAGTTAGTTGTACTAACTATATTTCGCGCACCCACAATCCACTGCTGCTGATGTCACATATTACATCATTCATGACATGGTCAGTGACATCACTGATCACATATATATATATATATATATACGTCATGTGATCAAGGCCCTTCGGGCACTGAAACACGTTATGGCTACCGCAAATCATTGTTGGTAATAAAAATAAATTCTTAACCGTTGAAATTGTGGTCCGTGCTCCGTTAGTCTTGAAAGATTGTGGAAGGCGTAGAGTCTCTCTGATATATATAGATATGTGTGTTTATATATATATACATAGCTATAGATGTGTAAATATATAGATATATATTTATATACCTGTGTGCGTATTTATGGAGCACAAACCGAGTTCAAGGGAAAACAGAGAACAAGATTGATTGATCTTTCTGCAGGACAGGTGGCTTAGGTTTCGTCTGATGGTACGAGGAAAGGTGTTTTAGCTCTTAGGCGGCCCAATGGAAGAAGGCTTGTTTAGTAGTATTTTTTTTTCTTCATTTTAGAGAATCCGAAGAAAAAGTTAGTTTTTCCTCTAATGGTTGTTTGGGGGCCTCTGTTATGAAGTCTGTCTTTGAGGTTAGAAGGGAGGCCTTGTGAATTTTGCTGGCAATTTTGAAATTGATGCCAGCTTCAAGAAGAGTGTAAGTTTCTTAAGGATTGTAGTAATGTGGTTTTATCCTTTAGCACATAGAAGCAAGCCGGGTCAGCACCTTGAAGAGTCACTTTGAGAGAAGGCGAAGACGTTTTCATTAGATCAGCTGAGAGAACATTTTCTCCAATGATATGAGATAGGATAAAAGACTGAGCATCTGTTTTAAAGTACGCTGGAGTAATAAAGAGTTTGAGTTTCCTTTGGCGGTGTAGTTGGTGCTGGTTTTGTTAGCCTGTTGATGTATTTAGTCAGGTTGGAACAAAATTGAGATGGTAATGTCCTAATTCAGCTAATACTTAGAAAACCTTTTTGACACAATTAAATGCTGAATAATGGGACAGACCCTACAAAATAAACCTCAGCTATGGTTTGTTGCCCTTAAAGACCCAAGTAGTAGATAGCGTGTTAAAGAGCTTTGGCAATGTGGTCTTTCTCTCACTTGCTCTCTTGGTCTCCTATCTTTGACAGATAATCCTCCTCTCACTTTTTTCTACTGCATCACATACTAAGTCCTTTAACGGTTTGCTCAAAACCTGACAAAAGTCACATTATCACTGTAAAAGTCAGTTGTGACAATTTCCAAGACATCATCCTGTTTTCAGTCATCTTAAATTTCTGCATGCAATTTGTAGAGGTCCTGCTCAGTTGTTTGTGAACTACATGCATCAGTATGAGACCTAAGACAAATCTCAATGTTTTCAGTCTTCCCGAAACTGGGCCTCATCAAGAACGAGTTTATCCTTCTCACCAGTGCACCTAACTTTGAGATTCTATCCTGACTTGCACTCATTGCCCTAAAAGGTAACTCCTCCTCTACATCTAAACATAATCCCCATGCTTTCATATCGCCTTAGATCTCTACAATGAAAATTATACACTTCCGCCTGTTTTTCAGCTTCCAAGTAAGTGTGAATGCCATTGTTCCAGAACATAGAGATGATGACACTGCCCTCCTGATTGCATCCAACCTGGACTGTCATCCTGATTGTACCCATGTCACAAAAACCTAGTAACTTTATTTTTGACAACTCCTCCAACCATTCCCAGCCCTGAAGCCCACCAACAACATGATGCTCATTGGTAGTCATGACAGCAGCTGCATCACGAATACCAACACATGCTCCAGCATTGCTGTAGTATCTAAAACTGGCATTGAAAAGTAGAACCACCAGTTCTACCAGAATTATGAGTCCCTTACAACCTCTACAAGCAACCCCCTCTGCAGGTAGCATTTTCATTGGCACCATCTTTGCCATTGTGTCTCGATAGATCTTGGCACCACCACCATTCTTGACCTTGTCAGCCTATGTTTCCTTCTGCCAGATTTCAGTGTGGATGACCAACTAATAAAGTACAAACCATTGTTCAGTTTGGAGGCAACTATGTTTTCTAATTATAAGCACCAATTGCTATCTCATTGTCTCAGTATCGCACAGATTTCTCGATATATCTCGATATATCTCATGTCTGGGACTCATTCTTATGGTCTGTCAACTTGAAGCGGATAGTATGTATAGGAAGTTGGGTTACTGGTTAATGAGCATGAAACCCTCCTCAAGAAGCAACCACAATCCTTTTCAGGGTGAAACACAAGCAAACCTCAAATTAACCTGTGCTAATTCGTCTGGTAGCTTGGCACAAAAGCAGTCCGGCAATGTATAAAGAAATCATACAGCACTTCAAACAGTGAAAGTTTAACACAAGAAAATTCCCACACACATTTAGAAAAATAGAGTATATTTTAGTAAACTATTTCACACTAAAATGATCAAAAAATCCAGTCAGTAGAACCAGATATGTGCAGTTTTAAAGGTTTTGTAGAAATCAAGCGCTAAGAAGCCAATCTGCGGTTATCTTGTCACGGTAGACTGTGCCCAAGTCACACGTTCAGAGAGACAGCAATGGGGACGAGTTCAGTCCGCTGACAAAGAACCTTGTGGCTATGGTGTCAAGGTGCGAAGTCTTTGCGTTGAGCTGTGCTGGCTGATGGTGAGGAGCTGCAATGTGAGGTCTGGTGTCGAGGTGTGTTGCACAGTGCCAGAGTTGAGAAAGTTGTGAATGGGAGCTTGTTATGCAAGGTCCAGTGACAAGGTCGATGAAGCCTCTGGGCGTGTGAGGACTTGCATCAAGGCAAGATGCGTCCGCACTGAGATTTGTCATTCTGTGTCGATGCTTGTGAAGCTGCCAAGCAGAAGCTGCGATGACCGGTCTTGTGCCAAGATTTGCTGCGATGCTTTGAGTGGAACCGGTTGTTAGTGTCAATTTGCATCACATTGGGTCGGGGATTAAAACTGCCCAACAGTGGATGCCATGCACGGTCATGCATTGAGATGTGTGGAGCTGCATCGACTTCAAAGAAGCCTATTACTTTCTCTGTGACCTTGAACAGTGGGATAGCCGACTGACACTTGGAGATTCTTTAGGAGTTCTGGGTCGACACAGGCAGGCTGGATTCAGCAGTGCAGCTCATGCTGCAGAACAGTTGTGGTGTACTGCCACTGTTTATTTCAGGCACTTCTGGTTGGATTTCTAGTTCAGAAAGAAACTCCAGTACTGAGAAAAGGACAGGTTGCCTCAAAGCCATGTTGTCTCCTCCCTCCATAGACGAGCTTCAGTGAAACTTAGGAGTCACTGACTTCAATTATTCACGTTTCCACATTTGCCTCACTCAAATCTCGTAGCCCGGTTCCTTTTTCAAAGTCTCATTTTGGAGGATTATTTAATTGTCACATTCTTTGTCATTCTTGCATTATATTTTTCATACCTTCTTTAATTTTCTCCTGGCATATTGTGGCTAGCACTTCGTTTTCCTGGTCTCAATTTTGGTTGCTGGAGCAGGGTTCTTGTATCGCAGGTGTCTGGTTTAATTGTCATACAAACGCCGCCATTGGTCATATGGTCCTTTGTAAGTCAACAAGGACAGTGGATAAGATGCTATCATTTACATACATTTCCTTAGAAAGTTGAGATCAATTGGGCCTTCATAGGAAACGTCAAAGAGAATTGAAGTGAGCTAAAAAGATTTAATAAGAGAATTAGACCATATCTGATCACTGATCATTAAGTATTCGAATCCCAGACATCTATTTCAAATGTAGATAATCGAGAAGTCGATTATTCAAAATAAGATAAAATAGAACATTAATAACAATGAGAAATGTCCTAGCTATCGTAACAGAAAGTTTCAATTCTATTAAGGACGCAGAGGCGAGGATTATGCTCCTCTTTCTTCACTTTAATGAATAGAAGCCATTGTAAGAACAGCTTTAGCAAACTACATTCCAGTGGGGCCTTGGGAATTTCAACAACGAAAAAAAACAATAGAGTTCAGCGTGATGATATTCCTCTCCTTCAACCAATCAGGAGCCTCTAGTCCTTGTTATAGTCCATCAGTGCTATCCACCCACCCTCTTTCGTCACGCGAGATCAGCCACATCCATCCCTTAAAGCATCCTGTTTATTCACATCCATCCCTGCAACAAAGAGGGCAGATTAGATCCCTTCTACAGCTAAAGATTAAAGCCTGCAAATGTAAAGCAAACAAACGCAACAGTTGCATAGAGACAACACCCTTAATAATGCAAATAGACAAAGCAAGAACAAACCAACACATGTTAGTTACTGAGAGTAGGGAGGGTTCCAACCACGTGTATTCTGGAAATAACTCCTGGGTGGAATAATCCTTGCCTCCGCTCCATAACAGTATTAAAACTTTCCATTACGATAGCTAGGACATTTTTCATTCTATGTCTGGACCGGAGGCGAGGATTATGCTAATTCATAGCTTCCTTATCACCAGATGGGCCATGTGCAGCATTGGTTTGAAGTAAAACCTTTTAAACGTTAAGTCCGAGGACCAGTCTGCAGCGTCCAGAATATCCTCCAACTGAGCTCCCAGCACGAAAGCCTTGGAAGTCATCTCCCCATGTGTGGAGTGGTCTCCGAACAAACGCAAGTCAATGCCTTCTTCTTGCATTACCCACCTCATCCAGCAGATGATTGTGGGAGGATACTGCCCTGTGAGGTTTGCAATAAGGATCTGTTGCTCCCCAAGGGAATGAAACTCCTCCGCCATCTCTTCATAGGCTCTAACGCATGAGGCCACACACAATTTAGGAGACTCTGGGAAAGCTGGGTACGGAATTATCCTTGTGCCACACTTGGTCTGTCTCCGAACTAAGAAGGTCACCCCAGAAGGAGTACAAATCCAATCAGTAATGTCCAGAGCTCTAACATCTGTAACCCGTCTGCAAGACACCAGGCATAGGAGCATGGCTAGCTTCGCTGAAAGCTATTTCCTGGCAAGGAACCTAGTAAGTTGCTGTGAGAGAAACAGATTCAATACCTGGTTCACATCCCAGAGAGAAGAGTACCTGAGTTCCAGGGAAGGGGAAAGGAATTTTACCCACAGAAGCCAAGACACCATGGGGTGTTCTCCCACCGGGAAGCCGTCCACCACTCTATGTCCTGCTGAGATAGCGTAGCAGAAGGTATTTATCGTTCTATATGCCAAACCTTCATCCTCTAGGGAGGCCAGGAAATGCAAAACATGTCTCACATCTGCTACCATGGGATTAAGACTCCGTCGCAGACACCAACGGGACCATCTTTGCCAAGTGGATTTGTATTGTTTGTCAACCGCATCTGAAAGGCTTGGGACCGCCCATCGACCTCGGCAATCCTACATGTCATGAGAGCTAGGGACCCTTGCAGAAAAAGAGGATGCGGTTGATGTGCTGGGTTAAGAAGTAAACCTGGGAACAGGGGGAGAGGGATTGGAAAATACCAAGAAAGTTCCAGAAGAACTGGAAACCAGACTTGAGACCTCCAAATCTGTGTGGTTATGAACACCTCTGCTGGCAGACTTGTGCCGAGCCACTTGTAATCATGGCGAATGGAGGAAAGGCAATACCCCTTTCTTCCCTCCAGTCTTGGAGAAACGCATCAGTGGCCACCGCCATGGGATCCATCCTCCAACTGAAGACTCTGCAAAGTTAATGGCCTAGACAAGAGGCAAAGAGATCCACTGAAAAAGGCCCCCATTTGGATTGGAAGTCCTAGAATACACCTTTGTGGAACTTCCACAAGCTCCTGTCCTGGAAGTTGCGTGACTGAAAATCCACTATTAGATTTTCCTGACCCGGCAGGTATTCTGCAGTGAGCAAGATCTGGTGATCCAGGCAGTACTGCCAAAGATTGGAGGTGATGTCGGGAAGTGCCATCGACCGGGTGCCTCCCAGATGGTTGATGTAAGGACCGTGGACACGTTGTCCATTTTTAGGAGAACACAAGACTGGATAGTGCCCTTGGTCCAACACCAGATCGCGAAGAAACCCACATGGTGCTCCAGACAATTGATATGTAAATGTTGCTTGTGCGGAGACCACAATTCTCCTGTAGTGAAATCACCACATCTGGCACCCAATCCTAACCTGCTGGTGTCGGGACTCTATGACAATGTCCGTGGTAGGGCCAAAAATCTCCCGGCCATTCCATGCCTCCATGTTGGCCAGCCACCAATTGATCTTCTCCTCAGCCTCCTTGGTGAGGGACACCTGTTATGTTATGTTATAACAGTTTATATAGCGCACTTATACCCTTAGGTGTCTAGGCGCTTATGGTCCGTATACTATGATAGGGAAACTAATTTTTAAAAAGCCATATCTTAAGGTGTTTCCTAAATTCAAACAGGGATGAAGTCTTTCTGAGAAAAAGCGGAAGAAAGTTCCATATCCTGATACTGCTATGTCTGAAACTCCAACTAACCCCCCCCCCCCCACCCTCCGGTTCATCCTTTTGACTCTGGAGGTGGGCATTAGGAAAGCATTGGCTGAACGTAGTGATCTACTTGGAGAGTTCCAGCTAAAAGCATCCCAAAGAAATTGTGGACCTTCTCTGTAAAGTGCCTTGTGTGCAATACAAAGTGCCTTGAATTTCACGCGCTTGCCAACTGGCAGCCAATGCAACTCCTGAATCCCGGCTCTAATGGACTGGTGTTTAGATACATCCAGCACTAATCTGGCGGCGGCATTCTGTACCGATTTGTAATCTTCTGAGTAGATTGGACTGTAAGTTAATGTATAGGGCATTACAGTAGTACAACTTTGATAAAACTAGGGAAGATAAAACTGTTTTTCTGGGTTTTTTTAGGAATGAACGGAAGAATTTTACGCACAGTTCTGATATTAAAAAATGCAGAAGACACAACCTTCGAAAAATGAAGCTTGTCATATATTATGACCCTCAAATTTGTAGGTTTTGCTACCAGTATAGGAGGGGAGCCATGGGTGCTTGGCCACCAAACTGGTGACCATAGAGGAAAAAGCTTTACAAATAGCACCACTTCAGTTTTACCGAGTTTAGCTTCAAGCAGTGCCTACTCATCCAGTTGTTCAAGGAGACCATACAATCATGACATTAAATGGAGTAGTTAACATCCTTGTCTATGGTTGAGATAACCAACTGGGTGTCATCGGCATGCGAGGTGGGAATTATATCAAAACCTCTGATCAAAGGTGCTAATTCGGACACTAAATATTAAAAAGCGTAGGGCTTAACGAGGAGCACTGCGGTACCCCACAAGGGAAGATAAAAGGTGCAGATTTAAAATCGTCTAATTGAACTGTCTGAGTTCTGTCTGATAAAAATGACGTTAACAGCGAAAGGGCCTTTCCTCCAGTGTTCCCAGGAAGCTGCGCGGCTGGGCGCCCGCGCACATCAGTGCCCCTGAGCGCGCACTGCTATGTGTGTGGCGCGCACACACATCTCCGAGAGAATTCGCGCCACAGAAG
Source organism: Lissotriton vulgaris (assembly GCF_964263255.1). Lineage (NCBI taxonomy): Eukaryota > Metazoa > Chordata > Amphibia > Caudata > Salamandridae > Lissotriton > Lissotriton vulgaris. The sequence continues at coordinate 1,841,975,310 of NC_141689.1, read as the reverse complement.
CAGCGCGAAAAACCGGCAAATTCCTTTTGTTTTCTAGAGTGTTGCTGTGAATCTCATCGTGTGCTTTTGTTTAAGGCATTCGTGTTAATTGCAGAGCCCATCACGAGCTGCGATTAACATGAATGCTTTAAACAAAAGCACACAATATGCCCTTCAGCCACACTCTGGAGAACAAAAGAAATGCAGCACCAAACACAGCGTGTGCTTTTAGAATCACCTAACAGCAAACGCTGTGTTTGTAGTCTTGCAACATTTCTTCTCTTAATAGAGCTGGGCTGTGTGAAGTGTGATTCTGTGTCTAAGTTTTCATGTTAATTGCAGCTCATGGGCACTGCCTTTAACATGAAAACGTTAAGAAAGGTGCACAATCACCCCACAGCGGCACTCTATTAAGATAATAAATGCAGGAAGCCTACAAACACGGCATCTAACTGGCACAGTACAATCCAATCTGTTATGAGAACTTCCCCCGGCAGGATATTAGTTCACTCCCTGTAAATCTCAGCCACCATGGGAGTCCAGGGCTTCCAGGATTACATCGAGAAGCAGTGAGAACTGACCTCCCCTCAACGACCACCATCCCTACTTTCTGTACCTCTTAACACTTGTAATCCCGGCCTCCTAATTATGTCCCCTATGCCGCCCGATCTGTTTTCTGGCCCTTCAGCTATACCTGCTGCTCCCAGAGACACCCCTTCAGTGTCTGACACTGCTCCCCCTCCCCCCCCCCCCCACCCCCTTTGCCTGCCAGGGCCTCCCGGGCCGGGGCCGCCATGATGAGTGCCGAAGTGTTGGCAGTAGCCACCTCCCTCCTGCTGACAGGGCTGCCTGCAGTCACGGCCTGCGCTGCAGCCAGCCCGGTGATGATAAACATAGGAAGTTAACGAGCGAGAGTTCCTGCTAGGAGGGCAGAGGCCACACAGCTCAGCCTTTCACACCCACCCTCCCATCTCTGCCTATCAAGCCAGGCCCTCACGCCCCTCCCGACCCTCTGATGGCCATCTTGCCTGCCACCTGTTGATGGTTGATCAAACCCCCTGGGCACGACCAGTGTTGTTTCAATGGGATTATCACATTCACAAGTGTCCTCAAACTGTACCTCACGGCTTGTCACACACCGCCTAAATATGTCACTCCTTTAGCCCGCTGACATTTCCATTTTCATGTTCCGACAGTACAAAAAGAATATTTTATCGAGTTTAACTCCTCATTGTCAGTTTGTACTATGCAGGCCATCCCTCCCTTCAGCCCCTCTTTTGTCCTTCAAAAATGCACCCTAATTATGATCACCCTCATGTCTTCTGCAAAGCAGTGTTTTAACTTACGTGAAACTCACTGTAAACATTCAGATATCTAAAAGATGTTTGTAAATATGTTGTATATTTGTAATGTACAAAGTGCTCTGATCCAATCAGATAGTTACGTAGCCACAGTTCATTGTTTTTTTATCTGTGTTAATCTAATTGGTGTAATGGAGGTAAAACAATACTCCAAACACCTAGAATGTTTTTAGTTAACACACTGAAGTCCATCCTTTATGACCTGAATGGAGGCGATCACCTTATGGATATTGGCCTGCTCTATACTACACTTTGCTTGTTTTAAGGTATATCTTGCGGTAATCTACCTTTCAACACAAACTAAAAGGCTGATAATGGACAACAAAACGATTGAAACCAATGGCCTGAACCAGATTTACTGTGATTTTTGCCCAATGGTATTGAAAATGAATGAGAAAAATATATAAAAAGTACTTCACGAAACCCCATCCCCTCGATCCTCCGTCAGGCCATTTGCATACTGTCCTCACAACTTTGTAGAAACCTTTGCAAAGCTGATCTACCGCCATCTTTTAATTAGTCAACATAGCAGCATTACTCCTAACCATGTTTCTTTCAACTGGACTGGTTAACACTATCACCTTGTAGAAAGCAGCTGTTGTAATTCTTTCTCTTTAGTTCAGTCAAAGGCGCATCTCTTGCCTCACAGTTGTCTGTCTCCTCAAACTTTTATTAGTTATCCTTTTTATCGTTACTTTTGTATAACCTCCTCGTCTTACTTCTCGAATCATCCCATACTTTTCTGCAATGTCTTCAGTTCACGGTCATATTTGGCTGTCTCATTCCAGATTCCTCCTTCTGACATTTGGCTGTCACCATGCATTCTCTTTTCTCTGCACTGTCTATTTTTCTCACAACTCTACCCTCCCTACTGGCCATTCCTATATTTTGAAAGCACAGACTAACAGTTTAATGTAATAGTTCTGAAAAGTACTTATTTTTTCAGTCAGTCAAAAATAGTGATTATTTATGGGTTCCGGAGTGGCGTGCTACTCGACAGAAAAGCGATTCAACACCCATCGGGGGTAACAAGTGCTATATGAATGCAAATCTTTCCTCCTCATTTATCCCTCCGCTATCCTTCTCACTCCAAGTAACTGACTAATATCCACCACTGAAATTATTTCATATTTCATCATATTAATTCACCACTAATTCTTTGTAGGCTTCCTGAATAGCGTGAGTCAGCAAGCGCTATATAAATACAAACCTTTGTCCACCTCTATCCTTCTGCTATCATTCCAAATCCAAATAACTGACTAACCTATCCACCACTTAAAATGTACTTGCATGTTTCACTATACTAATTCAACACTAATACTCTATGGGTCCTGGAGTAGCGTGCTACTCACTGAAAAAGCGTTTTGACGCTTCGTCAGGGGTAGTAAGTGCTATTTAAACACAATTACAATACAATACAATAAAGCGGAAGCACAACTTTAGCAGCCTCTTGACAGATTGGACAAGTTTATCAGTCACATAACAGGACTATGGTAGAGCAATGTATATTGGGCTCTTCCTGAGGACGAGTTATTTAGTTTGTAGTTTTATAAAGCGTTACAGGTTGCTTTTTGGATGCTTCCTAGCATTGGACGTCGATGTGATAGAACAGTGTGCTCTAGCAGGAATTTAGAAGGTTAGATTCTGATCTGGTTGGGTAAGAATTTATCCTGCTATTCTTAATTTGATCTCCATATTCCGCCATGACTTAGTGAGTTTGAGAAGTTTGCTTTTCAAGTTTTTTTCCGTAACGTATGTTGTTAGACTTGCTTCCCATGTTTTGATACAGGAAGAGAATGTCCTCCTTCATCATGACAAATATATGGTTATGCATGAAGTAACGTTTTCCTGATTCTCAGGTGTGTTTTTCAGCCTGAAGTAAATTTAAATGTTGTAGTACATTTTGAAGTTCATTTAATATTGCGCAAAAATCTGAGCCAGGAGGTGCATGTGGTTGTTGAACAATAGGCACGTTTCCAGTATGCCACAGTAAATCATGAGGATAACTTCGATCCAGACAAATCCATATGTTTTGGTTGTGGTCCGAGAAAAACTTTTGTGTTCATGCTAGTCCAGTCATGGTCATGCATTGTTTTAGCCTTTCTGCTAGGCAGCTGATGGGTCAAGGACTAACTGACAGATTTCTTGTCTTTGTTCTTGCAAAGTGGGAAATTGTCCTTGGTGTAGCGCAAGTTAGAGTCCGTGTCCCTTAAAGATGTCAATCCTTGCTGGTGAATATAGTGCATATATATTCGTATTCACGTTTTTCAAGTTGTCTTGTAAAATCTCCGGACTTTCAGCACAATTCTTGTACTGAGCTGTAGAAGAGTAAGAACATTTATATTTTGAAAAAGAGCATATGGAATTGATTCAATGTTTGTCCACTTGCTCCATGAAATCACCCACCAGGCAGATGATGGAAGACTCCCTTAAGGTTGTGCAGGAGCAAAATATGCAGTGGCACCATGCCACTATTGGCATAGCCAAGATTTTTGGCTTGCATAATTATGCGTGACACACAGGATGGTGTCTTTGGTCCATGCAGCGGACACTAGCATTAAAATGCATTAGTCGAAAGCCTGATGCGGCCCTACCCTAACCCAGACCTGAAACTGCATTTGTTAAAGTTTTCATGTTAATCGCAGCGCCCATCATGAGCTGAAATTAACATGAAAACTTGAACAAATGCATACCATCAACCCACAGCCCAGCTCTATTAAGAAAAGAAATGCAGCAACATAGCTGCCAAGGTTACAAATTGACATGTGGGACGGTTTCAAACCTGCCTTAACAACATTCACTTGGATCTGTTCGTGAGAAAATGCACCGTCTTTTCACTTTTTTAAGCAAGTTTGGAGTGATATTTGGCGCTGCACTCACACACGCGGTCTGGTTACTGGCGCACATAGCCTTGGTTGCAGCGCACATAGACTTTACCCTGCCGCACACAGAGGAAAAATATTAGAGGGAACATTGCTTTCCTCCCAAACCTATGGTCTTTAATCATTCTATCAGCAAGGTGTGGTCCACGGTATCAAATTCCCTGTGCAGGTTGAGGAGGATAAGAGCCGCCGACCCTCCACCATCTAATGCGGTGCAGATTTCCTCCGTGGTCGTTATCAGAGCTGTCTCAGTACTATGACATGCCCTAAATCCAAACTGACTGTGGTCTAGAATGTGGTTATCTAAAATGTAAGTGGAAAGTCCCACGTTTACGATTTTCTCCAGAATTTTCCCAGGAAGCGGGAGCTTCGCAATAGGTTGGTAATTTGCCGGATCCGTTATATCTAGATTGTTTTTTTTTAATAACTGCAAAATGCAAGCCTGTTTCTACAGTGTTGGGAATAGTCCTTGTAAAAGCATCTGATGGAATATGCTAGATAGCTGAGGACTAATAAGATGGCTAATATTATGGAGAAACCTCAGAGGACAGGGGTCATCCGGGGAGCCAGATTTAGTCCTTGAAAAAAGGGTGGCAGTTTGCACTGAGGACAGACCTGTTGGGAGTACGACAGACCCTTGCACAAGTGTGCCGCCTCCAAGTGTTGTAAGAGTGCGGTAATGAAGGGGCCCTGGGAAGAAGGTCTGGATAGAGGAGGAGAGGAGGCCTACCAGGCGGGCCATTTGTCTCGGAGAGATCCGAGGCTTGGCTACAGCACATCTCAATTCGGGACAGAAAGCTGAGGGTAGTGGCGATGGAGAAACCCAGAAAAAGCACCTAAGGGGAGGGGACTAGAACGGATTTGGACTTGTTTATTACAAAGCCCAACTGCTGTAAGAGGTTGACCGCCCATCGAAGCTGCACAGTCAGTTGGCTGGGGCATTGCGCCATTATCAAGATGTCTTCGTGGTAGACGATGAGCCTCATCCAGGGAGACCTTAGGTGTTCCACAACCAGCTTGAGGACCTTCGTGAAGCACCAGGGGGAGGACGGGTGGCCGAAAGGAAGAGTGTTGAACTTGTAAGCTTCGCCCACCAGAGAAACTGCATGAATCTCCTGTGAGGAGGAAATATCTGGATCGAAAGGCAAGCGCCCTTGAGGTCCAGACGCACCATCCAATCCCGGGGACGAAGGATATCCCGTAACAGGTGGATCCCCTCCATTTTGAAGTAGCGTTAGATGATCCACTTGTTAAATTCCCATAAGTTGAGGACCGGCCTCCCACCCTATCTGCCTTGTCCACCAGAACAAAGTTGCTGTTAAAACCGCTGGGGTGTGGAGTGGTTAGGGATACAGCGCCCTTCAGTAGGAGGGATCTCACGTCGGCATTCACTAGAGCAGAGTCTGCTACTGAAAAGTGAATGGGTCGCGGGAGAGCAGCATGAACAGGAGTGCCGTAGAACTCTATGCGGAAACCTTTGATTGTCTGTAGAATCCAGGCGTCCCTGTGATGGAAATCCAAGCCTGGAAAAAACTCGCCAGAAGGCCCCTATTTTTATGTGGGAAGAAGGAAGGACACTACTGGCGTTATTGGGGACGTCTGCTCCTCAGGATCCTCTGCCCTTGCAGCTTCATCCTATGGTAAGATAGAAGTAACCAAATCTGTCCTGGTATTGGTACTGGCTTTCATTGAAGGCTTGTCCTCTGGAGTGATACTGGGTGTTGGGCCGACAAGCCGAGCGGCCCCTACCTCAACCTGTCCCCCGGAAAACCCGGGAGTGAAATAACTTTTTGATGGACGATTGTACCTTATCAAGGGAGGTGAAAGTAGTCACGAAACACACCAACTCCTTAATAAAGGGCTCCCCAAAAAGGCCATATTGCACAACAGGGCCTGGGTTCGAATCGGTCAAGTCACCCAGTTTGAGGTCGACCTTGATAATCAACGAGCTACGTCTCTTCGTAGATAACGCGCAATTTGCGTTTCCCAAAAAGACCATCACACGCTGTGCCCTGGCGGCGAGGGTATCGGGGGAAATCAGGGAGCCTGATGACTTGGCCGACTTGGCCTCCTTGGCCATGATCAGGATCCTTGTTAGAGGGCCCAGGGTGTCCATTAGCTTATCCTGGTAAGCTGTCTATCCCTTTTCTGGGGTCTTTGATAAACTTTTGCAGGAAAGTGGCCATTTGGGAATCGATATCTGGCGTCATCACCACCTTGCCCTCTAAATAGGGTAGGGGGCACCCAGCTCGCAGGCAATTTCATGAGTCCTTCTCCAGAGGCCTCAGAATTCGGCCCACCAAGTACTGCGCGACCTTTTCCGACTGACCCCATTCGGAAGTCCTCGGATGAAAGATCTCATCCGGGCCCAACATGTCCAAAGACAACCCTTGGCTGTCCGTGGCAGGGGAGGGTTAGCTAGGGGCTGAGATGAAGGGAGCCATGGACAGGAGGGACCCTTGTCATCATCCGTGTCCCTATAATCAATGTCAATGGCGGGGGGATAACAAGGTGGGCGCTGTACTGGCCAGGAACGCCTGCCTCAGTCTGACAAAGGCAACAAGGTCCACCCCCACCTGGCTTGGTCACCCTGTCATGGGGTGACAGGGTGGTTCCTGGGAAGAACCAACAGGCAGAAGGAAGTCCGCCGAAGTCGTGAGGTGTCCCACGATCTGGTCAGACGCCTGTGCTATTTGGCACATGAGGTGCTCCTCCAGGGGGCCCATGGCCTGGGACATTGCCCTGTAAATTGATGGGCCTGGGACCCCGCCCTGTAAATTGATGCATCTACTGCATCATAAAAGTCATCATTCCAAGGAAGCCCACCCAAGGGGTCCTCGTCCCCCTGAATATCGCCTATGGGTTCCATAATTGGGAGATGTCCCCTAGTATCACTACACTGCAAGGAGATATTGTTAGGAGGCACCCGGACCGAGTGCTAGATATACAAGGGGCTTGGTGCCAGCCTAAAATGTAGGGTGAGGGAACTCACAATTTAGGTTCAAGCCCCAGGGACAGTTCACCCCAGGTGCAGGAATTTTTTGGGTCGATCACGTCTTCCTGTGATAGAGTGTATGCAGGCTGCGTGCTTATCGAGCGGTTGTCTGTTCTGATGAGAATTTATTGAATTGTGCTATTTTAACTCTGTGTCTTGTAATATATTTTTAAAATCTATTTTCCTTTTTACATTTTTGTTACTTTTGTGCCCGTCTGTCAGAGCGGACCCGAACTGAGGTCAGCATTCTAGTAGCTGACTCATTGCCTCACAGCGCACTTCCTTTCACCAGTATAAATCACCGGATGCAAAGACTGCGCAGCGGGCGCGCCGGGGATGTGCCAAAGGCAAGCCCGTCGGCGCCCGGAGCTTGACCAGCGCCAGAACCCCTGCCCAATCTATTGGGCTCTGTTACTCGCGAAGCAAATTGATTAGCCTAAACACGGGTGAGTGCTCCACCTACAAATGGAAGCTGTACATAGCTAATGATAGCCCAGTACGGTGTAACATATGTGGACTAATGGCCCTATACTGTAGCACAAAGCAGGCTAACAGGGTCAGGGAAGGCATCATTCAGAATAACATTTATTTTTCATCTGTAACCACTACTCCAACTGCCTTTAACAACAACTCAAAAGTATTACGCTGCATCCTACATAACGCCAGATTGATTGTCAAACACAAACATGACTTAGAGTGTTTGATCCAAACAAGATATCCTGACCTGGACTTCCTCACGGAAACTTGGGCCACTGAAGCCAGTGAGCCAGATTGGAATGAGGCCATCCCCGCAGGCTAATTTGTTGCTAATTGAGTTAGGGTGGGATCAAAAGGTGGGGGAATAGCACTGATTCATAGATCCTGTTACATGGTGAGGATGTCGCATGAGTCTACTCTGGAGGCTGAGGCGATTTCTTTCAGTATCAAAGAGAACAATTTAGAACTTTTCCTGGGCTTACTCATCTACAAACCTTCAGGCTCCCAGACATCTTTTTCTAAATCCCTACAGACTCACCTGGAATCATGTGTGGACTCCGTCTTTGTTGTAATATTCGGTGTTTTTAATTTTCATCTAGAGGCCGAGAACAATCATGATTCCTCATTTCTAATAGATATCTTAGCCAGTTTGGTGCTGAAGCAGATCGTCTCAAAGCCCACTCATCAAGCTGGTCACACCCTAGATGCCATCTTTACTAACAATAAGGATATTGTAGTGAAGACCGTGTTGCCATTATCCTGGTCTGACCACTTCAGTTAGTTTTTTGATGTCAGCTTTCCTCCAACTAAGTTGGGTCGTAGAGACATACCTGTGTTAGTTAAATCTCGTGCTTGGAAATCGGTACAACAAATTGATCTGATTAAAACACTGCAAGAGGAGCCCCCAATTCTGACTGCCCCTAGGGTGGCAGCTACCAATTTCGACAAGTGGCTCAATCAGGTAACTAACAGACTGGCCCCAGAAAAGATCAAGTACTCAGGAGGGAGGCAGGTATCATCTCCTTGGTACACGACTGACGTAAAGATGATTAAAATCAAATGCAGGCACAAAGAACGTACCTGAAGAACTGACTATAGCTCAACCCTTAGGAAGGACTACAGTCTAGCTCTTGAGGAGTATAAGACCCCCCATAAAACAGGCCAAAACAGCCTATTTTACTCTAAAAATTCAGGAGACCTCTAACACCTCGAAGGAGCTATTTAAAACTGTCAATGCCCTGTCTAGTTGCCCAAGAGATGCTGTATTTGCACCGGATCAAAACTTTGTGAACAATCTGGCTGTGTTTTTTCAAAGCAAAGTTCAGAACGTCTACAACGAATTTGAAAATACAGCTGAAGTTGACGGGACTGTCCATCAGGGGGAAAATTTAGAGAAGGCACCACAAGGAAGCTTCACTCAATTCTCTGCGTTAGAGAAAGAAAAGGTTCAAGACCCACTGCTTCAAATTAAATCCGGGTCCCCACTTGACTATTGCCCCCCTCATATTTTACATCTGACTGCAGAGGAGATTACTGTCTCTCTGACGCCGTTGTTAAACCATATCACAAGTTCCAGAATCTTTCTATCTGACTAGAAAAGGGCTTATCTGAAAGAAACACATTAGTGTTAGATTCCTTAGCCTACAATATCCCCCAGGCGTCAGACTGGATCCGTAAAGTTTTTGTCAGCAGTACCCCTGCGCGTCGGTAGGCGTCGTCTGCGGCTCCCCGTCCGTCGTCGCTGGAGTACTTAGACCCCGCCCTCGCGCGCTGACATCAGTTCTTTTTTCCGCGCCAGCAAGCGCAGATCCGGGAAGAGCGTACCCGCAGTCATTTTTTGACTAACTTTTTTGACATTTTGGTCTATTTTTTTCGAGTCTACTTGACTCCTGGTGCCGGTAGGGATGCTTGGGTTCAAGCCGTGTGACGCCTGTCACCGACTGATGTCGGTAACCAACCCCCACCGCCGGTGTCTCTACTGCTCGGGGGCCGACCACGATGACCGACTGCCGGGCCTCGACGTTAGAGTTTAGGCCGGGAGCGTTCGAGGAGGTCGAGGGACAGGTCGCGGAGCCGGATCATCACCGATCATCACCAATCGTCGGGATCCAAGTCCTCGCACTCGGGTAAGTCAAGGCATGGTAATAAGAAGTCGAAGACACACCATTGTTCTTCGACCTCCCCTCGACGGTCGCGCAACTCGGCCGAGTGTTCAGGTAGCGGCGCCCTCACGGCTCCGGCGGTGCCCGCTCAGTCGCAACCAGCCCACACCCTCCTGTCCCTGGGCTCAATGGGACTCCGGAGCAGATTCAAGACTTCCTCGTGGCCATGAGGACTCTCTTTCCGCCGCCGAGACCTGCTAGCACGCCTTCGGGCCGGCGGGTCCGACTGGGGGTCCTAGCCATGTGTTGCCTGCGGCTTTGACCTGCGCGCCACCGGCGACTTTGGTCCTGGCGTCGCAGGACCCCGTGGGATTCAGGCCTGGGTCCCAGTCGATGCCGATTGACCTTACGACTCCTCCGCCGGCGCCGGCCCCCTCAGAGCCACCTTCGGCACCATCCTGGGATGACGCCTGCCCCGGTTTCAGCCCCGGCCCGGGTTCGGCGTCGGACCGGCGCCAATTGGCGCCGTCTCCGACGCCGAGCTGTGAGTTGTTCACCTACGCCCCCACTCCATCATTTCTGCCTGTTTATCAGGACACGGATGAAAAGGAGGACTGGGAGGGGTCTGAGGACCCTCTGGCACAGCAGTTAAGTCAGGGCTGGGAAGATGAGCTAGGGGAGGCCAGTGATCTAGACACTTCGCCTGAAACTGGTTTTATCTCTCCTCCTTCCGTGGCTACGGAGGAGGGAGCTACTCATGCTGTGGTGCTGCGCATGGTGGTCAACGCCTTGGGCCTTGAGCTCCCTCCAGCGGCCGTGAGGACTAACCTCCTCACTGAGGTGCTTCAACCGCCAGTAAGCTCTTCGGAGCCTCTACTGCAGTTTAAGGAGGCCCTCACTGATGTTCTGATGGGCACTTGTTCCAAGCCCGCCACAGTCCCTCCTGTGGATCGGAATGTGGGCCTGCGCCACTGCTCAGCTCCGGGCAACCCCTGCTTTCTGTCCACCCACCCCACCCCTGAGAGTCTGGTTATCCAGGCCTCCATGTCCCAAACCGCCTTCCTGACGGCACCCCAGGACCGGGACTCCAAAAGGCTGGAACAGTTTGGCAAGAAACTGTTTTCCTCCATCAGCCTAGAGTTGCGGTCTATTAATACTGCATGCCTTTTGGACCGTTACACCCACTCTCTGTGGGATACGGTGGTGGACGTGCTGCCCCAGTGTCCGGAGGAGGCCAAGACACTGCTCGCCCAGGCTCTTGCTGTGAGGCGGGATGCAGCATGGTATTCCATTCGATGTGGACTTGACACCACGGACTCGCTGGGCTGGGCGATTGCAATGATGGTGGCGATTCGTCGTTACGCCTGGCTGAGGTCCACACACCTTTCAGGGGCTGTCCAGAGCACTCTCATGGACATGCCTTTTGATGGCTGTTGCCTCTTTGGCGACAAGGCAGATATCGCGCTGGAGCGCTTTAAGGACTCCAGGGCTACGGCCAAGTCCTTGGGCCTGTAGGCCCAGCGCCAGCAAACTTCTGCTTTTCGCCCCTTTCGTAGCCAAGGAAGGGGCATCCCCGCATGTTCGTCCAGCCACAGGCCGCAGAACCACGCTCAACACTGTCGCGGATGTGCATTCCGCCGTGGCGGAGCAGGGGGACAAAGAGACGGTCAGTCCACATCCGCTCCTGCAGCATCTGCCTCAAAGGCTTCCTAGTCCGAGCTTTCGAACCCATTCCACGCCAGTGGGAGGCAGAGTTCCCCATCACCTGCTCCACTGGCGTGCCATCACTTCGGACAGGTGGGTGCTGCAAAACATCAAAAGGGGCTACTCCCTCCCCTTTGAGACGACCCCTCCAGCCATGCTACCACATGTCAGGGGATCACTTGAAACTTCTGCAGGAGGAAGTTACAGCCCTCTTGGCCAAGTCAGCCATCGAGTGCGTTCCTGGCCCAGAAGTAGCACAGGGTTGGTAATCCCACTACTTTCTGGTTCCCAAGAAGGGCAAAGGGGGCCTTCGCCCTATCTTGGACCTCAGGAGCGTCAACGTCTTCCTCCGGAAGGAAGGAGAAATTCTAGATGCTGACGTTAGCTCAGGTGTTGGCTGCCCTAGACCCTGGAGACTGGATGGTAGCGTTGGACTTGCAGGATGCTTATTTCCACATTCCCGTCCTGCCGGCCCACCGGCGTTACTTGCGGTTCACGGTAGGCCACGAGCACTTTCAGTTTACCGTGCTCCCCTTCGGCCTCACCAGTGCCCCTCGTGTGTTCACAAAAGTGATGGCGGTGGAAGCAGCTCGTCGGCGCAGCTTCGGGGTCCCAGTCTTCCCCTATCTCGACGACTGGTTGTTGAAGGCGGGCTCGCCCCAAACAATTGTCTCCTACCTTCAGACTATGGCCGACCTCCTGCATTCACTGGGGTTCTCCATCATCGTGCTGAAGTAAAATCTGAGTCCCTCCCAGAAGCTCCTCTTCATCGGAGCGGTTCTGGACTCGACGCAGTTTCGGGCTTATCCTCCCGAGCAGCCAGTTCGGGATATTCAGGCTCTGATTACGATCTTTCAGCCTTTATCCCGGTTTTTAGTCAGGATGGCCCTACGGCTGCTGGGTCTGAAGGCCGCCGGCATCCTGCTGGTACATCATGCCAGGTGGCGAATGCGGGCTCTGCAGTGGGACCTGAAGTTCCAGTGGGCACAACATCAGGGCAGCCTGTCCGACCACGTCCTGATCTCGGAGGGCACTGCAAGACAGTTGCAGTGGCGGCTCACGGACCGCGATTGGGTCAGTGGCAGATCCCTCTCCCTACCCCAACCGAAGCACACAGTGGTGATGGATGAGTCTCTCCTGGGATGGGGGGCCACATGGGAGAGGCGGAGATCAGAGGCCTCTGGTCTCCGGCAGAGTCCCGGCTCCATTTCAACCTGCTGGAGCTGCGGTTGAAGGCATTCCTTCCCTCTGCCCAGGGAAGTGTAGTGCAGGTGTTCACGGACAACACCACCGCCATGTGGTACTGCAACAAACAGGGTGGGTGGGGTTGTGGACCCTTTGTCAGGAGGCTCTGCGCCTCTGGACATGGCTGGAACATCAGGGCTTTACCCTGGTGGTTCAACACCTGGCAGGTTCTCTGAACGCCAGGGTGGACGAACTCAGCCATTGGTGCATGATGGATCACGAGTGGCGTCTGAACTCGGACGTGGCGCAAGATCTCTTTCAGCAGTGGGGAGAGCCTTGGGTAGATCTATTCGCCACCCAAGAGAACGCGCAATGTCATCAGTTCTGCGCGTTGGAATTTCCTTGGCGGCACTCGATTAGAGACGCTTTTCGTCGCGAGTGGAGTTGCAGTCTGTTATACGCCTTTCCGCCTATACCCCTTCTGCCCAGAGTGCTGAAGAAGATCAGGCGCGACTGAGTCATCCTTGTTGCTCTGGAATGGGCACAAAGGTACTGGTATCCCGAGCTACTCAGTCTGTCAATCGATCCCCCGTTTCGACTGTCTTTACAGGAGGATCTTCTGTTGCAGCAACAGGGGACAGTTCTCCATCCGAACCTGTCCAGCCTGTACCTACATGCGTGGAGATTGAGCGGCGACAGTTGAGGCCATTTGACTTGCCTCCTGAAGTCTGTGATGTAATTATGTCAGCAGGCGTCCCTCCACGAAGTCAGTATACGCCTGCAGGTGGAACAAATTTGTGGCATGGTGCACAGCAAAGGCTGTGGATCCCCTTTCTGCCCCTCTTTCTGAGGTTCTCTTCCTTCTTCTTTCCCTGGCCCAGCAGGGCTCTGTTTGTGGGCACCATCAAGAGATATCTTTCAGTTGTTTCAGCCTCCTTGAGGCTTCCTGATCAGTATTCTCTTTTCAAGTCCCCTGTTGTAAATAGATTCTTGAAAGGCATTACTCACATGTTTCCCCCTATTCCATTTGTAATGCCTCAGTGGGACTTGAATCTATTTTTAACCTATCTGATGTGTGCTCCCTTTGAGCCACTCCATAACCTTCCTCTTCGTCTTCTGACTCTCAAGACTGCTTTCTTGGTTGCCATTACCTCTGCCAGGAGAGTGAGTGAGCTCCAGGCTCTTTCTTCTAAGCCTCCTTTCCTCTCTGTCCATCCGGACAAGGTTGTTCTGAGGACTCGTCCTTCTTTTCTACCCAAAGTGGTCACTGCCTTTCACATCGGCCAGACCATTACCTTGCCCACCTTCTTTCCACCTCCGCATCCTTCAAAAGAGGAAGAGAGGCTCCACCGCCTGGACCCAAAATGTGCGCTTTACTTTTATCTAAACCGCACATGACAGTTCCGGGTGGATGACCAACTCTTTGTTGGCTACGTCGGCGCTAAGAAGGGACGAGCGGTGCACAAACGGACCATCTCTCAGTTGGTAGTTTTGTGCATCAAGATCTGTTATTCCTTGGCTAAGAAGGATTCTCTTATGGGGCTGCTTGCCCACTCCACTCGGGCCACTGCGGCTACTACTGCCTTGGGACAGGAGTCCCTTTGCAGGACATTTGTCAGACAGCTACGTGGGCCTCGCTGCACACGTTTGCCAAGCATTACTGCCTGGACAGTCAAGTCCGGAGGGACAGCTTCTTTGGCCAGTCTGTTCTCCAGGACTTTTTGGTGTGATTTTGGTTCCCAGACCCACCACCAGGGTTGGTATTTATTTATTTATTTGCGGGTTTGTAGCGCGCTAGGATCACCTCCCGAAGGAGTATCTCCGCGCCTTTGGCATCCTTCCTACACATATACAGTGGGTAACATCCTATCTAATAATTTTGGAATAGAAAGGTTTTTAATTGCTGGGGTATCTATTCTAAGGTAAGGAATCTAACACTAATGTGTTTCTTTCAGATGCACTAGTTACTTACCTTCGGTAACGATATATCTGTAAGAAACATTAGTGTTAGGTACCTTACCGCCCCATCCATCCTCCCCGTTCTGCGAACCGATATCTAGGGTTAATAACATCCCTTTCAGAGCCCTAGTTTCATGGCACCAGTGTGGGTTTGTTGCATGGGTCTGCATTCCAGGCGCGGAAAACTATGTACAGAACTGACGTCAGCGCGCGAGTGTGGCGTCTAAGTACTCCAGCGACGTCATCCCGGCGATCACGACGCCGACGACGGACGCAGAGCCGGAGAAGCAGATGACGCCTACCGATGCGCAGATGTACTCCGAACGAAAACTTTCCAGATCCAGTCTGACGCCTGGGGGATATTCTAAGGTAAGGAATCTAACACTAACTAATATTTCTTACAGATATATCGTTACCGAAGGTAAGTAACTTGTGCGTATAAGACCTATATTGAAAAAGCCCACTCTTGGTCCTGTAGAGGCTAAAAACTATCGCCCCATCTCCTGCCTTCCAAGGTTCTGGAGAAAGCTATGAATACAGAACTAACATCATACCTAGATCATAACAACATACTTGATTCCACTCAACACAGCTTTAGAGCTCGGTATTCCACTGAGTCTGCCCTGATACTGTTGACAGAGGAAGTTCGTAAATCAATGGATGGGGATGGGTGGGCGGCCCTTATCCTGCTTTACCTCACTGCAGCCTTCGATACTGTAAATCACAAAGTGCTGTTACGAAGGCTGCAGGAGGTTGGCATCAGCGGATAGGCCCTAACCCTACTATCATCATTCCTGTCAGCCAGGGAACAGTTAATCCACTGGAATGACTCAAGTCACACTTCTTCACTCTTCCTGGTGGAGTCCCTCAGGGCTCGGCTTTGTCCCCCACCATGTTCAACATTTATGTGACTCCCCTAGCCAGACCAATAAAGAACCACGTTTCGCACTTGTGTCCTACACTGACGACACACAGCTAGTGGTGTCTGTGACATGCAGCGTGAACTCAACAGTGGAACGGTTTCGAAACTGCATCACAGACTTGATGATCTGGATAAACCGCAACTTTCTAAAATTAAACGCGGGTAAAACCGAGTTTGTAGAGTTTGGCACAAAAGCATCTGTTTGGAACCAACTATGTTGACCCCCTGAAGCTGGAACTTGTCCGGTGCCAGCACCCAAAGCAGGAAACCTGGTTGTCCTGATAGACAAAGACCTCACTCTTGCCCCACAGATAAACCAGGTGTCTTCAGCCTGTTTCTTCACCTTGAAGGTCCTCCAAAAGATCCTACCCTTTAGCCCTTTTTCACTGAGGAAAACGGTGGTCAGAGCTTTAGAGCTGTCAAGGTTAGATTATTGCAACGCTTTATAACTGGAAGCTGATGTAGCCCAGCTTTCCAAACTCCAATCTTTACAAAAAGCGGCCGTGAGAGTATTACTTAATCTTTCAAAGCACCACTCCACATCTGCCGGCGTAAAGCAATTACACTGGCTTCCAGTTAAAGGACGGGCGGACTTTAAGGCTTTGTGCATAGTCCACAAAGCCATTCACGGAGGAGGGGCTTATGATCTACAAGCTCTATTTCCTTGCTACAAACCATCACTCTGTCTTAGATCCTCAAACACTGGATTGGTGCTATCCCCCAAGATAAACAGAGTGAGGTGGGGGGGAAGCGTTTTTCACACTTAGCAGCAAACTTGTGGAATTCACTTCCGATACCACTCCAACTTCAACCAAGCAGAACACTGTTCAGAAAGCAAATAAAAACATGGCTTTACTCTCAATGCTAACCGATAAAGTTGCACCAGCCTGTACTTTTTTCTCAGCTCCAAGGCACCTCGGCATTAGTGCGCTTTATAAATATCTAGTCAGTCAGTCATTAATACATACTCCCTGAGGGAATGCAAAACACTAAAGAATACCGACTCCTGTAATAGGGGCTTAAACCTTCTAGCTGCCTAACGACATTACAGACTCTTATGCCTAATAGGTGTCTCTCTCTGGACGGACTTAATTAATTAATTAATTGTGGGTTTGTAATGCGCTAGAATCGACTCCCGAAGGAGTATCTCTGCGCAGTAGACCGCTGGGAAACCCGTCCTGGCTTTCCCTGTGAGATGGTCCCTACTGGGTATCTTCAAGGTGATACCAGGCCCGGCATATGTGGGGGGCCGTTGCGGAGATGAGGCAAGCTAATGCCCAGAGTTGCCGAGTGTGATCCCTAGTTAGAGTAGGCACTGAGGTGAGAATTATCGAGTCCGCTGACCCTGGTCCACGACCCTGCCGCGTCGGGAATTTAACCCTGGTCCCAGGCCGTCCTCTGCTCTCAGGTCTGCCGCCTCTAACCAGTGAGCCACACCCCCCATTATGGCTCCCGACCGGGGCGGGCTGCTCTGAAGACTCCGGAATGCGCAGACTGCAGAGAGCTCGTTGCGGTCGGATGCGCCAGACAGGCGCCTTCAGGCATTGGGAGGAATACACCGTGGAGCAGCACCTCCGTAAATAGCAGTCGGGAAGGAGCGGGTTAGGCTTCCGCGGACGCAACACTTCAGCCAAAGCTTAAACCGTACTGCGTGAGCTCGGAAATACCAAGAACGGTACAATTAAATACAACGGTCACAATTCGGGCACAATTAAATACAACGATCTCAATTGATAGCAGACACAGAACACTATAAAAAAAGAGACAGCATTAAGTTAGAGACCGCTTGAGCGCGGAATCCAGTCAAAACACACTGAATCAAGTACAGTTCGAGTGAACACTAATCAAGTATAACTGGACTAGAAATAAACAATAGCACTTATCTATGGCTGCGAGCAGTGAAGAAAGATGATCGGTGGACAGGGATATCCACTATAATCTGGATTGGAGGCTCCTGATTGGTTGAAGGAGGAGACTATTTTCACGCTGAACTCTATTGTTTTCTTTCTTGTTGAAATTCCTAATCCCACTTGGGAATTGTAGTTTGTTGAAGTTATTCCTAAATGCTGCTCTTAATTAAAGTGAAGAAAGATGAGCTGAATCCTCGCCTCCAGTCCTGATGTAGAATTACAAATAGGATGCAGGATATACAACAAATGTGTTCCATAACGGAAAATCCCTATTCTAAATTAAGGTAAGTTAAGTTAAGTTGGAGAAGGCATCCAGTTTACGCAAGAAAGAATCAGGTGTCCGCTTCAGAAAACCAAATGATGAGAGAATAAAAATGCTCAGACATAAAGCCTTTTCACTTCAGTCATGGATATTGTCATTCAATATCCGCGAGCATCGCTCTTATGCATAAAGTGTGCGTGATATAGTCTGGAATCAGAGTCCGAGCCCCCTAGCCTATGGAACCCATGCTAACATAATTCAACAAAACGTCAGTTGCAGCATTTCAGTTTTTTCCCATTCCTGTGAACCAATCATTTTCTACCTAGCACTCGGTGCCGGTCCCAGGATGCTATTTTCCGCTCCAGGGAAGACATGGCTTGGCAGTTCGGGCTGGACTGTTCCCTTGAGGCCCTGGGTCAAGACTGGTTTGCATATAGCTGGGTCTGAACTGGGGTGGCGAAGTGAGTTAAAGAACGATATTGGATTCAACCCAGATCTTCGACTGGGGGTGAGTGTCTGAAAAGTTTCAGCGCTCCGTCCATCATCTCCTTGTGTTTGCTTTGAAGTCCCATATTTCTCAGACAGTTGTGCAAACATGACTATGTCCTTGAGTTGTTACATTAAACAGAATCTTATGGTTCAGACAGTTGTTCCCCCTAATCCCACTTTCTGGCATCTTCTTCAATAAGAACCTTACTATCCGTTGTCTAGGACATAAGAAATACCCATTCACTGACTAACAGAATGCTTCTGTAAAAATACATCATCTGCAGTGGGAAGAAAAGAAAAACATATTTTGCAAAAAAATGCTTACATTTGAAAGCAGGCCTCTCAGCCTTACTTGTAGAATTGACATTCAAAATGCCTTTAATATTAGCCTACCTCATTTCATTACAGCTTGTTAATCGAGTGTTGACTTATAATAACTAAGTGTTGTTGCCTGCTACAAACTGAATTGTTAAACATGCACATGTTATTTAATGTGGTAAATTGCACTTTTGTTAATAAAACGCGTTTAATGTGCAAAATGAAGAATTACACTCCATCACTGTCCAACATAATTTATCTTTGGGCGACAGTTGCTCCAGTACCTCACGTCTCTCCTTGCACAATTTAGCATCATTTAGGGTATCTCCTGTCAAGGGACGTAGCCCTCCGGAACTCCTACATCACTCTGCAGTTTTTCACCCGCATATTCTCAATGTTTTTCAGCCCAGCCGAAGCCCACATGTTAATCCTTGTGTGTGCTCTCTTGTATAGGCTTCAATAGTACACCTGTAGATATTTTCTGTACTGGAGTTAGTCTTTCTGTCCTCTTGTCTAGTTTACATTGATTCTGGTTCCAGCCAGAAGGACCTCCCTAGTGTGCTTGTGAACCCTGCTTAGTGCTTTTGATGGATACACAATGCAGTCTCCTCTTACTGCTAGCAGACAGCGCGCCCCACAGCAATGCCAATTCCATCCCATCTGCAAACTGTCCTTCCCTCGCAAGCAAAAGCTGCTGTATATACTGTATATGTCTATACCCCAATTATGACAACAAATGTGAGACCCATGCGACTTCCCGCAAATACTGTTCTACCCTTAAAAATTGCAGCACCTGCTACTGCTGCTTTCTGGAAGGCCGGGCACCAGTGTGTTGCAAGAACACGAATGAGAGTAAGTTTCCCTTCAGAACTAACCCTATCTGATTTGCCGCCTCATTTTTCTACACCATTATTGCGGTAATCCAAAGATTCTTTTGTGAAGGGGGCACCCCAAGGGTTTCTCTTGCCAAGTGCTGCAAATCCCCATAAAGACTTGAGGGGCTGGAGGTGACAGATGTGATACCTTAATACTAAGCATTTAATCTCTTAATTATTGCTTGACTCATTGGCCCATCAGATGCCCCTATTTTTATTATAGAGAGATGGCTAATGGGTGACACTTTACCATTTATTATTGATATGGGCGACGACTGCCTCAGGCCGTTCCTTTGGCTACTAAACTAGTGATATGCATTTGGAACAACTCTCTACAGGTAATCGGGTTTTGGCACAGACTGAAGAGGTAAACTTTGCTTTGGCGGAGGACCCATGTGCTCCAGGGGTCCTCTCTTCGAGGATTCTCCAGGTAGAACCTTATTAGCATTTCATAACTAAAAAACATTTTATCACAGATAGGCCTTCTCTGTTTACCACAGACACGGCCGCTCCTCCACGCTGCTCCGGACCTGCCTCCCCTAACTGCCTGGTATCGTTGTTCTCCCCAGCTGCTTGCACTCGGCGCTACCACGATTTCTTCTCGCTTTGCAGGACCGCTTATTTGCATACAGCGCTGCTAATCATTTATTCATTTAAATAGCTCGCATTGTAGGAGAGCCTTATTTGTTTGTATACAGCGCTGCTATTCACTCATTTGTTTATTTAATTAGCTCGCATTGTAGGAGCGCTCCATTTGTTTGCATACAGCGCTGCTAATTTGTCATTTCATCTTTCACTGCACGCTTTAATTGCAAACATCGATTTGAATCACGTAACCTACTGACATTGCAAGATTGTTATCTTTGTAAGTTAATGTGCCTTTAGAACGCTGCTTCACCTCGCCTGCTAAGTAGTTGCAGAGATATTTGTGCCCTCGCTGTGTTGGCTTTACGGACTTCTGCACTTTGCATTATTTTGCCTGTTTGTTTGCTCCGTCCCGCCGGCCATTTTGTTGTTGATATTATTGTTGTCGGCCCTGCCCGAGTCTCCGCCCCGCTCCCGCCTTCCCAGCTCACCCTCCCCTCTCACTATCTACATATGACAGTTGCTCTTGCGCGCAGCGTTCACGCGCAGCGACCGCGCCCCATTCGCGCCGAAGGTGCGCCAAAGGTAAGCCCGTCTACGCCCGTCCGCGCCTGGACCGCGCCCAGCGCCAGACCTCCTGGTCCCCGGAATGCCCACCCCTCCCGCATTACTTACGATGCCACCACCCTCCTAGCCCTTAACCCTGGCCGCTCCCCCATCTGCGTCCAAGCCGCTCCTGGACACACCCATGGACCCTTTTCCTGCTACTCCTGCAAGTTCGACGGCACCAAGAACAACTCCTCATCTACGAACACACAACAGATATCCGACCCCAACCACCTACAATGCTTCCTGCTCAACACCCGCTCGGTCCACAGACACGCCATTGACCTCTGGAATCTACTCGACACCATCTCTCCGGACGTCGCCTTCCTAACAGAAACATGGATAAATGCCTCCTCAGCCCCAGACATCACCATCGCCATCCCGGAAGGCTATAAGATCATTCGCAAGGACCGTACCGGCCACACAGGAGGAGGGATCAATATCGTCCATAAGAAATCCATCCGCATTTCAACCAGCTCAGACGTCAATCTCGCCAACTCTGAACACCTTCACTTCCAGATCCACATCGACCCCAAGACCACACTCAGAGGCACCCTCCTCTACCGGCCTCCAGGACCCGCGCACAATTTAGTGAAGACATCACGGACTTCATCACTCCACACGCGCTCCCCTCCGAGGACTACATCCTTTTGGGAGACCTCAACTTTCACCTTGAAAATAACAACGACCGCAACACCACCACCCTTTTGGACAACCTCGCAAACCTCGGACTTAAACAACTTTTCACTACCCCCACCCACATCGCAGGTCACACACTCGACCCTATCTTCACCTCCAGCAAGCATGTTTCCTTCAGCCACACCACAGCTCTCCTTTGGACTGACCACAGCTGCGTTCACTTCACCTACAACAAGCCCACATCCAACAACCACCCCCAACCCACTCTGCAAAGAAACTGGAACAAAATCACCATCGACCAGATCTCCTCATCGCTTCTTCAAAAGCCCCCCGCCCACTCCTCAAAACCAGACCAAGCAGCCACCAACCTCACCCAATGGTTATCCAACAGCGCCGACATCCTAGCACCACTGAAAAAACGACAAATCAAACTAGCCAGCAAGAAGGCCTCCTGGTTCAACGATGATCTTAAGAAATCCAAGAAACTCTGTCGCTCCCTCGAGAAGGCCTGGAAAAAAGACTCAACCACCAGCACCAAGGACGCCTTCAAAAACGCCACCCGCATACACCACCAACTAATCCGAAATGCCAAGAAAGCAGCCTTCAAGGACCGTCTAGATAACAACGCCCACAACAGCAAGGAATTATTCAACATCGTCAAGGAATTTACCAACCCCTCAGCCAACTCCAACGACATCACCCCCTCTCAAGCCCTCTGCGACTCCCTAGCCTCATTCTTCCACAACAAAATTGCAGACATCCACAACAGCTTCGACAACCAACCCGAAGACCAACCCACCCAATCCCCTGCAGGACCCCCACCCCCCCTGAACATCCTCAATGACTGGAAGCCAATCTCCACTGAGGACACCATCCGTCTGATGAACTCTATCCACTCAGGATCCCCCACAGACCCTTGCCCTCACCACATCTTTAACAAAGCAGACTCCATTATTGCACCGCACCTCCGAGACGTCATCAACTGCTCCCTCAACTCCGCAACCTTCCCGGAAAGCTGGAAACATGCCGAGCTCAGCGCCCTCCTGAAGAAACCCACAGCTGACCCCACCGAACTCAAAAACTATCGCCCTATCTCACTCCTTCCATTCCCGGCCAAAGTCATCGAGAAAGCTGTCAACAACCAGCTCGCCGCATTCCTCGAAACCAACAAATCCCTCGACTCCTCACAGTCCGGCTTCCGAGCCAAGCACAGCACCGAAACCGCCCTCATCGCAGCAACAGACGACATTCGAACTCTACTGGACAATGGAGACACAGTCGCCCTCATCCTCCTCGATCTCTCCGCAGCCTTCGACACAGTCTGCCATAGCACCCTTCTACAGCGCCTCAAAAACATCGGAATCCAAGGAAAAGCACTGGAATGGATCACCTCGTTCCTCTCCGGAAGAACCCAGAGAGTCCGCCTTCCACCATTCAAGTCAGAGGCCACTGAAGTCATCTGCGGCGTACCTCAAGGGTCCTCACTCAGTCCTACCCTCTTCAACGTTTACATGAGCCCCCTCGCGGCCATCGCACGCCAACATAACCTCAACATCATCTCCTACGCCGACGACACTCAACTGATCCTATCACTCACCAGAGACCCTAACACGGCCAAAACCAACCTACACGAAGGAATGAAAGAAGTAGCCGAATGGATGAAGCACAGCCGTCTGAAACTGAACTCTGACAAAACAGAAGTCCTCATCTTAGGTACCTCCGCCTGGGACGACTCTTGGTGGCCAGAGGCCCTTGGAAAAGCACCCATCCCGACGGACCACGCACGGAACCTGGGCGTCATCCTGGATTCCTCACTCTCGATGAACAGACAAGTCAACGCCGTTTCTTCATCTTGCTTCAACATTCTTCGCATGCTCAAAAAAACATTTCGCTGGATCCCTACCGAAACTAGAAAAACAGTCACCCACGCTCTGGTCACGAGCCGTCTGGACTACGGAAACACCCTCTACGCCGGCACCACCGCAAAACTCCAGAAAAAACTACAACGCATCCAGAACGCCTCAGCCAGGCTCATATTAGACATCCCGCATAAAGAACACATCTCTGATCACCTGAAAAACCTCCACTGGCTCCCCTTCAATAAGAGGATCACTTTCCGGCTCCTAACCCACGCACACAAAGCACTCTACGAAATCGGACCCGAATGCCTCAACACACGACTATCCTTCTACACCCCCTCCCGCCAGCTACGATCCTCCAACCAAGCCCTTGCCACTGTACCTCGCATCAACAAAACCACCATGGGAGGTAGATCCTTCTCCTACCTAGCAGCTAAAACTTGGAACTCACTTCCCACTCACCTTCGCCTTACTCAGAACCACCTAGCATTCAGAAAGCAACTCAAAACGTGGATATTCGACAAGTAACTCCCCACCCTTCTACAAGCGCCTTGAGACCCTCTGGGTATGTAGCGCGCTATATAAATCTTTTGACTTGACTTGACTTGACTATTTAAAAATGTGTTTTGAACTTATACAACACAATTCTTCTGATATCTCCAACTACACCATACCATTACGCCATACACAGGCGAGGCTAGGGAGATTCCTGAATTCAATCCCTTTAACATTTGCTGATGATGGGTGTTTTTTGGACTAAGAAAATATCTTGCATCTGCATATCTTCAGTGATGATATACCAGACTTCTTCAGTTTTCTTTTGGAGGTATTAGAATGGGATATGAAAGAACTATCGGGAGATGTTATCTGGAGGGTGGTCCTTATGTTGCTGAGGGTGGTTGCAATCTTGTCCCACTACCACCTGATTCAATTAAATTACCTAAGCAGAGTATATTTCATAAGAGGCTGATGTTCAAAATGGGATGAGACTCATCCCCGGATTGTGTTAAGTACCTCAACGACTGCTCTACTTTCCTCCATAAACACTGCACATGTTCAGTCATCAAAAAACTGTGGAGGGAGGTTATGAATACTCTGGGACTGGTTCTGGGTTAACTGGTACCATATAGCCTGACATTACACATATTTGAATACATAGTAGCCAATGTGTATCTGAAAACACTGTTACATTTGGGGCTGGTCGTCGCTAAACAAGACCTAGATCAACATTGGAGAGCAGCAATTCCCTCTACAGAGAGTTGCAGCAGGTCATGAATAGATGTATGCTTGTTGCAAAACGTTTATACAATTCGTGTAGTTGTCCCTGAAAGATAAATAGGAATGGTACCCTTGGAAAGCTCACTTTCACCTAGAATGGGATCCCCAAAACCAAAATCGTTGCCATCTGAGAATTGAGTGTTTTTCTGGCTACCCTCCTCCATGTTGTAGGCTATTATAGGCTGCGCCCACATCTCCTATCTTCTAATGTATTGTCGTCACATGTTTGCTACCTGAACGGTCTGGTAAATATATGTTGTATGCAATTTTCATGTATATTTGACCTCGCATTTTCAAATTTGCTTAAACAAATTCTGAATAAATCAATTTAACTCTTATGTTGTCTGATATAGAGAACTTTACATTTTTGTGCTTGCTCCAAGATAGTAATGCCTCTTAGGGGCCTCAGCATCTTTGCTGGGTGTTATGTATCCTGTTAGCATTGCTTTTCATGCAGTCCAGCATTTGTTCCAGTTTCATCTCTCTTGTAGACCCCACATAAAACATACATAGCTGGTCTCACTGAAAGGTACTTGGTCTCTTTATGTAGATGATGTTTGCCCAAATATTAGTTCTCTCATTGTCATTACAGAGAGGTAAGAGTCAGCAACAAGTTCAATATGCCTTTATGTTTTACCTTCATCTCCAAAGCAATACAAGACAGAATTTGACCTCCACTGTGGGTTGTAGTTCTTGCCTTGTTAACCTCATCCCAGGAGTGATTGGGTTGTAGTTTCGATGAGCTGTGATAATGCTTTTCAAGCGATGCATGTGTCAGCCTCCACCCACCTCAAAGGCCTTTAAATCTGAGGTATTGAACATCACCATGAACCTCTCCATTTGGATTAAAGACATTGAGGTAAAACCTTAGTCTCTCACTATTTTTATCAACCCCTCAGATCTGTCTGTATTGATCAATCATTCTAGTAGTTATGGTATCAATATTGGTAGATAGATGTTTAACCTTCAGGTGACGGAAATATCATACTTGTCCAGTAACACTGTACTAACACCTTGAAAACACACAACCTTCATGGGCACACCCATCCTCAAAAACAGTCAATCTCATTCATATTCATGCAGACATTCATTCAGCTAACCACTGCTGCAATAATTGATGCTAAATGTTCCTATCTGAGGTGATCTTAGCAGGAAATGCTCAACCTGGTTTGAAGCATCACTTGTTCATTTATCAATTTCATAGTTACTTCAAAGGAATGGAAGGAAGTAATAATGTACAGCAACCTGTGCATACTGACCTCTCCACCCATTGTAAATGATTAAGTATACTTTTTGAGAGGAGTCCCTCTGAATGCCAGTGAATGCAAAGATCTTCATATCTGTATTTGCATTCTCAATATACCAACATGGCAGCCCAGGGCCAGGGAGTGCAAAGTGTTTAAAAAAAAGAGCCATACTGTGAAAGGACATTTGAGTGAGCAAGTAGCATTCCACTGGACAACTGCCTGCCAATGCCGACATATGATATTTACCAAGTCAAAGCTGTCCATCATTAACGATGAGCAGTTTCCACTTTGCAAATGTATTCTTTCCCCTTAGAGGTGCCATTATCCATTCAATGGTTTGCCACCGTATTTGCAGCCACAGACCACTGATATTACATTGTGATTAACAAAGAGGGGGGATACGTTTGTCATGCCCCCCATTAACTTCCTTATCAAAAAGAAATTTGCTATTTGTAATGTACTTTTTGTTCTTTACTGCTTTGATACATCAGCTGCTAGCTTCTTACAAGTAAAGCAGCAATTGTAGGATCCGCATAAGTCTGTCTTAATCTGAAGGTAACTGTTATGTTTGAATGTCACTCTTTTACATGATAAATCATTCCTGACAACTAACAGATGTTTTTAATAAGTAAATCTGGCTAGGTGGAGGGCTCCTTAGTATTGTAGGATGTTTTGAAATCAATTATTTGAGGTTCTAAAATAAACTATTATTCAAAGTAGAACAACGAGTGAAAGACAGGCCAAAGCCTGTTTAAGAAAGGTGATAACAGCAAGCAAACAATTGACTTAAAGACTTTAATGTGTGAGAACTAATTTCATATTTGAAGACAATAAAAGATGTTGTTACAGAGTGAATACATCAATGAAGACTGCCCAGTATTTTACTGTGCTTTGCTGAGTAAAGGCTGCTGTTGAGTACAGATACTACATTTGTAGATCACAATGAAAAGCATTCTTGGGGGCAAGACAGTAGATATGACATTGATGAGCTAATTGCCACTTTAGAAGTTTGGAATGCATTTTATTAAATAAAAGTGAACATAATCCTTGACTTTGATGCATTTCCTCTTGACTTGTACTAAGTCAAGTTTATGGAAATTTAGTAAAAGTAACATAAGAGAGATAATTGATATGGCTGCTTTCAGTTCAACTAAGAAAATGCACATTGCTCTTATAATGATATTGATGGCCTAAAGCCTTTTGATAGTGTTGCTTTTTTTCTGGATCAAGAGCAGAGTAGAATCGGGTTTGATCCCAATTTTAGAAGAAGGCTGGGGCCATACAAATGAATGAACAAGGAAGTAAAAGTTGAACAGGGTGAAATTAGAAACATTTCAACTGGAAAGAGACACGAGCATTCTCCACACGGCTGTTCAGTTTGCAGGACAATAATATTGTGGGGATTAGGTGCTTGTGATAAGGAAATGAATCCTGAAGACCAGATAGTGTAAATAGCCGACTCCTTTTACTTGTGTACTGGCTGTTGTCAATTTGCTAATTTTGCTTGTGATGTATGGGCTCATTGAGATATTTGTGAAGAAATATCTCTTATTTGGAATAAAGGTTTGCAGTTTGTGTTGTCTTCATACAAACTCAGGTGGCAGTGAACCTGAGCTGTCGGTGTTATTGAAGGACCAATTTAAGGCAGTAATTCTGATATGCATGGCCTGTTGCCCTCGGCTATTTCACCCTACCAGGTTTAATTAGCTAGAAGAATCTGAAAGATTCAAGCTCCTTCTGCTTGATGAACCATAGATGAGTTTGCACTTCAGTGAATTGGTCTTCCTACCACATCCATTAGTTGGGTCTAATTGTCATGTGAATAACATAACGTGTATTTGTAATTCGCTCAATTTTTGAGACTTTCAAAATAGGGTTTGTACATGGCCAAAAGGATTTTTGCATGCACAAATGGGTCTAAGACCCATTTGCACATGCAAATATCCATCGTACATCAGGCCCTAAATCTGTTAGGAGGCAATGCCAGAAGAGTAGTCATTTTACAGCTTGTGCCTAGTTTGTAGCTTTGCAGATTTTACCTATTACAGTCTCTACCCTTTGTGCAAAATTAATGTTCCCGCACGTGAAGGACTGATGCCTAGTTTGAGCTGCCACTGTTGTAGAGCCTTTGTATTTAATAATTGTGACTGAGCTTCTCCTTATTTAGTACCCATTTTTTTTAAATGCTATTTTCTCTTTAAATAAAATGGCTCCTTTGAAAGAATTGTGCAATATACTTGCAGAGATGACTGCTTCCCTCATGAAGGTGCTCAGTGGATCCATAATCTCAGTACCTCCTTTTGTGCCCTACCACTCTTATTGTATATAAAGGCGTGTAAGGTGCACTTGATGGAGAGAAGTAAACTAAATGTCGCCTAGTCAAGAGAACTATGTATAGCAAAGAGTTTTCTACTGGGTAACATTAATGTTTGTAGCAGTCATATTTGTATTTGGAAGATATACGTTAATGTTTTATGAGAAACGAAAATGTCTTAATAGTTGTGTGACAATAAAATGCTCTCATCTTGGCAGGTTCATGCCGGAGCCGAATCTCCCTCCATTGATAGTCTATGACTCCTTATCTGTCCCTCCAAGTGTGGATCCGAAGCAGGTGGTGAACATAGATGTGATACAGGAGGGACTCCCTGAGCTACCTGCCGCGTGCAGGGAAAGGCTTGTCGAGCACTATGGAATCTTGCCTGAACATAGCTACACGTTGGTGGTAGGTATCAGCAAAACAGAAAAGGGGAAAACTCACAAAAAATTATATGACATTTCACTTAGAAGAAAAGAGCATTGACTTCTTAGAATGAAAGAACGTGATGGGGGTTGGTTTATTGATTTGATTGCAAATAAGCAAATAAAGAAGTCTCAATTAATTTCTTAAAAATTGTTTGAAACATCCTAATTTGAGAAAAAGACATCCAAGGAACGAGATGTGTGACTTAAGTGATCCTGGAAAGGTTATATGACCATCTCCAATTTCCACCTAAAACCAGCCTGCCCACCTCCCTCGACAACAATTTGAATGACCATTTCTCAGGCTCTGCGAATTGTATTGCTTCTTATATTTTACTCTGAACCAACCTTTGGCAGGTTCTTCTCGAGTGTTTCCCTGTTGACCCAATATTAGAACCCTGGTTGTAAGACCCCTTGCTCTCTGCTCCAGTCACAGATGCATGTTTGTAAGCGTGTTTTATGACCGTTCCCTTATATGTTCTATTGCTATATTTTGCAGGATTTAATCCGGAAGGTAGTACTCCTGTCACTTGTGCTACTTCTTGTTCACAGAATCCATTATACCACTGTAGGACTAGCGTGTAGCCTGTGGTCTCTCATATATTCATATACGTAAGGCGGTGCTGGTACTGTTCTGTTTTCATGGTTTTAAGTTCTTAAGGACACTTAACCTTTAAATGTTGTTTTGGGTGCCCTTTTCAACCAAAATCGTTACTAGTTCTGTATAACCTCCAGCGCCCCATGCCTTTATTTATTTGCTCGCAATGGGCAGTGACTGGTTGTTTCATGGTGTCGGACAGTGACTGGTTGTTTCATAGTGTCAGGCAGTGACTGGTTGTATCCTGGTGTCGGGCAGTGACTGGTTCTTTCATGGTGTCGCCAGTGACTGGTTATTTCATGGTGTTAGGCAGTGACTGGTTGTTTCCTGGTGCCGGGCAGTGACTGGTTGTTTCCTGGTGTCGCCAGTGACTGGTTATTTCATGGTGTTAGGCAGTGACTGGTTGTTTCCTGGTGCCGGGCAGTGACTGGTTGTTTCCTGGTGTCGGGCAGTGACTGGTTGTTTCCTGGTGTCGGGCAGTGACTGGTTGTTTCATGGTGTCGGGCAGTGACTGGTTCTTTCCTGGTGTCGGGCAGTGACTGGTTCTTTCATGGTGTCGCCAGTGACTGGTTATTTCATGGTGTTGGGCAGTGACTGGTTGTTTCCTGGTGTCGGGCAGTGACTGGTTGTTTCATGGTGTCGGGCAGTGACTGGTTGTTTCATGGTGTCCGGCAGTGACTGGTTGTTTCCTGGTGTCACTATTTATCAGCCGCTTATTGAGCAGGGGCAGATTGTAGTAGGTTCATGGGGTTGCATGAGTGTGTTTTCTGAAGGGAGTTTCAACCTTTAGACCGAAGATATGGCAAAAACGTATTGAACAAATAGCCATGTCGCTAAGTTTTGGGTACAGGGAAGCCTCCTGCGTGTACCTCTTTTGCCTATATTTCTCTATATTGCCCATTCCTCTGAGATTTGTCCCACTGCACATTATCATAGAGGCTACTTTAGGCCCCAAGATCTCTCAATTAAACAGGCGAGGTAATGCGCCCATAAATTATATTGTTGCTTCCTGTTAATTTGGTGTCACCGCTTTCATCACTGGATCCAAGTCTTTTGCTATCTAGATGTTGTAAAATAGACATGAAAGGCTTAGTTATGTCCTGATTAGGGTCACTTTCGGAAAGTCTTACAGAAACTTCACTGTACGCATTCCTACCCTTTCTGGTCTCGTTTCTTAGTCAAGTCAAGTCAAGTCAGGAAATTTATATAGCGCTCTACATACCCATCGGGTCTCAAGGCGCTTGAGGAAGGGTGGGGAATTATTTTTCGAATATCCAAGTTTTAAGTAGCTTTCTGAATGCTAGGTGGTTCTGGGTAAGGCGAAGGTGAGCAGGAAGTGAGTTCCAGGTTTTAGCTGCCAGGTAGGAGAAGGATCTACCTCCCATGGTGGTTTTGTTGATGCGAGGTACAGTGGCAAGGGCTTGGTTGGAGGATCGTAGCTGACGTGAGGGGGTGTAGAAGGATAGTCGTGTGTTGAGGCATTCAGGTCCAAGTTCGTAAAGTGCTTTGTGTGTGTGTGGGTTAGGAGGCGGAAAGTAATCCTTTTATTTACGGGGAGCCAGTGGAGTTTTTTCAGGTGAACCGATATGTGTTCTTGACGCGGGATGTCTAGTATGAGCCTGGCTGAAGCGTTCTGGATGCGTTGGAGTTTTTTCTGGAGTTTTGCGGTGGTACCGGCGTATAGGGTGTTTCCGTAGTCCAGGCGGCTCGTGACCAGTGCGTGGGTGACCGTTTTTCTAGTTTCGGTGGGGATCCAACGAAATGTTTTTTTGAGCATGCGAAGAATGTTGAAGCAAGATGATGAAACGGCGTTGACTTGTTTGGTCATAGAGAGTGAGGAGTCCAGGATGATGCCCAGGTTCTGTGCGTGGTCCGTCGGGGTGGGTGCTTTTCCAAGGGCCTCTGGCCACCAAGAGTCATCCCAGGCTGAGGGGGATGTGCCTAAGATGAGGACTTCTGTTTTGTTTTAGAGGTTTATGGTGCTTTTCATTCACACTTGCCAGAGATGTCGAAGGAGCTCTTTTGAGCTTCTTCTTTACTTATGTGCTAAGAAATGTTCATTGTGTACTATACTATTTTATTGATTCCTTTGGCCGTCCTGAGAGTTTGAGCGTGATGCCAAATTCTGTGTGAAGTCCGTGCATTGCAATAAACGCCTAGAGGCGCTGCTGAATTTTGCACAACCCGCTGGGAGAATCCTGCAGTATTGTCATCACACTGCCTGTCTACCCCATACACTCCTGAAGATTTCTTAGAGCTTCTTGTAGGTGCAAACAAATCCAGCCCCCAAATAACGCTCGCTCAATCAACTGAGGCGATGAGGTCTAGAATGAAAGATGTGCATGTAAGAGACCACGAGACACCGAACTACAGATTGTAAATGTGCAGAGAATGAGACCAGCACAACTCAAATGTGCATTGCCTATATCTGAAGGGCTTGAAACCTGTGCAGAATCTAAAAAGAAAGCACTGCCTAGGAACATGGGGAACGAGGGATGTTTATTCAATTTATTTTGAGTAAAGAAAGCGAAATTGGCAGGATGTGGAGGGACCTGGCTTTCCTCATCTACCCTCCAGACATTGGGCCTTTTATGGCTTTGCAAAATCTACAAGTGTCGATTGCTAAGCTTCCACTGAAGCCGTCTTTTCATAAATGTACATTTTAGCAACGTCTGTCTGAATAAACAATTCAGTAAAAAGACATACCCCCCCACTAAAAATAAGGGTCTTATTTGTACTTTTGGTCTTTTTAAGGCCAGTGATTTATATCAGCACAATGTTCAAATTACCCTGGCACCGCCTCCACGGTTGGTATTTGTTTATAGCTGAATTTTGCGACTGATTGAGAAGGCGCAGCCTGCCCCTACCCGCCGCCTTACCTCTTGGACCGGCCATATCTGCCCCCACGCTGTGCTCTGCTGAGACCCACCAACCTCCCGCCTGCTTCTCCGCCTTCAATTCTTTTGCTCTCATCTCTTGCTCCCTTTGCGGGTTTCTTTATTTTTTTGCGTCCTTTCCACTTTTGCCTCTTTGACTTTATGCCTTTCTCTTGCCATTTTTGTATTTGCCTTTTTTTATGTTGCCCTTTTACCTCTTTTCTTCACACCCTTTGTCTCTTTTTTTCTCTCACTCTACATGCAAACTACTTTCATTCAGACTCACTGGCGCTTATTATTTTGCACTCTGCCTCCTTTTTTTGCAACTTTCTTTCTCTGTTTTTGCCTCTTCCAATCTCTGGCTGCCATTTGCTGCTTTTTTTGCCCCCAACACTATGCCGCACATTCAACTGCTCCTTCCCGCCTTCCTCTCCTAGCTGCTACATCCTTTGTTCTCCTGCCCCACTTACCAGCCCCAGGATCACCTCCCCCACTTACCAGCCCCAGGTTCACCTCCCCCACCGTACTTACCTAATTGCAACTGCAATGCAGATGCACTATTTGCACGCCAGTGGCAAGCCCATCTATGCCCTGCCAGGAACCCTTGTCCTCGCTCTGCTGAGACCCACCAACCTCCCGCCTGCTTCTCCGCCTTCAATTCTTTTGCTCTCATCTCTTGCTCCCTTTGCGGGTTTCTTTATTTTTTTGCGTCCTTTCCACTTTTTCCTCTTTGACTTTCTGCCTTTCTCTTGCCATTTTTATATTTGTTTTTTTTTATGTTGCCCTTTTACCTCTTTTCTTCACACCCTTTGTCTCTTTTTTTCTCTCACTCTACACGCAAACTACTTTCATTCAGACTCACTGGCGCTTATTATTTTGCACTCTGCCTCCTTTTTTTGTCTTTTTTTGCAACTTTCTTTCTCTGTTTTTGCCTCTTCCAATCTCTGGCTGCCTTTTGCTGCTTTTTTGCCCCCAACACTATGCCGCACATTCAACTGCTCCTTCCCGCCTTCCTCTCCTAGCTGCTACATCCTTTGTTCTCCTGCTGCCAGCTCCTGCCCCACTTACCAGCCCCAGGATCACCTCCCCCACTTACCAGCCCCAGGTTCACCTCCCCCACCGTACTTACCTAATTGCAACTGCAATGCAGATGCACTATTTGCACGCCAGTGGCAAGCCCATCTATGCCCTGCCAGGAACCCTTGTCCTCCCCTCACCTTGAGATACTACTCTGCTGCAGCCCTCCATGCCCTGAACCCCACACACACTTCCCCGCTCTGCAGCTTGCGTTCTCCTGCACTACCTGAAATTTCTCATACATGCCCCCTCCCACCTGTCTCTCCTTTCCCACATCACCCAATGCGGTTGTATGACTGAACCCCGCATGCCTTTACAACGCAGTCACTACCTCCACTGTCACGTTACCATGCATTACTTTCACATGCAAGTCGTTACAACGACTTGTCTTAGTTGTGCCACAGGACTTTGGAATATTATAAATTACTATTCCAACTCCAGTCTACGCAACAGTAGGAAAGGTGTTGGACTTAAAATCCACACCAAATCAACAACGCGCCCCTAAAGCAAGTCGTTGAAATGACTTGCAGGTTAAAGTAATGTGTGGTAATATCGCAGTCGGGGTAGTGACTGTATTGTAAAGTCAAGTCGTTGCTCTAACTGCAGGGTAAAGAATGTTTCCCCTCAATGTCCATGACCAAGCTCTTTACAACCTTCCTTGCTAGTACTCACCCCACCCTGACCTGCCACCTCCTTATCAAACACCTGCTTGTTTGTCAAATACACCCCATTGAAATCTTGCACTTCCTGCACAACCTCTTTTCGGACCTGCTCTTCTTGACTGAAACTTGGCTCACCCTGATGTCGGCCTCCAGCATCGCACCAGTGATTACCCACCTCCCCCCACTTCAAGATTATTAGACAGGGCAGAACCTACAAACCCTGAGGCGGACTAGCCATAATCACCAAAGAGAACATCCACTGCTCCATCACATCTGCAAACACCAGGCACCACTTGGAACACCTGGCTTACAAACTACACATTTCCAGCAACCCCTTCTTGTGACCAGCCCTCCTCTGCCAACCTCTTGGACCACAATCTAACTTCAGCTACACCATCACAGATCTTTCCTTCCTACTAGTACTGATTCCAGTTCCTTCAGCTTACTCCACGATCTCAACTACCATCTGGAAGAACTCACAGACCCAAACACCAACCACGAGTTGGAGGGCCCGACTACCCTCTGACTCATCCAACTAGTGACAGACCCCATGCATGCAAGGTGCCGGAATCTCATTGATCCCATCTTTGCCAACTTGAGTGACATCTCAGTGGACAAGTCCATTCCCTTCACACAGACCGACCATGCCATCATCCACTTTGATCTGTACATCCCCCACTAACATGGAACCACACCTCCCAAAACCACCTCACTGATTTGGAACAGGATAATGGAGGAAACTTGGACCACACAGCAACACGCCCGGCAATCCCAACACCATGATGACCCACCTCAGCCCATCACCATCTTCAGCATCTGGATCATCTCATGTGCCGACCCCTGATTAGCACTAACCGAATGCATCAAAAACAGCTCCAGCTACATCAAGGAAATCTTCACCATTGTGTGAAGGATTTTTCGTCACCCACTGCATGCTCCTCAACCATCAGCCCCATCACGGGAACTGTGCACACAGCTCTCACTCCACATCAGCGACAAGATCAGCCACATCTACAACAATTTCACCCGGAGCTGGACCCATCCTCCCTCGCAGCCTCCAAACCCAATGAGACAAACACTCTGGAAACCTCCCCTCTCCATGACCATTTGGCCCACTATCACCACAACTCATCGGCCATGAACTCAGAAGCACCTTCTGATTCCTGCACTCACTTCATCTTTACCAGAATTCTGGACCTCATCTGCTCCACATTGACCCCAATTCCCAACAACCTACCTTCAAAGGAATCTTCCCAGATGCATCGAAACATGCTGTCACACTGCCCTTCCTGGAAAAATCCTAGCCAGACCTAAAACTAATGGCCAACTACAAGCCAATCTCTCTGCTTCCTTACCTGGCTAAACACATGGAGAAAATCATCTGCAAATGACTGGATGACCAACTCAACAACAACCACATACTGGATACCTCTCTAGACAGCTTCAGGCCCAACACAGACAACATCCTCCTGGATATAGGATACACAGCAGCATTCACCCTGCTCGATCTATCTGCCACTTTCGACACCCTCTCCCACCCCATTCTCATCCAACGCCTCAACGAAGTCAGCATAAGAGTCCTGCTCTCTGCTGAATCTGCACGTTCCTTAAAGGATGAACACAGTCAGTCAGTCTAGTGACTTACACCTCTGGCACCACCAGCCTCATCTGTGAAGTCCCCTAGGATCCTCACTCAGCCCAAAGCTGTTTAATTCTTACATGGCACCGCTCACCAACATCATCTGAACCCACAGAATCTGCATTGTCTCGCACTATAATGGCACCCAGCTCATTTCCTCTCTAATGAGAACATCTGCATGTCTGAGGTCGTCAGCTAGAGGAAGACCAACTGTCTGAAACTCAACACACACAAGACAGTAGTGGTTTTCTTCGACAAGGTTACCTCACTATGCAACACATGCTGATTGCCAACTGACCTCAGTCCAGCTCCCAGCTTGGCAAACCAAGCCAGAAACGTAGGAATAGTGGTAGACAACCGACTGTTGATGATCATCCAGATGAACTCTGCCCTGCTTCCACACCCTCAAGGTCCTCAAGTGCAACACACGCAGAATTATCACTCGGGCTCTTATCACCAGCAAATTGAACTATGGAAAGGCAGTGTGTCGACATTCCTGCCCAGCTCACCACAAGACTAAAGGTTATCCAAAATGCAGCAGCAAGACTCACACTCACGCTCTTACTCCACAAACACATTACATGTCGTCTCAAAAACCTCTACTGACTCCCCATCCACAAATGTACACTCTTCAAGCTCCTGACACACATACAAAGTCCCTCAAAATCTAGGCTTTTACCTCAACAGGTGCATCAACTTCCACACCCAAGCAAGCCAGAAACCTCTACTCTGCCAAATACCTGGATTGCCCACATCACCACATCCGCAGTCCCAGATCTGGTCGGCACACTTTTGAATACCTGGCTCCTGAGGATTGGAACTTCCTCCCTCTGCACATCAGAGCTGCCACCCTTTGTCCTTGACTTTTACAGGAATCTAAAGACATGGCTCTTTCTTTAGGCCCTTGGCTAGGCTGTCCAATCTCCTTCTCTCCAGCGCCTGGGTATTTTTATGGGTGAGATGCATACTTCCATATCTCTCTCAATGCAATTCAACATTGGATGGTGCTTCAGTCCTTTATGATGAACTAATCCAAGATGGAAGTGCTCTACTTTCTCTCCTCCCTACTACCATCATGTCTTAATCCTCTATCTACTTCCATCCAGACAGCCGGCGTGCCTCTTCAACTAGAAATGTAGGTGCACTGTTCAATCCTTCAATTTGCATTAAATAATTTCTTACCACACCTGCTACAGCGGGCCACCAGGTTATGAACCTCTGAAAAATACAACTATGCCTCTCATGATATACCACTAGCTATTAATTATTCCCTAGTACTTAGCAAGCTAGGCTATTACATCAGCCTGCAAGTGGACTTCCCATAGTATTCCTTTACCCCACTAGACAAAATTCTTAATTTAACAACCTGAACCTTACTCAACCTACCCAGAAATGCACACATATTACTTCACTGAAAACATGATCTGTTACACTTACTCCAGAATTTTGCCTTCCTCAGTCCACAACCTACGTTTAACACCTTAATCCACCATGTGTGTGGCCTCTAGATTCTGTTGTCTTCATTTGATAGGCCACATCACTGAAATGCCCTGCCTCGTGACTTCTATGCCTGCTCCACTCTTAAAACCAGGCTAAACATCCATTTAATGAACGAAGAGAGGAAGAATACATAAACCCCTTCATCAAGGATGTGTTTATATTTTAGAAGGATGTCAAAAGTTCTGTTTTTATTAGTACTTCTAGTACCCAGTTAGAAGTTCTAGCTGTGCCTGATCAGCGGTTTATCACTTTTCTAACATGTTCTTCCTGTAGCACATCTGACCATGTTTATTTCCCATAAGTGTGGATCACCATTTATTTTACTTGAGGAGGTTTTCTAACTAATAAATGGTCCTTCTGGCATAGCTCCTGGACCTCACTGTGTACAGTGGATCTTTAGAATTAAAACTTTGAGCTCTGTGCTTCTCTTATCATAAATATTTTAAATGTGTCAAGAAGCTCTTACTTGCCTTGTTCTTGTTCATAATCCACACTTGATCTGCTATTTCAGAAAAGGTAATAAGAGTGACTCCCTTTGTTAACAACTCATTTCTCTTAGCAATTCAAAAGTCAACATTGCTGTAAGACTGCTCCTTGAAAGAATTCTGACCAGGGCCTCTGAAAACAAGTTTTGCTGATATATAGTACGGCTTCAAGGCTAGCCAAGGGACTCTGAACAATGTTTAGATTTGCATTTCGATATCAGTAACTATACAAAGGCAGCTGGGCGATCTCTTAATTTGACATTATGGATCTCAGCAGTGCCATTGGTTGTATGAAAGTATCGAAGTTTTGATGGTTACCCATGGGTATTTATATTGTTCTTAATAATGTTTTGCCGTGTTTGCACACGGATCTCTCCGCTAAAGATAGGCATGGTTATAAAGTAGAGTGTACCAATTATTTTAGGCTTGATAGAGGGATGTAGCAAAGTTGTGTCCTTGCCCCCATTGTTTTTATTTTCTACATCAATAACTAGAATGTTTAATTAGCCTAATAGTCAAGAGATACTGCATCTTGGACATAGACTCATTCACACTTTGCTTCACGTGGATGAGGCTGTCTTACTATCATGCATTTCTAACGGGTTACAAAAACTTTTAGATGCTTATGTCTCATTACTAGATGACCTTCGTTTCAATACAAATAATTAAAAAACTCATGTGATGATCCGTGACCCAAAATCCACCAAATCAAGTTTTCTGATAGTCAAAAATAAAAACGATTGGGAAAGATACACACTTTTCAATATTTTGGCGTGACCATCTTTTCCTCTGGCACCTGGTCTTCTTTACTGTCATCAAGAAGAATTTTTTTTTTACTGTGTTTAGGTGCTGTATTCAATTTTGTCTCTGGACTAGGTAACAAGTCACTAAAATATATGATGGAAATCTCTAAAAGAAAATGTTTACTTGTTTGTTATGAATCCGCTTTCGGGAGGTACATCAATATCGACATTTCACAGTGTGAGGAAAATCGTTTTTGTCCCCGCGTTTTAATTCTTCTCCCTAGTAGCACCCATTTTTCTTGTCATGAGGAATTGGGCATCAAATTAGCTACTTTACAACTATTGCCATCTATCTGGTCTAATCCTTCTACTTCACTTAATGAAGCCATACTGAATGACTGTCTTCAAATCGAAGTTCACCTGAAGATCCCTTTGATTAATTGCATTAATAATCTATGTTCTTATTTACGTAGCATTACCAAAAGGGACAGGCACTTGGATAAGAAAGCATTTTTCTTAGATCAAGTGGTCAGCTATGGTTAAGCTTCAAAAGCATACTTATTGATACCATACTATGTTGAGAAATTCTTTTGGCATGGAACCATATTTATCATTGCTCATTAATTCATGGAAGAGATATTTGTTATGTCCGTTATCAACTTCTCCAAAATACCAAAATCTGTATTATACTGCTCATACAAATGTAATTCCCCAGAACCCTGGTATCAAAGTGAAAATCAATGCCTTCCCATTCCTTGGAAAATTGTGATTCTTAAACAGCGGAGGGAAAAGCGGTAACGGATGAGGACCTTTTTACGCAGTCCGAACCATCTGATATGGTGCTCATAACTGGTGCGTTACGTAAATTAGGAGCTGACATGATCTCCTCAATTTCTATCATAGGTCCCAGAGCAGGACATTTCTAAGTGAATGCTCCAAAAATGCACCACTTATTCTTCATCTGGGTCCTTGGTACTATATTTTTTAGGAGAGCAAAACAAAGTACTTTCACAAGCCAGCCTGTCTTCTTTGAGTCCATCATCAACTTCAAGGAGACTCTAGATTTTTTCTCCATAGTGTTTAAGTCTATTTTCTCCAGAAGTATCATGTTTTAAGAAAATAGAACATTAGTTGTGGAGAATGTGAGTCCTTTCCAAGTAATAAATCTTGTCTGGTCCAGTACGCAGGTTCAATAAATAAACCTGAGCTTAACTGAAGTGGATCGTCTCAGGCAATATTTACCCTCTGAAATTGAATTTGAAATCCTCCAGTAGGGTAAGGTTGAAGACTGTATCCAGCGAAGTCCACTCAAAGTTGTATAGCTGTTAGGTGAGGTCCCCTTGAAACTGTTAGTTTTGGCAGGAGAAGCTCTGAGCAGGAACATCCAAATTTTACTGCTGCTGAAAGTATCTATTCAGACCCCCCAGAACCGCAAACCTGAAGCTTTATCTGGCGAAGTTCTCTTGAAATGGGATTCCTTAGCCTCCAGGTCCAACTGAAGCTCCAGATGTATTGGAAGTCCAAATATTTCCTAGGTCACAGCTTTTCAGACATTCCGGAGGGGTTCCTCTTGGTCACTTCTAAGACTTGAGGACCTCACAGAGAGCAGGTAAAGGCCAGTTCTCACTCCAGCAGGGCCACTAGCATGGTCCAGTGAGGTCCAGTTCCTACTCGTCAGCTGGTACCTCAAAGAAAAGTGCCTTATGCAGTTTGTTGTGTCCCTATAGTCTTACAGGATGGTAGGCAACTGACCCTTGGAGCCCATTTCGCAGTCCTGGATACAAGTGGGAGCAGGTCCAGCCCATCAGGTCGCCATACAAGTCACAGACAGCGGTCCAGTCCTCTTCTGTCCTTCCACAGGTTCAGAAGGTGTTCTGGTAAGCTGTGTGTGTGGTGCCACATTTGTAGGTTTAAGTAGCCTGTAGCTGTGTGTGACTCTTGGAACGCTCCCCAACCAAAAGGCACAAGTATTCCAGGGTCAATCCCTGTCTCATTAACAGCACACCCTGTTTTCCTTACTGCAAATTATGCCACAGTGCAGTATTCTTTGGAAAATCCAACATGGCAGCATCCTCCAGCCCCTGCAAGAGGTTAGTGGCCAAGCCCGGGCTGTGTCTAGGAAATGGGTAATCCCCTTCTCCTTCACCACACCAAATGGGTTGTGGGAGGAGCTTCTCTTCCCAATAGGATGGTACCAGGGTGGCAACACTGTGCTGTCGAATTAAAATCCCTCGGGTCCACAGATCTCACTTAACTGTGATTGGGAAGACCTCACTTTGGTCCCTTTTAAGTTAATGACATTCCTAAAGCCTCTGAAACTGTCTCTCAGAAGCGAGGATGAGTCTCTTACCTCGCACCTAGGTCTTCCTGCCAAAAGGCCTTTGCCATTGTTTCCATTCCAGGACTATTTTCACTCCTCAGTAAGGCGAAAACACTGAGTGAGGGCAGCTTCTGGGAGGCTAATGCTAATTAGCATACTGGACTTCATCATGTTAAAGTCTTCCTCTTTAAAAGTTACCTTTCCTATATATTTAACAAAAATCAAACTTCACCACTGAATTGGATTTCTAATAAATATTTTTTTAAAAATTGAATCACTTCTGTAGCTTATCCCAATCCAAAGTTAACAAAAAAGTATATTAATTGCACTTTAATTTTTCTCATAGGATAAGCTAAAACCCATTACAGTCAAAATAGCTTCTTGGAGATAGTCACTGTAGGGACATGCCAACATTAGATTATTCCATGTACCACTTAAATATTAGGCACCCTACCTTGTTGGCTACAAGCCTAAATTAGAGGTGACTTGCTTAATATAGTAAATTGTTTAGCTTTCTGTGCCATTGCTATATTTTGCTGTACCATATACTATGGTCTTACTGGAAAGGTGATTATGCCAATTGAGGATTGGTCAAGTGTACCATGCTCAGTGGTCTGAGCACATACACTGTAGGGTAGACTGCAGTACCACAATGTGCAGAGTTAAAATACCAGTCATAAACCAATTGGTGTGACCATGCAAAACAATGTGATAGTTGGCACCCATACCTCAGATGAATAAAGACTATAGAATATCCTTCGTAGCTGATTAAATTTAAAGTAGCAATCCTGTCTAGCCATGATTTTGAGTGGTTATACTACTTGTCCCTGTCTCTGCATACGTCTGCAACGAGCCAGGGATGGTTGGTTTCATAAAGTCCACTGTAAGTGCAGCTTAGTACACCCCTAGCTACTTGATGGCTTTAGTAGCCCACCAAAACTGCATTTTGTCCCTAAGTGTGCCTTTTCACATGCCTCCAGCAAGGTGAAGTAGAGGTCCTCTGACTTGTCTGTGCTTTAAACCAGGAACACCTTCTTATTCCTCGAGCTACCCCGTTAGCCATTAAAAGGATGCACCAAGTCTTGCAGCAAAACTATTACAGTGTTTTCAAACATGGAAAATTTGGTTTTATCACTACCACTCTTACACCCACTATCAAATGGGTTATTCCTGATGTACATTGCAAACATCAATAACATACATGCCGTATCTTCTGTCTCTTGCTCATTCCCAAATAAGTTTAACTCAGTACATTTCCATAATTTTTATATTTGACAAGGGACATCATACACAGACATCACTTTAGTCTGTATACGGTGGTTCAAATCCTTTTGGGGCTTATTGTATTTCTTCAACTCCTCCACACAAAAAAATTGGACCAAAGTTCAAATTTGGCTAAAATAATAATTATAATGTCATATTTTGGGCTGTGGATTAGTTCTTATCTTTTTTGCTTATTTTTGGCCGACCTGCATTTAGCTTCTGAATGTAGGCAATCTTTTATATGCCAATGACTGAGCCATGTTAACCTCAGACTGCTGGGTTTACAAAGAATGATGCCAGCTCAATAACGTAATAATTACTGTTGAATAGATGAAATTGGTTCTATTTTGCAGATGAAAATTAGATCATTATGGTGACTCGTGGA
Organism: Lissotriton vulgaris; assembly: GCF_964263255.1. Lineage (NCBI taxonomy): Eukaryota > Metazoa > Chordata > Amphibia > Caudata > Salamandridae > Lissotriton > Lissotriton vulgaris. Next base: position 1,841,933,389 of record NC_141689.1, on the reverse strand, counting down.
GAAGAGATTAGACATTGTAGACCATTTCCATTACTTAGTTGCGTTGTTTACCAGAACACTCGCCTAGAAAAATCATTAAAGAAATATATAAGCTAAAGTTTTTAGTATTCTGGGTGGTTCCGTTAAATCTCAGAGGCAGTAAGGGGATATGCAGTAACACTTCTAATTAAGGCAATCTATGGTAAAAGTGATCCTTAAATGCTTTATTGCCAAGGGCAGGTCTTAGATTCGATGTAAGTTGATGCGTTGTTGAATAAAGATAGGGCCTGCCACCTCTCCTTCGAATCCAATTCCTAAATAAAGACTCAATTTGAGAATAAAGGGATATGGACTTAAGAAAACAACATCAGTTTCTCTGAAAGAAAAAGAAATAACACTCAGAAATACCTTCCGAGAATTGATGCAGTGCAAGAAGATCTGGACCGGAAACAGGAGCTGCAGAAACTAGGAGCAGAAACATCCTCTGGAGTGAGAAGCATGCTGGAAAAAGAAAAATTGCTATGCACCAAAGTAATGAACCTGTTTCTCATTCTTATATGTGAACCCGCAGAAAAACCAAAAAAATGCACGTGTCCACCATATTGGATTGGGTAAGAAAACAAAATCAATTAACATTAAGTCTCAGCATCCCACAAAAATGTGAAAAGGATAAAGTACTTTGAAAGGAGAGGATCTTTTGAAGTCAAAAAGAAAATATAGGCTAAAGGTTTTAGTATTCAGGGTGGTTCCGTTAAATCTCAAGTGCAATAAGGGGATATTTATTAATGTAATGTAATGTAAGGTACACTTATATAGCGCAACTGTCACCCTAAGGGTTTCCTGGCGCTTAGATTACAGAACAGCAGGAGCTAACACTTCTAATTAAGGCAAGCTGTGGTAAAAGTGATCTTTTAATGCTTTATTCCCAAAGTCAGGTCTTTGATTCGATGCAAGTTGATTCTTTGTTTAATAAAGATAGGACTTGCCACCTCTCTTCTTCAAATCCAATTCCAAAATGAAGACTCAATTACAGAATAAAGGGATATGGACTAAAGGAAACATCAGTTTCTCTGAAAGAAAAAGAAATAAAGATCAGAAATACCTTCCAAGAATTGATGCAGTGCAAGAAGATCTGGACCGGAAACAAGAGGTGCAGAGACTAAGGGCAGAAAAATCCTCTGTAGAGAGGAGCATGCTGGAAAAAATTTAAAAAATTGCTATGCACCAAAGTAATGAACCAGTTTCTCATTCATGTATGTGAATCCACAGGAAAACTAATTGCACGTGTCCACCATATTGGATTAGGTAGGAAAACGAAAGTAATTAAAATTAAGGCTCACTATCTCACAAAAATGTGAAAAGGATAAAAGACTTTGAAAGGAGAGGATCTTCTGAAGTCAGAAAAAACCTATCACAACATGACAGCCAGCAAAATACTTCTAAATATTATGCTGTGCAACCTACACTACGCAGTAAAGAAACACTGAAACAAGGCAAGGTTGAAGAAGACAAAAGAAATCAGATGAAGAAAGGTAAGTCTAAACCAGAAGCAACCACTTGGCAGCTGCTAACATTTCTATCAACAAAGTCGGCAGTTAATTGGTCAGTCTGAGTCTGAAGAAGTATGAATTCAGAATCACAGACTACAGTCTGCACCAACCACAGTGTGGAACCCCACCACAGGCAATCATGACCCAGAGTTGGCCATTAAGCTGAATTAGTCTCTGGAGCCAGCATATTAATCTGACATATATGGCTGCAATTTGTTAGTGTTGCATGGGCAGTGTAGGACTTGGCCCTCTCTGCAGGGTCTCCCTTAAACTTTTTGCATTCATCCCTCCTATTTTTGGTGAATTTGCTTTTGTTGGCCTTACGACTCTGTGCATTTTACCACTGCCAACTCGTGCTATAGTGCTTGTGCTCACTCCCTAAAACATGGTCAAATTGGCTTACTGCTGATTTGCATATTTAATTTACTTATCAGTCCCTATTTAAGTGGTTTACAATATACCCAGAACTGGTAAATTACATTCTACTAGTGGGCCTGCAGCCCTTTTGGTGCCACCTCCTTCAGTAGCCCCTTAAAACATTACTCAGGCCTGCTACTGCAGCCTGCAAGCCGTTGTAAAGTTCCAGTTCGAGTTGGCAAAATAACCCTCTTGATAAGCCTTAAACTTCCCTTTTATCACATATAAATCACCTCTAAGATAGACCCTAGAAAGCCCGAATGATAGGGTGCATTGTAATTGCAAGTTTTGCATGTGCTGATAGGGCAAAACTTACAAATTCGTTTTTCACTACTGTGAGGCATACCTCTCCCGTAGGATAACTTTGGGTTTCCTTATTACATTTAATGAGTGCTAAATTTTAATAGGAAGCAAGTAGGATACCCCAAAACCGGTTCCAGGATACTTGTTTCCAGTCCAGGGAGGACCTGGTTTGGCAGTTTGGGCTCGACTGTTCCCATGGGGAGCAGGGTCAAGACTGATTTGCAAATGGCTGGGTCCAAACTGGGGTGACTTGGCAAGCAAAATATCGATGGATTAAACCCATATCTGTGACCGGGGGTGAATGCTTGAAAAGTTTCAACACTATCCGTCCATCATTTTATTTTGTGATGTTGCTATGTGTGCCCTAAGTGGCTAAGGGTATGCCGAGACGTGGGCATCTTGCTCACGGCGCCACTGGATTCAAGCTAGCATGGTTGATAAGGGGAGATAACTCAAAACCGGTCCCAGGGTGCTTATTTCCAGTCCCGGAAGGACCCGGCTTGGAAGTTCATGCTGGACTGTTCCCATGCGGATCAGGGTCAAGACTGATTTGCAAATGATTGCGTCTAAACTAGGGTGAAGTGGCGAGCAAAATAGTGATGGATTAAACCCAGATCTGTAACTGGAGGTGAGTGTTTGATAAGTTTCAACACTCCGTCCATCATTTTATTTTTTCAGGTTACTTTTAGAAAGTTGGCGTTTTCCGGTACAAACTATTTGGTGCCTACAGCCAGTTTCATGATTGGGCATTGTAGGCTGTTGGACTTCGTTTATTCCACCCAGACAGCCTCACAATAGAGGGATTGGTTGTGCCTGGATGGGCCATCACTGGCAGGATAGGGGCGGAGCTGAGCACAGCTCAACTTGCAAATCAATAGGCTGTGTCCTGCCTTCCCACACAACATACTTCACACCACTTCATTGTTCATGCAGCCAGTGTAACACCAGGGTGGAAGAGGCAGGAAACTCTAAGCATTACAAAGGGAAAACTCTAAAAACTACTATTACTTCAAAGAAGACACCAGGTATATAACTAGGACCTGTAGACCCTCTCTTTAGTTCACTTCCTGGTCCTGTGGAAGGGCGCTCAGAGGTCTTCCTGTTGCGATGGCCTGCTGAGCACTTCGGAGGACTGCTTTGCTGAATGTGGCCAGACTGCGCTGCTGCCTGAAGCCTGCCTTGAACTCTCTGAGGCCTGCCCATCTGCTTGATCCCTGTTTTACTTCTTGAACCCAGGATTACCAGAGTGACACCAAGGGCTAGTTGGCTGGCCTCCTCATCTGAGCCTCAGGGACAGAAAAGGCTCCAGTCATTTTGAACCCGCCCCTGCACCCAACCTGAGTGAGTCATAACCCCCCAAGTGGTGTCTTTCCAGTTTTGGACCCTTTGAAGTGGTGCTAAAAGTGTCTAGATATCCAAAATCCAAAACTTGGGACTTGGAATGTTTTGGGATAAAAAGTGCTATGAGAACAGAGAGTAGACTGGGACTTACGTATTCATTGTCCGAGGTGCATTTCCAGTACTCCTTGCTCTGCAGCATCTCCGTCTGCGTTCTTCTCTGCAGCAGCAATTCCTGTTTAGCAATCACTTGCAGAAACAGTAGACGGTCTCCTAAAACCCTCTTCAGCTACAGGCTCCAGTTTCGTCAAGCTGGAGATTTTCAACTTCCAAAAAAGAGACTAAGTCTGAACATTGAAATCTTCATCGCAACTTCATCCTGCAGATCCCTGATGATGACACCTCCTCCTCGGACACCGCCTTGATCCTTGTCTGCTGAATGTTACCCTCTCAGTTTCCCACAAAATGTCTTCTGTGTCCTAAGGTAAGCGATATCTGGGACCAGTCCACCTCTTGTATTCAACCCACGCTCCATCGCAGCCAGCCATATTCTTAGACTATGACCTGTTCTTCCATGACGAAATGTCAGTGATTGGCGTTTTGATCTTTTAGGTGCTAGTTTCTACCTTAAACTTTAAAAATCCATAGCTCCGATTCTATTGATTTGATTTTTGTCTTTTTGGTGTCAAATAATTTATTAACATTTGCTCTTTTTTTCTAAATTGCTATGGGATTTTTCTTTTGTTGTGTTTTTGCTTTATTACTGCATGTGTGCTGAAGAAAAACTTTAGTTGTTACCTCTAAGTTAAACCTGACTGCTTTTGTGCCAAGCTACCAGAGGGTTAAGAACAGTTTAGTTACTTTTAGTGGTTCACCCTGATAAGGATTGTGACTCTTGCTTGAGCGGGGTTTACACTCCATCAACCCAATTTCTCACAGGCAGATTCAGTGTTAAAAGTTGGAAGCCAGGATTATGAAATCCTCCCTAACAGCCACTAAATGAACTATTATACAGGCAGTAACATTTAAATCGGGGAAGCAGAGAAATTTGAACTTGCAGTTTTTTATATAGTCTTTTTGATGATCAATGTGGGAAACTTTGATATCTTCAGTAAATTATTAAATACAGTAGTTAAAATCTTCCATGTACCAAATTGATTAGAAAGGCTACAGTGCATTAAGAAATAATGTTAATTAGTGGTGGAGCAAGAATCATCATTAGCAAAACTCAAAATCAATTATTCCTCCGTAAATAACAGGTTCTTTTACCTAGAGTCTAGCAGGGTGATCCAGAAGTACTAAAATATATATATGAGCTCTTATTGTGTTGCTGCCTTCATAAACATCTGTTGACGCTGTAAATATTTGGTCCATCACCTTCCTTTAGGGGATTTGGGAGTTGGTGTCTATTCTCTACATTAGTCAGCAGTGCAGCCAAACATTCCCTAACTGTTAAGTCTGGCAGGCACCCTTATTAAGTGACCCACCAAAACACTGCCTTAGAAGAACCCAATCCCCAAAACGGGTTTCACTTTCCCTTTGCTGTTGATCAGAATCTAATTCTCTAATCATATCAACAACCAATTTTCACTGCCCTTGAGGCCTCAGGACCACTGTCCTGGGTTCAGCTCCACCTCAACTGGATATCATCAGACAAGGTGAAATTCCCAAATTAGGTGGCTAGCAATGTAATTGATCTAGTATTTTGTATGTGGAAATAGAAATGAGTCCAACTCACCCAGATGATAGCCCCTTCGTGCATCGACCAGGCCCAGGTCTCTAAGGTTACACCTAAAGTTGCTATCTATGACACCGTTTGGGCATGTCCTTAACCCCATCAGCAGTCTATAGCAGGTGCAAAAAGAGGGGTTCACTGAACATATGGTCCGTGCGCTGCACAATTTACTAAGCCAGTAACCCTTCTGGCATACACTTTACAAAATATAATTGATTTCAGTAGGGAGGATTACAATAACAAATAGTTCAACTTTCAGTTCCATTGATATAACGTTTTATTAGACAAATTTAATTCAATACAAACACATATAAAACACGATTCTTTGAAAATTTTTGTTGAAAAGTCCACATAAAGATGATGATTTCTGTATATTGTGAATCATACTCTACTCCTCGGAGTGTTTCATTTACTTCGTATGTATTATCAAAGGATAATTATTCCTTAACACAGCAGATTCTCCCAAGATATGGCCCACGTGTGTTTCGCGACTGTAATGCCACTTCATCAAAGCTATGAGAACAACAAATTAAATAATATCTGTTTTAATACAATAAACCACCATGAAAGGGAACATGCCTGGAACTAATTGCTGCATGAAGGTTATAACTGTGTAGTATTTTCAATACTTTTTATAGATGATGTTCTCCTTATTTGCAATGGCTCAGAGAATGAGCTTAAGAAGTACCACAGGTTCTTGAACAATAATAATATAAATGTAGAACTGTCTTTAGAACATAGTCGATCTAGAATAACTTTTTTTGGACCTGGATTTACATGTATAGGATAATGTACTCCAAATTAAAACATTGGAATGTGGAGCACTCCATTGAATACAATAGAGTGCTCCGTACTTCTATGGGCCGGTAAAAACCTGCAGATTAACATTCCACGTTGTGTTTGTTCACAGCTGTTGCTTTGACCGGAGCTCCGAGAGGCCTTTGTTTTATTTGCTTGAACATTCTGCCCTCTAGTGGCAGAATTTTCTAATAGCCTTATAGCCCTCCGTAGTTAGGCTGTACCGGCCATTAAAGTCCTTTAACACTGTAGCGGGCCTTTAATGGCCGGTATAGCCTGCTACGGCGGGCTATAAAGCTATATTAGAACATTGGAATGTTGAGAGCTCCATTGAAGATAATGGAGTAGCTCCAGGCTTATATTGGGTGGTATAAGCCCAGAGCTCCAATATTCCAATGTTTGTCTTCATGTTTCTCTCTTTTTAATTTAGAACATTCTATCCTGAGTGGGTGGAATGTTCTAATAGCCTTCTAGACCTTCTGCCTCAGGCTATACCTGTTGTTAAAGGCCCTGCCCCTCGCTATAGGCCCTTGCCACTCAGGTTCAGGACCTTTAACAACTGGTATAGCCTCGGCAATGGGCTATAAGGCTATAGTAGAACAAACAGTAAACCAACAGCGAGTAATAATATCTTACACTTTAGTTCAAGTCACCCCTATAAACAGAAAATAATGAACCTGCTTGTGAAAGTACTGAGGCATAAATGGAAATATATTGAAGAGAATGAATATAAAAAACAAGAGGAGGAAACCCAGCTTCTTACCGCACATTCCATGTAGCAGAAACAACTCGGGCTTGCTCCAACATGAGCACCCTCCAATGCTGTGATCTTCATGGCCATCACAGCTAGGCACCTTCAACTGATTCAGAGAGGTCGGAGGGGGCAGTTGAATGTCTTCTATTTATTTCACCCCACCTTGTACCACTCCTGCTGCATAACCATACACTTCCTGTTCCCCAGCACCACAACAGTACTGCGATCAGGGCCCATGGGCAATAACAGGTGTGAGAAGAGCAGCGCATGTTGGCCCAGTTAAGGATCATTGCTGCATATCCGCTAGAAACTTAGCTGAAAGATGAAACAAGCATTTACAATGCAATGGTTTCGCCTTTGGAAAAGATAGAGCTATTGGCATTGTAAATGACAACATTTTTATTTATGTGTTGGCTTTGACAACATAAATAAATGGCATTGTCATTTACAAAGCCAATAGCCTAATTTCTCGCAAATGCGACACCTATTGCATTTGCACCCACACACACACACACACACAAAACCGGGTCACAAGCAGGCAACAGAGGCAAGGACCAACCTCCTTTAAGCTTAGGATGTCAAGATGAAATAGGAAGGTCTTATATACCTTCTGGTAGTGCCGGGCACTTAAAAAATACTGGAAAGGCACACAAGCGATTAGTATTCCCTATGGATGTCCATATGGTCCTTAATATTATATTCACACATCTAAATACAAAACATGTGTAAATACACGAAATATAAAATCATTACCTGCAAGTAAACAGAGATTGGGATATGGCATGTATAACTCCTTATTACCACATCAGTCAGGTCCTCCCTGTCTTATAGGTATTTACTGGTAAGAGGAAGAGTACAAAATCAGACCAGTACCAAAAGCAAAATGCTATCTAAGATGGATACAATCACACCCAGTGAGGTCTACTGTTATTTAAACATCCTTTATAACCCAAGTAAACAGTGGGCTGATATTAATCTAATCTGCTGGGAGAAATTGCGGGACAACTAGTTCTGTGGAAAAGTGCTCTTTCAAAGGTAATCAAAGCCGAAATACGATATAAAACAAAAGGGGCACCATAATGTGCGCCAGGACCACGAGTGTCACAATATAAACCCACCCACATAAGGTGTATGCAACTTTATACCGGACAGACAGATGGACTGCTACCAGGAGCAGACAGTTTTCTGTGGGCTAGACGTTTGAGACTACAGGCATGGTTAGGTGGGCAGAGGGGTGCTCGGGACAGCAGGCACCTTTATAGGGGGTATCCGCCAGCAGGCAGGGGGGGCTGGAGACTTCACAAGGGGCAATAGAGGGATGCTGCCAAGAGCAGACAGGCTCCCATGGATAAGAGGGGTGGTACTACCGGCAGCTTTAGGGGGCAGAGCGGTGGTCGCGGCAGGGACGAAATGGAGTCAAGTTATAATAAAAAAAACGCATTACATAAGAAAGAAAATAAAGAGGGCTTACCTGAGACCCGCAAACTGCTGCATACATACCGGGCAAAACACTCCTTGCACGACGCTGCACGGAACGGCCACGGGCCGGGGGGGACCTTAAAAGGAACAAAAACAAGCATTAGACAACAAACAGAGACAAAATGGCTTACCTGAGACCCGCAAACAGCTGCATACATACCGGGCAAAACACTCCTTGCACGACGCTGCATGGAACGGCCACGGGCCGGGGGGGACCTGTAAAAGGAACAAAAACAAGCATAAGACAACAAACAGAGACAAGATGGCTTACCTGAGACCCGCAAACAACTGCATACATACCGTGCAAAACACTCCTTGCACGACGCTGCACGGAACGGCCATGGGCGGGGGGGACCTGTAAAAGGAACAAAAACAAGCATTAGACAACAAAACAGAGACAAGATGGCTTACCTGAGACCCGCAAACTGCTGCATACATACTGGGCAAAACACTCATTGCACGACGCTGCACGGAACGGCCACGGGCTAGGGGGGATCTTTAAAAGGAACAAAAACAAGCATTAGACAACAAACATAGACAAGATGGCTTACCTGAGACCCGCAAACAGCTTCATACATACCGGGCAAAACACTCCTTGCACGACGCTGCACGGAACGGCCACGGGCCGGGGGGGACCTGTAAAAGGAACAAAAACAAGCATTAGACAACAAAACAGAGACAAGATGGCTTACCTGAGACCCGCAAACAGCCGCATGCATACCGGGCAAAACACTTCTTGCACAACGCTGCACGGAACAGCCAGGGGCCGGGGGAGACCTGTAAAAGGAACAAAAACAAGCATTAGACAACAAACAGAGACAAGAATGCTTACCTGAGACCCGCAAACAGCCGCATGCATACCGGGCAAAACACTCCTTGCACGGCGCTGCACGGAATGGCCACGGGCCGGAGGAGACATGTAAAAGGAACAAAAACAAGCATTAGACAACAAACTGAGACAAGATGGCTTACCTGAGACCCGCAAACAGCTGCATACATACCGGGCAAAACACTCCTTGCACGACGCTGCACGGAACGGCCACGTGCCGGGGGCGGGAACTGGCACACGCTGTTCAAGACGGCACGGCCGGAGCTTCTCAAGTAAGCTACTGCCCGGCCGCCATCTTCGGACAAATGACCAAAACAAACCTTCCCAAAAAAAAAAAACACCGCCCACCGCCGCAATGACGTCCTAAAAGGGGCCGGATGAGAAAAATTCTCAGGAACGCCCACGAGTCGCCTCGCTTAATTATGGACGCCTCTGTTTTCCAATGGCTAGCCTCCATTTATGGAGCTAGCCAATGGGAAACAGAGGCGGGACAAACAGCCATACTGCAAAACAAAAGATTTCGCCTGCGCGAAACGCTGCTTGCGCAGCTTTCGACAGGCGAAACCTAAAAAGCTTAGACTTGGTGTTCTATTGTAGATTCTTTGAGGATGCCCCTAACCCGGCTTACTATGTATTGCTGTGTAGTCTTTATATGGATCAAGAGACTGTGTAAAGCACTATCCTTTTGTTCAAGAAGTTACTTACCCTTTGTGTCACCATTTCTGCTGCATATTGTATCTTCCTGCAGATTATTGATCATCTCCAACCTCCTCTCATTATGAGGGTTTTTTTGGTTTTTTTTGTATGTGTGCTGCACGTTGTTCTCCACTTTTTCTTGCCACTGTGGTGCTGCAACATAAGGCAGAATTGAAATCATGGGCCTGAAGCGGCACCTCTAAATACACGTGCTTCACTTCAAGGTGCAAAAGGTCATAGATTATGTGGATGCCTAGGTATATTTGTAAAAAAATTAGATATCTCGGGGATGATGGAATATTTAGCAGAAAAAAATATCACTCAAAGTAAGTAACTTGTTGTACCATTACAATTTCCAACTTTCAGCAAAATAAAGCATGTGTATATGAAGTAAGTTATTGAAGTTTGACTATCCACATTCAAAAAAACCAATTCTTGCCAATGTGCGTTGGAACCTCCTAGCACCAAGACGTTAACACCGTTTAAAAGTCACTACTGTAACTTTAACTACAGCCTGAGATTAACATACCGACGACTGCATCAGTAGGAAGGACGGATGCAGCATCTTTACTTTGGCCACTTGCATATGCTGTATCTTCTCACGCGCTACAAATACAGTGCACTGTAATTTCACTGTAGTCAGACATCACTCACTATTCAGTCATAAGTGATCGATTTAAAAATGGCATGTGCCTGATGTAAATGTTACATACAAATTTGCATTACCTCAACACTAAGTGATCATTCACTGAGCAATTCAACACCCCAATTGAATTTTCCCAAAGTTTGAAATGCAAACTTTTTTGGAGAAAATCGAAATATGTCAAAAATAGGAAACGGGTTAAGGAAAATTTAGAGGAAAGGGGTACAAGAAGAGAGGAGGGAAGAGTGAACGACAGGTGCACCTTGTTGAAATTAAAGTACAAAGTAACGTCGGTTCTTAAAGTAAGATTTATTCCGGTAGGAGAACAACTTAACATCCACTCGAGAGGAACCAGCCAGGCACGACCGATCACCTAGTCGCCCAACGTAACTCTCCCTCGCCCCCACATTCCTATGACATACCACAGTTCTAAACTTAACAATTGTAACAGTGACCTAGTATGGAATACCACTCACCTGAAGTGCCTGTGTAAGAAAAATTAATTGAGAAAAAAGTACAAAACATAAAACAATAAGATTTTGAGGAACAGAGTGAAAAAAAACACAAAACCGAAGGGAAGTGCAGGAGGACAAAAAAGCAGCATGAGTTAACCTGTAAGGAAAAAATAAAAACAAAAAAGGTGAAAGACACAGGTTATTAGAGAATGAACAAGAACAACAAAAAAAGAAGTAAATGTTGAGAAGTAGAAAATTATAGTTAGCAGCGGCAGCTGGTCTATTAAAGGGGAGGAGCACCGCCCACCTCTGCCACCACCAGTAAATAAAAGGGTAATAAAAATTGTTTTAAACTCATTTTATTTTAATCTCCTGGATCCACCCAAGGACTCTGACGAGACTTGGGGGGCCCAGGGGATGACACTACTGGTGAGGAAGTGGAGGGCACTTCCTTCTCTGCGTTTCAGGCTGGCCAAAACCCTCATGCGCAGTGAATCACTCAACAGCCTTACTGCGTTGCTAGGGCTGGAGAGAGCAGGAACAGGCTCTCAGTCTGCCTGGGAGCGCAAGTTGTAGACGCTCAAGCCAATCCTGAATCATGCGAGAGCAGCTTCAGGAATGGCCGCAGGGCATGCAGGGAGCCTGTGCCTAGAACCAGGAAGAGCCCAGGCGTGGGAGACGGCAGCGTTATGATAAGTTTATTTATTTATTTTTTGTTGTACCCAAACCCTCCCTTTCACCCTCCTACCTCCTTCGCCCCCCCCAATTTTGACAGGGGATGGGCCGCTATTGCTAGTTTGTACTGTGTTAGATTTGGGGGTCTCTAGTTGGCACAGGTAGGTACTTGTGACAAATAGGGACCCTCTCCTCTAGTCAGGACAAGGGGATTACACTCCTAAAATAACCCCTGCTCACCCTCTAGGCTGCGTGGCGTGAGCAGTCAAGGCTTATTTCTGAGGCGTTGTAAGTTAAGCAGTTGTGACCACATACAGTAACACAGTGACAACACTACAAATGGACACCACACCGGTTTTATATCGAAAATAAGTAGACTTTATATAAAGTTACCACAAGACCATGAACGACAAAAATACACACTATGATTACTTTAAGATGGTAGATTAAGCTTAGTTCAGTTCAGTTCTTAGATGCGACACTCTGCGTCAATGTACCTTACGTTGCGTTTCCACGACAAGCAATGTCGCAGCAATGGGAAATGCGGCAAAGTTTTGAATATCCAGCCAAATACTTGCTTTTATAAACAAAAATGTATTTCTACACACCCCAAGCAAAAAACACACTAAATAACAACACACTCTTGTTAAGGTCTGTATTCTTGTACGGTCCCCACAGGCACCAGTGTCCCAGTCTTCTAACTACTGACTGGGTTATTCCACATTCACTTGAGGCAACATCCAGGCTAAGCCCCTACTAGAAAATTTGAGTCTTAGAGGTGCCATGGAGGCTCGTTAAAGTAAAAGTTTTCCAGCAGGACGACTGTGGAGTCAGGACAGTTGCCCCACCCAGTGGGCTCTGTGACTTGAAGTTCAGTCTTACTCGGTACGACTGAAGACTAGACGGAGAGCCGAGGAGTGTTAAGCAGATGAGGTTGATGGTGGCAAGGGCTGGGAGAAGCAGCAGTCTCTTTGTGACCGGGAAAATTTCTGGACCTCCGTGGTGCTCCTATTTTGTTGCAGTAAGTACTCTTGAGTGCAAATGGCAGCCTTCGGGTGCTCCTGATGTTTCAAAGACAACGTTGCAGCTCTGCGCTCAGAGTTTGCACTTGATTCATGGGTCATGGCCCACTTCTCCTTCCAGAGCCCCCAAGTGGCATCCAGGGGTTGCTTACTGTGCTCTCATGGTGATATCCCTCTACGAGTCACACACTGCTCAGGGCAACAGCCCTCAAAATTCACCACAGCCCACATCTAGTATATGGGGGTTGCAAACAGCTCAGGCGCCGGCCTTCTTTAGGTCACAATGCTGCACCAGGGTGAGGGCCTTTAACCTTCACCAGAGCCCGCATCTCACATATGGAGGTCATAAACAATGCCCATGGGTGGATGTCACGATCAATGTGATGGTCCCGGTGTGGACCTGCATCTCACTCTTTGTTTCCAGGATCCACTCCGCAGGATCCCCACTGGACCTTGCTTTCTCCAGCCAATCTCCCATTCCTCACAGGGCCCTCCTGTCTTGGATCAGGCAGAATCTGGTGCTCCAGGGCTATTGGTCTTGATTCACCTTCAGTGATGTCCCCTCACCCAACAGGGAGACTGGATAACCGTTAGACCCCAGTCCTGGTTGAAGCAGGCATACCTCGTGCTTAGCTTCTCCATGCTGACTTACTGCTTCAATTTGACAGTTTGGGAGTCTCAAGCTCCCCCTTTTTTAATCCATTTTCAGACATAAATATGATTTAGTGTGTTTGTTTTTGAAGATGGTGCTCTGGGGGTTGCCCACTTTGAAGTGTCAATTCCTCTGTTGTGCTCTTCCTCCAGAGAGCACTCTGCCACAGCCAGAGTGTCTCCAAATCGCCTTAAATATAGGCAGGGTAAGTTACTCAAGGTTCAATTCTAGATGTCATCCTCAATGATGTTACCTTCAACAGGTTATCAAAGACCAGCAGCCCTACTCTATATCATTCCCTTATCAGCCCATCTACTTCCTGAGATGTGTCCAGGCCCCATTCGATTAGTGACCTCTCGTAGAATCAAATCACCCTTTTGAAGTGCACAAAACACCTGGTTTTTCCTTCCTCCTGTGTGTGTTCTACCAGCTCTCAGGAATGCATCAATCCACAATTCTATCTGGGGGAATACTCTACCTTCACATGATGCTCTAACAAGACCTGGGTTTCCTAAATTGGAACCTAGAGACTTCCATATATTGTTCTCTTAACAAGCACACATTCATCGCTGTGCACACATGCAAATAATTGTGTGTGGACTTCCATGTACAGTATCACTTCATAGGTACATATACATCCCAGCACGTACACGTACCAATGCACACTGTCTGGCACTGTATACAACCCAATGCAAGCCAAGAGTGAATTAAGAACGCCGGAGCACAACTTTACCGAAGAGGATCAGGAGGCACCACTTCAGTGGCACAGGAAAAAAGGCCAGTTCACTCTTCTGATCACTAAAACTTAAAGCACAGAATGCTGCCCCCAACACACTTGTACTACTTTACTCCCGGTGAAGGCAGTAGCCTTCCACTCATCTGATAGAGACTTCTAGCCAGAGTATCCTTACGTTAGAATAATCTCTATGCGCAAACAGGATCCAGACATTTCGTAAGCAGCACCATTGTGCGCTTCTTGGTGGCATCGTTCGGCTCCTCCTGACATCGGCGGCTTCGTTCGTGCCGGAAGTGACGTGCACAGTGCCTATATAAGCACCACCCTGGCACACTGCTGTCAGTTCTTTTCTTTTCGTGCCAGTCAGAGCATATCTAGAAAAGAGCTACCCCCAGTCTTTTTTACTGACTCTTTTTCAACTTTTTGTCTGCACAATTTTTGAGACTTTTTCTCCTGTTGTGGCAAGGATGTCCACAGGAAGGCTGGTTTAAAGCTCTTCTACAAATGTTGGTGACTGTCCTACACTTCATTTATCTTTGGTGCCTCAAGCACAATCATGACATCAAGACCAGCGTTTGTTGAGGCGACGTGCACCTAAGGCCTTTATGTAGAGTTCCCTCAAGCTCCTTCCTGCTCAGTGTGCGATGCCGCGACCGTCTTGATCCCGGTTTAGAGGAAGGTCCGGAGCCACACCATGCGCTTGTCCTCACAGTTGAAGTCGTCCGGAGTTCGGGTAAGTCCCACAACCTGAAGAAGAGCAAGAATTCACAGAGGTCTTTGACTTCGCTTGTTCATTGAAGTCCTTTAACGAGAGGAGGGAATATTGCATTCGATGTCTGGTGCCGCGGTTGAGCCTTCGCCTGGGCTGTCTCTGCGCCTCGCAGAGTTTCCAAGAGCCAGAGCGACCCCTGCCCACCTTCATGAATTTTATGAAGATATGCACGTCATATTTGTGTGTTCCATCCCTGCTGGCGTGCTTTCAGGTCCGCCATCTCGGGAGGAGTCCCTACTGGTCTTCTGCCAACAGGTTCGCCCTTGGCACCAGTCATGCCCTTTGGATCCATGGATGGATCCGGAGCAGCGCTGGTCAAACCACTTAGGCGTTCCCCGGGGCCTACTCCATTTTCGATGTCCTTGGGTGCCTCCGACACCCACCGGCGCCGCAGTTCCCATACTTATCCCCAACTCCGATATGGCAACAGTGTCGGACGAATCTAACTCCGGTGACTACTAAGACCACCTGGCTGAAGTGTGTGCCCTATCCCTATGGGCTAGGATTTGAGGATGATTGGAAGGGGCCACTGGGCCCTGATGAATAACAACCACAAGATACCCTGTTTTGAGGATCTGTTGGATGCCAGGTGACTGGATACCTCCACAGATACGGGGCTGCGGAGGAGGGAGCCTCATTCACTACGGTGGTGAGAAGGGCAGCTGAGGTCCTGGACCTTCGCTGTCCACTGTGGCTGTCAAGACAAAAGTCTTGACGGAGGTGCTTCAGCCAGGAGTCATCCCATCCGAACCACTTCTCCCGTTTCACCAAACCCTCACAGACGTCCTACTCGGGGCCCGGTCAAAGCCCTGCACAAGAGCTCCTGTGAATAAGTCAGTTGCCTGCAGCCATCGCCCTGCCTCAGGGGACCCCTGTTTTCCCATAACACACCCCACAGCGAAGAGCTTGGTGGAGTCCAATCCTCTACTTCCAACATAAACCCTGTTGCATTCCCTACCACCTACCCAGGCAGGGAATTCAAGAGGCTGGGTACCTAGGAGAAGAAGAGGTTCTCTTACGCCAGTCTGGCACTGCAGAGGGTGAACACTGCGTACCTTTTGGGCCTATACTCCCACTCTCTCTGGGATTCGTTGCACAAGTGCTGCATTTGGCCTCATGGACATGCTCTTTGATGGCTCCCGTCTCTACGAAGACAAAGCAGATTCTGCGTTGGAGCCCTTTAAGGACAGCAGAACCATGGCCAGGTCCTTCGGACTTTCCATGTCCCCTCGCCAACCACTGTCCACCTTCTGCTCCTTTTGTGGCTACGGAATGGGCTTCCAGCCTCGTCTCCAACCACCTAGCCACCATGGCCAGCAGCTTTCTCAGTCTGCATGGCGAGGGCACTACAAACACAGGCCTCGTGGGTGAGGTAGCCAGAGGTGGGGCCAACATGGTCCAGATCACGGAGGGCACTGCAAAAGATCTCCTGTGATGGTTGGCGAACCATGTTGGGATCAGAGGCAGACCCCTCCCTTCCTCAACAAGATCTGTTATCTGTTAAGAAGTGATGCGTGACAGACACATTACCCCTGGGCATGGGCAGCCATCTGGGACAAGTGGAGATCAGAGGACTCTGGTCCCCAACAGAATCCGGACCCCACATCAACCTGTCGGACCTCCGAGTGATGCGTTTGGCATTGAAAGCTTTTCTACCCTCCATCAAAGGGAGGCTAGTGCATGTGTGGGTGGGGCGGGGCTGTGGACCCTCTGACATGAGGCCCTACACCTCTGGACACGGTTGGAGTGCCAGGGCATTTCCCTAGTGGTTCAATGCCTAGCGGGCTCTCTGAACATCATAGTTGACGAACTCAGCGGAAGATGTCCAGTGGATCACAAAGGGCATCTCCAAGGAGGCGTTGCAAGGTCTCTTTCAGCAGTGGGGAGAACCTTGAATAAATCTGTTCACCGCTTCTGAGAAAGCACAATGTCATCACTTCTGCGGGCTGGAGTTTCCAAGGCAGCTCTATCTTGGACACACTTTTTGTCTCAAGTGGAGCACCAGCCTCCCGTACGCCTTTCTGCTAATACTACTCATGCTCAGAGTTCTCAAGAAGATCAGAATGACCGGGCTCAAGTCGTGCTTGTGGCTCTGGACTGGGCTTGGAGAGTCTAGTATCCCAAGATATTGAACAAGTTCATCAGTCCTCCGATCAGGCTACCCCTTTCGGAGCAGCAAGGGAGGGTTTTCCACCCGAACCTGTCAACGCTCCACCTTGATGCATGGAGATTGAGCAGTGACACTTGGCAGATTCTGGCCTTCCACTCGAAGTCTGTAATCAATCCATCAAGACAGTATACGCCGGCCATTGGAGCAAGTTTGTAATGGTGTACAGACAAACAGGTTACCCTTTATCTGCTCTCCTTTTCCAAGTTTTTTTGTTTTGTTCTTACCCTGGCACAGCAGGGCTCTGCATTGGGCATGTGGAAGGTTTTTTTTAATCTGATATCTCAGCTTTTCTACAGCCGCCAGATCAGCTCTCCTTTTTCAAGTCCCATATTGTAAATAGGTTCCTTAAAAGTCTTTAGCATGTTTCCTTCAGCTCCCTTCGTTATGCCCCAATGGGACCTCAATTTGGTTATTACTTTTCCTATGCGCACTCCCTTTGAGCTTCTTCATAACCTCCCACTTAGGCTCCTCACTATTGAGACAGACTTTCTGGTGACAATTACATCTGCCTAGAGAATCAGGGAGCTGCAGGCGCTGTCATCTCAGCATCCGATTATTTATTTTTACCCAGACAAACTGAGCATCCTTCTTGCCGAAGGTAGTAACCCTGTTGCACATAGGCCAGTCCATCACCTTGCCTAACTTTTACACTATGCCTCATTCCTCTAAGAAGCAACACTTCATTGGCTGGACCCAAACAGAGCGTTGTCATTCTACCTTGACCCCACAGCACCATTCCGTGTGGGCAATCAACTCTTCCTTGGGCATGTTGGAGCCAGGAAAGGGGAGTTTGTGCAGAAAGAAGCCATCTCTCAATGGATCGTGCTCTGCATTAAGATCTGCTATGTATTATCTAAGAAGCAACCCCCGGATGGCTTGTATGCTCATTCCACAAGAGCAAAGGCTAACTCCACTGTGTTACACACGGAGGTCCAGTCCTGGACATCTGTCAGGCTGCCACATGGGCTTCGCTGCACAAGTTCACCAAGCCCTACTGCCTGGACGGCCGGGTCCGTCAGGGTGGACACTTTACCTTTGTGGTCCTGCGCCTATTTCTAGTCTAAATCGGGGTAGCAGACCCTCCTCCGGCGGAGGTATTGCTCGGGTATTTATTTTAAGGTAAGGAATCTGTGGCTAGAAGTCTCCATCAGATGAACAAGTTACCGAAGGCAAGTAACTTGTACTTCAGTGTAGCCCTTTGGGCGCCCATCCCATACTTAACAAGACTGCAGTACTGGAGACAGTCCTAGGTCATAGAGCACATGCATGATCCGTGTTCACATATTACCAGAAATTGTTACTAAGGATCGAGGTATAACTATTAGCTGGGGCATTTAGAGCAAGGGTACACATCCATTACCATGCGAGGAACTTACTATCCTAACACCCCAATTGAAGCTAAAGAGGTGGAACATGTTGACTGTGTCATGGGAAAGCTTTCTGCAGAAGATTGGCCAGAGGTAGGGACATTGTTCACATTTTACTTTATTCATAGAACAGTTTGCCATTTGCAATAAAACAATTCCATTAATATTAAGAAACTTGTATAATGCAAACTATGCAAGTACAAAGTAAATCATGTACCTCTCTGGCTTGATTGACATATATTAAATCTGGGTCGCTTGTCGCCTACCCAGTCCTAAAACACGCAGTAGCCACGTTTGTATTGCTCCCTGTGAGGTAGTTAGGATGATTATTAAATTCAAACTGATCTACTGTTGCTCTACGGCTGTCATGACAACGTCTTTTATGCTTATGCAAATCACGGGTGCTGCAGCTTAGCAAGGCAAATGTGTATTTATGTTTGCCCATGAATCCTTTCTTTTGTATTCTTATTCAATTGGTAAACAGTCGGTAGGCCACAGGCAGTGAAAGATGTAATCTGCTTATAATATTGCTCGCAGGGAAGGGAGCATGTTTCCTTATCAGCTCACATAGGCGACTGGAAGCTGTCCTAGCCCGGTGGAGGCTGTAGGTGTGACGTGCTGCGGGGACTGCAGATGAACTGGCCTGTGTGATACAATGTCAGTGGCCCATTGTTGGTGGCTTTCACTGGCGCGCTGAATTATTTATGGCTGGTCTCTCAACAGAATGAAGATGGATTGACGCAGTTCTTCGAGAGCGTTGTGAAGGTCACCCAGGTGGAGCCAAAGAAAGTGGTCGGGTGGCTAATAAACGACCTGCTCGGCCACTTAAAGCTACAGAACCGCACAGTGAAGGACAGGTAGGTCTGCGTTAATGCTGTCTGCTTGTCTAATTGCAGCACGTCATCTGTCTAGTCTGAATGTTGAGTATTTCTGAGCCTGTTTTAAACAAGCATTGGCAGAGCAAATAGGTCTCTCTCAGGCTGTGCACTGTGGCTGAAAGTTAGTATGTAGCGCTTTTTTTGCTTGCTAAATGGAGGACTGGGATTGAGGTGAAAACATGGAGAGAACCTGTGTGGGAGAGGCAACATGGACAACAAAGTGTGAAGGGAAAAAAGCACTATGACACGACCAGCACTGGTCGTGTTCACTGCTTTTATTTTGTTATGGCTGGCAGTGGGGTGGGGGGTAGACTTTAACAACAGAGAGAGGCCGGTTGGCAGCAACAACATGGAAAACACGGACCGGGGGCGGGGGGGGCATGTGGGAGCAGCAAAACAGACCACATAAGCAGGGACGGTAGGACAATATGGACAGCGAAGGGATGGCAGGTGGAGAGGGAACACAATGGAAAGCGGTGGGTCAGCTTGCAGGGGAACAAGCAGGTGTGGGTGAAGTTCACAAGCGAGACAGCTGAAAAACATGCATTCTGGTAGAGTGCTTAAACAAAGAGAAAAAAGTAACTGCGAAAGGATGCAAGAAATGCGTCCATGCTCCAGGGGAGGGACTAAGAGGTAAGCATCCTACGGCAAGTGACTAATAAAAAGCAAGCAAATGAGATTGTCAATGAAGCCAACTAATGGTAGGCAATAAGTGGCCACTGTTGGAAAACAATGTCTTGCATGCGCTGTTATAGTCCAGACCTAAAAATGTACACTTTAGCTATTTTAATCTTTGCTTCCCTCCGACTTCTTTTGTCTATTCAAAAGTATAAAATACACATATAGCGCAAACATGTGTATGTTGTTAAGGGTATGAGAATAATTTTTCAGCGATGTCAACAGACCCAGGAAGCCATCTCTTTAGCTGCTGCTTATACCTTCTAGATAGAAGCACTACATTCCACTTTGTCTCACCCACTGACTTATTTTAATGTTTAGCCACTTGAAAAAGCCTTCATCTGGTTTGGATTCCTTTAAGTGTGGCAGTCAGGAACTTGTTTGGGATCAGAGGTAAAGTCTAGTGGCAGGCCCCTGCCCAACTTCTCGCAATGTGAACATGTTGACTGTTGAACACATCCCCCTTGCAGGTAGGCAGGGTGAATAGACAGGAAAGAGCTAACAAAACACATTGCCAGTTCTGGGGGTCCATTTAGAGTTGGGAGATAATTGAAAATCATCACATTTCTAGGAGAATTGTCTTCTCTGGAGGATAAACCAGCCTGTTATCTATCCGATTGAGGGAATTCTACTGGCAGAAATTCCTCTGAATTTAGAACTCACCTCTGAATCAGGACATTTCTTATGAGAGGACATATTATACAAGTGCCCCTGGAGAGCTTTGGTATTACAGAAGTGGCTGCAGATGCTTGTGCGTCCCCTTCTGTAATTCTGATAGTGCTGGCGCTATCTTCTGAGGACGTCCCCTCATTTGCATGGGGCGAGCCCCATGCAAATGTGTGAATTCCTTTGCCTCTGTGCCCACACGGTACTACAGACGAGAGTGCAGAGGCAAAGAAGCTCTCACAAGGCTCACTGATAGTGTGTCACCTAGTGCACCATCTGATGACAGCCCTCTGTAGGGGTGAAAGGGAGTTACATGGTCCCCCCCAGATATCCCCTTGCAGGGGGGTGCAGTCACTCTCTGCTCCCGCTTGTAAGGGGATCTCAAATCCCCTTTAAAAGTGCAGGCGGGTTGCTGCCTGCACTGTGAAAACACGGAGCAGCTTCAAAGCAGCCGCTCTGTATTTTGCATGAATGCGCTGCCCCCGGGACAGCGGTAATACGCAGCTACCCTGAGGGCAGCACATTCATCATAATACAGCGCATTTTCCTTCATTATGCCGGGCTCACCTTTTAAAAGGTGCACCTAACACAATGAAGGAAAGTGCACCGCATGTGTAATACAGCCCCAGGTGTGTCTCTTGATTGTACCATAGACATTCTTCAAGATTTGAGATGTATCTTTGTTAATTTCCAGTCCAACCTGATCTTGTTCAATAGTTAATATTTCTATAGACAGAGCAACAGTATAAATAGTAAGCATATTTTGTGAAGTATATATGTATGTTACCATTCTATGAACTCTGCAGTTAGTCAACTGTAGCAGACCTGTGATCTTCCTCATTTGCAGGGTCTAATCATCATTTTACCCTACTTTTTTAGTTATGGAAAACCAATTTTCTACTCGGACCGTTGAGCATATATCATTAGAACTTTGAAGGTGATCCACCATTTTTGTATCAGAGTATACTCACAGAAACCTTGAAAGATTGAGAACATTTTGTAAGGGGATTGTTATTATCTTTATCTGAAATGCAAAAAAGGACAATCCAGGAAAATGTTTACAAATTCAGCTGAAGATGCTCAATGTGCGTTTTAAACAGCTAGATGTGTTAATTTATTTATACTTAGGGCTTTATTTATATCTCGGCGGGTGTAATACACCCTCACAAACCTGACGGGTATACCGACCGCCGTATTACAATCTCCATAGGATATAATAGGATCGTAATACGGCGTATGGAATATCCGTCTCTTTTTCGACAGAGTATTTCCCTCCACCAAGATCTAAATCAGGCCCTTAGTATTAGGAAGTTTGTAGTCTTACAGATACTTGAGAGGTAGCTGTAATGAGAACATTTATGGTGGTGTTCTGTAGGAGGACCACAATCAGACATTCCTGTTTACAGATCATGCAGGCTGAGGTCAATGACAAACAAGTTTGAAAAGTTCCTTTTTCAGATACATTCTGATGTGTGCTTAATTTGGTTCACACCAGGTTAGTGGTGGTGCAATGCAACAGTGATTTTTGCCCCCTCCCCAGGGCTACCTCCTCCATGAATTCACTTACTACCATTCTTCAACTGTGCCCCATATCTCTCCAAAGCCCCTCTGCTGTATGTATTTCATTTGTTTTAACGCGCTGCTCATACCTGTGTAGGTGTCGGAGAACTTTTCATCACACACATAATACAGAGACAATGAACTTCGAGAGTGCGAGTTCCCAAAGATTCTGCGATTCCAATTGCGAATTCGCAAAATGATCGCAAACCAAATGCATGAAATATCGCAAATAGAGAAAATCCTCAAAATCGCTATTTATGAGGCGCAAATTAAGGAGAACCCAAACCAGGTGGTAACCATGAAGTAAAAAAAATTCCCAACGAGCCACAGGTGCGGGGCTGACCAAACACACTTAAGGAGGTACAGTAGGAGCATGAGGACAATCACAATGCCAGAACTCTACATGGTGGTTAGGCGGCAAAGGCTCCAGGCTGCAGCAAGGAACAGACGCAGGATCCAGGAGCGAAGTTTCCACCAGCGGGTCACACTACTTGGCCAAACGGAGGAGGAAATATACTCAAGTACCGGCTGAATGGGGCAATGATTACAAAGCTCATCCGGGACCTTGACCCCCTGGTGCAGCACCCAACGAGGAGGACCAATGCCGTGCCCACCCATGTCCAGCCTGCACCTCCTTGCTTCCGGAAGCTTCCAGGGGATAGTTTCCGTTGTAGGGGGCATCTCCCAGAGCACCATGTCCCGCTGCCTGAGGAGTTTCCTGGATGCCATGTTGACCCGCCTACACCATTACTTAAATTCCCAACCACCCAACAGGACTTGAATCAGTCAGTCAGTCAGTCAAACATCTTTATTTCGGTTAATTAAAACCATAAAAGCAATATAAAAACCATACAGCATACAAGAATAAAATTGCAATTAAACAAATATACGCCTGATTACAGTTCCTATACTCAAAAAGTTTAAAAAGAACAGTTTAAAAAATTAGATACAGAGGATGGATACTAGATAGCCTAGAATCAATAAGGCAGCAATTCCCAATATACTTGACCCATGTCCCCAAGACATTATTAGCAAGATATCAGTTTTAGGGATTATTTGTATGGGAAAGTCTTATTTTATTTAGACGAGCTGCAGCAACCAAAAAACTGGCTACAGCATATGTGACCTGCACAGAGTTAAGCATTTGTAGGTGTAGAAGTGCAGGCCGTACCTGAACAAAGTTTAGTTCTTTCAAAATTGGAAACAAGAATTTTTTACGGGCCACCAAATAATGTTCGCAAAACATCACTAAGTGAAGCGTATCCTGTGTAGAAAAGCTATCACAGGTACAGGGTGGGATATTTTCTGGAGTCCCCCACTTTGTATAGGTTCCAAGCACGAGATGAATGAGGTTAAACCTAAACCTTAATAAAAGAAAACGATGATATGGTTTGGTTACAAACTTCAAATACGGTTCCATAGCTAAAGTGGTAGAAAGCCGGTATATTGACCTCACCAGTGGTTTACCCAGTTCAACCTCTTCCCTCTCTAACTCCAACATATTTCGAAAATGCGACTTGACCCACCCTACATCCTCTTTCGTGAGGCCCTGTGATGCGGAATACATATCCGGGCGCCCTAGCCTCGCGCATGCCGCTCTAACATATGCCAGCCAGGGTATACTGTCCGCTTTATCCAGGGCCATACAGTCTTTGAGTATGCGGTGATTCAACGTGATCTCCTCGTTTGTCCAGGTTTTAATCCAGCATACCAGCGGGGACATTTTTAGGAGGTCCGTGATGTAGCCCAAGCCCACTTCACTATGAATTGAAAATGTGGGAGATGACTTTGGGAGTGACAACAGAGCTCGTATAAAATTGTTCTCTATGATTTGGATACCTGGGGATGAGACATAACCCCAAATATCAGCCCCGTAGGATGCAATTGCTACACATTTGGATTTGTAAATACGAGTCATGGCTTCCATGAGTCTCAAACCCAGTTTTTTGGAAAAATTCATTAGGGCTGTAGTAGACCTAGTGACTCCATTTACCTTCAGTTTCAACTGGGGACCCCAAGTTCCTCTTTCGTCGAAGGTGACGCCTAAATAACAAAAGAAAGGTACCCTTGAAATAGGTGTTTCGTTGCAACTAACGGTTTTGAGCTTCATGTATTTCTTGCGTGAACCGGTTACCATGACATGAGATTTTGCTGTGTTAATCTTTAGATCCAAGGCTTCCATAAAAGATCCGAAATGATCTAACAACCTTTGTAGGCCTGTGCCAGTGCGAGCTATGAGGACGGCATCATCCGCATAAAGGAGGACCGGTATAGGTGACCCTCCCATGCGGGGCACGTCCAAAGTAGCTAGATTCAGGGATTTACCAAGGGCGTTGATGTA
The DNA here is from genome assembly GCF_964263255.1 of Lissotriton vulgaris. NCBI lineage: Eukaryota > Metazoa > Chordata > Amphibia > Caudata > Salamandridae > Lissotriton > Lissotriton vulgaris. Next base: position 1,841,908,896 of record NC_141689.1, on the reverse strand, counting down.
TAGTGTGAATAGGAGAGGGGCCAGGATGCAACCTTGTCTGACCCCTCTCCCTGATCCAAATTTCTCAGTACACCTACCTTCCCTTGTTACCCTTACAGAGGCGGACAGATTCTGGTGGAGATCGTGCAGAAAATTAACCAAAGTAGTGTCCAAGCCCAAGTCCCGCAAAGTAATCCAAAGTTTTGAGCGATTAACCAAATCAAAAGCGGAGGATAAGTCCATGAAACCTAAATATAAAAGCCCCTCGTTCACCACGGTGTATTTACTAATAATAAGGTGCAGGTTTAGGCATTGGTCCATGGTCCCCCTATGTGCTCGAAAACCATACTGCAGGTCAGAGAGAACCCCACTCTCCTCAAGCCAGTCCCCAAGTCTTGCTAAAATGACTCTGCCCAAGATCTTAACAGCAGAGTCCAGCAAGGAGATCGGCCTGTAGCAGGCAGGATCCCCCCTGTTTCCCTTCTTGAAGATGGGGACAATAATGGAGGTGGACCAGGAGGATGGAAAGCCAGCCGAGGGTATCGCATTAAAGACATTTGTTAAAATTTTAGACCAAAATAGCGGATACTGAATGTAAAGATCGGCTGGGACCCCATCAGGTCCAGGGGCCTTACGTTACTAGTGTTTTTAATCGCCCTTCCCACCTCAGGGATGTTAAATTCCATCTTCATGTTATTTGGGGAAGGGGCACTAGTTGGAGAAATACAAGCCGTGGTTTCATAGATTTGTTTGAAATGGCGCAACCATTTGTCGTCTTCGATCACACAATCCATATCTGTTTTCCCATCCTCTTTAAAGAAAGGCTGATTAACTATGGCCCAAAATTTTTTGCTGTCTCTCAAAACGTCTGTGGCTAATAAACTGTCCCAAGCTTCCTCCTTGATTTGCATCTTACGCTTGGCTAGTGCAAGTTTGTATTCCTTTCGGAGGTTTGCCACTAGTGTCCTGTCTCTGGGACTCAGTTTGAGTGCTTTCAACAGGGCACTATGCTTTTGAGAGCAATCCTTGTTGAACAATTTATGAATGTTCTTAATGCCTTGCGCACCAATCCTAGACTCCAGGTTCTTAGAGATCCTTGCGCATATCTCATCATAGGCAGCCAAGACATCGGTACCCAGGGAAGTAGGATCTAGGCAGACTGCCATGCTTGCCTCTGTTTCCTGTGCTAGTGTTTGGAAGAAGTGTTCGGGGACAACCTTCTCCCACTTAATCCGCCTTCCCTGGTCCTTGGTGGACAGATCTCTAGAAGCTACCATTGTCTCTCTGCCATTCATAAAACAATCTAGGTCTAGAGTTAATAGGATGGGGTTGTGGTCGTTAAAGGTGGCAGTCACAACCCTATATTCCAGTGCCTTTACTAATACCTCCGCTGACACAAAGATGTAGTAGATGATGGTGTTTGCATCTCTCCCAATAAAAGTGGGGGCTCTAAACTCGTTGTTTCCATGACCTGGTTCAAAGAAATTTAGGTTGGCAAGGAAGGCCTCGAGCCCCTCACCCTCCTTGGTATGTTCAAAGTGGGGAATGCCCTCGACCGGTGAACCCCCGTATCTATCATTATAACAATCCCCCTCACAGGGGTGAATGTTAAAATCACCCAGGATAACCATCTCTGGGACGGAAGTGCAAGCGTGTGTATAGACTGACAGAAAATCTAACAGGGAAGTCAAGTGTTCATTCACAGAAGAGCACTCCCTGGAATTATAAAAATTAATAAACAGAAAAGTATGGGAATTCGAGATAACCCACTCAATTATTAATGTATTCATGGGTGCGGGTTCTATTTTTTTTAAAAACCCCGCCAAATTCAATGAAAACAGTATGAGTAGGCCACCCTTAGCTCTCCCTCTTACACCCGGAACTGCTGGGATAGAAAAACTATGAAATCCGTCCAATGAGAAACTAGTTGATGTGTCCCAAGTTTCTTGGAATGCCAAGATATCATGTTGTTTGACAAAACCCTGCCAGATGGGGTCAGAAGCCTTAGCAGTTAAACCCGCCACGTTCCACGTGAGGATTTTACAAATTAGCTTGTTGGAGTTAGGCGGGTAGTGCGAATTCGGACTCCCCCTGCTCTCAGCAACTGCAGAAACCTTATCAGGGATTAAAATTGGATTTAACTTTTGGGAGTCCAGAATATTAGCTTCCTTTGGCAGTTTGTTAAAGGGGATACAGAGCCTCTGCCCATTTGGTGAATCCTGTGTTTGTCAGTCAACCCAGTCCGTAGATGACAGATATTCGTAGCGATTGGCAGTTGGAAAGTTGTAAAAGTTATCTTGCCCGTTTATAAAGTGGTGATGATAGTGGGATTGAGTGTTTTGTGGCCCTCCTTGGCGCGGTCTACCTCTTCTTCTCCTGACTAGGTTCCATTCCTAGTCCCCCCCCTCCTCCCAGCCAGAGGGTTGCATTTCCCATGGGGGATTAAATCTCTGTCTTGGTTTTGGGTCTTGTGGCCCCTTTAGCCAGCTCCATCTGTTGTCTACTTGGTTTCCTGGTTGGTAGAAATAGGAGAGAGGCCTAGCAGTCACAGAACTTGCTCGATAGCTAGGTGCTCTACTGCTACATATGTGGCCTACTAATTCGGTGTTTTCAAAAGTAACCACCACACAGTCCCCTTGTAGATTTTTTCTATTTCCCCCCACCCAGGGTGTTCTCTCCACCATTAAGATATTACTTGGTATGTTAGGTGGTAAGGGGTAATTTTTGGACAGCCAATGGCATACTTTGTTTTTTAAAGCCTGGTAAGATTCTACTTCCGGTGGTGAAATTTCGGTAACTCCAGTGAGGATGACTACATAAGGGCAGGCGTCAGGAGGAAGATGGATATTTCTGCGAGCCACTGCCTTTGCTCTTGGAGCTGCGTTGAGATTAGTAGTCGACGGAGTGGGATCTTTAGATGTAACTTGAGAGGTTGATTTAGTTTGGTTTGTGTTCCCAACTTGTCCTAATTCGTTGGGCTTAGCTTGGGTACCACCCTGAGTTGGAGTATTAGTGGGTTTCTTGGGCGCATTATTTTTTGCCACAGTAGCACTTTTGCCAGCCATAGATGGATTATTGGCTGTGTTAAGTGATGGATTATTGGCTGTGTTAAGTGGACTTGAATCAAAGCAAGCTAGAATTTTACAACTTAGCACAATTCCCCCATGTAATTGGATGCATTGACTGTACCCACATCCACATCCACATCTGCCCACCCGCAGAGACAGAATGCATGTACCGGAACCGCAAGTCCTACCACTCATTGAACATCCAGATGGTGTGCAACGCTAAGACAATCATCACTGACATAGTGGCACAATACCCGGGGAGCACGCATGACTCCTTCATATTCCGGCACAGCGGCATGCACACACGACTGGCCAGGGGAGACTATGGCGAAGGACGCCTTCTAGGTAAGTACACGTGCCAACAAACAGTACATCGAGACCATGTAGCTGCGCATGACAGGCACTCACCCTCTGCTCCTTTCATTCAGGTGACAGCGCCTATGGCCTCTGTGAGTACCTCCTCACCCCATACCTCAACCCTGCCACACCATAGCAACGGCGTTACAATGCTGCACACATTCGCACTCGGAATTGCATTGAGCGGACATTTGGGCTTTTAAAGAGCCGATTCTGCATCCTACACAAGACTGGTGGGGCCCTCAAATACCAGCCTGAGGTCTGCTGCCGCATTGTGGCCGTGTGTGCAATACTCCACAACATTGCTACCAAGCGGAGGATATCTGTGGATATCTCTTGTAGTGAGTCGGAAGGGGACAACCGCCAACCTGCAAACGTGCATCATGCACGCGGGGAGAATCCTGCTGAAGGACACAGGCGCTGCAACCAAATCACAATGAACTGCTTATAGTGCACCCATTCCCCTCACACAACACTGCACTCAGGCATGACAAATGTAATAATGACATGAGTCGGATTTACGTGAGACCATAAACTCTTATTGTTTATTCACAATAATGTGTCCTTTATTTTCCTTGATATGACATGCGAACTGTATTCTGTCATACAGCCCCATGAAGGGGTAGAGGGCTTGCATGTGGAATCAGCATGGCCCTGCAGGCAGAGTTCAATGTGTCACTGGCGCCTCTGGCCGGACACACCCAGTCGCCTCTCCGTGTCCTCCACAACACTGTTGGCCCGTGATGCTGCAGTGGGCCTTCTGCTGCGGCGGCGCTCCGTTACCAGCGGCAAGGACATGCTGCTGTGGCTGGAAGTGCCCTCGCTGGCATCATCCCCCCCAGCTGCTTCACCATGGCCAGTCAGCTGCAGACTCTGCACAGCTGCTGTCACCTGTTCAAGGGCCCTTGTGACGTCCTGGCAACATTGGACCATCTGCACCTGCATTTCAAGGGAGCGGCGGGAAAGTTGTTAGGTGGCATTTCCAATGATGTGATTGGACCTGGTGTCGGCTGACAGGCGGGTCAGCAGCTGGCGGTGGCGGTGGCGGTGGCGGTGGCGGCGGCGTGATATCCTGCTGGGATACCAGGATCTGGCTGTTCTCACGAACAGCTGCGGTCATGCCCTGCATGCATTCTGTGAGCTGGTCCACATTTTGCGCCGTCTTATGCAGCTGCAGGTGGATGGCTGCCAAGTGACACGCCTGCTTCTGGTGTACTGCGAGCATGCGGCTTTCTATGGCCAGGCCAGAATCCCGTACATGTACCTCCCTGCTCGCGCGTGTTGAGGCGTCACGCTGCTGGCGCGTCAGTCCGCTGGACTGGGATCTTACTGTGGCTGTGTGCCTTGTCTGCCTCCTGGCTGATGGTGGTGTGGCCTGTACCACTGCCATGTGTGTCACTTGGGTTGGTTGCTGGGCACCTGTGGCTGCAGGGGTGGCCCTGTCCACAACGGGAGGTGGTGGTACTGCTGCTGGTGGCTGAGATGGTCCTGGTCGTGGTGCAGGATGGCCCTCACCCTCGGTGTCCTCCGGGTTCTCCTCTATGTGTAGGGCCTCACTGTCGGTGCTGGGTTGTTCAGACGCACCTGTGATGTAAATGGGTGCATGATTAATGATATGTATCTTGCACATGAGATGTTGCTACATGCATGCAGGCTTGCATTCCCTGACTGGCTTTAGGAATTACTTTCAATTGACCGGTCTGGCTGTGTGGGGCTATCCGAGAATTTTGGTCACACTACAAGTCCCACAATGCAATAGGGCATTTCAGGTGTGCATGGCCTGCATTACTGGGGTTATCGAATAGCTAGCTCTGGAGTCATGGGCATTGTTAGAGGACGGGTCGCAGTCGCATGGCACTTACCTTGGGATTGTTGGGTGGGTCGGGAGGAGTCCAGCTGGGTAACCCCCACGCAGGCTTCAGGATTTAGGGTGTCCTCCACAAGGTCTTCCAGTGGAGTGTTGGGTGCAACAGTGGGCTCTCCTCCACCGGTGGCAAGTCGCTCCCCCAGCCTCTCAGCGATACGGTCTTTGGCACGCCCTCTGAGGTCGTACCACCTCTTTTTTAATTCGTCAATGGAGCGCTGGGTCACCCCGACTGAATTGGCCTTTGCGCGGATGCGCAGCCAGATACGGCGCTTGTCTGCCTTAGGCACCCTCCGGGAGTCCTTTCCAAAAAGGCAAGCATGGTCCTTAGAGACTCCCTCAATGAGGAACTCCAGTTCCTGCTCAGAGAATTTTATCTTCCTCTTTCTTCCTGGGGCACTGCTCCCTGCTGCTTCCTGGGACATCTTGACAGTTGTTAGTGTCCTGGTGTGGTGCTGCAAGTAGTCTGTAGTGGAGCTCTGGCCAGTACTGCTTCCACTTTCAGGCTCAGTGATCAGAATGAGGGAGGGAACAGCCTACTTCCTGGTTGTGATGTCATCATTGGGCTCGAAATGCGACGTCCCGTTTTTGCGATCTCGCAATTAGCGAGATCGCAATTTGAAATTTCGGTAATTGCGAGTTCGCAATTTCAACATGGTCCAACGGGCGATTCTGCGATTTTTCTGTGATTTTGCGGTAATCGCTATCGGCAATTGCGGCCAATTGCGATTCGCTTTTTGTAATCGCTTTCGTTGATGCATCCCATTCTGCGAATTCAAAATTGCGATTCGGTATTTTTCGCAATTTAAAATTCGCAGTATATGGAATTGATGCATCTGGGTGTTAGATTCAGGGGTGCCAATTTGGCGGACTCAGCCAGTCATACAGAATGGTAATTTGATAGGAGTAATTAAGGTAGAAATAGTTGGCATTAAAGACTGGAATTCATTTCTGAAATACGTTGTCCCTTTCGGTGGCTAGGAAAATGGATATCTCCAAACTGGTTGTCCTCCCAGGTAGTCTTTATTATTTTGCAAATCTGACAATAAAAAAATCAAAAGAGATCCTAAGAGAACTTGGTAGAATGCAGACCACTTAATAAGGGGCCTGCAAGACACAGAGTAGCACTTGCAAAACTCAGACTGCCCACAGCAAAGGGGAATTTACTAGTTCTGGATTATGAACTATATTACATAGTTGCACAGCTACAATGGGGGTTGAGCAGCAAGCACAAAGCCAATCAAAGGGCCTAGTTGCCATTGATTATAGCTGGTGTCGATATTTGGACTATAATGGAGACCCATAGGCGCCAGGTTTCCTTCTCCAAGCAACAAGCTAAAGTAACTGTGAGGGATTAGCAGGAGGTATCCTTAGGGGGGTGGGGGTGTGTTACACCCCTAATTAATTTTTTTTTCTGGTTAATAGTTGGGAACAGGTGCTTTCAGTAGGGTATGGTGAGATGTCTGTCGGATTTCACCAGGAGTGTTTACTTAAACAAAGACAAAAATGCACACGCACTCTCTCCCTCTCTGTTTTGAAAGTCTTCAAAGTGTTGGGTTCTTTTACAAAATATTGCTTTTTCTCCCAGTACCCCTACCAATCTGCAGCAGAGTTCCTTTTAACGACCCCTATAGCCCCTCCCATGTACCCTACTTGGTGTGTGGTGTAGTTTAATATTATATGGCAGAATGATTAATGAAAAATCTGAAGCTCACTCTACTGCCCCCGCTTCCCCCCTCCCCCCAATCTCACTGACTAAGGTACGCCCCTGGGGATTGAGCAAAAGGAAAGAAGCAGGGGTACTCCAACCAGGTGACCTCTTCGACAGGGGCTTGTGAGAACATTTCAGGAGCTGGGTGGGTACTATGGGCTTCCAGTGGGCAATTGTTGCTACTGTATGCTCTACTATATGCAGGCCATAGAGAACGGAAGTGATGAACTTCCCACACACAGAGGGTTGCATTTAATGTGCACGACAACAGGCTACATTAAAGCAGTATCCCAACCATATAAAGCTGTATTGCAGCCAGCAAAGGGGTCACCAAATGAACTTAAAAGCAAATGGGAAGAAGGCATATTGGCAGAGTGCTAGATACTACAGAGTGGGAAAACATTATTAATGACCCAATTATCACGAAACGCCAGATTTAAACTACTACATTGTACCTGTTACATAGGAATTCGTATATATCTGAGTGAATTGATACATGTTGCCTTATTGTGCAGGCGGGATGCCTGAGGTGTAAAAAGAGTGACACAAATGTTTTCATGTGACATAGGTTGTCCTAAACTAGGAGACTATTGGCAGCAACTTTCAAGCAGTAGAGCCCCAGACTGGAGTATCGAATGTACTGTTGAACCATGAATGTTGGACGCATTCCTACACCCTCAGGAGAGGAAAGTTACCAACAGATTTACTGACCTAGCATACTTTTTTGAGGAGAGGCAGATAGCAATAGGTTGAAAGAGCAGAAAGATGCCCTCCGCTGTCAAATGGCACTGTGAAGTTCTGAAGTGGGCAGACTATAAGGTGTTTTGAATACCAACCTAAAAAGTAGCAATGGGTCAAAATAAAGGGGTGTTTGTATCTTATCCAGAAATGGTATGATTAGTGATCAATGGATGGCGAAATCTGTTGCTGGGTCTCACAAAGTGCTTAAAGAGATCCCATCAGACTTCCACCCTGTACCGCCCTACATCATTTGGGAACCTTTAAAGTGCACATGGGAAATCGAGTGCCCAGTGCTAGATTTGGCCAAACTCAACCAAATCTATTGCATTAGTTCCAATCAAACAGTGATGTAATCAATATAGGGTATCAGGGGGATGCATGAAAAAGCAGTGCTCAATATGTTAAACCAAAAGTGAATAAAGTGCTCAATATAAAATTGAGTGAAAAGGAGGAAAATATATTTAATGGGCACCTCCTTTTTCTCAATATTAAAACCAGTGCAAAATTTAGCCTTAACAAATAACTACACAGATGGAAAGACGGTCGACATGTTTCTGCAGACTTTTAACGTGCCCATGGGTCACGTGCTGCTTCTTCAGGACCTGTTATGCTACTGCTAAGTGTAGTGATGTCAATCAAAATATAAGAACAGTGTGATAAATGAAGTGAATATCACCTGAAAATCTCCTGTATTCCAATTCCAATTCCAAAAATTCTTTATTTCGGCCGCATAGGCCATAAAAGATACAGTAAAATACAGTACATATATACACAGTAAAATGGAATGCATATATTACACAATATTTACATATAAAAAGGCTAGAGGGTCTGCATGAGGTAAGGAAACACAGTGGCACCAATTCAGGGGGACATTTTCTTCCTTATTAACCAAGCTGCCATTAGGAATTTTGATACCGCAAAAACAATGTGTCCCAGGGTGTTGGTTTTCATAACCCTGTATGCTTGTAGGTAATCCCGAAAACCCAGGTTTCGGCACAGCGGTGCAATCCAACGCTTCCTGGGATTCTGGTATGCGTGGCAAACAAACATTATGTGCAAATCATCTTCATTCTTGGTTTTACAACAAGGACAGAGTTTGTCACCCCCAGTGAGCCATTTGTGGGTAAATACCTTGGTGGGGAGTGTGCCAAACCTCCATTGCAGGAACAATTTCCTCGCCAAAAGAGGAAAGATAAAATCCATAAAAGGTTCAAAAAGGTAAGAATTTTTGGACTCCATAAAACGACTCGTCAAGGTGCCGGTGCTATGAGCATTGTCCATGTCAGCCAAGTTTTTGTTTTTGTACAGCTGGGCAAGTGTTTTGCGTGTGATCCTTTGACAGCCCTGAACTGGATCATCCCAGAGGTCTGGCAAGTTTAAACTGGACAATTCTGATTTAATAAAAGCCAGCCAGGGGATTTTGTTACTGCCATGCAACCTCAGAACATGGATAAGGTCCTGTCTGTAGTGGTGCAGTTCCTCAGTGGACCATATCCGGTGCCAGAACTTCACGGGTTTGGACAAAAGATCTTCAGCGATGGAGTGTAGGCCCAAATCCAATCTTAGGGGGAGGAGTGGCGTTCCCTGCGGGAGAGCAAGTAGGCGTCTCAAGAATGTATTTTCCACCGCTAACAATGCCTTCCCTGCTTTGTAACCCCACAGCTCGCTGCCATACATGGCTGCTGCCTTCGCTTGGGATCTATAGGTTTCAAGGGCCGGGCTTACAGGCTTAAAGGTGGATTTATTTGCCACCTTCAGGAGTGCGCCCGCTAGCTGGGATAGTTTCAGCCTTGATCTCGCTATCTGACAGTCCCAGGCCAGGTTTTCTTGTAATGTTACCCCCAGATAGACAAAGGTCGAGACCCTCTCAAGACTAACTTCCCCCAGTTTTGGGTTGGGTCTGGTTCTGGCAGGGGGATTAAAGATCATAAACTTAGTCTTTTCTGTGTTGACCTCCAGCCCGTGTTGCCGACAGAAAAGGCCAAAACCATTCACAATCCTCTGGATCCCCATAGGGGATTTGGAAAGCAGGAGGGTATCATCAGCAAACATGATTGCCGGAACCCTCCTGCCTGCCAAAACCGGGGCATCATTGTCCTCGACAGTGTCAAGATGTTGAATGACACTGTTAATGAAGAGGCAGAAGAGGGTTGGCGCTAAGACACAGCCCTGTCTGACTCCTCTAAGGACAGGGAATTTGCCCGAGAGCTTACCATCCCTCCCACACCTTACTTGGGCATAGTTGTTCTCGTGGAGCCTGATGATAGTACTAAGAAGGTGTGGGGGCACTCCTAGCTCCTGCAAAACCTCCCAAAGTTTCCCTCTAGGGACTAGGTCAAAGGCTGACCTCAGATCCACGAAGACCATGTACAGTCTTCCACCCTCTATGGTAACCGTCTTCCAATATAGGAGAAGAAGGCGGAAGATCTGGTCCATGGTCGACGTGTTCTTTCTGAAGCCAGCCTGAAGGGGGGTCATGATGTCATTTTCCTCCACCCAGTCCAGGAGGTGATTAAGGATGAGGCGCGCAAAGAGCTTTTGGGGTACATCTATTAGGCTAATGGGCCTGTAGTTGGCGGGGAGCAGAGTAGATCCCTTCTTATGGATCGGAACAATCTCTGCCCCCAGCCACGACCCGGGGATTGACATACCTCCTAGGATGGCATTAAAAAGAATAAGAAGGTATGGGCCCCAGATGTCCAGGTGGTGCCTAAACAAATCCCCAGGTAGCCTATCTAGACCCGGCGCCTTCCCCGCTGGTAGTTGCTTCAGGGCTGCCTCCACTTCCCCCAGGGATAGTTCCAATTCACAGTCCTGTGTGCCACAGGGCGCAACCAGAGCTGTGGCAGGGCAAGGATTGGTATCTTGATAAAGTTCCCCAAAATGGGCCTCCCAAACCTCGGGGGCAATATTGGGTTCTACTGCATTTTTGAGTTCCCCTATGCCATTATTAACAAGGGCCCAGAATTTGCGGGAGTCCCTAACTTTTAGGGCATCATGAAGATCATGCCAATGATTCCAGTCCCACTCGGTCCTGGCAGACGCCATCACTGCTTTATAGTGTTTCCTATGGGCACGCACCTTGGCCTTATTTGACCCCTCTTTTATTGCAGCAATGAGCTCAGACTTTGCTGCCCTACAAGAGGAGGTATACCAGGTGGGAACATGGGTCTTTTTCTTTCTATTTGGCACCAGCGGGTGGAATACCTCAGCCAAATCTCTTACAAGACCCTGGTGGATATCACCCAGTTTCTCATTGTATTCCGGGGTTCTTGGTGCGTTTAGCAGTGCATCCACCTCCATAAACCTTGGGAGTGCCAACCCGTATAGTTTGCTAATGGCCTCTTCTGAGCTCACAAGTTTTCCCCACTTAACCCGTCGCCTGCTGGTTGCGAGAACCAAATCCCCCTCATCTCCCCCTGGGTTTTCTACCACTTTTCCCACTACATGGGGAGGCCACTGGATATTTAAACACAGGGCATTATGATCGCTATCTGACCTGTTTATTACCCTGAAGTCGAGGACTTTAGGCCAGAGTGTAATGTCCACCATGATGTAATCTAGCCTCGACTCGTGACCCCTCCTATTAAAAGTGCACACTGAGGGAGTATCGGAAAGGGTACGCCCATTACAAGCCCTCAGTGCGTAGTTCAGGGTAAGGGACATAAGTTGTATTGCAAGGGGGGACCAGGCTTTGGGATATGGGGAGGACGAGGGTGGGACTCCCCAGTAGTCATCCTCAGCCGTGAGGGCACCCTCCGACATGCCCTCAAGGGGTTCAAAGTGGCAGTTGAAGTCTCCTCCAAGCACCACCTTGAGGTCTCCCGGGAGCTGCCCCAGGAAGGAGGAGAGGTCGTTTAGGGTTGGGGATTCGTTTGGCGAGGCAACTGGTCGAGAGTAGACATTCACAAGGGCCCAAGATGGTTTACCAGGCCATGTGAGCCGAACACACTGGATGTCCTGCGAGGACGTATGTACCTGTTCCGCCTGGCATCCGGTGTGACTCGCAATCCAGATTGCCAGCCCGCCTGACGGCCTCCCCCTCCCACCCCATTTGGCAGGAATTTCAAATACATCAAACCCATTCCTGGTTACAGTGTCCCGCGCCCACGTTTCTTGAAGGAGGAGGATGTCGCTACTGGCCACTAGATGGTCCCACTCCGGTGTGCCCTCCTTGTTTGCAATACCCGCTACATTCCACGAAACAATTCTCAGGCCCTGATCTGTAGGTAGAGGGCCTTGACCCACAGTGGGGGATTGCGTAGGGACTATGGGTGGATGAGTTCCTGGCACGATGGTAGATGGACCAGACAGCTCGTCCCCCCCGGGTTGCCGTATGTGGCCAGTCCCGATGTTGTGAGAAGTCCCCTGTAAGCCCAGACTGTCACCGCTGTTAGGTGGTCGATCTCTGGCGTTAACCTGCGGGGCGTATTCAATTGCAGGGGCTACAGTCATTCCCACCCGACTTTGCGCCTTGACTTTAGCCTTAACCTGGGGACCAAGTTCAGTTGCAGGGGCTCTGCTCTCTCCCACCCGCCTAAGAACCTCATCTACCATCTTTCCCGAGCCAGAAGAGGTCTCACTGATTTGTAGTCAGTCGACCTGATCTAGGCAGGAGAATCTGTTGTGATGTATGAAGTTTACCTGTGCATGTGGAAGGTGGTGCCTTGGTCTATAGCGTGAGCCATCCACAGCAAAGCCCACTCTAGTCCACCCCTTCTCCCCCCTTGCCTCTGTGCTACTTGCATTTGGGTAGAAGTACGAAAGGGGGACTAATTCTATGTTGGACTTGTCAGGCCTTGCAAGCCAATTAGAGATGTAGTTGGCTACGTGGGGGCTTTTAAAACTTATGATGATGCAGTCCCCAGCCCTATTCTTTGGGGTGTGACCAATCCAAGGGATCCTCCTAGCCATCAGGACCTCGCCTTTCAGGCTAGGAGGCAGCGGCCTGTTGATGCTAAGCCAGCTTATCACCTTGTTTCGTAGCGAGTCTTGGGGCTCCCTCATATCACCAGTTAACTCAGGTACTCCCACCATGATTACCGTGTATGGGACAGCTTCTGGGGGCAGGTTAACCACCCTGCGCCTATCACAGTGGGGAGCGGGACCATCAGTAGCGCCATTTGTAGGGATCACTTCTCCCCCAGTCTGTGGTGCTGGAAGTTGCTTTGATCTCCTTGGGGCCGGAACAGGGGGCCTGGGAGCCGAGGGCAACAAAGGGGGCGCCTGAGGAACAGGCGCACCGTCCGTGCCTAGCAGCACCGCATTAGCGCCCTGTGACGGTGCAGCGGACCGCCGGCTATTCACCAGGGAGGCCCGGGGGACTGGAGGGGGGTTAGTCACATTTGTGACTATCCCAGGGCTTTTCCTTAGATGACTGCTTTCCAAGGCCTTCAGTCTGGACTCTATGGCGTCCAGTTTAGCTGCAATGGGGGTTAACAAGCTCCTCATAATGTCAGTGAGTGTGTTGACTAATGAGTCAGTGCTAGTGGAAGTGGAAGTTGCCCCACCAAAAATAAAAGGGCCCGTGTGCAAGGGTAGGGAAGCAGGAGCTGGAGAGCCCATGCGATTCGACCTGGACCCTGATAGGTTGAGGTCAGGAGAAGCAGAAATGTCTATGCTGTCAGTCTGATTTGGCTCTATTGTGTCGACTTTAGCCCTCTTTGCCTTCTTTGCTTTCCTGGACCTTTTCCTTTTGGGGGGGTGTTCTACTATGCTGCCTACATCGTCTATGGGCAAGTCGGCCTGACCTGGGTCTTGCAGGACTGTTCCCCTGCTTTCCGGAATGGTAATATGGTCAGAGATCCCAGATAGCCGGGAGGAGTTCCTGTCCCTCTGCGTCAAAGGAGTTCTTAACTGCTGAAGGACCGACTCGATCGTCTGATCAATGCTGTCCATTAGTGACATGTGGGTGGCATCCAGTGTGATCGGTGTACTAGCGTCTGTGGAAAAGGTATCCCCCTGATCCAGAAACACACTTTCCGGGCCCGTCTCGAGGTGCGCCTCAGGGATTGACGAGCATTTACTAGCTAGGTTACTCGTCTTTGGGAAAAAAATTTCCAGAGTGCTTGTACCTTGTTGAGCAGACTTACTTCGTGAAGTTCTGGTCGCCATGATGGAGTATGTAAGGGGAGCTACAAGGCCCGGGGCGTCAGAGGGGTGGCCCGGTCCGGTCTCAGCTGGCCTCTAACGGCCTAGAACGGCCCGCTCTTTGCCCGGTCTTCGCCCCGGTGGCCGCCCCGCGCGCGTCCCGCGATGCGCGTGGGCAGGTTCACCTAAGTATGACAAGGGGGCGTGGCACTGGGAGGGGGCGCGGTGCGGCGGGAAGAGGAACCAGCTGACGATGACCAATGGAATGCTGGTCCGCGCAGTCCCGCTCGCCTGCGCCTCTCACCTCCACTGCGGCCGGACTCTCAGGCGGTGTCTCCCCAGGCAAGCACTCGTTGGCTCCCAGCCAGGACAATGGCGAGCAGGTCAGCAGGGCAAATACTCCACACGAGCGGCACCCGCGGAGCGGGGGCCGCGAGGAGTTAAGTAATGGCTCAGGCGGGGGGGCGCGGCACTGGGAGGGGGCGCGGCGCGGCGGGAAGAGGAACCAGCTGACGATGACCAATGGAATGCTGGTCCTCGCAGTCCCGCTCGCCTGCGCCTCTCACCTCCACTGCGGCCGGACTCTCAGGCGGTGTCTCCCCAGGCAAGCACTCGTTGGCTCCCAGCCAGGACAATGGCGAGCAGGTCAGCAGGGCAAATACTCCACACGAGCGGCACCCGCGGAGCGGGGGCCGCGAGGAGTTAAGTAATGGCTCAGGCGGGGGGGCGCGGCACTGGGAGGGGGCGCGGCGCGGCGGGAAGAGGAACCAGCTGACGATGACCAATGGAATGCTGGTCCTCGCAGTCCCGCTCGCCTGCGCCTCTCACCTCCACTGCGGCCGGACTCTCAGGCGGTGTCTCCCCAGGCAAGCACTCGTTGGCTCCCAGCCAGGACAATGGCGAGCAGGTCAGCAGGGCAAATACTCCACACGAGCGGCACCCGCGGAGCGGGGGCCGCGAGGAGTTAAGTAATGGCTCAGGCGGGGGGGCGCGGCACTGGGAGGGGGCGCGGCGCGGCGGGAAGAGGAACCAGCTGACGATGACCAATGGAATGCTGGTCCTCGCAGTCCCGCTCGCCTGCGCCTCTCACCTCCACTGCGGCCGGACTCTCAGGCGGTGTCTCCCCAGGCAAGCACTCGTTGGCTCCCAGCCAGGACAATGGCGAGCAGGTCAGCAGGGCAAATACTCCACACGAGCGGCACCCGCGGAGCGGGGGCCGCGAGGAGTTAAGTAATGGCTCAGGCGGGGGGGCGCGGCACTGGGAGGGGGCGCGGCGCGGCGGGAAGAGGAACCAGCTGACGATGACCAATGGAATGCTGGTCCTCGCAGTCCCGCTCGCCTGCGCCTCTCACCTCCACTGCGGCCGGACTCTCAGGCGGTGTCTCCCCAGGCAAGCACTCGTTGGCTCCCAGCCAGGACAATGGCGAGCAGGTCAGCAGGGCAAATACTCCACACGAGCGGCACCCGCGGAGCAGGGGCCGCGAGGAGTTAAGTAATGGCTCAGGCGGGGGGGCGCGGCACTGGGAGGGGGCGCGGCGCGGCGGGAAGAGGAACCAGCTGACGATGACCAATGGAATGCTGGTCCTCGCAGTCCCGCTCGCCTGCGCCTCTCACCTCCACTGCGGCCGGACTCTCAGGCGGTGTCTCCCCAGGCAAGCACTCGTTGGCTCCCAGCCAGGACAATGGCGAGCAGGTCAGCAGGGCAAATACTCCACACGAGCGGCACCCCGGCACCTCATTTGTTTGGCTTGAACAGAGCGGTGCTCCGTGATACCTGAGTTGTGGCCAGGTGAGGGGGGGCAACATTCTCCTGTAGATTGGGTGAGTGTAAATAATTGTATATGTTCACACAGTCCATATTATTATGAGATATGCTGCTCATTTAGCTCTCATGAAAGACCTATATTAGGTCACATGATGTTTTGCAGTTTTCTGTTCTGACTGGACATATTAATCCAGCAGTTACTTTTTGAAATGACATTTACACTAGTGGCATGTACATTTCTTTTCTATATTGATGTGGATGTGTATCTTTCCGTCTGATGAACTCCGGAAACTTGAATACAGGAGATTTTCAGGTGATATTCACTTCATTTATCACACTGTTCTTATATTTTGATTCACATCACTACACTTAGCAGTAGCATAACAGGTCCTGAAGAAGCAGCAGGTGACCCATGGGCACGTTAAAAGTCTCCAGAAACATGTCGACCGTCTTTCCATCTGTGTAGTTATTTGTTAAGGCTAAATTTTGCACTGGTTTTAATATTGAGAAAAAGGAGGTGCCCATTAAATATATTTTCCTCCTTTTCACTCAATTTTATATTAAGCACTTTATTCACTTTTGGTTTAACATATTGAGCACTGTTTTTTCATGCATCCCCCTGATACCCTATATTGATTACATCACTGTTTGATTGGAACTAATGCGATAGATTTGGTTGCGTTTGGCCAAATCTAGCACTGGGCACTCGATTTCCCATGTGCACTTTAAAGGTTCCCAAATGATGTAGGGCGGTACAGGGTGGAAGTCTGATGGGATCTCTTTAAGCACTTTGTGAGACCCAGCGACAGATTTCGCCATCCATTGATCACTAATCATACCATTTCTGGATAAGATACACACACCCCTTTATTTTGACCCATTGCTACTTTTTAGGTTGGTATTCAAGTCTGTGTTTGGGATGTAGCTCTGCGTGGTCATTAAATATTCCCACGGACCTTCTTTTGTTATTTATACAGACTATAAGGTGAACATTCTCCATTTCAAGGCGAGAAGAGGACTGAGGAAGCCCAAATGTGCACAGCCATGGGATGTAATATTTACTAGGATTAGAAGAGACAAGACCAGGGATTAACAAGTAGGTCAGGGTTTAAAAATGAGAAGCTAAATCACAGCACGATTGCTAAAGATTTCAAATTCTCGGGTAGACTCTATCACTATGGGTAGGAAGTACCATAGGAGTCATTATGACTGTGTTAGACACTCCCCTGCAACACTAAAAGGGCTCATCATATATTGATATTATAGCGCCGTGACTGAATATAGAGCACTACAGTGGGGTACCGGATCGAACTCTTTAGAATTGAGTTTAATATTTTTTATTTTTGGTAATGGTGTCATTTGTTTGCTTTATTGATATATTCTTGCTTGCTGTGCTCTAAGATTCTGTGAAAAACACTTACACACTAATAGCACAATTGCAGATAATGTAGCTGACAATGCTCTAAGAAGACCAATGTGATTGTAGTAATGGCGGTCCGAGAAAATTATGATATAATGTACTTGTCAGTAAGCAATATGATGTTGACACTGCACGCAAGTTTTCTACTATCTTTGCAACACACTTCATTCAGCTTCCCATATTCAGCTGTTCTAAGACAAGTCACCCATTCCTAGACCACATGGAATTCAGGTAGCCACCCACCTGTTAAAGGGTAAAACATAAACAATGCAGTTTATGTGACTTTAAAAGGACTCGTTGTTCCTAATTAAAAGATTATCCACAGTCATAACATTTTCTTTCATATAATTAGGACGTCCATTATTATTTTCCACCAGAGTACTTGAGGGAATCTACATTATTCAATGAATTTCAGCTTTTTTAGCTTCTTCATAAGGAATCAAAATCCTTCACAGATTTCACAATTGTAATTAAACTGAATTTTATCATTTAAACCTCTAAAGAAAAGTATATTTACAACCATTATTTATAACGGTCTAGCTTTCTTCACCATGTGCCGAGAACGTATTCATAATGTCACTTTTTATGCCAGCAAAATCCAAGTTTTCGTGAGATATCTGTGGGAGACGATTTTGCACAGAAAATATCTCACCAAGAGTCATTTACTGCTTGAACTAAACTCTCTGTTGAGAACTTTTTACGAAGAGCATACGAAGTCATGCGGGATAGTGGCTGTAGGCTGGAAGTTCTTCTATTCCCCAGGTTCTGATCTGTTTTCACAGATTTAAGCTAAAGTGGTTACTCAGATTTCGGCTTGGAGGCGGTTGTCAAGTCCTGAGTAATCAGGGCTCTGTGGATTATTCAGTTTCTGGATAATTTATATGTGATCAACATATATATATATATGCAGTGGGGAGAGCCTTGGTTAGATCTAGTCGCCACAGGAGAGAACGCGCAATGTCATCAGTTCTGCACGTTGGAATTTCCAAGGCGGCACTCGCTCGGCGATGCTTTTCGTCTCGAGTGGAACTGCAGTCTGTTGTATGCCTTTCCGCCTATACCACTTCTGCCCAGAGTGCTGAAGAAGATTCGGCACGACCGGGCCCAAGTCATCCTTGTGGCTCCGGCTTGGGCATGAAGATACTGGTATCCCGAGCTACTCAGCATGGCGATCGATCCCCCGATCCGACTGCCTCTTCTGGAGGATCTTCTGTCGCAGCAGCAGGGGACGGTCCTCCACCCGAAGCTGTCCAGCCTCCACCTCAATGCGTGGAAATTGAGCGGCGACAGTTGACAGCTTTTGAACTTCCTCCCGAAGTCTGTGATGTCATTCTGGCAGCCAGGCATCCCTCCACTAAGACGGGTTTTCATGGCATGGTGCACAGCAAACGCTGTGGATCCCCTTTCTGACCCTCTTTCCAACGGCCTTCTGTTCCTTCTCTCCTTGACCCAGTAGGGCTCTGCTCTGGGTACTATCAAAGGTTATCTTTCGGCCATCTCCGCCTTTCTACGGCTTCCAGATCAGCTTTCTCTTTTTAAGTCCCCGGTTGTTAATCGTTTTCTCAAAGGCATTACGCACACGTTTCCTCCTGTGCCTTTTATAATGCCTCACTGGGACTTAAATTTTGTCTTGACCTATCTGATGTGCGCTTCCTTTGAGCCCCTTCATAACTGTCCCTTAGGTCTTCTCACTCTACAGCCGGCTTTCCTGGTAGCTATCACCTCTGCTAGAAGAGTGAGTGAGCTCCAGGCTCTTTCTTCTAAACCTACTTTTCTTTCTGTTCATCCGGACAAGGTGGTTTTAAGAATTCGGCTTCCGTTCTTGCCAAAGGTTGTCACACCCTTCCACATCAGGCAGACCATCACTTTTCCCACTTTCTTTCCGCCTCCGCATCCTTCAAAAGAGGAAGAGAGGCTCCACCGTCTGGACCCAAAACATGCGCACACAACAGTTCCGGGTGGATGACCAACTTTTTGTTGGCTAGGTGGGCGCCAAAAAAGGTCAGGCCGTGCACAAAGGAACCATCTCTCGTGGGTTGTTCTGTGCATGTAAACACATGTTACTCGTTGGCTAAGAAGGAGCCTCCTGTGGGGTTGCGTGCCCATTCTACCAGGGCAACGGCAGGCACTACAGCCTTGGGACTTGGGTTCCCTTGCAGGACATTTGTCAGGGCGCTACGTGAGCCTTGCTGCACACTTTTTCCAAGCATTACTGCCTTGACAATCAAGTCCTGAGAGACGGCTTATTTGACCATTCTGTTCTCAATGACTTTCTGGTGTAATCTTGTTCACAGAGCCACCACCGGGGTTGGTATTGCTAGGGTATTTATTCTAAGGTAAGGAATCTATCACTAACGTGTCTCTTTCAGATGCACAAGTTACTACTTGTGTAACGATATATCTGTTAGAGACATTAGTTAGTGATAGATTCCTTACCGCCCGCCCATCGTCCCCGTTCTGCGAACTGATTTCTAGGGTTAAGGCAATTCTTTTCAGGGCCCTAGTTTCATGGCCCCAGTGGTCAGTTTCTTGCATGGCTCTGCCTTCCTGGCGCGGAAAGTCGTGTACAGATCTGACGTCGGCGCACGTGGGTGGGGTCTAAGTCTCTGTGACGTCATCTCGGCGCATAAGACGCCAGCGACGGATGCGGAGCCGCACGACTCCACCTTCCGACGCGCAGGGGTACTGCTGACGAAAAACTTTCCTGATCCAGTCTGATGCCCGGGGGTATTCTAAGGTAAGGAATCTATCACTAACTAATGTCTCTTACAGATATGTCGTTACACAAGTAGTAACTTGTGCAATAACGCCGCCCGTGTACTTCTAAATTGTTTCTTGCCTTTCCTCAAAAGCAGACCTCCAACACAGCAAGCCTGCACTCCTTTATTTATTTAATTATAGTCCTGTGTGCATCGAAATAGTTTCTTGCCTTTTCTCCAAAGCAGACCCCTCCCACCTCTGACACCGCATGGCCGCACACATTTATTTATTTAATAAGAGCGCCGATTTCTCTTTGGGCTTGTCTTCTTGCAGTGTTGTTTTGCGGTATTCCCTCCAAAGCAGACCCCTCCCACCTCCCGACACAGCATGGCCGTGTGCCTTTATTCATTTATTAACAGCTAGCTTTTACATTTACATGTAAATACCTAAGCTTTCCCCGAGGAAAACACAATGTTTACAAGCTCAAAACAGTGTTAAAAAGATCTCAACTGCAAAGCCAGGGCGTGATCTCCTTGAGGCTTTTCTTTTATTTCGAAAGTAAGCCTCTATACCTGTTACATAACTGCACTGCAAAGAAAAACATACATTAAAAATATTTCATTTGCAGCGGCAATCGCTAGAACTTTGACAAATGCGAGAACTATTGCATTGCACATGCTTGTTTTATTATTATTGCTGACAGCAAGGAGGGTGGGGTGTGAGGCAAGAAAGAGGTAAGGGAGAGGCAAAAAATCGTTATGACACAGCCAGTTGTGTCCGAGTCATGGCACTTTGCTTGTTATGGTGGGTGGTGTCGGAACACAGACAATGAAGGGAGTGTGGACTAGGGTGACCAACTGGCATGGGTGCAAATTCGGGACGGTGATTGCAAAAATTCAGGACAAAGGGTCAAATTTCAGGACAGAAGGTCAGAATTCAGGACGAAAATTCGGGACAAAAAGTACGTTTTGCATACATATCAGAGGAAATCGTGCAATATTGCATAAGTAAATAGACCACCAACACAAGCACAAGTCAAAATAAGTTTCTTTTAGGTTAAGAGAACCTTGCACTCATTGCATCTGTTGTGTATGCGAGTGAAACACACCTGCGTTTGCATATTAAATAAAAAGTTAAGAAAAAAATCAAAGCTTAAGGCTTCCCAGATCTTACATGCCCCTCTCCCCCCCTCTCCCCCACTTAAAAAAAACCCCACCAGAACCGAAATGTTGTCACTGGGCCCATTATCATTCTGTATGTGATAATTAGGCCAACATACAGAATGATAATGGGCCTGACAGCAGTCTGTGCCAGGTCGGGGAAGGGCTGCTGCAGGCCACAGTTCATAGCAGGAGCAGGGACTGTCCCCTGCAGTGTGAGTTTTAGGCTACATGCAGGGGGCAGCTCATACCGATGTCTGAAATTACGGACAAAAGGTGTCTGTGGAAGAAACCCTTAAGAACAACGGACAAGAGGCCCAAATTTCCGGACGGTTGGTCACCCTAGTGTGGACGGGTGTGAGAGGCAACACGGACAATAGAAGGCTGGAGAGAGGGGTGCAGAAAGTGCTAATGTGCATCCAGCAGTGTCCACAAGTGAGGCTGGGAGCAGGGCAGCACGGGTAATGGGATGGAGGGTGAGAGCAAGGCAGCATGCGCAATGAGAGGAAGGGTGGTAGAGGACAACACTGACAACAGGAGGGAGGGGAGGCAGAGCAGCACTGACAACAGAGGGAGGGTAGAAGCAGAGTAATACAGACAACAGGAGGGAGGATGGTAGCAGGGCAACATGACCAACGAGAGGGAGGACGGGAGCAGGGGAACAAGGACAACAGGAGGAAGGGTGGGGCCAAGGCAACAGGAACAATGGAAGGAGGGAGGGTGAGTGGAGCCAACCAACACGGACAGGAGAGAAAAACAGAGGAGAGGGTAGTACACGAGGGAGCCAGCTGAAAAAGACAAAATCTGATATAATACTTAAAAACAAATGCGCCTAAAAAAATTAACAGTAGAAGGACACTAGTAATGCATCCGTTTTCCAGGAGAAGGACAGATTAAGGAAGCAGACTGCTGCTGACCAATAAGAAGTAAGCAAATGAGAGTGAGAATGAAGCCAGCCAATAGTAGGCAATTGTCGGTCTCTAAGCCCAATGATAGAAATCCAAAGGTCTTGAAAAGACAGCAGCATGCAGTCTAGACGAGACCTAAAAAAAGAAGCACACAAGTGTGCCGAGACAGACAAAAACAGGGAATTAATAGCAGAAAGAATTGGGGTATTTGTGCCTTTCCTCGGGGCAGGGGAATTTTTTTTCTGGGCCATGAGAACTGCAAAGCGACACGTCTTTCAGAAGGTGGCCCGCGTCATTTATATTGGACAAGGTCGATCAGTAAAAGCGAGGTGATAAATGAGTTTCCAATGGTGTTCAAAATGTGATTGTAATTTACTGCATGTATATTTAAAAGAGCTGGGACCGCCGCTGCCTTCGGAACAACCCTCTGCGCTGTCCAATGTTCTAAAAATCCATTTTGAAATTCAGTGTCCTCTTGTATGTATGTCCTTTTACAGAATTTGAATATGTAATGTCGGAGTTCTCGAAGGAGCTATGTTAGCACGACATGAATCCCACATAACAGGCTTTAAATAACACAGTCTGTCGGGCGCTGCTGCTCGCCAGGTGTGAGCAATATGTACACACTGGCTGCTAAGGCAGTACACATTCCTGGTATCACGTGATGAAATCAGTGCATTCCGAACGGTTCAACCATTAAAATATGCCACAGCCGCGCAAGAAGTAGCTCATCATGTGTTCATCTGTTGTGTCACAGACCAGCTAATGACTTTTTAATTTCGAAAATGTAATTGCCGTATTCATTTTGCAAGTTCTCCCAGTTTGACAGTAAGTTGTCCATGATGATAACGAGAACAACATTTCCAGAATGCTTGAACGGTTCATAATCTCTTTGTCCTTCTTCTCTCTCTTTTGCAGCCGGATCAGCCCTTCCACCCTGGCGGAGCTCCTGGCCCTTTTGGAGAACGGAAAGATTTCTTCCACAGTTGCCAAACAGGTAGGAATACGCGTCATGCTGCCTGCAGGGCTGTGCCTGTAAAGTCATGGGGGCCTATTCACAGAGGCACTTTGGAGTACGTAAACTAAAGTAATAGTCCTGCAGTACTCTATTACATATCCTTGCAAGTCTTCATGTACTGGCCTCAAAACAAGTAAAAAAAGGAAAACAATGGGAATAGTCACATAATATTCATATGCAGTAGTCAGGGCCGGTATTAGGACTTCTAGGACCCCGGGCGAAAAAGAAGAAGTGAGGCCCCTCTGATTTGCATGTGACATCACAGAAAATGACATCAAGGGACTTCTAATTTTCTTTGGTATCGCCAAGGGTCCTTATATGTGCAAATCAGTCACACGGATAAAAATAAACACCCAAATGAAACAGGTCCGTCTATTTTAGAGCAGTATTAAGTGGATTGTCAAATTGAACGGAAAAGCTAGGCACAGGTCTCACAAAGATGGACTTCCTTACTCTATGTTAACTGATTGTTTCCAGTTTAGTGCACGATAAAAGGCCCAGAGCACTGCAGAATCTTATTTGATGGCATCACTATGGTAATAATTATGCAACCGGATATAATGAAATAAAGTTGATTTTGAATACATGTACCTTTTCATTTTTATTAGGAAGCTTTATAAATCACAGGTTAGAACTAAAAGGGCAGCAGAGTTCTGTTGAAAAAAAGCAAAGCATGTAGTCACGAGCACCATGCATCCATGTGAGGCTGCATCATAGAAGGGGTAAAGTCATCCCTGTACTGAAAGGATGTTTAAAATGTGAGTCTTAACAATCCCAAAACGTATACTTAATTTGATGTATTCCTTTCATTTGGATATTGTACTGCTGCATTTATGATAGAAAAATAAAAACTCAAGTTTCAAAGTGAAGAAAATATCAGTAAAACTGCTTGCATGTGATTTAAAGAAGCAACTTGAGGCCTCCTCTGGTGGAAGTCTGTGCTGGTGAGGGTTACAGGTTTCACATAAATCCCTTGCACTGTAAATGGAAAAAAGTTTGATGGTGACCTTATTCTGGAACCATTAGTTAAGCCAGTTGTGAGGCTAAGGCAGTGGACAGCCTTGGTGTGAGTGTGTTCATGCAAGTGTGTGTTTGTTACACTAGTATAGTTTTTTATTTTGGACTCCTTGCCTGTTGCTACAAGCACAATATACACCTCAAGCACAGCTCGTGGCACTATAAGGCTTTCCTTAGAACCCTATACTTAAAACAAAACATGCAATTATCTACAATTACTACTGTAACATTCAAGTAGATGTTGGGTGGCATTCAAAATGTCATGCATATGATGTAGATATACCATAAGTAAACATAGGGCAAATACAGATAATGTTACTAATAGGCACAGGATAGACAGAAAATTACATTAAAATACCCCCACTTTGTACCAAAGCCTTTTTGGCACCAAGCAAGCCATTACAACCCTCCCTAGAAGTTCTCTCTTGTCTCTTCCATCTGAGCATCTATACATTCATGCTTTCATCCTCCCATCCATCTACTGATATCCACCATTTTCCCTTGGCATTCTGTCATCTATTCTTTCTTTCATCATTCATTCATTCATTCTTTCACCATTCTGTATGCCTGTCCATCCCCATGTTCCCATTCATATCTAAACCTAGCCATCAATAATTTCACTCATCCATCCCTCCATCCAACTTTTCACTCATCCATCCACCCATCTTTTCGATCATCCATCAATCTCACTGCTCATCCATTCAACCACACTTTCAATCCATTCTTTCCCTCATCCATTCATTTATCTGTCCACTCATCCATCCATCCTTTCTTTCATCTCTCCACCCTCACTTTTACTCATCTGTTCATTCTTACACCCATCCTTTTACTCATCCGTCCATGCTTTCACACATTTACCTATCCTTTCATTCATCCTTCCATCCATCCTTTAACTCCATCATTCCACCCTTTCACTCCATCCATCCTTGCAGTCACCATTTTACTTATCCATCCATGCACTCATTTATTTTTTCACTCATCCATCCACCCTTTCACTCCATCCACCATTTCACTCCATCCACCATTTTACTCCATCCGTCCATCATCCCTTTCACACTTCCATCCAATAAGCAGGGGGTTTACGAGTCATGCATGATGGATAGTTCCAGAATGCGAGGTGATTCTGACATGGCGCTGTGGTTCCTTTCTTCGCACTTTTATATAACACAAACTCAGCCAAATGTATTTGGAGCGCTTTACAAAAGTACCCATCGCATTGCAAAAGTTCAGGGTTTTTTAGGGATGGGGAAGTTTCATGATTTGTCCAGAATCTCAGTATTTTGAGCTAACGCCAGGACCTGTAGCAGGTTCCCCACTTCCACTAAACTACTCCATGTGCTGCAAGGCCCAGGTGAGGGAGTTTTATCCCCTAGACTTCACAGCACTAAGGTCGAGGAGAGGGGTGCCCCCTGCCTTGGGCCACACAGCACTGGTTAACAGCAGCAAGGCCCAGGGAAAGGGGCCCCATACCTGGACCCTGCAGCTTGATGCAGCGCTTCAAGGCCCTGGTGACGGCTGTGCTAAATCCTTCCCCGTCATATCAATCTTTTCTGGGTGCTTCCTCTTTCCCCAACCCACCTCTCCTCGCCTCGCCTGATAATGTCCAACTGGTCCTTGGAAGAAAGGGGCCCTTGACAACGCAAAACAGAAAAGGCAGACAAGACTTCAGGGCAGGTTGTTAATTGAGGTACTGCCCGACTCCTAACACCCTGCTCCTGAGGTTGCGAGCCAGCACATTTGTTGGCTTTACTGCTGCCCACTTCCCACCCACTGTTTTCCTTTCCTCCCCCCTGCACCCACAGACATGCCACCAGACCTTGGATGAAGGAGGTCAAGATACCTCTCTTGAAAAAAACATTTGTGATGTGATCGGAAGGTGGGCTGACTGACAGTGTGGCATTCCATAGAGAAACAGGGCCCCATATTTTTAACCTGAGAGAAGGGCCCTGGGCAGCTGCCCACATTGCCATGCTTAGAGCCGACCCTGCCCGGACTTCCCTTCTCTCACTGATTCAGCCTGTTGCATGCGCTGCTCCTCTTCTCCCAAGCTTCTTGCTCTTTGTTGCTGTTCGGCCCCCATTACCTTTATCTGCCATCTTTCTGCTGTACCTTTACTTCATCATCTCTCACACCCACCTTTTATCTTACGTCCTTCCGTTGTCATATTCCCTTTATATGCACTGCACCTCCATTCTCTGTGCTTCTTTCACCCTCTTTCTTTATCCTAGGGGAACAAGGTTGCCACAAGTTGATGTTCTACCCCTAAAGCCCATATTTTTAACCCTTACCTGTATATACTTCAAACAACAGGTATATACTTCAAACAACAGGTATAAATAGTAAGTACTTTTAAATATGCTACAGAGTTGCATTAACAGTACCTGACTAATAGTTAGAGTGAAGAATGGCAGAAACGCCATGTTACAATTGAATACATACTATTATTTTAGAGTCAAATTTAGTCTAACATCTAAGCCTCTGCAGACTCCTAAAAAACAACAAATGGCCGGTATTTTTGTGTTAGAAAGCATGCAATCCTAAGGGGGGCACTGTTCATTGTGATGCGTTTCTGTCTTTTATGGTGAGCCTTGCAAGGCACTCTGCTTTACATTCATGTAGGGTCAGGGTTTACATCACACAACAGGGGACTTTACATACTCATCTAATCGCTGTTATGCAGATGCAGCGATTACATTACTGAAGGCCTTTCGACCAAGGCCCAGGAAATGGGTCCCCCTCCCTTGGTCCTCACAGCATTGCAGCACCATCATAACAGGGTCTCTTAAAAAGCACTGTGCCAGGCCCCTCTTGCAATTTAAGAGGCGCGGGGCCCTGGGCAGCTGCCCATGCCTAGCGCCGCCCCTGGCAGTAGTAGTAGAAAGCAGTGGCATAACTAGAGCTTTAGTAGCCGCCCGGGGAATCCCTGACTTTGACGCCTAGTGACGGCCGGAGCAGGTAAGTGTGGAAAGGGGAGGGGGGATGCTGGCAAAAGACAACATTGGGATAGTAACAAAAGAGGAAAAAAAAGAAACTTACCTTGATGTTCTCGCCGGTGCCCCCAAAAAATGTGTTCCACAGTGCGGACCTACCACCCCTCCCCCACACCCCCCCCACCTATGCCACTGATAGAAAGAACTGTGCCCTCTTAGCACTTTGAATAAGATGGGTTTGGACGTTTTGGGTTGATTTATGAAGCATTTAGGAGTTAAAAAAACTGTATTTCTGTTGTCCTACTTTCTGAACTCACAAATGCTTTTGTGAATCAATCCATAGTTTCTTCTTTTTTTGGTAGACGTATAAGGACAAGTGTTAACCCACAACCCCTTAGCCAGTATACGCAGGCGCGGTGCGTCCGTTTGGGCGTAGCCCCCCCCCCCCGCCCGCAGCTCCCTCTGCGTTCCTGAACTTAAGGAAACTGAATCAGTTTACTTACGTTCAAAGACGCCGAGGGAGAGCTGACAATCATGTCAGTCAGCATGACGTCAGACCGCCCACCCCCTTCAGAAACTGAAGGGGGTGGGCGGTCCGGTGTCATGTTGACTGATCTGATTGTCAGACCAGGGGCAACTCGCAGCGCAGCAGCACAAGTGCGCATGAGCGGGGAAGGTGAGCGACTTTTTCGCCCATGCCCAGTCTTGCGCACTTGTGTTTGCACTGGCTTGCACATGCCGATTAGGAGCTCCTCGCTCTCCTAATTGGCAGGTGGCGGGTGAAAAGTAACCGTGCCCTAATGCAATCCTGGTGCTGCTGGCAGCGCCAGGATTGGCTGAGAGGGGTTGCCAGTCGACTCCAGTGCCGTTCGTGAAGGCGCCAAGGGGAGCAGAGGTGGCGCGGACCGGCTGTGAGGTAAGTTTTCTGTTTTATATTTAATTTCCCGGACACCCCCCCACCCCACGCCATCCCCACAAGCCGCGACTGCTGACATGTCGTGAGGCACTGTATTGATTCCAGCTCTTTATATAGCGCAGCACCATTAATTAAATTGCCTCGAGGCGGCGGGCGCCGACGAAATCCCGAGCACTGACGTGTTCTTAGTGCCAGTTTTAAATGCTATTGTGTTTTTTTCTCTTTTAAAATGGCCAGTTTGCTTCTGACCTCTCTGTCATTTCCGCAGCTTCCTCTTCTTTAAAAAAAATGTAAACATGCAGCTGCTTTGGTATTTTTCTGGTTTGTTGTTTATTTGCTTTAGTACAATAAAATCACAGACACCAGTCATTTTAAAGAAGAAAATAAACAAAGGTGCAGTCGAAAAACGATACATTGTTATAGTTTTTTACGAATGCAAAAATGTGTAGTGCCATTTCTGCGTCATAGTACTCTGAGTCACGATATTTACTGGCGGAAAGGCGACATGGCAAAGAAAAGAAACCCAAATTATTTGAAACCCGAAAAACAAAAGTGGCCTACGCTTTGCTTTCTGCCTCACGTTGCACTATACTACTCGGGTGTCGTAACATATTTGCGTGGCACAAGGCAATGCCTTTCATGAAGGCACCGATCATATATGAGCTGTGTGTGTGTGTGTGCGCGCGCCTGTGTGTACTTGTCATTTGTGTTTGAGTCAATTGCCATCTATGTGGTACTTGATGTGATTGGATGTGAGCTCGTTTGAGGCATTGGGTGTGTGCATGGCAGTGGAAATATGTGTGGTCCAAAGTGTGCAGCCTTGGGCATGTGTGCGATGTCACTGGGAGAGTATATGTTTCAGGGTATGTCAGTTATTTGTGGGTGTGTGAGAGAGAACGAGAGAGAAAGAGCAGGCCACTTGTCCATGTCTCCAAGGCTGTTATGTTTATTAATATTGTATTAATGTATTATATATTATTGCTGAACTATCACTATGCGACTGGACCTTCCATTTGTACCTAACTTCTCGGTCCTTCCAGTGATGAGGATGGAACACTCTGTCTTTCAACAAGAAATTCCAGGCAGTTTACAACCCCGAGCCAGCACGTTACTGAAGCATACACATTCCTCGAAAGTGGGACGAGGGTAAAAGTATTTCAAAAGACCATCAGCAACCCTGCTGCATGTGCCACCCCGAGTGATGGTGCTCTGCAATCCCCCTTCCACTGAAGGGCTGCTTACTGGATGATTTGGCTGCACACTCTTCCTTTCCACTGGAAAGACATGTGGAAATAGACAAATATGTAAGACCATTTCTATTGTGTAAGTTTTACTTAATGTGGCCTTCGATTTCTTTAACCCCTTAAGTGCTGATGATGGAACCGCTCCGTCATCAGCTGCGGTGGCGCTGTGCTGATGACGGAGCGGTTCCGTCATGGCCCGCCCGCCGCTCATGCGCGGCGCGAATTCCGCGCCTGGGCTGAGCGTTCTATTGAGCGGGCGGGGCCATGACGGAACCGCTCCGTCATAAGCACAGCGCAACCGACGCTGGTGACGGAGCGGTTCCGTCACCAGCATGCGCCCGCCGCTCTTCCGCCCTCCCCCCTTAGCACTGCGGCAGAATAGCCGCCACAGTGAAGGGGTTAAACACGTGGATACAGGTGCTAATATAACCCAGTTTTATGATAGTCAATGCATCAAGTTCTGAAGGATGAAAAGCTCATTCAGCCCTGTCTGTATTCTCACCGCAGATCTCCAAGTAACAACATCAGCCCGGCACAACAGCTGAACTAACTAACCGCTTTGGCAGTTGAGTCAAAATTGTATCTGTGGAATTCATTCTCTCCCTTCATTGCTTAGATATAACCTATCTCTGGCAGAGAAAGAACCTGGAATAGACCAATCTAAACTGTTTAGTTAGGCCTTAATTATGATCTGTTTCAGACGTGAATTTATTAAACTCCCCGACTTTAGCAATGGTCCAACAATATCAAATGAACGCTAATGCTGACATTAATAATATCATTACAGCAGGATTCGGGCGTTTAATTCGGGAATTTAGCCCGTCTTATCCGTTCATTCTCTTTCCAGCTTGGTGCCCGGGGCTTTCGCTATCTCTGCACACCGGCGCATTCCTAGGCCCTGCTCTCCTTACATCCGTGCAGCGGTGTAATGTCAAACTCACTGTCTGTCCCAATCCTGAGTCACCAAACACCTCTCCGGACTACTCAGTGGCATCTCTGTGCTAAAGCGACGACTTCTGCGTAAAGAATGATAAAGTGTTAAAGGCAAAGCTGCGTGTGTGTTATCTGCATGTGTGCACAAGAGCATCACAGACAACGCACATGTAATGTATGTTGCACTCCAATGGGCTTTGCGGAGGTTTGTTTATTTGCCTTATCCTGTAAATTGGTATTTTCACTTGTGTCATGGATAGACTTGTGGCTACTGCTTGAAAACATTGATCATCTTGACACTACTTATGTCATTACTAGTGCATCACAATGAAAATCAAGAACACGACGAAACGTGTCTCTGATTGTTATTTTTCAATGAAAGATGCCTCTTGGTGCTGGAAAATGTTTTAGAGTTGTGCTGTACTTGAGCAAGATGATGGGGAACATCCTTTACAATGCCGATTTTACTCCGCAGTGCTTTTACGACGCGTCTGTTACAACGCAAGTCCGCTGGAGGGCGCTAGAGGATTAAGAATAGTATATTTACTATTCCAACACCTTCCCTAGTGTCCACGGGGACTGGTGTTAGAATAGGAAATTATACTATTCTCAATCCGCGCCCCCAACGCAAGTCGTGGTAACGACTTGCGTTGTAAGGGACGCGTTGTAAAAGCACGCGTTGTGACGGTACGCGTCGTACTGTCATACATCCCAAGATGATAAAAGGTGGCACAATGTATGTGGAACAGCCCTCTCAAAGTTATGTGCCAGACCAACAGGCCCATTTCTGTGGGAGGCAAGAGAGCTGTGAGCTTTCAGAATCCTGAGGGGCGCGGCGTGTGGTGTAGGTGCATGGAGGGACTGGGGTGGCATGAAGGATTGATTTAAAAATGTGGCATATTTTTGTGTCGGATTGCTCTCGATGCCTGTGTGTGTGGGGGGAATCAGGCTCGCTCAAGCCTCCAACTTGCTATTGCTCCCTCTCTCTCCCCGTGCACAAAAAGCAGATTTTAATTGTTGCGATTAGTTTTGATGTAACGTTTCCGTGGGCCATTTGTGCAAATGGATGGAGTGAAGAGGGGAAAGCGGATGATGATAATTATAAGGCTTGCCGGTCGCCCCCTTGCTCGCATTATCATTATCTGGGCCTGTTCAGTCACATAATAAACCCAGGTTTCCCATGTTGCAAGAGTTCCCATGTTCACATTGCACTGTAATGCCGGTCTGTATTTGTGGTAGAAAATCCAACTCTCTCCAGTTTTTATCGAAGCAGGGTCAAGAAGATCTGAGCCTTAAGCAGTTAGTGGAGATCAGAGGCAGCAGCCCGTAGAATACAGAAGAGCCACCTGTGCAATGGGTCCCAGCCAGCTCAGCTCTTAGCCCTGGTACCACAGCACTGGTTTCAGCATTGATAGCTTTGCCACTGCTGGTCACGTTTACTGATGTTTCAGTTCATGCGCTCCTTCCTGTACCCAGACATTTTTTCAGGTATTTTTGTCACATTTACATGACATTTCCGTGTATTGCATAATTGGGTTGTGCATTGTCTGGGTGATTTAAGTTAATTCTTCCTTGTTAGGTGCATTTGCTGTCCTATCTTCTACGTTTTGTGGACTTTAGATTTGTACTTTTTTGGGTTCTGTCAAAGTTTGGTTTTGGGTTTGGAAGTTTTGTATGTGTTCTCTAGTGCCAGACTATATTAGCGTGTTTCTGTTGTTTGAAGGATAATCCTTTGCATTATGTTGCCTTTTCACACTGTTTTAGTCTGCCTACTCTGAATTTCTTATTTAAATGCAGCTTTTGCTGATCCTCGTTTACACATTGTATTGTGCTTTCTTTTTTCAGTCTAGGTTGAACCTATTCTGCCCAGTTTACACAAACATCTTTTTGCTAAGTTAGTCCACATAATGTTACTAAACTTGCAAAACCCTGAGTCGTGTTAAGAAAAGTTTGAAATATTGTAGGTTTATAAAAGCAGTGTAATAGGCAAGTCTCAAGTAGCATGTGTATCTTGATGCTGCCTAAACAGCCCTTTAAAACTTAGTAGAAAACAGACATTTCTACCCTAATTTTCACCTTCCCCGCTTGTGCACCAATCCATTGCTACTTATATTTGCCCCAATGTATTCACCAATACTATTTTCATGGTTTGAATCGTATCACCTGTTGCAACATTAATAAAGGAGCCCATCTTTACAAAAATGTTTGACTTTAAACACAAATATCTTACTTAAATAAATGTGAATATTGTCTAGAAATGCAAATTTCCACAAAGCAAGTTACATTATTATAAAGGGAAGCATGATATGTGTGGTGAAACTTTGAACGTTGAAATCAGAGATAATTAGATGATATTTTAAGCTACTGCGCTGTTCGGTAAACTTTAGTAGCATTCCGGATTCAGTTTATGTAGGGAAAGGTCATTTCTAAAGCATCATTTAACTGACTTAAGAGGACTTCCCATGAAGTCTCATTTGCATCAGAATCGAGTACAACTCACAAGTAAATCCAACCTATTTATAATGCATGGTGGAATGCTTATAGGGTCTCTTGTTTTTGAAGTAGCCTACTGTAAGTACTGTGATTGGTAGCACATCTATAGGTAGAAGACTAAATGTCACGAATACCCCATGAACCAGAAACAAGACAGTTTCAGACCTTTTTGTGAATTTAAAAATGCCATTTTGGAATCTATATTTTTCAGATAGCTGCATGACCCTTAATTTAGCGTTCAGTTCTTTCTATAGGGAATTTAAAGTTGTTTTATTTAAAATGTAATTTTACGAAAATGTTTGCACTTGAGGCTTAGCACTAACAACTGATTTAAAGTGAAAACAAAGTTATCCACTGCCTCTGCCCCATCATGCCAAAAGCACAATAAGAAATATTGTTGTATCTAGATTATATTTATATACTTTTACTTATGTAAATGTAGTACTCCATTTAGAATTGGTAAGAAGTTTCCGTTTGAACTGATGCCAGCCACACTTTAGCACTATCCAAACGTGCCACAAGCAGAAAAATCATTGTCTGAAACCATGCACTATATTACTTGGAAAGAATTCCTCTCCCTGCACTGTGACAAACCAACACAGATGCTTCAATAAAAACACCACAGCTTTTGAAAGGGAACAGCATTTCATTGAGTGGTAGACACCAGTCTCAATGTGAAAGATCATACTTGACCTTTCAGCAGAGATGATGAAACTCTTCTGGCCTGCACAGCTTCTGAAAGATCTCTAAAAAATAACAGCTGAGGGCATTACTGAACAATTTGCAGGGTACGTGTTTTCCTTAAGTTCTCACGTCTAACAGTTTACCTCTGCTTCCTTTGATCCAAATTAGTTCAGCAATAAGAAGCCCTGCAAACCTCTTAATATTGCTTGGCAACCCAGAAATTCTCTGAAATAATGTATGAGTTTTCTTTTATGAATGCCTAGAAGTACTGAATTTTTAGACCATTTATCATGGAAATAGTGCTGAAAATCGCACCAAAAAGAAGGCAATTTTAAAAAAATGTCTTCATGGGGAGAACGCCTTCCGAACCTCCCATATTGCCGTCGGGCTCGCTCGCTGCGCTCGCACGCATACGTTGATTCGTTCTGCTTATGCCTCACAAGTTTCAAATTCCACCAGCCTCCCCTGAGTACACATATGGTGCTTTTGACCTGCTAAACAGCACTATAATTAGTTTACGGTAAATGTTGTATGGATGTATGTTTTCGAAATAGTATTTGAACGATTATAAAAGCACTTAACATTTTGTTTTTGACATAATACGCCAAAACAGTAAAAATTTTAAGCATTTTTTCCGAATTACTAACTCGCTCGGCAAATAGGCACACATCTAGAGCAGAAATGTTCTCGGCTTGTACAAACATAAAATGACTTACTTTAGCAGTTTGGGTGCTTTTTTCCTACTTCCTACATCTTGTACCTGTGCTATAGAATATTACTGAATTTTAAAGTTGCAAAATAATGAGTGCTGTTTTAATCAATGCATACCGAGAGATGTTTCTTGTCAGGAGCCAACCAGCAATAGAATGTCACAATCCCGAATTTAGTTAAAACAAAATAGTGATTTATTCTCAACAAAAGCTTTTTGGACTCAATCATTTTGGGGGGTACAGAACATTGGACAGGATAGAATATCATGATAAATTAAAATATAGATCAATGTTGTAAAGATCAACGATTGGAAGCAGCTAGTTGATGCTAAAGAACGTTAAGGTCTTCAAAAGTCAATCAGTTGCTTTAAAAGAGATCACCTTAAGAACTTGCGGCTTGAATCTAAGTAAGAAAATGTATGAGCTGTGCATGCATAAAATACACAAGAGCCCAACACGGAAAACCCTGAAACTGTCAGATGATTGCATTTATACATGACAAATGGGAATGACATGCAGTGGCCCTAACATGCAATGCAAATGAGCGAAAACCCTGTGGGAAAAATCCATGATCTCAGGAAGTTTGCTGATGCACAAAAAGCATATTCCAGCTTTTGGCACATGAATTCTTCTTTTTTTTCCCCCTAAAATATCAAATGGTTCCTAACTTTGAATTTTAAATAATTTGTTTTTTCATAATATCATCATTTCGGAATGTTGTAGCAGTTTAAAGAGTGCTCAGTGAAAGCTCTCATTTTTTATTAACTCTTTTCTGTTGAGGCATTTACATTGAATTATTTATAAGAAAACACCTTTTATTTAAAGCTGATAGAAACTGCATTGAGTTCAAATAGGTGCCAGGAACAGATTATCTTGCAAAATAACACATTTGTCTGTATATACTTGGTACATGTGTACTGTGGAACCATTTTTTACTTGGAAAAACATGTGTTCCTACACCCTTCTAAGGGTCACCATGGAAGTGGCGGTGAAGGGTAGCACTAACTCTGTACCACTTCATATGTTGTGTACAATCATTGTGTGCCTCGCGATGATCTGTTTGCCCATGCATTGGTCATATGGCACAGGGCCCAGGGTGTTTTCAGGTCTGTATGGGGCGAAGACACATAAAAATGATCCATATTATTGAATGGACCCAACAAGCACCTAAGGACACCCTTTGCTGATACCAGAGTACTATAGGGTTTCAAAACTCTAAAACAAGTGCCTGTTCCACATCCATGCACTTTCTGTAATCTGGTCTCTGAGGCCTTCTCACAATATTCTTGCAAGAGGTGTGTTACCGCTTATGAAAGACAGAGCAGAATTGTGATTCATAAAAAAGAGGTATGTGTAAAAGTATCCAGTACAGGAGGCAATGGCCAGAAGACTTTGGACTGGTAAACATTTATTATCAGTGCTGAAAAATTATAAGAAATATCAATTTTCTTTTGACTTTGGATAAGCATGCATACATCCCGAAAACTGACATATCTTTCTGGTGGCATCGGTTTAGGAATAGTATTTAAAGAGAAACCATTATTTGCATAATCACTGGAACATAATGTGAAAGATCATGTAACCAAGCTAACGTAATACCTTAACATGACAAATTAACTTTTCTATGAAAAAAAACAAGAAAGGTCGCTTTAAACCTAATGACTGTATTATGATACCTAATGAGAACTGTTTTCTTTAGCAGTCACTGAACCCAGAAAAAACTGATTCATCCTCTTGCATAAACACCACCACAAACTAAACATTGAACGGCTTAAACAATTTCAGTGCTCTGGGTTTAGCCCATGCCTTTCAGATGAAGTCAAATTGATGGGTATCTGGACTGACTACTCCGTTTATGAAATCACATAACTGCATCACCAAATTGCACTCTCCCCATTAACTCCTAGCCCACCCTCCACTCTGACATCATCACCCCACCATTCCTCTAAAACACTCCTCCATATTCCCACTCCCCACAACGCCTGTCCACCTCCTACACCGAACTACCTCCCTAGTGTCCCGCCCCCCCCCTTCCAACCAGGCCCATAATGACTAAAACCCCCACGTCAATGCCCTGGCCCCTTCTTCCTCAAATGACACTTCTATGTCACCCGAAACCTCCCCTGCGGCACTCCTGTCTACTTTAATCACCTCCACTTCCCTCTCTCTTAACCTCAGCCAGGCACTTCGTAACTTGGACGATAATCTCGTTACCCTAGCTATCGAACTTACCCTACTCAGTAAAGATTTCAGTAGATTCATTTCCTACAAACCATCTGCCCGCCCCTCATGCTCCCCCCATTTATGCTAACCCTCGAAAACACTTAGATCCCAAACATAGGGTAACAACACCACTCCTCTCCCGCTCTCACAGACCCCTGCGAACCTCTAACACCTACTCAGGCCAAGATCTCTCTGCCCTCTGCCTCTCCTACCTTTATGTCCCCCCACATAAAGAATCTCCCCCCTCTCACTCCATTATCCCTGTTATTTTGGGGACCAGCAGAATCCCGGAGCCTCTTAGCTCCCCGAGACCCCCCTCCAACTCACTAATATTCAATTACTCCCCCCCCCCCTATCGCCAAACCCCTGACCTGCATGCTCGTCAACTGCCGTTCAGCTGCCCGACATGCAACTGAAATCTCAGAAACCATTCTTAACGAAGACATCAATATCGCCTTCCTCACTGAAACCTGGCTCAAAGAGCATTCGACTCCCCTCATCGACCTTTTGTCCCCCACTAGCTACTCTATTCTCAGAAGGGATAGACTTGGAAAAATAGGGGGTGGCCTAGCTATCATTTTTAAAGAAGAACTTCAACTCTCCCCTATTAATAACACTGACTACTCAACCTTTGAATACTTGGACGTCAAACTCAAAATGAAATGCTCACCCCCTATACGAATGCATAACATCTATCACCCCCCGGGTGAATCCCTTCCCTTTGCAGAAGAACTCTCCGACCACCTTACTAAATCATTACTTTCCAGCACCAAAAACCTCTTCCTAGGAGATCTCAACCTACACTAGAACAAACCTAATGACCCTGCAATCAGCCTCGTCAATAATCATTGTGAAATTAGCGACCTCAAGCAACTTTGCCTCTCCCCTACCCACGCCAAATGATCTACCCTAGACGCAATCATCTCCAACCCAGATCTTACCTCCCTATCCAACATCATCCCCATCGACTGGTCTGACCATCATCTCATTCTATTCACAATATTTCCCCCAGCCCCTCCTGCCCCTATAAAAATAAATAAAGCTACAATCGTTGTTAGAAATTTTAAACAAGTCCCACCTGGTGCACTCGAACATAAACTCCAATCCCAACTTAGTCTCACCCCCTTCACTACAAATGCTAATGATCTCACGGAACATTTCAACAAAACTGTAACGGAGGTGTTAGACCAACTTGCCCCTCTGAAAACTAAAGCATAAAAAAATGGCCCCTCTAAATCTTGGTTCACACTAGGCCTTAATGAAGAAAGACGCTCGCTGAGACTGGCGGAAAGAACATGAAGACAACACCCCTCCCCATCCCATTTTTCCCTCCTTAGAACTGCGAGATCTTCTTACAAAAAACACATCTTCTCAGAGAAAGCGTCATTCTTTCGTCTTCAACTCTCTCGTGCCAAAAACAGACCTAGAGAACTGTTCAAGATTATTAGAAACCAAACTGCCCCGGCACCCCTTAACCCGGTAGCCTCCACTAACGAATGCAAAGAAATTGCCAACTTTTTCCGTGAAAAAAATCAGAAAAATAGACCACTCTTTCCTCAATACTCCACCCTCGCTCACCCCTCAACCACCCCTGATCACTGCACCTCTTTCACCTCCCCCTCCGAATACTTCCTTGACCCCCTCTCCCCCTCCTTCTTTCTCTTACCTCTCCTGAACCCATTTCCCTTCCGCTTAAAAATAACGCCTCATGGCATAATTTCCACCCTGTATCTGAACAGGAGGTCTTCAACATTTTTGCCAAAATCAAACCTTCCTCCCACACCAAAGATCCTCTCCCTTCCGCACTCATCCAAGATCTCAAACATGTCATCGTCCTCTACTGGACCAACATCATCAACGCCTCCCTTCCAACAGGGAGTGTACCCATCTCCCTTCAACTCAGACAAATCACTCCCATCCCCAAAAATCCCAAGGCTGACCCCAATGACCCTAATAATCTCCGCCCCATCTCCAACCTCCCCCTCCTCTCCAAAGCCCTGGAAAAATGTGCCCTCCTCCAACTAGACACGCACATTGACACATTCAACCTGCTTGACCCCCTCCAATCTGGCTTCCGCAAAGGGTGCAGCACGGAAACCCGCATTTCTCAACATAGTTGACGATATTCACCTAGCCCTGGACAAGGGTGATACCTACCTACTCATCCTTCTTGACTTTTCTGCAGCATTTGACACAGTTTACCACCCAACCCTACTCAACACACTCAAAAATCGATTCGGCCTCAGTGGCACTGTCCTTAGTTGTTCTCTTACTACTTTCAACATAGAACCCAACAAATTAAAATTCAAAACTGCCTCAATGGCCCAACCTCTGTCTCCCTTGGTGTCCCTCAAGGATCCATCCTCTCTCCCACTCTTTTCAACCTCTTTATGGAACCCCTTACCCGGATACTCAAACAAGAAAAAATCAACTACCACCTATATGCTGACGACACCCAATTGTACTATAAAGTAAATTCCCATGCTTATATCCTGCACCTTAACTCGGCCTTAGCCAAGATCCAAGCATGGTTCCTCAACAATCATCTGGAACTCAATCCTAACAAAACTGAGATCATCCTCTTCTTTCCCAAAAACAAACCTCTCCCCATCCAAACATGGATCGCCGACCTTAATGCGCTAAACTGCTCTCTCCCTCGCCGATTCGGTTAAATCACTAGGCATCAGCATCAACAATAAACTCACACTAAACTCCCATGTCAAGAACTCTGCAAAAAAGTGCACTCTTCACTCTCCGGCATCTCAAAAAAAAAATACTTTTATCCCAGCTGAAGACTTAAAAATATTTATTCAGTCTTTTGTTCTTTCCAAAATATACTATGGTAATGCCCTTCTCTCTGGCACCCCCAAAATCCACCTGGCCCCCTTCAAATCCATTCTCAACCTCGCCGCCAGGCTAACAACGAACTGTAAACGCTTTGACCACATCTCCCCTGCCCTCAAGTGGCTCCCCATTGAAGGCAGATCCTCCTATAAAATTGCCTGAATTACTCACAAAGCCCTGTACCAGAAGACCCTTTCCTACCTCTCAACTAAACTTAAAAAAGCTGGCTGTACCCGAACACTGAGAAGCTCCAACACTCTCCTTCTCATTCCCCCCTACTCAAAAAAGCTGCTTCAAAATCCCGCTCCTTCTCTGGTAAAGCCCCAACCATTTGGAATGCCCTACCCAAAGACCTTTGATGCAACCCCTCCTACCCCAGATTCAAACAAGACCTTACAATTCATTTGCTCACTACATGCTGGGGAAACTAAATCCCAGATCCCCTTTCTGACTACCTCTCCTGCTCCCTCCATAGACTACCCCCCTTCTCCCATTCTCGCCCCCCCATTTTCCTCTTGTCGCCCCCCTTTCTCCCTCCCCCTCTCTTTCCCACCCACTGTCTACTATGTCCTTTTAACCCACCTTGACATTCTATTAAATTAAATTTCCTATTTACAATAACATTCTGGTTCCTGCAACTTGTTGCTCTATCTCTTCCTATATGTGCCTTTAATCACTATTTAACACCGGTATAACCAGTTTTTGTTCAACTACCATGATTGTTTTATTGTGTACTTCCATTAATGATGTAAAGCGCTCTGATACCCTCGGGTGGAGCTAGCACTATATAACCTTCAAAATAAAAAATAAATAAATCTCATTGGAGTCCCTAAATCTTTCCTCAACCCTCTCAAGGTTTTCATCAACTTTTCAGCTCGCTTGTTCTCCAACACCCGCAAATTCAATCACATCACCCCAATACCAAGAGACGTGAACTGGCTCACCTTTAAACCCTGAATAAAATTCAAATTAGCTTGCACTACTTTAGAAGCAGCTCACTTTCCTCACCCAAGCTATTTACTACCTGCCATAAAAACATCTGGAAGCAACAGGCATCTTAGAAGCAGAAGCATCCTATGACTTAAATCCAAAAATCTGAAAACTCAATTTGCCAAGGTGTTGTCATTTTCTGGGGCAGCTCCCACCGCTCTCCCTGCTGAATTGCACTGTCAGGAAGATCTACTTACCTTCTGCAAGAAGCTACAATCTTTCCCTTTTAACTTATCTCACTTAATTCTTCACAGAAAATTCCTCAACATTAAGTATACATTGTTTTTATTGATCCTAACTCTTACGTTTTTTCACTGCTTTTTCCCTTTGCCCTTTCTCTGCCTCCTTACTAACTCCCTCCTGTCCTCTTAATTCCTTCACCACGTTATCACCTTCCATTTGTCTCTTTCTTCTTGATACCTCCATTCTGTTCTCCCTGCAATCTCTCTTATCCCTCTCATCTCCCACCCTCCACTCCCCCTTTCCTGCAACTAATCTCCTTCCTTTATACTACCTCACTGCTGCCTTCAGCCTTGCCTCGCTCTCCTTCTGTATTTTGCTCTTGACTTTTCCTCATACTTCCCCATCCTCCTATTCTCTTTGCCACCACCCCTGCCTCTGTCCCTCTTACTCTTCTTCCACCTCTCTTTTTCGATACCCTCAGTACTCTCACCTGACCCATCTTTCTGCCTCCCCTGTTCCTTACCTTTTTGCCTTAACTCTCTTTGACCCATTCTTGTCTTCCTCAATTTCCTTATTACAGTACCCTGTCCTACTTTAGGCCCCTCCCACAACTCCCACCTCCCACCCATTGGCTCCTAGCCTTTCCCCACTCTACTCTGTCCCCTTTCCGTTCCCCTTCTCATCCATTCATCTTGCTACTCCACTTTCCTTTCCTAGTTTTGATGTTACTTTGTTTTTAAAAAAAAATCTTTTTATTGCATTTTAAACAAACAAAACATACAGTGGTCACATAAGCAAGCTACAAAGGCGCACAGTAGAGCACAGTGGGACTATCAGGTACAATTATGTGCAAGCGACAGGCATGGACAGCATTTGACAGTTAAAGATCGACCTCGAGCGCCGATCGGTTGGGCTGGGGGGGATCGCATATAACTCCTCTATACTCATTCCATTTGTTCCATGCCTCCCCTCATTTTTGGGGGCAGCCCCGGGATAGATAAACAGTTCTTTCTTGTAACATGCACCAGTCCGTGTCACGCTTCCATTCCGCGAGGCGCGGAGCCGTATTTGCCCCCCGGAGTCTTGCAATGTTCAGTTTTGCCACCATCTGGCCGAGCGTGACCCACAGTTTGCCTCTGGTCGGTAGGTCCGTTGGTTCCCAGATGTTCAGAATGCACCGTTTCGCCTCAGGGCGCAATGCAGCCCCCCACACATCACGCATACAACGCACCACCCTCCCCCAATAGGCCTGCAGCACCGGGCAGTCCTATATCATGTGGAAAAAGGAGCCACTCATTCCGCATCCCCTCCTGCATCTGTCATCCTCGCTCCTGCCCATCGCCCTAAGTCAAGTGATGGAAATGTAGACTCTGTGGAGTATTTTTAGTTGAATGAGTCGAAGCCTGGATGAAATAGCGACCTCCCTAGGGGAGGCCAGCACGGAACCCCACTCTTCATCGTCAATAATCAACCCATCCTCCTCCCACCTCCCCTTGAGGCCTTGAAGTAAGTCGGGGAGATTGTTTATCAGTTTCTTGTAGGTGAGTGAGATTGCATGTTCAGGCAGGAAACCATCCAGTAGTCTATCCTCCAGGGGGGAGGCTGGTGGGGGCACAGTGCCGTGTGGAAGTTCTTCCGTAAGGAGTGACGGACTTCAAGATACCGAAAGTACTCAGTGTTTGCCAGTTCGTACGCCGTTTGGAGGGATTGGAAGGGTTTAACACCATCTTTGTCCCATAGGTCCCCAATCCGAGAGATACCTATGAGGTCCCAGCTTCGGAAACCCAGAGTGAGACCCAGGAAGCTGAGACGTTCCGACACCCAAAGTGGGGTAGCTAATTTGAGCACATCATGCCAGCCCAACTTCCGCTGGACCATGTGCCAAATTTGCACCGAGTGGAGTGTGGGACCCGTGAGGTCATGTTTGAGTGGTCGTGAGTAGAGCACTGCTTCGTAATTCCCACCAGGCAGGAGCCACCTATCCATGCCGTATCCCGGGTTGTTACCACCACAGTAGGTACCCTGGTTGATCTCGGCAAGATGTGCTGCCCAATAGTACCTACGGATGTCAGGCAGAGCTATCCCCCCGTCGTACCAACCGAGAGTCAACTTTTGTAAGGCAATTTGTGGTGCGCCTGCCCATTAAAGGGTTCTCTGCGCCGCCTCTATGGCCGAAAAGTAGCCAGGTGGAATGAGATCAGTATAATTTTGAAGAGCGTACAGGAACCGGGGCAGCGCTATCATTTTGAATAACGCTGCGCGGCCCAGTAGTGAGACTGGGAGCTTCTGCCAGGCTACGGAGTCGCGTTTAAGCCTCTGTAGGGGCAGGAGTAAGTTCTTGTCGTACATTGCTCCCTTATCTTTGGATATATAGATACCCAAATAAGTGAAACCCTCAGTGACTATTCTAATAGGACAGTCCCTTGGGGGAGCAGGGGCACTACCGTGTAGGACGTACAGGAGAGATTTACTCCAGTTTATAGTATAACCGGAGTTTTTACCAAAACTTGTGAAGATATCAAGGGCTACTATTAACGATCTTCTGGGTCGGGAAAGATAGAGGAGGATATCGTCGGCGTAGAGTGATATCCTGTCCTCCCAGCAATCCGCCCATCGGATCCCTTTCAATGCCACGTCCTGTCTGATCCAAGTGGCCAGAGGCTCTAGAGAAAGGGCAAATAGCAGGGGCGAGAGCGGACACCCCTGGCATGTCCCCCTCTGTAAGGTGAAGGTCTCGGACACCTTGTTGTTGACCACCACCTGTGCCAGTGGCTCCGAATAGAGGAGGCGCACCCATGATATGAAGGCAGGGCCGAATCCCATTTTACGGAGGACGGCCATCATGTATGGCCACTCCAAGGTGTCGAAGGCCATTGTGGCGTCCAGTGACACCACCACTGCGTCCTCTTTTAGTGTGTGACATCTCTCCAGTACTCCGTTCAAACAGCGAAGGTTGAGTGCCGTGTACCGGTGGGGCATAAAGCCGGATTGGTCTGGGTGGACCAGCGTGGCAAGGACAGGTTGTAGTCTATTAGCCAAAACCTTGGCGAGTATTTTGGGTTCAGCATTCAATAGGGAGATGGGCCTGTATGAGGCGCACAACTCCCTGGGCTTACCTTCCTTTGGTATTACGACTATTGTCGCTAGTCGTTGGTCACGGGGCAGTAATCCTCTGGATCCACACTCGTCGAACATTCGTTTGAGATAGGGGCTAAGGAGGTCAGGCTTGAGCTTGTAGAGTTCAATCGGTAGGCCGTTAGGACCTAGTGCTTTGCCAGGATGTAGGTCGCCGATTGCACGCTCCACCTCTGCCGAAGTGAGCGGTGCGTCCAAGAGGTCCCGCTCAGTGTCTGAGAGGGCTGGCATCCTCAGGTCTGTTAGAAGGGCGACCGAGTCTTCCTCCGGGCGGTCAGAGCCCGCGCTGTAGACTGTCCTGAAGTGACGGGCAAATTCCGTGGCTATGTGTCTTGGCTCAGTGATCATTGTGCCATCAGGTGTACGTATTTCCGCCTCTACTCTACCCACTTTTTTCTTTTTGTCAAGCCACACTAGGAGCTTACCCGCCTTGTCTCCCTGGTCATAGATTTTAGCTTCTACAGCGACAGCTATCTTTTTGGCTGCCTCCGTGACTATTGCTTGGTATTCCGCAGTTTTTAATGACAGTCTGTGGCGTGCCTCCGGAGTACCCTCGGCACGTGCCACCTCCTCCAGTGTCTCAAGTTCAGACTCTATTCGAATCAGCTGCGCTTCCCTCTCTTTACGTCGGCCAGCAATCGCCAAGAGGGCCTCACCCCTGAGGACCGTTTTGAATGCCTCCCAGAGGGTGACCGCCGAGTCCACAGAACCTTCGTTGGACTCGAAGTAGTTGGCTATTGAAAGTGTCAATGCCTTACGGAGGTCCTCATTGCGCAAGTGCCAAGCATTGATAGGCGCTACGCTGCCCTCCCGCCTGCTTCCTACGGTAATCTGAACCAGAACTGGTGAGTTATCTGAGATTCCCCATGCCAGGTGAGTGGCCATGCGCACCTCCGTGTCAGGTTGCAGGGGGGAAAGGATATGGTCTAGGCGGGAGAAAGAGTGGTGTGGCCCCGAAAAGAAGGTGTATTGTGTGTCTGTAGGGTGTGCAAAGCGCCATAAGTCCGTAAGGCCAAATGTGTCCAGGAAATCCCCGAGCCATATCTGTCCCCTAGGTGTGTCCCTAGGCGGGTGTCTGTCCAGAGCCCCCGAGACCACCGCGTTGAAGTCCCCTCCAATAAACAATTGTCCGTCGGGGAGGGAGAGGAGGAGCGTCCCGAGGTCAGTAAATGACTGCGACTGCAAGCCCGGCGGGATATAGACAGACACCAGCGTAAGCCTGCGCCCCTCCCAAATCCCGGAGAGCGTGGCGAAGCGGCCCTGAGGGTGAGTTGCTATATAATCTGGGAGGAAAGGCAAGTTGCGTTTGAGGAGAATACCCACCCCTCGGTAAAGCCAGAGTGAACAGCCAGGGTGTAGACGTACCTGTTTAGAGCCTGGCAAATGTTCCCTAGCAAATGAGTCTCCTGCAACATTACAACATCCGGCAGGTGTCGTTTCACAAATTTCAGCACAGTGGTGCGTTTGAGCTTGTCCCCCAGCCCATTTACGTTCCAGGTCAAAACTTTGAGACTCTTATCCCATCGCTTAGCCATAACCTTGTTTCACTTTCACTACCACCACATGAGTCTCTGCGCGCCCCCAGGGGTCGCCCTTGCCATTCAAACGTGACCAATCAAACTTCTGCCCCCCACCCCAACTACCCTCAACTTCACCCTCCCCCCCGCCCCAACATTCCCACCCCTCCCACCAATCCCACCATGATCCATTCACTCATTGCACCAAAAACAAATACCCCCCACCCTGCCC
This sequence comes from Lissotriton vulgaris, assembly GCF_964263255.1. Taxonomy (NCBI): domain Eukaryota; kingdom Metazoa; phylum Chordata; class Amphibia; order Caudata; family Salamandridae; genus Lissotriton; species Lissotriton vulgaris. Next base: position 1,841,864,064 of record NC_141689.1, on the reverse strand, counting down.
CCTGCTCCGTAGGTTCCGAACTACCCACTGCCCCAATTAGCAGAGCGCCTATCGCCCCCCTTATCTCAGGGTTGAGGGAACTACCCCCTCCCCCCCCTCCTGAGGAACTTTGTACCGGAGAACGTGGGCCAGCCCCAGCTCCGGCCTCCGTCTCGGTGCTGTCCCCAAACTGAAGGTCTTGCATCCCTTAAGCGTCCAGCGTCCGTCATTAGAGCCAGAGCGACAATTGAGCGGACAGGAAGTTCCCCCCCGTTATTGCTTTTAAGGATAAACTGTACACAACACACTATTACAATACATTACAGTTCGGCTGGGCTTGATGTAGCAGTTCCGGTTCTCAGCGGACAGCAGCATCTCTAGTTGGATCTACGCGGGGGCTCGCCGATCTGGAGCGCCAAGATCTCGGACTCCGTGCCTCCCCCTCCGAGTGTTCAGCAGCAGAACCAGGAGACGGGGCCCGATTCTCCCTCCAACTGCCCCGGCCCTGTAGCTCTTGATCCGCCGGCGCGCCGAGTCGAGCCATTCCTGGACCGCAGCCGGTGATGTGAAGAAGTGGGATTTTCCTCCCACGATTATTTTTAGCTTGGCGGGGAAGAACATCATGTACTTGATGCCCCGATCTCGGAGCGCAGCTTTCACTCCCAGAAACGAGCGCCGCTCCTGCTGGACCTGCAACGTGAAGTCAGGGAAGAAGCGGATGGTGGCTCCTTCAAATTGCAGGTCGCCCTGTTGCCTGGCCACCTGTAAGATAGCGTCACGGTCTCTGTAGTTCAATATTTTGGCAATTATTGTCCTGGGGCCCGGTGGGCACGCTCAATTGTAAAAATCTTAGACAACCTCTTGGGCTTCAAGTGGTTGAGGATATGGTCCTCGAGGAACAGTTCCACACTATGCCCCTCTTTTTCTTCCGGCACACCTACCATGCGGATGTTACTCCTCCGGGCCCTCCCTTCCTGAACTTCGAGCCGTAGGGCCATTTGTCGATGCTGGTGGACTAGATCGTTGATCCGGCTCTCGAGCTTTTTTTCGGAGGACTTCAGCTCTTGTATGTCCGTGGCGTTGTATTTAGAGCGCTCCGTGGTCTTACCTAGGTCAGTGCGGAGTAAGTTCATCTCGAATGAGATCTTGTCCATTTTGGACTCAAGGTTCGTGCCTAGGGTCTGGATGGCTGCCATAATGGAAGTCAGAGAAGGCTCCGTCTGGCCGGATTGGTCACCGGACGTGGCATCCATCTGTGATTGAGTCAGTGGCACCGCATACTTATCTAGTTTGTTCGTTTGGGGGACTGCTCCCCCTTTTGGTCTCATCTTGCACTGGCGGTGCTCCCGCGGTTCGACCACCGCGCCGACCCACTGCAGGGGAGGTCTATGGGGCAAGGGTCTCCCTTTCGTAGGGACCGAGTTTGTCGCGTTGTGGGGCAAGCAACACTGCTCAATGTGGTGAGTGCACCGGTCCCATCACCAGCCCACTGGCCGTTTTCAAGGACGTCTTCGCTCCAACACCCTGGGCTCCACCAACAGCCGTTTACAGCACGCGGTGGACTCCGTCGCCTCCAAGGATAACTCAGTCCGGGTCCAGTTATGTGGCAGGGTGGCCCGTGAAGCTCCAGATTGCTCCCAGAATCATTAAGGTCCAACGCACCCTCGCAGGCACAGGGTCACCAGGGTCAAGGGGGCAGACAGTACCATTCAGGTGAATAGTGGCACCCCTCTCGAAGGTAGAGCCCAGAGCCGGCCAGCGGTAACCAATGCGGCCCTCCGCGGCCGCGCACGCACACGTGGGCCCTGCAAATGAGGATGTGAGGCCTCTCTCCGGGGCCGTGGTGTCTCCGGAGCTCCTTATGTGTCGTCGATCTCTCGGTGCCTGGCCCAGACGGATCCCTCAGCGATCTCGACACCACCGCTGATGGTCAGCCCCTCGCCAAGGATTCAGGTGGTTTGTGGCAAGGTTGATGGAGGCAGGCACGTCGTCCAGCGCCGGGCAAATGATGGTGCAGGCCTCAGGGCAGGGGCCTCAATTGCGGTGATCGCTTACCCAGGGGCTCCGAGTCCCAAGCCCCTGGTCCGCTGCAGCAACGGAGTGAGTCACAATGCCGCCCCAGGGGTTCCGAGGCTCCGCCACCGTGGCCGGCGGTCCAACAGGTCAGTAAGGAGCCAGGGCGCCAGTGCAAAAGCGCTCCATTCAGGCCCTCCGCAGCCGCACACTCACTCGTGTGTCTTGTGGGCAGTCACTGGAGGCCCCGGTCCAGGTCCGCGGCCTCCCCGGCTCCCCGCAAGCACTGCCTACCTCCCCGCCGGTCTCATGAAGCTGGGCCAGTAGCTGCCCTCAGGTGGGATTATCGCCCCTCAGTAGCGACGGGGCGCCCCCCCCCCGGGGGGCCCGACACCACCGCTGCAGGTCCGCACACAAAGGGAGGATTCCGGCGGAGTGCGGCACACGCGGGGAAACCAGACGCTCCGTCCTGCGCTGGGCAGCTGTCGACGTAGGCCTCGAAGCAGGGGCCTCGATTTTGGTGCTTGCCCGTTCAGGTGCTCCGTGCCCCAGGCCTCGGGTCCACTGCAGAAGAGCCGCGAGCCGCGACGCAGCTCACAGTGGCTCACATGCTCTGGTTTTTCAGCCCGTGGACGCTCAGGTCAGCAGGGAGCCCGGGCGCCGATAGCAGGGCCCCCAGGTCAGGATAAACGGGCGGATTTCAGGGGACAGCTCCGATTCCGATAGAGCTAAAGAATTAGGCGGCCATCTCCGCTGGCGCCTGGCCACGCCCCGTGATGTTACTTTGTTAATTCACTATTAGTCTGTTTATCATTCCTTACATTTTTTATGTAATACAAGACTCACTCACATAATTTTGTTACACTCTCAGGTAGAAAAGCGCTATAGAAATATGCTAATTATAAAAAAATAAAAAATATGTCTATCTGATAGAGACTTCTAGCTGCAGATTCGCTTCCTTAGAAATATCCCCAGGTGTCAGACTGGATCTAGAAACTTTTTGTGAGCAGTACCGCTGTGCGCTGGTAGGTGGCGTCTTCCAGCTCCACGTGGCGTCGTCCGTGCCAGAAGTGCACGCCGGCATCAGTTCTTTTCTTTCTGCGCTAGTCAGCGCAAATCTGCAGAAAGATACCCGCAGATATATTTTGACTGACCTTTTTTCCGAATTTTGTCAAACTTTTTTTCGAGACTTATCTCATGATATGGCAGGGATGTTCGCAAGGAAGGCCGGATTCAAGCCCTTCTGCGCCTGTCACTGGCAAATGTCGGTGACTGACTCGCACCTCGTCTGCCTCTGGTGTCTTGAGCACAACCACAATGCCAAGACCTGTGTTGATTGTTCTGTTCCTTCATGCACCCCAAGGCCTGGTAGGAGCGCTCCCTCAAGCTCCTTGCCGCTCGACGTGTGACAGTCTCAATGTCCATCGAGAGCAAGGTCCCAAGATAGGTCATAGAGCCATTGATCTTCATCAAAGTCGTCCCATTCCAGTAAGTCCCACAAGAAGACAAAGAGTAAGAAATCGAATAGGTCTTCAACTTCATACACTTCCGTCAAAATCATCGGACAAGACGAGAAAGCACTATCCCTTGAGGCCTGACTCTGCAGTTGAGCCTGCGCCTGGGCCATATTCACCACTCCCTAACTTTCTGGGAGCCAGAATGATCCCCGTCCAGCTCAGAGAATTTTATGAGACAATGCACCTCCTATTTGGGTGGCCAGTCCTCCCTAGAGCACCATTGGGCCCTGCGGGTTTGAGAGGGGCCCCTACTGGTTTCCTGTCACCGGGTCCACCCCCGGCACCAGTAAGGTCCCTTGGATTCATGGATGGATCCGGCCCAGTGCCGGCTGTACCACCTGAACCTTCCCCAATTCGGTCCCATTGTTGATGCTTCCGGTGCCCTTCAGCGGTGCCTTCACCATGCTTATCCCCGACATGGAGCCGGAGGGACGTTGCCCGGTGCCAACTCTAGCACCAACTATAGCCATACCCTACAGACTAGAGCCTGAGCCCCATTCTTATGGGCTAGGACTTGGGTAAGAATGGGAGAGAGCACTTAACCCTGGAGAATACCAGCCCCTAAATGCCAACATGGACTGGCGTGAGGAATTGACAGACACCAGTCGACTGGACACCTCCCCAGGTACTGGAGTGGTCTCTCCTCCTATCGTGGCTACGGAGGAGGGAGCCTCTTTTGCTTTGGTGGTGAGAAGCAAAACACACAAGATGATAGACTAAACCCAGTCACAGATCTGGGTTTAATCCATCAATATTTTGCTCACCAAGCCACCCCAGTTCAGACATGGCCATATGCAAATCAGTCTTGACCCTGTGCCTCATGGGAACAGTCCAGTCCAAACTGCCAAGCCATGTCTTCCCTGGACCGGAATCAAGCATCCTAGGACCGGTTTCTGGCTATCAGCCGTCTTCAGCCAGGATAGTTTGACACCAGTGGCCTAGTGAGCAAGGGACCCACGTCTGGTTATACCCTTCCCACATTGGGGGAACAGCCAAACACACAAGATGATGGACGGAATGTTGCACAATGGCAAAACATTCACCCCCAGTCACATATCTGGGATTAATCCATCGTTATTTTGCTCACCAAGCCACTCCAGTTCAGACATGGCCATATGCAAATCAGTCTTGACCGTGTGCCTCATGGGAACAGTCCAGCCCGAACTGCCAAACCATGTCTTTCCTGGACCGGAATCAAGCATCCTAGGACTGGTTTCTGGCTATCAGCCGTCTTCAGCCAGGATAGCTTGACTCCAGTGGCCTAGTGAGCAAGGGACCCATGTCCGGGCATACCCTTCCCACATAGGGTGAACAGCAAAACACACAAGATGATGGACGGAATGTTGCACAATGGCAAAACATTCACCCTCAGTCACAGATCTGGGTTTAATCCATCTTTAGAAGGGCAGCTAAAGTCCTAGACCTTAGCCTGTCTTCAGTGACATTCAAGACTAATAGAGGTGCTTCAGCCAGGCGTTAGCCCCTCAGAACAGGACAGTTGCCCACCACCATCGGCCCGCCCTAGGGGATCCCAGTTTCCTCACACAGCACCGTACCCTGGAGAGCTTGGGGTTCCAAAGCTCCAATTCCTGTGTAAATCCTGGTAAATTCTCTACCCCACCACAGGATGGGGAATTCAAGAGGCTGGATACCTTAGGCAAGAACATTTTTCTTCCACCAGCCTGGCACTGCGATCCGTGAACACCACTCACCTTTTGGGTTGTTACTCTCGTGCACTTAGGATTTTAGTTTCACAGGAGGTGCCCATGGTGCCGGAGGATGCCCAGGCCATACTCTCCCAAGCTGTGGCCGACGGGAAAGATGTAGCTTAGTTCACGATCCGATGTGGTCTGGACATGACTGACTCGCTAGGCAGAGCGGTTTCTTTGTCAGTGGCCTTATGGCACCATTCCTGGCTGAGGACACCTGGCTTTTCAGCAGATTTCTAAGCTTTGTTTATGGACATGTGCTTTGATGGCTCCTATCTCTTTGGAGAAAAGGTGGACTCTGCACTGGAGCACTTCAAGGATAGCAGAACTACAGCCAGGTCATTGGGCATCTTAATGGCCCCCAGCTAACCCCAGTCCACCTTCCACACCTTTTGTTGCTACAGAAGGGGTTCCTGCCCCGTCTTTACCCGCCTAGCCAACACAGCATTCAAGGTTCCCCAGTCTCTGCATGGCTGAGGACGCGGTACCCTCAGACATCATGGGTCAGATAGCCAAAGGTGAGGCCAGACCACCCCTCCTCTCCCGACAGCTGCCAAACCTCTTTAGTTCACCCTCCAGCCATCATGGGCAACTAGTGGCGGCAGGATACGCTATCACCTGCACCATTGGAGGTTGATAACATAGGACCGCTAAGTTCTCCAGATTATCCAAAGGGGCTACTCCCTCCCATTTGTGACTACGCCTCCATCCATGCCACCCTCTTGCAACCAGCTGACAAAGGACCATTTATTCTTACTCCGCCAGGGAGTGGTGACTCTCTTGGCCACTGGAGCCGTAGAGAGGGTGCTGGTGCCAGAAGTATGTTGTGGTTATAATTCCCGCTTCTTTTTGGTGCCCGAAAATAACGTAGATCCTAGACCTGTGCCCTCTCAATTTCTTCCTGAAAAAGTAGAAATTCAAAATGCTCACACTCGCTCAACTTTTCTCTGCCCTCGTCCAGAGAGACTGGTTGGTAGCATTGGACTTGCTGGACGCATACTTCCACATCCCCTTCTTCCCTGCCGTTCACTATTAGGCACAAGCATTTTCAATTCTCCATACTTCCTTTAGGCCTTACCAGCTCCCCTTGGTGTTCACCAAAGTGATGCCAGTGGTTGCAGCTCATTAGCGGCGATCGGAGTACCAGTCTTCCCCTATCTCGACAACTGGCTGTTGGAGGCGAGCTCGCTTCAGGCAGTCATCTCTCACCTCTGAACTACGGCAGACCTCCGGCACTCGAAGGGGACAGCAAAAGATCTGCAGTGGTGAACAAACCGCAATTCGATCAGCAGCAGACCTCTCTCCCAACCTGATCTGACAATAGTGACAGATGCATCTCTCCTGGGATGGGGCGGCCATCTAGGAAAGGTAGCGATCAGAGGCCTCTGTTCTATTGCAGAATCCAGATTCCACATCAACCTACTGGAGCTCCAAGCGATATAGCTAGCCTTGAAAGTCTTTCTACCTTCCATCAAGGGAAACCTAGTGCAGGTGTTCACCGACAACACCACCGCCATGTGGTACTGCAATAAACAGGGCTGGGCGGGGTAGTGGACCCCATGTCAAGAGGCCCTGCACCTCTAGACAAGGCTGGATCGCCTTGGCATGTCCCTGGTGGTTCAACACCTGTCAGGCTTCCTGAACGCCAGGGCAGATGAACTCAGCCGAAGATGCCTAGCGGATCACAAATAGCATCTCCTTCTGGGGTTTCCAAGGCAGCTCTCACTCATAGACACTTTTAATCTCAAGAGGATCTCAGGCCTCCTGTACACCTTTCCGCCCATACCACTCCTACCCAGAGTCCTCAAAAAGATAAGGAATGACTGGGCCCAAGTCATCCTTGTGGCTCCAGACTGGGGCATAGAGTTTAGTATCCCGAGCTGTTGAGTATGGCCATCGATCTTCGGATCAGGTTGCTCCTTTGGGAGATTCTCCTGTCTCAGTAGCCGGGGAGGTTTCTTCACCTGAACCTGGCAACGCTCTGCTTTCATGCATGGAGATTAAGCGGCAACAGCTGATAGCTTTTGACCTTCTGCCCAAAGTCTGCAATGTTATCTTGGCACCAGGCGTCCCTCCGCTAAGACGGTATATGCCTGCCACTGAGGCTAGTTTGTGGCATGGTGTGCAGAAAAGCAAGTTGACCCTCTTTCTGCTACTTTTTCTCAAGTCCTTCTATTTATTCTTTCTCTTGCCCAGCAAGGCTCTGTCTTGAGCACCCTAAAGGGCTATCATTCTGGCATCTAACCCTTTCTGCGGTTGCCAGATTAGCCATCCCTGTTCAAATCCCGTTGTGAATAGTTTTTGGAAGGTCTTCAACACGTTTCTGCCTTCACCCTTCATCATGCCTCAGTGGGACCTCAATCTAGTCCTCATCTTTCTGATGTGCACGCCTTTTGAGCTGCTGCACAACTGCCCTTTCAGGATTGTTACCATCAACACGGCCTTCCTAGTAGTAACAACATCTGTTCGGAGGGTCAGTGAGTTCCAGGCTTTGTCTTCTAATCTTCCATACCTAATTAATCTTCCCAGACAAGCTGGTTCTTCACATTGGAGCTTCCTTCTGCCTGAAAGTTGTCACTACCTTTCATGTTGGTCATTCCATCCCCCTGCCTAGCTTTTATGCTCTGCCTTATCCCTCTAAGGAAGAGGAGCGACTCTACTGACTGGATCCTAAAAGAGCGTTGTCGTTCTACCTTGACCATACAAAAGACTTCCTGGGTGGATGCCCAACTCTTCGTGGGAGCATGTCAGAACGAAGAAGGGGAAGGCTGTTCAGAAACAGACTATCTCCTCACGGATTGTGCTCTGCATTAAAATCAGCTACACACTGGCCAAGAAGCAACCCCCTGAGGGGTTGCATGCCCATTCCACCAGAGCAAAGGCTGAGACCTCTGCATTAGCACGTACAGTTCTGGTCCTGGAAATCTGCCAGGCAGCAACGTGGGCTTCCGTGCACACATTCACCATGCGCTGCTGCCTGGACAGTCAGGCCCGTTGGGATGGACACTTTGCTTGTTTGGTCCTGCAGCACTTTTTAGTATGAAACAGTTTCGCAGATCTATCTTCGGGAAGGTATTGCTTGGGTATATATTCTAAGGTAAGGAATCTGCAGCTATAAGTCTCTATCATATGAAAAAGTTACTTACCTTCAGTAAGTAACGCCTTATCTGGTAGAGACTCAGATTCCTTACCTCAGCTCAGGATGTGTGTGCTCATGTTAACACAAAGTTTACTTCTTTGTTGATGACACCTTGGTCTTCCTCTGGGATTCGATACTGGCAGTACAGCAAACCTTGAGGTGTTTGACAACCTGTCTGGCTTGCCTATAAACTACACAATTCTTTTTCATAGGGGCAAATTATTGGAGTATAGGGAGACTCAATTCTAAAGCTTGGACTCTTCTGGCAGACTAGGAAGCTAGTGTATCTAGGTATCTGAGTGACACTCATGTGCTCTTTGATCCAGCCCCTTTCGTTGATTGCTTGCCTTGCTTAGGCCAAAATTGTTTCGCTCCCCTTTTGCCTTGATATGTTTTTTGGCACTATGTGCTTTTCTCAAATGTAGATTTTCAGAACTGGATGGCCACTGGTCCTCTCTGGTATGTGCTAGCTGGAGAGTACGTGTGAAACTTGAAACACTGGAACTCCCATATGTACCAGGCAATCTTGTTCACCCTGATCTTGAGCTATAATAACTGGTCTCTCAGTTGCAATACCTGGTAATACCTCGCTGGCGGATGATCGGAACATCGAGGCATCACAGCTAGCTAGTACACATGGTAACATGGCATTGAAATATCTTAGCAGTCAGATGTTAACTTCAATGAGGAAAATGAGACTTGATGTAATATATTTGGTTGCACTGAAACATGGCTTTGGGGTTGGTATGTGTGAAGGGTGAATAAACCTACCATTACTATCCTGATGCCACATTATGGAATTTAAGCCATTTTTGGAGTCTCAGAAAACAAATTGTAGTGACCAGCTGGATACAGGGCGCTTATGTAGATATGGAGCATTTGTTTGAAAGTAGTAACTTTGTCACTTCTAAAAAGACTAAGACACATTTTGGGCTATAGAGGGTACAGTTTCTGATGGATGTGATATTATGTAAAACAGCTAGATATTCTTGGCTAGCTTTTTCAACCCAACCCTCTGATTTGGCGGTTCTGGAAAAACATCTGGCATTGACAAAAAGAGGTTATTCAACATCAGTATTGTACAGCACCTCACAGGGTGGTTAACCATGCGCAAGCCTTATAGACAAAGTGGGACCAGGAATGCAGCAAAAGAGGTATTCAGAATGGGACACATTTTTTGGATACATGAACATGGTTTCTAGCAATACCTGATGCTGGGGTCGTCAGGGTTCCTACAAATGAGATCGACAGTCCCAGTGATAATTTTTCTTGGTAAAAGCATAGTGTCTGAGTTACAAAAAGTGATAAGACATAAGATTGAGAGTACCCCTAAGCAAAGCCTATTGGGATGGCACTTGCATTCCCGGATGGGGGAAAATGTTATGCATTTTTGGCTTTGCTTATGGTGCTAACTTGACTTATAATCGGTGCCCTGGAGTGTTGCTATTTAAAGTCGGGGTTGGTCAAAGACACACCTGAGTGTGACAGATCAGCATGTGTGCTGCTCACCAAAGGAGTGATATCATTGGTGTTCTTCACTGCAGAGCATGACCAGACCAATATATATGTTACATGCAGCTGACCCAAAGCAACACAGGCAGTCTGGAAGAATCGCGTGCACTAGTTCATGCCTTACTATATCCTGACACATTACCACCATGACCATGATACCAATATTATTTGGGCTTTAAGTTAGCATTGCAGAGACATGGTTTAACTTTATTGATTGTCATTGAAAGGAATGGGGGCAATCTGGTTTACTGTGGGTGTTCTTTTGAACAGCGTTGACCATGTTGCCACAGTGATGATAATATTAAAATGCCACATAAAATGATAGCCTTACACTTTCTGTGTTTTTTAATATATGTTTTTAAGAACATATTATTCCGTCACTATGGTTTACTTCATACATGTGATGTGGAGCAGATGTATTCTCCTTTCACTCGGCTTCTCTTTAGGTTTGATGCTGGTGATATGACTAATACCCTTACACTGTCATATCCATATACTCCGATTCACCTTCTCTTCCCTCATATGTCGGTCACTCATGATCCAAGTGTGGAAATTAGCAATATTAATGTACATAAGCGGCGTTCATTTGCCTTCTCCCATCCCCCTCCCTGTAGGCCATGAATACCGTGAAACGTTGACCGCATCATTCCGCCAGTAAAAGCCCGTGCCCATATGTACATGACAGCCATTTTAGGCACCATGGCCTTTTTGCCCGCTCATTGGAATCCCCGGCTTCCCTCCTGCACGCATTGAGCATCCCCACTCTCACATGCATAGACCATAAAACCCTCTCCCTCTGCGCGACCCTGATCTGAAAAGTAACCCTCCTGCTTGACCCCCCCCCCATTTTCTCTTGAAGAAGCATCCTTCCCCTCAGCTGACCTAACCCCCCAGCGGTACCTGACTGCCCCCGCTCTCTCATGTACGGGTCATAAGACCTCTCTCTCTGTGCGACTCTGTCCCTGGGAATCACACCCCGTGCCTGACCATCACCTCCCTTCTTCCCATGAATACCCCTCCCTTGATGACCCCTCCACTGAGCCCGATTGTCCGCACGGACCACTGGTCATCTCCTTCGCCTGAGGATACAGTTGGTTGCCCACCACTGTATGCACTCGCCCCTCTTCAAAAGAGCTACTATTGATCATGACCTCCCCACACCTCTGAGAATCGATCAGGCGCACACATTCCAAGGGAATCAGCGGAGCACTCAGCTGAGTGATAGCCCCCTCCCATTGTATGGGGTGAGGACCTCTACTGTAGCCACGTGTTGGATTGCGCCAGAGCGGGGAGGGGTCGGGGATGTCTTTTCCTTGCTTCACAATGTCATTATTGTAATAAGGAATGTTTGTGATGTATAAAAGGCGATGTCTCAGAGAACTTGTTAGAGCACCTCCCGAAAGACACTGTGTTTCGTGTCCGAAATGACAGGCTCTCCTCATGAGAAATAAAACTCTGTTCTTGTGTTCCTGCCTCCAGCGCCCGTCTCTTTATTTGGTAACTATTCAGGATGGGAACTAAGAGGCGTCTTGCGCCAGCAGCCTGGGCATCGGTTGTAATTTGGGCTGACTTTCCACAATTGGCGTCCCAACGCGGGGCCCACCAGTGACATAGGGTCCAGTAAGAGAGGTCCAGACGATGGGGTGAACATCTAAAAATTGGAGTATACCTGCCTTGAGAGGGCCCTCGTCCGGCTGCCGATTGAATGAACTTCACCAATTCTGAACGGACCTCTCTCGAGTGACCTATTGTCCTGGCTGGGAGCCCACAGGAATGCTGCATGGAGTAAGAGAACGATCGGGCGCTGCAAAGGGAAGACGAAGAACTGTCCACATGGTCCGGTCCGGGTAAGATTAAGTAGGGCGTTTTTGCGCCTGATTGGTAGGATGGTTTTATCCATCTGATTGATTGATTGATTGTATTGGAATCGGTATTTAAATACTGATATTGTTGTTCATTTAGCCTTGATTGCTACTTGAAATATTGGTTCTCTTCTTGAGACGAGACATTCTCTGTTTGCAAACGACGGCGAATAGGAACGTTCGTCTCCCTTTGCAGATAGAGAAGGGTAGGTAATGCCCCATTGTAATCCGTCATGCCTACCTTTCTCCCCACTGATTGTTTGTTATCGATTTTCATCGATTGTTGTTCTCTGAGATATTCTCTGTCTACAAACAGAGAGGAATAGGAATATTCCGTCTCCCTTTGCAGATAGAGAAGGGTAGGTAATGCCCCGTTGTAATCTGTCATGCCTACCTTTCTCCCCACTGATTGTTTGATATCGATTTATATCGATTGTCGCTCTTTGAGATCTTCCCTGTCTACAAACAGAGACGAATAGGAATATTCCGTCTCCCTTTGCAGAGAGCGAAGGACAGGTAATGCAGACGTTTGTCCCCGTTGTAATCCGTCATGCCTGTTTTTCTCCCCACTGATTGATTGATTGACTGGACATTTATTGTTCAAGGAATAGTTCGTTTGAGGTATTTTCTGTTTGCAAATAACGTGGAATAAAAATATTCTGTCTAGTCTTTGCAAGTAGTAAAGGGTAGGTAATGCAGACTTTTGTCCCCGTTGTAATCCGTCATGCCTACCCACTCCCCACTGATTGATAATCTAGTTCCACCCGGACCATTTATTGGAGGTAGATCATCCGGCTCAACCGGAGGATATCCCTGATAAAAGGACATATAAAATATGAAGTGATCACCGAATCCTGTTAACAGAAACTTTAGCATGAAACACACACTAGAAAAGGAAGGAAAAAGAAGTCGAGCTAAATCAGTAGCCCACTGATGAGTTTCCGACTTCACTAGAAATAAGAAACATTAGAAATAGTCCGTAATAAGAAATATAAAATGGTGAAAGAAGCCAAGCTTGACGCCAAGACAGCCACGAGGTAGCTAGGCCCCGCCGCCCCCTCGCTATCCAAAGCATGTCTGTCCCACCGCCCGCCACGCCCAAATAACGGTAACATGAGATAGATATAAATCAGCAGATACCTACCCCCATTCCGGAAGCTCCCGAAGTGCAACAGGTCCGCGGTTACGCCCATCCGGAAGGCGAGGCCTCAGCACGTGCAGAGCAGGGCCCGGCTGGCCGCCATCGGAAGGGGAGGCTGTGGGGCGGACGGCCCGAAAGTTGTAATGGTCCCCCCTTTTTCTTCTTTTGGCTGCCCTGCGGGCTACGGGGGGGGGGATGTCTTGCCTCTGCCACCGACCCCCCCCCCTCTCTATCGCCTGCTCCGGCCATCAGAAAAACAAAACCGGAGCCGAGGTCAGCAGCGCCCTTCTGCGACAACACTGGAGGGTTGCAGGTAGCGCCCTTCTGCGACAACACTGGAGGGTTGCAGGTAGCGCCCTGCTTTAACAACACTGGAGGGTTGCACACGGCGGCACTACTTCTTTCTTTTATGATGGCCCTGACAACGGAGGGGGGGGGGATGTCTTGCACATGCCACCGACCCCCCCCCCTCCCCCTCGCATCACCTGGTCTGGCCGCTACGAAAAGTCCAGAGAAAACGGAGCCCTGCAGGCCGCGGGGGGGGGATGTCCTGCTGCCTCCGACCCCCCCCCCCCCCCCCCTCTCTTCATTGCCTGGTACGGCCATCCCAAAGTGCTGGAGCCGAGAAGCGGCGTGGGGTCGCTGGAAGGGGGAAGCGGCGCGAACGAGCCCCCCCACCTCCCCAGGTGGAGGCTTCCAGCGACACCCCAACGCTTCGATCAACAGGGTCCCAATCGAAAAACGGCTTTTGGCCCAGGACTGGTGCACGTCCTGTGCTCTTCTCCTCAACCTTGAAGATTCTAGAAGAGCCGGGGGGCCCCGACCCCTCCATGCGGGCGCCCCCGTCCCCCGATGGAACCACGACACGTCGACGCACTCATGTCGGCGCCAGCTTCAGTTTTGAAATGCCCAAAACCCTGCAAGACTACCAACGTGTTCAGTTCCGGTGGAACACCAGAGTGACCCAGTAGGAGAGATTGTTGCCTCCCTCCCCACTTTTTGACTGATGGTTCATATCGCCAGTCTGTTACCCTATTGCGAAAAACTCTTTGAACTGCCAAAAGAGGTTCTGGTCCAACCACGAGTCAGTGGAGACAATCTGACTGTACTGGGACCTGCCTGACCTCGCCCAAAATGGCGCCGATCCAAATGAAACTTTCAGCTCTTTTGTTGCACCCTGATTGCTCAAGCCTTGATGTTCTGAGATATGTATGTAGTTTTTGGACAATGAAAGTAGATAAGATGGATATTGATAATGTGTTCAGAAAAGGAAGTGATATAAGATGGATATTGATTATGTGTTGGGACAATGAACTGGTATAGGGTGGGTACCAATTATGTGTTAAAGCAATGAATTGATATGAAATAGGTACTAATTGAGCATTCGGACAATGAATTGATATTAAGTTTTAACGCACCATGGTTATTGAAAGTTTGACTTTTCGACATTTATGATGCTTACTCCCAATGTATTTCGATACGATGTTATTGCACTTGCCGCACTTTATATTATGAAATGAATGGCCACCGACTCCGTCCCCCTCACGCCCGGCTTCAGTCTGCTCTGTGGCCAGCCCACTGGGTTGTAGGCTCGTATTTGTGCGCCAACATTTTTATTAAAGGTTTTTGAAAAAGCAAGTACAACTGTAGCGATTGCATTAATGAGTTTCGAATGTGTTACTACTGTCTCCGATATAAGCGAAAGGTAAGCAGCTTTATTAAGGTTGAGGGTTAAAAAGCCCAATACTTAAGCCGTTACGTTGTATGCCACAGGCAGCAGGAAAAAAGTTTTAGATGCCCTTAAGCAATACTGAAGAAACGCCACCTGACCACCACTCGCACATGATCTAAAAGACCACGCTCGAGTGATTCATGCGGATACACAGAACACCAATGATTATGTTTCTAACACTACTGGTCCCTCTGGGCTTAAACACCGAGGTGGTAGAGAATGCACCGTGTGGAGATAGGTCGAGTATGTGGTAAGTAAAAACATTTTCGGATTTATGCGCGCTGATGTGTTTTGAATGTTGCCCCCACCCCCTTCTTTCTCCTCCCATCTGCAGGTCACGTCGGAACATCGGCTGAAGTATGGAGGAGTGATGACCGAACGACTGACGGAGGGGAAAGTAGGGAATTTGAGCATAGTGCTTATACATGACGAGCTTTGTAAGATGTAGCCCCTCCCCCCCTTACTTAGACATGACTGTTCCTCCCTCAGAACCTAGTGATTGGGAGGATGGACTGACGTAGATACTCGACGGATTAGTACGATATGACAGACTATGACTCGAACCAGCACGCCAGATAATGCAACTATGACGTTTAACTAGATAGGGAAAGGACAAGGAAAGTTCCGGGGTAAGGTTTACCTAAGCACCGCCCGTCTGGAAGACTAAGAATGTTGTTAATGTTCGCAAAAATGGCAAACGAGAGGAAAAGGAGGAAAAAGGTAAAAAGAGCTCAGAACGTAGATAAATAGGATACTAAAGATGCGCAGCATGCAGAAAGAGATCTTTTTGGCCAATAACTGTTCTATGTTTTGTCGTGAATTTTTTTGTATGTAACACATGTACTGTCTTCCCTTGTCTGAGTTTGTGTGTATGTAATGTATGGGTTTATGTCTTCCCTCTGTTTGCGTTTCCGTGTTACCTGACCCCTGCCGTTCTGTGTTGTGAGCGCACTAAATGACCTATTACCGTACACGACTCTCTCTCTCTTTCTCTCTCCCTCTCTATCTCTCTCTCTCTCTCTCTCTCTCTATCTTTCTACATGTCATACGTGTACCGAATGGCTCGTTTAGAATGCGGACGACTCCCACTCTCTATGAGAGCCCCCCGCCCCCCCCATTGCCTCTTCCTTTTTGTGGTAAAATTGTGCCCCGCCGGCACCAGCCTGATTGGATACTTATTGAATGCAAAGGTGTTCAGCAAAATTGACAGAAACTAAAATGATTGTAACTCGCCATGTTACTACCTCTCCTTTCTGCAAAATGAAAGAACTTGAATTAGTTAAAAAGGAAGGGACAGGTAAGACGGCTGATGTCCCCTAATCTGGCCCTTTTATAGGGGGACTATATGTCAATGGCATCCTATTTTTCAGTTCGTTAGAGATTAATCCCCAATGCCCAGATTGCCCCACCCCTCTGCACTCAAGCGCGAATGTCCAAAGCGTCCCCGCCTCTCCCTGACCCCTGCTCCATATCAGCTGTCCTCGAAGTATAACTGATAACCTTGATTAACTGTCGCTCCTCGATGAAAGCCTGGTTTCCCTCCCCCTCTCTCGATGATAGCACCCCTGCCCTGTTTTTGAAAGGGTTAGCCGGAATGAACGATAAATAGACTTGGCACAAACACAGTAGGAATGCCGACATATGTACTCCCTGGTGGTAGGGTTCTGACTGTTACCAATGAACGTAACCCCCAAATGCGCAGGATTGAGGGCGGAATTCAAATGCATAAATGTCTTCTCCCACCAGTTCTCTAAAACTTGTTTTGTACCCATTCAAAGATATACGATCATCGGAGGAGAAGGGTCGGACGTGACGTACAGCCTGGCTGCAGATCTTGAGACACATGTGACCTCGACCAAAGGTGGAGCTGCAGAGCAACAAGATACAGGACGAGACAGCAATCTCAAACGTGGAAAATTAGAGGTTGATGGGCTGCCCTGAAGCACTCTGTCTGCTAACCCACGTGTGCCTGAAGTCTTCGCCCCCCTTTTTGGGCCCGATTGATGGGCCTGCCTGCTCGTTTTCTTTTGCTCCCTTGGTCCCTTGATGTGTCCAAGAAAAGACCTGACCCCACTCCGCCCTCTCTTCCCTCGACTATCCAACACCCCTCTTTTCCACATAACTTTTTGACTCAGACAAGAAGAACAGCATTCAGATGGAAATGGGGTTTGCCACAGAAGGAAAAAGGAAATACAGGTGCCGAGCATAAGGCACCCTTAAAGAATTGGTTAGGGAACGGGACTGTGGTCTAACAGCAGAGGACTGACCGCACCCTGCAACGTGTAAGGTTAGATCCGAGCTGGACCTATAGCTCCACCGCCGGTGCTCAACAGCGCCAACGAAAGAAAACGGACTAGAGCCTACCAGTGATGGCTCACTGCTAAAAAGACACTGTGACGAAGACACCCATCAATTTGACTAAATTACTTGTGTCGAACTGAATTCCGCCCTCAACCACTTTGTATTGCTTTCAAAATGTTTTTGGTCACTTTTAAAAAGCTGTACATTGATGCCACCAAAGAGAAAGTATGCTGAACTCTAGGCTTGTTTAAGTAACCCAACAGCTGTGAATTTATATGTGCTGCATTCCACCAACCGCATCGATTGTGCCATGGTTATATGCAATTCGCTGGTATTTGACAAACGCTATCTCATCGACCACACATGTATTATATGTACGCCCATTAGTTAGGAAATGAACTCGCTTATGTTAAAAGCGGCGACTGTGGAAATTAGCAATATTAATGTACATAAGCGGCGTTCATTTGCCTTCTCCCATCCCCCTCCCTGTAGGCCATGAATACCGTGAAACGTTGACCGCATCATTCCGCCAGTAAAAGCCCGTGCCCATATGTACATGACAGCCATTTTAGGCACCATGGCCTTTTTGCCCGCTCATTGGAATCCCCGGCTTCCCTCCTGCACGCATTGAGCATCCCCACTCTCACATGCATAGACCATAAAACCCTCTCCCTCTGCGCGACCCTGCTCTGAAAAGTAACCCTCCCGCTTGACCCGCGCACCCCCCCCCCATTTTCTCTCGAAGAAGCATCCTTCCCCTCAGCTGACCTAACCCCCCAGCGGTACCTGACTGCCCCCGCTCTCTCATGTACGGGTCATAAGACCTCTCTCTCTGTGCGACTCTGTCCCTGGGAATCACACCCCGTGCCTGACCATCACCTCCCTTCTTCCCATGAATACCCCTCCCTTGATGACCCCTCCACTGAGCCCGATTGTCCGCACGGACCACTGGTCATCTCCTTCGCCTGAGGATACAGTTGGTTGCCCACCACTCTATGCACTCGCCCCTCTTCAAAAGAGCTACTATTGATCATGACCTCCCCACCCCTCTGAGAATCGATCAGGCGCACACATTCCAAGGGAATCAGCGGAGCACTCAGCTGAGTGATAGCCCCCTCCCATTGTATGGGGTGAGGACCTCTACTGTAGCCACGTGTTGGATTGCGCCAGAGCGGGGAGGGGTCGGGGATGTCTTTTCCTTGCTTCACAATGTCATTATTGTAATAAGGAATGTTTGTGATGTATAAAAGGCGATGTCTCAGAGAACTTGTTAGAGCACCTCCCGAAAGACACTGTGTTTCGTGTCCGAAATGACAGGCTCTCCTCATGAGAAATAAAACTCTGTTCTTGTGTTCCTGCCTCCAGCGCCCGTCTCTTTATTTGGTAACTATTCAGGATGGGAACTAAGAGGCGTCTTGCGCCAGCAGCCTGGGCATCGGTTGTAATTTGGGCTGACTTTCCACACAAGTTAACTTTAAGCCTGTTCATATGCTAGTACTTGTTTATTGGCTCTGCAGCTATTGGTTATTGTCTCTCTGTCATCTCCTCCAATATTCATGTTGTGGATGGGGTGGGTGGGAGGGTAGGATTAGTTGGGCACAGGGGTTTCTTTGGATGGGATTTGGTTTGTTCTCTGATTTTTCTTCATCACTTGGTTTTTGTTTTCCTCTACCTAATTTCACATTTTGGATTGTGCAAAGCTCAACATTTAGTTCAAACCGTGCATACATTCCTGATAACGCTTCCCAGGCGTTGCTCCATTTTAACATGTCTGCCCTATGTATGCAACTGTTTACTCCTAAGCATACACTGAATCCGTTGTCCAATAGTGCTATACTTTTACTACACCGAACCTGGCAATCAAGTCCTCATTATGGCTAAAACAGGCCTCACTAAAAGTTTGAAGGTAGTCTCACTGAACGTCAAGGGACTTACCCACCCAGTTAACTGCAAGAAAGTTGAGAACTACCTGTTTAAACTTAATGCTGACATAATCTTGCTACAATAAACCAAAATAGGTCAGAAGGAAGCAATTTCCTTTATTAATAAGTGGACATCTGATGTCATATGTTCTCCTGCTGTGAACAAAAAAAATGGGGTTATAACCATGATCTTAAATAAATCGGATCTCAAATTAATATCTCATACCTCTGACTCAGAAGGCTGGTGGGTCTGCCAAAATGACCAGTTTATTCACAACCTTAACCTATAAGTCCCCAACGCCATTTCCCACAAATTCTGGAATTCCATGACTAACATCTTAAAAAGCATCCCTCACAAAGTTCTGATGATGTTAGGGGCTCATTTTAATCTTCCCCTTAATTATAACTCTAGGTAGACAGTCAAGAACCTCTCTCATCTCATCAAAATCACATAAAACGTTATCAAATATCTGCTCTAGATTTAAGTTAAAAGATTGTTGGAGACTTCAACATCCCAATACTAGAAACTATACCTTCTTTTCTCACCCACATAACTCATACTTGAGAATTGACTATCTACTCCTCTCCGGTGCTTATACTCACCTTATTGACCAAACTGACATCCCCCCTAGGCTAATCTCTGATCACTCATGCACATCTTTGATGATTATGGGGATTACTTCCAAACCAAAGAACAGAATATGGCGTTTTAATGATGAATAGATCAAAGATGACTTATCTAGAGTCCACATTGCAATAACTACCCTTAAGTATATCAATGATAATAAGGCTCCTGATGTTTCCACCCCACCTTTTGGGATGCACTAAAGGCCACAGTCAGAGGTACCTTAATAGATGTACACTCAAAATTAAACAAAGAGCACAAAATTAAAAGGTGCAGCTTAAAAAAATTAAGTCAAGACGCTCAAAACACTCCATGTATCTAATCTAGATGCCTCTACCCATAACCTCTTACCGAACAAGAAATATGAATACAATAGACTACTGAGTGAGAAAGCAGGATTCTGGATCAATACATTCAAAGGCTTGAGACACTATGAGGCAAATAGGGCAAATAGGGATGGGAAAATGCTTGCATCCTATCTAAAACACAAATAACACCAAAAACGTGTCACTGCAATCAGAGATAAATCGAATACAACTCAAACAACCCCCCAAAAGACTCTAGATATGTTCAAAGAGTTTTATGAATCCTTATATCAGAATGATTGTCAGCCTTCACATACAAACTATAAGCCTTATCTAGATACATTAAACCTACAGTGAATCAAATTGCTCAAATTGGACAAAGCACCTGGGCCAGATGGCTTTACTGCAAATGTTTTATAAAACATTTGCATCTTCACTAATTACTACACTAATTGATTTATTCAAGCATTTTGCAGACTCTGACTCTATTACAGGTTTCATAGGTGAAGTCACTATCGTGGTCATTCCAAAAGATGGTAAGGACCCAACTCTGGCCAAAAACAATAGACCAATTGCCTTAATTAACCTGGATGCTAAGATCTTAACTAAAAGACTGGAATCTTTTTATACCACATTTAATTGATGGATCACAAGTAGGGTTTATGAAGAATCGCATGTCTAATCCTAACACCCAACTGTTGTCATGTTTTAGAAAGAGCTAAAAGTACATCTTCTGAAACTGTGGCCATCACTCTAGACGCCAAAAAGGCTTTCAACAAAGTTTTGTGGACATTTCTCTAAAAACCTTGGTCAAATTCAATTTAGGCGAAGGCTTAACAAATAGATTATGTCTCTCTTTTGTGGTCTGTGTGCTAGAGTGAGTGCAGGAGGGCTTACTTCTTCCTCGTTTAGACTAGAACAGGGGACAAGACAAGGGTGCTCACTCTCCCTATTTACCATTTCTTTAGAACCCATACTGTACAATACCCTGAATAATAATTTAAAATCAGGGGTCGCATTCAATGAATTTACACTTAAGGTGGCAGCATACGTGCACGATATCCTGATTATGACAGACAATGCTCGTTCCTCTATAAAAGCACTCATAGATTCAAAAGACAATTACTTCTTGATAGCAGGTTACAACCTTAACAGAGCTATATCAGAAGTCAAAGGTCTGAATAATATATGTTCTAAAGAGACGCCTATATCAACTATCTCATATTTATGCTCCCTCTAACATTTTCAGATGAATTCTGTGTCGGGACCGGAGGCGAGGATTACGCTGTACTTTCTTCACTTTATAAGACACATAAAAAGGCTTCATTTCCCATAACCCTTGGGGGGAAAAGTCAACAGTTCAACAATAGGCACTGTCTAATCAGCTGGGGCCAGGACCCCATTATAGTCCCCTGCTCATGTTCCCTCTTCCACTTTCTTCACTGCTCGAGTAGTGTTCCTGGCCTCTTGGCCTTCTTTCTTCATTTCACAGAGTTTTTTATTGAGAGAGATTGGCAATGATATGCACAGTACATACAAGAGCAGGTAAAGTTTGTGGTACAAGTACAAATAAAGTCGGGCAAGCGATGAAATAACATAAGAGGGGGAGAAAGAAAATAAATAAAGAAAAGTGACAATCAGGCATCATATCAGTACAACACGAGAGGCTTATTACAGCATGTAATTATAACAGACTTACAGCACAGTAGGTTGTATCACGTCCATCCTTTAACACATTGAGAAGATGATTGAGAAAGCAGAATTTAGACATTTCACGGGGATTTGAAGAGATCAAAGTGCGAATCAGGTGAGGTCCATAGTTTCCTATGTTGTGGTCGCCAAGGGTTAGAAGCAAGGGCAATGTTATCGGCCCCCCTGAGATTAGAAACCCAGTTGAGCCAATGGGGAAAGGAGGCTTTGGCTGTGTTTTTCCAGTTGGTCGTTATGATTTTAACCGCCGCTGTCAGTAGGAGATCAAGTAGGGCTTTGTCGTTTTCATCTAAAGTGACAGCTTTGGAGGAACCCATAACTATAGTAGCAAATTCTCTCGGGAGAGAAATGTGTAGGGTTTTGTTAATAAATTCAAATATTCTGTCCCAGTAGGTGGTAACCCGGGGGCATTTAAATATTAGGTGTTCAAGGTCTCCTCCCGATTCCAAACAGTTCCAGCAGGAGTCAGTATCCTTGATGTTGTGAAGGAAGAGTCTTCTAAGGGTCCAAAAGGCTTTGTGTAGGAGCCAGAATTTAGTTTGGGACAGAGTCGGGCTGATTTTGTGTCTTGTTGTTGACTCCCAGATTTTGGCCCATTCGTTTTCCGAGGTGGGAGTGGAAGAATACGAATCCCAATAAGATTGCAGTGCAGAGACCAGGTTAGATTTCTGTGGTCTTATCATTTTATACATTCTGGATACCTGATGTCCAAGTTTATCTAGGGCGGATAAAAGGTTAGGGAGTGAGGGGGAAGTGTTGCCCAGATTTGCTTTTGTGAGGGCGACCTTAACGTGTAGGAAGTAGTAAAAGTCAATGCTCTCGAGTTGGAACCTGTCTTGTAAATCTTTGAATGTAAGTGGTGTTGAGCACTCATAAAGTTGGTGAGGGAAGTGTATACCCTTTCTGATCCAAGAAGGATTATACAGTGGTTTACCTCTGTAAGTTAGAGTGCCGTTCTGCCAAAGAGATTCCCACTTTGATTTCCGAAATTGGTGGGGTAGGGACTTGCTTATATGGAGTAGGGAGTTTTTTGTGTTCTTAAAGATGATCCCAGAGTCGATGTTGGGGCGTAATTTAATGGTGAGGAGGGCGGAGGGCTCAAGACCTTCCACTATAGATTTTTCTACATGTAACCACACTGGCGTGTAGTCAGGTTGCGACGTGAGCCAAGTCGCACCTTGCTTTGCCATGAAGGCGGTCTGGTAAAGTCGAAAGTCAGCCAGATTGACACCCCCTAGTGATTTATCCAGGCGTAGCTTTTTCATGCTAATTCTGGCTTTTTTCCCTTGCCAGAGGAAGGAGGAGATCATCTTATCTAATTTAGAATGAAAGTCGTTAGAAAGTGTAAGTGGAAGCATTGAACCTAGGTAATTGACCAATGGGGAAATCATCATTTTTATAGACTCTATCCGGCCCCACCATGTGATGAATCGTGGTGACCAGCCATCCAGGATTTTTTTGATTTTCGCTAGTGTGGTCGATTCATTGTGTTTGAGTGTACTCAATATGTTATCAGTGAATTCTATGCCTAAGTATTTTATGACATCCGGTTGCCAGGCTAGTCCCGAATCACCAAGGACTTCTTTGGTACTGTGTACGTTAAGTGGTTTGACTTCGGACTTGTCCTTGTTTAATTTATAACCGGACAGTGCAGAGTATTTGCTGATTGAGGACATAAGACCCTTAATTGATGCAGTTGGATTTTCTGTGGCGATTAAGATGTCGTCTGCATATGCCGCCAGTTTCACCCGGGTGTTTCCGAAGGCTACACCGGTGATGTCTTCGTTGCTCTTTATGTCGGTTAGTAGGGGTTCAAGTGCCAGTAGGAATAGAGCCGGTGAAAGTGGGCAACCCTGTCTAAAACCCTGGAACAGGCGGAACGGGCTGGAAAGTGACCCATTAATTGCTATACGGGCCGAGGGAGAGGAGTATAAGGCCATCACCATTTTTATGAATGAGTTACCCAGGTTGAATGAGCCCATACATTGTTGAAGGAAGGGCCATGAGACTTTGTCGAATGCTTTTTCAGCATCAAGGGTTATTGCGATCATCGGCGTTTTGCAGGATTTCGCTTTTTCAAGTATGTGACATAGGAGTCTGGTGTTGTCATTTGACATCCTAAGTTTCAGAAAACCCACTTGTGATGGACTTATCAATTTGGGTAGTACAGAGTTCAATCTAGTCGCTAAGATCTTGGCATAGATCTTGCAATCAATGTTAATTAGCGAAATGGGGCGGTAGTTTTTGGTCTGGAGGGGGTCTTTCCCTTCCTTGGGAATAACAATTATTGTGGCTTCGCTCATCGAGGGAGAGATACTTCCGTTAGAGGCAGAAGAGTTAAACACGGTTTGGAGAATTGGTGAAAGTTGGCTATCAAAGGCTTTGTAGAAGGATGCAGAGAATCCGTCGGGACCTGGGGCTTTGTTGTTTTTGAGTGTTTTGATGGCTGTCGAGATTTCTGTACTACTGATGGGGGACCCCAGACGTGATCTGTCAGTCTCTGAAAGTTTTGGGAGGTCGAGGGTCTCCAGGTAGTCCGAGCATGCCTTTAAGTCCAGAGATTTATCGTTCCTGTACAACTCCTCGTAAAATGACTTAAAGGTATCAAGAATCTTGGATTGATTAGTGTGTATGTTGTTTGTGGGGTCCTTTATAGAGGAAATGGTTGCTAGCTTCTGCTTATGTTTAAGATAGGAAGCTAGTAACTTCCCGGCCCTGTTCCCCTCACATAGTTTTAAGGCCTTAAAGCGGTTGATCCACACCCCTGCTCTCTTGCTTGCGATGGAATTATACTCGTATTTCTTTTTTATGAGCAGGTCAAGGGAATTGGAGTCTTGGGGGTTGGTTTTGTGTAGGGCTTCTAGAGATCTGATCTCCCCCTCTAGTAGCTCCAATTCCTTGTTTATCGCTTTGTTGGCTTTGGCTCTTATGTTGATGATAACTCCACGGATCGTGGGTTTGAGAGCGTCCCAGAGGGTGTGTGGGTCCGTGACAGGGGTATTATTTAAGAGTAAGTACTCTTCGATGGCACTAGTAATCAGGAGTTTGTCTTCAGGGTTGGTTAGCGTTTCATCATTGAATCGCCATCTTCTGGGGGGTCTGATTGAGCGGGAGCCCGCGAGTCTGGTGTGGATACATGCATGGTCGGAAATTAGTTTAGGGGCGATGTCAGTTTCTTCGATCAGATGTGCAAACGTGGAAGATATTAGGATAAAGTCAATGCGTGAGTAGGAGTTGTGGGGAATGGAGTAGAAGGTGTAGTCTCTACCCTCAGGGTTTTGGAGACGCCACGAGTCTCTAAGGCAGTATCGTTCGCATAGACGCAGAAGGGCCTCATGTGAACGTGAAGGATGAAATGCGCACTTGGATTGCCTGTCTAGCAATGGGTCTAGGGGGAGATTGAAGTCGCCACCCACAATCAGGAGGTCGTCCAGAGGAATATGTTCCATCGAGCGGGAAACTGAGTCCCAGAATTCCGGGTCGTCTGAATTGGGTCCGTATATGTTCACTACGTGTATGGGGTCATCAACCCTGCGTAAATGGGCCATCAAAACCCTCCCCTCCGCGTCGTGAGTGTGTGATACCAGTGTTAGGTTCGCTTTCTTCGATATCAGCGTAATTAGACCCCCTTTTTTGTGTGGCGCAGGAGACGACAGTATATGGGAGGCCCAGTGAACGTTTAGGAATCGTGTGTCTTCTTCCGATAGTTTAGATTCCTGCAGGAGGATAATATCTCCTTTAGTTTTGGTGACATACTCCAGCACTTTCCTTCTTTTTACAGGGTGATTAAGTCCCTTAACATTTAGCGATACAATCTTAAGGTCATCTGCTATGGAATTAGTAGTAGGCATTGTCAGGCAAGATTACCGCTAAACGAGGATCTGGCGGGGGACAGCGTACTGAACCATTTATCCCTGTGGGAATCTGTGTGTAACCGTGCCAACAAGGGAACAGAGTTATCGACATGGCTAGGGACAAAACTGGCGTGCGCATGTTGTACCTGTAGGAAACAGACATAAATAGGGACCAAAAATAACATAAGGTGATGAATAAAGCTCTAAAGTACTGGCATTTTGTAGCTGCAGAGTTCTCTCTCTTTTTCCCACTACCCATGTAAACTCTCCCTTCCCTCCCCCTCCCCCCTCCCCCCCAAATACGTACGTAGGGAGTACGACGACAGTACCCAGCTAGGCAAAACAGGAGTATTAAACATTAACAAGACGTTGCTCAGTATTTCCCATGTTAGAACGTATGTGGGTGCAAAAGTCGAGCTTAAATGCGGCAACGAGTATTATTTTCAGCAGTAGATAACAATAACAATAACAGACCAGGAGCAACTGGTAGTAGTGCACTTACAGACCTTGTAGATAAGAGTAGGTCCAGCTGAACATCGTTTTAAACTACTAAAACCACCAACTACTAAAACCATCATATTGGTACTAAGTTTCCCATTAGCTATGGCGATTATATGTGCACAGAAACATATAATAATGAACCAGGAGTGACTGTTTGCGTTGCGTAATGGAGAAGCTGTAGATAGGGTAGGAACATGTAGCTATTGTGCCCATAGCTCCCACTACTTTTGTAGCACGGAGGAGAATATCTATCAGCATCGTCAACATAGTCAATATGCATGGGAGTGGTGGAACGTTAGTGATAATGGATAATATGACATGCATTTGGTATAGTGAGTGGTCGGCTAGCAACAATAGAGACCAATAATAGGGACCAGAGGAAAGCAATTACGGTGTAGCATCAGGTACACCGTGATACGACCTGGATAGGACAAAGCGACAGTTGATCTGCACCTTGACGGGGTAGTCACGTGGTCTTCCTTTTATTAGATGTGGCATTCGAATGATCCATTTCCTGAGGTGGGTCATGCTTCAGGAAGTCTTTCAAATCCCTTGGGTCGGTGAAGACCTTCGGGCGGCCATTAAGAATGATTTTGAACTTAGCGGGTCCTGCAAAGGAGAAAGGTATGCTCTTGGATCTGAGTATGGTGCGGAGTTCGAGGAACCCCTTGCGAACTTCCACTGTGTCTTTAGAGTAGTCCTGCGTAAAGATGATCTTGTGTCCTTCCCACATGATGGAGTGGTTCTTTCTTGCGTATTGTAGGATCATTTCGACATGCTGATATCTGAGTGGCTTGCAGATCATTGGCCTGGGCCCCTTCTCGCGGGTGTTAGTGAAGGTGGGGATTCTGTGCGCCCGGTCTAGCTCCAGACCATGTGGGAATACAATTTTGGTGATCGCGGGGATCCATGCTTCCAGGAAAGCCACGCAGGAGTCTGCATCTTTTTCCGCGTTTTCCGGTATTCCAAAGATTCTGACGTTCCCTCGCCTGTTGCGGTCTTCCAACTCAGCATTTTGGCGCTTGAGGGTGTCAGTGGTGGTTACAAGGCGTTGTATGTTAGCGGCTGACTGGCGTGAGAGGTCCTCTACATCGCTGATGCGTTGCTCCGCTGTTCCCAGCCCTGATTTTAGGTCATTCATATCAGCTCTGATAGCTGTTAACTCTAGCTGCATAGAGTCCGTGTTCGCTTTGGTTGACTTGGAAATCTCAGTAAGGTCTCCCAACTTTTTCAGTATCATTTCCATTGTGGCCGCCATGTCAGCTCTACTTTTAATGGGGGAGTCGGAAATCTGTGGTTCGGGTTTCACCTTTTTTGGATTGTTCTTATCATCTTTGCCCGACATTATTGAGATTGAGGACTGAGGAGAACCCACTCAGAGCCAGGCGGACAGGCGGGCACGAAAAAACAGCTGACCCCCTCGGTGCTGGTAAGTTGGCTGGTTCTGTGTCCGTAGGAGAGTTGACCCTGAATCAAGGTCTGGCAGTTTGGCAGTGCTGTAGTTGTTAATAGGGGTTTAGGTGGGCAAGCCTGAATCAGAGTCAGAGTGAGATACCGGTTAAGGACACCCTTCCAGTAAGCATTAAAGTCGTGGTCCCCAAAGAACGATGAGAGCCTCACAAGAAGCAGGCAGGAGGACTTCCTCTTGATAGTAGAGGAGAACCGATACCCCCAAACAGATGTTTAGTGACTAGTTAGCTGAGATTACTGCCGACTCGTTTTTGGGTGGTGGCCGCCATCTTAGGGTCAGGCGAGACGGGCAGAAAGCAGCATTGAAAAGCTGTGTTCACGTTGATGTGGGCGCCTCTTACCGACATGTGGGGGATTCTGGCGTTGATTTAGCATCCCCGGTGGTGTTGGTTAAAGACCGCTGTTGCTCGGTAATAAAGCCCGAGTTGTCAGTCAGGCACCGCCGATGAGACGTGGCGCCGCCATCTTGAGGGGCTCCGATGTCGGCGCGTGGGCGGGCTGAAAGTTAGCAAAAGTCCTCGTGCGGTGTGTCAAGTGCGGCGGTCAAGGCACCGGAGGGCTCCGCGAGGCATGAGGCATCGGGTCTGTCATTTCTCCCACTGTTCTGGGCGGTGGATCAGCTGGGAACCGGTGAGGTTGCTCTCCCGAGTTGCGGAGCTCGAGGTTAGGCGGCCATTCACACTGCCGTCCAAGCCACGCCCCTTGGCCTTCTTTCTGATTGCTATTAAACTTTACTGTGGTATTTCTTTGTGCCTGTAACTAGTATTTCTTATTATTACTTAGTATTGCTACACGACCACAGGAATAATAATCACTCTTTTCATTTTATGCGCTTCAGCACCTGGGGCAGTTGCGGCGCTGCCCTCTGGTCACTAGAGAGTGTTGCATCTCAACCGCATAACGTGTCTCGCTGCCCGGGCCAGTGCGCAGTCTCGTCAATCAGTACAGTTGGCTGGCCTGGTCCCCAGCATCCTGCATGGTGCCCCTACACCTGGAGCATTACGCCATCACACGGGGGTCTTGTATTTTGAATGCCTAATGCAAAATATATCCAGAAGTGATCGGGCACCTGCCCAGGCGTGACAACTGCCTAATAGGTGGGTGTTTGGTCTCCTGCAGGGTTCTCGCCCCCTGGTATTATCCCTTTGGGCCACAATACTTGGTTGGGAAGCCTCCACCTTGTTAAAAAAATCCTAATTAAGTTTCTTGAGATCCCAGCTTTATACCCTTAATCTACTGCCCTGTGTCTAAGTCATAATGAGTGACATTGAGGAAACCAACCAACCAAGAAGAAGACCATATCACATATCTCCCCATTGATGATCACGTTTGTGAGGTTGTGGACACCTCCATTTCCAAAGCGGTCTTGCAGGCAGTGGCCCCACAGGAGAGGACATTTTTGCAATACACAGATTGCTGTTTTAAACCTATCCCTGGGAGGGAAGACATCTCGGGGCTTCTGACCCCTGCACCTCCAGCATCGCTCCCCAAGAGCCAGGTGTCGATCTTGACTCGTTTAGCAGACTGAAGCAGGCCTTTATAGACCACTCCCAGTCTATGGCTCTACCCCCCGACAACCCGGGCCCTCGGGCTAGGAAAATTAGGGTCCCCTTTCGCCTGTGGTCCGCCCTTGCAAGATGCAGACTGCCCTCTGGTTCTGATTCGAAGTCTGAGACGGGGGCTCAACATGGTGCATTTCACCCTGTCACATGCCGTTGGAGGAAGCCTTAAAGGCTCTTTCGGATATAGACCCAGAAAGCCTGATGCACCTCCAATCCTCAGAATCGGTCTCTGCAGACAATGTTACGACATTTGTTGCGGGGCGTCTTCGCAAGCCGCTGGATAAGGAACTTCACAGTAGCCTGCGGGCAGGGTGTCCACGTCATTCCCTGGGGTACAAGGTGGCATGTACTACCATCACAGATGAGCACATGCCCACCTTCCTGGGTAAATATATGTGCAACACCAAGAAGGGGATCGACCGGTCTTAATGAGCTTGCCAGGACAAGCTCCTGGATCTTTCATGTCCCTTGACCCGTATCCTGCATATGGCAGAAGACTCCAAGGTGTCTGGGACTCTGATTTCCCCCAAGGTCTTGTCTGGGTGGGCCCTACTGGCCATTATACTCTTGGGGAATGTGAATTGCGCTGTCTCTACAGAACCTCGCCATTCGCCCCTCATCAAGATTGACCCCCAAACTGGGGGATCTCGCCACATCTGAGGCGAGCCCTATTGCTTGTGGGGGGTTGTTCAGCTAACCATTCATTCATGAGCTTGGAAAATTCAAGCAGATATTTAATTTACTAGATAAAGCCCATTCCTCAATAAAACGCATCTTTACACCCTGGGTTTTCACCAGAGTGGCCGAAGCAGGGGGTGTTCAGCCGGCTCCGCACAGCATCCAGCCTCCGAAAGAGGCTACGGCGTAAAGAGGGGACAGTAGCAAGACGCTTCCAAGTTTGGGAACTTTTACCCCACAAGAGGTTACCCCATCATAGGGATGCAAAGGGAGGACACCGAGGCTGTGGCAACCATGGTGTCCATTACGGTGAGCTTTCAATGTTTTGCACTTCAACATCTGGGGGCAGGCTTGAGGATTTTGCCCACAATTGGGAGGCTCTTACCTCTGACGCTTGGGTCCATCAGACCATCCAAGGGTTCCACATGCAGTTCTATGGCTCCCTGGTTCAGGTAAGGTTCCACATTCCTTTGGTCTATTTTCCTGCAGAACCCGAACTTGTGGATGTGGCGGTATCGGAACTGCTCCACAAAGGGGCAATAGTACAAAGTTCTCCTCATCTAAGGGTTTTTTAAGCAATCTCTTCGTAGTGGACAAAAGGGATGCGAGATCAACCTGAAGGAGTTCAACAAGTGGTTGGTTTACCTTGATTTTAAGATAGAGGGAATACATCTGTTACAGGACCTCCTCCTTCCCAATGACTGGATGGTGAGCCTTGATCTTAATGACGCATACTTAACCATTCCCAACGTTCCTCCCCACCACTGCTTCTTCCAATTTCAATGGTGGGTGATGCATTTGAATTTACCAATCTTCCATTTGGTCTATCATCCGCCAGTCGTGCTTCGCAAAGGTTATGCACCCGGTGTTGGAATTCCTCAGGGCCCATGGCATTAGTCTCACCATATACTTAGGTGATATCCCCCTTATGGATCATTGCCCTCGGAATCTCTCCATGCCTTTCCGAATGGCCGCCTCTCTCCAGGAGTTCCTCGGCTTCATCATAAACCAGCAAAAATTAACTCTGATATCTGCTCAATCCCTGATGTTCTTGGGGTTCGTGGTGGGCTCAGTCCGAGCCACCCTCAGTCTTCCCTCCCAAACACGATCTGCGGTGCCTGACGGCCTGATGCTCCACCTCCCTACGCCAGCTAGCAAGGGTGGTGGGGCTTCTGTCCTCCTCGATCCAAGTTCTTTTCCCGGGACCTCTACTTTATCAGGCCTTACAATGGTTGAACGCATTACATCTCAGGAGGGGCTCACATACTTACAAACGGTTCTCCTGTCAGAAGACGCAAGATAGGAGATCCAATGGTGGCTGGCTCATATGGAGGCATGGAGTGGCCAGGTGATCTTTGGCTCCCTTCCGGACTCTGTCATAGAGTCTGATGCCATCCACAGGAGGAGGATGCTCGTCTCGAACGATCCGTGCACATCAGTTGTCTAGAACTCCTGGCGCAATTGTTCGCAGTCTGATGCTGGGCCAAGGACAAAGCTAAATGCTGTGTCCTTCTCAAAATGGACAACATAACAGCAGTCTGCTACATAAACCACCTGGGAGGCACTCAGTCCAAGAATCTGCAGGTTCAGGGCTGCGATTTCTCTGACTATTGTCTAGCTAAGCAAATCTCATTGTCAGCAGAGCACCTCCTAGGGGCAGTCAACCAGGTAGCCGACTGCGACTCGTGACTCCTCCACTACACAAACCTCTGGCGTCTACATCCACAGTGTTCCAAGCCCTCAACGAACGATGGGGCCCATTCTCTGTGGACCTCTTTGAGTCCCGTGTTGCCATCAACTCCCCCAGTATTTCAGCTGGTGTCCAGATCCACAGGCAGCAGCCACAAACGCTTTCCTCCATGACTAGCAGCCGGAGTGGGGCTATGCTTTCCCGCCATTCATGATGATCATGTGCATCTAGACTCTGGTACGGCGACAGGGGAAGATATGGTTCTAGTGACCCTGACCAGGAGATCACTAGTCTGGTAGAAAACGACTGGGAGGGTTTTGGAGTTATTCCAGAAATGACCAGGCGCACACCTGAGTAACCGCAGGGTATATGCTAATCCAGAGTACAGCAGTCCAGGCAAAAAAGGGGGGGCCATCCAGAAACAAGACCCTAAATATCCTGTTGCCCTTCATATAGCCAAATGCCAACCTGCCATTGAAGATTTTCGTATATGTTTCTATGGTATTGAAACAGTGCCAGTACATGTGAGAGGGGGCAACCGTGAACTAGCCCTCAGACGCAAAGAAGCAACTTGGATCATGCGTTTACGCAGCATAGAATTCGGATTAAATTATGACCCTGAGATGCAATATTTCCTGGGTAACTGAACCAAGACTTGTTGTACACACCTTGTTCTTCCCATTTTCATTTTGCATCACCAGAACAAATAGATCCCTGACATAGGTCAACACCAGTAGGATGTATACCTGCTTCAGGAATGTCACATGATGTCTAGAGATTTATCGAATGTCAAAAGTTTAACGAACATTAATGAATCCTTTATGTTGTCGTCTGTATTTATATATATTTTTTCAATTATCCTTTTTCCTATATTTTTCACCTATGTTGTTCACCAATGTTTTTTTATCTTTGTAATAATTTGTAGCTACAGCGAATTTCCACACATATTTCCAACACTTTTCTTCCCCATACCGGAATATTACACAACCTCTAGGGACAAACATCAACGGAACCATAAACTGATTCATCAATTTCTGCTCCACCCCTCAGGTTCCCGTAGTTTTTGTATACTGTTTTTTATACTTTTTTATACCGTGCCCCCCTTTATGGAACACCCACTATTTGGAGCAATCCACATAAAAAACCACCTTTCCTCTACCCCACTCCCCACCTATACCACGTTATATACGTAGTATTTCCTCTAAATATAGACAGGCTTTGTAGAATCAGCACTCTACACTGACGGTCTAGTTCTTCTGGTCAATGAAAGCGGAACTAGATTATAAAAAGCGTCCCCACTTCCTGTCAGGTGACCGTCTTTCGAAACACGGCGCCGGGAACTACAGGAGGGGGAATGCAGATATTCAGGTAAACTACGCCCGCCCCTTGGCCATATACTATCAAAAGTTAAAATTTAGTGCCCTATTACCAGGAATCGTATTTCTACATCATTACTTTTGTTAATCTACTTGTTACACAGGTGTATCCGCCTGTTTTTGATTTCGAGCGCTACCGCACTAAATCTTCTCCTCCCGGTTTGAGGCCTCCATTGAATACTAATGAGGTATGTTCACCGAACGAGAGTGCTCATTTCTAGTGTTTATTTTCGTCTCTAAGCCGTTCAAATGTATTCATTTTAATTGAAACACGCATCACATATATTTTTAGAGACAGCCAACTACGCGAGCTTCGTTTATTCTTCTTTTTCATCTACACTTCTGTTCCCATCCGGGTGGTCAAATCACCATTACCGTTTAACAACCTATGAGGGTGAGTCCTTTGAATGTCATTACATGTTCATTAGAAACTCTTTACAATTTATATTTCCCTTTAGGGCACTACCTGTTATGATCAATTTTTACCCTAGACCTATAATTACTCAGCATTTTCCACCACAATACTCCAGACTACGTGGTTAGACAGTTAAGATTTGTATTCCAGATGATGTTCCCTGAGGTGTACTTATTCCCACGTCCTTGCACCTACTTCCCAGTTATCCTCCTATCGCCAATATATTATTCCTTTTGTGCACTGACCTTCAGCAGTCCTACAGAGTATTAGTGGGCACAACCAATGTCCCATCAACAGGGGTGGACGCTCCCCCTAGACATAAGAACCGAAATCCCCCTGGGCGTTTTTGCTCATCCAAAGATAACTATCATAATTCGTCTCTACGATTTAACAATGTTCACACAAGTCAAGTAAACCATGCTTGAGCCTTTCAAATAGAACGCTATGTACAAGCAAAATGAAGAATGTTTCGAGAAAGCTACGTTTAGGTATATTCTATGAAATATAAATATGCCATACAGTATTATTGATATGTATATTCGGACAGTCACTCAAGTCATCCGGGGGTGCGCATTCGATATAGATATACACAAACACCCACTATTTACTCCGTCACCTTCACTTTCTCTCACACTGGTCAGTGTCAATATAAATGTTTCTAGACTCGCAGAATACAGTCACTTTTTCACCAACTGCTGATGCTTTACAAGTATCATATTCACTTTTCACTCCCACTACAGTCACCTACTGTATCAAGTCACTATTGACACAATGTCACTGCAAGGCATGCCATTTTTTCACCCCGGTCACACATACCACTTAAACTTTTATTTTCGTGCTAAACACCGTTACAAATGCATTTTTTGTATCTATACCCAGCCCTGAAGATTCGCAGTCTGTTCCCTGCGATGAAACACGTGTTGGCCAGTACAGAGGAACATTAAAACCGGTGTTACACACCAAGAACTTTACAGCTTCTTGAACTCTTTGCATTGCATCAATTGACCGACTCACTTAAGTCTTGATGTGCTCGCTCTAATTTTCTCATTGATACTGTAAATCACTAAGTAATTACTGTTTGTCTACAGTGCAAGGGCTTTGTTGTTATTATATCACTAGTCTGGTATCCAGTTCTTCTGGAACTTTCTAGGGATTTTCCAACTTCCCCACTTTCTGGATCTCCTGAAAGACCCAGAGAAGAATCCCCATCATCTAGTGCTTGAGGGGTCTCTGTCTCATATGGCATAGAGGCTTACAGGGAACGATGAAAATTTCTGGGTCTTTCACTACAGGCTGCATCCCTCCTCTCCAAGGCATAGACAATAATAATAATAATAATAATAAAACCATTTATAGAGCGCATGGTTACACTATAACAGTGTGTCCCCGCGCTAAGGAAGCAGTGCATCTAGCAAGCAAGACATTCTGTAATTGGCACCAGAGAGGGGAAGAGGGCTAATACGGGCCTAGGTTCGAGGGAATAAGTAAGTTTTCAGTTTGAGTCGGAATCTTGCCTCCGATGGTTCCATACGGAGTTCAATAGGGAGCTCGTTCCATCTCTTACAAGCAAGGTACCTGAACGAGCGACCTCCCATTCGCGCCTTGAAAATGTGAGGAACCTGAAGCAACATACACCCAGATTATCTCAAATTGCGCCTTGGGCGATGGATCGTTAAGAGCTTATGAAGATAGCTTGGCCCTTTCCCATGGGCTACACGATGTGTGATGCATAGTGATTTAAACAAGATGCGTTCCTGCATGGGCCACCAGTGGAGGGACCTAAGAGCCTGTTTCCCTGAAGCTCCTTTAGACAGATTAAGCACCAATCTGGCAGCTGAACTTTGTACGCGTTGCAATTGCTGCAATCCCTTCTTGCTCAGGCCAATGAGCAGGGAGTTTCCATAATCCAGGTGGGGGGTGACTAGTGCATGTATTAAGGATTTCCTGGTGTCAATGGGCAAATAGTCGACTACTTTACGTATGGTCTTAAGGCCTCCATAGCATTTGCCCACCAGCCTTCCAATGTGCTGTCCATAGGATAGGCTGGAGTCTTAAAGGACACCTAGGTTCTTTACAGTTTCTGAGGGGGAGGGTGTGGGCCCCAACTCAGATGGCCACCATGCTGAGGACCAGATTGTGGGAGCTCTTCCAATCACCAGTAGCTCCGTTTTATCGCCATTAAGGCGTAGACAGTTGTCATTCATCCACTCGGATAACTCCTTGAGGCAGGAGGAAAAGTTCATTGCTGCCTCATTCTGGCATTGGGCTAGGGTAATCATCACTGACTACACAAGTAAACGTTATAGGTCAGAATGAGCTTGATGGTTGGGCTGGTGTCATCAAAGACGTTTGGATCCCATGGGGACAGAGGTTTTCCACATTTCGAATTTCCTTGGCATCGGAAGGGCTTGCGTACAGGTCCATTAATACCTTCAGGTCGGCAATTTCGGCTGGGCTCTCGCAAATTGCTGGTCAGCCAGTGGAAGAGCTCTCCTTGGTGTGTAAGCTCTTGTGAGGTATTCATCTCTCCCTCTCTCTTCTTTTACAAATTCCCTAAAGCTATGTGTGGTAGGGTGTATAAAGGGTTATGAGGCTATGACGGCGGATATCTGCCCCCATTGAGAACAAAAATTGTTGATAGCCCTGTGAAAACCATTCAAGGCGGTCTCTTCCCTGCCATCGCCAAGTGGGTCTGGTGGCAAGAACCTGGCATTGATACCAAAGTTTTTGGGACTCACTCAGCTAGAGGGGCTATGGCTTTCACACACTGAGCACACCAGGAAGAAATTCTTAACGCAACGGACTGGTCCTACTTTAAACCAGTCCCGAGTATTGCTTCGCTGGTTGCAGATAAGCTTTGAACAAGCGTAATCCTCACCTCCGGTCCTGACATAGAATAAAAAATGTCCTAGCTATTGTAACGGAAAGTTTCAATTTAATTGAGGACACTGAGGTGACGATTAACCCACCCATCATCCTTCCTATAATATCATGGATTCACGTTAAAGCGGGTATTATTGTTTTCTTGGATGTTGATACATGTACGGCTTCTTATGTATTATTGCCGTGAGGTGGTTATTGGCAGAAACGTTGCATAGGCAGTTTAGTTTCGGCTTCATATACCTTCACTCATGTTTCCTCTTGGGTCTGATGGGTCGAATCAAGATTAAAGATGTCCATATCCATCTGCAGTCACAGGAAGAAGCAACATCAACGGGGGACTATCAAGGGGCCCTGGCCTCATCTGATTGGACAGTGCATATTGTTGAACTGTTGACTTTTTCCCTAAGGTTTAAGGGAAATTAAGTATTTTTTGTGTTTCTTCAAAGTGGCTGCCTTTTAATAAAGTGATGTAAGTACAGCATAATATTCACCTCTGTATTCTTAATAGAATTGAAACATTCAGTTATGATAGCTAGGCAATTTTTCATACTGTCACAAACTGGACAAAATGCTATGAAACTTTATTTGGCAAAATAAACGTCCTAGAATCTCAATAAAGAAATCCTCAATGTCACATAATCTTTGGAGGGGTAAATTTGGCAAATTTAAGAAACTACCAAACTGCCCAATTTGCAATATAGAGAGCCATATGGTTTTCTCCACTGCTAGACTATACCCCAACCTGGCATTTGGTTGAAAACCTGATCTTGGAAGATTCATACCCCACAAGGCACCCAACTACCTCACTCAAAAGTTGACTATATCAGGAAGGTCGAGATCCAATAGAAGTACAAAAAATCTACTCCTGAAACTTCGCAGATTCCGGAAGGAAAAAACTTACAAACGCTCCTTCTCAGGAATGGCACCCAGGATCTGGAATGCACTCCCTCCTGAAAGCAGGCTTATCTCCTCCACTGCCTTCTTCAAGAAAGAGGTGAAAGCCATCCTTATGGCCAAGTTCACCTGAACTTTATTGTTGTTGGATCAGAGACTTTGCACCGCTTTTGTATCACTGGCTACCTCTAATGTCTAATGATATCGTATTCTTATTTGATTGTGAGCCTATTATACTACTCACTTACTACCTATTACTATATTGTACACGTTAGTTTGCTGAAACTTGATGTCCCTACCCCTTGTCTCTCTGTAACTCTTAGAAAGTGGTATAAGCCATCCTTATAGCCTAGCTCTCCTGATCTCTATTGTAGTTGGATCAAAGACTCTGCACCGTCTTATATTATCGTTTACTTGACTGTTTATTGTTATTTTATCAGCACATGACTGCTATCCGATCATGCTATTGAATATTATACTGTACCGAATATTATGTTTAGTCACCCTCCTGTTGCCCTCACCCCCTGCCTCTGTGAAGCGCTCTGATATCTGCAAAGATCTTGTTCGCGCTATCTGAATAAATAAATAAATAATAATCATGCTACTGTCCACTAAAATTATGCAATTGCATACAGCCAAATACACATTTATAAATACCAAACAGACCTTATTGAATCTAGACAAGCTTCTTAAATCCCCAATAAAATCCTCTACCCTGATCTCTATCTGAAATAACCTATTTTTCAAGATTAATGGTAATTCAGTCTTTTGGAAATCACTGACCTCCAAAGGCATCCGCTTCTTGGAGCAATTAGGTTGGATGACCTGCTTACTTTCAAGGAACCTCAAACCCAGTATCAACTGTAGGGCATAGATGTTTACGATTTTCTCAAGTTTAAGTCCTGTGTATCTAAAGCTAAACCCTGCTTATCAGATCCATCCCTCCCTACACTGATTAATTTAACCAACAAAACTGGACACCGGGTCTCAAAATTCATTAAACTCTTACAGCCTACTTCTACACCTTTAAACCTTGCAACGCAGTGTAAATGGGACAAGTCTAATTCCATCTTCCAAAAGGAATGGACTCTGATGTTGAATTTGGTTGTCTCTCACAAACTCATCCCTGCCCTGTCCCAAACCAAATACTAGCTTCTACACAGGATGTACTGGACTCCACAAACTATCCCTCGGGGACGAACTGACTTGTTGGGACTGCAATGAGGAAGTCAATGACTTGCCACACCTTCTTTTTCACTGGCTCTCAGTTACTATATTTTAGGGTAGAATTTTTTGCTTTCTTTCGACACGATTCGGATTTCAGCTGAACCAAGATTTTAACTCCCTCGTCAAGGGATTTCTGGATGGGCTTGCCCAATGATGCACTATTATTGGACATCCTATGAACTGCAGTGTGTAGGTCTGTACTATCTAACTGGAAGGACATGGCTACCACTTCTTTTAAATCTTGGTTGAGCTGGATTGCACACTTAAGAGAGGCGAATAATATTGCACTTTACCACTCTGCATAGAAACCACAACATAGATCTTGTGGGATACTCTTGACACCTACTTTGCTAAGAGTAACCCCCCATGATATTCCCCACTTGCTCTTTATCTTGTCCGTCCTCCCATATGTTATTCAACATTGTTTTGGGAGAGGTGTGGCGCCGCGGCCAGGACGACTGACGCTGGAATCTGGGGATCACCTTTCGATCCCCAGCGCCGGCGGCAGATTAGCCCAGCACCATGTGACTCTGGGCAATAGCTTGCTTAATCTTCCCGACGGCGCCTAGCGACCTTGAGAAAATTACTGGTAATTGTTCGTGCTTTACAAATGTGGATTGTTGTTGTCTAGTTTCACCTGCAATATGCATAAAGTATTCCCATATTCACCTCTATATTTCACAAACCTTTATATGTCTGGATTCTTTCCAGTGTTGTGAGCCATTTTCTTCCAAATATCCTTTGCAACTGTTATCATCATTTTCATGTAAATTACACATACAGGATGCATGTTCCGCTCTCTATATCTTATTCTACTGTCGTGATAAAGATTTGACTTCATAACAATACACAAGGTTTCCTACAATCCTTTCTTTGATATTTTATTAGTATCACAGATTCATATTATGTTATATATATATATATGTTTCTTTTGTATTTTCTTGTGAATGTATTCTGCTAAAAATATCCCAATAAAGATGTTTTAACTGTAAAAAAAAAACATTTATGATATCACCATAATTCAGTTTTTAAGTGAG
This sequence comes from Lissotriton vulgaris, assembly GCF_964263255.1. Classification (NCBI taxonomy): domain Eukaryota; kingdom Metazoa; phylum Chordata; class Amphibia; order Caudata; family Salamandridae; genus Lissotriton; species Lissotriton vulgaris. The sequence goes on along the minus strand of NC_141689.1, from coordinate 1,841,825,010 downwards.
TTACTTATGTCCATGCTTCTGTTTCATGTCCTATGTATCCCTGGAGAAACCCTTCCTCTTACACCCCACCAATTGTGGGTGTGGTCTCTTTCTGTGCTCTCCTTCAACGTGTATTTAATTATGCAGAAATAACTAAAACAGCTAGGTGAATGCCCACAGACATGCAAGTTTATGGGTGTTCACCAACATTTGCATGTGACCCATTTTGGAATACCTACAAAACTGCCTGAGAGCAGTTTTACTCTAAAATACATTTCTCTGCATTAAATACCATGAGCCGCACCATTCCTGACCCCATGAATCTGGAATGAGAATTTCCACTTGTTAAAAAAAGTATTAACTGGACCTTGTTTACATTTGTTGTGCAAATGCCACTCTGAAGGAGACCCGCAATACACCAGGTATCATCCTTGCCTACCAAGACATTTAACAAATTCCAGTAAACCTTTGTGGACATGACTGATTTCCTGGTATCTTGCTAAACACTAATTTAGTAACAAACAAGCAAAGTTACCTCATCGATCTATATTCCAATTGAAAATATTCTGTGCTATTCTTAAGTCTGAAGCGAGGAATGCTAGTTTCGACATCTTAATTTTTAGGATAGCTTCCCAGATCAAGTTTCAAGTTAGATAAAAACGAAGTCACCGAATGAAAAGGAAACTGGTGCATGATTTCAATCAACAGTGGCATTCTCTTGTGCTTTTAGGTGTTCCAGGAACTGTGGGAGGATGAAGCAAAGTCCCCATCTCAGATTGTTGCGGAAAAGAACCTTGGGTTAATATCAGACCGAAAGCAGCTAGAAGAAATCATTAACGAGATCATGGAAGGGCACCCAGAGGAGGTAGTTAATCTTGGGAACATACTTTATTTGCATCCATTTAATTGTTTTAACATTTTCTTTTGGGCATTACCTCGTTTTCTTCAATATCTTTGCAGGACATCTTATAGTTTGTCATTCCATTGTAAGCAATATTATATTGTTATATTGTTGATATTCTCAAATATACAAATTTGGGCGTGGAGGATTCACAAACCCTCCCTATCTCGTGCCTGCCTGAGATCAGATTGGCTGCCAACACTTCAAACCAGATCTGACATCTGTAAAGCTGCCAAAACCAAAAGGGGGTTGCTGTACTGTTCCTAAACAAGTCAGAGATAGGAAAGTTCTTGCTGGCGTGACCAAGTGGAGGGGAAAGACAGGGGATATAATTAATGCCCTGGGGAATCCATTATGTTGGATATATTTGCCTCACACACCCCGAGGAGTGTCATGCTTCATCATCGGCGGTTGCTCCTCGTCGGGGAGGCGGTGCAATCCCCGACGGGCACACCTCAGAGAGGGGCTCTTTGGCGGAGATCTTTTTTCCAACTGCCTGTAGGTGAAGTGGGGGTATGTGGGCAGGGAGGTGTATACCTATGGTAAGGTAGCTAAAATGTAGTTAGGGGTTCCGGAACGGACTTTATTCTGGGGGTCCCCTAGCTATGGTTAAAAAAGTGAAACTAGTCCCCTAGGTGTCAACCAATTATGTTGTGTTACCCTAGAAGATGCTAGTGGTGCATGTGGTCAACATGTTTCTCGCTCCTGGTATATTTACCGCGATTCTTCAGGACCAAAGTGAAGACAACAACATGCTCGTGTCATATGTGTTGAAATTGTTTACCTTAGTGGATCCTCCTATGTCTATGTCTGGAGGAAGGATAAGGGAACAACAATTAAACAAATTTGCCAGTCACAATATTGCCAGGAAGAACATATAACGACATGCTGGTGGTATTTGATGCATGCCAAGTGTATTGAGCGTGCAATGCAAAACTGTGAAGCACACGCTCTAACTAGTACTGTGTCTCATACTGTGGAGAGTGAAGGTGAAAATTTAAAAACAGGGGTGTAACTATACAAGGTTAAAAATGCAGCATACATAGATCTCCAAGAACCTGCCTGTGGTATATCAGATATGGTGCAGGGTTTTAAGTGAGGACACCACTAAGTAGTATGAAAGGCATGACAAAACACTTTCACTGTGATCTACACAACCAGTAAAAAGGAAAAAGGAACATCACAACATTTCCCTACTCACCTAATGATCAGAACCTAGAGGCCACATGAGTGTTCGGCAGGGCTGAACCACAGCGCTAAGCCCAAGGTGTGGCTGGAGTAAGGGCAAGTAAAAGCGCGGTGAGTAACAGTTAAAATTATAAAGTAAAATGCATCCCTGCAGAACAGGGCTCACAGTCTGTTATGGCGCTAAAGATTATGGCGCTAAAAATTATTATCCTCCTCAGCCATGCGCTAGACGCTCTCACCTGAAGTCAGCTGCGTTCGGGTGTAAACACCTACCCATCCCCGCCGAGCTCGAGTAGATGTGTGAGCTCGGCGGCGGGGATTATTTCAAGTAACACTGGCAGGTCAGCGTGACGCGTTGGGCATCCGCCCACAGTCCTAGATCACGTGTGTGGTCCCGGGAGCGTGGCGGCCATCTTGTAATGGTGTTGTGAAAGCGATAAACGCTACTGCTCTGTGCAGCCACCCCGTTTGCCATGCCACGGAGTTAAACGTTTCCGGTTAACCCAAAGTCACACGTAATGGAGGACGGGTTCACGTGTGGCAAAAAGGCGATTTATAAAAACCCATAATGCAGATGGCGGCCATGTTTGAAGAGGTCCCAAGGGGTTGTCAGTGTGAAAAAAAGATATTAACAGATTGCAATTACCTTAGCGAGGTGCTATGGGTACACAAGTAGTGTAAACCCTGTACAAGCCTAGTGGTGAGTGGCGGCCATGATGGAACAGGTCCCTAAGGGTGTGATAGGAGGTTAGTTATGAATGGTGTGCAAATGCCATTGCGAGCTGATCTTGCCCACTGGTCGTCCTGGTGTGTAGGACAAGTCTTAACTAGCCTTGGGTCTCTGGATATCGAAGGATATGATAACCAAGTGTAGGGGTGAGTACCCTGGGAATAGTGATGTAGCTTACTGGGTATGGAGTGTATCATGTACAAACCCAAACTCAGATCTCATGTCGTGGGAATGTGTCAGATCACCGTCGCTCATGGGTGGACACTCTGGATATGGGGGTTCATAGTGAGTGCCAGGGAATGTCTTCGTTGAGACCATGTTGGTCAGAAGCCAGCCGATGTACCCATCTCTGTTCCTTTCTGAATAGTATTTTCGTTGGGCAGTTAGGACTGGATTCCAGGACTACCCACTTCATTGAATTCTCATCGTGGTTTGCTTCCACATAATGCTTGCACATTTTAGTGTGGGTCTTTCTGCAGCGGAAGTTGCTGCGATGTTCTATGATTCGAGTCTTGATAGGGCGTGTTGTCATCCCTATGTACTGCAGGTTACATGGGCATATAAGCAGGTATATGCAGTGGGATGTGTTGCAATTGGTGTGTTGCCTTATTTCCCATTTGAAGGTGTCTGAAAGTTGTATAGTTTTGAGAGTTAGGGAATACCTGCAGACACCACACATCCCACAGGGGTAGTGCCCCGTCACTGGGGGTAGGTCCCATAAAGTTCTTTGGCTCACTTTCCTAGTTTGTTTAGGCCTAGTGCTAATCAAGATATCTTTCAGGTTTTGTGATCTTTTAAAAGCAAATCTAGGTTCCTCCAGGGACATGTCTCCTGTGTTGAGTATACCCCAGTGATGCTTAATCGTACTCCGAACGCAGCTGACTTCAGGTGAGAGCGTCTAGCGCATGGCTGAGGAGGATAATAATTTTTAGCGCCATAATCTTTAGCGCCATAACAGACTGTGAGCCCTGTTCTGCAGGGATGCATTTTACTTTATAATTTTAACTGTTACTCACCGCGCTTTTACTTGCCCTTACTCCAGCCACACCTTGGGCTTAGCGCTGTGGTTCACCCCTGCCGAACACTCATGTGGCCTCTAGGTTCTGATCATTAGGTGAGTAGGGAAATGTTGTGATGTTCCTTTTTCCTTTTTACTGGTTGTGTAGATCACAGTGAAAGTGTTTTGTCATGCCTTTCATACTACTTAGTGGTGTCCTCACTTAAAACCCTGCACCATATCTGATATACCACAGGCAGGTTCTTGGAGATCTATGTATGCTGCATTTTTAACCTTGTATAGTTACACCCCTGTTTTTAAATTTTCACCTTCACTCTCCACAGTATGAGACACAGTACTAGTTAGAGCGTGTGCTTCACAGTTTTGCATTGCACGCTCAATACACTTGGCATGCATCAAATACCACCAGCATGTCGTTATATGTTCTTCCTGGCAATATTGTGACTGGCAAATTTGTTTAATTGTTGTTCCCTTATCCTTCCTCCAGACATAGACATAGGAGGATCCACTAAGGTAAACAATTTCAACACATATGACACGAGCATGTTGTTGTCTTCACTTTGGTCCTGAAGAATCGCGGTAAATATACCAGGAGCGAGAAACATGTTGACCACATGCACCACTAGCATCTTCTAGGGTAACACAACATAATTGGTTGACACCTAGGGGACTAGTTTCACTTTTTTAACCATAGCTAGGGGACCCCCAGAATAAAGTCCGTTCCGGTACCCCTAACTACATTTTAGCTACCTTACCATAGGTATACACCTCCCTGCCCACATACCCCCACTTCACCTACAGGCAGTTGGAAAAAAGATCTCCGCCAAAGAGCCCCTCTCTGAGGTGTGCCCGTCGGGGATTGCACCGCCTCCCCGACGAGGAGCAACCGCCGATGATGAAGCATGACACTCCTCGGGGTGTGTGAGGCAAATATATCCAACATAATGGATTCCCCAGGGCATTAATTATATCCCCTGTCTTTCCCCTCCACTTGGTCACGCCAGCAAGAACTTTCCTATCTCTGACTTGTTTAGGAACAGTACAGCAACCCCCTTTTGGTTTTGACTCCTAGTACTCTGTACAGACACTAAGCTGTTACTGGACCTTCCACTTTTTTGAGTGGTAAAGAGTGTCCTTTTGCCTCCCTCCCTCTTTGGAACCTATCTGTAAAGCTGCGCCACGGTTCACTTCACACACATTCACAAAGCATTACTGTGTGGAAATTCTGGCAAGGCAACTAGTCAAGCTGGCAAGGTCAAACCGTCTTAAGTACTTTGTTTCAGACCTTTGCACCATTCACTGGCTAGCCCCTGCTCATGGGAGCACTGATTTACAGTCAATGCAGATGCATGTGTATCAACAGCCACACTTGTCAAGAAAGGCTTATGTTACTTACCCTGTAAGCATCTGTCCGTCACATGTGGTGTTGTATATTTACATGCATTTTCCGGCCTCCCTGGAAGTCAGTGTCTGCTGTAGATATCTTCAACCTACATAATTATTTACACTAGACTACACTATCCTATCTTACTCTTTACCTGCTCTATCTCGCTGTGCGCAAAACAATCTAAAGATGGAGTCAGTGCCCATGTGCATCCACCACCAGAGGAGGAGTCACCAACAGCTTGTGTCTCTAAAGACTTCTGTGAAGAAATCCATATTGCAACTGTCTGTGCCCAACCCTAGGCGGCAGGAGTGTGCAGAGCATATGAATCTACAGCACTGCATGTGACGAACAGCTGCTTACAGGGGAAGTGACATAATTCATCTGGATGTGCATGTTCACATCTGTCAGTTTCATTACAAACCTGCCATCTGGGTTATTCTGTTTGTTCTAAGTGGTCCAGATTGATTAGGATTATTTTGAATATTTTCAATTTACTTGGTGCCTCACTGCTGGTCCTCTGCTAATATTGCCTATTAACAACAATCGTGGTTGGTTAGTAGTGCATGTCAGCTCTCGGGGTAATGATCTCATCTGGAACCTTGCACGAGAGTAGTTTTGAGTGGAATATTTGAATTGCATGTTTCATCGCTTTTGCAATCCCAAATTCTTTGGAACACAGATTGCATAATGATCTAGATTCTTCAGTACTGTTGATTAAAATGCTGCGTAGCTTTAAAGAATGACACATTATAAATCATGTTTTCCTGCATATGACCTATAGGGAGGAAATATTCTTTCAACAAGTGCAAAGAGCAGGTTAATGGTCTGTATCGTCAGCAATTGTATGAAGATTCAAATGTTCCAAATGGTCCAGTTTGAGGTATACTTTTTTGTTTTAAAGAATGTTAGGATGCAGCTTCCAATCGATTATCTATGCGCTAAGAAAGAACGTGAATTTAGGCTTTGTCACACTTTTGTTGATGTCTAACCTGTATAATCAATCTATTCTTTCTGTACTGAGTGAAAAAAATACATTCCCTGGACTTGGTTTTGGTAATCTAAAACTGTTCCACTCACAATAGTCGTCCACCCATGATCTCTGTATGTAAAGCAGGTAAGGCTGCAATGGATTTCGTACAATAGCATGATTACGTGAAACCACATTATCCCTAAGGTTTGCTGAAGTGGGATAATTTACTTTCACGGGGAATAAACCGAGAAACTAAAGGTCCAATTTGTCAGGTTAGCTGCACAATCAGACTAAGAGACAGATGGACTGTTTGAAATAACCTCTTTCTCAGGAGTTCATTAGAAAGTGAAAGGAAAAATGTTACATCACTGAAACCCAGTCCATGCAGTCATTTCCGGTTGTGGACAGTTAGTTTTGATGTTTATGTTTGAATCTGCCAAATCAGAAACTGCAACCTTAAAGTGATAGGAAAACTCTGATACATGAGAGCCCTAAAGTTTAATTGGCAATGCGAGTGAAAATGTGAGGGGAAGAAGACGGCTGAATATTTTGAGATGTGATTCTGCCCCTTCACAAATGGGAGATACTATGCTGTGCTAGTTCCAACTCTGCAAGCATAAAATGGGGCACATTTGGGGTGATACCGCTCAAGCAGGCCATATGCACCTAGTTGTCACACTTAACAAAAGAACTAGCCGGGCATCAGAAAAAGTCAGGAGCATGGGCAAAATTAAATCTGATATTCCTTGGACCATTTGGCTAGAATAACTAGGTTATGACAATAGCTTGAATGATTGATTGAATATTCCTAGTACTAACCAGAGGTGAGCTAGCGATCTCAAGGTCTGTTTGGTGAAACAAAAATAGTTTTCTCACTGTAAGAATGAATGCACATTATGACTTCTGGACTCGAGTGTTGAAATGCAGAAGGGCGATAGTACTTTACAACATATTTGTTGATCCTGCTCTAAAATATATACTTCTGGAATTACGTGTATGAAAGGACGGAAATAATATTGCTAACCAGATTAAATGACATGCAAGCTTGTTTATATCAGGACGTACAAGTAAACTGAGAAAATGTGATTGCTGAGATCAGTAACGTACAAAAATAGAATGTATTGAGCATTGGCAAACTGTTAGGAAACCACATTAGAAAGACGGATTGGGGATATGACCAGAGAAGGCCTCCTACAGATTTTCAAATAAAAGGGAGGAGTGAGAATGTATTTTCTCAGCCTTTTGAAATCAAATGTTTCCAGCTACACTATAAGGATTAAAGTTATTATTTTGCACTGTCTGCTTCCTCTGCCACCTGCTTTTCTACCTTTTCTGTTTTACCCAGTCTTGATTTCCCATACTTCTTTCTTACATAGGCCCCGTGTACAAATGGACCCGATTGTTCTGACCCTTTCCCCAACCCGGTGTGCGCAGGGATTGGGATTATAAAATGTGTTTAGTGTACTGCATTCAGTAATTGCCAGCTGCAATAAAATCCATACACGTGAAATTGTGTCCTGGAGAAATGTATGATGGTCAAATCTACTGAAATATTCTTTAGGGGTGGGCTGGGAGGTGGCGAAGGCCGGGTAGATACTAAGATATACGGGTTTTGGCGCGGAAACCCTGCATTTTCTGCCTTATTCTGAAGGGCAAAAACTGCTAGGTAAAGAACATTTTAGCATCCTATGAATTCAGGACTCTGGGGTATCGAATGTCACAGATGCGATAACTATTTAATTCCCCTCTAATGCACCATTGATTAGGGGCTTTTTTAGAGCAGCTAATGGGCAATAGAAACAGACATGCTGGAATTTATGGTGGATCTTATGCGAGAACTTCTCATTTGTATATGTCTATATTTGTTGTAACATAAATTATTTGCTAGTGTATGGTAAAATATGTACTGCTTTCTGTGGAGAGTCATTGATGTTGGTATTCTGATTTATACGTAAAAAGCCTGCAATAAAAAAAAAAAAAATAAGAGAGGGTAGCTTCGCAACACCAAAGGCACGGTGTCCTCGAGTGATACGTCACATACCTAAATGTAAATGACCAAGATCATCCATGCAGGTGACTGGACTCGGTGATTTGTGATTGGGGGCGTTGTTTGCCGACCTGTGTGAAGCGTCTGGTATATTTTTATTATGTTTGATGCGGAGCCTGCTGTCATTCCAGCGCTCCGCTGGGTATTTCACTTTTTCTCCCAGTTTCTTGTCAAAAGGTTTTTTCGACAGAAGGACGTTGGTTCTGCATTTTCAATTACCTCTCTGAGAAAAATGTTCCTCTCTCGCAGCCTTTCCATATTTTTCCTGTGGCGCCCATCCGCAGTGTTCATGTTTTAAGCATGGGTTTCGCACACAGGCGCTCGAGCCGACAGCGCCTGCTGTTTCTGTGCAACGAGTTTGTGTCACATTCTAAAGAAAAATGTACTTCATTCGTGTCGTGGACGTATTAATCACTAGACTCCCTGGTTGCAAAGCAAATCATGCAGAGTGATGGCTACTGGCCACGGATTGTGAAACTTTTCTGGTGACCTCTGAAATATTTCTTTCTTAGACTCTGGTGATGGAGGAAAGGAGTGCGAGTGTGTGCTTTGAGGGAGCGAGAGAGGTGATGTGCGGAAGAGTAAAACATCCTGGCATTGTTCTGCTTTTTAAAAACTTTTTAGGAGACGCTTGGGCAACTTTTATCCATGTGACACTCTAAAGCTGCCCATTCGTCGATGGCACCCGACCATTTTACCAAAAACTCCTGCGGCATCCATGCACATTGCTTCTGCCACTTAATTGTACCACAGAATATGTCCTTTTGATGATCTGTAAGATTAGCTTGGAAAATGTTCTCATTGTCCATTTTTGTAGAAACCGTTCTTGTTTCCGGCACAGGCTATGTTGTAGATTAAAGTGTTCGAATGTCCCTCATAGCCTGGAACAATTAATATTACTGGTTGTCATTGAACTCATTAAATGTATGTCCACTTGGAAGGCAGGCGTGAAGGTGGCGTAACACCTGCCCTGCAATAGATGGTATGTGTCTTGTAAGTAATGTATAAAAAGAGAGTGGCAGTGAAAACACTATTTGAGACTGATTAAACAATGCCTTGCAATTAAGGTATAGAGAACAATGAAAAGAAAGACCGAAGAGTAACTCATTTCCTCCCAGAGTATATAGATCAGATAGCTTAGAAACTGATCTGGGGACACTGATTTGTAGCAGTGGCTGGTGGCAGGTGGCGTTAGCCAAGCTGAGACTGCCGACTGATGGGGGATGCATGGGGGCCCCGGGTTGCACCGGCTATCACATAGCAGCTCAACTTCGGTGGGTGGCACTCAGGTTAGCGGATCGGCATTGACATCAAACAAGGTTCCCATCTACTCAATTATGGAAAGGGGCAGTACAAGTACAAGTGATGGCCCTTGCAAAAGAAACCAGGAATAGCCCAATGTTGGTCCCGATGGCTAGGATACACCTACAGTGCAGCATAGACTACTCAAAGCGCTGAAGACCCTATGCACCAGCAGTCCCTTTTAGCGGTCTCCCAGTAGCCCAGGGATACATTGCACACTATGACCTAAGGCACTGGGACACGGCTGGGCTAAACACGATCGGCCACCTTTTAAATAACAATACCCTAACTCCACTGCAAACACTAGAGCACCATTAGGAACTACCAAGTGGCCTATTCTTGCTCTTCAATATAATACTGAAAGTCCTTCGACAACAGTGTGGCATTAGAGCCACTGAGCCCCAGATGCGCACACTTATTCTAGCGATCTAAACGGGAGGGGACAGTCACAGGCAGGATGGGGTCCTGTCTTTACATGGCAATTTTAGAATGGACGAGAGGGTCCCTGCAGCCGTTGAGGGGTAAATGGGAAGTTATAGATGGTAGAGCATTCAGTGACAAAGATTGTAAAGGGCCCTTAAATAGCTGAAGATATATCCTACAGTGCCTGATTCAGGTATATACAGTTCAATATTTTGCACAGGTGACCCACTCTGAGACTCAGGTCGGCGCCAATTACATCCAATTCTATCCGCTTTACTGGGCTGTCCCACACTCCATGTACAACGGCTTGGCTTCTCCTCCTTAGGCAGTCGCCCTCCTGCATGGTCAGGCACTCTTTCCACTATCTTAGCTTGTCAAGTAGGCCCGCAAGAATGAGAGAATGAGAAAGACACACAGCTCTTCCAGCAAGATGATGCAGACCTTTGGTGACCACTTGAAACTGAAATCAAGTTGGTTAGGTTGGGTTCCACTCTTATAGTCTTTTTCCAGAAACGGGCTGTTTATTCTACTTTCTACATCATTAAACCCAGTTCGAAGCTGTTCATTTTCAAATGTACTTTCTCCCTCTGCAGAGCAGACTCAGTCTTTGTTGTAGGTGTTGGCTCTCATTTAAGCACCCTGATATAAGCCCAGTGAAGTGTGAGGACTCTTCCCTGGCTTTCATCAGCCTTCTGTAGTAGCACTCTGAGAAGAGACAAAAGGGCCTGTCCTGCCTGGGAGATTTCCACTGCACAGCAAAAGGGAGCCCCCTTCTCAACTACCCACTCCCACCATCAGCCAAATTGGAGTGCTCAGGCATGGAGGATCAGGAGGCCTCGGCTGATCAAGTTCACTGCTGCAATTCTAATGTAATCCTGTCTCCACTCTCCCATACTTCAGTGTCTGAGGTAACACGCTTCTACACTGGAATGCATGCAGTAAATGCCATCACGGTCTGGGTAGTATGTACCACAACCTCGATTTGTGCTGTTTTACAAGAGTCATCCAAGGTGGATCCAGCTTGTCTTTGCACCTATGCACTCACGACAACCATGAATTTCTGCTACCATTATGGCCGTTAGATCAAGGTACCAGTGTATGCTGCATATCAGCCTGTGACATGGGTGCAATATCAAAGAACTAGGTGCCAAAGTGCGCCTCGAGCTTAATACCAGATGAAATTATGCAATAGTCTGAGTGCACTCAACCATTCTAGGAGGCTGTGAGAGATGGTTGAATAATACCTAGGCATGCAAATCAACTGTCCTTTGGATTCTCAAGGTTACTAAAAATAGAGAGAACATATAAGTAACAATTGTCTGGGTCGCCATGGCCACATGTCCATGGGCCGAATTCCAAAGTGGAGCTGGGAGTAAAGCGGCAACCTAAAGGGTGATAATAGCCGGATCCAGGCCACCTGCATGACACTACTAATGTGCCAGTGCACATCACCAGAGGGGAGGCAGGGTACAACTTACTGAATTGAGATTAACGGTGGCGACACCACAATGGTGGAGTCTGCCTTCACAGAAGATCCCTGCATCGGGTCCCCGATGAGGGTGGAAGGTATGTAATGGGTCTGAGGGAGAGAATAATTGATCAGTGTCCCGTGGGGATGCCACTGAACGCAGTAGTAAAGCCCTGAGCTGCAGGAAAATCAACAAGCCGCAGTGGAGGCTTACCGTTTGACGCACAATGGCGAGATCCAAAGACTTTCACAAATTCCTCAGTATCCAGGGTAGCGCCGGGGAAATTAAATCTCTGTATGTAGCAGCCCTCGGGATACTAAGGGCAGCTAGTCGTGCCGGGAGTATGCATGACTGTTGGTGCACAGAGGAAAACTAGTGCATGTATGTAATCTGCTCGTGAAGGGGGAGTGTGGGCGCCATGATGGAAAATGGTAATTGAGTGAAACGTGAAGATGAGTAGTCATGTAGCAATATTTGGAAATTGCTGTCATCCGAGACGAGAGGCTATGTGTTGCGCACATCCAAGGTTACAGAGAAGTAACATGGAGAAAAGAAACATGAGAGACAATAGAGGGCAGCCTCAAAATGTTGATAGTCTGAAAAACGGGCATAAAACAATGTGGTATTTTCATAGAAACAGTAAATATGTGGCAGCCAGCAGGGTATGATGCAAGAGTTCCTATTACATCTGAAGAGCAGTGTGCAATGGGCTACCTTATAAAATCCCTAGTTGTCACGTTCAGATTGGAGGAGGACCGGCAAGGTATAGTCAGTATTAGAAAAAATGGCAAAATACAGTGCTCATGAGCAACAAAATATAGAGTGCAAAAACGTGTTAGAAACCACAACTGAACAAACATAATGAAATGTATGACCTAGATGGAAAAGATTGCATTCTGAAGAGTCAGTATATATGGTACTTGTACTATTAATGTATAAAAAAATGCATTCTCAGGATCACTGTGACTTCCTCGTAGGCACCCAATTTTTACTAGAGGTATGGAGAGGAGAACATAGAATCATTGGAGCGATTGATAAATTCAATCAAATTAGTCCAGTCCTCCATTCTGTTGAGTCCGGTATGTAGGCTATTAGTCCGTAATATCCATTTCAGTTCCTCTTTGTTGAGGATGGTGCTGATATCTGTGCTGCACGGTGGTGGTTTCATCGCACTGATGACTTGCCATTTTAAGTCCTTCTCTGTGTCTCCCAGGTCCGTGAAGAGTTCCACAAGTGGTGCATTCGGTGTCTTGCATCTCAGGCGGCTCCGACGTTTGCAGATCCGAATTCTGATCTATTGAGTGCTTTGGCCTATATAAATTCGGTCACAAAGACAAAAGATTGTATTTATAACATTGTCAATGTTACAAATAGAGATTTGGTTCAGCTTTATTTTTAAGTTTCTGAAAGCAAACTCCTTGCTTTCGATGGTCAATTTGCACACGCTGCAACCACCACATTTGAAATGGCCCAAAACAGGCATTAGACCCCAAATGTCAGTGAGAGTTTTGGTCGATTTTTTGGCGGGAAGGGCCGCTTTGACCAATTATCTCTAATGTTTTTGGAGAAGGCAAAGAGTGGTCGTTCTAATGTAAAATTGCCAGCATTGATTATTGACCTGTTCATCCCAATGCATTTCGGTATGTATACCTTCGTCAGGGGAATACTGAAAATTTAACATAAAACAATAATCAAAAACTCTGCTTGGGGATTTACAGGACCCCCACCTCGTGTACATGCAGACATTCATTGAATTATAATGTGAAAGTTGCCATCTCTGTGCATATGTTGCTATGTGTGTTTCTCCGTGCTCTTAAACTGATAACATAGTGCCCTGTGCTCCAACACGACCACATGCTGGTTAATGCCGAGCTCAACGTACCTACTACAATGCTCCAAAGTCTACCCGATGTATGTACTAATGGAGTACCGAACAAACTTTATGACTTGCAAAGAGACGAAAGTAAACGTGGTGTCACTGTGTCTACTCTTCATTACTTAACTTGCAGTGTGCCAAAATATCAAAATATAATGCAGCGTACCTCAACTGCTAGCCAACATTATCACTGTTCGAGTGCGCTCTCAGCCATCGTGTATGAAACTACCTCAAGGCTGCCGCCGATGCAGACGCTTCTGTCAACAAACGGATATTAAAATTATATTAGAGATGCGCTCAACTGCACGAATACGTGCTGCGTGTTCATGCGAGGGTTTGCCACCGTTGCTCACCTGGCGTGTTTGCTAGAGCTTGCTCGTGATCCTGTCGTTGGGCGCGGAGACTCTCTTCCGTGTCCTTCCGTGGTTGTACTAAACTTAATCTAACTTAAAAAGCGCGCGCTAAACAGAAATGACGGACTAGAGTGGTGCTCTGGCGACGGGCGCCATCTTGAAGTGGGTGTTTATACCGCTGTGATTAATGGGAGGATGTCAGTACTTTACTGAACATGTAGTGAGGTGATACAGATGTGATGGCATATTCATTAATAATAGATGGCATATTCATTAGTAATAGACACAATCATAATTCAGTTCCGGCAATCTGTGCATGTCACATTATTAGAAATGGTGCATTTTCAACATTAAAAACATATATCACAATATGAAAAAACAATCAAAAAACGATGAAAAAACAACTAGTGCTTCAGTACATGCTTGTTTACAGAAAACACATATATTCTATTTTGTCGTTAAGTCCACGCGGTTCAAGCGTATTCAAGTGGCGGATCCAATATGTTTCCCTTTGGGACAGTTGTCGATTGGTGTCAGCATGTGACTTCATGTTTATCCTCTCTAACACTGTATATCGTAACTGGGGTATGGTGTGCTGACGTTCTTTCCAATGTGTAGCCAGATTAGATTTGATGTTGCAAGTTCTTATTAGACTTTTGTGCTCTGTAATTCGCACTTTCACCTTACGTGTAGTTTTCCCTACGTATACTAGCCCGCAGGGGAATTTGATGACGTACACTACCATTTCACTGTTACAATCTGACGTGTGTCTGAGAAGGATCTGTTTACCTGTGTGGGGGTGTTGGAAAACATTCCCTACCATCACATTACCACAATGTCACAATTGTGGCATTTGACCATACCTCTGTGTTGACCTGTTTTAGTCTGTGTCTGAGTCTGTTTCAGTATTTCTTTTAGATTTTTAGATCTCGTGTGTGCAAACAAAGGTTTGTCTACAAACACGGTCTTAAAATCTGGTTCCTGCTCAATTACTTCCCATCTTTTCAATATACTTTTCTTGATTAGTCTGCTGGCTGTTGAGTGTTTGATGACAAACACCTCCCTCTGAAGTGTGGGTCTGGTGGTTTTGACTAGGAGTGTCTCCCTGTTGGAGGATCTTGCTTTGAGTTTTGCCTGTTTTAATAGCCCCTCTGGATACCCTCTGTCTTTGTAGGCCTTTGTCATGACTTCCATCTCTAGTGTTGCTTCCTCTTCTTTTGAACAGATTCTACGAGCCCGTAGAAACTGCGAAAAGGGTAAATGATTCTTCAAGGACATGGTGTGAAAACTGCTATAGTGCAAAGCATTGTTACGGTCAGTGGGTTTTTTGTACAGTCTTGTGTGTAGTTCTGAACCATGTTTTTCAATGAGGATATCAAGATAGTTGATGGTTTCTACATGTATGGAATAAGTTATTTTGATCTGGTCATGTTTGCCATTCAACTCAGTGAGAAGATTTTCTAAAGAGTGGTGGGTACCTGTCCATACTATGAGAATGTCGTCTATAAACCTGACGAAAAGTTTCAAATGTTGTTTCCATTCATGATTCTGCAATATGTTTTCTTCCTCATATTTTGCCATAAATATATTGGCAAATGTCGGTGCCCCTGTAAAACCCATGCTGGTACCTGTCCGCTGGAGGTAAAAGTTATCCTGCCATTGGAAATACCCATGGTAAAGGCAAAAGTGAAGTAGTTCTAGTAGAAATACATTGGTGCCCTCATCGTAATCATGTTTCAATAACATCCATTCCACCGCCTCCAACCCCTCTTGGTGGGGAATAGAGGTGTACAATGCCGTTATGTCTACTGTGCACAACACTATGTGTTCTTCGTTACTGATGTTAACTTCCTGGAGTCTTTTTAGACAATCAGTTGTGTCCTGTGTGTAGGTGCTCCACTGCTGAACTAATGGCTGTAGATAGTGATCTAAAAATTTCCCTAATGGTTCATGCAGTGAGCCACATCCCGCCACAATGGGCCTGAATGGTGGATCCACTGGATTCTTGTGCATTTTAGGCACCATATATATGTGGGGTCTCTTCGGAAATTGCGTGGTCAGAAATCTACGCGTTTGGTCATCTATCCATCCCATGTTGGCGGCATTGTCAAGAATACTCTGCAAGACGGATTGGAATCGAATGGTGGGATCCGTGTCTAGTCTAATGTAGGTCTCCTCATCAGTCACATGCTGATTAACCTTCTCCTGATAGTAAGTGCTGTTGATCACTACCAGGGCGCCCCCTTTGTCAGCAGGTACTATCTTGAGAGTGTCATTCTCTGCTAGTTTGCGCAAGGTGGTTTGTTCCTGTCTGGTGAGATTGCTCCGACTTTTTCGTGTCATAGGTACCTTTGCTATATCCTTCTTGACTAAGGTCTCAAATAGGTCTAGAGTTTTATGTGAAAAAGGAGCCATGAATGTGCTTTTGGGTCTGAACGTCTGTGTTGTTGCGGATGTGTCTGTAAGTGTGGTAGATTCTTGTTCGATGGTGTGGAAGAACCATCTCAGGCGAAGTTTTCTCATGAACTTAAATATAGAGACCTCTGTCTCCAGTTGATTGGTGGTATACGTGGGTACAAATGACATGCCTTTGTTTAACACTTGCAGTTCTTGTTTGCTTAAGTGATAGTCAGAGATGTTCATCACTAGTTCCTCCTGCTTCTGTGCTTTTTTTGAACCTTGTCCCCTCCTTGTTCGTTTGGTTTTGTCTGGGGTTGTTAATCAGCATGTGACTGATGAGGAGACCTACATTAGACTAGACACGGATTCCACCATTCGATTCCAATCCGTCTTGCAGAGTATTCTTGACAATGCCGCCAACATGGGATGGATAGATGACCAAACGTGTAGATTTCTGACCACGCAATTTCCGAAGAGACCCCACATATATATGGTGCCTAAAATGCACAAGAATCCAGTGGATCCACCATTCAGGCCCATTGTGGCGGGATGTGGCTCACTGCATGAACCATTAGGAAAATTTTTAGATCACTATCTACAGCCATTAGTTCAGCAGTGGAGCACCTACATACAGGACACAACTGATTGTCTAAAAAGACTCCAGGAAGTTAACATCAGTAACGAAGAACACATAGTGTTGTGCACAGTAGACATAACGGCATTGTACACCTCTATCCCCCACCAAGAGGGGTTGGAGGCGGTGGAATGGATGTTATTGAAACATGATTACGTTGAGGGCACCAATGTATTTCTACTAGAACTACTTCACTTTTGCCTTTACCATGGGTATTTCCAATGGCAGGATAACTTTTACCTCCAACGGACAGGTACCAGCATGGGTTTTACAGGGGCACTGACATTTGCCAATATATTTATGGCAAAATATGAGGAAGAAAACATATTGCAGAATCATGAATGGAAACAACATTTGAAACTTTTCGTCAGGTTTATAGACAACATTCTCATAGTATGGACAGGTACCCACCACTCTTTAGAAAATCTTCTCACTGAGTTGAATGGCAAACATGGCCAGATCAAAATAACTTATTCCATACATGTAGAAACCATCAACTATCTTGATATCCTCATTGAAAAACATGGTTCAGAACTACACACAAGACTGCACAAAAAACCCACTGACCGTAACAATGCTTTGCACTATAGCAGTTTTCACACCATGTCCTTGAAGAATCATTTACCCTTTTCGCAGTTTCTACGGGCTCGTAGAATCTGTTCAAAAGAAGAGGAAGCAACACTAGAGATGGAAGTCATGACAAAGGCCTACAAAGACAGAGGGTATCCAGAGGGGCTATTACAACAGGCAAAACTCAAAGCAAGATCCTCCAACAGGGAGACACTCCTAGTCAAAACCACCAGACCCACACTTCAGAGGGAGGTGTTTGTCATCAAACACTCAACAGCCAGCAGACTAATCAAGAAAAGTATATTGAAAAGATGGGAGGTAATTGGGCAGGAACCAGATTTTAAGACCGTGTTTGTAGACAAACCTTTGTTTGCACACACGAGATCTAAAAATCTAAAAGAAATACTGAAACAGACTCAGACACAGACTAAAACAGGTCAACACAGAGGTATGGTCAAATGCCACAATTGTGGACATTGTGGTAATGTGATGGTAGGGAATGTTTTCCAACACCCCCACACAGGTAAACAGATCCTTCTCAGACACACGTCAGATTGTAACAGTGAAATGGTAGTGTACGCCATCAAATGCCCCTGCGGGCTAGTATACGTAGGGAAAACTACACGTAAGGTGAAAGTGCGAATTACAGAGCACAAAAGTCTAATAAGAACTTGCAACATCAAATCTAATCTGGCTACACATTGGAAAGAACGTCAGCACACCATACCCCAGTTACGATATACAGTGTTAGAAAGGATAAACATGAAGTCACATGCTGACACCAATCGACAACTGTCCCAAAGGGAAACATATTGGATCCGCCACTTGAATACGCTTGAACCGCGTGGACTTAACGATAAAATAGAATATATGTGTTTTCTGTAAACAAGCATGTACTGAAGCACTAGTTGTTTTTTCATCGTTTTTTGATTGTTTTTTCATATTGTGATATATGTTTTTAATGTTGAAAATGCACCATTTCTAATAATGTGACATGCACAGATTGCCGGCACTGAATTATGATTGTGTCTATTACTAATGAATATGCCATCTATTATTAATGAATATGCCATCACATCTGTATCACCTCACTACATGTTCAGTAAAGTACTGACATCCTCCCATTACTCACAGCGGTATAAACACCCACTTCAAGATGGCGCCCGTCGCCAGAGCACCACTCTAGTCCATCATTTCTGTTTAGCGCGCGCTTTTTAAGTTAGATTAAGTTTAGTACAACCACGGAAGGACACGGAAGAGAGTCTCCGCGCCCAACGACAGGATTACGAGCAAGCTCTAGCAAACACGCCAGGTGAGCAACGGTGGCAAACCCTCGCATGAACACGCAGCACGTATTCATGCAGTTGAGCGCATCTCTAATATAATTTTAATATCCGTTTGTTGACAGAAGCGTCTGCATCGGCGGCAGCCTTGAGGTAGTTTCATACACGATGGCTGAGAGCGCACTCGAACAGTGATAATGTTGGCTAGCAGTTGAGGTACGCTGCATTATATTTTGATATTTTGGCACACTGCAAGTTAAGTAATGAAGAGTAGACACAGTGACACCACGTTTACTTTCGTCTCTTTGCAGTTCATAAAGTTTGTTTGGTACTCCATTAGTACATACATCGGGTAGACTTTGGAGCATTGTAGTAGGTACGTTGAGCTCGGCATTGACCAGCATGTGGTCGTGTTGGAGCACAGGGCACTATGTTATCAGTTTAAGAGCACAGAGAAAAACACATAGCAACATATGCACAGAGATGGCAACTTTCACATTATAATTCAATGAATGTCTGCATGTACACGAGGTGGGGTCCTGGAAATCCCCAAGCAGAGTTTTTGATTATTGTTTTATGTTAAATTTTCAGTATTCCCCTGACGAAGGTATTCATACCGAAATGCATTGGGATGAACTGCTGTAATGATGTTTAAAAGAACCATAGTACATGATGTGAATGTACTAAAAGAAGAAATCTAAAGCAAGAGAAAAGTCATTAAAACACATGACATCGACAAAGCATCAAAGTTGTTTTGGTTTCTTGACAAGGATTATGTGATATATGGACAATTTGTTTTGAAATTTGTTTGAACATATGTGTAATTTGAAAAAATAGAAATATACAGGAAATAACTGTGTTTCTACAAAAGCACCCCACGGGGGCTAGTGAAAAGTGCTTTGCTCTCAAACAGTTTCTGTTTGTTCTTGATGTTTTGTACTGACCAGGGCCAGTCAGTTTGAGCGAAAGCACCACACTAATAACATTGTTTGGATTAAAAGTTCACATTTTGGATTAATAGAATATTTAGATTGAAGCATACAGGTGTGCAGAGTACCATATCTTTTCACAGCATTGATTATTGGCCATTGTCTCAAGATGCATTTCTTGACCTGATTGGAAACAGGAGAGAAAGTAGTCACACATACTAGGCGGTTGTTATCTATTTGAGACTTGGGTGTCAGGATTACTTCTCGAGGACCATACCATGCTCTTTTCAATGACCTTCTAACACGTTTTTGTGGATAGCCCCTGATCATGAGTTTATTGGCCAGATTGTTGGCCTCATGAAAATAATCCTGTTTGAACGAACAATTCATCTTATGTGTAGAAATTGTGAGAATGGTAGAGTGTTGAACAAAAAGGAGGGACTATTGTCTTTTAGAAAGGTCCAGCATACATGCCCAGGCTAAACATAAAGAGAAAGGGTATGCAGTTCCTAATAAAGGAGGGCTAAGCGGGAAGGGGGACTGAAAAGGTCCCTGACTACACAATGGTAGTATTAGTGAGAAAGGGAAGGGACTGGGAAGTCCTTCCTTTCGGAATGAGGGCCCTCACACACCCAGCCCGCTGGGTGTCATGCTTTATCATCGGGCATGCTCCTCGTCGGGTTGGTGCTGCAGTACCCGATGGGCACCCAGTGCAGGGGCTCTTTGGCGGAGATCTTTTTATTCCTTGACCATATGGTGCAGTGGGTGTAAGGGGCCTTGGAAGTGTAGGAGTGCAAAAGTGTGAATTCAAACAGGGAAATGGAAGAGTCAGGTAAATTAGACTTTAATGGTCCTGCCTTTCCCCTTATTAAAAATGGAGTTGGCGACTCACTGCTATAGTGTGTTGCGCTCAGTCTTGTATGGTCAACGTGCTTCTTGCCTATTAAGTCAGGATGATATTAGTGGTAATTCCTCAGGACCTAAAAAGAAAGTAACTGTACACTACAAAATGTGAATGCATAGTGATATTCTAGCCTATTTTTAATAGTAAGTGATACCAAGAGGTAAGGTGCCTGTTGGTGCAGCAGCCAGTCAATAACTAAGATTCCATTGGCCCCATCAAATCACGGCAGGTGAAGGACACAGAAAGGTAATGGTGCTGCCCGGATCCGACAGCACGGGGTAGGTCACGCTTCACCTGGGCACAGTTTCTTGGACACCATTACCTTTCTGTGTCCTTCACCTGCCGTGATTTGATGGGGCCAATTGAATCTTAGTTATTGATTGGCTGCTGCATCAACAGGTACCTTACCTCTTGGTATCACTATTAAAAATAGGCTAGAATATCACTGTGCATTCACATTTTTTTAGTGTTGAGTTACTTTCTTTTTCTAGGGCCCGTGGGTGATGGCTTGTGTAAGAGAGTAAGGTGGTCCTCTCCGTGGGCTTGCAAAAAAGTGTGGTATACAGCTCACCTTTGTGTGATTTGATATGTAAGTCCAGGAAAGCTATTTCAGATTTACTGTGTGTTGTGGTGAATTTTAAACCATTACAGTTAGCATTTCGAAATAGTAAATATGTGGCAACCAGCAAGGTATGATGCAAGAGTTCCTAATGCATTTGAAAAGTAGCATGCAATGGGCTATCTTATGAACATTCCTAGCTGTTACATTCAGATTGAAGAAGGACCTCCGAGGTATAGTCACTATTGGAAAAGATGGCAAAATATAGTGCTCATGAGCAACAAAATATAGATAAATGGATATTGGATGATCACAGAGATCCAATTGAAGTTAAATAGATCTTGAGATATATATCCAGGAGTTTATCCTATATTGTGGGTTACACAGATATGATTAAAATCACCACAGTTTCGAATATTGGGTGAGATATAACGCCTCATCTACCTGTGTAATTACGCCAGCATGTTCCGGCCATTCAACCTGTCATCCATTCAAATAGGTCTATTAAAGTGCAATAACGTATAGTCCAACCTCAGGGTAGTAGCAAGCAAATTCCATATTTAGTTACGATGAAGCCTTCCCTTCTGATCATATATTTCGCGTGCTGGACACCTCTCAAATTCAGACTGCCGTTTTTTGTTGTTCGGAGTGGTCACCCGTGGTCCCCCACCACCCCATGACGAAGTCTGACATTTCTGAGCTGCCAGAGGCACGACTTGTTTAGGGGTGGGCGGCCAGCTACGCTCCGTGCACGGAGTGTGCGTAGTGCCGCCTACTCCGCATTTTGCGTAGCGGGCGTAGCCAGGCGGCACTACGCACGCTCCGCAGACGGAGCGTAGCTGGCCGCCACCCGCCTCCCTCCCGCCCTCCCTAAATACTTTAAATGAAAAGTTTAAATTAATTAAAAGGCACTTACCTTGCCCGCCGCTGCCCGCCGCGTCCCCGGGGCTCGCTATCTTCATTCTGCCGTCTTGTTTACTAATGCGCATGCGCGGGCGGCCGCGCATGCGCATTTCTCATGAGAAAATGCGCATGCGCGGCCGCCCGCGCATGCGCATTAGTAAACAAGACGGCAGCAATGAAGATAGCGAGCCCCGGGGATGCGGCGGGCAGCGGCGGGCAAGGTAAGTGCCTTTTAATTATTCTACACTTTTAATTTAACGTATTTAAGGAGGGCGGGAGGGAGGCCTGTGGTGCGTAGTGGGGCTACGCGGAGTGCGGAGGTGGGCGTAGTTTCTCGCCCACTTCGCGTAGCTCCGCGAAGCCCCATTACGCCCACTACGCCCAGGGTTAGACTTGTTCCCATAGTAGGCCGCTGAGCAGCGTAGTGGCCTGTTCTCGAGCACCCCAAGGAAGTTGTTAACGTTTCATCCATTACCGTAATCCTGACAGAACAAAATAAACGCACACCCATAATTCTCTCTCATTGGTTGTTGTTGTTTGAAGTAAGAGCCAACACACTCTCCTCTCATTGCCATCAGGGGTGGCCTTAGGCATGTGCAAGCTGTGCACCTGCACAGGGCCACCAAACCCCAGGGGCCACCACACCAATATATTACCTTAATATAATAATCCTCCGATGAAGGATACATTTTTGCGTGGCGGCCCCTGGCAGGGAATTGGCGGCCTCCGGCTCGGTTCCACTTCCAAACACCCTGACCACACCCTCTTCACTGGCATCTTCACTCCGCCCCGCCCGGACCCCTCTTCCGGGGCCCCCTACCTACGCTCCCTGCCCAGGGCTGCCATGAGCCTAGAGCCGCCCCTGTTGCCATGTCTAATACTCTCACACTGACGATATTTATGCAACTGTGCCTGCCTTGGAAAACATTCTTCATTTTCTGACTCCTGACACTTTTACCTGCCCCAGGGCTAAATATATAAACGTGGCTTCATCAGTCCTGGAATATCTGTA
This sequence comes from Lissotriton vulgaris, assembly GCF_964263255.1. Classification (NCBI taxonomy): domain Eukaryota; kingdom Metazoa; phylum Chordata; class Amphibia; order Caudata; family Salamandridae; genus Lissotriton; species Lissotriton vulgaris. Next base: position 1,841,802,173 of record NC_141689.1, on the reverse strand, counting down.
ACTTGTTTTTTTCTTCACATTCTGATTTCAGGTTATCCAGATCAGAAAGGGACAGAAGAAAGTTCTGAATAAACTCATTGGCCTCGTGCAAAGAGCGACCAAAGGCCAGGCGGACCCCGTGCTCGTGAAAACGATACTGGAGCAGAAGCTGTCCTGACCTCCACTCGGAACGGCTGCCGCATTCACCGGCAGGCAGAGCCTCCGTCAGGTTTATGAGGAGCCGTGTTAAGGACCGCCCGACAATCAACAGGCAACGACAGCGTAGCGAGGATGCAAACTCCCGGGTTACACACTGTTTGGTTTATGCTCCTTGGGCTTGCACAGTATGGAATAGCAGGACGCTTTATTACCTTTAGCTGTTCTCTTCTCTAGGTCTTCTTGTCTTGTGTTTCCCAGCTGCCATCCTTCTAATGTGTTTTACAGGATTATTTTCTGTCCAGTGTTAATTGAGACAGAGCAAGCCGCGAGCGTCTCTGAAGGGTGCATCTGTCACTGTTTTCTGCCCCATGATTACCGTGAACCGCAGGCCGGTGCTTTATGGCGCTCGATAAAGCCGAGCAAGTGCCGAGATATAGAGGGCTGTGAAACAGAAGGGGGAAATTAATGACTGCTTCAGAGTTTGGATGTTTGGCAATGAAAAAGCTACTTGTGCGGCTCAAAGCTCCAAGGCAACCTTTTTTCCAGGTGCTCGCAATGTGCAGTTGATTAAGCGAAACGCAGGGAGATAAAGTGATCTGTCCACAATCACATGACGTATCAAGGAATGGGATGGAGACTTCATCTGTCAACTTCTCTTTTTCACGCCGGTGCCTTGAGCACTAAATTGTATCCAACTCCAATGGCGCACATGCGATGCTCATGAATCACTCGCAAACTTGTTGCACTGCCACAAATCGAGGCGCGAGGAGGTGTTATAAAGCACCATGATATACTCTGTGGCCTGTCATTGTAAAATCAATGTTTATTAGAAACCGGGATAGTCCTACTACTTTGACGTTAATACTAAGTCAATTTTGTGTTTGTCAGCCGCATTTTCTTCAGTGGACCGTCTAGTTTTATACACCCTCTAAAGCATGGAGGAGTTTGTCAGTGGATGATTGTGTGCCCTGCTCTGAAACTCCTGTGAAGAAGCCCGCCCCACCCTTCAACTGATGGGAAAAGGCTCGATTGCTGCCATATCTGGCAGATAAATTTTTGTTTCACAGTAAATCAAGTTAAGCCTTTCAGATGTAACCCTTTTACTAACACCAGTCTCCGGTAGTAGAAATTATTTTGACTACTTTTGCAAATAAAGTTTCTTTGTATTTACAGTATGAATTTGCTTGTCATGTGAACACCATCCAGTAATGCGCATCTTGTCAATTATCACACTGTGATGGAATGGTTTAAAAAATGAAGCATTTTTTTATCTCATGAAATAAATCTGCGGAATACAATCATGAGGCGACTCTTAGATTTGCTGTAGTGCAGTAAGATACCGTAGGGCTGAGATATGTTTTTTGCGCAAGTGAAAAACTTCAATTCCAAATGTTTTATGGTTTCTGAGAATTGTAAAATCATATGGCTTATTTTCTACCTTGTCTAAGATTCTTTCGCTTTAATATAACGAAATTCACAACACGGCTGTCAATAAAGAATATGTAAAAGGAATGGTGTCATTTGGGTTTCTTAAAGTTATCTGGTACCGTTGAGAGCCCAGTGGTGCCCAGAGATAAAGTGGATATTAGGTAATGAAGCAGCCACCAAACCTTGAAAGCATAACAATCATTATCCTACATATCTTATCACTTTATTGCTTAACCACCTGGTTAAGAAGAGGACATCTTAGAATACTATGTCATGTTAAAGAGATACCGATGTCCCACTATACTCTAAGATGAACAGTGGGTACAACTACAGGATGATGGTCAATTAAATGTGGGAAGTTTTGTAGTGCAGTGTTGAGAGGAAAAATAACTCGAGTTCTAATTCCTATATGTAAGAAGCCTAAGTTGGAAGTTATCAAATTTGAAACTTAAGATGAGGGCAGGCAGCTTTTTCTCACTTATATAAGTGAAGTGACAAAATGTTAGTAATGAATATTCATGCCCCACGAAATATCCCACTACTCAAAGATGTATCTGTATCCTGGCTAAACTTTCATCCAAAATTTGGCCACAAAATAGAAAACAACAGTTAATGAATTTTAACCCCTTCCTTCCAACGGCCGACGCAGCCCTTCCCACTCTTTAGAACGCCGCACCACGGCAGAAAAAACGCTGTGGTTAAGGCGTTAATTAATATCAGTAAAACTCCAGATATTGGCTTGATCTTTGAAAAATTAATCCCTGTGGATCTGAGACATAGTAACTAACATATATAACATTGACACTACAACTAATGATTGTATTTGTAATTGCATTTTTAGTGCTTACTACCCCTGACAAGGTGTTGAATTACTTTACTCTTGGCAGTACGCTGCTCCAGAACCCAGGGTTAGTGGTTAGTCAATGTTATTGGGATTAGCCCTGTGCCCTCAAGCAAGCCATCCATGCAGTCATTCCAGTTTCGTTATGGGGGGACTAAATTAAAAGGAGATAGTTGTGCTCATTAGTGGGGGTAATGTGAGCTCATGTACATGGTTGGTGGGATTGATAGACGAGTTAGAGGAGATTAGGTATTTGTAGGTTGCATGGGTATGAATTTCAGAGGAAGGAGGAGAGATTGTGATCCTGTAAATGAATTGTGAGAAATTGCAGAAAAAATGTAGTAGAGAATGAGGCACACCTGCATGTGTCAGCATAGGTTGTGCTCAGAGAGAGGAGAGGGACATTTGAAGGGGAGAAAAAAAGGAGAGGCGACAATCAGAAGTTTGAATAAAAACCCAGTTTTTCATGCTCAGATTTAAGGAATGTAAAGAATATTTTTGAGACAGCATGCAGTTTGAGGATGCAAGAATGCGGAAAGAAACATTATTTTCTTTTGAACATTGTGCCACGTTATGTATTTTTGAGAGGTCCAGCCAGGTCAGCTGGTCAGCTCGTGGATTTAAAGTGAGAAAAAATGCCTGTAAGCATATGTTGAGCGATACCAAGAGCTTTAGGCTTCACTCAGACGAAGCAGTAACTTCAAAATGATAGCGATGTGAGAAAATACATGGTCAAATAATGTACTTATTGAGAAGGAGATTCTGCAAATGCTAGAGCCGATGTCTTCTCATGTTCATCCTCAGGCTTGGCTCACAATATTCGTTGCAAAGAAAAAACAAGCACTGGCGTTGCCAATAGGTCTCGCAGTAGGAAAGTTGGAGCTATTACAATTGCAAATAACAATGCCTTTTATTTTTGTTTTCATTTTAAAAACATAAAGGGCTTTGTCATTTACAAAACCAATAGCTCCAACTTTCCTACTGTGAGACCTATTGTGCACTGCACAGTGTGGGTGAAAGTGGCACTGCGTGTGTGTGAGTGGCTTTGAGTGAGTTGCGTTGCGTGGGTGAGTGGCGTTGCATGTGTGAGTGTTGTTGCGTGGGTGAGTGGCGTTGCGTGGGTGAGTGGCGTTGCGTGTGTGAGTCGCGTTGCGTGGGTGAGTGGCATTGCATGGGTGAGAGTGGCGTTGCGTGTGTGAGAGTGGGCTTGCGTGGGTGTGAGTGGCGTTGTGTGTCAAGTGGTGCTGCATGGGTAAAAGTGGCACTGCATGGGTGTGAGTGGCGTTGCGTGTGTGAGTGGCATTGCGTGTGTGAGTGGCGTTGCGTGTGTGAGTGGCATATGCGTGTGTGAGTGGCGTTGCGTGTGTGAGTGGCGTTGCATGTGTGAGTGGCGTTGCATGTGTGAGTGGCATTGCATGTGTGAGTGGCGTTGCATGTGTGAGTGGCGTTGCATGTGTGAGTGGCGTTGCATGGGTGAGAGTGGCGTTGCATGGGTGAGAGTGGCGTTGCGTGTGTGAGAGTGGGCTTGCGTGGGTGTGAGTGGCGTTTTGTGTCTGAAAGTGGTGCTGTGTGGGTAAAAGTGGCACTGCGTGGGTGTGAGTGGATTTGCGGGTGTGAGTGGATTTGCGTGTGTGAGTGGCGTTGCGTGTGTGAGTGGCGTTGCGTGGGTGAGTGGCGTTGCGTGGGTGAGTGGCGTTGCGTGGGTGAGTGGCGTTGCGTGGGTGAGTGGCGTTGCGTGGGTGAGTGGCGTTGCGTGTGTGAGTGGCGTTGCGTGTGTGAGCGGCGTTGCGTGGGTGAGCGGCGTTGCGTGGGTGAGCGGCGTGTGGGTGAGCGGCGTTGCGTGGGTGAGCGGCGTTGCATGTGTGAGCGGCGTTGCATGTGTGAGCGGCGTTGCATGTGTGAGCGGCGTTGCATGTGTGAGTGGCGTTGCATGTGTGAGTGGCGTTGTGTGGATGAGTGGCGTTGCGTGGATGAGTGGCGTTGCGTGGATGAGTGGCGTTGCGTGGATGAGTGGGGTTGCGTGGATGAGTGGGGTTGCGTGGATGAGTGGGGTTGCGTTGGTGAGTTGTGTTGCGTGTGTGAGTGGTGTTGCTTGGGTGAGTGGCGTTGCTTGGGTGAGTGTGGCATTGCGTGGGTGATAGTGGGCTTGCGTGGGTGATAGTGGGCTTGTGTGGGTGTGAGTGGCGTTGCGTGTCTGAAAGTGGTGCTGTGTGGGTGAAAGTGGCACTGCGTGGGTGTGAGTGGCTTTGCATGAGTGAGTGAGTGGCGTTGCGTGGGTGAGTGTGGTGTTGCGTGGATGATAGTGGGCTTGCGTGGGTGTGAGTGGCGTTGCGTGTCTGTAAGTGTTGCTGTGTGGGTGAAAGTGGCACAGAGCCTTTGATGTGGCCTGGCGCAGGAGAAATGCTGCTGCTGCTAATTAAATATAAAAAGTGTTTAGGGACTCACGGCTGCCGAGAGTAACAAGGCAGTGCTGGGAGGGGGGCTGCACACCAACTGAAGTGCTCTGGTTGCACGGCCTGCGGCCGGCCGTGTGAAGTGATAAGCCTTTGAAGTACACAGGCATGCTGTGACGGAGGTGTGAGAGGTCTGGCAGGGAACTGATGGCCTGGCTGTGAAGCAGGGGGCGGGGCAGCGCTGGGGAAGCCTGTGGGAGGGTGATTGATGCCTTTGATGTGGGGAGGGAGGAGAGCCTTTTGGGAGCCTGCAGGAGAAATGCTGCCGTTGCGCGTGCATGTTTAATCACGTGATTCACATGAACTTAAAGAAAACCGCGGCTGAAAGCCCGTGGTTTGAAGTGGATTTTGCCGACTTGAATTCTCCCCATTTCCCATTCCTGCGGAATGGTAAAGGCGAGACCTAAAAAGGGATGTGTTTCAATGCCTCTGGTTTCAGTTGGCATAAGATGCCAGGTGAGATAGCTTCCCAGACAGTAGACATGTATATCCTGAATTCCAGTGGCTGGATGATGGAGATGCAGACACACCTGTGAGTGTGCAGTGGTGGAAAGGTTTCCTTTGCACATTTACTGAAGACTGTGTTAGCAAATGGCTGCTGATTAGACTTCCTGAACAACTGCCCTTTTGTAAATGCTGTGGGGGAGGAGGAGTGGAGTTACAGGTTGAAGGGGGCCCTTTAAGTGAGGCCAAGCATTTTGTCTACCTTGATCACAAAGTGTTACAGAAACAGTATTCTTGATAGCTATTACGTCTCCTGGGTTTTTGTTTACTTTTATATTGACTGACTAGTTCAAAATAAGACTTAAAAAAAATGCCACTAACTAACGTCCACATGAACACTCTCAAAGTCTCAACCAACACCGAGACACCCTCAGCACTGCCGAACACCTGCACTTCCAGATTTACACCGATCCCAAGACCACTCTCAGAGGAGCCCTCGTCTACAGACCCTCCGGACCCCGAGCACGGTTCAGCGACTCCATCACCGACCTCATCCGCACACACGCCCTCACCTCCACGGACTATATCCTCCACGGGGACCTGAACTTCCACCTCGAGAACAACAACAACACCAACTTCACCACCCTGATCGCCAACCTCGGACTCAATCAACTCGTCACGCCACCCACCCACAAGCTCGACCCCATCTTCTCCGCAAGCTCCCACGTCCCCACCGAGCTCCACTGGACCTATTACCGCTGCATCCACTTCACCTTCTGGAAATCCACCATGCACCACTGCACACAACGGATGCCCCGCCGCTGCTAGAGCAAAGTCACCGAAGACCAGCTTTCCACCACCCTCGCCCGGAGCCCACCTGCAGACCCGACCGACCCGACACCGCCGCTCACAACCTCAGACAGTGGATCACCAACTGCGCCAACACCCTCGCCCCGCTCAAGAAGCCCCCCAACACCCACACCAGCAAGAAAGCCAGCTGGTGCACCGAAGCCCTCCAGTCCTCCATGCAAACCTACCGAAAACTAAAAGAAGCTGGAGCCGTGAACGAACACCGGAAAGCTACACAGCCCACAAGAAAGCCTCCCGCAGACACCACCACCTCATCAGATCTGCCAAAAGGACCTCCAACCCCAGCTCCAACACCATCAACATCCCACCCTCACAAGACCTGTGCGACTCGCTGGCCACCTTCTTCCATCGCAAGATCGCAGACATCCACGACCGCTTCAACGCTGTGTCCACCCCGGCAACCACTGAGACCCCCGCTCCCACGACCAACACCCGCACCAACCGCCTGCTCTCCTGGACCAACATCAACGACGACAACACGTTCAAGATCATGAACACCGTCCACTCTGGATCCCCGTCAGACCCCTGCCCACACCACATCTTCAACAAAGCCAGCAGCACCAGCGCACCCCATCTCCGGAAAGCCATAAACATCTCCTTCAAGACAACTACCTTCCCGGAGAGCTGGAAGCACACAGAGATCAACGCCTTACTCAAGAAACCCAAGGCGGACCCCAAGGACCTCAAGAACCTCCGACCCATCTCCCTACTCCCATTCCTGGCAAAGGTCATCGAGAAGGCCATCAACAAACAACTGACCAGCTTCCTTGATGAGAACAGCATCCTGGACCTGTTCCAGTCTGGATTCCGCAGCAACAACAGCACTGAAATTGCCCTCATCACCGCCATCAATGACATCAGGACCTAGCTAGACAACAGAGAAACCGCAGCCCTCATCCTCCTAGAACTGTCAGCCGCCTTCAACACGGTCTGCCACCGCACACTACGAACACGCCTCTATGACGCCGGAATCCAAGAGAAGGCCCTGAACTGGACCACCTCCTTCCTCTCCGGAAGAATACAGAGCGTCCGCCTCCCCCCCCCTTCTGCTCCGAAGCCACCAAGATCATCTGCGGCGTACCCCAAGGCTAATCCCTCAGCCCAATGTTGTTCAATGTCTACATGGCACTGCTCACAAATGTCGCATTACCTCAACATCATCTCCTACGCCAACAACACCCAGCTGATCTTCTCCCTCACCAAGGACCCCCACACCGTCAAAACCAACCTCCACGAAGGAATGAAGGCCGTTGCCGACTGGATGAGGAACAGCCGACTGAAGCTGAACTCGGACAAGACAGAGGTCCTCATCCTCGGATCGACACCCTCGGCCTAGGATGACTCCTGGTGGCCGACTGCACTAGGAACACCCCCAACACCCACCGGCCATGCACGCAACCTAAGGGTCATCCTCGACTCTACCCTCTCCATGACGAAGCAGGTAAACGCCGTCTCCTCCTCCTGCTTCAACACCCTCTGCATGCTCCACAGGATCTTCAAGTGGATCCCCACCGGAACGAGGACGGTCACCCAGCCCCTCGTCAGCAGTAGGCTGGACTTCAGGGACGCTCTCTACGCACGAGCTCTGGCCAAACTCCTGAAACGGCTCCAACGCATCCGGAACGCTTCCGCACACCTGATCGTCGACATTCCTCGCCACAGCCACATCACACCCCACCTGAGAGACCTGCACTGGCTCCCTGTCAACAAAAGAATGACCTTCAAGCTCCTCACCCATGCACACAAGGCACTCCACAACACTGGACCAGTGTACCTCAACAGCCGACTCAGCCTCTACACCCCCACCCGCCAGCTCTGCTCCGCAGACGCTCCCTCACCACTGTCCCCCGCATCCGAAGAGTAACCGCCGGTGCAGATCATTCTCCCACCTTGCCGCCAAGACATCGAACCACCCTCCCCATCCGCCTACGGCAGACCGAAGACCTTCTGACCTTCAAAAGACTTCTCAAGACCTGGCTCTTCAAACAGTACCAGCTTCCCCCCCTAGCGCCTTGAGACCCTCACGGGTATGTTGTGCGCACTACAAATGCTATGATTGATTTGATTGATTGATTAACTGGTTGCAAACTACTTCTACTGGAAATATTCTTGTTACCAGTGTATAATTTGAGTCAGTGGCTGCAGGTGGGGCCCGCCATTGCTCATATCTGTGGACCAGGACTTATTTTACCTTATCATACTTTGACACAAAGCAAGAGAGAGAAACGCAAAAGTGGAAAAAGGAAGTAAAGAAAAACAGTGGCGAAGGTAGAACTTAGAGATGAAAAAGAACCTACAAGAGTTAAATAAAGAGGCTAGGAGTGACTGTTGAAGCATTAAAGAGGCATGCAATAGAATCAAAACTAGACAGCTATAGCTGGCTCCCCCCCCCCCCCCCCCCCCCGGAGTCCCTGTCCTGCTGTTTTGTGGTTCAGCGTGCACATAGAGCCCTCATGCAGAAGCCCCCGCCTGGAGCCCGTCCGAGGCCGGTTATTGCAAAGCTGCTGAATAATCACGACCAAGACATCATCTTAAAACAGGCTAGGGCCAAGGAACCTTTGCTATTCGATAATGCTCGTATCCTGATCTTTCCGGGCTACACAAAATTGGTCCATCAACGGAGACAATCCTTTTTGGTGGCCAAGGCTCGATTCCGGGAGCTTAAGCTTCCATATGCCCTGTTGTATCCGTCTCGACTCAGGGTGGTGTACCGATTCCGTACGCATTTCTTTGTTTCACCAGAGGAAGTGTTTCAGTGGACAGATGTGATGGTGAGGTTGGTCCCCATACACCGCCTCAGCGTGACTCCGACTCCTCAACTGTGAGTCGGCTCGTTAGCAGCCTCCATTGAAGATCAAGGACTGCAGACGCTCCAGATCCAAGCGCGATCCCGCTCCTGCAGTGTGTCCTCCCAGACTGGTTTGACCTCCCGACAGTCTACTTTGACCTCCTAATTAGGGGGAGGGTTCGCAGTTCTATATATATCTTTGACAGTGTTGTGTGGATCGGAGGGCCTAAATGTAGGCCGGCTTCTCTGGTGGTCCGTTCCATGGAGAGGATGCCTGCCGATATTGGGCTGTAACTTGGGGTTCCATTAGTCGAGGTGCACCGGGTCTCCCCTTGGGGGTCCGCAGGCAGCACCCGCCGTGACATATGCTTAATCGTTTTTGAAGTATAGGGTGGGGGGTGTTTTGGGTTGTTTGAGGTTCTTTCAACAAGACACACTTTGCTATGGAACTGTTAGACCTTTGTACACACACTACATACTTTTCATTGCACCACCATATCTCTTTAGGGTATTTAATGGCTGCTCTACCTAGTAGTTCCCGGGTACCTGCTGGAACTCTTCAAATAGTGAGCTGGAATGTCAGGGGAATATTAGATAAAATCAACTGAGGGGCGGTTCTCCAGGAGGCTAAGAGGGCTCATTCTGATATACTTATGCTACAGGAAACGCATCTTATGGGTTCGAAGGCACTTTACCTTCAGCGTTATGGATACGCTCAGACGTTCCACTCAGGGTTGGCACGGGGGTCCCGGGGGTAGGCAATTCTAGTTCGCCGCCGGGTCCACTACACACATGTTAAGACTTGGTCGGACACCCAGGGACGGTACCTGTTCCTGCAGGGCATGATCAGAGAGGAACCAATAGTATTTGACTGTGTCTATGCACCTCCCTCGCTCTCATGGGGCCTGGTTGAACAGCTTATGTAATTGTGGGCAGATATGCTGGAGGGTCTCTCCGTGATTGGGGACGATTGGAATGACGTAACTGATGTATCCTGGGATCGATGGAGACCCGGGGAGAGTGTGACTGCACGCCAGACTACAAAGCTCTCTTCGTTGGTGACTGGGCTCAATTGGGTGGACCCTTGGTGCCGAATGCACGGAAGCACTCGGGGCTACACGTATCTCTCTGCGGTTCACAACTCCTTCTCTTGGTTCGACTATCTGTTAGGTCCTCGGGCGGCAGCTGGCTGGGTGTTGCGGGCGGAGATTCTTTGCGGGGGATTTCTGATCATTCATCGATTTCTCTAATGATTCAGATAGGATGGGTAAAACAACCCTTCCGCTGGCGCCTCTCCATGTGGAACCTCCAGAAGGCAGAATACAGGGAGTGTCTGGAGACTGCGCTAGATCAATACTTGACACTCAATGTGGGGTCGGTCTCGGGGCTGAATCTCTGTGGGAAGCGCTGAAGCCCACAATGCGGGGCGCAGACATATCCTTTTGTGCAGCAGCCCGCAGGACGCGGAGGAAACCTCTGCTTCAAGTGCAGACTACTATTGCAGATCTTGACCTTCGTAGTAGAGGGGTTGGCAGTCACCATGCACAGCAGCAGCTGTTGCTGGCGCAACAGAACTATGCAGCTCTTCTTCTGGATGAGGCCCACCTTACCTGGCTGGCAACGCGAAGTAGGGTCTATCAATGGGGAGATGAATCTAGCAAGATGTTACCTCCGTTGTGGCAGGGTATGTTCCATTCCCAGCCCCTTCCTGGAATAGTGGGCCTGGATGGTAGGCCCCTCACAGATGCCCGGGATATTGCTGAGAGCTTCTTTACCTACTTTATGGAGCTTTATGCCCCCAGAGAGTCTCTCCACGAGGATGTAGTGGGCCGGTTTTTGGATGACCTCAGGCCGTGTCCGATGAGGCTAGTGCTGAGTTGGATATCCCACTCACAGGGGAGGAATTAGGTGCAGCCCTGGGAGGTCTTAATTTGGGAAAGGCCCCAGGGCCAAATGGGTTCCCCTGTGAATTTTATTAGAATTGTTTTTTACAGCTTGGACCCCATTACCGCAGAGTGGTCGAGGAGTCCCGAGAGCGAGGGGTGTCTTCATCAGGATTGGCGACATGCAAAGGTTATAGTGTTTCACAAACTAGGCAGTCTCCAGACCAGCATGCTCCCTATCATTTTATCTCACTAGAAATTGTAGAAGCCAAAATTTTGGCCAAGGCACTGGCCAACCGCTTGCGGTCCCACATTTCTACCTTGGTACACCCAGATCAATCCAGGTTTATGCCCCAGCGGGTAACCCGGCACAATATTCGCCGAGCACAGGTCGCTCTGGGCTCGGGCGGCGCTATTATTGGCTGGCATGGACAGGGCATTTGATTCCCTTAGCTGGGTCTATCTCTTTGCGCTGCTTCGCAAATTGAATCTAGGGCCGCACTTTCTGTCCTACCTGTCCCTGCTTTTCGCAGATCTTACGGCGTTGGTACGTATTGCAGGCTCTATTTCCTCCACCTTTTCTCTTCGACAGGGCACCAGACAGGTCTGTCTGCTGTCTCCATATTTGTTTGCCCTGGCGATGGAACCTTTGGTAGCCTGGGTCCATATGGATGCGCAGGTATCTGGCTTCGAATTGGCGAACGGACTGTCGGATGGTATTGCGCTCTACGCCGATGATGTTTTATTCTTTCTCACGGTTGTGGACCGGACAGGGCCACGGCTGCTTCGGATTAGGCAAATCTTTGGAGAATCTTGGGGTTTCTACATGAATCCCCGTAAGTCTACCTTGTGGCCCCTGGGGGATGCATTGAGACTGGGCGCCTGGGCCTTGTCGGTTCAGGATGTTGCCGGCGTGGTGAAGTACCTTGGGGTGTTTTTATCGGACTCACTAACTGTGGCGTAGGAAAGGAATCTGGTTCCAGTCTGGGAGCGCGTCCGGGAGGATCTGAAGACATGTTCCCATATGCCGTTGTCGATCTATGGTTGGTCGGCCATTTTTAAGATGGTCTCTCTTCCCCATTTACTGTATCAACTGCAGAATCACCCATATTCGAACCCTCCTAGATTGTTTAGGCAGGTCAATGCAGCGTTGGGTCAGTTTCTGTGGGCAGGAGGGGCTTTCTCTCTACGTACTGTGGAGGACTGGCGACCTCTGATATACTGTCATATTACCTGGCCTCTCATTTATTGGTCTAAAATGATTGGTGGTATGGGGACAGAAATTACCCTGCTTCCGCTGTGGAGCGACGTCTTATGGGGGACCTCTTCTTACGTATGATTCTGTATTCAGCACCGGTGCGTAGATCCCTACCATCCGTAACTCAAGTGGTTTTCTGAATCTGGCGACAGGCTCTGCGGAGGATGGGGTGGTGGAATAAGTTGACACTGGAGACCCCCTATGGAATAAAGGTCGCCTGCCACAATTAGCTATTCTGGCAGGGTTTCGTGGCTGGGACAATATTGGTATCTCTACCCCGGGGTATGTCATGAGGGGGCCAATCCTGAAGTCCTTTCAAGATTTGCAGAAAGATTTTCAAATGCAGAGAACCAAATTCTATAAATATCTCAAGTTTCGACACACCCTCTCTCCCTGTCTGGTGGGATTGGAGTCCCTGTCAGAGTTCAGACCAATAGAAGCAAAGGTATTTATGGTGTATCTTCAGGATCATAAAATCTCTAAGATTTATCAGTCCCTAGTCACTCTAGCTCCCCTACGCTACAAAAGCTAAAAGAGGCCTGGGAGGGGTATGTTGGCACACTGGATGAGGAGGACTGGAGGGTGGCCCTGGCCTCCCCGATGGGGCCGGCCATAGTGACTCGCCTGTGCCTTGTCCAGTTCAAATATCTTCACAGGGTCTATTTCACATGGTCCGGTTATGGAGGGCGGGTCTGGTGGTCTTCCCCTATATCTCAAGTTTCGACACACCCTCTCTCCCTGTCTGGTGGGATTGGAGTCCCTGTCAGAGTTCAGACCAATAGAAGCAAAGGTATTTATGGCGTATCTTCAGGATTATAAAATCTCTAAGATTTATCAGTCCCTAGTCACTCTAGCTCCCCTACGCTTCAAAAGCTAAAAGAGGCCTGGGAGGGGTATGTTGGCACACTGGATGAGGAGGACTGGAGGGAGGCCCTGGCCTCCCCGATGTGGCCGGCCATAGTGACTCGCCTGTGCCTTGTCCAGTTCTAATATCTTCACAGGGTCTATTTCACATGGTCCGGTTATGGAGGGCGGGTCTGGTGGTCTTCCCCTATATGTCTTAGGTGTGATCGGGAGGAAAGGACCCTGATGCACACAATTTGGCATTGTCTCTCCCTGTCACAGTTCCGGAGAGAGAAACTAACCTGCCTTTCTGAGGTGTTGGGCTGGGATCTGCCTCACTCGCCGAAATTAGTGCTGCTGGAGTGGATTTGGTGTAACACCTATAAACGCCATCTTATGCTGCTGGGGTTTACTCTGGCAAAGAGACATTGCTAGGGCATGGAAGGCACCGGTGCCGCCCTCAGTGTCGGTCTAGAAGAGGGGTCTGGACTTCTGTATGGGCTTGGAACTTCCAATATTCACAGCAAAATGTTGCCCGCAGAAACACTTTAAGGTTTGGAAGCAGTGGGCAGACTACCTGGGCCTGTTACTGGAGCTGAATAATGCAGCGGGCCCCTACATATTGTTTAATATTTCCCTACAAGTGCAAGCAGAATCTTCTTTCATTTTTGTTTCTAGGAATGTGTGGTGGTGGTGCAAGGGCACAGCAAGGCTTTATGTGGGAGACCGTAAGTGTGACTAGGAGGGTAGGGGGTTGTTGGGTGGGGGTTGCATATGGGTTTTTTTCATCTGTATTGCTTTCCATTTCTTCTGGATCTTATTATTGAAATATCAAAGTCAGGATGCTTTGCATTTATTGTGCCGATGTCTCTGGGTTACAGAGCCCTGCTGTATACGTGTCTTTTGATGAATAAAATCTGTTTTGCAAAAAAAACTAGACAGCTATGGCAGCCTAGGAAGGCATTGAACACATAGGATCAGATTATCACTCGAGAAAAACTTGGTACATTGAATAGCAACCAATGGCTCTGATTTAACTGTCCAGGTTCAAGGGCAATATTTCTCTATCAGCTAAAACCAGGTTTAGTAGTGTTCATGAATATCATGGCCACCAACAAGGATGCACCAGCTATTGCTCACCTATACTGATAGATGTTAGCACTGTATGGAAAACGGGGGAACGTACCCCACCTCATGCTAAATATAAATTTATTTAATCATTTTAGTTACACGTTTTGAAAGAAATCATATGTATTTTAAGCCTGAATCCAGTCTTAGGGCCCGATTTAGGGTTTGGTGGAGAGGGTACTTTGTTGCAGCGGTGGCACATTACCCTATCCACCAAACTGAAGGTCTGCCCACCTCATTAAGAATATGGACGGACCTCCACTATTTCGATGGCAGACACTGCTCAGTTTCTGCCGCTGACATACACCTCTGATGACCCAACAGACTAATGGCTATCAGAGGTTTCGTGATTTCCCCTCCCACTCTATTTTGAGTGGGAGGACAAAAGACAATGTTTCATTGTGCCTCAACACCAGATTAAACCTGGCGATAAGGGGAAGCAAAAACTGCAAAATGCCTCCCACGTCTTGGAAGAAAAATCCCCTGGCAAATGGGTCATTGCTTTTTTTATTTTCAAAAACAGAATCCCACTTAAACTAAATAAATAAATAAAGGTTGAACGTTTTAATGGAGCCATTTATCAAAATATTCAATGCATTTATAGTAATTGCCATGATGGTGGTTCCTGGAAATGCAAGAGATGTCAGATGGGCCAGTGGATATCTCTGAATTTGACAGGCGTAGTACTCTCGCCTTGGCTGGAGAAAAATCCATCTGCCGAACTCTAAACCAGACCCATAGCCTGTTTAAGAATCTATGCTATTCCAGATTTTAACGAACTACATATTACTAATATCCTCTGGGCTATGGTTATCAAGATCATTTATTCTAATTGGATGAGAGACAATAGAATTTGCATTTGCACATGGTGGATATGGGCATGATACCTTTAATAGTGCAGAAACATTGCTCTGAAAAATACCAATACCATTAACACTGATAGAACTTTATTGGAGAATCTATATGTTCACCTTCAAAACTCAAACCAGTCTATGATTTGCCAATCCTTATCATACTCTCACATGTAAACTTGTGAATCCTCCAAGTCTTTATTCTATTGGATATTCTTTCACATCATTTGAATTGCAGTTTATTGCATCTTCAGTTCTGAGATAAATATATCCCTGTAGTTGATAGCATCTTGCAAATATGTTATCACAGCGCTAGTAAGACTCAAATCGATTGAGCAGTTAGTTATAATTTCCAAATCCATGTTTTGGATGTAGTTGTAATGAACGATCCCTATCAATATTTCCTGTCTGATGCAGAATTTGTTGGTCACTACTAATTATTAATTGTTTCCTGATTTACGGTTAACTTCTATGACACTACCAATGGTATGATAACTTCTAGCACAGACCCATGAAGGGGAAACGTCTAAATCTTTCAAGATACTGTGCATTTACTAGTTGTTATTTTAACCTGAAATAAAATTTGCTATCAAAAATTTAAGTTTGTGGGAATTTGCACAAATCTAATATTAGTTGGGAATGTTTTTTTGTTTAGAGCAAACACAAAGACTCTCTCTCTGTATCCTTGTTCCTCAATCTTTCTTGCTTCCTCTTTTTTTTCTCTCCAGGTATGCAGCAGTGCATTGCTCATTGGGCGAGTGGGAGGAGGGGCTTAACTGCAGGAGACCATTTTGTTTTAACATGGACAATAGGCGTGGGAGCTGTCCCTTCAGGGATCATTTGTTTCAAAATACCATAGATTGGCAGCTACAGGAAGGAGTTGGCTATTTCACACTCCTTCCCTGCAGGTTACAACACACCGCTCAGAGCTGCTGGCAGTGAAAGGCAGGAGTAGCTGTAACTATTGAGTATAGCAAATTGAAATAAGGGAAAGCAGTGCACCAGTATGCCGATGATAGACAGCTTTCCCTGCAGGTGTCTTCTGTCTCTGACGTCAGTTGAAACACTGCTGCCAGAATATCGAGCCGTGCACGGTTGAACATTTTTTAAATCATAGTAACTCACAGATGAAGATTTTGTAGTCCACAAATTATGATTGTAAGCTACCAGCTGGGATTTGGCTGGATAATCTACGACTTGAGAAAAGATAGTACCACTGGCTGATGCCAAAGTCAGTGGATTATTTTTGTGCTACACTCTCAACTGTCCACAAAATGTAAGTTTATTATATCATCACATACTAGCTCTTTACTGTTGTCAATTTTGTGGGTACCAGCCTCATAATGGCAGCAGAGAAAACTGCCTCAAAGCGATAAATTCCAATCAATGCACACGTGCATGCATTTGTGCATGTTATAAGGCATGATCCTTTCTTTGCATGTGCTCACCATTGTCAGTTTCTTTTTTCCACCTAATGTTGTGAATTGGAGCCCACTTACAGAGAGCGGAGCTATTTCTTACCACATATCCCTAGCACTCATACCTTTTTGGATATTGCGTTCATTTTTGTTGTTGTTGCAGTTCCCCCCCCCCCCCCCCCCCCCCACCCCCCCTTCTCTACTTCCTCCAGCTTGGGAAGCTTATGCCGCAGAGCCTAGGCTTTAAGCCACATCCATCATGACACCTACCTTTTTCCACAACTGACCTAACGTTATGATGAAATGAAAATGTTTTGCTATTTTGTTTGTGCTTTGTTCTTGTGTTATGTTAGTATTAGCAGCACCATTTTATGTTCAGCCGCCATTTTGAAACATGTCATCAGCTACGTATTCCCTAACTCGAGAAGCTGGCTGTGGAAATGTTTGTTTCTCCAAGGTTAGGCTTTGCTCTGCTAATGAATACACTGTTTTTATTAACGCATTCCTTTCCCATAGATAGAGGCTTTCTCCCACTAGCCTAGCAGTAGACACAAACAGAACGACCTTGGCATAAAGATAATGTGTGCCCGGTCTCAGAGTCGAGACTTGTCTTACTGTACTTTTTTGTTTTAGCTGCATCTGCTAGTAGATTTCCATATGGGCGGGACATTCTTGGTTCAGTAACGTATATATTGTATCTCTATGTTTAGAGGGAGGCTTTTTAGGTTTTGCCTCGCCAAAGATGCGCTCTGCGCATCTTTTCGGCGCAGGCGAAAACCTGATGAGAAGAATAGTGTGGCTTGGTTCGGCCCTCGTCGTTGATTGGCTGGCTCCGTAAACGGAGCCTTGCCATTGGACGAGGGGCCTGTCCGTCAATGCCGGACCAGACACGGGGGCGTTCCCGACATTCTTTGGCTTTTGCCGACGTCACGGGACGCCGGGAACGCCCCCGTGTCTGGTCCGGCATTGCCGGCACTACTGCGTCTCTTCTCCCCCGTTTCCCGCCCCGTGACTGGCCGGCCGGCCAATCCTAGCGCGGCCGGCCGGAAGTGCCCGCCCCCCGCAGCCCGGGGGAAGAAGGAAGACGGCAAGCAGTATGGCGGCGCCCGCGGGGCTCCCGTGGCCTGGAGGGAACCGCCGCCGTCGACGTTGCCGGTCTCCCAAGCCGAAGAGGGAGACCGGAGAAGTGCCGTCGCAAGGTGCAGGTGAGTCTCGGCGGTTTAGGGCATGCATGCTCCCTGCTCCCACTTTCTGCTCTGCTCGTTCGGATTTCATCTTCCCCCACACAGCGCTGCCGCCCACGGGTGCCCACAGTCCCTGTCTCATGCTGCTCCAGAGCCTGCCAATGCACAGTCTCCCCTCCGCCATGCACACGCTGCAGAAGGATACCACCTGGCCAAGTTCTTTGTTGGCGGCCTCCCCTACCACACTACCGAAGCCTCACTCAGGAAGTACTTCGAGGTGTTCGGGGACATCGAGGAGGCCGTAGTCATTACCGACTGTCAGATTGGCAAGTCCCAGGGTTATGGCTTTGTAAGTGTTGCCCGGATATAGCGCTCTTTGCTTTGGTGCACTGACAAGTGGTTTTATTTAGGCACTGCTGTTGGTGTACTAGTGCAGGGACTTTGTCCTGGACTTTATGTTTATGTTCTTATGTGAGGCGGCCTGGATATATAGCTCTCTTTGCACAAAAGTGGTCATATGTATATTGCAGATGGTAAGGTGGCCTGTGGCGGTCCATAGAGCGTTTTTGGGTTATTTCCTTACCCTTGGTCTGGATCAAGCGCTCCCTGACTGTAGCCTCACTCTCTTACATGTATGGATGTTGCAGATTTTCTTTTGGGTTTTTCTAAAGCGCCAAAACACCCAGGCCCCTAGAGTGCTCTGAGTTGGGAATACCAAAGCATGGGAGATTGCCGTGGATACAGAGTGGTGCACGAGCACTCCAAGGCAAGGCGCTGTATTTTCTTTACAAACACTTGAGGCTAATGCTGCGGCAACGCTCACATGGTGGAGTCCAGCTGTTGTGAGGCTGTAATAAGGGATGCTGTATGCCCCCCGTGGTGAACCCAGGTTATATGTTGGAGCATTCAGCTAGTGAAAGGGAAGTCATGTGCAATATGTGCTGGTTCTACGGAGTCTGTATTTAGGGGCTTTAACTCCCCACCCGCGTCTTTTCTCCTAGTGGTCTGTGAGATGCGAACTCTTGTCTCTGTATTCGCATCCCCAATTCCCGTGGGGTAGGTACCCTTGAGGAATTTTAATACCATTGATTTTTTTGGGAGGGGAGCCCTCCCACCCCCCCCCCCTAACAAGTATCCCAAACATTCACGCCTCGTATGCTCCAGTTTCCCCCAAATGCCTAATTGTCTTTACCTCTCTGAGATGAGGCACCTGCCTGGCCTCCTTTGCTTTGCAGCTGCCTCGTTGTCAACTTCCTGTATAGTGTGGATCATCATTCATCAACACCCATCGCCATACCCTTGCCCGGGGTTGTGACTGTAAATGTATAGTAGATGGATAAAGTGATAGGTGTGGGTGAAATACTAATCCGCAAAGCTCCTGGTCCGCGCCTGACCTGCGCCTGCCCGCTCGAGGCGCTGTTTTCTTTGTGCCGCTTAGGCCCTTCCCGTTCTCACCTTCTGTTGTCATTTTAGTTTATTTGATGAGGAGCTAAGCATAGAAATGGTAAGCTGGAGCAGGGCTGAACTGAATCATTTCATTGACAAGTGGCGCTATATAACCAGCATTGGCATAGCCAATAGGTCTCGCCTTTGGGACCTTATAAGTATTTAATTATGCTGCATAATATCCTTGGTGCAACACCAACTGTTGCATGGCTAAATACTTATAATGTCCCAAAGGTGAGACCTATTGGCTATACCAATGCTTGTTTTTGTATTGCAAGCCTATGTATGCCGCTCTCAGGCAGTGGCATCTTTCCTTTTTTTTGCTCTTTTACTCTTTTAGTTAATGTTGTTGTGTATGCTTGTTGACTTATATATTTTTTGTGGCTGGGTAAGTGGGTGAATGCAAGAATGAATACGTGGATGGCTGAATACATAGATGGTTGACAGTGCACTTGTGATGACTTATTGGGTGCTTAACTTCACCTGTGAATGAAGAGACACTTATTCATAAGTTAGACTATTTTGTGGGGCCAGGTCTTGTTTGCAGAAGTCTTCTCCACTATTTGTGGGTTAAAAGTTCATGAAGTTGCCATGCCTTGCAAACATTAAAACATGAAATTTAGCAAAGATGCATTGGAAATCATTCTTTTTTGCCTGCCCTCACTATATATTAAGGTGAACTGTTCTACACTCTCTATTGCTATATGTTTTGACTATTATTACCTTGTTGTATAGCTCTGCAGTGGGGCTCCTCGTCTAGTCATCAGATTTAACCATCTTCTACATTTTCCTGTGATTGTATTTAATATATTGTGATTTGTGGTTTGAGTTAATCAAAAGAATATGGAGTAGTTTTCTCAATCAATTTGACGCTCTCTCGCAGCACCTGCAATGTAATGATCAAGGTAGGGCCTACCCTTGGGGACTAGGTCAGAAATCTGGTAAGCAAACATATCTAAATCAGGGTGCCGTCACATTATGTGCCAAAGCACGGTCTGATTTAATTATCAATAAAAGCACACAGTCATTGAACAATATGCTAAATTTTGTGCCTACTTATAGCCAAAACGTACTCTCTATTAGATGTTTGTCTATCATAGATAGTGACCGTGTGCTTGGAGAAAAAGCTGTCTGTTACTAGTTAGTCAGTATGCAGTCAGTGACAAAACGGAAATGCAAAACAAAAAACACACTGCAGTCTGCCACCAACCATGTGATAACAAATATTATTGTCAGCGTGGTAGTATTTACAGTGGTGTATACAATATTTCATATGTTTTATGAAGAATGTGGGGATCAGTTGATGGGGATTTCAAGAGTGGTTCATTGGGATAGAAAAATATGCTAGTCACCATAAGTAGGGCACCCCATAGTCCTTGATCTTTGTTAGGTACTCAAAACAACATCGCGAAAAATGATTGCTTCCATTGCCTGGCCACCCATAGGGCAGTAAGATCAACCTATCAACCGCGAGCCTGTGTGGTCTGTGCATTGATCCTGAAGTATTTCAGAAACTTGATCTAATGGTAAAACGAGCTGGATGTGTTGCATGCACAAAAAACCGAGGCAAACAACCCACCTCCAAATATCTGTTTAAGGTAAAGTGGTGGACACCGAGAACAATAAGTAACTTAGCCACCTTCATATGAAGGGACAGAGGTAACAATTCCATTAGGGCAGTCATTACAAGGGCCTTACAATCCCATTTGATGAGTCCAGTAACTGCAGTTACCTGGCCCGTTTGGATTACAAGTCCCACAGAAACACCATGGATGGGGTGTGTTTGATAGCAGGTACACAGTCTTTGTAAAATTCTAATTGAAAATCTGGAATAATATGCTGAAATCAATGCAAACTCAGATTTCTGCTTCTTGTTCCCCATTGTCGTGTGATTTGAGGTAATACTGTTTTACTCCCTTAACTAACCCTTCGGCTTCCTGACAATTACATGTCTACTCAGGAGTGAGGAGGATCCATGCAGATTGCCTACCCACTTGTAAGGGGGCGCTTTTAAGTTGGCTAATAGTGATGTGTAGGAAGAAGAAGCACTTGCTTTAGTGCTGTTCTGAAGCAACTACCCAAGTCGAAATTTGGACACTGGAGAAGAGACTTATGCTCTACAATAACTGTGTGGAAATTCTCCAACAATTAGTCCCTCACATAATAATAATAATAATAATAATACATTTATAAAGCGCCTGGCTGCACAGAACTGTGTGTCCCCGCGCTAACTG
The DNA here is from genome assembly GCF_964263255.1 of Lissotriton vulgaris. Lineage (NCBI taxonomy): Eukaryota > Metazoa > Chordata > Amphibia > Caudata > Salamandridae > Lissotriton > Lissotriton vulgaris. The sequence goes on along the minus strand of NC_141689.1, from coordinate 1,841,780,966 downwards.
CTAATACAATACAGAGATCCGGAGGAGCTGTAGAAAAAGAGTCTCGGGGGAGGTTTACATGTTGGGGAACAAGTAAGTTTACAGTTTTGCACAAAATATCAGTTCAGATGGCTCCATCTGCAAGTGGAGCGGGAGCGCATTCCAGTATTTAGAAGCTAAATACCTAAAGGATCTTCCTCCCATTTTGGCCCTGATGATTCGGGGAAGTTTGAATAGCATCATGCCAGATGATCTTAGGTTCCGGGTTGGACGGTGTATAGTAAGGAGATTTTTTAAGTATTCAGGACCTTTGTCCTGAGCGATGCAATGGGCATAGCAAAGGGTCTTAAACTTAATCCTCTCCTTAACCGGAGACTTTTTATTAATCCATTGATCACCTTCATAAAATGTATCTGGCAAATCTGTGATTCAGAGGAAACGGCTGAAGTTGATGCTCTGTCTGGAGATTGAAGTTATTCAAGTAACTGTATTTAAGTTGCCCTACTTTGCCAGTAAGAACATACCCATCGTGCATGGGTATTATTAGTTGTAAGTCCTTCGTTGGCTTTTTAAATTTGTATGACATTTTGGGAGAGTTTGAGACTTTGAATCATGGGATCAGAACTCTTTATTAAAAAAAAAACCCTGTCACCAAGCCTTCTGTCCCACAGGCCCCAGGAAGAAGGTTCTCCGTTTTTAATTGCAATTTTCCTTTGTGATTCCATCTCCATCTTTTGTAGTGCTCCACATTATGTGGATGAGATCTAAAGCCCTGTGACTCGCATTAAATGTAGCATACTTCTGCTCTGTGTGGGGGGGGGGCTCTGTGTGGGTGTATGTGTGGAGGGCGCTGTGTGGTTGTGTGGGGGGGCGCTGTGTGTGTGTGTGGGGGGGCTCTCTGTGGGTGTTTGTGTGTGGCATTTGCGAGAGATTAAGCTATTGGCATTGTAAATGACAATGCCATTTATTTATGTTAAAAAAAACATAAATAAAAATAATGTCAAGAGCAATGCCAATAGCTCTAACTTTAACAAAGGCAAAACCATTGCATTGTAAATGCTTGTTTCTTGTTGCGGAATTGGATGGTACCTGGGATCAAATTAAAGTATGGGACCAGGAGAGGAAACTAGGTGAGAAGCCTAAAGCAGGGATACTTGCCTTGCCAGGGCGCATTATCATGTATATGCATTTTCTTATCCTGCCTAGAAAGGTTGATTGGGACAAGCTCTTGTCTTGTCGTCAGAAGACGGGAGTGTGTCTGATTTTTTTCCCTCGGTTTGAAGGTGGATTTCTAGAGTATAGTGGGCAGGGCTTGTCGATCGAAGGTGGTGTGTGTTTGTTTGTTAATAGATTTGTTTCAAACTTGCTTCTCGTGATTGAGACTCAATTACAGGCTTCCGAGAGTACCTGGTTCACCTCTTCCCCTTCTGTAATCTTGAATATTGTGCAGTATTATGAGCACAGGGACAATGAGGATAAGGAGAAGGCGGAAAAGAAGCACAAGGATTTAAAGGCGAAGGTGTTGTTGCAGCAGGCTTCTCGAGGGAATGGTAGAGGACGTGGTGGTTTATCCCGACATTTTCCCCGTACTATCAGGCATACTATGCCGGTAGGGCCGAATCAGTGTGTGTATTGTAAGGCGGAGGGACACTTATGTAGTGAGTGTCCTCTACTTCTGCAGAAGTTGGCGGCCCCAAGAGGACAAGGATCTCCTGGACGGGGTCGAGAAGATGGTGGCCAGGACAGGGCCCGAGCGCTGTGGCATCCCAGGGTCATACTGATCAGAACTACTTTGACAAACCTCTGGGCAAACAGTATTATCATGATGACTATGATACAGATAAGGTGACCAGGATGTCTTTCAGCTAGGCAGCCGGGGACAGGGTGAGGGACCAGTTTTGATACCTGTAGACCAGTGAAGTCCATATGCTGGTGTGGATGTACATGGTTCGACTAAGGAGTTTTTGGTGGATACAGGTGCAACGAACAGCTCTATTTATCGTTCCTTGGTCCCTGAGGCAACTCTGGCCATAATAATGTTTCGGTAGTATTTTCTGGTGTACCAGTTGTGAGCCCCATTTCAAAGCCTCTTGCGTTGACTATTGGTCCTTTCACTGTGGATTTGCCATTCTTGTTGACGCCCAATTGTGGAGAGAAGTTGATGGATTTGGACTTGTTGAATAAATTGCATGCTACAACTTACTGCTCCCCAGACGGCGTCTACATGACAATGGGTCCTGTTGTGTTGTGCGCTAAGCAATGTCTGTCCAAAGATACGCCCCTCCCTGCTAAATTTAAAGATGTGCCACCCACATTGTGGGCAACGGGCAACACAGATGTGGGTTTGTTGCAGATATCACCAGTTTGGATTCATGTCAAGGAAGGTACTATTTTACCCCATATTCCTCCGTATAAGATACTGCAGGTATGTGAGCGAGGATTTGATTGAGAAAGGAGTGGTTGAGGGGACGACTGCTAATGTTTGCAATATCCCTATTCTTCTCATTCTTAAAAGGACACCTTTAGGTCCCTCTGAGTATCAAGAAGATGTTTATTGTTTTGTGATTGATTTGCATGAAATTAGCACAATAGTGATCCCCCAGTTTCCGGTGGTCCCTGACATAGCGACTCTTTTGACGATGATTCCTTCTTCTGCTACACTCTTTTCTGTCACTGATTTGAAAAATGCATTTTCAGTATTCCTATTCATTCTGATAGCAGATATCTGTTTGGGTTCACTCTCGCCGGTAGAAGCTTTATATTCTGTCGCGCTCCTCAAGGCTATATAAAGAGTATCTAGTATCTATAGTCAGGCATTGAAAGGTCAGCTGGATTCCTTGTCACTCCCTACAAGTAATGTAACGTATTGCTTCAATATGTCCTTGACTTGCTCATCGCCTCGGATACCGAACAAGGTTGCAGAGACAGTACAGTCAAATTACTGCTACATTTAGCTCAGCATGGCCATAAAGTATCCCTTTCCAAATTTCAGTATTGTCGACAGGCGGTCACCTACTTAGGTCACCTACTGACGAAGCAGGGTCGGAGATTGACCCCTGAAAGCATCAGTACCATTGTTAAAATGTCTGTCCCGCAAACTCAGAAAGACATGCATGCTTTCATGGGTATCACTTCCTATTGCAGGCAGTGGATACCTGGCTATTAGTTGGTTATTAAGCCCTTACTTGCACTAACACTAAAGGATGTGCATGAACCCTTGCCTTGGACTTCAGAGTGTCAGCAGTCTTTTGAGCAATAAAAAACTGCACTTTCCTCAGGTCTAGTGCTTGGTACCCATAACTATGCTAAATGCTTCGTATTGTACATCCATGAGATGGGTGGTTATGCGCTTATTGTTTTAACACAAAAATTTGGAGATAAGCAATGTCTCTGTGCTTATTTCTCTGCTGTGCTTGACCCTGTCACCCGAGCCCTCCTGAACTAAGAGCGATCACAGCTGTGGCTGTCTCATTATTACAATCAGCGGGACTCGTACTCGATACTGACCTCACAGTTATGGTACCCCTTGCTGTGGATACACTTTTGAACAAGACAAGGACACTACACCTCACCAGTGCACATCTTACCTTTTACGAGCTAACACTCTTTCAAAAGCACATTACGATCAAACGCTGCCCCACTCTGAATCCAGCCATGTTACTACCCCTCCCTTCTGAGAATGAGGAAATTGACATACATGATTGTATCTTCTGGACGGAAGAAGAGATGAAAGGACGGGTAGACCTGACTGATGCTCCCTTACCTGACCCCCAAGGGGAGCTATATGTCGATGGCTCTTGTTTTAAATTACCAGACTGCACCAGAACAGCTGCGTATGCAATTACTATGCTGCACACGGTAGTTGAGACATCACGAGTTCCCTATCAGTCGGTCCAAGCTGCAGAGTTAGTGGCCCTAATACGAGCCTGTGAATTGAGTGAGGGATTGGTTGTCAATATTTATACTGACAGCCAGTATGCCTTTGGAGTTGTACATAATTTTGGGCGACTCTGGGCAGAGAGAGGGTTACCTACTTCCCATGGGATGAGAATACAGCACGGCCCTCTCGTATATGGGCTTTTGTCTGCTTTGACACTCCCTAAAAAGTTGGCAATAGTGAAGTGCAGCACACATAAGAATGTTACTGACGATGTGGGTAAGGGGAACGCTTTTGCAGATCAGACAGCTAAGGAAATAGCCCAAACTAAGATGAAAAGAATGTAGCAGGTCCCGCCAGGTGGTTCTCCATGTTTGAGCATATACTCAACAATGTGAAGGAGATACAGAGTGACGCCACGGTGGAAGAATTAGCAATGTGGCAAGAAAGTACAGCACACTTGAACGATGAGGGATGTTGGATTGATAAGTCAGGGAAGCAAAGATGGATGTTGCCAGACGCATATGTTCTTCCTGTAGTGACAATGCCCCATGGCCCAGTTCATATCAGTGCTAAGGTTATTTGCAAGCTCACTGTTGAGCTTCAGTCTAGGCGGTTAGTTACCTTGCAGAAGTGGAAGATGTTAGATGACCTACTTGCAGATAGGGGTGGGGCCTGTCGCATCATTGGCAGTAGCTGTTGAGTGTACATACCTGACCACGCCCCCAATGTGTATGCTGCCATACAGAAATTGCATAGACTCATCTGACATACACCAAGAACATGGTACTTGGACTCTTGCTGGGTGGTTCTGGGGTATGCTCATGTCCTGGGGTTGGAACATCCTTATCTTTCTTGCTGTGATTGCTGGTATTTTCTTCACATGTTGTCTTTGCATACACTGTCTCCCGACTTGCTGCACTTATTTTATAAGTGTTCTCACCCCTAAACCGAAGAAGTCCGTTCATGACACTAGCTCTGCTATCATGTTGCAAAAGTACATTAACAATATGATGCAGATCGATGAGGGCATTTTTGGTTTCACATCATCCCTTGCTACTTCTATTCCTGATACTGAGTATATGGATTGCTCCAAGTGTTGATGTCCTTTACTACTTAGAATACTACACCTTTTCCCTTCACAATATCAAATGGTTTAGCGAATGCTAAAAGGAGGGTCTGATGAAATGAAAATGTTTTGCTATTTTGTTTGTTCTTTCGTCTCGCATTCGCTGCACCATTTTATGTTCAGCCGCCATTTTGAATCAGGTCGTCACCTACGTATTTCCTGAGTCGCGAAGCAGGCTGTGGAAATGTTTGTTTATCCAAGTTTAGGCCTTGCTCTTCTAATGTATACACTGTTTTTATTAACGCATTCTTTTCCCATAGATAGAACCTTTCTCCCACTAGCCTAGCGATAGACATGAACAGAACGACCTTGGCATAAAGATAATGTGTACCCGGTCTCATGGTCGAGACTCGTCTTACTGTACTTCTTTGTTTTAGCTGCACCTGCTAGTAGATTTCCATTTTGAGCGGGACATTCTTGGTTCAGAAAAGTACATAATGTATCTCTATGTTTGCTGAAGTCATTCCTTCCGCAGCAATCCTAGGAGGCTGATCAGACTGGACTCCGCTCGAGTGTACCTGAATAAAAAATATTTGGTTTGTATTGTCTACTGTCTGACAGTCCCTTCATTTGTATGGAACGCTCTCTGAGGTGGTCACGAGTGACCCGGGTGGCTCTAATCCGGTCACTTCCTTCAGTTATGCCACAGTTGATCTAACTTCTATACCTCTTGTTTGGGAAACTGTCTCTCATGCATGCCTCTGCTTTGATCATTTCCATCATCTATGCTGATCCAGATTTTTAAGTAGCAAATGTAAGCACTGGTCTCCGTGGTGCAATACATGGCTCTGGGAAGTCTATCGTGCAAATGGGTAATCTTTAGATTTTATCTTTTCAGGTTTCTCTCTGTGTGTTTCCTCTCAGGAAATTTTGACTTCATGGAGACATGTATAGCCTTTGTTAGTCTTTGGGTAGTCTTGTCCTTAATCCTCAGCCTGGACTCCATTGTATATGCTGTGTGTGTGTTTGAAGCAGAAGGCTAGGGATGATGCACCCCCAATTTATGTTGAGTGCCGGTGCACTTAGGCAGCTTTGGTCAGCTACAGTGCAGCTCATGCATCGGTAGTCTAGCCCCAGGCCCTTTTTCTTCAACCAGCACCCTGGTCGGACCTACTCACAGTTGCTGCAGTTGGGAATGGGCAATGCTTGGGTTTGCCATTTCCGGTCCTTTTCAGTGCACCACCCCATGGATGGAGGTCGTGGATGCAGACCCATAGATCTGTACTAAAGATCACAAAGTGTAACCGCAACAAATGATGGACGGAATGCTGAATGATTCAAACATTCTCCCCCAGTCAAGAGATGTGGGTTAAATCCATTGTTCTTTTGCTCACTACGCCACCCCAGTTTGGACCCAGCCGTGTGCAAATCAGTCTTGAGCCTGTGCCTCATGGGAACAGTCCAGACCGAACTGCCAAGCCAGGTCCTCCCTGGACTAGAAACAAGCATCCTGGGATTGGTTTCGAGGTATGACACCCTTCATCAGCCAGGCTAGCTTGAATCTAGTGGTACAGTAAGGAAGGGACCTACGTCTGGGCATACCCGTCACACTTCGGGCGAAAAGTGTAACTGCAACAAATGATGGATGGAATGCTGAATGATTCAAACATTCTCCCCAAGTCAAGAGATCTGGGTTAAATCCTTTGTTCTTTTGCCCACTATGCCACCCCAGTTTGGACCCAGCCATATGCAAATCAGTCTTGACCCTGTCCCTCATGAAGAGATGGCCAGTCAAACATTCATGCGCACTTGATGTGGGGAAACCACTCCTCCCCTGCCCGGCTCTAAGAACAGAGCGGTACAAAAGGGGGTGGTGATGGACGGAGCATCTGAACCAATCAAACACTCACACCCAGTCAACAGATCTGAGTTTAATCCATCACCGTTCTTTAGCCCACTCTGCCACCCCAGTTCAGACATGGCTATATGCAAATCAGTCTGACCCTGTGCCTCATGGGAACAGTCCAGCCCGAACTGCCAAGCCATGCCTTCCCTGGACTGGAAACAAGCTTCAGAAGACCGGTTTCTGGCATTTCAGCCGTCTTCAGCCCGGCTTGCTTGAATCCAGTGGGAAAGTGATCAAGGGACTCACGTCTGAGCATACCCTGCCAACTTATGGCGAACAAAGCGGTACAAAAGGGGTTGGTGATGGACGGAGCATCTGAACCAATCAAACACTCACACCCAGTCAACAGATCTGGGTTTAATCCATCACCGTTCTTTAGCCCACTCTGCCACCCCAGTTCAGACATGGTTATATGCAAATCAGTCTGACCCTGTGCCTCATGGGAACAGTCCAACCCGAACTGCCAAGCCATGCCTTCCCTGGACTGGAAAAAAACTTCCGAGGACTGGTTTCTGGCATTTCAGCCGTCTTCAGCCCGGCTTGCTTGAATCCAGTGGCTCTAAGACCAGAGCAGCCCCATTTCGCCTACAGAGCTGCCGCATAAGGGAAACATAAAATGATAATAACAACCAGTTATTTTCATTTTATGTTTCCTTTATTATTTACACTACTAAAAAGCAGTGGAGTGACGCTCCTCCCCCTTAGAGTAGGAGCCCCATCGCAGCTTACAAGGCCCACAATAGCTATCAGGCACTGAGGGCATGTGGAAACCTGCTGTGTGGATTTATCCTTAACATATATTAAGAAGGGGGGCCCATATTTTATCGAAGTGCAACTTCATATCTCGGTTAAGCGGTTAAACTTTCCATGACACACATATCCCAGATTTTGACCCAGTACAGAGCCTTGATAGGGATCTCCAGGCCCTTCCACTGGAAAGCAGCCACCAGTCTGGCAGTCAGAAAACAGTGCGTGATCAATTTGCCTGAAGGAAGATAAGGAGGGTCTAGGCGAAGCATGGGCAAATTTTGCGAATCTGGCGTTCGCGAATTTTGCGAATTTGCGAACTCGCAATCCGCAAAATCCGCGAATTCTCGCGAATTTGCGGATTTTTTTTTTTGTGTTCGCAAGGGTTTCTGCCAGTTCGCGAGGGTTTGGTACTAGTTCGCAATTGCGAACTTACTTGTCGGCTCGCAACGGTTGCGACTATGTTGTTTCTACGTCTGGTTCATCATCACAGCCTCCCAGCACCCTCTGTTTCACCACTGCCACCCTCTGTTTCACCACTGCCACCCTCTGTTTCACCCATGCCACCCTCTGTTACATCAATGCCACCCTCTGGTTCATCATCACTGTAGATTATGGGGGGGGAAAGCAAGCACACCTGCCCTGCTTCAACTGACATGAATTAATTTGGGGTTAGTTTATTAATGTGGCACTGTTTTAAAATTCCAGGTCTGGCACCTGCTTCCTTATCAGTAATTTGCTTTCTGTTGCAGTGCAATTTTTTTTTCCATGACCTTTGTGGCCTTCTTGTAGCTATTCTATGAGCCTGCTGTGAGGGTCAGAGCAGGGTCATACAATTGTTGCAACTGGCAACTGAACTCTGGAAGGGCCCCAGTCAGGAAGCACTACAGGGAATGGTTAGTAATGATGAGTTTGAACTCTTGCACCTGCCGAGTGCTTTCAGTTTTGCAAAACTCGTTTTTCTGCAATTTCGCGGGATTCGCGAGGCGTGAACACGCGCGAGATCGGATTCGGAAGCCGCGAATTTGTGCGAATATGCGATTTCTTTTTTTGCGGCGTGTTAGTTCGCAAGGTTTTGTGCGTGCTCGCGAGCCGCTTGTAGCGCAAGGCGCAAAGTTACCCTCGCGGTCGTTCAAGGGCGCGGCCATCTTGTTTGCATGACTTATTTCCGTTTCCGGGCGCGAAGTGTAATCTCGCAAAGTGTGCGGCTCGCCAGTACAATTTCGTGAGTGTTCGCGAGGAACATCTCGCGCGAACTTACCCGCGCCGTCGTGAATGGGCGCGGCCATCTTGTTTCTCATTCATTGCTATGGTTCTGGGCATGCTTCTTGTATCCTCTCTAAATCTGTGCCATCCTTTGCTTGTTTGAAGTTTTTTTTTAATCTATTTTACTTATTATCTATCCCTCTATTTTTCTAGCCCTATATTTTGTGTTTACTGCTACTTTTTGTTAATTTTAAACTACTTTCTTAAACTCTTTTCTTCTCTTCCCTATTCTATTTTCTTTATTCCTTTCCGCCCAGACCATGGTGAAGGGAGCCGGGAAGCATCCCGAGAAGGGGAAGGGTCGCGCACCCCGTGCCCGGCTCCCGTGCGGGCGTTTGAGGGGGGAGCTAGTGATGCCACGGGAGATCTTTAGCGCGGAGGAGGTGGGTGCACTAGTGTTCTACGTACAGCGCCACCTCCCTAGGACCATCATGGCAGGCGGCAAGATCGGAGGCGGGTACGGGATGCGGGAGCGCCGGAAGCGGTGGGATAAGGTGTGCCGGGCCATGTACCACCACTCTCGGGTCCGGCGCACCTACAACCAGGCCACCCACGGCTGGACGGATGTCCTGACCCGTGAACGAGATCTGCTCGACCTGCTTGGCCTCGAGATCCCCGGGCTTGGTGAGTAGTAGTAGTAGCTATTTCTTTACTACTCTGTTTTCTCCTGCTGTGTTATTATATTGCAATTTTTTTTTTTTTACCAAGAGCAATAATGCTGCTCATTACATTGTAGGTAAATTATATTTCAAAATCTTCTGTGCATTTCAGGTGCACTGCTCTCCTTCTCAGTAGTGTTGCTACTATGCTTATTTGTTTTCGATTTTGTGTTCATTTCATTGGCCTGTGAAATTATGTATGAGTGTAGTTTAAAGAACTGCGTAATGCTACACACTAAGGTTCAGGGGCCTTATTTATGAAGGCCTTGCGCCGCCAGTGCGCCACTTTTAAAATGGGAAAAAGTGACGCACCGGCGGCGCAAGGCCTTCATAAATAAGGCCCCAGATTTTTAATTACCGGCGCATCCCTGCAAAGTAGCGGGGATGCGCCAGTAATTGTGCGCCACGCCACTATCACCCATGGTGCGCCATATTTACAATGCGGCGCACCATGGGCCCAAAACGTCACCAAAGCGTTACGCATCTGTGCCGTAAGGGTGGCGCATTGCTGGAGTTGCGTCGCAACGATGGCGCAGCTCCATCAATGCTCTAGGGTGCCCTATCTCCCCAATGCTGCGTCAAGCCGTACGTCTGCTTCAAGCAGGCGCAGGTTTTGAGTCACGCATCATTGTCGTTAAAGTGAGTGATTGAAATCTTGTAGATATCCCTCAGCCACTTTTAGGATGCGTTCCTGCTCAGGAACGCCCTCCCTTGCGCCGGAACGCCCCCTGATGGCGCAGGGCTTTACAACGTGATGCATCTCCCATATGCGTCACGTTGTTAATATACGCCGCACCATTGCGCCTCTTTTGTGCTGCCGCTGCGTCACAAAAGTCACGCAAAAATGGAGCAAAAGAGCCGCAAGGGGCTTCTAAATCAGCCCCTACAGACTCAAGTCCAGTCCTTCCTTTGTACACATGGCGATAAGAAGAAATAGTGGTGGTGGATTGATAGTTTGAGTATTTTAATGACTGGTTAATGTAGTAGGAAACTTTAGTGTTGTCGCTGATCTGCAATCACGATGGACTTTGGCTCGCGTGCTGCGGACTGCTGCCTGCCAATCCTAGGCAAACCTTTTTAGTACTTTGTGTAGTGAGTTACATAAGAAGTTTCCAATTCGACGGTCCTCAAATCAAGCAATACTAATAACGTAGTAGACCACATGAGATTGGTCAATAATATATCCAGTGGAATAGTTGTCTATTTGCTATTTCGCCAAAATATTTTGTTAGTTCTTTTGAAATGTTTGATTTGGTTGACAAATATCATCCATGTTTTCTGTTTTTCTTTCTTTCATGTTGTACATCAGCTTCCCCCAGGGGCAAGAGGAGGACACAGGAGGAGGAGGAGGAGGAGGAGGAGGGTGCTGTTGAGGATGCAGGCCAGGATCGGGCAGGCGAGGGCTCCTTTGCTGGCCCCAGTAAGTTTTAATTTTAATATAGAGTACTTATTTTTTCCCAGCGTTCCTCATTTGATTTTTTCTAAATCGTCTTGGATATTCTTGTAGACTGGATCTAAATTCTTATCATGCCTCGACTATGACTCCGTGTGGTATTACTAGATTATTCTTATTAGTCTGTCTGTGTAGCTAACTAAGATTACACATTTGGCAATTCCATTGGACTCCCATTCTAGTCAGCAATGCACAGAGTGCAGTCCTCTGGGATTGTCCATAATGTCTTTTTAAGTCTTCTAAATGTTTATGCTTTGACAATTGCCAACAATAAAAAGGTGAATGACCACCAAGAAAGAATAAGATACTACTTTACGTTTGGTTTGGATAGGAGGACAATCCATTCTACTACTGTTTCAGGGACAAATCTGCACAAACAGAACTATGGACACTAAATAATGCATTGCTTAGCTTATCAATTATAATAGGTGCTGTTAGACTTTCCACATACCTCAGTGATAACAGACTTTGTAGTTGAACCCCCAATCTCCTTACTGACTAGATAGTGTGGCAGAGTCATTTAGCTCCCAAAGTCACTGATGATTATTCCCCAATGATGTCAGAGGCACGGACTCATGCTTGCAAAAATTGCAAAACCTTTAGCTCATCCACTCTAGTCTGGAGGACCAAAGACCACAGAGTCTATTTAAGTTTAAAACCTTTATTAAAAGTAAACACATTTATTAAAATCAAGTTTGTCATAAAAGTAAACGTTTAACTGAAAATGGAAAAGTGCTTGGTGCTGACGATTAATTGGACACATTTCTTGTGGTCGAGCCGAGCTCTCACCTGGTTTGAACTTGATCCTGCTCGTGTTCTTAGAAGTCAAGCTTCTGTCTGTTAGGAGAAAAAGTGGTGTGTGTTAAAAATAAAAAGCAAGCATTCATCAGTTGTGCCAAAAAGTGCAGCAAGACAACAGCCTTCCCTGGAAAAAGGGACATTTTTACTTTAGAGTAGACAGTCACAAATTATTAAATTGTATACTGTTTTTTTCACATTTCTTTCTTCCTCCTAGACCAAATATTATATAGTAGTGAGTGGTGTATTCTAACATTATTAAATGTACTTTGTAGGTGGAACATCTGGAGGCGGGGCCAGCACGGAGGTGGTGGTGGCATTGGACGAGGACAACTCTGGGGAGGAGGCGGTGGAAGTGCCGGACAAATCTGTGGGGGATGACACGGTGGTGGCGGGCAGAGGTAAGCTATATATTCCTTACTTATTGAGATTGAAGACTGCAGAGTGTGCTTTTTGCACAGGTGTATTATAAATAAACCAGGTAGTAGCCTCCTCTAAATGTACTTCGACTTAGCTGTGAAGTTTTTGGCGAGAAGAATCCCAATCAGATCTGAGATGAACTTGATGGATGGGATGAACGAAAAGCGAAAGAAGGGTGTAAGTAAGTGTGGAAGGACGAGAAATGTAATGATGACTGGCAAAGAAGAATGATATGTGTTTGCTTGGTCCCCGAAGTGGCTGGGAAGGAAAGAATATGGTATGGTGCATGGCTGGGTGAATGATGAAGCAAGGATGGGTGGAAGGAGAACAGCCTGGGTGGGTGAAACAGAAACTGTATGTGTGCATATACTTTGAATGGATGGATGCCTGGATCATTCATGGTACTATCTGACTCTTAGATAGCATATATGTATCTAGAGAGAGTAGACGGTCACTGGATGAACTAAGTGTTACTTTGAAGAGCATGTAACACCGCACCCGCACGTCCGTTCCAGTGTAGGAAAGGCAAGGAAAAGAAGTTGTAATTTTGTCCAAATACTACCATGAATAGTAGCAGTAGTTTGTATTGCAACTGCAAGCACAGCATATATCCGGTTATTACGGTGGACACTCCCTACCTCTCTTAATAACTTTAGTTTAGTAGTAGTACGTCATTCATGTGTGGGTGTATCACTGTTCACTCAATAATAAGCAAAGCACCTAGAGTCATCCCATATGTCATCAAATACATCCCATGTGAAGTGATAGATAATCAGATTATTTAGCTTCTTCATTTTCCTTTACTAATACTCATTTGCACTGTAGGGTGAAAGCTAAATTAATTAAGCAGTAGCCCTTTTAACAGAGTATTCTCAGTGCCACCCGTAATAGAAAAGTAAGAGCTTAACCACCTGCATGTACTGGACCGGTACAGTAACGCAAGTCTGTCTCACTCACCGTGGTTTGCGTCTGTTTTTCTCGGGTGCAAGTTCACTGCGCTGGCATTATGCCGGCTTGCATAAGATAACGTACCAATTTTCCTAAACAAGAGAGAAGAAGAAGAATAAGACTGGTGTACTGTCATAGTCAACTGTAATGGAAGTCCATAGTGCTCTTAGAATTTGTTCCTTAAACTCCCACTAATGTTAGAGCAAGGATGAAGAAGTCGGAGGTTACATAGATACTGTCCTCAATAGTTTTGTACTGTGCTTTCAATTTGCTACTTGTACTGTGACACAACTTTCTGCTCAATCATTTTGTGTTAATCTAAAGGAGCATTGGTTACAGACTATGTCTTTCTTTCTTCATATAGTTGCTCCTTCCAAATCCAAGAGACCATCAAGGAGGAGGGAGCTGGCTCGAATGGCCCGGCAACGGAGGCTGGAGGCCACAGTCGCTGAATATCGGCGGCTGGTGGCCCTGGAGGAGGAGGAGACGCAGTCTGGTACTACAACAACGTCCACTGGGACAGCTGCATCCTCCTCCGTGCGGGCTGCCAGCCAGCGCAGTGCTCCAGCGGTACGGAGCCGGGCTACCAAAGCCAAACGCCACCGCCAAGCAGCACAGACAGCTGCTGCCCCCCACAGGATTTGCAAGGCACGCCGGCGCCGCTTATCCCTCAGACTGTCCTACCTGGAGCAGGTGGTTCTGAACTATAAGAACATGGTGGAGGACCTCCGCTTCGAACATGCCACCCTCCGCAAGGAGCATGATGCCCTGGCTGCTAAAGTCAACAGCACCCTGCCGTAGTGTCCCTTGCCCCTTTTTTAGAGACTTTTGGGGGGTGGGAATTGGGAGTTGGGTTTTTTGGGGACTTTTGAAGGACAATCGTTGGGGTTAGGGAGGGTCTTGCGGGAGATTATTTTGTTAGGGCTATAAAAATATACTTTTTGAAACTTTATCTGACCATACCTGTTTTTTACTGCTTTTGAGTCTGGTGGGTGGGGGTTTAACAGTAAGTTTGTTTTCCTGAATAGTCCTAGGACTTTAGTAGTACTACCGTCAATCTCTATCTTACCTGTAATTTCTGTTTGAAAGTAGGGCTAGGCCCAGGGCTGGCTCCACGGGAAATGGCGATTAAGGTTGCAATCCAGGGCGGCTGAAATTTCCTCCTCATTGCGGTGGTACTAGTGGTGTGACACAGTGGCAGTTGCATGGCTATGGAAAAAAAGAAAATGAAACCTGGTTTGTCCTTACTGTAGCATTACAACGGTACGATAGAGAATATAGCAGGTGACAGTACACTAGACTACAACAGTGCCACAGTGTAGCCTAACAAATGGTAAAGTATTGATAGTATAACTTGTACTTGTGTAGGATTTCTTTGACATTGGCTACTACTACAAGAAATAGTACTGAAGCTGAGTAAGTCTAGAATATATCCTCGGATTCCTTCACCAGCCTGTTGCTATGACCTTATCCTCCCCAGCAAGTGAGTGGAATTATTGATGTCATTTAGTCACACATCAAGCAAAACCACACAGCCCGGGGGAAGAGGATTAGGGTTTGTAAAATGGATGGGAATGGGGGTTTCTTTTTGGGTAGGTTTTGTTGAGAGAGAAAAAAAAAAGCACAGCATGGACAAACAATAATTGAACATAAAGAAATTTTTGGGTACAAAGCTAACCATAAATCTTTTACCTGACATAAAGGAAGTGCATGCACTACTGAATGCATTGTTACTGAAAAGTAAGTAGTACTTTCGACAACCGTGAATCACAGAATGCGGCAGTACAGGGCTACATTAAATTAGGTTTAAAAAAAAGCAGAGAGAGATCCAAGAAATGCAGTCACACTCATAGAAGAAAAGAATGGATACTGTATCTGTCTGTATGTTGTTGTAGTTGTCCTCCTGTTGAATTTGGTAAGTAAGTTGCATGCAGCAAACAATTCCTGTTATCAGCGGCACTCCTCCATTCCAGCTGACGCTTCGTCCATCAATGTTGGTGACCAGAAGACACCCTGTCCACTGCCTGCCTGGCGGATGCTGAATTGCGGCTCACTAATGTGAAGCCTGACTCCATCCTTTTTTCCCCCATTGCACAGACTGAAACCCGGCCTGTAATTATTGAATGAAAAACAGCACTGATAAATAAATATAAGGTATGTACGCTGTGTAGTACAAAAAGTCACACTTTGATTTTCCTAATAGACAGTACAATATTTTTGAAAGTGCGTACTCTGTCTGAGTCACCTTTTGAAGGATAAATAAGTATGGGCAAATTAATTTAGCGGATCTTTCCCCTCAAGCTAGGTGTACTGTAAACTGTGTTTTAGAACAAAATTAGACCTTCCCAGCAGTGCCCCCACCCAGACCCTTACTAAAGCCAGTCGCAAAAATGTAGAAGACCCCCAATCAGATCTCAAAAAACGAGGCCTAGCAGAAAACTGGTGACAAAACGTACTTTGAAAGTAAAAGTAGGCCCAAATACCCCCTTACCCACCGTGGATTGTATTCAAACCACTTGCAAGCAAGCAAAATTATCCATAGCCAGCATCGCTCCAAGACTCGAAAACCCCCCCACCCAAACACATGCAATAGATATAGTGCTAACCCTAACGAGCCCTAAGTTAGGAATAGTGGCGGAGGCTTTCTTTAACTATGCCAAATCCCCCCTTTCCCACCATGGATTTTCTTCAAATGACTTGCAACCAAAATTACACATTCTCACGAGTGCTCTAAGACCCCAGAACTCAGTTGCAAAAATCTAGAACACCCCGAAACACATGCAATCCTGCTGCTAGGGCTAACCCTGACGAACCCTAAGTTACAAAAAGTGCCAAAAGGCTTTTCCTTATGGATTTTTTCCCAACCACTTCTATCCGGTATTAGACCTTCCCAGGAATGCCCCAAGACCCGCCAACCCACCCTCCAAAAAGCACAACACCCCCAAACAGCCCAAAAGGAAAATCTCATACTTACAATATTTCTCGGCCTTCGGTCCAAACGCGCTGTGCAGCTAGGCCATAACTCCAGTTTTCCACCACGGATTTCCTAAAAAGCAAATGCAATCAAGATTAGAGTGTCCCAGCAGTGCTGCCAGACCCCAAAACTCAGCCACAAACACCCGGAACCCCCCCAAAGAGCGCCTGAAAGGCAAGCAAGTCAGCAAAAACACACAAAAAATTCCGCCTCCGATTTGGTCCAAGCCACTTTTATCCGGTATTAGAGCTTCCCAGCAATGGCCCCAGAGCCGTCAACCCAGAAGAAAACTAGTAGAAGACCCCCAAACAGCCAAAAAGTAAAAGTACAAAAATGGGGACTTAGTCATTTTTTTGCCAATTTCCCAAATCACTCCGCGCGCTCTGCAGCTAGGCCCTAACTCCCCTCTGCCACCATGGATTTGCTTCAAACCTCTTGCAAACTAAAGTATCCATAGCCAGCAGTGCTCCCAGACCCCGAAACCCACCCACACACACCAGGAAGCCCCCCCAAACAGGCCCCCGAAAATGCTACATTGAGCAAAAAATAATTTGGCGTGGATTTTATCCCAACCACTTCTATCTGGTATTAGACCTTCCTAGGAATGCCCCAAGACCCGCCAACCCACCCGCCAAAAGGCACAACACCCCCAAACAGCCCAAAAGGAAAATCTCATACTTACAATATTTCTCGGCTTTCGGTCCAAACGCGCTGTGCAGCTAGGCCATAACTCCAGTTTTCCACCACGGATTTCCTGAAAAGCAAGTGCAATCAAGATTAGAGTGTCCCAGCAGTGCTCCCAGATCCCGAAACCCACCCACAAACACCAGGAAGCCCCCCAAACAGGCCCCCGAAAACGCTACATTAAGCAAAATGTCAGAAATAGCACAAAAAAATTTGGCGTGGATTTCGTCCCAACCACTTCTATCCGGTATTAGACCTTCCCAGGAATGCCCCAAGACCCACCAACCCACCCGCCAAAAGGCACAACACCCCCAAACAGCCCAAAAGGAAAATCTCATACTTACAATATGTCTCGGCTTTCGGTCCAAACGCGCTGTGCAGCTAGGCCATAACTCCAGTTTTCCACCACGGATTTCCTGAAAAGCAAATGCAATCAAGATTAGAGTGTCCCAGCAGTGCTCCCAGACCCCAAAACTCAGCCACAAACACCCGGAACCCCCCCAAAGAGCACCTGAAAGGCAAGCAAGTCAGCAAAAACACAAAAAAAATTCTGCCTCCGATTTGGTCCAAACCACTTTTATCCGGTATTAGAGCTTCCCAGCAATGGCCCCAGAGCCGTCAACCCAGAAGAAAACTAGTAGAAGACCCCCAAACAGCCAAAAAGTAAAAGTACAAAAATGGGGACTTAGTCATTTTTTTGCCAATTTCCCAAATCACTCCGCGCGCTCTGCAGCTAGGCCCTAACTCCCCTCTGCCACCATGGATTTGCTTCAAACCTCTTGCAAACTAAAGTATCCATAGCCAGCAGTGCTCCCAGACCCCGAAACCCACCCACACACACCAGGAAGCCCCCCCAAACAGGCCCCCGAAAATGCTACATTGAGCAAAAAATAATTTGGCGTGGATTTTATCCCAACCACTTCTATCTGGTATTAGACCTTCCTAGGAATGCCCCAAGACCCGCCAACCCACCCGCCAAAAGGCACAACACCCCCAAACAGCCCAAAAGGAAAATCTCATACTTACAATATTTCTCGGCTTTCGGTCCAAACGCGCTGTGCAGCTAGGCCATAACTCCAGTTTTCCACCACGGATTTCCTGAAAAGCAAGTGCAATCAAGATTAGAGTGTCCCAGCAGTGCTCCCAGATCCCGAAGCCCACCCACAAACACCAGGAAGCCCCCCAAACAGGCCCCCGAAAACGCTACATTAAGCAAAATGTCAGAAATAGCACAAAAAAAATTGGCGTGGATTTCGTCCCAACCACTTCTATCCGGTATTAGACCTTCCCAGGAATGCCCCAAGACCCACCAACCCACCCGCCAAAAGGCACAACACCCCCAAACAGCCCAAAAGGAAAATCTCATACTTACAATATGTCTCGGCTTTCGGTCCAAACGCGCTGTGCAGCTAGGCCATAACTCCAGTTTTCCACCACGGATTTCCTGAAAAGCAAATGCAATCAAGATTAGAGTGTCCCAGCAGTGCTCCCAGACCCCAAAACTCAGCCACAAACACCCGGAACCCCCCCAAAGAGCACCTGAAAGGCAAGCAAGTCAGAAAAAACACAAAAAAAATTCTGCCTCCGATTTGGTCCAAACCACTTTTATCCGGTATTAGAGCTTCCCAGCAATGGCCCCAGAGCCGTCAACTCACCCGCAAAGAAGTAGAACCCCCCACAAGTGCTGAGTCTTTCTTCATTGGGCGTAATCCAGCCCTCTGCTTTGATGGAAACAGGAGTCTGGAGGAGGAGGATAGAGGAGCATGTTCTTCTGAACTTGTGAACCTGAGGAATGCAGACTGCGGCACCTTCAAATCAATAAGCAAACAAGTGAAGACAGTTCTGCTGATGGGCTTGTTTTTGTGATTAGGTGATTAAAGTTTGAATTATATTAACTGTGCACAACAAAGAAAGACAGACACACAGGAATAAAAGTGAAGGACGAAAAAGAAATGTATTGATTCATTGTCTCATTTTCAGGGCTCAGTGTCAGGGTCCAGGAATAAGAATAAGGCTTCGTCATCATACTCTGCGAATTCAGGCAGGGTGAGCTCAGTGTCACCGAACAGAGAAGAAATTCCCTCATCTACGTTGCTGTCCACCTCGTCTTCATCCGGCGTGCTTTCTCATTCTTTGTAATCTTGTGGTATGAGGTGCTGATTCATCTTGATCATTGTTAACCTCTCCACATTTTTGGGCGAGAGGCGGCTCCGTTTGGGAGTTACAATGCCACCAGCAGCACTAAAAACACGTTCAGAAGACACGCTTGCGAGTGGGCAAGACAAGTAGTTGAAAGCCAGGTTGGAGAGCTGTGGCCACAATTCTTTTTTCCCATGCCAATACGCCAATGGGTCAGCATTAGCATAGACCTCTGTTGAGTCATTCAGATAGTCCTGCACCATCGACTCAAGGTCCTCCTCCAAGGTTCCTCCACTTTGCTTAGCTGTTGCTGTGACCTTTTGAGAACCAAACCCAAGCAGAGCTAGCCAATCCTCTTCAGCCTCCAATGTTACTGTTGTGTCTGGTGCAGATGATCCTGTTGCCGGTGTCTTTAACGGCTGAGAGGTCACTTGTACCACAGCCACAGGTGCAGAAGTGGATTGTTTTGACTGGGGATGGCCTGCTGATGCTGATGTACTGCCTTTTCCTTCAATGAGCTGCCGTTCTCTTTCAAACCTCTTGGCTGACAAGACTAGCCAACGTTTGTAATTTGTAACATCTTCATCATCAAAAGGAAAGAATGCTCTGCCTGCCAGCGCCTTTTTGTAGCGTGGATCCAGAATAGTAGCACAAATGTAATGCTGTTGTGAGTGGATCATTTTAAGACGTTCATCACCTTGTAGGCGCTCTAATAATTTCTCCGCCAAAACAAAAGGGTCTTGGTTTTTTTCATTTTTTTGAAACACAGAAGACACCTTCTTCAGTTGGTGCTCCAGCATGTACAAAAATGGGATAGCTTTTCCCAAATTACAGTCCTCCTTGCTGACTGCACGCATGAAGAACTCAAAAGGACGAAGCATGTCTGTCATACTTTTAACTATTTCCCATTGCGCCGCATCCATCCTCAGGTCCTTGTGAGCTGTACCCTGTTTTAAGAAATAGTGATTGAGTACTGTATACTGCTCATACAGACGCTCAAGCATGTAGAAGGGTGAGTTCCAACGTGTTACCACCTCCTGGATGAGAGCTTTCACTGGCATTCGACGTTCATGTAGCAGGCTCCTCAGATGCTTCCGGCCTTAAAAGAATGGCTGAAATGGTTGCACATTTTTCGGCAGGTGTCCACTACCTCGTATGCTGGACTGTCTTTATCACTCAAGAATTTTTTGACAACAAGGTTTATACAGTGCGCCAAACACGGCACTCTGAAATAGCGACCCAGCTCCATGGCCTTAACTACATTGGCGCCATTATCCGTGGAAACATAACCAATCTGGCGTTTTTTTGGGGACAGCCAGTGAAGGACCTTTGTGTTAAACTCATCCAAAATGTTTTGTGCTGTGTGACGTTTCTCCAAACCAAACATGGCTAGTGTTGCATGTTTCTGAGTAGCTTTAAAAACTTGGTCCGGGTCAACACCTGCGTTTAGCTTTGCTTTAACCCCTGAAAAAGAGACCCAGTGTGCAGTGATGCACATGTAATCAGCGCCTGCGCCACTGGTTCACATGTCTGTTGTCAGATGTATAGTGTGAACAGCACTCTTCTGCAAAGCTGCCCCAATCACCTCCAGCACATCTTCATGTAGTGCTGGAACCGCAACTCTGGCAAAATAGAACCGGCTAGGAACCTTCCATTTAGGGCAGAACGCTGCCACTAATTCTAGAAAACCAACCCCTTCTACAAAAGAAAAAGGGAGAAGGTCCAGAGCTAGCATTTTAGCCAGCTTAGTGTTATACAGACGCGTCAGTGGGTGGTTGCGTTCATATTGCGCTTCTGTAAACAACATCTTTTTAATGTTGCCCTGGACCAAGCATTTACGGGATGATGATGATATCTTCGACCCAGTTACGCTCGCTGATGAACTTTTGCGCATTGGTGTCTCACTCTCTCCCACACTCTTAGTGTGGCTCACATATGGGGTGTGCTGCTGACAGGGGTACTGGGTGTAAGTGAAGTGTTTGACACGTCTTCTTCCTCCTCGTCATCATCAGATGAAACATCATTACATGCAATTCGGCCTTCCTTGATCGCCTGTAGGTGCGCAAACCATTGGACAGCGTGCTTTCTTTCAAGATGACCTTTCTGGCCTCCGGTACCATAGTTGGAACCAAACTTACCACGACTAACTGCCAACTTACAAATGCTACAAATGGCGAGGTTTTCCTTTTTTGGGCAAACACTAAAGAAGTCCCAAACTGCGGACTTGAAATGTCTATGGGGGCCGGAGGAGGCGGCGATACTGGTGGTGGTGGTCCTGCTGCTAATGCCAGATGAAGTGGAGGATGTGGATTGCCGAACTTCAGTACGTTTTGCACTTTCACCACCACTAATTGAGGTCGAGGTGGATGGAGGTCCCTTCTGGCGAGTAAGAAATATGGAAGCGGTAGGAATTGGTGTACTAGTTAACTCCAATGATTGTGGTGTTTCTTCGATGGCCTCCTCGTCGACAACATCATCACGCTCAGCAGCTTCTCGGGCTAGGGTCAAAATGTCTTTTTGCTGCATGCCCGCTGGGGCTGCAGTGACCTTTATGATGACTGCATCGTCGTCGTGAGAGTCTTCATCAGCAGGAGTATCCGCCACTTCTTGTTGAGCCTCATCACACTCCATAAGTATGAGACTTGGGACGCGCTTCCTTTTACGCTTAACTACCTTTGTCAGATCATGGTGTGCCTCACTCTCAGACGGCAGTGATGGTTCCCAATTTAGATGCGTCTCATCAGAAGGAGGTGGGCTTGAAGAAGATGTAGACACCACCCTTGATCTTTTCCTTGTTGGGATGTGGAAGACAATGAAAGATCATCAGGAGGAGTGGCTTCCTCAAATGATACCTCCTCGGCTTGATTGTCGATTTCCTGATGTGCCCCTACATCGGGAGGAACAACTATTGTGGGCACTTGTGACCCTTCATGCACCTCTGCTTGCGCATCTCCTTGCGCTGCCTCTCCTTCCACATGTACTTGGGCTTGTACTTGCACATGTGGTTGTTGTTGCGGCTGTGGTTGTTCAACACTCGTCAGATGAGTTACAACAACCTGTGTTGATTCAGGGACATTGCTGCTACTTTCTTGCGATGAGCCAACATCACTGGTCGATGGTGATTGAAGAAGTACACTGACTGCCTCTGCAGCACTCAAGGGCTTGGACTTAAGTTGGCGTGGTGGTGGTGGTGGCGGCACTGAGCCCAATGGAGCGGGGGTGCTGCTCCCAGCTTGGTCCCCAGCAGATCCCGCTGCTGCTGCAGGCGTACTATTTTTTTTACTCCCAAAAAATGTGGCGGGCGGCACACCAGCCTCCTTGGTAACTTGCTTCTTCTGCTCCTTACTGGCAACTTTCTTGCTAGAGGAGCTACGGGGAACTTTTTTTGGGGCCATCTTCTTCAGAGCAGGTCAGAACAGCAGGCCGCAGTTGCACGAGGTGCAGAGTTGTCTGTGGCCAGACGTGACGTCGCGTGATGTTATGCTGCACACACACACCGCTGCAGGACTTCTTCTTGGCACTGGTGGTTCTCTTGAGTCTTGTGCACCTAAAAGCAATGGAAGACAGAGGAACATCAGTTCAGTTATTCACCCCAAAAAATCGAAAAAACACAGAAAAATCAGCACAATCCCATGCCCTCCATGATGTTTAAATTTAAGACACCCCACAGAAAGACTAGGCCCATGCAACACTCTCGACCCCTGGTGAAAAGGCCACAACAACAGGCCAAAAAAACGAAAATCACAGAAAAATCTGCACAATCCCAAACGATCCAGGCCCTCCATGATGTTTAAATTCAAGACACCCCACAGAAAGACTAGGCCCATGCAACACTCACTACCCCTGGTGAAAAGGCCACAACAACAGGCCAAAAAAACGAAAATCACAGAAAAATCAGCACAATCCCAAACCATCCAGGCCCTCCATGATGTTTAAATTCAAGACACCCCACAGAAAGACTAGGCCCATGCAACATTCACTACCCCTGGGCATAAAGGTTGAAAACTAGGCAAAATGGTTGCAGGCCTGCATTCAAAATGGCCACTTGCCTCCCAGCACATGGCCTGCCTGTACCAGCACTCAAAATGGCCCCCACCCACATGGCCTGTCCCCATGAACACCCCGAAAAATCGAAAAACACAGAAAAATCAGCACAATCCCAAACCATCCAGGCCCTCCATGATGTATAAATTCATGACACCCCACAGAAAGACTAGGCCCATGCAACACTCACTACCCCTGGTGAAAAGGCCACAACAACAGGCCAAAAAAATGAAAATCACAGAAAAATCAGCACAATCCCAAGCCGTCCAGCCCCTCCATGATGTTTAAATTCAAAACACCCCACAGAAAGACTCAGTCCACCCACCACTGAGTACCCCTGGGCGGCAAAAGGCCCCAAAACAGCCCAAAAAATCGAGAATTCCAAAATTGTAGTTGCAGCAACTGTAATGCCCCAAACAAACTTACTTGTGAAATTTCTAATCCAAAAGTGATCCAAAGAAAGTCAAAAAGGCCTCAAATCCAAATATCCAGCAGCATCCACAAAAAGTAATCCTTCCAGCTCCAGATCCAAATGAAAAGTGACCAGGAGATGGACAAAGCACTGGGAGGAGCCTGCTGGACAGGAACAGGAAGTTGAAGACTGTGGGGCACTTCCTTCCTCCCACCCCCCCCCCCTCCCCAAAATGGACTCCTCGCAAAAAAAGTGCAGGCAAATGTCAACCTGAGGAGTTATTCAGATAAAAATCATCATTTCCAGAAGGTTTATGCTGCTTGCTGGTGGATTTCTTGTGCAGAATTGCAAATTTTGTATTTTCGCGAGTGCGAGATTGTTGCTGCTCGCCGCATCTACAAGGTCGCAATTGCGAAGTCCCGCGATACGTGATCACGGCGTACTCGCGTTGACAAACTCTCGCTGTGCAAGTTGGCAAGGCGCGATGATGTAATCGCGCTCGCCAAATTCCCGCGGGATCGCGCAGCAAGATCCAAAATGGCGCAGCACTCGCAAAATATCGAGAAAAACAACTCGGCAAACGCTGAATGACGGTAAGTAAACGCCGCGTGACGCAAAATTGTATCACCAAGAAAAAAAAATCCGCTGCGTGCAAATTTGCGGATTTTTGGTAAATTCGCGAGCGTTCGCGGATTGCGAATTTACCGAAAATCCGCAAAATCCGCGAGCGTAACGGATTTTCCACATGCTTAGTCTAGGCCCTCATTGTCTGGCGCCCTCGAGTGCTTGGAGATGGTGGGGATCAAGCATAACTTTTAGGATAGCAGACATTTGATGAAACACCTGCTTCCTGAAATCGGCTACTACAGGGCATTCCCATCACATGTGACTATATGTGCCGCAAATGCACACCCCACCAACAAATGTCACTCGCCCCCATTACGTGCAATAAGCGAACTGGAGGGGGATACCAGCGCAGGAGCAATATATGTGTATTTTTGTTGTATTGGGTACATATGGATGTCTCGGCCACTCTCTTCCCTATAGCGCCCCAGTCATTTTCCTCTATTTCCATACCAAGATCTGGAACCTCTGATCCTGTAAACCGAGTAAAAAGTCTGGGTTATCAAGAACAGGAGTGTATGGAGACGGTAATAGCCTAAACTGTCTGGTACAGGTTGTCTTCCTCCAATGGTATAGGGTGGCCAAGGTAGAGGATAATAAGCGGCCAACAGAGGGAAGGTTGCTCTGCGGTAGCCACAGTAAGTGTTTAAGGGGAATCTTGCACAAAAGCTGTTCCAATCAAACACACAGATTAGAGGGGTTGAAGAACCCCCTATACCCACTGATTTTTTGTAGTCAGTTTGAAGGCCGGATAACTCCGTATACTCTGTTAGTGTATGTTATGTTATGTTAAATTAATTTATTGAGCGCGCTAACACCATTAGGTTTCTTGGCGCTGTACAGAGGGAGCAGGGAGGAGAGACAAACAATAACCCAACTGAAGATGAAGGCTAGTGATAGGCTGTGGTAAACAGATACGTTTTAAGAGAAGATCTGAACATAGGATAAAGGGAGGACAACCTAAGAGAGAGGGGTAAAGAGTTCCAGAAAGACGGGGCTAAATAGGAAAACCTAAGGCCACCGTGTTTCTTACGCTTGAATCTGGGGGTGGAAAGTAAAGCCAATTGGGATGACCGAAGGGTGCGAGAGGGAACATAAGGATGAAGCAAAGAAGAAATGAAAGAGGGGCCCTGACCAGTGAGGGATTTGAAAATAATGCAACCAAGCTTAAAGTTACATCGGGCAGATACCGGAAGCCAGTGAAGACTTTTTAGGAGAGGTTGGACGTGCTGATCTCTAGGTTGGTGGTAGATCAAGCGGGCAGCTGATTTTGGATCAGCTGGAGTCTCCTAAGTTGGTATGCAGGAATGCCTACGTATAGTGCATTTGCGTAGTCAAGCCGAGACATGACTAACGCAAGCAAGGCCACGGTAAGGGCATCAGAGGTGAGTAGGCGGGAGATCTTACGTATTTTCGTGAGCTGAAAATGGCTAGAGGAAACTACCGCGCTGATCTGGGGTGTCATAGATAGGTCGTTACTTATGACAACTCCCAGACTTTTTGCTGAGTTGACAGGGCAAGGAGGGTTGCCAAGACTGACAGGCCAAAAAGATGAGTGCCAGGGATTGGAGGGCCCCCCGACAAGAACCAGCTCTGTCTTGTCGGGGTTGAGTTTCAGATGGTTTGTGCCCATCCAATCACTGATAAAACAGAGGGTATTTTGAAAAGTGGAAATGGATTGATCACCGGAGTCAATGGTGAAAACCAGTTGAATGTCATCTGCGTAGTTGAAAGCAGAGACATTGAATCGACGGAGGGAGCGGATTAACGGGGCCAGGTATAAATTAAAAAGGAGGAGGGATAAAGAGGAGCCCTGCGGGACACCACAAGTCAATTCGACTTGAGAGGCAGAGAACTGGGACAGCCTGACAGCTTGATGGCGATGGGTCAGGAAAGAGCGCACCCAGTCCAGAGCTGTGCCCTGGATGCCAGCCTCTCCGACACGGTCGACCAAAATAGCATGGTCGACCGTGTCAAAGGCGGCCGACAGATCCAGGAGAACCAGGGCCTGACAGGTGTTGGAGTCGGCGCCCCTGCGAAGTTCGTCCATCACAGAGAGGATGACTGCTTCTGTGGAATGCGCAGGTCTGAACCCAGCCTGCTGGGGGTCCAAAACACAGGAGTCCTCTATAAAGGAAGTGAGGGTTTGAGTAACGTGAGACTCCAAAACTTTACTGAGGAAAGGAAGGAGGGAAATGGGACGATAGTTGCTCATGGTGGACGGGTCAGCCGTGGGTTTTTTCAAGATAGCAACCACCTCTGCCCGTTTGAAGGAGGCCGGGACCACCCCTGAGGTTAAGGAGTTGTTTAAAAGAGCCAAAGGGGGGTCCGGACAAGAAGTAAAAGCTTCTCGCAGGGCAGAGGGGGGGCAACAATCGCTAGGAGAACCAGAAGAGACTTTGAGCAGGAGGGAAAGAAAAATCTCTAATGAAATGGATGGAAACTGGGAGAGGGTGTGGGTGATGTGGTAAGGGGGAGTGTTGACGGGGGGAGGGTCGGGTGGGGCAAGAGTGGGAATGCTGGTCTTGATTTTAACAATTTTATCCACGAAAAACTGGTTCAAAGAATCACATAGGGGCTGGGAGGGGAGCGGGGCGATAGTGACTCTAGCTGGATTGGACAGTTCCTCAACAATTGCGAAAATATCCTTAGATTTATTGGTGGAATTCAAAATCTTGTTGGAAAAATAGCTAGATTTAGCCCGGGCTATAGCAAATTTATATTCCCTCATCTGAGAAGAAAAACAAGCCTTTGTCTCGGGGGTATATCCTCGACGCCAGCGCCTTTCGGCCTGGCGGAGACTAAGTTTCAGTGCCTTAAGTTCCTCGGTGAACCACCTCTGGGCGTCGTGACTACGCCGTGTTTTAACAGGTTTTAAGGGTGCCACCGAGTCAGCAGCTGAAACAAGCCATTGAGTGAGATGATCAGACTGAGAGTCAATGGAAGTAGCCTCTAGTGCATCTAAAGTATTGGCAGTGTTAGTCAGGAAACAGAGCATATCGTCTGCAAACATTGTACTTTTTAATTGCATTTCTCCCATTGGGCGACCTCGTAAGTCTGGGTTTGCCTTGACATTTTGTGTATAAGGTGTTCACAACACCGGAGTTAGGGGGAATCGCTGGGAAGTGCCCCTGGATAGTATAATCGGACCAGACATGAGAGCACAGGTCTTGATCCTCATGGATGGTGTTATGAAATTGGCCAGGATATAGGATCGTAAATGTGGGCCGAACGTCATCTGAAATAGAACGTTGGTTAAAAAACGACCAGTTTATTCGGTCGACTGCTTTCTCTGCATCCAAGGACAGAAGAAGCATCTGCGTACCATCCGTTATGGCTCGTTCAATAGCGTTAATTGCCAACCAAATGCTGTCCCCTATGAAGCCACTTTAGAGCGGGATATAATCAAAAGCCACACCCCCGCCAAGCGGTTTGCTAGAATCTTAGTGAATATTTTGGCTTCACTATTTAAAAGCGCAGTTGGCCTATATGATCCACATTGATAGGGGGTTTGGGTTTAGACGGTTTCAATATCATAGAAAGTGTGCATGCCATCATCGTTGGTGTCACAAGCCAGTTTCCAAGAGTGAATTAAAGACCTTTGTCAAACGAGGGACCAGAAATTCTTGAAAAGACTTGTAGAAATAGGTAGGGAACCTGTCTGGTT
Organism: Lissotriton vulgaris; assembly: GCF_964263255.1. Lineage (NCBI taxonomy): Eukaryota > Metazoa > Chordata > Amphibia > Caudata > Salamandridae > Lissotriton > Lissotriton vulgaris. The sequence continues at coordinate 1,841,753,300 of NC_141689.1, read as the reverse complement.
CCAGGGCTTTGTTAATCAGAAGAGATTTAAGAGTGGCCCTCACCTCATCCATGATGAGGGAGTCTAGTTCCTCCCCGACCTCTTCAGGGGTAGCTGGAAAATGGAGGGTTGACAGATACTAATCTTGTGTCGATTAATCTAGGATTTCCCCCGATACAGGTACTAATCTTGTGTCAATGAATCTAGGATTTCCCCCGATACAGCTCCCTGTAAAAGGAGTCTAAAACATAATTGACCTCCCTATCAGAGTTCAAGTAGGACTACCCGCATCTCAAAATCCCCTTTATATCATTCCTGGCCAAACTTGCCTAATCTTGTAGCCACAGGCCCCCCTTCCCTAAAAAAATATCTTTTGACTGCGGGGATGGATGGGTGCCCAAGGGCCTGAAGTGGCTTGGGCTCCATCCCTTTTTGTTTTCTAAACGGCTTCGGGGAATGGGGCAAGGTAGTTTAGGAAGGGGGGCTACAGCTAACCTCCTACAGCGCATGGCAAAGGCCGTGCATGTGCGTGTGATTGGCTGCCTGTGGGGGGTTGGCCACATTAAAAAAAAAACTAGAAAATCACTGAAAAAAACTAAGGTTAAAGTAACATCATAATTAGGTGAGAATTTTCGTTACAACATAATATTTTAAACATACAAAACCACTGAAATTCACCAGTTCTGGTTTTCTCCAGCAACTATAATTTGTGCCCTAAGGTAACTGTCGCCCCATCGCCATGCACCCCTAATTATCCCAATTACATCACTCATGAAATCATCTATGACACAATTGATAATATCACTGTAACATTTGAAATTAAATTTACTTATGAGATAACTGTTAATGGCAGGGGCATGAGTTATAGTTACCTTAGGGCGTGAGTTGTTGTTACTTGAGACAACTATAACTGGTGAATTTCAGTGGTTTTGCACGTTTAAAACATCACATTGTCACAGAAATTCTCACCTAACTATAACGTTACAGTCAGTCAAAATTATACTAACTATAACGTACTTTAACCTTTGTTTTTTCCAATATATATATATATATATATATATATATATATATATAGATATATATATATATATATATATACACACACATATACAATATACATTCACTCATATTTATATTATATGTCATTAGCTACTGTGAAACTCCTTTGTGTTTTTATTTATTTGACATAGGAAATGCAATTAATTATATAAAATTAAAATGATTATGCTTCGAAATAATATTCATTGGTGAGATAGATCTATCACATTCTGTTAACCATTCCATTTTCCCTATGTGCTTTTTATTATAAATGTATATCTGTATATGTATATATGAGGGTGCTTCACATAAATAGCGAAGTAATGTTTTGCCAGTGAAAGGGGAAAACAGAAACAAATGCCACATTTTAACTGCATTCGCCTATTTTATTGAAATGTTTTACCTTGCAAGAATGCTTAGGTAGACGGGCATTTCTGAATAGGTTAATTGTGTTTTTCCATCTACCATCTGTTTTATCATGCTAATTTCCAATTTACTAGCATCTCGTGCTTAGGTTTATTTTCTATGCACACCGATGGAGGTGAGCATTATTGCTGCTTCCAAATACGGTACCTTAACAACAGCCATGCATTTGAAGATAGAGGTATCTATAAATATATGCAGTGGGTTTCACTGTGCTGGAAAACATCCCAGAACAATTAGTCACACATGTATTCGAGCCGTTTGTCTATTAACATACGAACAATTAAGAGGGCTTTACACTTTAAAAAAAGCTTTAAACTCTTTCTTTCTGGCAACTGAATGAAGCGTAGAGAGAGGGCACAGAGGGACAGAGTGGAGTTAGCAAAGGGATGTGTGTGATGCATTAGCATACATACAGTTGTATGGGGCCTGAAAAAGGATTTAGGGCCGAATTTAAAAGCTGCCAGTAGGTGGACATCTCTAAAATTGACAGAGTTCCCATATGTCTACCTCCCTGTTCAGTTGCCTCGTTTAGAGGAGCTGGGAACCTTTGCATTTCCCATAGGAGGGCTGCCACAGGAACCGAAATTGGGCACACCATCATGCCCGGACAATTGGTAACTGGCAAGGCAGAGGAATACCTAGCCCTATCATGCCCTCATTATGAGTCAGGCCGAGTGGAATTGCCTCACGGAAAACCTGATTCCATTTCCAAGATGCCAGGTGGGTCGCTTCTCCAACCTCTGTTTATCTGGGTGTGGGCGAACCAGGCCCAATTTTACCATGCAGTAGTTCCACCAGTAAAATCGAAGAAGGTATTGGCTGCAGCAGCCGCCAAGATACAATCCTCATTTTATTCTGATGGGGAAGCATACAATGCTCTTATCTGCCAGAAAAAACCTTCCCCTTCCCTTTCCTACTGCCCTGTCTCCTGCCCTTTCTCCACCCCGCCTAGAGTCCCGGCATACATTTGCCATCTGAGCCCTGTCTCCTGCCCTTTCCCCACTGCCCTGTCTCCTGCCCTTTAACCACCCGCCTAGATTCGCGGCATACATTTGCCATCTGCTGCGAGCAGGTAGGTGATAATTGTATGTGTCTTACTCCAGGCCAGGGAAATCGAAATTCCACATGTTTTTACAACTGGAAAAAAAACGGTCCCACATGTTAATGTCCCATTCCACGGGGATTCATTTGCACCTGCATGGTAATGGGGAGGATTTACAGCAAAGTAACAGTAACATTGCATGTGGTTTTACCGTGTCCCCAGAACGGTACACCTCAGAAACAGGACCTCAGTGTGGGCCTTCTCATTCCGCATCTGCCATGTTTTATTTCCTGACTAGGGCCACCATGCATGGGGAAACGAGCAATGCCCCCTACTTGGTGGGTGAAAACAAGAGCCTACTTTAGGAGCTGGTTTTCCTCTTTTTAAAAATACAGTTCTGCTGCCCAGCAGAAAGTGTCCTCCATTTTTCAGCAGTAGCATGTTTGTCAGTCCACCGGCCTTACTCTCTATAAGACAATTGCTTTATAAATGTAAAAGATACCACTTTTTGGGAAATGTTTAGAGTGAGGATGGTACTGATGGAAGAGTTTTATCTGAAGTGCAGGAAACCTCTCCCTTTGCTCATCTTGCCCATTATTTTCCTTTCCCCATTACACCCTCAGTCACCTTTGCTCCCAATCAGTCTTTTCATGCCTACTATTTCCATTGACCTTTGGATTGCTCTCCCTCTCAGTAATAAATGTACCTGTAATCTTGATCATTTGCTTTTAGTTAGTGTGTGATTTGTTTGTTTAACTATATCCTGGATTCTTGCTCACAATTATGCAGCTCCAGCAACGTTTCCAACTTTCAGCTACGCTTTTTCTTACTTTTCACATATCAATGAATCCCTCAGACCCACCTCCTTTTCCTGCATTCTTCTCTTTTAAATGTTATTGTTTTTTGTTTATTCATGCGATATGACTGTTTGAACCAGAGGTAAAAGTTTGCTTTACCACTAACAGTTAGACCACTTTCTGGTACGATGTATCTTAACAAACATCACAAGTGTTCAGAAACAAACCAGAGGCGATGTAAATGTGAAGAACAATTGAAGAAAAAACTGGAGCAAAAAAGGGACTAAAAACAGATGATCATTCTGTGCCATGAAAAGTACAACACAGATTAGTCATTATGATTGTGTTGAAAGGCATTTGATAGTTGGTGGCTAAGACGAGAAGATTAAGAGCTCCATACATTTACAACGCCTCCTAGAAATCACTGCGTAGGGGTTCTCTTACTGCAGCACCTTGGTTTTTCCAGTCAGTGGTTGATTGGTTTGAGTCTCCTGGACCAAGGAGAGATACTGATGAAATGTGGAAGGTATGTGGGTTTGTGCTTACATTTTGTTTCTAGGTGATCCAGGCCAATATGGAATTGGTTCTGGTTCCCAAGAGAGCCAGTGATGTTCCTAGAGGACACAGGTAATGTGGCTCAAGTGTTTGAAGACCATAGTACTTTACTATTGTGTATAATGCCCTTGGTCTTTTCCTTACTTCTTTGCATGTCTTGCCATTCTGCCCAGTTCATTCTTGTCTGTCTCTGCCCCTCTAGGTTATATGCAATTTCACAGGAATTTGTAGAGCTCACGTTCAGATCAAACGTTTCACTTAAACATTGTAATCGAATTTTCAGCGTGAATGGCATTTATGATTGGGTAGACGCCATTCATGAAATGTTTTTGTTTTATACAGATTTCCTTTTACTTGTTTTTCATAGTGTAAAAGTAATTTTACTTGGAAATGGGTCCCCTCTGCAGTTTCTGTATGATTGCTTAGATTTATTTATTTATTTATTTTTAACACTTATAGAGCGCGCAAATACCGATCGGTGTCCTGGCGCTGAAGTGGTAATTCCCTGAGGTTCAGACTCCCGGGCTAGAGGGTAAAAAGCCATGTTTTAAGGTTTTTCCTAAAGGCTAACAAGTTTGTGTTTAGTTTAAGGGTCAAAGAGGGAGTTCCATGCCTTTGCTGCTCCCCCCACAAAGCTCCTGCCCCCCCAGCGTGCCTTCCTGATCCGAGTTGTTTTAATCAGTCCCATAGTGGCAGACCTCAGTTGTTTAAATGACTACTCAGGCGGCTGCATGATCAAGCATCATGCCAGACAGTACGTAGTTGCTACCGGCTCCATGGCCCAACTGCCATCCTTTATAATCCTAGACAAGTGGCCACATATTTCAGCTCCCTGCTGCAGACCCACTTACCGCCCCCCTGCTTAATTTTTAAAAGTAGTGCAGGTGGCCAAAGCTCTGCTCAGAAGTCCGTAGTCCGTGGCCGGTGCTATTAAATGTCGGTACACTGAATACCAAGACTGAGTACTCTTGAATTCACCTCATACTCTTTAAACCCGACACTCTCTGTCTATTTGTCTCACTCTTGCATGTGCCTGCTTCTCCCTTTGAGCTGTTTTTTCTGCCTTTCTCTTCTTCCTTTTCTGCCCTTTGTTACTCCCTTTCTTGCTCCCTGTAAATGTATGATGAAGAAAAATAAGTGCCAGCCCTCAAAAAAGAGTGCTAGTGGAACCCACCAGTAACCACCAGCTTAAATTAAGCTCCAGGACCACCTAGCAATCAGGGGGATCTCAGCGTCAATTGACGCTGTTGGAGGCACTGTCTCTGCCCCCTGGACTTAGCTTGGGCGAGGCTGATATGCAAGGAAAACATGAACAAGGGCTGCACAGGGCTGGGGTTGCCATCCTTCTCCCAGCCCCGGAGATGTCGGTGGTTTACCTCTCGTGCCCCACCATTGGAGTGGCCTGCACTGTGGCGAAGCCCTCAACAGATTCGACCACAGGATCATCAACTCTCCAATCTTAGAGCTCTGCCTTCTGGTGAAGTTCCTTCTGCTATCGGTCCTGCCTGCACACCCTGGCTTCACTTGGTGGGGAGAAGCGGAGTAGAGTTAAGCTCTGATGTAGTGGGTCGTTCCGGACCCTGCGTTGTTGTTGTAGCCTCTTGTAGGAGCGATGGAGATTTTGAGTCTTTACTTGGAGAAGGGGACCTGGACTTGCAGATGATCATTGGGCTTCCATACCCTCAACTGCCATTGACATGGATATCTTTGATGACATCTGGTATGCCTCACTTCTTCACTCCATTATCCTCAGGTCTTCAACTACACCTCAGAGCAAAACTGTGGGAGCTAGAAGAAGCAACTGGATGGGGGGCCTTTTTAGAGACCCTTTGTGGGGACCCACATACAAAATGATTGAGTCAGTGCACACTAAGCTGAGAGAGGTGGACAGATCTGCAGCCCTTGTCAGAGCCTGACCCCAGAGACCCGAGCACTATGGGGACCCTTTGGCTGTGGTGGCACGAATGCTAATAATGTAACTAACATCATAGTCATTTGGACTGCTACTCCTATGCTATGGACTGGTCTTGAGGTTAGGCGATGCCGCTGCTGCCCTGATGGCTGGGGAATGTGGACAGATCCTGCAGCTGTGCTCACATGGACGTTTGATCCATCTGGGGCCCTTTGATGGACTTTTACAGGGGTTGTTGTCACTGAAGGCTGGGAGTCCTGATGCTCTCATCTCCCTGCTATTGTTTTGTGCCTGTGGGGAACCTCAGTACTTCATGGCGGAAGACAAACCCACCAGATGAACACAACAAGCAAAAATCACAAATTTGCTACAGCAAATCCAATGCCGTCGACTACCAGAAATCAGGGCACACATTGGAGACCAATATTGACGTCATTTCGCTTGAAACTCAGCATACCGTGGACCATCCTATGAAGATCCCTCCTAACTGATCAGTCAGTTGAAGTCCTAAAGTCAGAAATGAACAAATTAATAAGCACAGTCTGTTACCTGTCCGAGCGGACCCATCATTCTAGATAACAAGTTAGAGGGCACGGAGGGGAGGTCTCAAAGATGCAATCTGAGATTCGTGATGTTGCCAGGGGATTCAAGAGGCAAAGACCAGAAACATTCTTGAAGACATGGATAGTGGATACTTTACAGCCAGAAGGACTCTTGCAATGTTTCATTATTAAGTGAAGGCACTGTTGTGTCTCGAGCCAGATCTTTCCTGACTCGAACGCGACACGTACGTCCTTGATCTGGTAAGAGGTATTATTTGAAATTGTTTATATATTGCCTCTTGCATTCCTTTTAGAACTGTTGGGGTTGGGATTGTCAGAGAGACCTGGTATTAAAGCTGACAGGCGGCTGCGTCTGCAACTCTTACAGTCACTAGGGTTATGCTTCAATAAAGGATCTCTACTTATTTACTTGTGGACCAATTATCTTCACAATAGGCACCTCCAAGGATAATTATTTGCAAAGTCCTGAATTATCGCGATTGAGACCTCATCCTGCAACAGGCCAGATCATTGGATGATCTTATTAGATACGAAAACGCAGCAATTCAAATTTTCCCAGATTACAAAAGTGCAACACCTCTCTCTGACAGACTGAAACCTGTTAAGCAAAAGCTAAGGGTGATGAGACTGAAACACGTTACTCTTCTTGGACAAACCGAGGGTTATCCATGTCAAAAAGTCCCATTTTTCTATTGCTCCAGATGAGGTCTGGACCTGACTGGGGCTTGGGCAGGTGCACCGGCTCATCCTCTGGGAAGGAGAGATGCACACAGAATAAAATAAACTTTTTTAAGGCAGTGGTCGAGGACAATGGTACCACTGAAGTGTGAGCTACCTCTCTAAGTATAACATCCGAGGAGGCCTTTGCGGAGTGTGGGGAATGGAATCAAGAACCTTCTAAGGAATAAAACCGAGAGCAGATTGGTCGACCTTGCATGTAAATGGCCCTGAATGGCTGGGGCCCAGATATGTGGCACATGCTCTCAGAATAAAATGGTTTGTAAAATGTGGCCTCTGAGACCCATGACACTGGCTGCTAGTGTGATGGTCACAAGCCTGCTTATTTAGAGACGCTGGTGGTGTTTATTCTCACTTGCACATCATGCCTTCCAGGTTCAGCGTGCTTTGGGGGGAGGGAGATGTTGTTGTCACCAGAATATTACCTATAAAAGTTAAAGTAGCACATGCTATCTACTGTTAGGTGTTAACCTTGTATTTACGTTTAATGTTTGTTCTGTCTTCTTTGTTGGGGCACTGAGTCTGATTTTGTTTTTCTTTTCGACCAGATCAAATGAGTAGGCACAGTGATGGACTGTGTTCCAAGGTGTTTATCTGGGGTGGGGTTCTGGAGGGGTTAATTGTTTTTGGGTTGGAAGATGAACAAAGTCCTGTAGACCTTTTATTTTACAATCCTCTCTATATCGCAGTACCTGCTAGAAGTCTGTTGGCCTCGGACTTCTCATTTCAATTTTATAGATGTACGTTTATTTATGTAAGAAAAAAGCAAATTAATAACACCTAAGGAGGACACACTTGCAGTGACTCACACAGATAATATCCCCATAATTCCAGTTGCAATGTCTGTTCCTGGTACATTGGCGGACTTATTGCTAGGGCTAAAAGAGGACATTGGAAAACGTTTCACTATTTCGGAAGCAAATCAGAATGCGATCCAGGCTTCTTGTGAGACACTTGCCCGGAAGGTGGAAGAGGTTGCTTAAGGACTGATGCATTAGAAGTGGAGTTGCCAAAAATTAAGGAGGCTCTAGGCGCTACTACAGTGGCTTATGATAAACTTGCCCAGCAGAACCAGGGGATGCAGGATGACATTGAGAGATTGGAAAACCACACGAGAAAGAACAACTTAAGATTTCTGAATGTCCCTGAGGACATTGAAGGAAGCAACATTAAGGCATTTATAGTAGCCCTCCTTAAAACAACAGTGCTAAAGGAATCCCCGGAAGTGGACTTTCATTTATTAGCGGATATTCAGCGGGTTCATCGTGATCCATATAGGAGGAAAACAGGCAAAGAACACCCAAGGAAGATATTGGTGAACTTTTTAACTTATGCCATTAAAGAAAAGATTCTATCACTGGCTCTCAAAACAGGTCACATAAAATCATCTTAATTCACCAGTCCGTTTACATATATGATTCGCTCGGGTGTTTCATCTATAACAGCTACTAATCAATGGGAGCTGGGCAAGAGGGCGGCAATACTCAATTCACTGGGGGCGCGTGCTCAGCTGAAATTTCCGCTTCACTCCGTGTGATGTGGAGCAATCATATGCACATTGTACGTCAGATGGAGGAAGCAGATACTCTGATAGAGAAAATAAGGGCTGGTAGTGAAGGGGGGAAGTAGAGCATTGGTAGCAGCCGGATAGTTGTAAGATATAGGGAGCAGCTTAAGAGCTTCATCGAAATACTCTGTAAGAACTATACTATAGGCCCCATATCTGTTATATTCTATTTTCCTCTTAGTATGTACTCTACATGAAACGCACACATTTTAGAGCACAATCACCAAGGTAAAAAAATAAAATCTAAGTTTAATTAAAATGTACTTTTTTCCCCCTCTTTTTCAACTATACACAGGGGGGGCGTCAAAGGGCATATGCCCAGGAAGAAAGGGAGGGTCCTCCAGGGAAGGAAGGGGGTTTTGGGGTGCTGTTGGGTGAGGGTGGGGGGGGGTTGGGAGGGGCAAAAAACCGAAAATTAAGTCCTCATCATATTCACCACGTTCTACCCTGGCGGAGTTCCCCATTAACCATGCGGGCCTTTGGGCGTAGGGTAAGGGGAGTATTTAATGACTAGCAACAAAGTCTCTTATATTTCTTGGAATGTTAACGGGCTCCGCTGTCCGAGAAGAAGAAGGCTAGTCTTGAAGTATATAGAACAATCCCAGGCCAAAATAGTTCTTCTTCAAGAAACCCATTTAAGTTTTAGTGAGGGCAACAAGCTCTTTGGTAAACTAAGATGGGTAGTGGCCTTTTGTTGTTCTGGACAGTCTGCTGTAAGGAAGGGGGTAGCAATCTTGATAGAAGACTGGGATAGGTGGTATCTTTAGATCAACATCAACGGATCACACAGGAAGATGGGTTATGGCTCAGTTAGATTTTAGCGGAAAACTGCAGACTATTATTTCATATTATGGGCCTAACATAGACGATCCTACCCACCTACTTAAAGTACAATCCAATTTGGTCGAGGTTAGATCACCCATTATCACGGGTGGGAGTTTAATGTCCTCCTTGACCCCAGGCAGGATCGCTCTAACTATTGCCAGCATGTGACCGCACCGCGTTCTAGGCGCTCCATGGTTAATATGATGAACGAGATTGGGCTTATTGACACTTGGAAGGTCAAAGGAGGGTCAGCCCCAGGATATACCTATTTCAGTAAAAAGCATGGTCACGCATCGTGTTTGGATTATATCTTATTAGATAGGCAATGTTTAGAGATCTTGGAGGATATAAGAATTCTACCCACTATTATATCGGATCATGCACCCATTATGTTCTCGGTTTTTATTAATAGTATTTTAACCACGGCATCACCTAGATGGACTTTAAAAAGGTCTGCACTACATAGTCAAGATATAGTTACATCTGTTAGAATATCTATAGACAATTACTTTACTGACAATGTTGGCTCTACTCTCCCCGAGTATGTATGGGACGCCTGGAAAGCACACATAAGAGGTCATCTTCATAGTCTAATTTGTTCGGAAAATAGGGAGGAGGCGAGGATATTTAAAACTCTAGAGAATAAAATAACCTCGCTAGAGAACGCTCAACTGGGTACTCAACAATTAAATCTAACACGGTTACTAGACGAGTTGGAACTCCTTAGATCAGAATTTAGAGGGCTATTAGATCAAAAAATTAAGGCTCATTGGAACGTTCATGCTATGGATAATTATGAGTACGGTGAGAGAGCCGGTGCAGTTCTGGCAAGTAAGATTAGAGCGGACCGGGTGCGGAACAACATAGACAGGTTAACGCTTGATGACCAGGGGAATATATTCTGCAAACAGAAAGATATGGAAGATCATTTGCTTTCTATGTTTTCTAAACTTTACGAGGAAGAACCATCCTCCACACAGGAGAACTCTTAACGATGGTTGGAGAGTAAGGCCCTCCCCAGCTTGACAGTTGAAGGCAGAACCATTCTTAATAGTCCCTTCACCGAGGAAGAGGTCAGGAATCATATTAAAAAATAAAAAATAACAAAGCAGCAGGGCCTGATGCTCTCCCAGGTGAAATATATAAAATCTTCCAGGAGAGTCTGGTTCCAAGACTATGTGAACTATTTAACTATGTATATATTACAAAGGGTAGGATACCAGCATCCTGGAGGAAGTCTATCATTGTACTCATCTTAAAGCCAGGGAAGGACCCCCTTAATGCAGACTCATACAGACCCATCTCCCTGCTAAACGCTGACTATAAAATCTTTACCAGTGTTTTGGCAGGGAGATTAGCTAAATTGGTTCCACAACTCATTAGTATGGACCAGAAAGGCTTTGTGCCCGGTAGATACATTCATGAGTTGATAGGAAGCATAGATCTAGCAGTGACATGGTCGGAGCCCTTGGCGGTAGCCGCATACGATGCGGCGAAGGCCTTCGGCCGCATCAACTGGGGATTCCTGTGGAATGTACTAAGGGTAATGGGTTTTGGCGAGACCTTTATTCAAACTATGAGAGGGTGTTATGAGGGTGCCTCGGCGGAAATTCTATTGAATGGTCTTCTAACATCAAGTTTCAATATAGGGAGGGGCACAATCTCCCCTCTTCTTTTTGACATCTATATTGAGCCGTTGGCACAAGCACTTAGGACCGACGAGACAATTACACCCTTTAAATATATGGATTACAGCTGTAAGCTAGCTTTATATGCTGACGATCTTTTGATTTATACTAGCAACCCCGCGGAAGTACTCCCTGGGGTAGAGACGATAATGGCGGATTTCGGCCTCCACTCGGGATATCAAATAAACAATTCGAAAACAGAAATCATGTGATGGGGGATTGATAATTGGGAAGGTCCTTGCAGCAGCCAGTTTAGATATCTGGGAATTATTATCACTCCAGATATTAATAACATAGTTCAAATCAACGCAAAGGAATTATGGAAGGATATTGATCAGCTCTTTTCCAGATGGCAGAATCTTCCCCTTAAAATATATGGCCGAGTCAACTTGGTTAAAATGGTCATTCTGCCTAAGTTGACCTATCTGTTTAACTCAATACCCCTTTTTTTCCAGATAAAATTTTGGCGAATATTCAGGGAAAGATTGGCAGTTTTATTTGGGCTAAAAAAAACTCCAGGTTATCTTGGAAAAAGCTAAAAAGAAGACTATTAAAAGGGGGGCTAGCACTCCCAGATATAAATTGGTATGCTCTATCTTTCCAGCTGAAAAATATCAGGTGTCTTCTGTCATGCCCCGATGATTCTAACTGGGGGAGAATCTTGAACATAATGGTAGGTCAAGAGGGAGGCGATTCCGTGTTTTTATATAAATTTGGAGCAGTAAAATTTTACAAAAAAGTACGTTTAAAGGTTTTAAAATCGGCTCTTATAGTTTGGAGCAAAGTTAAAGGAAGATGGGGGATCAAATATTATTCTGAGTGTGCCCCAATTTGGGAATCTCCAGGTCTGCCCCCATGTCTAAGGGATAGCCTGTCCCTTCCTATAAGGAGAGCAGGAATAAACATCTGGTCTGATTTGATAACATCAGAAGGGGTCCTTCCGTGGGAGGTACTGAGAACTAGGATAGGGGATTCCCTCTCTAGATTTAAATACATCCAACTCTGCTCCTGGTTCAAGGCCGAGAAAGAGAACATCGGAGGTAACTGGGAAATCGAGTGTGCTCCCCTATTATCAGGGCCAAGGAAGAAGGAAGTTGGGCTCTGGTATAGGAAAATGTTGGAAGCAGAGGAAGTGCAGTCCCCTCCACTAAATCGGGTTTGGAACTCTACGACGCTGGAGGCAGATTCAGCTACCTTGTACGATCATTCTCTCAAAGTACTCTATAAATATGTTAGGACTGTTTCTCTTAAAAAGAATCATTTTTACACTATAAACAGGCTATATTACACACCAAAAGAAACTAGCGAAGTTTGTAAACCCATTCCCTCTTTGCCCAAGATGTGGGCTCATAGAAGCGGATGATATTCATATTTTCTATGATTTTCGGCAGTCGGCCCCTTCTGGGGTAGAGTGGAGAGGGCTATTGAGAGTATTTTTAAAATAAAGCTATGTTTGAACTTAGCTAGAGTCATGTTTGGGCTGGATGCACAACTCATTGCTGAATTGAGGGAGACACAAGTTGCATTATTTTTTTGTTTCATTTTAATTGCTCAAAGAGAAATATGTAAGATCTGGAAGGATGCCAGCCCTCCACTATATGAAAATTGGCTTCGAGCTACACTTAGAATTGCACTTTTAGAATCACTTTTAACTCACAATGTAAACAGCACTGTGTGGAAACCCTTTATTGAATGGGGAATAGCAATGAGGCTGTAATAAAATACGCAAGGTCCAATGATTACACCATGCCTTGGTATAAAAAGGCAGGCCGGGCTGGCCCCAGGCGAAAGCAAGAACTCCGGCCCGGGGCGCCCAGGACAAGATCGGGCCATAGGAGATAATTTGCACTCGTTAGTTATGAGATGAGGAAAAAAAAAAAGCTAAACTATACATAAAAAGAAATTACTACTCAGGCAGGGCTTTCCAACCCCACTCAATAAATCTATCTTTCCACTGCTTTTTTCTGCCAGATTACTCCGCCCTCTCTTATTCTCTTCCTTGTAAGCAGGGGGCACCTCAAGCACTCCAAAGCTCTCTTCTTCAGCCATTTTTACAGCTAGTTTATTTTCTCCAACCCCCTGCTCCTCGCTTTTTCTGCCTTGTTTGGAAGACCTTTTCATTCCCTCATTGCTTATCTTATCCGTTTCCCAACTTCGCACTATGTTGTTTACCTGGGTACATTCGTTTGTTTAAAAAACAGTTTTTGGAGGGTTATTAATTCAATATTGTTTTAACTGTTCATGATTTTTTTTAAACTGTTCTTGTTATTTTCAATCAAAATGTAGCTCTGATAATTTGATTGTCCAGCAAATGTATTTGAGTTATTTAGATTCTCAGAAATGGGTTTGAAATATTTTGATTTTCTAGGAATTTGCAGACTGCAGCCACTATGTTTTTTTTGCTTAGGAAATTTGTATCTTAACCTTGCAATTTCTCTCACATTACTTCAAATGTTCTTCCTCTTGTTACCCTTTCATCTTCCTATATGACCTTCCTACAAACGTGGGCCTTTTCTCGACTTTACATTTTGTTCATTAAACTAGTCCTCTTGTGTGTGCTTCCTTTCACTAGCATTCTCTAGTCATCTGCTTCACTTTTTCCTTCTTCCTGGCTCCTTTCACCTATTTCTTGTTTAACTCTTGCACCTCTGTCACATAGATCCAAATTCTATTATTTCTGTCGCGGAATTAGGCTTTGCACATTCTCCCAACTAGGCTTCTGTTTCGTTTTGTAAAACTATCCCTGATACTTTGATTCTGCGTGTTCCCTCCGATCTTGTAAGTCTTCTCAACCTTGGATAACTTCTCCCAGTCACTCCTCATGTCACAATATTGATACAGATGAAGGTCCATTCATCTGCCTGTGGGAAGTTCTTATCATACCATCACTTTGCCCGCCCCCCCAAAAAAACTTACTATAATTCATGCACCTCTACCTTTGGTTTGTATATTGCATTTCAATGTTTTTTTAAAGTTTAGGAATGTTTTTCAAATCATAGGTTGGAGTGTCATCGAGTGGAGTGTTGTCGAGTACAATGGAGGAGAGTATTGTGAAGTGGAGTGTCATAGAGTACAGCAGCATAGAGTGGAGGACAGTGGAGTGGCATAGAGTGGAGTGGAGTACAGTGAGGTTGCGTTTTATAAAGTGGACTGGCATAGAGTGGAGTGGTGTGTTATAGCGTGGAGTGGGTTGTCATAGAGTGGAGTGGCATGCCATAGAGTGGAGTGGTGTCGTACAGTGGCATAGATTGGAGGGGCATAGAGTGGAGTGGCATATCGTAGAGTATTGTGGAGTAGCGTGGCGTGCCATACAGTGTTCTGTCGTAAGGTGTGTTTGTTGAGAAAGCATCATCCAGAACAAATGTGGGTTGGTTTGATACTGAGGTTTATTACAGGAAAAACAAAACACAATGAAAAGGAGCGGTGCCGGCTACACGTAGTTCATCTGCTGACTGTCCCCCCAACTGCCGCTAGCCAACCGCCTTTATAGAACTCTCCCAATGTTCCCATTCCTCTCAAATATTCTCAACCCTTGATGTCCCACACGAACACGTTTTAGAATTGGCCAAGTGACTGCTCAACCCACATCTGTAACATGCTAGTCCTTTTCCACCAATTCGCACTGCTTCATAATATTTTGCCTCACTGTTTCATCTTTTATCTTTAGCATACTCACCCCCTCAACAGACACATTACCTTCACTCTCTTTTATCACAACTTGTATGCATTTTTCATATACTTCAAAACTTCTAGCAATATCCACTGCCTCCTTTAAGGACATTTCCCAAAATGACCAGAATTTTTATGGCATTTTCTTGTATTTGTTTTTCATTAATATGTGATCTCTTAATACTTGGTCATACAACATATGCTCAAAATCACACCTTACAGCTAATCCCCCTGAAGCTGCAACAAATTGATCAATTGTTTCTTCATCTTTTTGTGACCTTGAATAACATTTGAACCGTTCCATAACTAAATTAATTTGTTTGCCATATCTCTCCAGCATCTGTTTGATGGAATACTGATACGCAAGCACTCTACCAGGATTCACCGAAGGGGCACATTCTTAAATTCCCCTAATCCTATGGCCCCCAACTTATGCTTCAATAGGGATAAATGTATTTTAGCAGTACATTCACCATCTTGTAACACCTCCACGTAAACTTCAAATAGATTGAGCCACAATTCCCATTGTACCAGAGGTCCTCCATGTTCAGCAAGAAAAAAATGGCAGAGGTTGTATGCTTGCTATGAGTTCCAGAAGAGTATAATACTAAACACAAATGTAATTAAATTCACCCCCATATTACAAAATATAGCATGACACATGCATAAAGTTCAACAATGCATATAGGATGTGCCAATCACTAGCCAAACAGTTGTTGCTGTACATTCATCCAAATATAAAGATGCGCCAATCACCAAAATGACTGGTGATATAATTCTTATTGGTGTGCCATCACTGGAAGAGTAACTGGCAAGAAAAATAACTATGTAAAAAAATAAAATTGTTCCAAATACCAGAAGAGTGTCTGACACTGTAACTGGCTAAACGCAATAACTAATTGGTGTGCCGATCACCGGAAGAATGACTGGCAACTTACATATGTTTATTCCTCACACAGGTTGCAAACCGCAGAAAATGCTGATAAAAGCAACGACGCCCTCCTGACAAAATGCTGATAAAAACAAGCAGGGCCGGTCCTAGCCATGGGCGGTATGGGCAGCTGCCCAGGGCCTCGCGCTCAGGGGGGCCCCGCCGCCGGCCCCGCAGTTGCGGGCAGCGGGAATAACATGACAGCCATTAAATAGCCCTAGTGTTGCTGAATGGCATGAATGAATAACTGACTGTCACAAATTCAGGATCATCATCACTTCCAACTCAGGCTGTAACGCGCACTCTGCCTACCAGGATGGGGCCCCACACAATGGCAACACCCCACCAGTCCTTGTGTACCCCTGCCGATCAAAGTGAAAGAAATAAGTCTCTTTACAATTGGGCTCATGGAAGGGTGCCCCCCTCCTGGAGCCTCTAAGGGATGGCGTGGGAAGGCCTAGGGGAGGGAGACACCTCTCGGGCTGCCCATTCAGAGACTCTGGAGGGTGCCCATTGTCGGCACTTTAACCCATATAGGTTTAACTCAGCCCCCAAGCAATTCTCTCACCTTCAGTCCGAAATGGGCTGTACAAGAGGTGTTTGGGGTGGCTTAGAGGAGGAGCTGGGGCCCAGTTGGAGTCTTCACAAAGCAGCTTTCCGAGATCAGAAGGTGTCACTTATGTAAATTTCAGGGGCCTCGCACATTCCCTTTTGCCCAGGGCCTCGAAAATCCTAGGACCGGCCCTGAAAACAAGAACGCTCTACTAACAAGCACAATCGCACTCTGAAGGTCGCAATGTACGTAAAACGTTGCTATAATGACGCAACACCAACAGCTTCCCAGCATGATGTGTAGCGTAGAGCGTACCAATTCATTGACTTCCATGTTTTCGCATACCATGCGCCCTCTACATTACCAAATCGACACCACCGCTCCACCGCTCCACCCTCATCCCGAAACCAATAAATATCTCCAGAAGTGACATCACAAAGGAAGTCTTTACAACTCAGAGTAGTGTACAGAAGTAGTTTGGAATTCGGGGGAATTATGAATTTCACACGAAGTAGCCTCCAAAATTGGCTGGAATTACACCACAGAAGAACCCCCTAAACAGGACCCTCAGGAAGTCAGAAACTCTGACAGCCTCGTCTAAATTACAATACCAGGTCCAAATTCTGGTCATCCTCGTCGCCATTGTTCAGAAGGCAGCATCCAGAGCAAAAGCAGGTAGGTTTAATACTGTGGTTTATTACAGGGTATATAAAAACGCAATGAAAAGGAGCAGTGCCATCTTCACACAGATCCTCTGCTGACAGTCCTCCAACTGCTGCTAGTCAACCACTTTTACAGAACTCCTTATTCCCATTCCTCTCAAACATTCTCTACCCTCGATATGCCACACAATAAAACCAGGTCTCACACACTTAGAGTGGAGCGGCGTAGAGTAGAGTGGAGTAAAGTGGTATAGAGTGGAGTAAAGTGTTGTGGAGTGGCGTGGAGTAGAGTAGAGAGGAGTGGCATAGCGGGTAGTAGAGTAAAATGTCTTTGAGTGGAGTGGCATATCATAGAGGATAGAGATGTGACATTAAGTGGAGGAGCATAGAGTGCATTGGCGTGTCATAGAGTGTAGTGGAGGGTGTAGAGTGGATTGTCATAAAGTGGAGTGTCATAGAGTGAAGTGGCGTGTTCTCAGGTGTAGTGGTGTGTCGTGGCACAGAACGGCTCATCATGAAGTGTCTTCTGTCATATGTAATTTAAAAAAATATATATTATTTCAATAGATATTGCCATACTTCCTAGATAGTTTAGAGGAAGTCCTACAGTACTCTGTAAACTTTTTGAAAAGTATATAAAACAACAGAAATACTTTTCTATAACTCTGCAGAGTTTTCTAAAGTCTCATTTCTTTCTATACATTCCAAAAATAGTAATAGGCTATATTTCCCATTGAAACACAGAACAAATCAAAAGTGTCACCCCAAAAAAATAGCTTCCTTTTATTTTGTAAGGGTTATCATTAGCCAATAATATTGTGATTCATCATCACCATGTACCAAGGTATACTGCGGTCCGATATATCACTATGTTTTGTCCTTTATAACCTAAAAATGACTGAACAAATTCAGGTCAAATACCTTAGCTACTGCTTGGGGTCCGAAGATGTGGGCGAAATACAAAAAAGAGCACAAACACAATAAAAATTAAACAAATATACATTTTACTTAGCGGTTGCCGCGTTGCTCTTCTCCCGATCCTTGACTCCAGGGCCTGCTGGTGCACACTGCGCTGGCTCCTTGATGCCAATCCTCACAATACTCTCATGCTGGGAACAGCATTTCCAGCATGAGAGAAGCGCTGGGATTGGTCTGAGGGGCCCGGTTTGCTTATCAGACAGTACCCAGGAGCCTGTGGCTTTTCTCCACCCAGATGTACAACACAGCTGGGTGGAGAAATGCTAAGTGCGCATGAAAGTTTAACCAGCCAAAGACAGCCGGCCAAACAGTCATGTGCACTTAGTAATGGCTATCACCCCTCCTCCCCACTGTTGTCATTCATTGCATGGCCCCACCCTATGGCCTCACTGGCAGCCTTCAGTTAAGAAGAATAATAAAATTATTTTATTTATTTTTATTTTGAGAGTTTTATACAGCGCGAACTAGACCCTTGCGGGTATAGGAAAGCTTGACAAGGTAGAGTCTTAGTTACATAAAAACACGGTAAATAGCATAAGGTTTGCTGATAGACAATGATAGTGTAATCAACCCATCATTGATTCACAGTATAAGATAAATAACACTGTATCTCAAGCATAATATAAATACAGTATCTAGGATACCTGGCTGGGCAGTGAGCATGATAAAGTCTCACGTGGAGGATACATGGGTCGCCAAGTGATACTAGCTCCTGCTCAATTGAATTTGGCCATGAGGAGCAATTTCACTTTTTTTAAAAAAAAAATGCAGTAGATGGATTAAGTCTGGTTTCTGGGGTAGAGCATTCCAAATTCTGGTCGCCATCCCTGAAAATGTTCGGTTATAAGTTTTTTTCTTGTTGACTCTTTGTGGTTTCAGTAGAAGGTTGTTAGCACTTCTTAAGGATCTAACACCACACGAGGGCACCAGTTTCTGTGCCAGATGGCTGGGTGTATTGTTATGAATGGCTTTGTGAGTCATGCATGCTACTTTCAAATGAATTCTGGCTTCAAAAGTTAGCGAATTAAGGGATTTTAGGTCAGGGGATATGTGGGAACTTCTTTTGGAGCCAGTGATAAGCCTCGCTGCAGCGTTGATTGAAGCTCTTATAGGGGCCGTTGCAGCTCAGGGCAGGCCCCAGAGAGAGACACTACCGTAATCCACTCTTGGGATGACTAGAGCTTCTATTGCCAGTTTGAAGTTTTTATCTGGCAGGAAAGGTTTCAGTTTTCTCAAAGCGTTTATCTGAAAGTTTGCTCCTTTTGTTGCGTTGCTGATGTGTTTTTGCTTAATGAGGTTTCTGTCCAGAGATATTCCCAGCGATTTGTCTGAATCAACGATGAGGAGTTGGCAATTGAATGCAGTAAGGTGTTTGATCCAATCTTGCATTATGGGTTCTTTGGCAGGGGGAGCGATGAGGAGGAATTTCGGTTTTGAGGGAATTCAGTTTTAGATGATTTTCTGCCAGCCATGTCTGAGTTTTTCCGAGAATAGAGTTGAGCGATTTGATATCTTCTAGGGTATGGATCTTCAGGTATAGTTGTGTGTCGTCAGCGTACATGTGGTATTGCACGTTAGACGAGTGGAGAATTTTAGTGAGGGGTTCCATGAAAAGATTGAACAATGTCGGAGATAACCCATATCCTTGTGGGACTCCTAAAGTGACCGGAACAGGTTTGGACAGGGAGAAATTGACCTTGAATCGTTTTGATCTGTTTTGGAGGAACCAGGAAAACCACCTTAGAGCTGATCCACCTAAACCCATTTTGTGTTTCAGGAGTGCTATCAGATTATCGTGTTTGACAGTGTCGAAGGCCGAGGAAAGATCTAGTAAGATGAGTAGGCAGGCCTCGTTCTGATCTAGGATTTGTAGGACATCGTCGATTATGTGAGTCATGGCCGTTTCAGTACTGTGATCTGCACGGAAACCTGATTGGAATTTGTTGAGTAGGTTAAACTATTCAATATGTCTTAACAGCTGGAGGTGTACACATTTTTCTAAGAGTTTGGCCAGGGTAGGTATGTTGGATATAGGACGGTAATTGTTTAAGTCTGCAAGCTATCCTACGAGCAAGACGCCACTCGCTGCTGCTGAGCCGCCATCCCGCCTCTGGACGTCCTGAGTCCCCTGTCTACATCAAGACAGGGACGCCCTTCTCATTTCATCATTTACAACGCGCCCTGCTGGACTATTTAGACAGGGACGCCGATTTCATTTCATCATTTACTACGCGCCCTGCTGTATTTTTCGGGCAGGGAGATCTTTTAATGTTTCATCGACAGGGACGTTTACCCTACTATCTACAACGAGCCCTGCCGAACCTTTCGGGCAGGGAGATCTTTTAACCATACTACCAATCATCTTTGGAGTATTCAAAAAACCAACCATCTTTATCTGAACATCCCCTTAAAATTTAAGGGAATTTTCCTTATCAATTTTTCACCGCTAAAGAGCTCTGCTAAATAATTTTGGGCAGAGAGATCTTTTAAATACATCGAAAAATCTAGGAATAACGAAGAAAGTTGAAGACCCACCAAATACTGATCTATATGAGCTATCCGGCAGGCGGGATTTATTAACCCATTTCTATAGAATATAAGGATAACATCACCTAACCAGAACTCATCTGGGCATCAACTAAGCGTCTAATCAACTATGATGTCATAATCTTGAATAGTAGTTAGCTTGTGTGGCTACTCCAGAAGAAGGCGCTGGTTCGCTGAAACGCGCGTAGAGACACTAATTGCCACTTCCAGTTTTTTAATTGTTTTCATATGTGTTGTCATTTATTGTCACAAATATATGTGTGTCTTACATTCAATAGATAAGACAAGATTTTACTGATGTTTAATGTTCACCTTGTTTTAAATTATCTGTATGTTGTGTTTTTACATGATTTATAATAAAAAGACATATATTTTCCTAAGTAATTGTAGCCATGTTGTCCATCAATATAATATAATGTTTAGATGTGAGTTGCCTAGGTTGTTTTTTGTCATACAGTTTATTTCCCTGGCCTAGGAACTATTGTATCCGAATCTTCAGGGGGTCCTTGTTGAATACACGTGTAAGTCTGCAGTGTCCGCCGTATGTTGGCGTAAGGAATTATTTATGATCTTGGTCCAGAGAGGTAGCAGCAGCGGGGTGGAGGCTTTTACAAGGTTTGCTGGGAGAGGGTCAATGAAGTGATTAGCAGGATTTAAGGCAGTAAGCATTTTGAGAATAGATTCTTCATTATAGGGGCTGAAGGATGACCAAGATGCATTGTTTTTTAGATCGAACTTTGACGAGCTTCGGTGTGGGGAAGTTAGAAGGGATGGTGAGGGGTTTATATGTGCGGCCGAGTGTGTGATTAGATCGTTTGGAAGGTCCTTCTTTATGTTATCGGTCTTCTGAGAGAAGAAGGAGGCAAATTCTTCACTGTTGGGTCATGGACCTAATTTATCCTGGGGTCGGTGAGGTGCATCCTTAGATTGAGTTTTGATTAATTCGAAGAGATTTTTGGGAAGGTTTTTTGCCTAGTCTAATTGGTGGCTAAAGAAGTCTGCTTTAGTTCGCTTGATCTTTCTGCAGTATGCGTTTCTTTTCTTTCTTAATGTCTTGAGGTGATTGGCGGATGGCGCTGCTCTCCATCTGCGTTCAAATATTCTTAGGGATCATCTATCTTCGTTGAGTCTTCCATCGTACCATGGTTTAGAGTCTTTTTTTGAGACTCTCTTTAATTGAAGGGGGGCTGCCTCGTTTAGTATCATGTTCATGGAGATGACGTAGTGGTTGGTGAGATCATGAACGTTGGCTATCCCTACGGGGGAAGAAGTAAGTTGTGGCTGGAAGTTGTGAGTGTGTTGGGGTCAATGTTGTTCAGGTCTCTCTTCCATACTTTAGGCCTTTTGGACTGACCCAAGTTAAGTTTCACTGTTTCGTTGATGAAGAAGGTGATAGTGTGATGTTCCGAACAGTCACATGGGAGGATCGTGTCTAACTGGATGGAATCAACTTTAGTGATTACTAAATCAAGGATGGATCCTTTATAGTGTGTCAAGCTGTTCACAGTTTGGATTAGGTCTAAGTCCGCAAGGAAGTTTTTGAGACTATTGACAACTGCATCGTTGGGATCATTCCAGTGGAGGCTGAAGTCTCCAAGAAATATTTGGGTGTTTTGATGTCCTGCATTAGTAGAGGCTATGTCCATAAATTGTTCGGTAAAGGTGAGGTTATCACCTGGGGGATGATAGAAGGTGTGTAAAGAGCATATTGGTTTGCCATTGCTAGTGATGTCAAGGCAAAAGTATTCCCAAGACGGGAATACGGGGGATGTGGATCTGTTTACTGAGATAGTGTTCCGATGTATGCAGGTTATACCCCCACCTGTCTTGTCTGTTCTATCCAGCCTGATGATGTCATAGTTTGGGGGTACTAGTAAGTCAATGATAGGTGTCGATGATTCCTTTAACCAGGTTTCAGTTAAAATTAGTAACTCCGGTTCTTGTGTGAGAATGAAGTCAGCTATGCCAGCTGCGTGTCTTGAGGCCGATCTACAATTTAGCAGTATACATTTAAGACGGGGCGTGAAATGGAATGTGCTGGGTTCCTGAATGAGGGGAACTTGTCTAAGGTTGTTTTCGATGATGCCTCTGGGGTTGTGTTTGGTGGGCCTGTGAACGTTGGGTGGAATGGTTGGAATTAGAGCTATTTTGGGTGTGTAATCTGTAGTCATGGTGTTTTAATTTCGGTGTGAGGGTTCATAGGACTGTAGTAGAGAGAGTAGGTCTTTCTCTGATAGCGGATTAGTACTGCATATTGGACGGGTTGAGTTACTGTAAAGGGGAACTGATTTCCATCTTGGGGTTTGCAATTTTGATGTAACAACTCCGTGGGTCAGGTGAGAATTTGACTTAGTCTGTTGTGGAAATCTGTTGTTCCAGGGTTGACTCAGAAGAACGTCAGATAAACGTTGTATTTCTGCTTCTATTTGCCGTAACAAGAGTATGATGTCTTCAAGTCTAGGGTCTGGTGAGGGAGGGAGCCAGATCGATGGATGTATTATGGGTGTGGGTGGTGTGTCTGCATCCCGAGGTTGGCTAGAGGGCGGCCCTCCTTAAAGCTCATTATGAGGCGTCTTATCTAGCTCCCTCTCCATATCTGGCAATGTTGGGCTGGAATGATGAGTGGCTGTAGGGGATGTAGAGGTATGTGGTAGCGATGTGGTCATGGGATTTATGGGTTTGCACGGGGTAGAGTTGACCAGGGGGGGAATATTCGTTCCAGGGGAGGATGCTGGGTCTGATAAGGGTGTAAATGCAGGTACCATATTAAGGGGGGAGTGTCTTATGGTAGAGTCTTGTGGGCAGGGGCGCTTAATTGTAGCTAATGGTCATGATATCAGAGTGGTAGTATGTGAGTCTGTGTTGGGTGTCATTGCCTGTGCTGTAGGAAGGGGGAGCGTCTTACGTAGGGGCGTCAGGTGTGGAGGGTGCGGTAGTTTGGAGCTCGGGTGTAAATATTGGTCGGGGTAATAAGGTAGTGTGGCTAGTGGCAGAGTTTGACGGTGTGATAAGGTGAGTGCTGGTGTTGGGAGTAGCCTGGGGTGGGGCTTGGGATTTTCTCAATGTTATCCAACAGGTTTAGGCTGTGGTCTGTTGATTGCATGAGAATAGTTCCATTATTATATATTGTGTTGGTTGCTGCCGCTTTGAAGTTTTGGGAGGGGGAGATATAGATAATGAGACCATGCACAGTTTTTCTAGAGGAGGAGATCGCAAATATTTCTAGGAATGCTTTCCTTCATTGCGCTCTTTGTTTAGTGTAAAAGATTATATCCATGGTTATATGTCCTTTGTTTGTGGAGAAGTAGGGGTCGAGGATGGGTTTTGCTGGGTTTAGTTTTATCATGTTGTGTTTGAAGCGTTTGGATGCTTTTTTTGAGAGATTGGGAGTAGTTAATGGTGTAGGTATGTGCGCCAGTGAGCTCCATAGGGGGCAGGCACTGATAGAATAGGATAGGGCGTTATGGTGCAATATGTGTGTATGGTCTCGTACAGGGGGGTTGGTACTGTGAGAGGGTGATGTGCTTGGGAAGGACGGGGGACACTAAGGTGGGTGATTGAGCAGCTATGTTGGTGGCTTAGGTTTGTGCAGAGGGAGTAGTAGGAGATGTATCAAGTAGCGTAATAGCGCCTAGTCAGGCGAATGGAGGGTTCGGGGAGGTGCAGGGGTCATAATGATTGAGAGATAGATAGATAAAGATGATTTAATAAATTATAGATTGAGGTTCTGACCTGTATGGGTGGAGAGGCGGCTCCCCTTTGAAGTTTTGCTAGGAAAATTCCTGACATTAATGTAAGTAGGGGCAGAGCTGAGGCCCCCAGAGGAGGTGTGAACAGTGATTTCCTGACAGCGCCATCTTGAATTGTCCCAGCATGCTGTGCAGGAGGGTTGGAACTGGGGTGGAGGAGCAATGTGGCACCCTAGGACTGGTCAAGGGTGTCTGGCTTCTAGAACTTTCCACCCCCATTTAAAATGTATGCATATATTTATGTATATATTTGTAAATTAATGCATAGTATGTAGTAGACCATGCATAATAAATGTACTTTTCTTCTTTCAAAGAAAAAGCCCTGAATGGACAATCATTGATTGAGTGTTATTTAATGTGTGCCAGCGAATGGTGATAACTAACCCATACCTCTCCTCTGCTTTGCTACCCTGAGAGAGTCAAGCTATACAATGGGGTGCTTGGCTCGCAGTAATGGTAAATTGTGGACCTATTACTTGCACATGCCTCACATCTTGCACAACGAATAACCCAATTTATTACACAGGTGCAATGCAATGTTGGAAAAAGAGGAGTGCTTTTTGCCAGTGGGGGCACTGGCAACAGACTTCTCTTTACTGGCCATTTTTTAGCAGAAACTTCCTTCTTTTGAGCCATCTTCTTCTTGCTGCATGGGTCAGCAGCACAAGCAGAAACACTTAGGGCTCGATTACGATGTGAGCAGGAAGGGTTAAAACCGTCGGTCGGAACCCTCCTGCCCACATCGTAATCACTGATACGGATTCCCTTCCGACCAAGCCATTTTGATGGGCTCGGTAAGAAGGGTATCCAAATCAGTCTTCCGAATGGATTACAGCCCATCAACCATGCGGAAAGCCCACAGTAATTCCCCGGCCGACTCTTTCCGTCTGAGGGATTACAATGGCAGTTTCCCACTGCCTTTTTGTGCCAGCTTCCAGCACAAAAAGGCATTGGGAAACAGCTTTGGGGACCCCCATGGGTGCAAAGACCCCAAATGGCAGCCTAGGGGGCCCCAATTGTACTCCTTGTTGATCTCTGCACGCAGTGGAAGGCACCTTGAGGTGCCTGCCACGGGGTGCAGGTATGAACTGCACCCCTGCTCTTTGCTCTGAGAACATGCATTGCTCTGAGAACAAGGTATAGGATTGCGACCGAACAGGGTTCGGTCGCAATCCTAATTCTTGGGCTGGAACCGACGACTGGAGGTCGTTCGGTTCCAGAATAATGCCGGACGGACTGTGGTCCGTCCGGCATTGTAATCGGCCCCTTAGCATAAAGGTCTCAATGGACTTCTGTATCAGCTAAGCAGTGTCATCTTGAGGATTTTGGGGGCCTTGGGCAAAACATATTTGGGTGCCCTTGTATGAACAACTTTGAATTTTATAACAATTTCCTGCTAATGTAAGCAAGCATGATGTCAAACAATACTAAATTATGTTAACACAAAACAGTTGAAATAGGTTTGGGCAGGAAAACAGAAGATTTTACTTTTCTCTGCTTCCTTGCCAGGCTCCATGCTACCTCTTCTGTCTATCCTCTTTCAATATCACCCATTCTTATCATCTTCAGCTATCATCTTCAGCTAAACACCCTGGGGTCACTTTTGACTCTTCCCTCACATGATATTTCACTAATGATGACAATATCAACAGGGGAAACGTTGTATTCCAAAGGGAAGTAAGTCTCGTATTCAAAAAACAGTTGTTCAGATAAGATCACTTACAAAAACGAATTCTGTTAATCTATTGTGTGGGGTACTTGTTTCCATGCACTAAGGCAGATGCTCTTAACCCTTTGCCTGCGGTAGACACCCACAGAATCATTACTAGAAGCCAGTGAGTCCTGCCTAAGCAATATCTACCTCTAAACAGTACTCAAAAATACAGACTCAAGTATACATCAAACAAATACACAAATTAGCGGATTTTTTCATTTATTTCACTAACAAAAAAAGTGAAAGTTGAAATTTTGTTTTCAATGGGAAGGTTAGACCTTTTCTTTTTTTTGTGTTGAATTTTTTTTTTAGAAATTTTGAGATAAAAATACAAATGCAAGAATAAGGTTAGACCTTTTCAAAAATGTAGTTTAATTTCTAAAAGACAAAGGGGCATATTATCAAGGACGGGCGGTAAAATTATCACCGCTCTAGCAGCAGAAAACGACCGCTAAAGCGGCGATAAGCCCGCTAAAGCGGCGATAATTTTAACGCCCGTCCTTGATAATATGCCCCAAAGTAATATGCTAGACTCAACCATACCACTTTGTGTTTTTAAGCTCCTAATGTATGCTCTCTTGTTTCTCGACACATTCCAGTGCAGCTTTAGTTGAGGCCACAAATCAAACATTCTGCACTCCTTTTGCTCCCATTATCAAGATGGGGATGCCAACTTATTTTGCTCCCAAATTCAAATTTCTGCATATTTACTGAGCATTTTAAAACATTCTATTATGCTTTCCAATGTGTTTTATAATTTCGCAAATTATATATAATTTCGAAACAATCACGGACTGCCCGAGTAGACATCGTGGACCACTGCACTAAGGGAATTATTTTAGACAGAAATATAAAGTAAATCATTGGCCTACGTAGTGTTTTTTTTTTTAGCCGAAGGGACCTACCAGCTCTAATTTTGGGGGGCCAGGACTTATTTTTCCTCATCAGACAAATATGGAGAGGAAGAGAGTGAAAACACAGTGCAGGGAAAGAAGGCAGAAGAGAAAGACTTAAAAACTCTCATATAGGTGGGAACAGGAACCTGCAATTGTGAGATAAAAGGGAATGGAGGTTCTGGTGGTGGATTAAAGAGGCACAGAATACGCAACCTTCGTATTCAGTTAGCGGGCATTTAGTAGTACTGCTGTGGGCTTCTCTGTAGAGCTTTGGGCACCGGCACTATTCTTTTGCAAATTTTGCAGTGGGCACAAATAGGGAAACCTTGTAATATGCAATGCATTGATAAACATAAGTGGAGAAGTGTGGCTCACTGGTTAGAAGCGGCAGACCCTGAAGCAGAGGTCAGGCCCGGGACCAGGGTTCAATTCCCGACCCGGCAGGGTCTTGGGCTCAATGTCCGCGGACTCGATAATTCTCACCTCGGTGCCTACTCTAATCATGGGTCCCACTCTGCAACTCTGGGCAATAGCTTGCTTAATCTCCACAACGGCCCCAACAGCGCTGGGATGCCTGGCTTCACCTTGGGGGTGCCCAGGAGGGGGCATCTCACAGGGAAAGCCAGGAAGGGTTCCACAGCGGTATACAGTGCCAGGATACCCCGAGATGGGGCGGCAGTGCGCTTTACAAGTATACACACATAAGTGATGTACAAGGTGTGCAGGAAACGTTTCACAAAACGCTGATGTTGCAGTGTGAAGTGAAGCTAGGTGAACTCTGCATATGACACAGAGCAGTGAGCAAACCAGAACATAGTCTGATGAGCCCTCAATTAGTTAATCAGACATTCAGTCTCGTTGGGTAAAGTACAACATTTTGATTATGTAGGTAAAGGGCTGTGAGGCTCATCAGGACAGGTTATCAACCTCAGACAGGTAACTTCTTACCAACATGTGACTGAGCAATTGTTTCCTACTTGAAACAAGCACTGGCACAGCCAATAGATCTGGCCTTAGCAAGTTTACAATAGACATTAAAAGTGATAAAGTAGAGGAGGAGCTTCGCGGGCAACCAAGATGGCCGCGTAAGCTCGGAGCTCCGCGGACCTTCCGATCCTCCGCAACTATCCTGCCCGTAATCCTGATCCACGAGGGTGGATACTCGTTGCAGAGGGCCCCCTGAGGCGAGCACCGTTTTCGGAATTCAAATCGGTGTCTCCTACGCGGAGCTACGTCGAGTGGGACTCCGTGCCAGCTCGGTGCCATTGTCTCTGCGGACTCCGCTGCTACGCCCTGTTGATCTGCGGAGTGCCAGCCTGCTTTCGTCAACGGTGAAGTGTACTGGACAGCGGTGCTATTTGGACGGCGGGGCATACCTGGAACGGTTTCCCAACGACGTCCCGGAGATAACTCTGGGTCTCTGGGCTTGGACTTGCCTGGCATAGCCCTTTGTTCTCGGGGACCTAACATGGCGGGCAAGGGGGACCTCGACAAGCCATCTAACAGAGGAGTGCGCAGTAAATCGCAACAACAGCAGCAGAATCGGATTGAGCGCTACACTCAGCCGAAAACACCGCCTGTTATTGGTCCCTCTGCCAAGGGCATCCCACATTCGGGCTCGCCGGACGGCTCTGAGCCCACTTTGACCGACATTTTGGGAGCCATTACAAGTTTCCGGGCGGACATGCAGCAACAACATGAAGTCCTCACGCACAAGGTGGATGGCATGGCCGTTGATCTGTCCCTCATCAGAGCCGACTTGGGCAAAACCAATGACAGGGTTAAGAATCTGGACATCAAGACGGCCAGTCTTACGGAAGACGTTTCGGATTTGCAAACGGAGGTCCGGAACCTGCAGAGGACAGCGGAGCACTTCGCGAGGCGGCTGGATGATTTCAAAAGCCGGGCCAGGCGGCAGAACGTCCGCATTGTCGGCGTACCGGAGGGTTCGGAGGAGGCGGCGACGGACCTCCTCGTTGAAGAATTGATCAGGACTCATCTGGCCCCGCCTGGCCTCAGCAACTTTTTCTCGGTGGAGCGTGCCCACCGGGTACCGGGTGGCCCGCCGAAGACTGGCGTGGCGCCTAGACCCATCGTGGCCCGGCTGCTTAACTTCCGCGACAGGGATGCTGTCCTGCAGGCTTCCAGGCGACATGGACCACTTAAATTTCAGAACGCTGATGTCCATTTCTACCCAGATTTCACCAGGACGGTTCAGCGACAGCGCCAGAGCTATGCTGGGGTGAAGCGGCGGCTACGGGACCTAGGCCTCAAGTACTCTATGATGTTCCCTGCTAAGCTCCGGATCGAATACGAGGGCCGTGCCCTGTTTTTTGACTTCGCTGAGAACGTCAGTGACTGGCTGGACACTCTACCACCGCGCCGAGAGGCACAGGAGGACCATGAGGGTGGCGCTGCTGGCGGCCCGGACCTATGAGACTTGGTTCTGTAATGGGTGACTACTTGATTCTCTTGCTTGCCTCAGGGGCCATCTAATGTTGCTCTTAGGTGCCGTACTATCTTTCCTGTTAGTACATGGAGGGTGGCGGGAGGTGTTCGCGGAGATTCCTTACTCCTCTGGGTGTCTTTTTGTAGAGTAGTTATGGGGCGACAGGCACACTGCTGGTTGGGGGGGCTTTTTAGTCACATGCAGGGGTGCAGGGTGGGGGGTGCAACTTTGCGAGTTTTGTTCATTGTTTGTTCTATCTCTTTTTCTTCCTCGAGGCAATGGACTGTGTGTTTTACTGTACAATGGACGTTTGGGTTGGATGGAGTCGGGTGGGGTGGGTTGTTCGGGGATGGGGGGTAGGAAATTAAAAGTGCTTAGCTGGAATGTCAATGGACTGGGCGATCGGGTTAAGAGAGGGGTGGTGCTCCAGCTGATAAAAAGGAACATGCCGGATATTGTGTTACTGCAGGAAACGCACTTAGTGGGTAACTCTTGTAGGGCCCTGAATCGCAAGGGTTACAAAATGGTTGCCCACTCTGGGTTCTCCTCGGGCTCCCGGGGGGCGGGCATTCTTGTGCGTGCGTCCCTTCCTCTTGAGATAGACGTCACCCTGCTAGATGATAGGGGACGCTACGCAGCTGTGGCGGGAAGGTGGGAGGGGCGTTCCCTGGCCCTGCTGTCGGTTTATGTTCCCCCTGGCCTCCAATCTAGCACCTTTCGGGACCTTGGTGGCGCCATTTTGTCCCTGCCTTTGGGCCTGTTGATCCTGGGGGGGGATTTCAACTCAGTCTGCTCTGGCGCTCTAGACCGTCAGCCACCTAGAGACCTCCCGGGTTCCCAAACGTGGCTGCCGACCTTCCTTGACTCTACGGGTCTGGTGGATTGTTGGCGGCTGTTGCATCCGGCGCTTCGTCAGTTTTCATTCCTCTCCGGTGCCCATGGAAGTCTGTCCCGTCTGGATTATGTCCTCACCCTGGCGGCGCAATCGCCGGCCGTCTCTGAGGCGCGTTTTTTGGCGAGGGGCGTTTCCGATCACTCGCCGCTGTGGGTCTCATTTGACTTCGGTGTCCTTTTGTCCAGCCGCCCGGCAGCGATAAATCCCTGGTATTTCCGCAACCATAACACGCGAGCACTTTTGGCCAAGGCCATCGACCTATATTTTACAGAAAATACTGGCTCAGTAGGCTCTGCGGTCACTCTTTGGGAGGCCTTCAAAACGGTGTTGCGAGGTGAAGCCCTGGCTCTCATCGCGGCGGCTAAACGAACTCGTGATGCGGATCTCATGCAAGTTGAGGAGGAGGTCTTGGATCTCGAGTCCCGTCTGGG
Organism: Lissotriton vulgaris; assembly: GCF_964263255.1. Classification (NCBI taxonomy): domain Eukaryota; kingdom Metazoa; phylum Chordata; class Amphibia; order Caudata; family Salamandridae; genus Lissotriton; species Lissotriton vulgaris. Next base: position 1,841,722,696 of record NC_141689.1, on the reverse strand, counting down.
GCCCGAGCCCGAACCCTCTCTCCTGCATGCACTCTCTCTGAAACAATCGGAGTACCACGATCTCGCCACGAACGCAGCCCTGATCTTAGCGAAGGAGCAGCAAGGCCGCATTTATGATGTCGGGGACAAGGCTGGCAAATTGCTGGCCTGGCTGGACAGGCGGGAAATGGCAAGTCGGGTGGTCCCGGAGATCCTGTGTGAGGACGGAGTGGTGGTTACTGATCCGAGTGCCATCGCCGAGTCTTTTGCTGACTATTTTCGGGGGGTTTATACCTCCGGTTCGGATCGCTCCGAGGCTGACTCGGCTGAATTCCTCTCGGCGATAGACCTTCCTTGCCTCTCTGAGGAGGACAGGGTAGACATTGACCGGGACATCACTGCGGATGAGATCGCCCTGGCGATCCGCGCATTGCGCGCGGGCAAAGCAACTGGACCCAATGGCATACCGGTTGAACTATACAAGATCCGGCCGGACGTGATCTCCCCTCACCTGAAGGATATGTTCCTCCGTGCCCGTGAGGATGGTGTCTTCCCCCATGACCAGCGACCGGCCACTATAGTGGTTATTCACAAGGATGGCAAGCCGCGGGATGGTTGTAGGTCCTACCGCCCTATTTCTCTCCTTAATGCCGAACCCAAGATCCTGGCCAAACTGTTGGCTAATCACTTGATCGGGGTTATTAGTGACCTGGTGCACCCGGACCAGTCCGGTTTTATACCCCGCCGCAATACCGCCCTTAACCTGAGACGCCTGCACGGGGTTATGGCCAGAGTTCACGCCATTACGGAACCGGCGGTGCTGGCCTCCCTTGATGCCACAATGGCCTTTGATTCCTTGGAATGGAATTATTTGTGGGCAGTGTTGACGAAACTTGGATTTGGACCGGGTTTCCTGGGCTGGGTGCAACTCCTTTACGCCAGCCCCCTGGCTGCTGTTACGGTTAACGGTCGCATGTCTGCTCCCTTCGCGCTTCAACGCGGCACCAGACAGGGCTGTCCCTTGTCTCCGCTCCTGTTTGCGCTGGCTCTAGAACCCCTCGCGGCGATGCTGCGCTCGCACCCCGACATGCATGGGATCACTTGGTCCCCGGGTTTTGAGGACAGGGTCTCCCTGTATGCAGACGACATCCTGCTCTACCTCACCTCCCCTTGCAAGTCGCTTATTGTGGCGTGTGATGTGCTCCGGCTGTTTGGGCGCTACTCCGGCCTGATTATTAACTGGGCCAAATCCTCCCTTTACATCCTCAAGGGTGACACGCCGCGCCTCCCCAGAGGCTGCAACATACAACTGGCGGGACAAGGCTTTAAGTACTTGGGGATTTACATTTCACACAACCCTAAGGCAAGGTACGACCACAACTTGCTCCCCCCGCTCCACCGACTGCGGCGGGATGTGGAGAGTTGGCGTAAGCTCCCTCTCTCGTTGCTGGGCCGGGCGGCGTTATTTAAAATGATGTCCCTGCCCAGGTTCCTGTATGCCTTGCAGAATACTCAGGACCTTGTCCCGGCCCGCTATTTCAGGGAGGTTGAGAGCCTGCAGCGTGCCCTTCTTTGGGATGGACGACCTCGTGTCGCTGTCCGGAAGCTTACCCTGCCATGGTATGACGGGGGCATTGCGCTACCAGACGTGCGGAGATACTACTGGGCCTCTCAACTTACCGCTATCAATCATGGTTTTTACGGTCCCGTGGACAGCCCCGGCTATGCCATGGACCGCTGGCTTTTACACGGAGGCAATTACTATCGCGCCCTATATTCTAGATCCTTCGATCGGAACCTCACGGGCCCGACCAAGGCGGCGGTCCATACGTGGCGAACGGTCACTAAGATACAGGGCTGGCAGGGCAGACTGACGAGATTTACCCCTCTCTTTGATTCCGACATTTTGGGCAAGCTTTGGCACACCAAGGGCTTTGAGAAGTGGGACCTCATAGGCATCTCGAGGGTTGAGGACATGCTTTCCAGGGGGGTGGTCAAGACTTTCCCACAGCTGCAGGCGGAGTATAAATTGAGTGGAACGGAGTTCTTCCGTTACGCCCAGCTGCAACATGCAATAACCTCCGCCAGACCGGAGGAGGGTGACATCCCCGAGAGCTCGCCTTTGGAGGACAGGGTGCTGGACGGGCATATGCCGGATAGCGCCATCTCTCTGTCCTACAAGAAGCTGATAAATATTCAGGTGGACCTCCTCCAGCGCTTGCGGGAGCAGTGGGTGGCCGATGGGTTGGAACTGGACGATGAGGACTGGCAGAGTGCTGTGTCCTCCCCTAAGGAGGTCGCCATTTCCTCACGTCTGAGGTTGGTCCAGTTTAAAATTCTTCACTGAGTGTATGTCACCGGCCCCAGGCTTGTGCATATGGGCTTCTCGCCGGATGGCCTTTGTCGTCGTGGCTGCGGAGCCCTTGCCACCTTCCTGCATATATTGTGGGAGTGTCCCGTTATTGCCCCTTACTGGGAGAGGGTCCATAGAGTTATGCGGGAGGTGACTGGAGTGGAGTTGGCTGCGGAGGCGCGTAGGTGCCTCCTAAATGTTTGGGAACCTAATGACTATGATACGGCGCAGACCCGATGGGCTACACTGGGCAATATGGTCGCTAAACGGGACATAGCACAGAGATGGGGTTCTAACGTGGCCCCCCTGGTGGTACAATGGAAGGCCAACATGGACTGGTGTATGTTGCGTGAAAAGACTGTGTATACTGCCAGGGGGCGGCCTCAGACATGGAACAAGGTATGGGGAGCCTGGAACGCCTACAGAGGGGACTTGTGCCTACCACCTGCACCGTTGCCACGGGATGAACGCTTGTCGCCATAGGCGTTGACAACAGCTATGCTACTCTTGTTCTGATTCTCCTGTTTTTCCTTCCCCCCCCCCCCGCTTCTGCTACATTCTGCATCAGTTCTTTCTATAACTTCTCTAGCCTCTGCCGCCTCCTACCGACTCATGGTCTTTTTTCTTCCATTGCCTTTTCCGCGCCCTCGGGCGCTTTTGTTTATGTTTCTGTGTGTAAAAAATAAAAAACAACCTGCATTGTTCTGACGTGAATCGCTTGGCACTATGACCGTCCTGAGACTTTGCTGCCTTGCCTCCGGGATGTTGGCTGAATAGCTGTGTGCTTTCTCACAATAAAGGTTTTAAAAATTAAAAAAAAAAAAAAAAAAAAGTGATAAAGTAATTTTTAAAAAGTACAAATGCTGCTGCCTACAGTTGGTGGTCATATTTCTAAAGAAGAGAAAAAGGAACTGTTGTACAAATATATAAAAGAAACGTGAAATGAAAGCAGATATTGACTTGCACCATGGACGTCATCTAGTTGTCGCTAGATGTTTCTGGTTATGACCCTGGGCTCTCCCTTGTGGACCCCTGGCCTCTGTACTAGTCAAGCAGCACCAGGAAAAAAGGACTCTGGGCATATTATCAAGGGGGTTTATCTCCGCTTTTTTGGCTTTAAAAGCCAAGAAAGCAGAGATAAAATTATCTCCCTATTACCTAGCTGTCGCTAACACCAGTTAGCGACAGCTAGTAGGAGATAGCGACCATCTTGGGGCCCACTTTGCATGACAGTGATATTTATCACTAATGACATGCAAAGTGGGCGTGCCAAGATGTTAGCGACTGGAAACAGTCGCTAACATCGCTATCTCCTATTACCAACTTTTGGAGATATTCGCGCAAAGCGCGATTATCTCCAAAAGCTAACACCTGCCTCGAGCAGTTCTTAGCCATGTTATCCAATGGGAGGTGGATAACATGGCTAAGAGCATTAGCTCGGTAATGCATGAATATCGCGGACTTTTCAGCGATATTCATGCATTGCGGCCGATTTTTATCGCATTTGCGATAAACCTTGGTAATACCAAGGTTTATCTGCGATAAAAATCGCCGCAGCTCAGCTGTAAATTTTTGTCTCTAACCAAGCAATAGTGATAATTATCGCTATTGCTTGGTAATATGCCCCTCTATTCCCAGAGTGCACCTCACCTTTTCTAACAATAGAAGACTGTGGATTGGAACACTGGTAATATAAACAGTGTCATAGAAACTGTTACAATATACCCGGTTACTGAGCCCAGGTCCTAAAACGTCACTGCAGCATAGCTATTTGGTACAACACTGTACACATTGTGTCAACCTCACTTAAATTAACCAGGAGCGAAACCGCTTCATAGAACTGGCGACAGTTGAAAAATGGTGTCTCGGTAAAGAACCTTTTTCTGAAAATACTGTTTTAGTATTTGTTGGCCTGTACTTTTATGTAACAGCTAAATGTATTAATCCTAATAACGAGTTGCAGCCGTTCATCTTTACAATTCTGTCCTGTGAACTGACACCAATTTCTGGCCCACTTACGTTTCACTTCATAAACTGGAGCTATGAAAGAGAACAATGCCGACTGGTGCAGGGCGCCTGTGGATACACAAAACAAACAACGGAGAGGTCTGCCATAAACACAGCAGTGGCAGCTAGGCCTTATGGGCATCCAGGCTCAGAGTTCCTTGATTTTTCCCCCCTTTTTTCTAGCACCAAGAATAAATATTAGCTTATCTATTATTCAATATTAGTATAATATAACAAAAAAAAACCTTGCTGCAAGGTTCAAGCATCATTGTCATTCAGTGAGTGAATTTGTTCGATGGTAGCTCAGACACATAAGGTGCTTTCACCAGCCATCAAAGAGATTGTACAGAACCATCACAGTCCTGGTCTAGACCTGGCCACAGAGCCCGAGACGGGAATAACTGTGCCTGCCTGAGGGCTCATGCACCAGCAGCTGAGGAGTTAAAGTCAATCAGTGCAGGAAAAAGCAGGTAAGTGTGCTAAACTATAAATTGTTTTTTCCATGTGAGTGAGAGTGTGTGTGAGAAAGAGAAAACGTGTGTATGTGTGACCATATGTGTGAGTGAAAATGACAAACTTCAGGCATTGGCAATCCGATTGTAATTACATATTGGATGTTACCATTGACATACACGGGGTATCCACTGCGCTTTTTGAAAAAAAAATGGGGTCAGGTCCTGGGAAACATCAGGCTGGATTGGATGTATGACGTTACAATGCATACTTTTAAAACGCCTACCTTTACAACGCAATTTTTACACCGCAACATCCATTACAACGCATACCATTACAACGCATGCCATTACAACTAATTCTTTGAAACTACCTTTACAACGCATTCCACTACAACGCATACTACATTTACAACGTATACCATTACAACGCATAACATTACATTGCATGTAAGGTAAGTATTGGATAGTGTAGGGGTAAAAATTACTATTCTAACTCCAGGGGGTGCACAGTAGGGTAAGTGTTGGATAGTGTAGGGGTTAAAATTACTATTCTAACTCCAGGGGGTGCAACAGTAGGGTAAGTGTTGGATAGTGTAGGGGTAAAAATTACTATTCAAACTCCAGGGGGTGCAACAGTAGGGTAAGTGTTGGATAGTGTAAGGGTGCTATGTGTTGTAATGCTATGCGTTGTAATGGTATGCGTTGTAATGACTGTGTTGTAATGGCATGCGTTGTAGTGGTGTGCGTTGTAAAAGTTTCGTTGTAATGGTAGTGCGGTGTAAAAGTTGCGTTGTAGAGATTGTTTCCTGGCTGCATTGGCTTGGCACACCGATGGCATTTGTGTGTAACTTGACCAAAATATTTCTCGGGTGAGAGTCCCCCAAAACCCTCCTATCAGAAGTCGGAGTATGATAGAAGTCTGAAATGCTGCAACTGATGCTATTCCAGATCTCTGTGCCATTCAGTCACAGTTGTGCCTTTTCATGTGGCGTTGTGGCTGGCATTGGGGGCAGTAATTGTGCTTTGTGGGCTGTAATCGTACAACATTCCATGGTCATCTGCCAAATGGCAGCTGCTGCTGGGTATGTGATGGTTGTATCCCTGATATGAGTGCAGCCCTGTTGGAATGTGTTTAATAACTAAAATAGACGTATACCTCCTCTACATTTTTATGATATTTTGCTAACCCAGGTTTTCATTTGTTCTTTTTGTACTTTTTTTTAACTGCGGTGATGTTGCTACCTATAATATCATCAGAGCTCATGTGACACAGTTGCTTTAATGCTGCCAGGGGTGTTCTTGTCTGATGTCACTTTCTATGATGTCCTGACAGGTCAAAGGGCATGCAATGTCACTCCCACTACCCCAGGCATTTTGGGGAATCAGCAACATGCGCAAGAGCAAAATACTGTCACTTAGAGTTGAGTGCTGATGGCGAAAGTAGATTGATACAATGCCATATAATGTAGGCTGTGGTGAGCCTAAGCAAAATGTAAATGGCCCTTGGACTGATAGTGGATGAAGAGGACCGATCAACAGAATCTATGTGTATGTACCAATGTATGTATTTTTGTTTGGAATTATTTGGGAAACTCTGAGGTTGGATATAAAGCTAAAGCTGTCTATAAACTAGGTCTAAAAATCAGCCTTTAGCAGTGGTCAGGGCCCTATCAATAACTGATAGAGAATTCTGTGCTATTGTCACCGATCAAAGCCAGTAGCGGGAAGCTCCTTACCCATCTGCTTCTCCTGCTTCAATGCATAGATTCTGCACGTTGTTTAAAGGAATTGGGCCCTACTTACAGGCTGGGGAATACATTCCAACCCCTCTGCAAACTGGAGTGTAAACCCCGATTTTTATTCTGAGCTTTATGATAATTATCACACCCCACTGCTTTCCCCTTACCAATTTTGACAGGTCGAAGCTGCCGAGATTTGTGGCGAAAAGACCCAGAACAGAGACAAAACCTGCAGAATTCAAAGATTTAAATATTGATTTTGTATGTTATGACTTCAAGTCAAAAAAATAGGAGGTATTTTCTTCACTCAATAAATAGCTTACCCTCGTGTAAAGGGATTTGCCAGCTTTAGTAAATCCCTCACTCCATTCCTACCGCTTATAATTGATTCTTTAGTGTATAATTGATTCTTTAGTGTTCCGCATCAATCCATGTGAATCACTGTGGGAACATTACTAGCAATAATATAATAGTGAGAGTAATTATTCTTACTTCTAGCTTTTCTCAAACTTGATCATTTTTCTTATGCCTTGCTTATTGTCTTATCCCATTTAAATTTATGTTTAATTCTTTAGTGTTTTCTCTTAAATTTTAAATTTTCCGCACACAACTCACCCCATTTGAGGTCTTCTTGCTGGTTACTTTATCATGTTTGTCTCTGTTACTGGCTTCTTTTGCTGATATTCAAGTATGTCCGTGGCTTGTTTCCTATTTTTCATCCTTTACCCAGTTGTACACCCCAAACTGCCCTCTTTATCTGAGTCGCAAATTCTTGTTAAGCCTTTTCCTCTTGTGCTCTGTCCCAGCTGTAACTTTTTTCATTTGTATGCTCACGCATTAGAATCCACTTTCTTAGGCTGGTCATGTTACTCTCTCACTTCCAGGGGAGATGAAATAAGTTTTGATGCAGCGTTTGAGCCACAAAAGTGCTGCAAATTGGCGTAAAATCTTTTTTTTCAGATTTACTTACCAGCGCTAAACTTGTTTAGAACTGGAAATAACGTGAAAGTAACTCAGAGCAGTGCATAGCGCTGCTTTGCATTGCTTGGTGTCAAGAGGGCGTACCATGGGTAGAGCATGGGTATCGTTGGGCTGCGCTCACATTGCTTTGCGCTTTAAGAACTGCTACCTGCTTTAATTCAATAGCGCTTTAATCCTGACTTATACAATGCTCGTTTGTGCAGTCCTAATTTGTATTGCTCATTTGTGCATTGCTTGCTTGTGCAGGTTAGACCATAATTTGTAGTGCTCGTTTGTGCAGTTATTATCGTAGTGCTCGCATCAGAGATTTGAATACAATTGTTAGTGCCTGATTGTGCCGGTGCCACTGCCCACAGCGTAATCCAACTTTGTGCCCCAACCTGTTTCGGTTTTGCTTTTGCTTCCATCTTGTTGTTGTTGTGCCTCGGAGCCCGTCCTCTCCACCCCGCTCCCGCCTCCCAGCTGCTCCTCCCTCCCACTGACTGTTAAGGCTCGCCCCGTCCTCAGAAGCGCTGTGACCGTCCTGACGCTTTCAGAAGCGGTCGCTCCCCACGCTCCCTGGTCTCCTCTAGTATCGGGCTGCGCTCACATTGCTTTGCGCTTTAAGAACTGCTACTTGCTTTAATCCAATAGCGCTTTAATCCTGACTTATACATTGCTCGTTAGTGCAGTTCTAATTTGTATTGCTCATTTGTGCATTGCTCGCTTGTGCAGGTTAGACCATAATTTGTAGTACTCGTTTGTGCAGGTATTATCGTAGCGCTCGCATCACAGATTTGAATACAATTGTTAGTGCCTGATTGTGCCGGTGCCACTGCCCACAGCGTAATCCAACTTTGTGCCCCAACCTGTTTCGGTTTTGCTTTTGCTGCCATCTTGTTGTTGTTGTGCCTCGGAGCCCATCCTCTCCACCCCACTCCCGCCTCCCAGCTGCTCCTCCCTCGCTCCGCCCCCCTCCACTATCCACTTATGTCAGATGCATTTGCGCGCAGCGTTCACGCGCAGCGGGGGGGCGCCAAAGGTAAGCCCGTCTACGCCCGTCCGCGCCTGGACCGCGCCCAGTGCCAGACCCCCTGGCCCCGCAAAATCCTCTCCTCCCGCATAACGTACGACACCGCTACCCTCTCAGCACTCAACTCCGGCCGTCGCCCAGACTGCTTCCAAGCCGCCCCAGGACACACCCATGGGCCCTTCACCTGCCACTCCTGCAAGTTCGACTGCATCAGGACCCACACCAAACCCACAGACTCCAAACAGAGCTCCGAAACTAACCATCTGAAGTGCATCCTACTCAACACCCGCTCGGTCCACAGACACGCCATTGAACTTCGGAACCTACTTGACACCACATCGCCGGACGTCGCCTTTCTTACAGAAACCTGGATGAACGCCTCATCAGCGCCCGACATCGCCATTGCCATCTCGGACGGCTACAAGATCATCCGAAAGGACCGAATCAACCAAACAGGAGGAGGAATCACCATCGTTCATAAGAACACCATCCGCATCACGACCAGTTCGATGACAACCTCACAACCGCCGAACACCTTCACTTCCAGATTCACACCGACCCTAAGACCACACTCAGAGGCACCCTCATCTATAGACCACCCGGACCCCGCACACAATTCAGAGAAGACATCACTGACTTCATCAGCCCTCACGCCCTCCCCTCCGAGGACTACATCCTACTGGGAGACCTCAACTTCCACCTGGAAAAGAACAACAACAGCAACACCACCACCCTTTTGGACAACCTCGCCAATCTCGGACTCAAACAACTTGTTGACACCCACACCCACTTTGCCGGGCACACGCTCGACCCAATCTTTACCTCCAGCAAGCACATCTCCTTTAATCAACCACAGCCCTCCATTGGACGGACCACAGCTGCGTTCACTTCAACTACAAAAAGACTACGACCCACAACCACCCACAACCAATTCCCCGGAGAAACTGGAATAAAATTACCACCGACCAGCTCTTCACATCGCTTCACCAAAACCCTCCTGCAAAATCATCGGACCCAAACCAAGCAGCCACCAACTTCACACAATGGATCACCCACAGCGCTGACGAATTAGCACCCTTGAAAAACCATCAAATCAAGCATGGCAGCAAAAAAGCCCCCTGGTTTAATGACGACCTTAAGAAATCCAAGAAGATCTGTCGCACCCTCGAGAAAGCCTGGCGAAAAAACCCAACCACTGACAACCTGACCACCTTCAAGAAAGCCACCCGCAAACACCACCAACTGATCCGATCCACCAAGAAATCAGCATTCAAGGATCGACTCGACAACAACGCCAACAACAGCAAGGAACTATTCAACATCGTCAAAGAGTTTACCAACCACACCGCCGGCACCAACGACATCTCCCCATCCCAAGACCTCTGCGACTCTCTAGCCTCGTTCTTCCACAACAAAATCGCTGACATACATAACAGCTTTGGAGACCAGCCCACCCCACCTACCTCCGAACTTAAACCCCCCTCCAACAACCTCTGCGCCTGGAACCCAAGTCAAGTCAAGTCAAGTCAAGTCAAGTCAAAGAATTTATATAGCGCACTACATACCCAGAGGGTCTCAAGGCGCTTAGGGAGGGGAGGAGGATTACTTGTCAAATATCCACGTTTTTAGTTGCTTTCTGAATGCTAGGTGGTTCTGGGTAAGGCGAAGGTATGTGGGGAGTGAGTTCCATGTTTTAGCTGCCAGGTATGAGAAGGATCTGCCTCCCATGGTGGCCTTGTTGATGCGAGGTACAGTGGCGAGGGCTTGGCTGGAAGAACGTAGTTGGCGGGAGGGGGTGTAGAAGGATAGTCGTGAGTTGAGGCATTCTGGTCCGATGTCGTAGAGTGATTTGTGTGCGTGGGTTAGCAGTCGGAAAGTGATTCTCTTATTGACGGGTAGCCAGTGGAGGTCTTTCAGGTGACCAGAGATGTGTTCATTACGCGGGATGTCTAATATGATCCTGGCTGAGGCGTTTTGGATTCGTTGGAGTTTCTTCTGGAGTTTAGCGGTAGTACCTGCGTAGAGGGTGTTTCCGTAGTCCAGTCGGCTCGTGACCAGAGCATGGGTGACTGTTTTTCTGGTTTCGGTGGGGATCCAGCGGAATGTTTTTTTGAGCATGCGAAGAATGTTGAAGCAGGATGAAGAAACGGCGTTGACTTGTCTGGTCATCGAGAGTGAGGAGTCCAGGATGACGCCCAGGTTCCGTGCGTGGTCTGTCGGGATGGGTGCTTTTCCAAGGGCTTCAGGCCACCAAGAGTCGTCCCATGCAGAGGGGGATGTACCTAGGATGAGGACTTCTGTTTTATCTGAGTTCAGTTTCAGACGGCTGTGTTTCATCCATTCGGCAACTTCTTTCATTCCTTCGTGTAGGTTAGTTTTGGCGGTGCTGGGGTCATTGGTGAGAGAAAGGATCAGTTGAGTGTCATCCGCGTAGGAGATGATGTTGAGGTTGTGTTGGCGGGCGATGGCCGCGAGGGGGCTCATGTATACGTTGAAGAGGGTGGGACTGAGTGAGGATCCTTGTGGGACGCCACAGATGACTTCAGTGGCCTCGGACTTGAATGGTGGAAGGCGGACTCTCTGGGTTCTTCCGGTGAGGAATGAGGTGATCCATTCAAGTGCTTTTCCTTGTATTCCGATGTTTCTGAGGCGTTGTAAAAGGGTGCTGTGGCAGACTGTGTCGAAGGCTGCAGAGAGGTCGAGGAGGATGAGGGCGACTGTGTCTCCATTGTCCAGTAGAGTTCGAATGTCGTCTGTTGCTGCGATGAGGGCGGTCTCAGTGCTGTGTTTTGCTCGGAAGCCAGACTGTGAGGAGTCGAGGGATTTGTTGGCTTCGAGGAAGGCGGCGAGCTGGTTGTTGACAGCTTTCTCAATGACTTTGGCTGGGAAAGGAAGGAGGGAGATGGGGCGGTAATTTTTGAGTTCGGTGGGGTCCGCTGTGGGTTTTTTCAGAAGGGCGGTGAGTTCAGCGTGTTTCCAGCTTTCCGGGAAGGTGGCGGATTTGAAGGAGCAGTTGATGACGTCTCGGAGGTGCGGGGCTATGACGGAGTCTGCTTTGTTGAAGATGTGGTGAGGACATGGGTCTGTGGGGGATCCTGAGTGGATGGAGTTCATCAGGCGGGTGGTGTCCTCAGTGGAGATTGGGTTCCAGTCGTTAAGGGTGTTCAAGGGGGGAGAATGTTCAGCATATGGTTGGGTGGGTTTGTCTCCGGGTTGGTTGTCGAAGCTGTTGTGGATGTCTGCAATTTTGTTGTGGAAGAATAAAGCCAGGGAGTCGCAGAGGGCTTGAGAGGGGGTGATGTCATTGGAGTTGGCCGAGGGATTGGTAAATTCCTTGACGATGTTGAAAAGTTCCTTGCTGTTGTGGGCGTTGTTGTCTAGTCGATCCTTGAATGCTGTTTTCTTGGCCTTTCGGATTAGTTGGTGGTGTGTGCGGGTGGCGTTTTTGAAGGCGTCCTTGGTGCTAGTGGTTGGGTCTTTTTTCCAGGCCTTTTCAAGGGAGCAGCAGAGTTTCTTGGACTTCTTAAGATCATCGTTGAACCATGAGGCCTTCTTGCTGCCAGGTTTGCGTTGACGTTTTTTCAGTGGTGCTAGGATGTCGGCGGTGTTGGATAACCATAGGGTGAAGTTGGTGGCGGCTTGGTCTGGGTTAGAAGAGTGGGCTGGGGTGTTTAGAAGGAGCGATGAGGAGATCTGGTCGATGGTGATTTTGTTCCAGTTTCTTTGCAGAGTTGGTTGGGGGTGGTTGATGGGTTTCGGCTTGTTGTAGGTGAAGTGAACGCAGCTGTGGTCAGTCCAGAGGAGATCCGTAGTGTGGCTGAAGGAGACATGATTGCTGGAGGTGAAGATAGGGTCGAGTGTGTGACCTGCGATGTGGGTGGGGGAAGTGACCAGTTGTTTAAGTCCGAGGTTGGCGAGGTTGTCCAAGAGGGTGGTGGTGTTGCGGTCGTTGTTCTTTTCAAGGTGAAAGTTGAGGTCTCCCAGGAGGATGTAATCTTTGGAGGGGAGCGCGTGTAGGGTGATGAAGTCCGTGATGTCTTCACTGAATTTTGCGCGGGGTCCTGGTGGTCTGTAGAGGAGGGTGCCTCTGAGTGTGGTATTGGGGTCGATGTGGATCTGGAAGTGAAGGTGTTCAGAGTTGGCGAGGTTGACGTCAGAGCTGGTTGAGATGTGGATGGATTTTTTATGGACACCATCCGCCTTATGAACACCATTCACTCAGGATCGCCAACCGACCCATGTCCCCACCACATTTTCAACAAAGCAGACTCCATTATCGCACCCCATCTCGGAGACGTCATCAACTGCTCCCTCAACTCCGCCACCTTCCCGGAAAGCTGGAAACATGCCGAACTCAGCGCCCTCTTGAAGAAACTTACAGCAGACCCCACTGAACTTAAGAACTACCGCCCCATTTCACTCCTCCCATTCCCTGCCAAAGTCATTGAGAAAGCCTTCAACAGTCAACTCGCCGCCTTCCTCGAATCCAACAAATCCCTCGACCCTTCACAGTCCGGCTTCCGAGCCAAACACAGCACCGAAACCGCCCTCATCGCAGCAACAGACGACATTCGAACTCTACTGGACAACGGAGAAACTGCTGCCCTCATCCTACTCGACCTCTCCGCAGCCTTCGACACAGTCTGTCATAACACCCTTATACAATGCCTCAGCGACGTCGGAATACAAGGAAAAGCATTGGACTGGATAATCTCGTTCCTCGCCGGAAGAACCCAGAGAGTCCGCCTCCCCCCTTTTAGATCAGAGGCCACCGAAGTCATCTGCGGCGTACCCCAAGGATCTTCACTCAGTCCCACCCTCTTCAACGTATACATGAGTCCCCTCGCATCCATTGCGCGCCAACACAACCTTAACATTATCTCCTACGCAGATGACACTCAGCTGATCCTATCCCTCAACAAAGACCCAAACACCGCCAAAACCAACCTACACGAAGGGATGAAAGAAGTAGCCAAGTGGATGAAGAACAGCCGTTTAAAACTAAATTCGGACAAAACGGAAGTCCTCATCTTAGGATCATCCCCCTCCACCTGGGACGACTCATGGTGGCCTCCGGCCCTGGGAAACGCACCAACACCAACGGACCACGCACGTAACCTGGGGTTTATCCTGGACTCCTCCCTCTCGATGACCAGACAAGTCAACGCCGTCTCATCATCATGCTTCAACATCCTACGTATGCTCAACAAAATCTTCCGTTGGATCCCCACCGAAACAAGAAAGACGGTCACCCATGCACTGGTCACAAGCCAACTAGACTACGGAAACACCCTTTATGCCGGAACCACAGCCAAACTACAGAAAAAACTCCAACACATCCAAAACGCCTCAGCCAGACTCATCTTAGACATCCCCCGCCAAGCTCACATTTCCAATCACCTGAAAGACCTCCACTGGCTCCCCGTAAACAAGAGAATAACGTTCAGTCTCCTCACCCACGCACACAAAGCCCTCTACGACCTAGGACCCGAATACCTCAACACGCGCATGTCCTTCTACACCCCCAACTGCCAACTTCGATCGTCCAATCAAGCCCTCGCTGCAATTCCACGCATCCAAAGATCCACCATGGGAGGAAGATCCTTCTCCTACTTAGCGGTCAAGACCTGGAATTCCCTCCCCACCCACCTCCGCCTCACACAGAACCACCTCTCCTTCAGAAAACAACTAAAAACTTGGATATTTGATAAGTAAAGCTCCCCCATCCCTCAAGCGCCTTGAGACCCTCTGGGTGAGTAGTGCGCTATACAAATTTAAACTTGACTTGACTTGACCCAAGGTTTCTGACGCGAAACCCTATTTACTAGGCGCAAAAAAGGAGAAATACTTTCATTTCTCCTTTCTTTTTCGACTTTGTATGTGTGCTGCACTATACAGTATACAGCGCAAATACTAAGAGGGATATCTTGTATCTTGTTCGGAACCCGTGTTACTGTGCCGGAAGACCGTCAACTCCTATTGTGGAGTATACCATGTCCACTGGGCCGCTGTCTTGATTTCTGACGCGGTCTTTGAGCCCAAACCGTTCTAATTATTTAGGAGCCTTACACTTGTTGCAGTGATAAGATTTCTGTACCCACCATTATCGATCACCACCAACCGCGACAGGCCACGCTTTACTCTTTTTGGAAACAGGCATCCAGATCTGCTTTACCAAGTCCTTTCTTTAGATCTTTCGTTATCCTTACGGTGCCTATTCAATTCCACGTCTACTCTATCATTGTATATCCACATCATAGACCTAGCCCTGACCAAGTTACAACACGTAACGAAACGCGTTGGCTGTGCATGTTCGTTTTGCTATAATTACCCAAATAAAGATACGAAAAATCAAGACCACAAGTATCTACGTAATTCCTTTGAGTGCGCCTTCCATTCTCTCTTCATTCCTGTGTATTGTATTTGTGCCCAGGGACAACGGGCACAGGAAGTGTGCTGCCCCACCCTTACTCTTATTCGGACTAGTGCTTTGGTTGTGCTAAACCCTGGTCTTGTTGTCCTGTTGCTTCTGTTAATCTAAGAGGGATAAGGGTTAAAGTCAAGTTATAGTTATAAGGGTTATCGTCAACAGTATCCTTCCAGTTCAAAACCTATGCTAGACTCACAGAGACCCCTTTGCGTTATGGTGCAAAAGTGTCTTCGTGGTGCAAGGCAGATGATTTTAGCTCCGGCGCTAGAAAAAGGGGAGGAGAGTGCCATATTTTTGTAAATATGGCTCTCTCCTCACCTGTCTTTTTCACGCAGCGCAGCATTTGCGGCTGCTGGACCATGCTGTGTGAGTAAATGGTAGATCTGACCCACAGTCTTTTATATCTCATTGAAAAACTGCCTCCTGACGGAAGCTTTTTGTTAGATTTCGAGCTACCTAATATGATGTTTCACATTGCTGCCTCTTCCATTATATTTAAATATTTTTGCAATTGAATATAATTTTTCTGTATAATTCTTAAGCACAAGCCCCCTCCAAATTAAATAAACATATCAAAAAAAGTTGCACATCTTAGACAATTGTTACTACCTTTCAGGCAATTAAGAGTTGCCCCGGGACGTATGTGTATTACCTGGTCTCAAATTCCATGGAGTAATAAGAGATAATTTAATGCGTTCATGTTACAAAGCTCATTCAGTTGGGTTTGAGTCAGAAAATAAGGAAATGTAGCAATTTCAAGAGCTATAAAGGTTATTTTTTTTAGGGGAAAATCTTACAAGTGTAGGAATATATTTCCCTCTCATTGCATTTCCATCTTCTCGTCATCATCCCCGGTAGAATTTGTTTTGACCAGAAGTTGATGGAATGCCATGTGCGCTATAGGCATACATAGATGTCTGCCTTCCCCAGGTGTATAACTTTTACTAATTGAGACTGTAATCTTTTGGCCAGCTCCTACCCAGTAAGCCTCTGGTGATGTCTCTTTGGTTAATATGTCTTATATCACTGGTGAATCCATATTTCGTATATCTCAATCTTGCTGTAGGGTCCCCTGATCCACACAAACATATAGGACTCCCACCTCAGTCGCCATCAGCCGAATAACAAGTAACTATCTCAGCGTCTTTGAGAGATGCTAACTGTAACCAAAGTTCACAGCAAATGTCCTTGAGCGTGAGCAACTGCAGTACATGGTTTCTGTAGTCCTTTCGATCACTGTCCATTGCCATCCACACAAACCGCTGCTGACATTTCAGGATACCAGACCACAGTCTAGTGAGACACAAAGTCAGCAAGAGTACCCAACACATCACAGATGGCCCCTTTTACCTTTGTTCAGAAGTCCTGCAAGATGGGCTCCCTAGTGCCAACACAGGCACCCTTGCTTCATAGTGCACCAAGTTACAGAAAGGATTGTTTTTGTGCAGAAAGGGATAGAGTAATTTTCCTATTTCGATGTGTGTTGCGGAATGCCTCGCTGGGCAAGGTATACCATTTTGACACATTCCCAGGTTTACTATACTTAGTAGATCTGGGACTGCTCCAAAATCCATAGGTGGATGCATGGGAAGGCCCATGCTCCATCAATGAAATGCCTTCCGAGTTGAAATGTCACTTACCGCAGTGCAAGCCGCTGCATTCCACTACATTTCTTTACAAAGCCATGCAATGTGGCACAAATTGCCCCTTGGTGGCTTTGCAAATATTACTGAAGCCTTTGCGTTGCGTGACGTAAGGGCTATTCAAAGGCTTGATAAATCGGGGCCTAGGTGTATAAATCCCACATCACTTCCTGAACACCTTGGGTACTTATTACTTTTAGAAGGATCTATTCAGGAGAGTCTCTGACAGGTAAAATGCAATATATTTATGTTTATTAAATGTATAAAGCTGAGCCAATAATTGATTGATTTCTGCTGAAGCACAGATGTCTTGCCATTCATCCTCTGTAGCCATAAACATCAAATAGCACTCTACTATCTGAAGAAAGGGTTGCACCTCAACCCCCAGTCTGAGGCACATAAGAGGTCTAACATGTTCCACACTCCTCTAGTTTTGAATTGAGCTTCTTTCCTGAAAATGTTAACTGAACAAAACACCCCTCCCCCCCCAGCAAAAAGTATGGGACAGCCTCTGTCTCGCCCCTAATCTGTTTCCTAAGTGTAAACATTATGTTACTAACTATATATTCATTTGGGATTCTCAATACTGAGTGCACCCAGGACAATAAATGAGGAAAGGTTGTTGACCTCACAAGGGCCAGATGGGGTACGGCGTCAATGTGGTGGAAGCAGTACCTGGCGTTTTGTGTATGGGTTACTCAGTAATACATATTTAGGATTGGAAACAGGAAGAATGCCCAAGTCACAGACGGGTGTCAACATGTTCCTTTGAATTCTGACTCAAGTAGGCTCTGCAGCGGCACTTTAAACAAGACTCAATGACAATTCTGTTGATTAACAGCACCCTAGCCATTTTAGAAATGGGTAGCCTCAACTAGTTATTAATCCTAACCTCCAGAGTACACGTATATTTTCTCTGGTACAGTTTAGAGCTACTAGTAATAATGTAGATGCCCATATACTTAGATTGTTATGCATTTGTGCTGCAACACAAAGTGGGGAAAGTTCTGACGTGTCTATTTTTAGGTCAAGCATTTGAGGCCTCCTGTATATACTGGCGAAAGTCAAATATTCTGGGGCCCACATTATTGGCCTGCAGAACTTGCCCCCCCCCCCTCCCTCACCCCCTCCGCCTCAGTAAAAAGTTTGGCGGTGGTCATTGACAAGGATTTGTCATTAAAGACCCAAGTAGGCATGGTGGTATCCTCCTGCTTTTTCCAGCTCTGCAGGATCAAGAAGATCAGTCGGAAGTTGACCCACCCTGCCTTGGTCCAAGTGGTGATAGCCTTGGTGCTGTCACACCTGGAATATGCCAATCCCATCTACTTGGGCCTCCCTCTTTTCCTCAGTAAACGCCTTCAACTGGTGCAGAATCCGGTGGCCAGATTGATCCACTGGCAACCCCGTTGGCAATCTGCCAGACCTTTATTAAAAGAACTTCATTGGCTTCCCGTTTCTCAACGAGTAGAATTTAAAACAGCCTGTATCATCTTCAAATCTCTTTACGCCCACAGTCCTCGGTTCATCAATACTCTCCTGTCCAGATACATCCCTTCTCGCAACCTCCGGTCCGCTAATCTTCATTTTATGGCCACCCCCTCCTTCAAACTCCAACGTCAGGGAAGACGCAGGTTTGCGACTCTCGCTCCCAGACTCTGGAATTCCCTCCCCCTGGAAATCCGCTCCTGCATCAATCTCCTAATGTTTAGGACACAGCTTAAGACCTGGCTATTTACTCAGGCTCATGCATAACCTCCCTTCCACCTGGGTATCTACTAATCAGTGCCATGAAACCTCTGGGTGTACGAGCGCTATAGAAAAGATTGCTGACATAGTATGTACTTATTATTATATACTTATATGCGTATGTACATTTGTGGGCTCTGGAGATCAGCCCTAGGACTTGTCTGCTACCACTTAGAGATTTTTTTAAGTGTTCAACTGCCTCTATTTAACTGTCTTGATAGAAAATGACCAGCAGAGGTCAGTAAAATACCAGAATCACTTTAGCATTCTCTAGATTCCAGTCATTGAAATTGTCTTCCATGAGCTCCCGTAGACAATAATATTTTTTATAAATCTTGTATTTTCAGTAATATGACCACCGAAGGCCCTGATTTTATATTAAAAACAGAGCTTTGGGAGCACGTGGCTTGGAAAGACAACATGGCGGACGCAGTCGTGCCTGGCTCTGCGCGTCCACGCCGAAATCCGATGTCAATCCTGCCATAATCCTGCTTGGGGGTGCTCTGTCTACGTGGATTGTGCCCCTGATCATGGGGGGAGCCGAATTTACCGGACAGTGGTGTCGAGTGGGCGAGCTCAGGAGAGGTGCTTGCTGAGTCCCCCTTCTGGCGCATGGGCTGCAGTGTGGGACCATTGCGGCGGAGCCCGTGGCTAAGTCTGGGCTTGGAAGTGTTTTGTATGGTCAAGTACGGGGCGATCTGATACCTGGCACCCCGAGCGCAAGAGCGGGTGAGAAAACCCTCCAGGCGACGGTGAAGGCCAGCCCCTCTTTCAGCTCAGGGCTCCTTTATTGGCCGCCATTGTGATGACGCAACTGGAGTCTTCCTGTGGTACCTGCGGACAGGGCCATAAACATTGCGTGTGGAGCATGCAGGGGCTGACCGGGGGTGGGTGGGGCTGGGTCGCAGCCCTCAGAGGGGAGCGTTTCGAGGTGGTGGAGGGCTGGGGTCCGGCACCCTTTCTCCCCCCCACCTGGCCTTCATTGGCCCCTCATCCGCGCCTCGCTGGCGGCACCCCCGAGCCTACAAAGACATTGCGATTGCCGGTGGGCCTGTACCGAGGCCTATCCACTGAATACTGCTACTGGATCCCCTGGCGAGGCCTGCTGCAGCCTCAAGTCGCCCACGGGGGTGTTGCCTGAACATTGGTGCGGCTCTGCTGCTGCTTGGCCGACTGCTGTGGCCCTGACTGCCCTGCAATCCCCCATGAGCCGCGCCTGGCTGTTGCGGGCCTGGAGGTGGGGCATCGTGGGAGGAAGTATTCTGCAGTTAGGGTCATCCCTATGGACCGCTTCGTCGCCGCCTAGCTCGTGGCCTCCATACAGTCTGCGATCTGCACGGTGATCCCACCGCACCCTCTGTTGTGGGAGGGCCTGACCCCTCATAGGCCAGTGCACATTAAGAGGGGCGCAGGTGTGAGGTAGCAGACATCCAGTGAACTGTGACCTGGCCGGGCTGGTGCCCCCCTTCTCTTGTGGGACTCTCGTACTCCGGCCTTTGGGGGAGGCGTTCTGTGATCCAGAAGACCTACTCCTGCATAGTGACCACCTCAATGCCCTACACAATGGGCAGGGAGAAGCTGGGCGGTGCTGGCTCCAAACAGGGGACCCTGGATCAATTCACTGCACCCACCGGGGGCTCCACGGGCGGTGAGGGGGCAAGCTCAGCGCCCGATAATGCGGCCTTCCTCACAGCAATTAACAATGCCAGGGACATGCTGGATGCCAGGATTGGTGCGGTGGGGTCGGAGGTGTCCTTTCTGCACCAGGATCGCCGTAAGGCCGTAGATCACATAATGGAGGCGGGGACGAGGGTCTCGGCCATGGAGAATACAGTGTTCACCCTCCAGAAAAAAGTCAATAAACTTTCTGTGGTGTCGCAAGAGCTGGCCTCCAAAGTGGAAGACTCAGAGGGCAGGGCACAGCGCAACAATGTGTGCTTTGTGGGCCTGCCGGAGGGGTGCTATGGTGCCTCTATGACTTGCTTCATCACTGAGTGGCTCACTAACCTCATGCCTACGGATCTGCTGTCTTCCTGCTATGTGGTGGAGCGTGCACATCGGGCACTGACTCAACCCCCCCCCCCCCCCCCCCCCCTGGTGAGAATCTCAGACCAGTAATTGCCAAGATAGTGAATTACACCGACCGGGATACCATTCTGCAAAATGCCAGGACACACAAAGACTGATTTCAACACAAGTCGAGGTCCATCATGGTTTCCCAGACTATACACACTTGGCCCAGCAACAACACCAGTCTTTCTCGTCTGCAAAACGCAAGCTGCACGACATGAACTTACAATACATGCTCTTATATCCAGCCAGAATGAGAGTGATCTTTAACTCCAAGTCTTTCTTCTTTGACACTTTGGAGGCTGTCTTTACCTGGGCCGAGGAACACACACGACTCCAGCCAGGCTCACCGTCGTTGCAGGACTCAGACTCCTCACGCGGATCGCAACAAAACAGGTCCCGACGGACCAAATCCAAGAGACGACATGGCTCTAGATCCGACAGCCTGTCAACGAGCCCAGAGCGGCCCCCCTGATCTGCTCGATGCACCGCTGGCTGCCAACAGCAGGTAGACATTGATCGTTGTTTATTAATGACTCTCTGAAAGCACTTTCCTCTGAGGGGGTGTGGATGCTAGACCATGAGACTTCCAGGCCAAAGACTCTTTGTTCATTATGTTTTTTGGGTGGGTTTTTTGGGTGGGTTGGGTACTTTTGGTGTGGGGGCTCGTGGTCCCCTTGTTGGGGGCCTGATGTGCCTCATGCCGCAACAGATGCTCCTAGTTCACAGCAATGTCGAGTGGGGGGGTGGTGGGATATTAGGGAAATGTAGTGTTGGGTTGTTTTATATGTTACATGCAGACATGCTTCATAGATCTCGATGTCTCCGTTGCTACGCATCTCACGGCATAGGATGATGACTCCAGGTGATATAACCCCTCTCGGGGACCTTACTGTGGTCTCATGGAATGTTCGGGGTCTCCAGAATAAAGTAAAACGGGGTGCTGTCCTGCGTCAAGCTAAGAGATATGGGGCTGATATCCTTCTATTGCAGGAGACCCACCTTTTAGGTACTAAGGTTCCATGCCTAGCCCGGTTTGGCTTCCATCACATTTATCACACAGCGTTCACGAGGTGTTCCCGAGGGGTGGCCATTTTAATACATCGTAGGGTCCTGAGATCTTGCACTGTCTGCAATCTGAGTTATTAATAATAGAAAAGGAGAGTACCCTGCCTCAAGATGAGAAGGCCCTATCTATGGGGTCCTGGCTGATAAATATGGAGGGGTGGTTAACCAAGGGGTTGACAGAACATAGATTAATCACATGGTTGAATTGAGAGGACTAAACAGTTCAATTTTATGAAAATATATCTTTTTATTTTTATTTTTATTTTCTGATACAAAGAGTTAAAAAAGGTTTTTTTTCCTGAAAAACAATATATATATGTTTTTTTTGGGGATATATCACAAGTGCATATACGTCATAAATAAAACAGACAGATATAGAGACAACAATGTCACAACAATTCGTCCTACCCAGTAACAGCCTCTATTCACACTCACATAGTCATTCACTTCATCCCTACTCTTACTCTCTCTCCTAATTTCATACACCAATCACTCTATCATTCATTCTACTTTCCCTTGCAATTATAGCACATAGGTGGTCAAGTCGGGATGTTCATCCGGGTAGTTGGTTTTAGCTACGGGTCCTGGTGTAGTGAGGACAATAACTGTGTTCCAGGAGACAAACGCCGACGCGCGTTTCGGTGACCGGCCAAAGGGGCCGCACCTTCGTCAGGGCAAGGGGCAGTATACTGGGGCGGGCACAAAGGTAAAAACTCTGCAATATAGAGAGCAGAACAAAATTCATTTTACTATTACTTCATTTTTTAAATGTTTAGAAAAACATGCATTCAATATTTATATCAGCTACTTTTTCAATTTCAATAGTTTTGGAGCAAAGCTCCTACATTTGACCAGTGATCGCTATGCCATGTCAACCCACTTAAGACACTCCCTAGTACAGATTCCCTAATAAGTGGACTCTGGAAGGCATCATGGTAGCCTAGACTGTATGGACCATGGAGCACATTTAACACAACACAGTAACATCTTCACTTACAGACAGCTGTACTTTCCTTTTATCACACACACTCACTTGTATTTAGATTTCTTTCCGTACTCCTCTAGGGTACACGCATGACTTGTTGTTCCAGTCCCAGATAAATTTTAGGACAGCCCTATTGTTAACTAATCTTGGTTAGTTAGAGTAGGTCATATTGGCGAAGGGCCAGGTGTATGTGACCGATAGTACCGTAGTTATATACTTTCTCTGCCATATAAGTATATTTTCAATCTTTTACCTGATTCCTTATTCGGTTCTGCTGTTCAAAAATAGTAGACTTAAGCTGGCATCAGAAGGTGCATGAGCGTCTACGTTGTAGTTATTTCGCAGGACAGGATAATTTTAGTTCAATTCCTGTGGGGACCAGATGAGAAACCCCTTTTTTTTAAAATTATTTAAAATATTTCTTAGACTAGTCGAAATTAAAGAAAACTTTTCCTGAACCTTACTCTTTGCTAAGCTTCATATCATATGGAGTTTCTATGAGTCTCTCTCTTCCATTTATTTCATTTATTTAGCTAGACAGAGACTGTTTGTATAGACTCAAACTTAAAGAAAACCTATCAGCTGTTCATCGCGCTCAGACTGCACTCTATGAAGTTCTAATCACCTACCACAGTAATATGGATTCTCGTCGTTATATTTCAAGACACCTTTCGATTTTAGCGTTCATCTGGTTCCTAGATGGCAGTTCAGGATAGCAGTTTGGCAGGAACCGAGCCTGTCAAGTAAAACATAGTTATCTCATTTTGGTGTACTGGCTGCTCCCAGTAGATAGCTCTCGCTATGAGGGGTTTTATGAGGACATTTTTTAACACTTTCAAAAACTACTCCCCGTGGCAGATGTTCTAATCAGATACATGGCTGGGATCCAAGATATTAATGTTACTCCATTTCTTTTCGAGTTATCTAATGTCCAGGGGTAAACACTTGTATAGAGCCTAGACATTCTACATTGGTGGTGAAAGGGTGTTTCCAAGAGCTAATCCTCCCACCCCTCGTGGTTGTAGCGCCTCTGAATCTTTGATTCAGTTTGTTTACCTTTCAGAGTTCAAAGCGTAGCTGGGATTCTAGAATGTCACTCGTATTCAGAAATAGGCGTTCTCCCTCTCAGTAGGTTTCCCGGGGCACAGGGATGCAATATTCCAGTTAGCGCCTATACACCTACAAATAAACACAGCGATGTAGGGCGGCTAGTAGCCTCAATTGTCCCTCTTTCGTTGTATTTGCTATCATATTTACCTCTTTGTGGGCGGGATGATCGTATCTGGAAAGCGCCACTCTCAAATGGAGCTGACTGCTACATTACCTAAAGGGGAATAGTAGAGAGAGTTTGAACGCGGAGAATATCCCTAGTTCTGTTCCGAAATTCGCGAGACTAAGTCAGCGCGCTTACCTTTTTCCCGGACGTCAGTCTCCTCACATGGGGTTCCGCCGACTCAGTCTGCCAGCCAATTTGATCGATGCCGGTTCCCTCACGTTCCTGGCGTCCTATTTAAATATCGTCATGTTCGCGCTTCATGAGCTTTCCTCCTCAGCTGGCCCCGATTACGGAGATAGAAATAAAGGGCGGACTCTCACTACCATAGGTTTCTCAGTCGCCATATTGAGTATACCAGCAGTGATAATGTTGTTAATGGTCTCATGGAATACGGCGGCCATCATGATGTAACCGATCGTATTTGTCACAATGAATATTTTTGTATTATTAAGTTCCTGTGGGTTATAAAATCCACATCAGTGTCATAAACTGCTAACGCGCTATCAACTGCGCTATAAAGTTTTTTATGTGATATAGAGGAACAGCTATTATAGTGAAACCAGTTGTTAAGTTTCACACAGACTCAATCTAAGCAGTATATAGTTCCATGATAGTTGGAGAGATAAGTAATCTTTAAATCGGTTGTATAAGCATACTAGTGAAACTAGTTGTTAAGTTTCACACAGATTTATTGCAGGCTACTTATAATTCTGTGATTATTAGAGGGCAGAAAAATCCTAAAGTCAGTTGTTTACACATACAGGTAGGGCTACCCTCTTAGTAGCCACTAAACTGCCATTATGTTGTTAGAGAAACGCCTGATGCCAGGGGCATTCCTCATTCAAGCCTTTTTTGACAGAGTCCAGATAAAAGATCCAGAAGACCTCCCGTTTCTTTCGGAGGCATGTAGGATCGATTCCAGGGTTGGCCTTTATCTTTTCTAAGATAAACCAGCGGATTTCAATATCTGTATGGCTTTTTTCTAACCAATGGGTCACAATAGGAGCAGCCGTCTTTTTGTTTCTTATATTGGACTTATGCTCACCTATGCGCACCCGGCATTCTCGACCAGTTTCTCCAACATATGGGAGATTGCACGGACACAGGATAAGGTAGATAATGTTGTTAGTGCGACAATTGGTTAACGTGGCATTCCTATTGACTGAGATGGTACGTGTATTGGTAATAACTGTATCACCCACTATGGCCTGTGGGCAAATGTGGCAAGTCCCACATTTATGATTGCCGTATATAGGATCCATTCCTGTTAAGGAGGTTTGTTTGTTTGTGGGAAGTTCCTGTATTTTTCCTTTTACTAAATGGCTTCTTAAGTTTTGGTTTTTTTTGAAGGCAAAGATGGGTCGTTGAAGGTGTGCTTTATTCTCCTCCAGGTTTAGGATATGCCAGGTTGAGTTTACGGCCTGCCTGATTTTATGATTCATCTCGGAGTGACGGGTGACACACACCAGTTGGTTCACTTTCTCCGATTTGTTCTCCACAAACATAGCTTCCCTGTTAGTATATCTGGCTCTTTTGAATGACTCTCTAATCAATCTTGGGGGGTATCCACGGAATCGTAGTTTTTCCTGCAGTATGTCCGCTTGAGTCAAAAAATCCTGTAGGTCCGTACAGTTCCTTCTAATCCGAAGGAACTGACTGTAGGGGATACTGTCCCTCTGGCTGCGTGGATGGAAGCTACCATATTGGAGCAAGGTGTTTCGCGCTGTCGGTTTGGTATACAGCGATACTTTGATGACATTGTCTTGATGTTCAATCCAGATGTCTAGAAATTCAATTCTAGACCTACTGGTGTGGCTGGTAAATTTCAGGTTAGTATCCGCCACATTGAGCCAATCAATGAATTCAGTCAGTTGTTCTTCTGCCCCCTTCCAGATAAAAAAGATGTCGTCAATGAACCGTTTCCAGTTCATGACGTTCTCGAAGAAGGGGGCTATTTCGTTAAAGATGTTCATTCTTTCGAATTCCCCCATATACAGACAGGCAATGCTTGGGGCACAGCTTGCTCCCATGCTGACCCCAGAGGCCTGTCTGTATATGGTGTTATCGAAATCAAAGTAGTTTTCAAATAATACTACTTTCAAACATTGTAAGATGAATTCAGAATTGGTTATACCGGTGTTTCTGGACAGTACAGTCTCCACTGCATTGTATGCTCCTTGTTGTGGTATGTTTGAGTACAAAGACTCCACATCCAGCGTAACCATTATTTCAGATTTTTCGAGAAATGGCATCCCTTCCACTTGCTGGATAAAGTGCCCAGTATCTCGTACATATGATTTTAGTTCTGTCACCATAGGATTTAAGAATTTATCGATATACTTCGATAATGGCTCGGTGGCAGAGCCAATGGTAGAGACTATTGGCCGCATAGGGGGATCTACACTATTCTTATGGGTTTTTGGTAAGCCATATATAATAGGTATTTTGGTGTTAGATGGAGTCAAATATTCTGCCTCGGCTTCACATATGTGGTCTTGGTTAACCGCTTTTTGGACCATAGTCAATATCCGTTTTTTAAGGGCATTTTCAGGGTTCCTGGTGACACGTATGTAGTGGCCTGAGGATGATAAAAGATCATTCATTCTCCTTTTGTAGTCAGTTGTATCTAGGACTGGTATCCCACCACCTTTATCACAAGGTTTAATTGTGATGTTTTTGTTCATTTCCAAGTCTTTAAGTGCTTTCTTTTCTTTAATAGATAGGTTTGCTTTAGGTAGGGGCACATATTTGGTCATTTTATTGATCTTCTGCATGACAGTTTTTTCAAATATATTGACCTCAGGTCCAACCATCTCTAATGTAGGTGTGAACGAAGATGGAGGTTTGCAACCAGATCTATTGCTTCCATTGTCGGTGGGAGGGGCTTCCAGGAAAAACTTCTGAAGGCGTATTTTCCTAAAGAATAGTTGTAGATCTTTATTTAGTTCAAATTTATTGAAGTTGGAAGATGGCACGAATGAGAGGCCCCTAGATAGAAGTTGAATGGCCTCAGGATCTACAGTTTCGTTGGATAAATTGAATATAGGGAGCCCCCTTATGTTCTCCAATACTGATTGTGACGAGTCTGCACATACATCTGCGGCTGTCCGCGACCCTGATGGTAACTCCTCGTTTGGGGGGTTCCGGTGGGGGACGGGTGTTGCCCCGGCGATTCCCTAAAAAACGGTTGGGTTGGTAGTTGCGTTCATATCCTCCATTTCTATTCCCCCTATTGGAATTTTGGCCCTGATTAGGGTTATGGCCTTGTTCATAGCTCGGATCATATTCCTCTGGGGTATCCCCCTCAGAGTCAGTTGTTTCAGAAAAGGTGGTGACCTTTCTTCCCTGTCCCCACCTTGATGTCTGTCCTCGAGGGGCATTTTCTTCTTGGTTAGTGTAGAAGTTAGTCCCCAAGTAGGGATAGGCCCTTTCTTGTGAGAACATTCGGACATCCTTCCTTAGTTTTTCTGTTTTCCTTTTTAAAAGGTAGTCTGAGAAGGATTCCAGTTCAAATTGGATTTCTTCAAGTTTCCTTTTTCCCTCATCCACTGAATCTCCCTCCTTTAACTTATCTTCCAATTCCTTAATTTCTTTTTCAAGGATCTCCATCACAGTTCGTGCTGTTTCCACAATCAGCATCATCCAGTCCCTGGAGCAACGGTTAGAGATAAGGGCCCATCGCTCCAGGAACTGTCTGATTTCGATGAACATCCCAGGGATGTTCCGGACTCTAAGCCCAATGGGGATTGTACCAGCTCGTAAATAATCTAACATGAACTTAGCATGTAGTTCTGTTCTCTTTGATTTTTTTCGGAGATTTAGCAATTTGTTCCAATCTCCATTTAGTCCTTTGGGTACAGTGAAATCTTGATTACCATCCACTGGGAGGCCTAACATTTTAGCAAAGTCATCATCCGTGAAACCGAACGTTTTTATGGTATCCATTCTAGTTTTTTCTTTTTTGGTGGAGATAGGAGTAGGGCCCACCAGAGTTTAACTAGTTTGTAGGGGTCAGCCAAAAAGAGAACAATCGTCTGAATATGATGTTAAATTATTTTTCTTCCTAATATACTAGGCCTAAGATGGTATTAAATACAGGTCATGCGTGTATCACTTTGAAGTCTCAAACAAGTTATCCTAACATTTACACACAATCATTCAGATTTCACTCATACGTTCTCTAGGTCCATTCAGTTTCTCACACATAACTCACCATCCTCGCGGGCTCCCTGACCACTCCCCAGTCGCCCTGCAGTTTCACACATGGTCTCGCACCCCCCTCCCCATTTTGCTGGTGCATGTCTCTCTGGCAACTCCTGAGTCTAGATTACCAGGATTTGCTCCGTATGGCTATCTCCTCGTACTTAGACTCCAATGGCCCCTCCACCCCATCCCGATGTATTTTTTGGGAAGCCCTTAAGCCTACCGTTCGAGGTGCAGAGATCAGCTATCGTACCAATGAGAAACACACATGGCGGGAGCAAATGGCGGCCCTAGGGTTGCACCTGACGGCCCTCGCATTGCAGCTTAACAGGGTTCCTAGCCTAGTTCTACGGTGCAACCTGCTACAGGCGAGACAAGAACTACAGCAATATCTAATGGTAGAGGCCAAAGAATTCTGGGAGGCTTCGCAACACCGGGTTTATCAGTAGAGAGATAAATCGAGTAAAATGCTCCACCGGCTGTGTCAGGCAGATAAATCTCCAGTGACTGTTCCCACCATCGGTGGCGCAGATGGATCCCTATATGCATCACCGGAGGGAGTGGGAGGAGAATTTGTGCAGCACTTCACAGCCGTATATGCCAGACATGGACAGATCTCGGCCGATCTAATTGCGGAATTTCTCAGAGATATCCCACCACGAAAACTTCCAGACCAACTACGCGAACAATTGGAGATCCCAATTACAGTAGACAAGCTATCTGGTGCCCTCTATGCGCTTAACACGGGGCGGGCACCGGTCCCAACGGATTCCCTATGGGATTCCTATGGCCGTATATACACCTGTTAGGCCCTCACCTGTTGGCCACGATCCAAGAGACCAAGTATCAGACATGCGGAAATAGTCCTTTTCCTTACGCCGGGCCGCCCTCTGGAAGACCCCTCCTCCGACCGCCCCATTTCCCTCATTAATTTTGAGCCCAAGCTGTTGGGGAAGGTCCTGGCCGATCGCCTCCGTGCATATGGCTCGGATTTGATCCACCCCGACCAGTCGGGATTTATGCCCCAGACAGCCACCTGTCATAATATTCGGAGAGTTCACAATGCTTTAGCGGCCGCCCCGGCGGCCATGCTTTTGGCCGATATAGATAAAGCAACTCCCTTAGCTGGGTATACCTCTATTGCTTGAGGCAATTAACTTCGGACCACGATTCATTGTGTATGTACGCCTCCTTTATAAAAACTTAAGAGCATTGGTGCGAATAGCTGGGCATCGCTCACCCCCCTTCCCTATACAAAGAGGCACTAGGCAGGGCTGCCCCCTGGCACTGTTATTGTTTGTGCCCTTTATCAAGAGAGAGAGAGGGGAATAGATAGCTAGTCTGTTTCCCCAGGGATTATATGTATTATCAAAAAGGACTAGCCAATAATTGAAATGACTCAGAGTTTGTATGTTTAGGGGTAAACCATTAGGTTGGATCATGAAGCCCTCACTCACCAACCTGGTTGGTGGCATGCTTCATCATCGGGCCCACCCAGTGACACCGAATGTGTCCCGGGTGTGCTTCGACGCCTGATTACAGCGGAGCAGGTATGTTTCTGAGTGTGCAGTGTGGTGGTGTGGAAGTGAAAGTTTAAAAGCTATACAGAGGTCCCAGAACCCGAGGTTAAACAATATTTTAATGACTGGGCCTCTGTTAGCATTAAAAGAAGGCTAGTGGATGTATAGGAGTATATATTATGGCATCCAGGGGCGGTGGACATGTTTCAGCCAGGCCTTTTCTGTTAAAACTGGCTTTCCTCAAGACCAATAAATAAGTGATGGTGCAGTCTTAATTTAAGTGGTAATGTGGTATGTGAAAATGTGAAGCACTCGCTAAGGTGCTGTATGTGTAAGAGGGGGATTCACTCTAAACGCAATAACTGGCTTTTTGCTGATATTGCTTCAAAGAATCCCCTGGCAGAGGCTTTTGACCGAGACTGTCAGTCGGGGCCTTCTGGAAGCCAGTTATTGCGTTTAGAGGGAATCCCCCTATTACACATACAGCACCTTAGCGAGTGCGTCACATTTTCACATATCACATTACCACTTAAAGGGCCCTTGGTTCTCCGGGCCCTGCATCCTGGAAATCCTCAGGGTATTCAGGGAAACTACTGGTCTGCACACGAATTCCGCAAAATCCGTATTTTTTCTAGTGTGCGGCCACCAAGGCCGCGACGCTTGGCTATCGCACTTATCCCGCGCAAAAGATGGTTTTAAATATCTCGGCATCTTCGTGTCACCATGCCCCAAAATCTAAGGAGCGCATAACATCACTCCACTGCTCACAAGCCTCAATAGTGAAACTGCAGTATGGTCCTCCCTCCCCTTGTCCTTATATGGACGCTCGGCCATCTTCAAGATAGTATCGCTACCCCAGATTTCATATCGCCTCCAAAACTTCCCGTATCATATCCCGCACTCCTGGTTCGCGCTGGTCAACGTCATACAAAACAGACTTCTCCAGAATGGTGTAGCGGTCAGGGTCGCTCTAAGCATGTGCGTGCAGTCCACGTACTGCGGGGGCATCACGGCAGCAGACATCAATTCCTATTATGGGGCCTCACATCTGCTCGTGATAAACGAGTGGTGGTACGACTCCCCCACGGACCTGGCATACGCGATTGAGCGTGCGGCAATGGAGCGGACCCCCTTCCTCCATCTCCTACACACTGCCACGCACCTGGATTTTAAGCCTGCAGCAGGTAAAGTAGTAATATTGCTATGGTGGGCTAAAGTCAGACAGATGGGTTGGAACGGAAAGCTCCTGGGCAACCCCACTATGGCAGGGAACGTTTCTTTGTCCAGTGGCCGCCTTGAGGGGGTTCCGGTGGATGAGACCTGGTGGGGATATCGACCCTCGGCGATGTGATGCGGGGCACTTCCTTGAAATCCTACCAGCAACTACAGGCAGAATATACATTTCACAAAACACAATTCTACAAATCCCTCCAACTCCGCCATGCACTCACCCCCCTTATCCGCACGCTTGAGACCCTTCCATAATTCCATCCATTAGAGGGCTGTCTACTGATGGGAGATTTGGTCCTCCACAAGATTAGGCAAATGTACCAGACCTTAATGACCCACACACAGACGCAACTGGCGTGGCAAGCCGACATCCCTGACTTGATGGACGATGACTGGGCTGAGGCCATCGCTAGCCCATGGGGAGCAGCGGTCTCTACGGGATACCTCCTGATACAGTTTAAATATTTGCATCAGGCTTATTATACATGGACTAGACTCTAGTGGATGGGAGTGTTCCTATCCCCCGCATGTCTACATTGTGACCGAGAGGAGGGGACATTTTTGCACACAGTTTGGAGTTGCAAAGCGTTGCAACCCTTTTGGCGTAGAATTAGGTCCTGCCTCCAGGAGGTGCTAGTGTGGGAACTCCCGCTCGACCTACGACTCTTCCTCTTGCATAGCACAGACAACATTGGGGGAAACATATATAAGCAACACTTACTGTTTATAGCTCTCACTATTGCCAAGAGAGACATAGCGCAATTATGGAAAGGGAGGTCTCCCCCAATGCTGGGTAAATGGAAGACCGAAATGGACAGATGCAAAGGGGCCAAAATGGCACTATTTCTAGCTCACGGTTGCCCTGTTAAACATGGGAAAATTTGGACCCGATGTGCGTCATACCGAGGGATTGAGCTTCCTCCATTACCACCTACAGACCCCTGATTGGTGCTTCCTTTCTAATGTATGTTCTTTGGACTATCCCGCACTGTTTGATAATGGTCTGCTATGCTAATGTATCATATAGTCAAGTCCTGAGATCTTGCACTGTCTGCAATCTGAGTTATACCTCCTGCATGTTCGGCAGGTGTTTAAATTTGGTCACAACGCTGTAATTATTGTGATATTATGTCATTTTCTCCTACAGGTCATTGTAGGGCTGTCGCCTGCCTTTCCAACGAAAAACCAAATAAAATCTGTTGTTGAAAAAAAAAAAAAGAGCTTTGGACTATACCATTTCCCGCTGAAAGGCAACATTTTTCTCCATGTGTTCCCAAACCTGGTGTGTCACACAGTTTGTTGCTTACTTTCCCTCCATGTTAAAGAACAGTAGATGTTTCAGCACCCAGGCTAATGTGCTGCATAGCTAAATACATATGAAGTCCCAAAGGCGAGATCGATTGCATTGCAAATGCCTGTTTATTGCCAGGATGGACTACTCCCCAAAATTTGTAATACCATCATATAAGATTTTCACTGTCGGAGGAGTTTTGATATAAAGTAAAATATAATCAGCATATAAAGAGATAACATAACGTGTATTTGTAAAGCGCACATTCACCAGTAGGTATCTTGGCGCTGAATAACATGTTTATTGTTACCCAACTCAATGGCACTCATTTTATCGACCTTAGGTGGATGAAAGGCTGAGTGGACCCACCGGGATTTGAACCTGTGACCATGAGGTCGAACACAGGTCCCTGCAGTGGATGCATTAGTCCACTGAGCGGAGGCTCAGCTGATAATCTTATTTCTGTAACATTGACAGTGCATCACAGTGGTGAGTGGGTTAATTTGGCAATGCAAAGGGATGGGGTATGTTCTGCCTAGTCCCTCGAGATATGGATAGAGAAGTTAGAGATCGCCACCTATCTACATCGGATTTGTATTGTACCTTCAACAATGACAAGAAATATTAGAACATTGGAATGTTGGGAGCTCCATTGCAGACAATGGAGTGCTCCCTGCTTCTACAGGGCGTTAAAGGCCCGCAGAGCAACATTCCAATGTTCTACAAAGGCTTCTCGAAGCTCGAGGGGATATATCCCCTCGAGCTTCAAGAACCCTTTGTTTAGTTTGTTAGAACATGCTGCCCTCTAGTGGCAGAATGTTCTAATAGCCTTATAGCCCTTCGTAGCAGGGCTATACCGGCAATTAAAGTCCCGCTGTCTCGTTAAAGTCCCTCGCCTTCGGCTCGGGCTTTTAACGATTCAGCGGGCCTTTAATAGCCGGTATTGCCCGCTACGGCTATACCGGCTATAGTATGACCCCCTTCTCCTAATTCCAAGGCTCAGAACGGAAACAGCTGAATTCATTACCTTTTGGCTATCCAAAGTTGTCATGGCATGCAAAGAGGCAGGGAGCACTTGCCATAAGATGGCAAAGAACCTCCTAAGGGAAGCCTGGGTAGACCTGCCTGGGGATTGGAGTAAGGAAACTGGAAGTGTCCTGCAATGGATCAGAATGATCCACCCACCTTCTTGCTCAGAGGGATATTCGGTGTAAGATCATATATTCTCAGCAGGGTCTATACATCAATGGGCCACTATTTATGTGGAGCTAAAATTTGGCACTATTGAGGGAGTGTAGAGGTGATTTTAGCTCAAAAGGTTTCCACATCAGCAATGACCATGTTCAGAGGATGGCCCCACTGAAACAAATCCAAGACAATTTACTTTTTTGGAGTTGCACTAGCCAGCATGTTATGGTAGCCATCGGGATCCCTACGTAATCGAAGCTCTGCACCATCTTTAGTTCTATATCGTAGCAAAAGAACATGCAGACCTCAATCCTCACTTTTCGTTTTCGCACAGTCGTACACTATGGTCCAGATTAGCTAAATTCTCCCAGAGCGCAGCCACCAAAAATGCTGCGCTGTGGGAGAAGGAGAGAGCGCCATAGTTACAGAGATATGGCATAGTCCTTCCGTTCTGGGAAGGACTTGGCTTTTGTAGTTCGGACTGGACTGTTCCCATGGGGCACAGGGTCAGAGCTGATTTGCATATCGCCATTGTCTAACCCAGGGTGGTGTGGAGTGCAAAAAAACGATGGATTTGGGCCCAGATCTTTGGACTGGGATGAGTGTGTGACATTGATCCATATTCGGTCCATCACCTGTTGTTTTTGCATAGTCCTCCCCTCTCCCTAGAGCCGGCACAGAAATGTGCTGCAGTGCCCCATACACACACCTTTGGACCTTAGTGCAAGGGTGTCTGCATGAGTCTAGCATTGGTTTTGCACTGGAAGGGTAACCTTCCAGTACAAAATACTATGCTTAGACTAACTTTAAATCTGTTACCACATTGTATGTGTGCTGTACAGTGCAGAGCACATGCAAAGATGGAAAAGAAAGGAGAAATAAAAGCGTTTCTTTGTGATAGCACCTAAATAAAATTGGCGCTATTTTATTGCACACACCCATGTCTACTTTTTTTAGTAAATAGGGTTTTGTGGAGAAAACCTTGGGTGATTGCATCGAAAGGCCCTTGTACCACCTATGTAACCCCCCTTGGCACTAAGTAATACAAAGCTGCGCTTTCCTCTGCATTGCTTTACTTTCAAGTGATTTTTCAGCTCAAAACAAGTTTTGCGATGGAAAGTAAATTGGTAAAAAAAGATTTTGCGTCAATTTGCATCACATTTGTGATGCAAACTCAGTAAATGTACCTCTAAATTGTATGCTATCAATAATCCAGAAGAGAATCCACAATGGCGGCCAGACGACTGGCTAGGATTCCACCAGCAGCTGGGCGTGGCTGCGGCCCAGGTTCCAGACTCGCTCCCTTCCATATACCCCGTGCATGTCACTGTACGCAGGTGACCCGGGCACTGCCCAAGAGGACTATAAGGACTATTATTTACACAGATAAAAGATTGAGCTGTTGGAAGACAGTGGGTATCGTGTACCAATCTGGTCTAGCAATACTTTATGCCAAGTGAAGCTATGAAAGCCTTGTTATTTGTTATCTCTGTTGAGGGAGTCGGTCTTGGAAGGAGTACAGGGAGGGCCCGTGATCACATGTAATGATAAAGAAATGATGATAAAAAAAGACTCATCAACGGGACAGCCAGATAACTTTCATGCAGCTGGTCCACTGGCCATTCGCTTGATGTGTTTACTAGGCAGCCCGCCAAACTAGGGCATTCTTTGTCCGGTCAGCAGAAGTGCATTATCTACAAATAGCAAGACAACACAAGAAGGCCCAGCCTGTCCTTCCATGTCGCGTCTAGGTCATGCAGACATATGCTAAATAATATTATCTTGTTATGTAGCTAGTGCTTCATTTCGCCCTTATGGGCTAAGAAGATGCTGTGGATTAACAGAACATGACCAGAGTGGTTTGAAGGAGTACATGTTAGACTTCAGCCTTGTAAAAAATGCGCTGTGGTCTCCTGATGTTTGCTTGTTTGTATATATTAGCCAATGGTTTCCTAGGTATTAGTCTTATTAATAGCCGGGACGAGTTGGCATCTCCTGCGAAACGCATTGTTGGCCAGGGCCCATGGAAAAGTCCGCTTATGTTTACGGTGTATCAGTTTCTGTATGAAACATAACAAATGTAAAGAGAACACATATTTTTGCAACATGTGGTAGTCTGTTGCACATGTGTTTTTGTGTGTTAAATAGAGTACCTTAGGTGTTTATTACCATTGTTGAGTTTGTGGTGGGGCCATAATTCAGGAGATATCTCTCATATAGGTTTTTGAACTATGACTACAAGGATGTAGGGTAAAGCTGGAGACCGAGTACAAATTGAAGCAAAAGGGTCAATGTTATTCAGTCTGTACAATGTTATTATACTGGCCAGGGTGCGGTATGCCATGCCTCTGCTGGCCAGACATATTAGAGTGGCGGTGAACAACCGTTACAACGAAACTTTTACAACGCAGTGCCTTTACAACGGTGTATTTACAACTCAAACCATTACAACGCATTGCGCTGGGGGGCGCTCTAGGATAGGGAATAAGTTTAATTTAATATCCAACAATTTCCCCAGTGTTCACTGGGACTGGTGTTAGAATAGTATATTAAACTTTTCACTATCCAGCACCCCAAAGCGCTATGCGTTGTAATGGATTGCGATGTAAAAACCGCGTTGTAAAGGCATGCGTGGTAAAAGCATGTGTTGTAACGTCATACATCCTAGAGTGGCCATTGCCACTGTGTAGCTATGGCTCAACCACACTTTCCAATTAAAAAGCATTGTTAGATGTGCCTATAACTTTGCTCCTCATGGACGGGATCTCTACACACTAACTTAGCATAAGCAGCTAAGTTCGGTTATACCAAATTTGTATTCAGTCCAAAGCAAGAACAATGTTAAGGGGAAGGAGGGTTGTTCAAAAAAAGGAGGTGATTTCCCATTTTAGCTCCCAAGGGAAATTTTGCTCACTGCTACAGCAACAGCCGCTGAAAGTATGTACACCAAACTTGGAATGAATGTAGCACTTTACTCGGAAGGTGTCCTTTTTGGGCTTTAATGTAAATCTGTTCGGTAGTTTTTAATATACTATCATTTGAAAACGTTTCGGGGTGGGCTTGAAAGGGCTAACACTTTTGCATATCAAGGCAGATGAAAAAGCAATTTGATAATTTTCCCTTTAACGCCATTTCACCACCATGAGTCACATTTGGCAGATTCTTAGCATGTAGCGCTTACTGCTGGTATTTTCGAATTTATGCTAATTCATTAAGGGGTGCCAGTTAAAAAGAGGAGGCAAAAATTGTTCATTTGCTGATAACCTTGACATTATCTAATGAATCTTCACACAATTTGACAGACATCTAAAAGATTTTTTTATGTCAGGTGTTCTGCCAATCGATCTATGAAGGGAGCAGCTAAAGGTGGGTGGTAATCATTTTCATTTGCTGATACCTTCGGTGGTGTTTGATAAATCCTCATGAAAAGTGGCAGGCAGTTAGCAAGTTACATATACTGCGGATATTATAGGTTTCGTATAGATCCAGTAAAGGGAGGTGGGGGTAATTAAAAGGAGGGGGAGAAGCATGGTCAAAACATTTGACGTTTTATTAACTGGAACCACTTAATATATGCATGTACTGTGGCAGACAACATGTTAACCTTATTCTTGGCATCTTCAAATGTGTGCCGATCCATCAAAACATTTGGTAACCCTTTGCTGCTGATGACGAGCTCAGCTCGTCATCAGCCACGGGGGTCTTGTGCAGGTGACGAGCTGATTTCGTCATGTTACGCGGGTTTTTGTAAATTGCCGCACAGCGGAAAAATAACCGCCGCAGCGATTCGGTTAAAGACTCACTGCTTGTTAGCTTA
Source organism: Lissotriton vulgaris (assembly GCF_964263255.1). NCBI lineage: Eukaryota > Metazoa > Chordata > Amphibia > Caudata > Salamandridae > Lissotriton > Lissotriton vulgaris. Next base: position 1,841,685,703 of record NC_141689.1, on the reverse strand, counting down.
GTGTTTGTATTCTCAATTTCATCTAGCCACAAGCAGGTGGACGGAGTGCATTAGAAAACACCTAGGGCTTAGATTCACAAAAATTTGCTGGATTTGCATCACAAAAATGACGTAAACCTGCAAAAAGTTTTGGGGGGATTTACTTTCCACTACAGAACTTGCTTGCACTGGAAGGTCGCCTCAAAGTAACACAAAGCAGCACTGCTGTGCGTTCATCTGCATCAAAAGTGAATTCAATGGATGGTGTATAGACAATCCCATACAAAGGTAGAGAGGATTTTTGCACCGACAAATAACTCCACTTTGAAGCAGGCATAAAAAGGAGAAACACTTTTATTTCTCCTTACTTTTCCCCTTTTGCATGTGTGCTACACTGTATTGCACATATCAGAAGTGGGAAAAGTTTTAAAAATTGCTCATAGCTCAGTATTTTTTACTGAGAGGATACCCTTCCAGTACAAAACTTTCACTAGACACGACGCAGACACCTTTGCAGTGCGGTTCAACAGTGTGTACTTGGTTCTAGGTAGTCGATTGTGCACCAGCGCTAGGGAGAGACCAGGATAGCACCAATTCTACGTGGTTATGGTGCTTTTCTGTTCTCTCCCTCGTACGAAAGGCAACAACTTAGGTTGCTCCACTGCATTATGTGACACATTTGCAAATCTGGGCCTCAATTTCTGCTAAGTAAGCAAGTAACCAAAGGTTGGTTATAGTTGAGTGAAGTCAAATCTGTTAAATTCCTGAAATTCTCTTGTTCGGGTATGCAAAGCACAACATACAACATAAATCAGGCCACCCACTATGCTCAGTACATCACTTTTTCAATGCACAGATAAAAAATCAACAAATAAAAAAACTCTATACAGCAAGAGCAAAACCTGGAGGGGGTGTGATTTACATTGTGCTTTGCATACCAGGACTGAGAATTTCAGGGCTTGTTTTAGTTTGTGTTCGTCAAACCATAATTGGCCTTTTAATGTGTTTTGTTAGCAATTGTATATGTATCTTACTTCTTCTCCTTTAGTGTAAAAAGAGACCAGCAGTCAGGAAAGCATATGTCACTCATTTATTATTTGACTTCCGGGAGGGGGGCGTGGGGAGGATGGGGGCAGGGTGTGTGTGTTTGTGTATATGTATGTTCTAATTACGGTTCTAAAACGGTGCTCTTCTTAACCTAGTTTGTGCATGGAAAGTTCAGCTTGATCTGTCAAGTGGGGGTCAGGGGAAAAAGTGGGGTCGCAAAACATGCATTTCCATAGTCTTGTTTTGAACAGCATTATTTAAAAAACTATTTGACAGAATTATACCAAATTTGGCAGGAAGCTAGATCTTGGTCTTGAAAGCGTGCTTTTTCGGTTTCACCTGTACAGCGCTTGCGCTGTGCCTGTGAAATCTCTTGTATTTAATATATATTTAAAGGGGGCTCTTATCAGTTCCCAGCCCTGGATTACTATGTTCATTCACTTTTGTGTGGCACTTTTTTGTTTGTTAACTTCCCCTGGCTGTATTTTTGATACTTCTACTAAAGTTGTTTACACTGTTTAAGCCCCAAGATAAGATCTCTTCCCACAGAGGCAGACAGCTTCTAACATATGCTGGGATGTGTGGTTTTTATTATTAGTTAGTTACATAAAGCAGATGCTTTAGACTTAGAATGTTTGTGGCATTTCCTATTCATGCCTCAGTACCTTTCATTGCACTTTGTAGGCAATATAGGGCTGATAATGTTTCAATTTTATCTATTTGGTCATTATTATCAAATTCCAAATTGTGTAATCAAGCAATCATAGACATTTATAGAGAGCTCTACTTACCCGGAGGGTCTCAAGGCACTGGGGGGGGGGGGGGGGGGGGGTGCTGCTACTACCCGAACAGCCAGGTCTTGAGCTTCTTCCTGAAGGCGAGGTGGTCTTGGGTCAGGCGCAGGTCGGGAGGGAGGGAGTTCCAGGTCTTGGCGGCCAGGCAGGAGAAGGACCTTCCTCCTGTTGTCGCTCTTCGGATGCGGGGGGCGGCGGCGAGGGCATGACTGGCTGATCGGAGGTGTCGTTTGGGAGCGTAGAAGTTGATGCGGATGTTGAGGTAGCTCGGGCCTTGATCGTGAAGGGCTTTGTGTGCGTGGGTGAGGAGCCGGAAGGTGATTCTCTTGTTGACCGGGAGCCAGTGCAGGTGTCCTAGGTGTCCGGAGATGTGGTAATAAACATTGCATGTTAGAAATAAAGTTAACATACAAGGGCTATGCTATATTTTACTACTAAACAGGCAGCCACAAGTGCAGTTACCTTGCAGGTAACAGTGTCATGATTTTAATTGTGCAGCAGGTGCAGTAGCACCGGGCACAAAAGTCGTCAGAACTCCATTAAACACATAATATTGCTATATTTGACTACTAAACAGGCATTCACAACTGTAGTTATCTTGTAATTAAAAGGAGCTTGTTTTGAATGGTGCCGCAGGTGCCGCAGGGCAGGGGCCAAAAGCTCTAGGAACCCCACTAAACGCAGAATATTACCAAATTGTACTACTAAACAGGCAGTCACAACTGCAGTTACTTTGCTGTTAAAAGGGACTTGATTTGAATGGTGCAGCAGGTACAGTGGCACCGGGCCAAAAGCTCTAGGGACCCCACTAAACGCAGAATGTTACCACATTTTACTACTAAACAGGCAGTCAGAAGTGCAGTCATCTAGCAGGCACTAGGGCCATGAGTTCAATGGTGCTGCAAGTTCAGTGGCACCGGGCGGAAAGTTGTCAGAACTCCTTAAAACACCAAATATTGCTAAATTTAACTACTAAATAAGAAGTTACAAGTGCAGTTCCCATGCAGGCACTAGGGTAACGATTTCAATGGTGCAGCAGGGCCAAGGCTCTAGGAAGCCCTCTAAACACCAAATATTGCAATATTCTGCTACTCAATAGGCAGTCACAAGTGTAGTTACCTTACAGCCAATAGGGTCATGATTCGAATGGTGCAGCAGGTGCAGTGGAGCTGGGGCCAAAAGTTGTCATAACTTCTCTAAACACCAAATATTGGTATATTTTATAATATTGCTATTACATCAATTAATTCTATTATTTCCCTCTTTCATTTCATTTTTCAAAATTGTGCTATTACTTTCCGCCCTATACCACTTGTTACAGCACAATATATTGCATTTTTGTACATAAACAAGTCATAACACTTTAACAGACTTTCTGTAACATACTGTACAACTACTCAGCAAGCTACAACTTACCACAAACACAGCTTATTATTAATCACATAGGTTAAAACGAATGCATTTACCAATGCTTATAGGATTTTGGTGTAAATCTGTTCAGTAGATGAAAAAAAGAATTAAGTATCAAAAATATCCCCAAAACCCAATTTTAAAAATTTAGAGAGTTCTGATTGGCCTAGGGGGGCTTTTTTTCCCTTGGGTCAACTCAGCAAGCGCTCTGATTGGCTGCCTGCAACATGAGGAAAAATGTTGTAGACAGCTATTACAGGATTCAGGACTTAGTCACCTGTCCTGAGTGTGTTAAAGAAAAAAGTATATAAGGGGAAAGGGTAGGGATGCTCTGCCTCCTAGCTTCTATCGGGGGGGAGGGGGTCCTAGAGAGTGCCCCAGGACAAAATAACCCCAGGCCAAAATAATTAAAGTCACAATCCCATGGGACGTCAGCAGGATCACAACATATTTTTTGTTTAAAAATGCCCACTGGTGTTTTTAATTTAACAAATGTGTCTCTCAGCGTGGGCCAGAGGCCGTTTTTTTTAATCATAATGTATTAAGGGAGGGTGGCAAGAGGACGATGTGACTGGGGGGCACCCCATCCGAGCCCCTTACAGCCACCTCAGGGCCAAATGCATTGTGAAGGGGAAAGGCATGCGCTCCCCCCCCCCTCCTTGAACCTCTATAGGACCCCGGGAACCACATTCCCTGGGGTCGAATTTTCATTGTAAGGGTGGGAGGCATGTGGTCTATTGGGCACCGGGGACCCTATCCCCAGGGTCAAATATGTATAAGAAGGGGAAGGCACGCCTCCCTGCCTTTGCTGGTATCCAACCTGGGGACCCTAACTTCCGGGTGTGATACTACACAGTGACCCAGAGAGCCCTCTCCCAGGACACTGTGGTCAGGCCTGGAAGAGTTCTGTCTTGTTATATATAACCTGAGAGTATGGGCATACTTGGAGATAAGTTGGTTTTATTCAGCAAAAAAAGTCTCTGAATTGTTCTTTAAACATTTTTGAGTCTACAAAAGTGATGTCATAAGCAGTGCATAGCGGGGGTGCAAGTAATAGTTAGCTCTGCTAACTAAAACTGGTGAACGTCTGTTTTTTTTAGTTGAAACGTTAATGTTGTCACTGACATATTCACCTAATTATAGTGTAATTTTTATCTTAATTTTTTCCAGTGAATATATATATATATATATATATATATATATATATATATATATATATATATATATATATATATATATATATATATATATATATATATATATATTACCTACTGGCGGTCATCAGTAGGTATATATAGTTAGGACCTAGTTTTCATAGGAAATCCGCAACATTCTATTGGGAATAACTTTGGCGCCGGTTGATGAATCTTCGCGAATTTCTCAAAGAAGATGGCCCGCTCCGCTCCTTCCCTGAAAGTTTTGGGGGGATTCGTCAAGTGGGGGTTGAGAAAAAAGGAGGGTCCCAAAACGTGTTTTCCCCATGTTATTTTCCATAGGACAATTAGACACGGCTACAGCCCGAACCGCTGAACGGAATTACACCAAACTTGGCTGGTACGCAGTACGCCCTTTTGTTTAAATTGTGTAAATCCCTCCAGTAGTTGTTGAGAAAATTGAATTTGAAAATGTATATATCTATAGGCGCGCACCGTACGCGCACGGGTCCGCATACCGTACGCGCACGGTACACGGACCGTGCACATACGTACGCGTACCGGCGCAGACCTTCGCGTGCGCGAGCTGCATGCTGATTGGCTGCCAATGTCTGTCAACACTACAAAACAGAAATTGTTGGCAGCCATCCTGTGCCTCGGTAGACTGAGGCACAGGAAAGCAGAAAAACAAACATCTAGAACTCAAAAAGGGGGCAGGGTAGAAGCACCCTGACTCCCTAGGCCTGCTCAGGGGGACCCACAAGGATCCCCCAGGCCCCAAAAAAATTATTATAATTTTTTTTGTTAAATCACGGGGTGCGCGCACCGTACGCGTACCTAAGGGGAGGTACGCGTACGGGCGTATGTACGCGTACGGTGCGCGTACCCCGCGATTTAAAAAAAATAATAATAGGGGTCAGGGTAGAAGCACCCTGACCCCCTAGGCCTTCTCAGGGGGTCCCACAAGGACCCCCAAGGCCAAAAATGTTTTTTTTAAAACCCTGTATGTTTATTTAAAAATTACCCCCCAGGGGGAGCAAATCGCAGGGGCATAGTGATAAAGAAGTGTGGGGGGTGCCAAATCCCCCCCGCCCACACTGCTCCGGGGACCGCCACCCTCCGGGGCAAAGCAAAGCAGCCCCCTGGCGCATACTGGAGGCTCCTGGTGGGCTAGTTGCCCACCAGGGACCCCCAGTATGCAAGGGGAATTAGTTCCCCCTCTGCAAACATGCCAGGGGGCTGTGTTGCAGAGAGGTGTAAAAAAGGGTGGGGCCTCATTACACCTCTCTGCAACGAAGCCCCCTGGCTCATACTGGAGGTTCCAGGTGGACTAGTTGGCCCACAGGGATCCCCATTTTGCAAGGGGAATTAGTTCCCCCTCTGCAAACACGCCCGGGAGCTGCGTTGCAGAGAGGTGTAAAAAGGGGCGTGGCTTCATTACACTTCCCTGTGGCGTGTTTTAAGTTGGGGAATTAATTCTTCTTCAATCCAGAGGTCCCCTAGAGGGCAACTAGTCCAACAGGTATCTCCAGTAAGCGCCATGGAGCTGCGCTGCATATTGTTGCAAAAAGGGGGCGTGCCCTCTGAACACCTGCCTGCAAAAATGTAGTAAATCAGTATAAAAAAAATAACAATTAATACATTTAAAAATTGTCATTTAAAAAACCTTCGAAATTAAATGAAAAAACCATAGGTTTCAGGCCTGATATAGTTAGGAATTAGCATTTAAAAAACCATTGGAATTCACTAAAAAAACATAGGTTTCAGGCCTTATATAGTTAGGAATTCGCATTTAAAAAACCTTGCAAATTCACTGAAAAAAACATAGGTTTCAGGCCTTATATAGTTAGGAATTAGCATTTAAAAAACCTTGCAAATTCACTGAAAAAAACATAGGTTTCAGGCCTTATATATTTAGGAATTAGCATTTAAAAAACCTTTGAAATTCACTCCAAAAACTATAAGTTTTAGGGGTGTTATAGTTAGCTGGACATTTCACTCATACAAAACCATTGAAATTGCTCCTATATAGTTAGTTGTACTAACTATATTTCGCACACCCGCAATCCACTACTGATGATGTCACATATTAGATCATTCATGACATGGTCAGTGACATCACTGATGACATCTCAAATGACATCACGGATGACATCACTGATGACATCATCCACGTGACAATCACATACACCTTTTCATACACTAGTAAAATCTTTCATCACTCTTTGTAAAATACAGAGTATCATATTTGAATCAATTGTCACAGCAATACAAGTATCTAAAAACCCACTCAGTGATTCATAGATGTATACACACATCTAATCACTTACCTGTAGATTCACTCATACAAGCTGTCAATGAACAATAGAACACTATCAAAAATACTTATACACCCATATCGACATTACACACCAGCACACATCCTATTCACATTTGAAGTCATCCTACTCACTTATGCAAACATTGGATCATACTTACATATTTACTTAGCTACACACTTATACAAACACCACTTAATCTATTCATTTAGATAGTAAGTCAGATAGTAAAATCATTATTACAAGTATACAGTTATCCATACAGTCACTAACACAATCATTGAGTCTTATGTATACTTATTTATATACAACAATTGCCACATACACTGCCTTTTATTTTTCTAGTTTCTTGGACATGTACCATTGAGAAATATATTTGCTCATCACCACACCCATAAAGAGATTCACTCACCCAAACAACTGTTAGAACATGTAGTTTTAACTTCATATATCTACTGAATCAACTATTCACACATCTTTGGATAGTCACACACCCCCACCGAACCACACACACTTTCACTCTCCCATACAAATACTCAGTTAACTAATCAATAACTAATATAGACTTTCACATAGCTAGTAACCAACTGTAGAACCAGTTTACACAACAACTGACAAAGTGATACAGATATTCACACAGTTTAGTCACTATCCACTATATTTAGTGAGACACTATAAATTGGTCAAGTAAACAGTCAAGTACACTGCTACTAAATCCTCCATCCAAATATTTATTTATATATATCCACTCATTCTTCAATGCAAATTGCTATATATATAATGCATATTTAAATAATGAAGCAAACCACATTCACTGGATGATGACATCAGTGATGTAATTTGAGATGTCATCAGTGATGTCACTGACCATGTCATGAATGATCTAATATGTGACATCATCATCAGTGGATTGCGGGTGCACGAAATATAGTTAGTACAACTAACTATATAGGAGCAATTTCAATGGTTTTGTATGAGTGAAATGTCCAGCTAACTATAACACCCCTAAAACTTATAGTTTTTTGAATGAATTTCAAAGGTTTTTTAAATGCTAATTCCTAACTATATACGGTCTGAAACCTTTGGTTTTTTCAGTGAATTTCAAAGGTTTTTTAAATGCTAATTCCTAACTATATAAGGCCTGAAACCTATGGTTTTTTCAGTGAATTTGCAAGGCTTTTTTAATGCTAATTCCTAACTATATAAGGCCTGAAACCTATGGTTTTTTCAGTGAATATATATATATATATCTATACACACATCAGAAATTATATAAATCAGAAACTCAGATAAAGGAGGCAACCTAGTCCTATGGGCCAAAAATGATTATATCCTAGAAGTCATGTCACAACTGAACGATCGAGCATGCAAAAAGAATCAGCAATGTACTGGCATTACAAACTGTATACAAAGTGTTCTATAGCAAAATAGTGGCATGGAATTGTGCGGGACTTATAACCCTGGATGAATAAAAATACATTAAAAAGGAATATCCAACAGTCCCACACATATACTTTACACCAAAGATTCATAAGAATGCCCAACATCCACCAGGGAGGCCCATAATAGCAGCTCAAAATAGTCTTTTGGAACATGCTTCACAGTACATTGACTATTTTTTACAGGACCACGTAAGGAGTTTGTCAACTTACATAAAATACACCAGCGATTTCATCTCCAAGATCAAAGATTTTGTGTGGAAAAATGGTCTTCTACTTATGACACTATATGCCTTGGAACACTATTTGTGTAAAGATGGGATGACTTTCATCCCTCAAACCACTATGTTGGTGAACAAGGTCAACTTCTGCCTTAATAACAACATTTTCCTCTTTGACGAGACATACTATCAGCAAATGCGTGGTGTTGCCATGAGGTCAGCTTCTCCCCCAGCTACGCGTGTTTACACATGGGTTGGTGGGAGGAGCTGGTCCTAGGCAGCACACACAAAAGCTATATGGAAAAGAAGGTGAAATTGTCCGTTTTATAGATGACTTGTTTATGATATGGGATAGAACAATTGATGAAGCCAATGAATTTGTTACTGTGATCAACAACAATAACATACATTTAAACTTCACATCTATCATAAGTGACCGTAAAATACATTTCCTTGATGTAGATGTATATATAGATAACAACATACTACAAACTAAGATTTATCGAAAGCAGACAGCAGGAAACTGTGTTCTTCACTCGTCAAGTTTCCACCCTAGACATCTAATTGAAAGCATCCCCTACGGGGAGATGCTAAGAATAAAAATAGTGTGTAGTAACCCTAGTGATCCACAAGAAGCCCAGCTAGCAAGCAAAAGGAGATTTCTAGCTTGAGGATACACGAAAAGTACAATAGACACTTCTATACAAAAAACTAAGGGCCTCAATAGATCTAATCTCTTGATATCTAAAGGCAAAAACAGCCATGAAAAAGATGATCCTATGAAATTAAGACTAATTTTAGCGTATAATAAACAAGACAAAACTATTAGGAACACCATTAAACACAAGTGGCCGGTGGTATGAAGTGATCCAGTTATAGGCCAAGCAGTACCACACAACTTGGGAATTACCTATAGACGTGCACCCTCGATGAGTTCAATGCTGGTAAAGAGTAGTCCAGAAACAACAGATCAACACACTTGGCTACAATAGTGCAATGGATTCACCAGATGTAAGAACTACAAGGGATGTCATTGTGGGGTAAATAAACAATATACAAAACCCCATTCAGTGACAGGGAACACAAAATCACTAAACTTCTAAACTGTAAAACGGACCATGCAATATACGTTTTAGAATGCTCCTGCAGTCTTAAATAAGTAGGAAGTACCAAATTGCCAGCCAATAAGAGAATTTTGCAACACATAAGGGCCATAACGAATCAGGATCCAACTTTCCAGTAGCACATCATTTCAAAGAAAAACACAAAAACAATTTGGAGGATTTAAAATATTACTTGATTGATGCAGTACTAAGTAATAGACGATGGGGAGACAGAGGGGGAACTCTTAGAAGGATGTATGACGGTACAACGCGTACCGTTACAACGTGTCCCTTTACGACGCAGTTTTAACAACGCAAGTCGTTACAACGACTTGCGTTGGGGGGCGCTGATAGTGAATAGTTTAATTTACTATTCCAACACCAGTCCCCGTGGATAGTAGGGAAGGTGTTGGATAGTAAATTAAACTATCCCCTATCCTAGAGCGCCCTCCAGCGAAAGTCGTTGTAACGACTTTCGTTGTTAAAGCTGCGTCTTAACGGTACCGCGTTGTACCAGTTACGTTGTAAAGGATGTTTCCCCTCTTAGAAAGCTGGAGACCAGATACATATTAAATTTTGATTGTAAGGCTCCAGGGTGTCTGACCACAATGGAAGACTTATAGACTTGTCTTTAATGATTAGGACGTCCTCTGCAATACCCCCAATATATACCTCAGATACCTCTTTCAATAAATTTTTGAAAACTATGCAATATAACTGCTACTCAACCACTGTACTCACTTAGAGTAGAATTATAAACGTCCCAGATTTCTGTACAACTAGGAGGGAAACTAGCTACAGTTTTACGATTAGAGTAGAAAGCTGCCATTGTGACCCAAACCTTGAAGATGGAGGTTTTTAACAAATTATTAGCACATTTACACTTTATCATAAACGGGGATATGATAACCCAAGGGGGAAGTTGCACCGATGATTAAAGCACTTGCACTTTTTTCGGACCACTGGCGCAGGCAGGAGGAAGTTGACCTTCAACCCATTAAGGTAAAAATACAATAGCGGATGAATAATATGCATTAAGCATGACATTTTTGAAGAAAGCAAACATTGGCAATAACTAACGGGAGCCCCCTAATAAGAAAGTGTGAATAACCACATAGAAATCCCAAGTAAACAAATATCCACCAAAAAAGTAGTCACATAATTTTTTCCATTTGTATAATATTTATTATTTTTATAGTATTTATTCACAGCAGGAATGCTTATTTATCATCTGATTGTTAATTGAACTTTTAAGCTATATTTATGTATTCATATATTTATTATTGATGTACTGATATGTGTATCGATTTAGTGGACTGAAAATAAAGGGACAGTATTTTAATGTTTATTGAATGCCGATCATGATTGAGAATACTCTCCAATGGGGAGTGTTAGACCTGGCATCCTTGGCCTGGGTCTCCTTCCATTATTCTCCTAGCCCCCACCACGCGCACGACCCCCTCTTCAGGCTGGACGGCCCTGTGCCCCACAGCAGACCAGTGCGAGGCCCCCATAGATGTCACCCTAGCCTTCGTCCTCCCCAAGCCACCCGCATAGCAACCCCGATCCCCCGGGTTCATGACTCCCTAGAGCAGAACAGTAGACAGCCTGCTGTAATCACATCAAGAGGCGTAGACATCGCTTTGTTCAATTAAGGTTTATTGAGGTAACAGACACAACACCAGCGCGCCCGCTGTCTTCAGCCGGCGAAAGGTCACTGGCTGTCAACGAGCGGCGCTCACCTTGGAACGTTCGGAATGTTAGAACATACCACTGCGGCGCGGGGGCGCGACCGCAGCGTAGGTCAAGTCACAACGTACCCCCCTTTCCTCTACACGCAGGTAGGGAATGAGTAGTGAACAATAAAGGAACAGGGATGATGGGAAACACGAGCAAGATAAATAACCAACAGATCAGCCAACAAGGAAGTCATGCAAGTGTTGAGGAAGCCTCCTGGCCCGTAAGGGTCTCTGATATGTCTGAGCGCCAGGAGGGTTCCGAGGCACATCATTTGAATTGGTTGCTCTTTGGCCTGTGCCCAAGTTATCCCCACCGGGGCCTGGTGCCCTCATCTCAGTACCTGCGCGGGCACTGTCAAGCAATTGGCGATCATGGACTAGCATGTATCCTGAGCATGTATCTTTGTTGACTGCATTTCCGTTAAAGGTTCCAGAAGAATGGTCTCCGGAACAATACTTTGCTACCTTACGCAGGTTCCATTTGTCACCATTCTCTAATACAACATAGAAGGGATATACTTTTTTAACCTGTAATGATCCAAGGAACTTACGCAAACCTCTGACCACCCGTCCAGAACGAACTTTGACCCAATCACCAAACCAGTATGTTAGACATATTCTTTTCCCTGCCTTGTGCCTTCTTTGAATCACGCCCGTGAATGCTTTCATCACAATCTCCACTTTCCCACTCTTCAATCACATTCCGGATCCAAGCAGGCACTAGTTTTGAGGCTGGTTTCCTGCCTCGCATGGCTACAAAGGGTATCACACCAGTTGTAGAATTCTCAGTCGTGCGATACGCCCATACCAAATCATTCAGAGTCCTTTCAACATCAAGATTGTTGCTAAGTGCCAGACCTATCATACCCTTGATCATGCGATTGGCCCTCTCGACAATCCCATTAGATTGTGGATTGTACAAAGATGTTAACGAATGTTTTATACCACACTCACTCAGGAATTCCCTCATCTCATTTGAAGACAATTGGGTCCCATTGTCCGTGATGAGGACTGAGGGACAGCATTCCTCCTTGAAAATGTTACGCAAAACTTTGATAGTGATGCGGGTGGTAATTTCAGGAAGTAGATAAGCAATAAGTCACTGAGTGTGGACATCCATAACTACTAGGCCAAACCTTTTACTGGGGTGGACGCCGAGCATTGGTCCAATAAAATCAAGGCATATACTGTGCCACACCACACCAGGGTCCCGGATAGAACTAGGGACGGATTGGGGTCCTACTCTGAGTCGCTTCTCAGATTCACAGCATTCACTGCACCTCTCCACCCACCTAACGACGTCACCATCCATTCCTGGCCACCAGAACTCATTCCTCAACCTTTTTTTTGTTATGGTTTGGCCCAGATGCCCTTCATGGGCTAAGTCGAAGAGTCTTTTGCGGACGTCAACAGGGGGAATCAACCTATCCTCGCGCATGATGATCTGATCATTGACGGTGGATAACTCGTCAATGACTGCATTATAGGGTCGGACACTAATGGGTAAGGTACTCTCCCTGTGTCTGCCTTTAGAGATGAGGCCCCTGACATTTCTCAAAACCTCATCATGAGACATAGCTTCAGCCCACTCTTCCTTGCTGACAGCACCACAACTCCACTGAACTACCTCATCAACACACGAAATAGCTCCTTCACACTCTTTCTTAGACACACCTGTCCTGTCCACCTCCTCCCACTTCAAAGACAGAACGTGACATGCAATCAGCCTGAACGTTGCGCCAGCCCGAAATGAACTCAAGATCAAAGTTGTACTCTTGTAATCTTGAGGCTAACCTGGCTAGCCTGGCTGACCCCTTTCCTGTTCCTCCTGGTGAGAGTATTTTCTGCAAGGGCTTGTGATCGGTGCAAAGCTTAAATCTACTCCCCCACACATACATTCTGAAATATTCCACGCCCCAAGCAGCTGCTAAGGTCTCTTTTTCTATAACTGAGTAACATCTCTCAGTTGTTGTCAAGGTGCGGTATGAGAACGCTACTGTTCTATCGCTGTTTCCGTCACTCTGTTATAACACAGCTCCTAAGCCGGTATCACTCGCATCCACAGTGATGATTGTCCTTCCCTGCACATCAAATGGGACTAGAATTCCTGCATTGCATATCTCAAATTTTATCTCCTTAAAGCATTTCTCTTGTTCATCCTCCCAAATGAATTTGACCCCTTTCCTCAAGAGCACTTTGAGTTGTTCAGTTTTACTTGTAAAGTTCTTTACGAACTTCGAGTAGTACTCAATAAGCCCAATAAATGAGCGCACTTGGTCTTTATTTGTGGGGGCAGGAGCCAACTTAATGGAAGCTAGGAGATCTCTCTTTGGTTTAACACCCTCTGACGAGATGGAATGCCCCAGATATTCTACCTCTGTTGCCAAAAAAGAGCATTTCTCCCTGCGCAGAGTCAAGCCAGATTCTAAAATTCTCACCAGGGCATTCTTCAAGGCAGAATTGTGGTCACTCACACTCTCACCAAACACTAAGATGTCATCTTGGAAGTATATTACATTTTCCACACCTTTAAAAATTTCTGTGACCATCCTCTGAAATACGCTTGCAGCTGAACATAGCCCGAAGGGCATCCTCGTGAATTGAAATATGCCTTCATTGGTGACAAAAACTGTCAAGTGTTTGGAAGATTCATGCAAACGTATTTGGTGATAGGCATGACAAAGGTCAAGCTTTGAAAAGTACTTCGCCCCTTTTAACAACACCATCATCTCGTTTATATTGGGCAGGGGAAAGGTGTCAGGGATTACGTTCTGGTTAAGACTTCTGAGGTCCACACAGAAGTGGAATTTGCCATCAGCTTTCTGTAAAATTACAACCGGGGAAATCCATGAAGAGCATTCGATAGGCTCTATAACTTCACTGGACAGCATATCCTCCAACATTCTCTTCACCTCCCCCCTTACTGTAATTGGAACCTTTCTCAACTTGTGTTGTACAGGGACAGCATTGGGTTTGAGTTTAATTTTGTGTACATAACCTTTCAGATTGCCTAGTTGTTCTCGGAATACACCTTTTCCTCCTTCTAAGATGTCTTCTACCGAGAGGTCATCTACTACCATGACTTGCTCGATAGAGTGTGGGTCAATTCTGATGTGTAGGTCAAATTGATGATACCACCCTAATATGGGGGGTCCAGATTCTGCAACATACACCTTCCCCTTCACAGATCTTCCTTTAAACATAATGTCTGTTGCCATGTATCCCAAAATGTCTATTTGTTCGACCTGATACCCACCCGGATTTATGTCTTTGGGCATCAGCTTCTTGTTAGGCCACTCCTGCTTGAAAATTCTCTTGGGAATAATGGTATACAGTGACCCTGAATCAACCATTAGCTCAACGCTCTTATCCCCAATGATAAATCCTGCCTGGCCTGAGTCTCCTCTTATCGTTAGAATTATGATTCTCAGTGAAAAGAATCTCATTCTTTTTGCTACCCTCACATGATGATGGTTCCACACACAAGATTCTGTCTTGTATGTAATGGTCAGCAGGCTCCTCAGATAACATAGCTACTTTACCTTTGTTGGCATCCCTACACATTCTAGCAAAATGACCCTTGCGGCCACATTTCAAACACTCTTTCCCTATGGCCCAACATTGCCTGCAGTCAGATGCATGGTAAGCACTTCCGCACTTTCCACAAATTTTGTTACTGGGTCTTTTGGGGTATGTCCTACCACCAGGGGTATTCCTTATGCCTTTAAACCTTGTTGAAGCAGCCACTTCACTTTCACTACCCTCCACAACAGAAGTTTCGCTTTCGCCAGACATGTTGGCCTTTGAATCTCTGCGATCCATCTCCTTCATACATGAATCAGACTCTTCTATTATTTTTGCAATGTCAATGGCGTCCTTAAGAGAGGGGTCTTTTGCAGCCCGAAAATCACTGTAAAAATAGTCTCTAGTCCATCATATTACAGCGCCAAGCATCTCTCAACTTTCTGTCTTAAATCACAGTTCAGAATCTTGTGCTCGATGGTTTTCCTCACAGCAGATGCTCCTTCACCTTTGTAACAGTCAACTCGTTCCTTTCGCTAGTATAATTGTATTCCCACTCTGCTTTCCTCCACAAAACGTATGTTATTTCCCTTCTGGGCATTCAACAGTATTTTGGCATTTCCCACGCACGCAGATCTTCCTTTCTCACAGCTGTGGCGTTACAGAATGACGAATCTTTGCTTAGCATGAGACGCTACTGCTCCTCGCTTTTATTTTTCTGCCTCACCACTTTTCCATTCCCGCTTTCGCAGCGCTGGATGGTAATGGTCTCGCTTTGCTCGTTTTTTTTCAAAGAGTGCCCCTCATCATGTGTCTTTGGGCTCTCGCCTTCATTTCCAGTCGCAGTATGACTTTAACTGTCTCCGCTGCGCTTTCCTCACTCGCTAAGCACACCGCAATGCCGCTTTTTGTCACGGTGACGCGTGTGAATATTAGCGCTGGGCACTCAGCTGTTCTCAGGCATTTCTCACCATCGCCGCTTGCTGCATTAACGCTGCCGTCGTCTTTAGCTCTGCAGGCACCGCTTCTACCCTCACAGCCGCAACACCACTGACAGGAATGCACTCTCTCACTTCATCTTACTTCTGTCAGCTGATGGCTTCCGATGTCTTCGCCGATCCTCTCCGTCACTTTCTTCGCTGTGCGTTGTGTCGTCCGCCGTCTGAAGACCGTCCTCGTCGCCAAGAAGATGTTGTAATCACATCAAGAGGCGTAGACATCGCTTTGTTCAATTAAGGTTTATTGAGGTAACAGACACAACACCAGAGCGCCCGCCGTCTTCAGCCGGCGAAAGGTCACTGGCTGTCAACGAGCGGCGCTCACCTTGGAACGTTCGGAATGTTAGAACATACCACTGTGGCGCGGGGGCGTGACCGCAGCGTAGATCAAGTCACAACACAGCCTAGGGGAGATTCCCTCATCCCTAAACCCCGGATGCCATCACCCTTCATGCAGGGCCCAGGACCAAGGGGAACCTAGACAACAAACGGCCCGTGCCTGGCTGGGAGTTGAGAGACTCTCCCAAAGAAGGGGGGTGGAGTGGTTTCATTTACACTTCCTGCCTCCCCCAGGACTAGGCCCCGTCCCCCGCTGGTTGACTGCAAGCCCGGCGGCCGGACTTCAAAGGAGCCAGGACACCAGCTGGCAGGAAGCCCTCCATTGCGACCGGGGCACCAGAGGCCGCCTGCGAAAAACCCCGGACATCAAAGGGGAGAAATACTATAACTGGTGAGCCTGTCTGTGGCCAAGGGTTCTTGTTTTCTGGATCTTGCCATCGGAGGAAGCCCTGCAGATGTGGTCGCGGCTGGCCCTGCAGATGTCGTCGCGGCTGACCCTGCAACTCGGAAAGAGGAAGATCTCCCCTGGAACCCGGAGCGAGCCCTGCTGACTGGATCGCGGCTCTCCCGAGGGGAATCGAAAGAATCGTTGCCTGGAACCTGGAGGGAGCCCTGCTGACGTGGTTGCGGCTCTCCCCCCTCCTAAAGACGCCCTATTTGCCCTGTTCAAAGCCTGCCGTCCCGCTCGCAGCTCAAGTATTGAGGGCCGAGCCAGGACGACACGCACCTACCACCGCCAGCAGTACGGAGCGTCGGAGTGCGAATCGTACATTGGGTACGCCTTGCCCCAGTACCAGCAGCAGTGTGTCCCGCTCGCAGCTCAAGGATTGAGAGCCGAGCCCGGATGACACACACCTACCACCGCCAGAAGTACGGAGCATCGGAGTGCGAGTCGTACATTGGGTACGCCTCGCACCAGTGCCAGTAGCAGTGCGTCCTGCTCGCAGCTCAAGGATTGAGGGCCGAGCTAGGACGACGCAAACTTGTCACCAGGGGCAGCCTTGAGCCGAGGAGTGTGAGCTGTTTGTTTGGGACACTCCGCACGAGAGGTATCAGCGTAGCATGCGGCTCGAGGATTGAGAGTCCTATGCTGGTAC
The DNA here is from genome assembly GCF_964263255.1 of Lissotriton vulgaris. NCBI lineage: Eukaryota > Metazoa > Chordata > Amphibia > Caudata > Salamandridae > Lissotriton > Lissotriton vulgaris. The sequence goes on along the minus strand of NC_141689.1, from coordinate 1,841,668,543 downwards.
CATCCCCGTCTGCCATCTGACTCATACCCCCTTGGCTCGAGGATTGTGAGCCGGCAGCCCCCATCCATTCCCATGGCTCAGCAGACCCGAGCCCAACGTGGGGTACCCTGTACCCGAGGACTGGCGATCCCTTCTCCGGGTGGACTGTGAGTAAGGCCCCCGGTTCTATCCTACAAACCCCACCAGACTGTCCATTATTCCTCCCGCAACGGCGGAAGTCCCAACCCCCTATCTAATTGTAGAGTGTAACCGTGTGCAGTGCCAAGTTGATAACAAATGTGATATAAAGAACCTTTTCTTCTTACCTTCACTTGGTGTGGCATCTCTCTGTGGTGCGGTGCGAGCTTACTGTGTATCCCTACAGATGCCTACCCCTCCTATCTGAGGGGCAGACTCAAAGCGCTCGGCAGCGTTCCTGGAGGAGGAGGATCCCTGGGTGGACAGAGGTAGTTACCCCTGTCCTCCAGAGAACCTCCCCGTCCAACACTGGAAGCAGTGGAAAAGATACAAACAGGCATTTGTAGTGACTGTACAGTGAGTGACTGACCTACCACCTAGTGAAGACAGACCTTAACGTAGCCTTAAGGCTAGGAAACTAAACCCAGTTACCCAACTAGCTCCAAAACTGGCGGGAGAGGAGTCCCCTCCCCCAAACACCATGAGTCTTACCGGGACCAGCGTGAACCCGGCCTTTCAGGAAAACCGACTCGAAAGTTACACCCATAGGGAGCTAAAACAATTCTGTAAAGACTTACAAATCCCAACCACGGTCCTAAGCACCAAGGAAGATTTCCAAAAGGCCCTGAGTGCCTGGGTAGAGTCCAGGTCCCCCCCATGTAGAAGGGAACGGCAGTGGGGAGGAGCGGCAGGACGAAACCGAGGTCCCCGAAAGAGAGAGAGCAGCCTCCCCTGAGCGTAACAGTGCGTCAGAGAAGGGACTGTCCCCCGAGGAGCTGACAGACCGAGAGAGAAGCAGAGCCCAAGAGTTAGAGCTATCAAAGCTCAAAATCGAAGGGGAATTAAAGTTAGCCGAGAGGAAGTTAGCTATAGAGGAATTGAGGTTGCAAGGGTAGTTGGAAGAAAAGAAACTACAACGGGAGCATGAGGGCAGGAAACTCCAGTTGGAACATGAACGCAGCTTGAGGGAGATTGAGCTCAAGGCTAGGAGTGAGGAAGCCGGACCCCCGGTAGAAACCAAAGTACACATTCCCAAAGACGTAGTGAAGGAATACTATAGGAACGATGACATCCAAAAATGGTTTAAGGCCTATGAGGTAGCGATGACCTCCCACGAGTCCCTGAGAAGGATTGGGGGGCCGGATTGTGGGGACGGTTTCTAAGCGAAGGGAGGGATACCTTGCTAGATCTACCCTCCACGGACCTGAATTCCTACAGCCACATGAAGGAGGCCCTGTTATCTAGGTATGGACTCACACCTGAGATGTACAGACAGCGATTCAGGGATTGCAAGAAGCTCCCAGGGACCACGTGGGTGGAATATGGCAACTTTTACAGCAGAGCCTTAGAAGGGTGGATCAAGGGCAGCAAAGTCACCACGTTCGAGGAGTTTTTTGATCTGATCGCCAGGGAACACTTGTCCCTCAATTGCTTTGTAGAACTGCGTCAGCACCTCCTTGACAGCAAGCTTACTAACCCTAGAAGGCTTGCTGTAGAGGCAGACCGCTGGGTGAACACCCGGGTACCCAGGGGCCCAGTGGGTGACTATGCTAGAAATAAGAAGGGCCCCCGAAAGAGAGGTGGGGGAGGCCAAGGTAGGCCGCAGGAGTTACCGCCAGGGCCCCAACGTAGCCCTCAAGGAAACCAGCAGCCAGTATCACAGTCTCCCTCCATAACGAGCCCGGGGGCCCCCCCAGACAGACCGGAGCTAAGGAACGCCACAGCTTGTTACAAGTGCCAACAACCAGGCCACTATGCCAGTGACCCCCAGTGTACCCTCTTCAAAAAGCCCACCATCTCTGGCACCCCCCCCGGCACCTGGACGCGGTCGCCCTTGAGAAGGAGTTTGAAGCTCCCGAGGAGTGGGAAACCGTAGCGATGTCCCTGGTTTCCCTAGGGGATGGGGAAATGGTCCCCGGAACCCCACTGCCACCCAACACCGTGAAGTACGAGCAGTGGGTGACCATCAACGGGCACCGGGTAGAGGCCCTCCGCGACACCGGTGCGAGTGTCACGGCGGTCCGCTGCCACTTGGTAACCGAAGAGCAGATTATACCTCACATCCTCTGTCCCGTCCTGTCGGCGGACAATTCGGAGAGTCTCTGCAAGATGGCCCAAATCCCCTTCGAGTGGGGGGGAGTCGCGGGCACCTTGCGAGTAGCGGTCCGACCCACCATGCCTGTCGATTGTTTACTGGGCAACGATCTGGAACAGTCCCCATGGACCCAGGTGGAGCGGAATGCCCACCTGAAAATGATGGGCCTGCCCGAGTGGGTGTGCGCCACGACCCGGTCCATGTCCTCCAGAAGGAGTGGCCCGGGGGAGGTAGAACCAGAGAGCGCGGCCCCAGGCCCCACATTAGGGGAGGTAGACGGGGAGTACGAGCAAACAGCCCCCCCAGTCCCACGACTCTAGGGGAGGCCACCACCCAAGAGGAGGACCTGGGCCATACCGGCGAGCAGATCGCAGAACTGGGAGACCTACCAGGATTGGGCCAGTGGCAACAGAAGGCTGGGCCCTCCCGTGAGGAGTTCTGCCAGGAACAGGCCACCTGTCCCACCCTCCTCGGCACACGACAGCAGGCCGCCGCCCAGGCGGCCGGCGACCCGTCCGGGTCCCACTGGGTCTACTGGGAGAATGACCTCTTCTATAGCGAGCCTAAGTCTGCTGAGCTAGGGTCAGCCCGTGTGCTGGTGGTACCCCTACGCTTCCAGGGCTTCCTACTGGGTCTGGCTAACGGCGTGCCGCTAGCGGGACACCTGGGACAAGATAAAACCTACCACCGGTTGGTCACCCATTTCTACTGGCCCCGGATGCGCCACAATGTAGAAACCCACTGCAAGTCCTGCCAGACAAGTGGGAAGAGTGGAGGAAGGCGCAAGGCCCCTCTCCAGCCCTTTCCGGTGTTCCGCACCCCCTTTGAGCGGGTGGGAATCGATATTGTGGGACCTCTGGACCCCCGGATTGCCCTGGGCCACCGATTCATCCTACTCCTGGTGGACCATGCCACCAGGTACCCCGACGCCATCACCCTCAGAACGGTGACGGCCCCTGTGGTGGGGCGGGCCCTGATGGGAATATTCTCCCGGGTGGGATTCCCACGGGAGGTAGTGAGCGACAGGGGGACCAACTCCATTTCCAAATACATGAAGTCCCTGTGGCAGGAATGGGGGGTGACTTACAAATTCGCCACCCCGTATCACCCCCAAGGCAATGGCCTGGTTGAGAGGTTCAACAGGACCCTCAAGGGCATGATCCTGGGACTCAAAGAGCGTGGGACATTCTCCTGCCCTGCCTCCTGTTCGCCTACCGGGAAGTCCCCCAGAAATCCTTAGGGTTCAGCCCTTTCAAACTGCTCTATGGTCACCCCGTCCGAGGACCTCTAAGCCTAATCAAGGAGAGCTGGGAGACAGCCCCCCGGGACCCCCCCCCCCCCAGGATGTATTCAGATACATCCTGGCCCTAAGGAATCAGACTCGGAAATTCCGGGAACTCGCAGAGGCAAACCTCGAGGCTAGCCAGGAAGAAATGACACACTGGTATGACCAGAATGCCACCCTGGTAGAGTTTCAGCCTGGTCAGCAGGTGTGGGTGATGGCACCGGTGGAACCTTGCGCTCTCCAGGGCAAATGGACCGGCCCTTCAAGGTAGTGGAGCGCAAGAGCCAGGTCACCTACCTAGTGGATGTGCAGTCTCCGAGGAACCCTTTAAGGGTCCTCCATGTGAACCGCCTCAAGCCCCACTTCGAGCGATCAGAGGTGAGCATGCTCCTAGCCACCGATGATGGAGTGGAAGAGGAGACCGAGCCTCTCCCGATCTCCTATGTGCTTGAGAAAAGGATGGCTCCGTGGAGGGGGTGGTACTCTCCCCCTCCCTGACCCCTGAAGAGCACCAGGACTGTCACCAGTTATTGGGACAGTTCTCTGACCTATTTTCCCTAGTCCCCAGCATCACAGATTGGTGTGTCCACAATGTAGACACTGGGAACAGCCCCCCCGGTGCGGCACAAAGCCTACCGCGTCCCAGACCGAGTGCTGTCCTGCATCAAAGAAGAAGTCTCCAAAATGTTTTCCCTAGGGGAAGAGGAGCCCTCTGACAGTCCATGGGCCAGGCCCGTGGTCCTAGTCCCAAAAGCGGCTGCCTCGGGTAGCACCCCCGAACTAAGGTTCTGCGTGGATTACCGGGGACTCAACGCGGTCACTCGAACTGATGCACACCCCATTCCCCGAGCAGACAAACTTATTGACCGCCTGGGAGCTGCACAGTACCTCAGCACCTTCGACCTGACCTCAGGGTACTGGCAAATTGCCCTTACCGAAGGGGCGAAGGAGAGATCCGCCTTCTCCACCCCCGATGAGCACTACCAATTCCGGGTGATGCCCTTCGGGATGAAGAACGCCCCTGCCACCTTCCAGAGACTGGTCAACCGGGTACTGGCGGGGCTGGAAGACTTCAGCGCCGCCTACCTAGATGACACTGCGGTGTTCAGCACCCACTGGGGAGAACACTTGCGACACCACTCGGAGGTGTTGATGGCCCTGCGCCGGGCCGGGCTCACCATAAAGGCCAGCAAGTGCCAGATTGGACAAGGGTCAGTGGTTTACCTAGGGAACTAGGTAGGGAGCGGCCGGGTGGCGCCCCTCCAACCCAAAATTGACGCCATCCTTGCTTGGGAACCACCCACAACCCAGACAGGGGTGAGGGCCTTCCTGGGCCTCACAGGTTACTACCGGAGATTCATCAAGGGATATGGCAGCATAGTGGGACCCCTGACAGAATTGACATCCAAAAGACAGCCTAAAAAGGTGCACTGGTCTCCCACCTGTCAAGAGGCCTTTGACACCTTGAAGACCGCCATGTGCACCGCCCCAGTACTCCAAGCCCCTGACTACTTGGGTGTCTGGATAAGCGCTGGGATGCCCAAGGGTTACTGCGCGCTATATAAAATTTTAAATAATAATAATAATAAATAATACTCCAGAGAGTTTGTTGTCCAGACAGACGCCTCCGAGCATGGCGTAGGGGCAGTTCTATCTCAGCTAAATGAGGAAGGTCTAGATCCACCAGTGGCATTCATTAGCAGGAGGTTACTAGCCAGGGAACAAAGGTGGAGCACCATCGAACAAGAGACCTTTGCGGTGGTCTGGGCCCTGAAAAAATGGAGGCCCTACATCTTCGGAACTCACTTCCGGGTCCAGACTGACCACCAGCCCCTCAGGTGGTTGATGCAAATGAGGGGAGAGAACCCAAAGCTGTTGCGGTGGTCCATTTCCCTCCAGGGAATGGACTTCACCATAGAACACCGCCCTGGCACCGACCACGCCAACGCTGATGGTCTGTCCCGATTTTTCCGCCTCAGCGAAGAGAACTCCCAAGGGTATGGGTAGTTCTCCCTGCCTTTCAGCTGGGGGGGGGGGGGCGCGTGTTAGACCTGGCATCCTTGGCATGGGTCTCCTTCCATTATTCTCCTAGCCATCCCCCGCGCGCACGACCCCCTCTTCAGGCTAGACGGCTCTGTGCCCCACAGCAGACCCATGCGAGGCCCCCATATGACCCTAGTATTCGTCCTCACCAAACCACCCGCATAGCAACCCCAATCCCCCGGGTTCATGACTCCCTAGAGCAGAACAGTAGACAGCCTAGGGGAGATTCCCTCATCCCTAAACCCCTGATGCCATCACCCCCCATGCGGGGCCAAGGACCAAGGGGAACCTAGACAACAAACGGCCCGTGCCCGGCTGGGAGTTGCGAGACTCTCCCAAAGAAGGGAGGTGGAGTGGTTTCATTCAGACCTCATGCCTCCCCCAGGACTTGGCCCCTTCCCCCGCTGGTTGTCTGCAAGCCCGGTGGCCGGACTTCAAAGGAGCCAGGACACCAGCTGGCAGGAAGCCCTCCACCGCGACCGATGCACCAGAGGCCCGCCTGCGAAAAACCCCGGACTTCAAAGGGGAGAAATACTATAACTGGCGAGCCCATCTGTGGCCAAGGGTTCTTGTTTTCTGGATCTTGCCATCGGAGGAAGCCCTGCAGATGTGGTCGCGGCTGACCCTGTAACTCGGAAAGAGGAAGATCTCCCCTGGAACCCAGAGCGAGCCCCGCTGACTGGATCGCAGCCCGCCCAAGGGGAATCGAAAGAATCGTTGCCTGGAACCTGGAGGGAGCCCTGCTGACGTGGTCACGGCTCTCCCCCCTCCTAAAGACGCCCTATTTGCCCTGTTCAAAGCCTGCCGTCCCGCTCGCAGCTCAAGGATTGAGAGCTGAGCCAGGATGACACGCACCTACCACCGCCAGCAGTACGGAGCGTCGGAGTGCGAGTCGTACATTGGGTAGGCCTCGCCCCAGTACCAGCAGCAGTGTGTCCCACTCGCAGCTCAAGGATTGAGAGCCGAGCCCGGACGACACGCACCTACCAGGTGGGCCGAGCTAGGACGACGCAAACTTGTCACCAGGGGCAGCCTTGAGCCGAGGAGTGTGAGCTGGTTGTTTGGGACACTCCGCACGAGAGGTATCAGCGTAGCATGCGGCTCGAGGATTGAGAGTCCTACGCTGGTACCATCCCCGTCTGCCATCTGACTCATACCCCCTTGGCTTGAGGATTGTGAGCCGGCAGCCCCCCATCCATTCCCACGACTCAGCAGACCCGAGCCCAACGTGGGGTACCCTGTACCCGAGGACTGGCGATCCCTTCTCCGGGTGGACTGTGAGTAAGACCCCCGGTTCTATCCTACAAACCTCACCAAACTGTCCAGTATTCCTCCCGCAACGGCGGAAGTCCCAACCCCCTATCTGATTGTAGAGTGTAAACGTGTGCAGTGCCGAGTTGATAACAAGTGTGATATAAAGAACCTTTTCTTCTTACCTTCACTTGGTGTGGCGTCCCTCTGTGGTGTGGTTAGAGCTTACTGTGTATCCCTACAGATGCCTACCCCTCCTCTCTGAGGGGCAGACTCAAAGCGCTCTGCAGCGTTCCTGGAGGAGGAGGATGCCTGGGTGGACAGAGGTAGTTACCCCTGTCCTCCAGAGGACCTCCCCGTCCAACAGGGAGCAACACCTCCATTGTATGGCTTAGTATGTGTTCTATGCCTATGCTCAATTGCGAAACACCTCATGCACACGTCACTTTAAAAGGGGATGTAACTATAAAGAAAGAAACTTTGCACCAACCTTGGGCCCACGTCTGCTTTTAGCCAGAACGAAGTGCGAATATATATATATATATATATATATATATATATATATATATATATATATATATATATATATATATATATATATATATATATATATATATATATATATATATATATATATATATATATATATATATATATATATATATGGACAACAATTTCTGTGAAGAAATAAGAGGCCAGAGGGGGCTTCAAGGGAACAGCAGGTTTTAATAGGTTGCTGGCAGTGGCGGTAAATGCATTTCGGCATCAAGGCCTTCCTCAGTACCCTTCACTGGTTCTTTCCAAATGTTACTCCATCCTGTTAAAAATGTTTGTCTGCAACTACATACTCCTCCCCCTTATGTAATCAACACGCCTGGGCAATTCATTTGCAGTCCAGAGAACTACCTCTCCCAGCATGCACTGTGTTGGCAATACCGGGTCGGTGGCGTGGGCGAGCAGATCAAAGACTGTGGGTCTGTGCGGACATGCAGGTGAGTGGAAACAAACCCATAATCGCTTCCCAAAGTCCACAAGCGTGCCCCTGGGCCCCCTCCGTTCTGCCCAGCCGTTTCTCGCCGGAATCTATGAAGGTAGGGGCTGCCAAATGCGAGGCGTGATGCTCAATGGAGATAAAATACCTCCGTGTGTGTATGTATATATATATATATATATATATATATATATATATATATATATTACCTACTGGCAGTCGCCAGTAGGTAGTTATAGTTAGGACCTATTATCCATGGGAAAGTCGTAACATTCTATTCCCAATAACATTGGCGCCGGTTGACGACTCTTCGCAAAATTTTCAAAACTACTGGGGCGCTCCGGCCCGCTCCTATCTTGAAAGTTTCGGGGTAATTCGGCAAGCGGGGGCCGAGAAAAAAGGGGGGGCCCAAAATGTGTTTTCTCCATGTTAAATCCCCTAGGAAACTTTAGACCGGGCTACAGCAGAAATTGCTGAACGGAATTACACCAAATTTGGCAAACAGGTAGCTCTTGGTTCAGAAAGAGACCTTTTTTTAAATGGTGTAAACCCGTTCAGTAGTTCCTGAGAAATTAAAGAAAAAGTGGTGAAAAAATGCATTTCCCATAGGAAACTTTAGAAACGGCGACACCTAGAACTGCTGAACGGAATTACACCAAATTTGGTAGAAAGGTAGTGCTTGGTTCAGAAAGCACGCTTTTTCTTAAATGGTGTATATCCGTTCAGTAGTTGCTAAGAAAATCAAAAACGAAAAATACAGATATAGATATATAGAGGTGCGGTGGATCTGTGCACCCTGCCGATCACGAGCTGCATACTAATTGGCTGTCAACACTTCAAACCAGGAAATGTTGGCAGCCATCTTGTGCCTCGGTAGAACCGAGGCAAAAGAAAAGAGAAAAACTAAGGCGCAAAACAAGAAAAGGGGGCTGGGTAGAAACACCCAGACCCCCCTAGGCCTGCTCAGGGGGTCCCACAAGGATCCCCAGGGCCCAAAAAAGCATTTTTCCCCCCAAAAATCGCGAGGTGCGCGCTGGATCCGCGGATCCGGCCGCGAAAAAAAAAAAATGAAGTGCGGGCAGTTAAACAATGTGGGGTGGCCCCAATCCCCCCCACACTGCCCCGGGGACCGCCCCCTCCCTGGGGATTTACAAAAATATTTGTGGGGGCACACAGGCCCCCCAGTAGACCCGGGGACCGCCACCCCCGGGGCTTTCATTAATTAATTAGTGGCGGCACCTGGCCCACCGCTGTCCCGGGGACCGCCACCCCCAGGGCTATAAAAAAAAAGACATACTCCTGTGTGGGGGGGAGGCTTGAGCCCCCTCACACGCTCTGAGAACCGCCACCTCCCGGGGCACTAATATGTAAGTTTGGGGGTCCGTCCGGGGACTATCACCCCTGGGGCTGTGTAGATATTGGGAGGGGGCCGCACGGCCCCACTCCTGGAGGCTGTGATGGCCCTGGGGACCGCCACCCCCCCAGGGCCTGCTCCTACAGTGTCCCAGCATGCCCACCCCCGGACACTGCTGTTTGAAATGACACGGCGGTAGCCTCGCGGCTCCCGCCCTGTCATTGCAAACTGCTTTGCTTCATTGAAGCGAGAGCAGAAAAACCTGCTCTTGCTTCAATGAAGCAAAGCAGATTGCTTTTCCACATGGGGAGCTGAATGTTAGCAGCTCCCCATGTGGAAAAGCAAGGCCGGATCCCGCAGGATGTGGGGAACCAGCGGGACTGTGGGGGGATTGGGCACTACACGGCGGAGTGATGGCAGGCACAAACTTGCATGGATTCCCCTTCGGAACAGTTGTGTTCTTAGGGGTTCTCCCTGCCCCCCACCAGTTTGGGCTTTCCATCATGATAAACTCGTATTTGTATCCCGTGCTGGTGGGAATTACCTCCACATGTGTTGGATCAATTTTGGTCCCATTACCACCTTATATTGACCAGAGTAAGGTAAGGTGGGGTAGTAGACTGGGACGGATAGAAGTCCTGAGGAAAACCGACGTGACCAGTTTTGGGGCACAAATAAACGGTCGATACATGTTGACACTAGCAGTTTAAGGAGGGGTGTTTTTGGGAACTTAATGTTCTCTATAAACACACCCATCCTGCACTATTTTTAATCCTGCCCATGGAGCCCATGAATAAAGGGTTTGGAAAGGGCACCCATGAGTCAGGTTTAAGCACCTTCTACGCTGCACTTTTTCTATCACAGCACCCAGTCACCAGGGGATATACACCCTGACATTATTGTTTGTTTTTTATGTTGTTTTGTCTTCCCCCTCCCTATGCTCCATCCTGTGCGTGGCTACGCCAGGATGTTTTGTAAGCAGACGCGATGATGAAGTATGTCACACACATTTGTGTGTGAGTGAGGGCAGTTTTCTAATACACAATTACATGTCTGTCACTCTATCATATTTCTTTCTCTTCTCTCTACCCCTCTTGGTGTTCTCATGGTATATTAGGGGGTTTGGGGTAGTTGAACTTTAATGGCCCTCTCCCCTTTTTAGGTTTTGACTGGCGATGCGCACGTAGTGTGCATGCGCCAAAAAACCTTATGAGTTGTGTGTGTGGGTTGGGTATACGCCCCCTCCTCCCATTGGCTAGCTCCATAAATGGAGGCTAGCCATTGGGAGAAGGCTCTGTCCGTCAATCTCGGACCAGATTCGGGGGCGTTGCCGAGAATTTTTGGCTTTTGGCTACGTCAGCCGAAAGCCTCTTCTCGGGAATGCTCCCAAATCTGGTCCGGGATTGAGGGCACCCGCCTTCCTGCTCCTGTGCGATGGCGCTTTAATTACTCACTCCTGCCTTCGCCTCACAGGCTCGCTTTTTTCAGTAAAATGCTTTGGTGCAATAGCAAGGAGCAGGCAGGGGCGGTGGGTGAGATTTGAAAGTGGTGGGGCGCAAAGTGATTTGCATACAGCACCGTAGCGAGCGAGCGCAGCGAGCGAGCCTGAACCCCAAAAGGGGGGTTTGGGGGGATTACCCCCCCCAAGAAAATTTTGAAAAAAAAGAAGAAAAATCGTGCATTTTCAAGCAAATTTGAGGAAGCAGGAAGGTTAATAAAGCAATTGTGGAAGTGCAGTTATTACATTCATAGATGGCTTAACATAGGTAGCTGCTTATTCAGTATAACCACAGAGCTTCATACATTCTGTCCTATTACGCTCAGGTGCTGAATTCAGACTATAAGACTTTCATGAAAATCTCAGATCAACAATATTCACACCTAAGGTGGGAGCAAACGAGGCACTCCACACTTTTCTAGCAAAGAAACACATTTTAAATTACTGTAGGACTGGTATATACATCTGGCGAAACTCTACAAATAATACCCTAGTGCTAGTGCGCCTCGCTGCGCTGGGGAGATTGTGATAAGTTAACATAGGTGATCTACTTCATATGTCGTGGCCTTGTCCCAAAAATACGGCCCCCTCGTTGTGCTTGCTTTCCTGCCCCCTGTTCCCTCGTTGTGCTTGCTTTCCTGCCCCCTGTTCCCTCGTTGTGCTTGCTTTCCTGCCCCCTGTTCCCTGTGTGTGGCTCTCTGTGTGTGTGGGGCTCTGCGTGTGTGTGTGGGGGGGCTCTGTGTGTGTGTGGGGGGCTCTGTGTGGGGGGCTCTGTGTGTGTGTGGGGGGCTCTGTGTGGGGGGCTCTGTGTGTGTGGGGGGCTCTATGTGTGTGGGGGGCTCTATGTGTGGGGGGCTCTGTGTGTGTGGGGGGCTCTGTGTGTGTGGGGGGCTCTGTGTGTGTGGGGGGCTCTGTGTGTGTGGGGGGCTCTGTGTGTGAGAAGGGCTCTGTGTGTGTGTGGGGCTCTGTGTGTGTGTGTGGGGCTCTGTGTGTGTGTGGGGCTCTGTGTGTGTGTGGGGCTCTGTGTGTGTGTGGGGCTCTGTGTGTGTGTGGGGCTCTGTGTGTGTTGGGCTCTGTGTGTGTTGGGCTCTGTGTGTGTTGGGCTCTGTGTGTGTGGCTCTGTCTGGCTGTGTGTGTGGCTCTGTCTGGCTGTGTGTGTGGCTCTGTCTGGCTGTGTGCGTGGCTCTGTGGTTGTGTGCGTGGCTCTGTGGTTGTGTGCGTGGCTCAGTGTGTGTGTGTGTAGGTGGCTCTGTGTGTGTGTAGGTGGCTGTGTAGGTGGCTCTGTGTATGGGTGGGTGGCTGTATGTGGGTGGCCGCTATGTGCAGAAAAACACTTGCGAGTGCAAAATGAGGGTACAGTGTCTGCCCTTAAAGTCCAGTGAGCTCTGCACCGTCTTTCAATCAACACACCCTACCCAACAGCGGTCAATGAACCAATCCAGAGGAGAGTGGGAGCACGGAGGACCACACAAGACACGATCAAAGGCTGACCCAACAGCTGCCGATGGACCACACCAGAGAAAAGAGGGGGGAAAGAGGGCGGTATAAGACTATCAAAAGCCAACCCAACAGTGAACGAGAAGAAACCCCAATGAAGTAATGTGATATGATTAAAAACCAACTCAGTGACTGCTGATATACAGTGTGGCAGAAAGGAACAAAGATGGCTTTACAGAAGTGTGATAATGACATTCAACTCAATTTTAAAGGGAGTGCTGATAGAGAGACGGTAGGGGTGAGAGTGAAATGATGTTAATGAAGACAGCTCAGCATCTATCAACATTGCTGGATAATAGAGAGAAGTCAGGGCGACAAAGAGCTGTACTATGTTTCAAACCAACCTTAACTAAATGTGTAAATGTGCGGTCTGACACCAATCTGATAAGACTGGGCTGATTGTTAAAACAATACCACGACGATCATGCCCATGCCAAGCTCCCTTTATGTGCCCGCACACAGCCACACACTATGGCAGTAAGCACAAGCACAGCACACTCTTTAATGTAGGTAGACAAACTCTGCACGTGCACACTGACTTTTATTGCATATAGGCACCCACGCTTAATATATGCACAGACTCACTTTCCTTGTACAAACACACTCGCTGTATGCACTCAGTCACTACCCTTGAATGCACACATGCTTCGTGTGAGGCCACACTAGAACATGCTTCCCGCAGGGACGTGTAGGCCACGCCTGTCTGCCCGCATCTACACTCTCCTCTATACAGATATACGATGCCCTAGTGTGTCCTCACCCACACTGTCCATGTTCACACTTTCCCTGCTGCCCAGGGTTGGACTGGCCTAAGGGGCAATCAGGCAGTGCCCGAGGGGCTAATCTGACAGGTCAGAGTGTAAGAAAGTTTTTGGCTTGTTTTATTACCTGCTGGGAGGGTTTTTATATTTCCCAGGGTGTACACACAGACCCCGTTCTCTCAATGGCTGCTCACCATCTCTCTCTCTCTGTCTCCGCACCCTCCTCCCCCCAGTTCTGTAGACAGCCACAGTATGCCACCGGGGACTCAAGTGTACCTGCAGCACACACTGACCCCGAATGCCCCCTTATCTACCCTCAACCAGACCCTACAAAGACATAACAGCATACATGGAGGGAGTCTTCCAATGGTTATGCCAGCGTGCCACCTTCGATCCCGGACTTTTGCCAGCAAAACAAGCCCCTCCCCCCGCTCTTTATGAATACTCTGATTCCCAGATACCCCTTTAACGCACAATTCTCCAAGGCATGCAGGTTCGCCATGTGCAAAAGAATAGCGCGGGTGAACAGAGAGAAGAGAAAGATTTTCAAAGCAAAGGGTGGAAAGAATAAAGGAGGGAGACAGGTGGCAAGAGTTTCATGGACCGTACTTCACACATACTACTTTATTTCCATTGTTATCTAGCAGCCTAAGGGCTAGATTTTGCGTTGGGTGGTAATGGATAATCATCTGATACACGTTCGAAATGTTAATTGGAGAGGGAAATCTGTTGGTGGAATTTTCTTCTCCATCGTGGTATCATGGTAAAGGAAGTACCACTTCTGGTACTTTATGATCAGACGATTTATGGACTGTCCCTGTGCCAAGTGTCAGGGTGTGAAACAAGAAATTCTCCCAGTTTAGGCTATACATTCTCCTGTCTATGACCCGCTGGATTCAAGTGTTGCACTTTGCAGCTCTGAAATATATGTGCACTCATTAATTCTAACTTTCCCAGCCTGTATACACCGACCGTGCTGCACTGAGGTTATCTGTTCTCCCTTCGAGCATTATCAATGTTATCATTTGCATCAGTACTCCGGATGTGTTGCAACGGCTTTAAAGCCCCCCCTTACACAATTTCATTAAAGGAAAGAGACTAACATCCAATATATTCTCTCTAGATTGAAATGACGACATGGTGGTGTCCCACATCTAGCACCAGAATGTCACACCTTTGTCGAAACGGGAAACTCAAGGTCTAATAGAAAATGGCGAGAGGCCTAGGCTACCACATATGCTGGGACACTGCATACTATGCTGGTTGATAAACACACGGCCAAGACAAAGTTTTGCCGGGAGGTTTCAAGACTTAGCACGTGTATTAATAGCGAAGAGAGAAATTACGAATAATTGGAGGGCTACAAGGGGACTAAGAACAGAGATCTGGAAAAGAGAGCTGGAGAAGTGGGCAGACGCAGAAAATAGAATTCATAGCTGCCAAGGTTTAAGATTGCTTATGTGTGACATTTTCAGAATTTCAATGTTATAATGAGTGACATTCAACAACTATGAGTGACACTTTCTTGCTTGCAAAATCAAGCAATGAAGAAGAGGGAAAAATATATAAATATCAGATATTACACCCCTTTGAGCAACTAGAAACTCTAAGAAGATCTTAAAACTGCTGCAAAACTAACCTACTGCCCTTAAATAAACGTGTTGCCTGGAAGCAGTGCATCACTGCAGTCAAGCCCCAGGTTCAGGTTTTTTTTAATGGATGCGGGGGGTGAGAAAGCTACATACATGAGGGTGCTGCCTGGACGCTGTGTGTCCCTGCAGCCAGGCCCCAGATTCAGGGATTGTGAGGGAATCAGGGGTGTGTGGGAAAGCTTCGTACACCCAAAGTAGCATTGAGCATGGTTGAGCAGCAGGCAGTATTACCTATGCTCTAATCTCATCCTTTGAGAATTAAAGACAAAGCATTAATATGCAATATCAGAATGAGATACCCATCTAGTGATCAAATTGTTCAGTGAGAACCTGATAAAGCTGTGACAAATCCCAGCTTCTCTGTATCACTAACTTGTGTTATCCTAGACAAAGTGTTTATTTCACAGAGCCTTCTTTATGTTCATTATTACATATGAGAGTGCCTTCAAATATGCGTGTCATACAAATTAAAACATGTTTGTATAAATCGTAATGGTACCAACTAATTGTGAAAAAAATTCCTTCATATCTTAGAGTTTAACTGTACTCTGCAAGTATAATACGTCACAGATATTGTACAACTGAATCAGATGAAGGCATGCCTTCTGGGGTTACTAAATATTTTCTAAATTACACCATTGCTAAAATGCTGCAAGTAAATGACCTCTGCACAACAAAGATGTCATCAATTGGTTTGAGAGGTGCAAATTGGAATCCTGTTCATTTCTTTTTGTTGCAGTTTTATAGTGTGCTTTGGAGCACTTTACATGAGTACCAGTTATATTATAGATGGTCAGATTTGTTTTTTAGGAACAGTAAGATTAAGTAATTTGCCCATATTCACAGGATATTGAGCCAATGCCCAGACTTGAACCTGGTTCCCGAGTTCCAAAGTCTGCAGCTCTGACGGAAACACCACATGCTCTGCCATGTTTCGTGTTTAATTTAATGGACTATAACGGGAATCTAGTTTGCCTATAGGTTACAAGTGAGAACTGACTTACCTCTCAGCAAACAGTCAGTAGAAAACACGTCATGCAGATAGAAAACAGTGCTCCCATGAGGTGAATGCTCCTTTCATGGTGTTCCTTCTTTTAATGACTGCTCCCCTTTGAGTCTTCTGCTCCTGCCTTTTTCGCTAATATATAAGCTGAGTTTGTGATCCCCACTGTCTCACTTGGGCACCACCCCCACTGCCTTCCTTACAGCTGCTGGGAGGGGAGAGCCATTTGTGCGCCATAAAAGTATCCGACACCATGCGGCCTGCTCGACCACCTCCACGCAGTACACTGTGAGGGGTCACTCCACCTCGCCTCGGGCACTGCACTATACTGTGTTTAGCAAGGTACAGGCGACAGCATTTATAAGAATTACTTCAGGCACAGTTTTTGTTTCATGTGAACATCACCAGCAAAAACCGGAGCTCCAGACCAAACAGGCATACAAACAGCCTAGCTAAAATAAATCAGTTGGCACACTGACCTGCACAGCTACCTCTCAGGACTCGACTATACTTGACAGGCGGCAGGCCGGCAATGAAAAAGGAAGCTGCCGCCCGTCATGGCATACACTCCAATTATGTTTTTCAATGTACTGTCCTGGTAAATTCGGCAACATCCACCCATTCCAAAAACGGGTGCATAATCCCCAAAGGCCCGAGCCAAACGACGTCATCACAACTTAGGAGAAGCCACACTGTTAGCGCCCATAAAACAAATATTTATCAAGATGCAGTGCGCTTATCTGCCACATTAATGTCGGAACCCGTAGGACAATTACTACTCACCACACTTATCCCCGCAGTCAGGTCTGGCGAGATCCCGTGAGTGCTGTGCAACAACCAGCCAGGCAAACGTCACAGCGCAAATCCAGAATGACCAATCACTGCATAGCTTCACAGTGAAGTCACGCAGTGATTGGCCATGCAGTGCTGAGCCTGAGCCAGTGTGCCACCAGCCAATCCTGGGTCTGCATGTAGCGCCTGGATTGGCTAGCGAGGCACATTTGCTGCTCGCCCTTTCGCCCTTAGAAAACCCGGGCTGTGGCACCAAACAAGCACCCCTGGGTCCCGCTGGGGAATTTACAGTGCGCATGCTTGTGAAAGTCTTCAACTTTCCCAAGCATGCGTACTATAAGTTCCCCACGAAACTGTGCCCTACGGTCTGCTGCAGCCTGAGTGTGGACTGTCACTCAAGCTGCAGCAGGCCACACCCCTACACAATTCCCGCCGGCGGCTGATTGCTAGTATTCAATGTATTTAATTGCGGCCGGCGGCCGCGATGCGTCCATGGTGGCTGGTGGGGCTACGCCCCTACGCCCCAATGGACGCACCGCTGCTGGGAGCAGGTAAGTGTGTACCCGTTCCCGCCCCCCCTCCCCCTCCTTGCAAACTATAATGAGGTCCATGCGAATCCCCCCGCTCGCCCCTACCTCCCCGTCCAACTAGCAGATGAGAATCTGTGGATTCATCCTTCACTGCTAATGTTTACTTTATGCTGATGATTAGGCAGCGGCTTCCCACTGGAGATGGAGTATATTAAGAAACACAAATTTCACGCAGTAATTGGCCGTGCGAGCACGCCGCATCTCATTACAGTCGAGGCTGTGAAATACTGCACGCGAGGGGGGTCGCTGACACCCCGTGCGACCCTGCTGAGCCGGGCGCGATGGAAATGGCTGCCTGTGCTGTACTGGTCCAATTTGCTTGTTTTTGGAAATTTCGAAATCTTTGGGGATGCTGCATTAGTGTCAAGGAAGCTTTTGGGAAAAGGAAGATCCTATTTGAGTATGTACAAAAGATGGTTTGAAGCCACACTAGTTCAGTTGAAATTCTGAACTATTTCCTCCAACACACCGGTTTGTGTGCACACGAGGATTGCGCTGCAGCTTGTGTGCACACGAGGAGTGGGCTGCGGCTTAGTGTGTGCACACGAGTGTGCACTTCCTGTGCACACCTCGACTCCGCGGGGCCTCCTCCCTCGGAAGGCTGTCAGCTGGCTGTAGAGTTGCTCTCCCTGCCGTCAATGCCCCCAGCGAAGACGAAGTGACTGAGCGTCAGGCAGGGCTCCTCGGGTGTCATCTCACCCTCCTCCCGACCAATGAGGGGCGGTGTGGCGGGGAGGGGCAGGTGGAGGGCAGGAACTCCGCTCTGAAGGACGTTCCAGCCCCTGTGAAGCTGAGCACACTCACCTCCCCTCTGTACCCACCCGTGCCAGCCCTACCCCGCCCTCCACACCCCTCCTTGCCCACTCACTCCCCTCCTTGCCCACTCACTCCTCAGAGCTCCCAGAAGCAGCGCCAAGAAGACGTCCTCACCCACACGGCGCCCATGCATAGCGTCGGGGAACAGAGCTGAGCACACTCACCTCCCCTCTGCACCCACCCGTGCCAGCCCTACCCGCCCTCCACAACCCTCCTTGCCCACTCACTCCCCTCCTTGCCCACTCACTCCTCAGAGCTCCCAGAAGCAGCGCCAAGAAGGCGTCCTCGCCCACACGGCGCCCATCATCCTTAAAGGGTCCCTCCCTGTGCCCCCATTCCATGGCTTCCTGGGGACTTCTTGCAGGAGCAGCGCTCAGCGGGTCCACCCTCCTGTGACATTTCACCTTGGTCGAGGCCTGAACAGCGTCCCACCCAGGTCGGAGCCATGCCGGCTGGGTTCCGGCCCATCGCGGGCAGCGAGGTAAGTGTGTGAATGAGGCACGCTGCCTCTGTTTAGCGCCTCACGCCAGAGAGGCTACCTCCAGGCGCTGGCCACCCGACAGTCCCCATCAGACACGATTTCGGCATAGCGTCGGGGAACAGGCCTTCTTAAGGCAGGGTCCCAGGGCCTATATCAGCTGATCGTTTCGGAAGAGGGCGGGTTAAACGCAGAGGGTCATTGAGGATAGCTCATTCCTGCTGCTGCTCTCTGTCCAGCTGCTGTTACCACTAATCAGCTTAAACTCCTCTCCCTTTCCAACAGGTAAGAAACTTCACTCTATGCCGATGGACGATGCGCCACATTACCCTGTATTGGGATAAAGCCAGGAACCACATTTTCCTCTAACTCCAAGTTTAGTTACTCACGGCGAACTGCAGCTGCTTCAGTGGAAGGGAGAGGAAAGCGTGTTTCGTGTCAGACAAAAGTGCCCTTTAAGCTTAACTAAAGAGAGTGATGTTTGGGTTTGGGCCACTAAAGGTTCCTCAAAATCGCTTCTAGTCTGGCCCAACTGAATGCGAAAAAAGGCTACTCGAATTAAAAGCAAAAAAAACAAACAGTCAAGCAAGCACTTGCTCAATAGACAATCTTCTTCACAACAGACGAAGGGCGAGGGACGGGTGGGAAGAGTGTAGTGGAAGAGGAGGAGACCGTGTGGGAAGAGTACTAGGGGAGGGAATTGAAGGACGAGAGTGTGCATGAAGAGCAGTGCTTGAAGAGTGCCAGGGCATTCCCCGGTAAAGCCAACAATGAACACTGAAGCAGACCCTATGGGGCACTCTACTTCAGTCATTTGCCAGCTGAAAAACACGACCTTCTTGTATGTCACAGGCTAGTGATGCAACTCAATGTCACCACAAGTCACCACACATTCATTTCATTATTGGTACTTCTGTGAAGCGCTCTGACACCTTCGGGTAAAGTCAGCGCTATATAAAGTTGCATAAATAAATAGATAAAAACACAGGGACTGAGACAGGCGGCTACGTGTGTTTACCATTGGTGTTCCAGGGCCTAAAGCATTATTTCATGGCAACTGAATAACTAATGTACTGAAACTTTTAAATGCCTCATGGTGTAATTGCTTCTGGTCCTGCGTAAAGGTGCTATGTTTGTGGTAAATCCATGAATATTTGGGACTTGCATTTTTTAGGTTTTGCCTGGAGGGGGCTCGCAGTGTGTGGGGGGGCTGTGTGTGGGGGGCTCTGTGTGGGTGTGTGGAGGGCTGTGTGAGGGGCTCTGTGTGGGTGTGTGGGGGGGCTCTGTGTGGGGGGCTCTGTGTGGGTGTGTGGGGGGGCTCGCAGTGTGTGTGGGGGCTCTGTGTGGGTGTGTGGGGGGGTCTGTGTGGCTGTGTGTGGGGGAGCTGTGTGTGGGGGGCTCTGTGTGGGGGGGCCCTGTGTCTGTGGGTGGGAGCTCTGTGTGGGTGTATGTGGGTGGCATTTGCGAGAGATTAAGCTATTGGCATTGTAAATGACAATGCCATTTATTTCGCTGTTGTGCTGTAGCTATCATGGGACAGCGAACGTGATCATTTGTAGCTCGTCCATGTATTTTAGGTGGTGTGAAGTCCTTGATCCTGTGTTCTACTGGGTGCCACCAACTCGAAGAGTGCCACTGTGTTTTCAAGGTGAAACATTATAATAGAGGCGAAAGTAGAGCTTTACGGCGACAAGTGAAATGCATGTTAAGTATGCCAACATCTATTGCTGACATTTCTGCTTACCGGCATCAGGATATCAATTAGAACTGTAGTTCCATGGGTCTCTTAAACACAAGTGCATTCACATTATAGCCTCTTGCACTCTTACATGTAGGCACATTTTCAGAACAAAGAAAGGGGCGTGGCAGTTATTTAATGAGGAGAAAAGATAATGGGCCAGAAGGTGTGTGGGGGGGCTCAGTGTGGGTGTGTGTGGAGGGCTCTGTGTGGGTGTGTGTGGGGGGCTTTGTGTGGCTGTGTGTGTGGGGGGCTTTGTGTGGCTGTGTGTGTGGGGCTCTGTGTGGCTGTGCGTGTGTGGGGGGGCTCTGTGTGTGTTTGGGGGGGCTCTCTGTGGGTGTTTGTGTGTGTCATTTGCGAGAGATAAAGCTAGTGGCATTGTAAATGACAATGCCATTTATTTATGTTAAAAAAAACATAAATAAAAATAATGTCAAGAGCAATGCCAATAGCTCTAACTTTAACAAAGGCAAAACCATTGCATTGTAAATGCTTGTTTGTGATTAATAATGGAATTGGGGACCCCCCCATGGGGCACAACTGATAGGGCCGGCCCGGGGGGGATGGGGTCCCCAGGGCCATATGTTGCTCAGGGGGGGGGGAGTGAGGGGGGGGCACGCGGCCCTCTTCCCTCATTATAAAAAAAAAACGGAAAGGCGTCCCTGGGGGATGGGGTCCCCGGGGCCATAACTGGCCTGAGGAGTGGGGCCATGCAGCCCCCCTCCAATAATGTAACTTTTTAAAAAAAACTGCCCATGCCCCGTGGAATGATGTCCCCGGGCCAAATATGGCCTCGGGAAGGGGCCCACGCGGCCCCCTTCCAATTTTTTTTTAAAAATAGGGGTCAGGCCCTGGGGGATGGGGTCCCCAGGGCCAATAAAATAGGAAAGGAAGGGGGGCCACACCGCCCCCCTTCTTAAAAAAATATATTTTTTAAAAGAGCGGCATCGCGCCGGAGGCCCTGCCCCCTCCCTGCAGCACTCTGCAAACGCGCCCCTGGCACGTTGTAAGATGGGGAACTAATTCTCCTTGAATGCTGGGGGTCCCTGGGGATCAACTAGCCCACCAGGAACCTCCAGTATGCGCCAGGCAAATACCCTGGGAATCCCCCAACTTAAAATGCGTCACAGGGCGCGTTTGCACAGTGGTGAAGGGAGGGGCCGTGGCCTGAGGTGCCATGTGTGCAAACACAACTTGTGGCGCTTTTTAAGTTGGGAATTAATTCCTCTTCAATCCTGAGGGCCCCTGGGAGCCAACTAGCCCACCAGGTACCACCAGTAAGCGCCACAGAGCTGCGTTGCAGAGTGTTGTAAAAAGGGGTATGGCCTCTGAACACCTCTCTGCAATGCAGCTCCCTGGCACATACTGGAGGTACCTGGTGGGCTAGTTGTCCCCCAGGGACCCTCAGGATTGAAGAGGAATGAATTCCCCAACTTAAAACGTGCCACAGGGCGTGTTTGCATACATGTCACCTCAGGCCCTGCCCCCCTTCCTTCACCACTGTGCAAACGCGCCCCATGACGAGTTGTAAGTTTGACCATATCACACAAGTTTAGCGTCGCTCTACTGGACCATAAATCCAGGGAGCAGCCACTCCATTTCCTTTTTAACAAGGTGTAGAACAATACCAATAAAGTAGCTGTTTTGGATTTTCCAACCTTTTTTAACACCACTTCTTACACATCTACACTTCCCTCTAGGACCCTCACACCCAAAAACCATACGGCAGGAACAAAAGATCTCCGCTAAAGAGCCCCTTTATGGGGGCCCATCAGGTATTGCAGCGCCGACCCGACGAGGAGCAAGTCCATATGATGAAGCATGACACCTAGCTTGCTGGGTGTGTGAGGACTTTAGTTCCGAAAGGAGAATTCCCTCCTTCTGCTTTTGTGACAACTCTCTTTCTTCTCCTTTTTTACTTGGGGAACAGTACATTCTTCTTGTTAGGTAGAGTTGTAAGTTGGGGAATTATTCCCCTTCAATATTGAGGGTCCCTGGGGGCCAACTAGCCCACCAGGTACCTCCAGTATGCGCCAGGGAGCTGTGTTGCAGGGAGGTGGTCAGAGCCCACGCCCCTTTTTACACCTCTCTGCAACGCAGCTCTGTGGAGCTTACTGGAGGTACCTAGTGGGCTAGTTGGACCCAACTTAAAAGGTCCACAGGGAGTGTTTACACAGTGGTGAAGGGAGAGGACGGGGCCTGAGGTGAAGTGTGCAAACACGCTCTGTGGCACGTTTTAAGTTGGGGAAATAATTCCCTCCTTTTGCTTTTGTGACAACTCTCTTTCTTCTCCTTTTTTACTTGGGGAACAGTACATTCTTCTTGTTAGGCGGAGTTGTAAGTTAGGGAAATAATTCCCCTTCAATCCTGAGGGCCCCTGGGGGACAACTAGCCCACCAGGTGCTTCCAGTAAGCGCCACTGCGCTGCGTTGCAGAGAGGTGGTCTAGGCCGTGCCCCTTTTTACACCTCTTTGCAACGCAGCTCTGTGGTGCTTACTGGAGATACCTGGTGGGCTAGTTGGACCCAAGAGACCCTCAGGATTCAAGGGAACTTTATCCCCCAACTAAAAACGGCCACAGGGCGTGTTTGCACACATGTCACCTCAGGCCTCCCCCTCCCTTCCTCAGTGCGCAAACTCACACTGTGGCACATTTTAAGAGGTAGTTTTAACCCCCCTGCCTTATTATGTACTAGGGTCTTACAGAGGAGATCATGGTAATCACAAGGGTAACCCAAAGCATAGTGTTCCCTAGTGTATGTAGGTGTTTTCACTGTATTCTAAGTGTCTTTTAGCATAGCACTGGCTCTAGGCCTGGTTAGTCAGATTCAGTTACCACCAGTACCTGTCTGAAAAAGTTGTGGGCACAGGAGGACTTTCTGCTCCTCTGTTGGTTCTTTCTGTACATCTCCTCTTCTTCCTGCACTTTTCTTCGTCTTTTTCTTTCTGTGCGTTGTATCTTCTTTCATCACATGTCCTACCTCTGGCGGCATAGCTAGAAACTAGCATTTAAAAAACCTTAGAAATTCACTGAAAAAACCATCGGTTTCAGGGGCGTTATAGTTAGTTGGACATTTCACTCGTACAAAACCATAGAAATTCCCCCGTTATTGTTAGTTCAGCTAACTATAACTCGCGCGCCCGCAATGCACTGCTGATGGCGTCACATATTACATCACTCATGACATGGTCAGTGACATCACACATGACATCACTGATGACATCTCAAATGACATCACTGATGACAGCATCCTTGTGATAGAGTGGCAGGCCTCCTCTCACTCTAATATAACCTTTGCTACACACACTCAAAAATAGAAACTAACATTTTCAAAACAATGGACATACCAATACCAGTTACAACACACCTTTTCAGTAATTCTAAGATCTACACACATATCCGCTCATTCACCAACAGTCCTATACAGTCATTCATACATGTACTCACTCATCATATGTACTCATACACCTATACATCCTGTTACACACCAACACTCTTCCATAGAGTTCCTCACAAACATAGTCACACATGCAAACAAAGTATCAAACATCCATTTACTTGCATATACAATTATACACACACCACCACACTTACTTCTATAGAAACTTACACATACTTACTCTCTTAAACAATCACTTATAGAAACACATATTTATACAGGAATTCTTCCAATCTCTCACTCTGACATACACCAATAATCACATATACTAGTTTAAAACATATGTAGTTACTCATAAAGTCACTATTGAGACAGTCATTCACTCACTAACACACCCATACACACACTCATCCACCAATACAGCCTGCACACATGCTGTCTTCAACACATACAAACAGTGAGTCACTCATTCATGCATCTATGCACTAAGTAATATCGCCCACCGAACCATACAGACACTCAGACACATACTCAAAAAAACAACTAATAACCCATATAGACACTCATGTAGCTACTCACCAACCCATGCAGCCACCTATACACAAAGTCAGAGACTGATACAGTTATTGACATATTTAAACATTACTCACTAACCCATGTATTCACTAAGATACACTTAATCAGTCAGTTATACAATCAATTTTACAAAAAAATCATCCATTTAGACACTTATATACCTATTTATTCTTCCATCGACCTTGAGATATACATATATAAAACATATTTAATTTTCTTAAAAACACATTCACTGGATGATGTAATCAGTGATGTCATTTGAGATGTCATCAGTGATGTCATGAGTGATGTCACTGACCATGTCACGAGTGATGTAATATGTGATGTCATCAGCAGTGCATTGTGGGCGTGCGAGTTATAGTTAGCTGAACTAACTATAACAGGGGAATTTTTAGGTTTGTACGAGTGAAATGTCCAACTAACTATAACGTCCCTGAAACCTATGTTTTTTTCAGTGAATATATATATATATATATATATATATATATATATATATATATATATACACATAAACACAGTTTTGTTTGGTTTTTGGGGGAGTTATCCCCCAAAACTCCCTATTTATGTTTGTTTTAGGGGGAGTACCTCCTCCAAACCTCCTTTTTTGGTTTATTTTGGAGGGACTACTCCTGAACAACCCCTTTATTTTTAAATAAAAAACCCTTACCTCCATTTACCTCTATTCGCACTCTGAACCTTAAAAAACTCTGTCCCCTTTTACATCTACCCACCCATTAACCCCAAGATCATCCTTTCCTCCATTTACCTCTTCCCATCCCTTAACCCTAAAATCACCTCTACCTCATTACCTTTGTCCACTCTATAACCGTGAAATCACCCCTATTTCCCCTTTACCTCTAGTCACACCTTTACCCTTTTTTCTTTAAAAAAATGTTTTAAATAACATAGCCTTATAGCCCGCTGTAGAGGGCTATACCGGCTATTAAAGGCCCTCTCCCCCGTTAAAGGCCCGGAGCCGAAGGCGAGGGCCTTTAACAAGGGAGAGGGACTTTAATAGCGGTATAGCCCATCTACGAAGGGCTATAAGGCTATTAGAACATTCTGTCACTAGAGGACAGAATGTTCTAACAAAAAAAACAAAGCCTTTTGGAAGCGTGAGGGGATTGGAATCCCCTCAGGCTCCCTGAAGCCTTTGTTCACAGCCAGAGCTGTGAACAAAGAAACATTGGATTGTTGGAGCTCCAGGCTTATACCAGCCATTATAAGCCCAGAGCACTCCATTGTTTTCAATGGAGCTGCCAACATTCCAATGTTCTAATATAATTTAAAAAATATACTTACCTGCAGAGTAAAGTATTGCATAGTAAAGGATGCAAGGTAAAGGTAAAAAATGGCTTGTGGTACTTACCTGTGTGATAAGGACTACGGGATAGATGTCATGCGGGGTAACAATCGCGAGGTAAAGATTACGTGCACCCGGTATCAAGCCCAAGGACTGTCAAATGGCACAATTCTGTGTATGTGGGGGTGGTCTTTAATTCTACAACTGGCCAGCAAAGCAATTACTTGGCCCAGCAGGAATAGCAAAGCACGGAATCTAATTTGAAGCCAGTTCATTGAAAAATGAATTCTGGATCATGATTTACCATAATACTGGTCTGCCAACTTTCTATAGTTTCTATGCCTTGCCATGGGGAAAGTGTAATTTAGTATAAATTTCACCCAAAGTGTATAATACAGTGACGCACACAGACTTTTCAGTAATTGCTACAGATATACATTATTAATGCCCACTCATATATGAAGCCTGCCCAGATTAGCACAAATCCCTCCTGCGATAAGGTAACCATCTGCAGATACCGGTGCTGAGTTAGATAGTAGTGTCACACACTCAGCCCGTACACATGTGCACAGCAGTGGCGTCACTAGGGGGGGGGGGGGTGCGGACCGCACCAGGTGACACCCATCACATGGGGTGACACCAATCTGGCTGACTAACTGGTTTCGCTGTGTAACGCAGCTCTGCAGCCTCCTCTGTGCTCTGCTTCATAATCAGGAGGAACCCAGACTCTGAGCAGTCAGTGGAATAAGGAAATAGTTTCATATGGGCACGATTTCAGTACGCAGTCTCTCTGTCTCAAATTCACTTGCATTTTGGAACAACCGTGACCGATGTGTCAGTCGCAGGGTTGGACTGGTGATGAATCAACATAAAAGGCCCCAAGCGGACGCACCGCTCCCACACATGCAAATGCACTGCCCTCCACCCGACACTCACACAGGATGGAGGAACACAGAAGGGCGCCCCGGAGTTAACACAACCTGGGACAGTTGTCAAGTCGCCTTGTTTAAGAAGCGTTCCACAATGTATGTTGCAATAACTATTGGTGTAACTGAGGGAAGAAGACAAATGCAATAATGAATAACGGCGGTGAGACACGACAATCCAGTTTGCTATTTAAAAAGGCACAATAGAAATAAATAAAACACATGCAGGGTTGGAATGGGGCAGAAAATATGCCCATGAACCAAAATAAAAGCGGCCTCTATTAGTCAGTTAGAAAGCTAAAAAAAAGCGGCCCGTGTTTCAAATTGGGGCAGTTTAGCACTGAAGACTGGCTCTGTAGGTGTTTTGCAATATATAGAATACTGCATGGATTTGTGTTCACTGTAGGCAATGTTTATCTAAATAACTAATAAATAACAAAAGTCGGCCCAGCAGACCATAAAACAGGCCACACACTGACCTGTCAGAGCAGCCTCTGGGCACTGCCTGATTGCCCTTTAGCAAAAGACACACAGATGATGGACGGAATGCAGATCAAATCAAACATTCACCCCTAGTTAAGAGATCTGTGCTAAATCCATCATACTTTTACTTACTGAGACTTCGGATTTCTTAGCTGTTTTAATTTTAGCACTGTATGCATTACTTGACTGGGGCTCTTGGACATAACGCTTGCTTCACTGTCCAGGACCCGGAGTTCGGACCGGCAGTTACTTCCTGGCTCTCACCACTCGACAACTAGCAGCGGCGTAGCTAGGGGAGGGGTGGGGGGGAGAGTGTGGTCCGCCCCAGGCCCCAGGCCATTACGTGCAGTTATTAGTGCACTGTGCAAGCGCACCTGCTTACAACAAGTACTGCAGTACACACCACGCACGCACGACCTACTACAATAGTGGTGATGCTGCGATGCATGGCAGCGGCGTACCCAGTTTGTGGGTCCCAGGGCTGTCAATCTTATAGCGCTTCCCATGACGGCCCTGGGCCAGCACCTGCGTTCTGCTCCTCTGACGCGCGCCACCACCATGCGCTTAGACTGAGTGGAGACAGTCTCGGCAGGGGAGTGCTGCTGGGCGATTTGCAGACCCCCTAGGGTAGGGGCCCAGCCACCACTACAGTGGAGCCTAAAGAAAAGGCAAGATGTCACTGTGAGTTGAGCAAGAGTTTTGGCACACTCTTTAAAACTTTTCTACAGCGATATGTATACCATGTGGATGGTAATTTATCGGACTTCAGTGCCTTTCATAGGATAGTACCGCCATTTCAGAATGGCAGGTTGGTGACTGAACAAATGCCTACGTGATGCAGATTGATACTCTTGAACTGGACTCCTCGTTTTTGTGGCAACTTATTTTGTATAAACATAATGTTTTCTCTCTGCAAATATTAGTATTTCTCAGTATGGTGCACATACATGGGGCAATAAGATTCTTCCTCTCTTGCACACAACATCTATCTAGAGTTTGTGGGAAGTTTTCTCTCGTGCGCACAGTAACCCCGCCGCCTCCCAGTTTCTGTCCTGGTGCGCAGTGGGGTTCGTTGAAGTGCGGGAGGGGGGCAGCCTGGGCTCCTTTCAGGATGCTGCTGGCTCGAGCCCTCTGCGTCTCCCCACCCCCCTCTCTGTCTCTTTGCCCTCCGTGATGTGTGTGGTTTTTTTCCGCACGCAAATACACTCAGACAGGGCACCCATTAACTTGCAGTTTTTGCAGCACGCCGTGCGATTAGACTATTAGCAGAGTGATTAGTAAAGAAACAGTTTTAGATGGATATTGGGTTCCACAAACAGCGGTTGCCAAGTGTGTGTTCTGCCCGCAGGAAGGGCTGCGCTTTAAAACTATGGACTTTTTGCAATGGCTATTTACAGTTTTTTTTGTTGCTTTCGTGGGACACTATGGGCCCTAGTGCAAGCAGGAGGAAATGTGACCACCACCTCCGTGTGCGAGAGCAAGAAATAGTGACAATTGACGTAAGATTGGGCCCTTTACACCCCAGAGCCCCGGTGCCCCTGTACTAAGAACAGCTACGTACCTATTTGCTTTGTCAGTCTCGAGGTACTGTATTAGGAGCTTTCTCAACATTTTAACGTGGCAGTTAGTTTCGCCCAGAGTGTGCTGTGTTGTCATCATATTGTCAAGTATGTTGCTGCCGTTTTGTTCAGTGTATTGTCTTTCAGTCTAGTCTTGCACCCGCCTGTGCAGTGTGGTGCTGTTTTTCTTGACTACTGCCACAGAACATGGGGTGCAGTCTAGTGTTATGGTTTAGTGAGGGTTCTTGAGGCCTACTATGGGTCTGTATTACTTAGTTTTGTACCACCCTGTTTAGTCTGGTGCCATATTGACCAGTGTTGCACCATCGGGGTATCCAGAGTGGTGCCATTTTGTCTAGTGTGGTGTCATGTTGCTAAGCTGGTGTCATATCATCCATTGCTGGGCCATTGCGTTTTGTGTGGTAATGTTTTCTCTATTGTGGTGTCCTTCTCTCCAGTGTGATGCTGTGCTGTTCATTGTGATGCCATGTTAACCAAAGTTGTGCCATGTTGTTTAATATGGTGCCATCACGTTTCCCACTGTGGCTTCATACTTTCTAGTGTAATGTCCATTTTGTGTTGTGTGTTGTTGCTCCATGTTTTAAATTGTCCAAAGCAATGCTATAATGTGGATCTCTGGTGTTGACCTTGGTGGCATGCTGCCATGTTGTGTTGTCTTGTGTGGTGTCATGTTGTCTAGTGTTATGGCATTGTATTAGGTCATGTTGTTCAGCACAGTACCATGTTGTTGTCCTGTGTTGTGCTGTTGTGTAGTCCTCTGTGGAGCTGCCATGCTGTGCGCACTTTAGTACCATACTGCACAGTGTTACGTCATGTTTTCTAATATTCCATTCTGTCGATTAATGTGATGTCTTGTTGTCTGTTGTGGTTCCATGTTGTTCAGTGCAGTGCCACCATGCAGTCCAGTGTGGTGAGACCGCAATGCCATGCTCTGGTGTTGTGTTGTGCAGTGCCACCATGCAGTCCGGTGTGGTGTGACTGCAGTGCCATGCTCTGGTGTTGTGTTGTTCAGTGCAGTGCCACCATGCAGTGTTGTGAGACCGAAGTGCCATGCTCTGGTATGTTGTTCAGTGCAGTGCCACCATGTAGTCTGGTGTGGTGTGACCACAGTGCCATGCTTGGTGTTGTGTTGTTCAGTGCAGTTCCACCGGACGAGGTCCATGCGGTAAGTCGTGAGGGGGTGACACCATGAGTTACCCACACCGGGTGACACCAACCCTAGTGACGCCACTGGTGCACAGCGTTGGCATACCTGCTCACATTCAAACAGCCCAGAGCCTCTTACCCTCGCTGCACAGAAGCAGACCTTATCTTAAAAAGCTGAAATTGTCGGTTAGCAGTCCTAATCCATTATTATAAGAGGACTTATAGGGAATGATGTAATGAGACTCACTCATTGCAGAAATCCATAAACCAAGTAGAACAAAAATCCAACTGGATTAAATGAGCAGAAGCCATTTCTCATGCTACCTGTACAACTCATGCTCGCAGCCATTTTGGAAAGCTCATAAATATTGCCGTTTCCTGGCTTTCTTTCATGTGAATGTGCCTCGTATCCAAATAACTCCTCACATTTAAACATATTCATTGAAGGAAAAGAGGCCCAAGTGTTTTTTTCATTTAGAAAAATTCCCAATGGAGCTCCTGTATCAATGCGTGACTCTTGTTCTACATTTCATTGCTCGACGCCAATAAAATAAACGATTTCATCCTCACTAATCTTTTTCAGGTCATATATCACAATCTGTATGCATTGCGCCCTATGTATCCCATGTTAGAGTGTGCAGTGGTTTCGTTGTTGCTGACATCAGCTACGTTGTGTTCGTGATTTATCACCTTAAGTGCATTTTCTGAACGCAAGGCTTGTCCCTCTGCACGGATGGGGCAGTCAAGCAATAAGGGCAGTAAATGCCTTTATTAATTCCATCCACTTTACAATCTTTCCTCCAAGCAATGTCCTAAGGGACCGGTCCCCCTGTTTCCTGAATGTGTGTTTCATTTCCTAAATGTGTGTTTCATACATTTTTTTCTACCACTATGTTCAAGGGAGGAAGGTTAAAGGTCCTCTCACAGCAGTATTGTAATGTTCATTTTTTTTTGTCAGAACAAAAAATCACAACAACATAAGGACTTACTCCATCAATCCTATTTTCGCTTACTCCATGTGGTTTTAAGAGATTTGTGACGTTCGTTATTTTTATATTCAATGTAATAATAATAATTATACTGTCCTCCAGCGCCATCACCTCAAGCTTCTGCACAAGTAGTAACAGAGCATCGGCTGATATACGAAGGATTTGGGGGATAGTACCAACAAGTAGCGATATTTATCGCTAAATAGGCTTAGCGACGATTTTTTTATTGCTGCCTATCGCTGAATATGTTAGCGGAGAAAACATGCTATTAGCAACGTTTTTCTCCATTGTGCTAAAATATCCAGCGATAGCGGCGAAATGCGTGAATATCGCTGAGAATACAGAGATATTCACGCATTAGCGACGAAATGCTCTTAGCCATGTTATCCACCTCCCATTGGATAACATGGCTAAGAACTGGTCTGGGCAGGTGTTAGTATTTGGAGATCTATTTGCGCTTAGCGCAAATATTTCCAACGCTACGCCTGCCTTGCTAATAGGCGATAGCGACGTTAGCGACTGCTTTCAGTCGCTAACTGGTTGGGTACGCCCACTTTGCATGTCATTAGCGATAAATATCGCTGACATGCAAAGCGGGCCCCAAACCACCCGCTATCGCCTACAAGCTGTAGCAAACATCAGTTAGCGACAGCTTGCTAATAGGGCGATAGAATTATCGCCGCTTAGCGGCCGAAAACTGCCGCTAAATCGGCGACAATTGCCAATCGCTCCCCTTGGTAATATGCCCCTTGGTCTTCGTGATGTAATCTACTTCAGAAGAATGAAAGGATAAGTTGTTCTTACTGGGATTAGAAACACAACGCCACCCGACATAGCGTTTTAGGGCTGGTTCATTAGTCACTCCCACTTAGAAAATGATTACACTGGTATAAGCAGCACACAGTAAGAAAACATTTTGGTTTACAGTTGAAGTTTCAGCAGCAAGTGTGAATAGTTTAATGAATCACCAACTGCATAAGCACTAACGGCCTCATGTATGTAAAGTCTTGCAACGTTGCGTGAAAGCAGCGATGCAACACTTTTCCCTGCGCCCTCCTTGCGACACCATGGATGTGCCGTATTTCCGATACAGCGCTTCACGTCCCAAGGAATGACAAATGCGTCAGGAATCCTGACACATCTGTTGGCTCAAAACTCACGCATTGCTGGAGTTGTGTCATAAGCATGACTCAACTCCATGAATGCATAGGGTAGGCCTTTCCACTTTACACTGCTTCACGTGGCAGGCGCAAGGTTTTGACGCAGTGGCATCCTAAAAGTGGCGCAGTGAAACCTATCAGATTCATACAAGGCTTTCTTGTGGGGCAACACCCACCCTGCATACATTACACCTGACGCAGGTATAATGTAGCGCAGGGCTTTACATAGTGATGCATCTGCCTAGATGCATCACTTTGTAAATATGGCTCAACGTGGCGCATTTTTTAGCCCACCAATGAGTTACAAAAAGTGATGCAACAGCGGCAGGGCCGTACTGGTAACCGAAACCGGGCTGGAAAACTGATTGGCCGGCCCCCCTGGGGGGGCTAAAAGGGTGCAGCCGAGCTGTTTGCAAGGGCCGGTTTCGGACGATTTTGTTACCGGGCCGATATTGCAGGCCCTCAGTAACAAAAACGGCCCCCAAGGGGCCCAAAACCGACCCTCAACCTGGTGGCCCATTGAGGAAACCCTTGGTGCCTGCTACGGCCAGTCCAGCCCTGAAAAGCGGCGTAAAAGTCTTGCAAGGCTCCATAAATAAGGCCCTAAGAACTTAGTTCAAAAGCAGGGGCGGCTCCTCCACTATGGCGGAGGAGCGTCGCCCCACTGCTCTGTGAGCCGGTAAAAAAGGAAAAATAAAATGATAACGCATTGTTATTATAATTTTATTTTTCCTTTTCTGCTTAGCAGGTTAGGGGCGGGCGGGGCTTGGCTATGTCAGAGGAGCAGAGGGAGGAGTGGTGGCATAATGTAAGTGCGCATAACGGT
Source organism: Lissotriton vulgaris (assembly GCF_964263255.1). NCBI lineage: Eukaryota > Metazoa > Chordata > Amphibia > Caudata > Salamandridae > Lissotriton > Lissotriton vulgaris. The sequence continues at coordinate 1,841,636,154 of NC_141689.1, read as the reverse complement.
TTGTTGCCTTGGGTCAGCCAAATAGTCATGCGCACTTAGCTTGTTCCCCACCAGGCTGTAATGCACAGCCTGGTGAAGAACATGCCCAGGCCCCCAGTCTCTCTCTGAGCACCGAACCACAGTACTCCGACCAATCACAAAGCTGCTATCATCAGAGTCGTGATTGACTAGGGAAGTCTGGAAGCCTGGGTGCTTCTGTTACTGCTTCCTGCCCCTGGGGTCCTGGAAGTGGGCAAAGTGGAATGACAGGCAGGTAAGTGATTTTTTTCCCTTCATCTCCACCCACGACCTGCCCCCCCACTGCCGCTAAATAGAAGCCCCCACTGTTCCAATTTTTTTCCCAATCTGTGCTGCAACTGTTAAACTGCTCTGCAGACACACAGCTACCACCTTCCCAAAATTGGTAGTTAGAGCTTTGCAGGGGATGTTTGAGACACAGGGCCCGATTTATGGTTTGGCAGACAGGGTGCTCCATCCCACACTTTCCCTGTCTGCCCATCCTATTTAGTCGGGCAGATATTCAGTTTTGTGTGGGCCCAGCTCCTGTTGGCTCCTGTTTGCTCTATCGGCTCACTCCAACAGCTTGACAGAGTGCCTGCCTTGAAGTAGGGAACAAAACACAGCTTTCTCTATGTAGGGCTGATGATCTCCTGTCTTTTCGGTCTGTCAAACCTGGCGATGATGAACAGAAACATACAACAAATATTGGCACTCTTGATTTGGGGGCCATTAGTTATTTATTTTTCCAAATTAATCTCTTGTTTTCAGAGTTTATTTTTAAGAAACAAACATTTGTTGGGCAACTGCCAAAATCAACTACAGCCATCCACCAACAGTTTATACCCTCAGGCGAACTGCTGTGATGGAGGTTCGTCTGAAGGTAAAACAGATCACCACTGGGCCGATAGTAATCACTCAATGTGGCGGGCAATAGTCCACAAGGGTGGCAGTCATAATGTCCTCTGCCACTCTGACTGAAGGACTACCATCCCCCCACAGGGCCAGTTCTAGGGTTTGTGGTGCCCGGGCAGAACATGAATATGCGTGGACCCTCTAAAATGTGCTATCATAGGAAGTGGCATCACAGGAGGGACATCAATTGAAAATTATTGTTCTGGTATTGTTGAGGCAGCTTTGCAAGAAACTACTTACTTAGTGTAGATACCACTAAAATGAGTAAACATATCAATATTGATCTTATAAAATAAGTACTGTATTTTAAAGCTCTAGTACGTGGAAATGCATTATACTAATCAAACTGGCTGAAAAAGCTAGGCCCAAGTCTCTCCAAAACTGATACGATTACAAGAATGTTTACTAATTGTTTCCAGATTAGGGCATGATTAACATTCCAAGTCAGATTGTCCAAGAACTATAAATGGGACTTCTGGTAACTCCACCTTTTACGCTAGTAAAAGTTCAAGATAAGGCATTTGGTTTTCAGAAGGCATGGAGAATCATCACAAGCAAATTAAGGTCTAGATAGGGTGAGTGACCTTCAATAGCTGCAGCAAATAAAAGAAGGCACAGATTCCAAAAGATAATAAGAGGAGCCAGCACACATTTCATACACAGGTGGGGACGACTAATATTTTTGTATGCAGAAGCACCAAAGGCATGACCACACCTGCACACCGAGGGCATAAACTGAGCAATTACTCTCAAACTACATTTTTAAGAGACTCACAGAATTGAACTAACTTAAACATATACAGAACAGATGGCTAAAAAGGAAAACAGTTTGTGGCCAGGGAAAAAAGGACTGCAAAAGCTATACTGGGAGCGAGTCACTAAAGAGATCAATTAGAGCAACAAAACAAAAAGGGCTTACTATAGTAGAGTGTTTGCAATTTACCGTCATATGGAAGGGAAATGTAGCAAGTGGAAGAGCTATGGTGGGGGAGTTGTTGCTTGACTTGCATAAACGCTAAAGTAATACCAGAGTCTTACAGTTAAAAAAATGAAGTCACATGTTTTCAATATCTGAGACCACTCTAAATTGCAGAGGGACCAGAATCATGTCGCTCAACTCATATTTAAGTAAAAACTAAGTTGCGCATGCCCACAGGAAAATTCTTTGAATATTGGTTAAATAGATAATTGAGTGCAAGTACATTTTCTTCATCCACAAGTCAATTCAGTCCCTCCCCAACCTCCAATTCAAGATCTGCTTCCCTAAACCTACTCGCTACCTACTTGCATTGGCTCAATGATTGTGAGTTCACTCCATGTGTGTTGATGTACTTAACGAAATGGCCCCTCACTTCTCAGTGCCTTCCTCCTCACAGTTCCCATTTTTTGTAAACTCCACCTTTCTTCTCCTTCCCTCCCACAGAAGGCAAATTTTAACTATGCTCTTCTGCACATACAAATGAGCTAGCTGGTTTTGTGAGCACAGTCAGACTGACTCTATGCACACCAAACTTATGGCTGCAGAAGCCTTTACGGTTGTATGCAAAGCCAGCCCAAGCAAGGAGCCTCGTTAATACACAGTAAGAAAAGAATCATCTCGCCAAGTGACCTGAACATAGACCTGTCAGTTAACTTTGGATTCTCCACCTTTCCTACCTGAATTTAGCCTCTTCCATGGGCCTCACAGCACTTAAGACTTGCAGGATGGACTACTGTCCAATATCACTTTACAGGACTGATTTTACACACAGAGATATCTTTGTTGAGTATTGTCACAGAACACATTTTTGGTTTTTCTTTCCATAATCACCTGCTCTAAATCCGTGCTTTTTAAAAGATATAGCTAGGCTGGCTAGAAAAGGTGCTAATTGGTTATGATTCATAGGACATAGTATGTTTGAGTTCCAGTACTTCTATCACCTCCTGGAGTAAGCTTTGACTGCTCACTATAGCCACCTTTTGAGAGACAAGTTTCAGGAATCACTCTTATCCAAATCAAATGAAACAATCAGTTCTGAAACAGTAATCATAAACAACAGTATCCTCCACCGATGCTGACAATTAATCACCTGTTGCCCTGATCCAAAGAAATGGTGTCACACTATACTTCTACATTTTTCCTTTTACAGAAGAATATTGTGGGACAATTGAGAAAAAAGGTAGCAAAGAGATGTCAGATGTAGAGAAATGTTAAGCCTGTTGAAGGTTTTTTGAGCAGAGAAACAACCACACCTTTTTTTAGTTTTTGCCTCGGTAGAATTTATGACGAGGCAAGCAAGATACTGCAAAAGCAGTTCAGCATGGAGCTAGGATCTCTAAATATCCGGTCAGGACGTGAAAGAAAGGGTTCCACTCGGAGTGAGATTTAAACAGAATGGTCAAGAGGAGTAATAGAGTAGAAAGCAGACCCACCGAGGTGGTTCAAGATCATAATCCTTTGTGTAGAATGACACATGTATCTCAAAACTAAGACAATTTCTTTTTACAATTTTTACATGAAAATTAAAAGAGAGAACATTTCAAACTTCAGAAGGCTCTAATCACTTAGCAGAACACACCTTCAATAACATTTTTACCTCTCCAGCTTTTTATGTTTTTTGCTGATTCTGCCCACGTACAACATCAACCTCTCCCTTCCATACGCTACATTGCATGTAATCTCTTGCCAAACCTATTACCTACGCTTGCTTGTTCAGCCACTTGTTATGTTCACTTCACCCCTGCATTATCTCTTCACCTCTCATCTCCCCTCAAGCATTTTACCTTCTCTTTTTGATTCTGCCACTCTTACATCCATGTTGTTATGTTATATGTATTTGTAAACCACACTGTCACTCACATGGGCGTCCTGGAACTGAGAAAGTGTGTGTGGCTAGCCATGCTAATGGAAGGTTGGTTAATTGAAAAGCTTGGTCCTCATCATCGTGTAGAATTCGAGGAGAGAGAAGGAGACTCCTGTGTGGAGTCGGAGTCCGTTCCATGCTTTAGGAGCACTGTAAGTGCACAACCGTCCTCCTGATCTTTTCCGTATGTATGCATGGGTTATGTTCGAATAGGAGTCATGCAGAGGGGGGTGTCTGGGTTGTTGTTGAAAGGAGATGCAACTGTTCAGGTAGGTAGGGCCTCAGCGATGTAGTGCCTTGAATGTATGTGTGAGGAATTTGAATTGAATGCATTTGTGTGTCGTGAGTCAGTGGAGTTCCTTGAGGTGTGGTGTTAGGTGAGTACTATTTGAGAGGTTGCCGATGAGTCTGGCTGCTGAGTTCTGGATGGTTTGTAGTCTTCAAGTATCTTCAAGTAAGTTTCTTGGTGATTCCAATCATAGACTGGTTCCCATAAACCAACTTGTTGGTGGTTTGGGCGTGAGTGACAGTTTTTCTCATGTTACTTGTGAGCCATGTGAGAAGATCTTCCTCAGCATCTTCTGGGTGAGGAGGCAGGATGCAGTGACAGTGTTGACTTGTGAAGTCGTCCAGTTTGCTGTCAATTATTCTGAGGTTCCAGGCATGGGTTTGGCCGGCCACCAGTTGAAATCCCATTGTGAGATGCTCTTGTAATAATTTCCCTCAATGCTCATCTCCTTATCTCTCATTTTCTGACCCAGCCTTTCCCATTCTCTTGCCTCAACTTTTTTTTGCTTGTTCTGCCCCCTTTAAATCAAGTTCTTCCCTTTACCTCTCTGCTCTCAGGTCAGCTCAAAGTCCTCTTGGAGCCTCAAGACCAAAATGAGCCGAGCTTTTACAGGAGGCGTTATGGGCTAGTGGTTACAGCTACCCACCATGCATCATGAGGCACCAGGCGTGAATCCCAGCCACGGATCAGCACCCCGTGAATCCAGGCAAATCCCTGTGCTGGAAAAAAAGTTAGGTAGTCTGTGTCTGTTTTGAAGTTCTCTTATGTCCATGGCCAAGGTTTGTGGTATGTAAAACTGTCACAAATGCAATGTGGCAGTTCCCGTCACCCTGTCTTTAGTCTCAACCGCCAACAATTAAAGATGAATCATTAACTTTTAAAGTCATAAAAATATACCCATGTAGTGGCTACCTGCACAGTGCAAAACTGGGATCAATCCTGGCTTCCCTGCTTGACCAACTTTTGTGATCCTAGGCAAAGGCTTTATTTAACTAACAAATATTTTACTCATTATCACACATCAAAGCACTTTCCAATACCTGCATTCAGGGTGTGCACTGTACAGACACCTCTGGTGTTCGATGTAACAGACTAACATTTTGCTCCATGTTTTCTAAGAACCTACCTACATACTGGGTACACATGAACCCGACATGCCTCTTCCAGGCCAATGGATTTATGCAATTTTCCTGTCACTTCGTTTTTCCCATAATAATGGATGTGCTGCACTTGCCACATAAGCCATTTTCCTCTTAATCTTCAGCTTTGAACTAAAGAAAATTGTTTCTAGATCAAGTGTTACTAAAAACGCAGCAACTCTTGTTGCTCAACAGTGGAAAGCCCTTCGCCAAGGTTGACTGCTCTTCTTTCTGTTGCCTATTGCTGTATTTGTGTGTCAGACTTGTACCAATGAGCTGAAACCTTTGCCTAGATAGTGATAAGATGTAAAAAAATGACTAACTAATGAGGTGATATTATCACAAACTATGCTGCGTTATGACACATAATGCGCCTTTCCTTGCTGCGTAAGTAAGTATGCCCTGCTGCCTGATTGGATCCTTTCCAACCACATAATCCAGTGGCCCTACACTAGTTCTCTAATACCATTACCATGAGGGCGAGGCAGGAATGTTTCTCAGTTCATGTTTAGAAACTCTCACGTTCAATAAATACATTTCAATTGAGTGATATAATCCAATGTACTAAGGTTAAACGCTTCTGTGTGTAAAAGAAGTATGTTTTTTTTAATTTAGATGATACGTCTCCCTTTGCTCCATCCTAGGTGATTCTTCCTTTTGTTATTAGCCCTGCTTAGCTTTTATGCTGAAAGGGATGTGCTCCCTGCACACCTAAGGGCACTTCCAGCACCCATCTAATCACTGTTATCATGCTGATGCTGCGATTAGATTTCTGAAGCCTGTTCAGCCTATGTCTGCAAGACGCAGGGGAGGAGGCCCCCTTCATGCCCCCCCTTGGCCTCCCATTGCTGCATCTCTGCTGCTCCCTGGGCTTTTAGCTCTGGTGGGGCAACATGGTTATGAACAAGAGCGGGCCCTGGGCATCTGCCCATGCCTGGCACCAGCCCTTGTCAGCCAAACTATAAATCGTGGCCCACAGTTATAATCCCTCCTTCACAGAGGAAGAGGAGTTCTAGCCAGAGCTGTCGACCATGGAATGACGGGATCAGGCTTTAATCCTGGCCTCGGATCACCATTGTGTGATTCTCGGCAAATCATTTAATCTTTCTGTGACTAAACATGAAAAACAAATGTGTAACATAGCCTGGGGGGACTTGTTCCCATAAGGAGATGGGTAAGCACGGATTTACATAAGGCGGTCCTCTGCCTATAGAGGGAGAGTGGTTTAAAAACAATTGGGTTGGAAGGCTACCCCGAGTAATTGCCTGTGGGTTAGACCATTTGCAAGCACTTCTCTCAAATCCATGCCATTAGACAGTTTGTAAAGCACTCTACCGCCCTTAGGCCAGGTGTGGGCTATGACAAACAGCAATAAAGGGATAGGTGCTTGCTGTCCCTCTCCATTGGGAGGCTCTATCTGGTGTAGGGCTCCTGCAAGTGTAGCCTCAATATATTCCAGGGACAAATATTGGTCTTATCCACATTACATGCCCCGATACACAAACATGAATGATAGCAAAGAGTGCTGGCATGATAGGACTACATTTACACTCCGAAAGTATGGGTAGGAATGCAACCCTTTGCATTTTTCTGCTCTGGAGTTTTAGGAACCACGTAGGAAAATAGGCTTCATGAGCCAGGTGGTGAACATCAGCAGATCCCTGTTAATCAATAGTTAAACGCTCCCAAAACTAGTAAGATTCAAATTCGGGTCATTAATTTAGATTCACAAATCTCTACTTTACTGAAGACTAGCTTCATATACCCTGGGCCCAAGAGTTCTGCACATCACGATGAACTCCCACAGCTCTCCAAACTTTCCATATTTTGAAAGAAATCTCTCACTATCCCAGAATAAACCTAGGTAAAACCATCACCTTTTATGGAAAAAAAATGTTCAGAGCATTGATGGTCTTCATGACTTGTTTTTGCTACATTTGCAGGCAAAACATTGACAAGCTTCCAAACGTCTCATTCCCACATTGAACCTAAGAAGCATGGCTCTTTATCATTGTTGAGTACAAATGGGTGAGAGACTCCCAATGCTGTTGGACATTAGGTCCCAGAATGATATTTTATTGAATGTTTGGTGTTAGGCGATAAGGCACAATTCTTACTGAACCCCCAGCCTAAGAGCTTCTTTAAGAATGTTGATAGGACTCAGTGCTAGCGTATAAGAAGAACATCTCTGAAGCATATGTTCTAAGTTTACAGGGTACACTGCACTCTGGCTCAGTTCTTCTTCCCCATGAAGAACTGGGTTTTAGAACCCAGCGGCGCCAGGGGAAACGCCCGATGTCTTTGGGTTCACCTGTCTTAGAATACAGAGACACAGGATACTTCTCAGTGACGTCAAAGACCACGTTTATTGGCTGCAACCAGGAACAGAGGTCTACGAAGCACAACACAGGTGGTTCGTTAGAGACTGCACAAATTCATAGAGCGAGACATCGTCTTTTATGCTAAAAATCACATTCCTGGCTAGCGTCAATTACATACAAACTGACCAATCACATGGTGACATTTCAAACATATCGCATGACGACAAACCCACTTTCCGTTGTCCAGCCCACCAGGAATGACAAGGCAAAATCCAACATTCGTGCTCAGTCAGGCCGGACAAACCCATAATAAAAGACCTCAACCCAAATCATAAATTAAGCCATACAGGAAGGAACAGAAACAGATGAGAAGCAAGATAGAAGGGTGTGTGCATGTACCATAAACTCAGCAATGTCCTGCTCTTTGATCTCTATCTGACCAGCTGCCTAACAAGGAACTGGCTCAACGAGGTCAGCCTCGGGCAAGGGAGTCCGTTCGTCCAGGTCACACAAAAGTCAGCTAAAGGTGTACGTTTCCCAAGGACTCGTTCGGCCGTAGTCATCGGCCTATGTGAGGACAACCACAAAATGGCTGCCGTTCACAAACAAAATGGAACCCGAAGGTTCGAACGAAATCCATGAATACACAGTGTTTCCATTGATCGATTATGACGAAAACACTTGTACATGCCGCGCTCGTCATTTGCGGTCCGCTGATACCAAAATCGTCTTTATCCGACGACCTTTATTGAACAGGTTCAGAATCACGGAACCTCACCCCCCTCCTTTTGCCCTTACATAGGCAATAAAGACCAAACCCATGTCAGTCTGAATCCAGGTCTATATTCATCAGATCATCAAGATGTTGCTGTAGCATCATCCTAGTTCTTAGCAACTCTCTCTGGACAGGTCTCCTCGCACACGAAGTAGCACAAAGGCCACATATAGCAGGAGCACACTGTACACAAAGACAGAACAGGAAAAGGATAGCTAAGATCATCCCAATGACCATCAGAATCTTCTATCCCCACGTGGATAACAATCCCCAAAACCATTCCCTCAACGACCAATCTCCTTCGTCCATATGTACAGACTCGGAGATCTTATGTAGCTTGGAAATGGCTTGGAAAACTGTCGGAGCGTTGTCTGGAATGAAAACGCAGCAGCTTGATTGAATCAATTTACACACCCCTCCTCTATCTGCAAGTATGACATCTAACGCAACTCTGTTCTGAAGAGTCATAAGGTGATCCGACTGGATCTCAGCAGTCAAGTTACTAAGGGCACCGGCAGTTTCGACTATGGTGGACTCAACCACTCTCGTCAACTGTTGAATGTTCCTACTATTACCAGGTAGCAAGCTAATTGCTCTACCACAAAACCCCCTTCTTAATGTTCCCAGCCAGAGAAGTGAATAAATTGTATTTTTTCTACTAGCCAGGGAATTTTTAATTTTTCCTTTTTTATCACACTCACTAGTTGGGTCCCTACACTTCACTGATACCACTTTCACTGCACCATCACATAGCCTTTGTCACAAACAACTAGTGCTCCCGCGTAGTCTGTAGGTCGTAGCACGTCCCGCCCCGTAGAGGGACGGGAAGACCCCTATGATGAAGCATGACACTAATGGATTTTTTTAATGTGTGAGGGGTATTTTAAAAAGCACACAAATGCTCTCATCTTTCCATTTTATAAGAGAGAGCTTAGTATTTCACTGCATATAGTAAAATAATAATAAAAAATATCGCCATCACACATTGATAGAATCCCTTTGTTTGTATATGTTCCTACTATTAGCCATAGGTCCCCAAAACGGCAGAAAATCCTTCAGAAAATCTCCTAATTCTTGTCCTGCGGTATCTTCCTTACTGAAGACACCTCTAGCAACTCTCGTCTTGTGGTAATCTGCCGCAGCTGTATATGTGGGAGGCAACAGGAACGAGACAAAACATGTGCCCGAAAAATCAGGGGGCAACCATGTATACGCTTTATCGTAACAGATGAAATAGGTACCCTTAGCTGCTAGGAACGCTGGGGAAGTCTGGGACGTAAAAACATACGTCTCAGAGCAAACACTCTTCCCTAACTGAGCTCTCGGATTCTTGCTATTACCTTGCAGACAAGAATGACCCTGATGGGGCACTATCCAAATCGGAGGGGATCTTCTCGCTCGCTGGTTAACACTCAGACTAACTCCATATCCAGTAACGTTCCATCCAATGTATGCTTGTGTCGCATCTCTCGGGATAGTCTCGTAGGAACTAATTCCTCTAATCATGTCGACTATACCCTTGACCAGAGCACTAGTCTTCGGACTATCTTTCATAAAACGTTGGGGATAGACTCCATGAGCATAAATGAACATCGTTCTGTATGCCCAGACAGAACCATTGTAGCTAAAAGGCAAAACCAGGTAAGGAATACCTTTATCAGTAGTATGAGGCATAAGGCCACACACCCAACAATTAGTCGTGTTCATTACTAGCTGGTGTTGGTGCAGAAGCTGAACAAAGGAATTGTTAGTAAATTCCAGTCTTCTAACAGTTTCATGTTCGGGCAGAGGTTGAAAAGAATGTGAAGAAACAGTAGGAGGAGGCATAAGTTGTGTAGTGGGCACGAACATCACTTGAAAAGAAAATGCCACATATCCAATTAAAAACATCATTAAACTAAACAACATAAACAGGCATAATATTAAAAAACGTTTTCTGCTCATCACTGTACATATTTTGCTCTTGAAGCTCATTCTTTCAACAGGTCTCTCCATCTCGAAAAACTCCATCCTCTAATCGTGCTGCTTGCGGCGGTAGGGTGTTCCGTGCTAAGGAATGCGTCTGTCAGTCCAGGGAACGCCCATAGACCAACCAGAACCGTCGACTTAACGTCTTCGGCTTGCACTCCAAAGACTTGACACCGCGACCCTACAGCTGAACCCGGATGGTGGTTCGAAAAACAAAAATCAAAAATAGTTCCTCGGTGGAGAGCTTAACCTACAAGTCAGAAAAGAAAGAATGTATTTATTTATTAGTCCCACGACTCTTGGTCGCAAATTATAACGCTCTTTGCCAGGCAATGTCTGTTCTCTGAACAAAAGTTCAGGTTCAGAATTGTCCAAAAGATTCGACGGAGGCACAGCTTCTTGCAGAAGATCGTTACTTTCTCGTTCAGTGTTCGTTCCAATCAAACGGGCATCGCTAAAAGGCAGAAAACGAGGCGCGGTTTCAGTTTCAGAGCCAGGAAGTCCTTTCTGGACCCACCGGTCGTACAGCAGAGGCAAAAGGGCGCTCTTACAATATACGCCGTGGATCCAGTTCTTTTTACCGCGCACTCGCACTGCTGAACGTGTGGACAGAAGAACCAAGTAGGGGCCAATCCAGCGGGGCTGCTCGTTCTTGGTCCGCTGGAAATTCTTAATCAGGACCCAGGAACCAGGTTCGATGGCGTGTCCTGGATCTTCAGAAGCTTGTGGCAGTGTATCATGAGTCTGTTGGTGCAAAACACGCAATTTAGCCGTCAATTCGTACAGGTAATCAAGCAATACAGGGTGTTCTATCTCGCTTTCGCGAATGCACAGTCATTCTTGTGGACAGAGGGGCTAACGGCAAGGCATCAGGCCATTGAAGACCAGAATTCGCCTGAATCTTGGCTAGTTTTAGCTTAAGGGTGCCGTTATAGCATTCTACCAGTCTATCTGATTGGGGGTGATTTGCAGCGTGAAAATTTTGACGGATTCCTAACCCATCACACAGTCTCTTCATCACTTGACCCACAAATTCACTCCCATTGTCACTCCAGATCTTTCTTGGCAAACCAAACCTAGGGAAAAATTCCTTAATAAGGGCTTTAGCTGTGGACAAGGCAGTGTTATATTTCAAAGGGTACGCTTCCACCCATCTCGAAAAAGAGCAAACAACCACTAACACATACTTCAGGTAGTTGCACCTCTCCATGTGGATGAAGTCTAGCTGCAAAGCCTTGAATGGATACGTTGGAGGAGCAAAATGACCAGCTGGAGTTGGAGTTCCCTTTCCAGGATTGTACATCAAACACACCATACAGTTCTTAACCAAGTTCTCTTTACACTTAGGAATACCAGCATTCTGCCATACTGGAGCTAACAACTTACAAATCCCTTTCACACTGATGTGAGCCATTCCATGAGCCATCGTAACCACTGGAAGTACATACGCATCGGGTAACAACCATCGCTGATGCTCTGACAACTCAATTCAACAACCATTCGAATCCAATTTACCCTTGCTTTCTCTCCATTCATTCAACTCTTTCTCTGTAGCTTCAGCTTGGATGGACTTCACGCTCTCTATCGTATCTTCACACATACTTCTATCCGGAACCCATCTTGCCGGACCCGCAACATACATTCGACTCATCACGTCTCTCGCCGTTTCTTTCGCAACTTCATCTGCAAACGCATTACCACGACCAACATCATCAGTAACTTTCTTATGCGCACTGCATTTCACGATCGCAACTTGCAACGGCAAAGTAAGTGATTCAAGAAGTTCATTCACCAACTGAACATCCTGAATCTTAGCTCCATGCGAAGTCAGGAACCCACCCTCTTACCACAAACATCCAAAACCATGAGCCACACTAAACGCGTACTGGCTATCGGTATACACAGTCACTCGTTTTCCTTTCGACAACACACGCGCTCTTGTCAATGCAATCAACTCTGCTGCTTGCGCTGAATTATGTGGGATACGTGCAGCTTCAACAATCGTATGCAAAGTCGTAACAGCATATGCCGCAGTCGTATCACCATTCGTAAGCTTAAAGCACGAACCATCAACCCATAAGGTACCATCACACTCTGGAAGAGGAGTGTCCCTAAGATCTATTCTCCCTTTCGTTTCTTCCTCTGTCCTAAGGAAGCAATCATGCTGTTCAGTAACATCTGTCTCAACTGAAATCGGCAACAACGTAGCTGGATTCAACGTGTTGCATCTCTTTATATGCACATGACTCGCTAAGAGTGTCAATTCATAACCTGACAACCGAGCATTAGTTAAGTGCTGTGTCTTGGTCCGATTCAACAAGGTATCCACTGCATGTGGAACCATCACAATCAATGTATTGTCCATCACTAAGCCAGCAGACTGTCGAATCGAAACAGCCGCTGCTGCTGTAGCTCTCAAACAACTCGGCAACGCTCTAGCTACCGTATCCAAAGTCGACGAAAAATAAGCACATGGACGTTGCTTATCGCCGAACTGTTGTGTCAAAACTGACAATGCACATCCCTCTCTGTCGTGGACATACAATGTAAAAGGCTCACCGTAGTCGGGAGTACCCAACACAGGAGCCAAACACAACGCATCACGCAATTCCGAAAAGCTCTTCTGACATTCGTCAGTCCAAGGAATAGGATTTGGAGTATCCTTAACAGTAAGAGCTATCAAAGGTTTCGCGAGCAAAAAAAAAATTGGGATCCACTGTCTACAGTACGACGTAATACCCAGAAAAGCACGTACTTCTCTCTGTGTCGTAGGCACACTCATTTTTGCAATAGCTTGAATTCTTTCTGGGGTCACCCTTCTTCCCTCCTTCGATAAGAGGTGACCTAACTAGGTAACTTCTTGTCGACAATATTGCAACTTCGAAAGGGAAACCTTATGATGGAAATCAGACAAATGACGTAACAACGACAAAGTAGCCTTTTTACAAATCTCTTCATTGTCAGCCGCAACTAACAGATCGTCAACATACTGAATAAGGGCAGCACCATCAGGTAAGACAATTGAATCAAGCTGTGTTTTCAAAGCCTGACAATAGATCGATGGACTCTCACAATAGCCTTGAGGAGCGCGCTTAAACCGGAAACTTCAGCCTCCTAAAGAGAAGCCAAAAATATCCCTACTCTCCACGGCAATCGGGATTCTGAAGAAAGCATTCTTCAAGTCAATCACCGAAAACCACGTGGCTGAAGCCGGAATCAAAGTCAGTAAAGCGGTGATATCAGGTACAACTGGAAATTGAGGAACAACAATCTTATTCACCTCGCGGAGATCGATCACAAACCTATATACAGGAGGTTGTGAAGAATCAGTTCTTTTCAGAACAGGCAAAACCGGACTATTGCACACATTACCTCTTGTTTCCTCAATCACACCTTTCTCAATCAGATCATAGATGATCGTCAGAAGTGCTCTTTCACCATCACTGGAAATCCGATATTGGGCAATACGTGGCAATCTAGCATTCGCTTTCAACGTCACAACATATGGCGGAATCTCCAAAAGACCCACATCATTAGGACCAGTAGCCCAAAGAGAATCAGGGAGAGAAGACAATTCAGCTGGAAGTCGATCTTTAGACAAATACATCGGAGAGATCACTCTCTTACCCAATGTAAGCTGTACTCCTGAAGGAGAACAATGTAGCGTTGCATACAATCTTTTCAACAAGTCTAATCCCAATAAGTTCTCACCACAACCTGTTGTCAGAATAAGGGGTGCTTCGAGGTCACAAGGTCCAACAGAAATAGACAAGGGACTAGAAATCGGATTACTAACCGGGGCGCCAGAAAAACCTACTGAAACATTTGTTAAACCAGACAAAGGTGCGCCAGGGAGTTTAGAGTGCATAATAGAACTATTTGCAGCACCAGTATCCAACAGAAAAGGCTCTGACACACCTGATGCAATCACTTTAACATAAGGTCCACTCTGATCTACTGGAACTGAAACAACTCCCTCTCTTTGTCTATGGCTGTCCTAGCAATCATTACCATCCATACCCTCACCTTCGACGTAATAAGCATCCGCATAGTACTGAGCCCTCCTACCAGACGCACCATTCTGCTGATCAAAGCTATTCATAGAATTCTGTGGAGGCAAAGGACGCGCATTCTGACCACGACCTCTACCTCTAGGAGCTTGCTGAACACCTCTACCTCTCACACCAGAAGCGCCATTCGTGCGTTGTAACAGAACCGGACAACTATTCTTGAAATGACCCTCTTCTTTACAATACGCACACTGATTAGGGCCTACAGGAAAACGCTGTTGAGAAGACTCATTTCATTTCTTTTCATAAACTTTTATTCGATTATAAAAATTTGCATAATCATAAAAAGTACAAATTTATAAAAAATCATCAGGTTATACAAAAGTACACATATTGCGGTTTATAAAACAATTGAGTTGAGAAGACTCGAACCTTTGCGTGTTTCTCTGATATTGCTGAGGTTGCTGATAATCGCGCTTATTATTACGAGGCGGATACGCTTGCTGTAAAAGAACCTTAGTTTTTAAATCTTTAGTCTTTCTATCCGCTTTCTCTTTCTCATCCTTATCCCTATTCTCGTAGTACTGTGCAGTAGCCAAAATCTGTGCTGACGACTAAACAGCCCAAGCACTCTCAGAATCCTTCAACTTAGTGCACAACTCGGGAAGCAAATTATGCACAAACTTGTCAACGAACAACCGTTGACCGCCTTCCGTACTCATATCCTGACCACTATGGTCGACAAACGTCTCTTCGAACCTGGTGAAAAAGTCGGACACACTTTCGTCTTTCTTCTGCTTACATGCAGACAACTTGTCCCAATTACCACTCATGGCAGGCATTAAAGTCTTCATGTAATTAACAATCCTACCAGGGAGTTCTGCAATTAAATCCTCTGGTTTAGCACCACCTACTTGTCTAGCATCTGCGGCACCATTATTAACCCAAGTATCACCTAACTCTTGCGCATGATCCGCATGACGAATCATTCCCCATATAGGCTGTGGAACAACATTCCCAAACAACATGTCTATGTCGGCTAGATTCATAATACATGAATCTGCAGTCTGTGATAATTCCTTATAGTACCCTGCAGGATTTTTACGTGGATCAGACAAAGACTGCTTAAGGGCCAAAACTTCAACTCGCTTCTATGGAACATGTACCCAAACACGCTGAAAATGAGGCGGAACAACTGGATTAGCATTTGGATCACCCGGTCTCCAAACTGGAGGAACCTCTCTCATCGGATATTTTCGCGCCTTTCTCCTAACTGAAGAATCAGGCTCAAACAACGACCTAGAAGGAGACTCACTCCTAAACGACAACAATGTCGCAACTGCTTTCTCAACATCAATACCCACTATAGTTCCCTTCGCAAACTCAGACTGTACATGGAACAACTCAGGCGGAGCTCGTCCTAATTCACCTTCTTCCCATTCTTCACGAAGGAAAGCACACATTGTCCCAAAAACATATCTCTGCGTCGGTGCTTCCCATTGACGGAAAGCATCCATAACACACTCAAGACTATAGTGCAAAGGATAAGTAATTCATTTACGCGCTAAATGATCCAATCAAGACTCAAGACTATAGTGCAAAGGATAAGTAATTCATTTACGCGCTAAATGATCCAATACTAAACGTTCATCTGGACCAGGCAATTGGCTACGCAATTGTTTACTCTCTGCAACAGGAGACATACCCAATGACCCAAAAGGAGGAGAAAGGAGACCAGCAACAGTATCAGTCATTCTTTGCCGAACAGAAGGAGAAGTCGACAAAAGAACAGGAGACAAAGCAGAATGAGAGGAAACCAAAGTCGGAACAGTAACAGGAGGAGTAAACAATACAGGCGTAGGAGTAGCAGACGAAGGAGGTAGCAAAGTCGGCGGCCCTTGAGAAGGCTGCGCCAAAGGAGTAGGAGGCAACTGAAGAGGAGCTGGCTGTTGAGGAATAACAGGTGGCAAAGCAACCGGAGGTTGCGCAACTAAAGGTTGCAGAGGTGCCGTAGCACTCTGTGCATAAGGGGGTGGCGAACTCAATAGATGCTACATTAAAGGATCTTTCACAAGATCTTTCTTTTCATCTTGCTGTTGTGGTGGCAAAGCTGGATAGCACTTGTCTATCGCCAATTTACGATGCCTAAGCAACTGTCCACTTTCTTGTTCTTCTTCATTATCCCTAAACTGTATAGCAGCTTGTACCATTGACATACCTCGTTCTCTCTTATTTCGCTTCGCTAACTTAATTTCTTTCTGTTTGGCTTCCTTTCTCCAGAGGCGGAAAGAGTCAAACATCGCCGGCCGGGCTTTCTTCTTGAACAGTTTAACTTCTAGATTGTCTTAAATCTCTGTTTCAAAGCTACCATATTGGGGCCATTGTAGGACACCGTCCTTCCTGGTATACCTAATCCATACTTCATTATACGCGATAGGGCCCACGCCATGTTTTAAATAGAGCTCATAGGTTGGAGTTCCAATCGGAGGAACCGGACACGAGTCCTCCAATCGGGAATCCCTATTACAACCACAACAAAATATCTTTCCAAGTCTGCTAAGACCAGGCATCTTCGCTCACTAGTCTAGCTTCAAACTTCAAGGGAATATCGAATACGATAGTCTCGCGAATACACGAGTCCCTCGGCTTTGGATCTTGCAAGTCCCAAATCAAAGATCCCAAGGAGATACCCAAAACAAAACTAAGGACTGGGAGACGCTCCACTCATACTTAACTGAAATGTCGATGGCGTCGCCAGAAGACCCGTCTATTGTCTCGCTTTACAAATCATCTAATGGCTCCAAGACAGGGCGACAGTCAGGGCAGCAGTCCTTCGTATCCGTCGTAAAGCGGGGAACCTCGCAGCAAAGACTTTCGGACCACAACGACATACAGGGGTCGATGAAGTGGCAGGCCTTCCTCCAGAATTTTCACACAAGCTCCTCACTATCTTCAGGCTTGGACCGGTACCGCTGAAGTCACCCTACGTTGGGCGCCAACTGAAGAACCGGGTTTTAGAACCCAGCGGCGCCAGGGGAAACGCCCGATGTCTTCGGGTTCACCTGTCTTAGAATACAGAGACACGGGATACTTCTCGGTGACGTCAAAGACCAAGTTTATTGGCTGCAACCAGGAACAGAGATCTATGAAGCACAACACGGGTGGTTTGCTAGAGACTGCACAAATTCATTGAGCGAGACATTGTCTTTTATGCTAAAAATCATTCCTGGCTAGCATCAATTACATACAAACTGACCAATCACATGGTGACATTTCAAACATATCGCATGACGACAAACCCACTTTCCGTTGTCCAGCCCACCAGTAATGACAAGGCAAAATCCAACATTCTTGCTCGGTCAGGCCGGATGAACCCATAATAAAAGACCTCAACCCAAATCATAAATTAAGCCATAAAGGAAGGAACAGAAACAGATCCGAAGCAAGATAGAAGGGTGTGTGCATGTACGATAAACTCAGCAATGTCCTGCTCTTTGATCTCTATCTGACCAGCTGCCTAACAAGGAACTAGCTCAACGAGGTCAGCCTCGGGTAAGGGAGTCAGTTCGTCCAGGTCACACAAAAGTCAGCTAAAGGTGTACGTGTCCCAAGGACTTGTTCGGCCGTAGTCGTCGGCCTATGTGAGGGCAACCACAAAATGGCTGCCGTACACAAACAAAATGGAACCTGAAGGTTCGAACGAAATCCATGAATACACAGTGTTTCCATTGATCGATTATGATGAAAACACTCGTACATGCCGCACTCGTCATTTGCGGTCCACTGATACCAAAATCGTCTTTATCCGACGACCTTTATTGAACAGGTTCAGAATCACGGAACCTCACCCACAATATTTCAGGGTATATTATTAATGGAAATGCGGTTCATGTATAGATGACATTAAAACACTGTTTCTAGTCCCACTTTTTCTGAATTACAGTACACATACGGTCTTTGCCAGTGGTGGCTCCTCCACAATGGCAGAAGAGCGTCGCCCCACTACCTGGCTCAGAGCCACCGAACGAAAAATAAAACGGTGCCTTAGCATAGTTTTATTTTTCGTTTGCCAGCTTGTACAGAGAGGGGCAGGGCATGGGAGGGAGACTGGAGGAGGAGTGCTTGTGCACTCCCTAAGTGCTCATGTGTGTTTGGCCGGCCGTCTCGGTCAACCAAAACACACATGTGCACTAGGGTTTTTCCATCCAGCAGCCGGGCTGGAGAAACCCCACAGACTCCATGACCTGAGTAGGGTGTCTTTCCTGCCCACTCGTGCCAATCCCCCCCACGCTCATCAACGCTGGCCCACAAAACTCTGTTAATGGCGGCCGCCACTACACCACTGGATTCAAGCTAGCCTGGCTGATGGAGGGTGATGCCCTGAAACCGGTCCCAGGATGCTTCATTCCTGTCCAGGGAGGACCTGGCTTGGCATTTCAGGCTGGCACTGTTCCCATAAGGAACAGGGTCAAGACTGATTTGCATATGGCTGGGTCCAAACTGGGGTGGTGTGGTGAGCAAAAGAATGATAGATTAAGCCCAGATCCTTGGACTGGGGGTGAAAGTTTGCATTGTCCAGCATTCCATCCATCAATTGTTTCTTTTGCAGAGGCCACCGCTTGTCTTTCCACTTATTCAGGCATTTAAATTAGCCTGTTACACATACAAATAATTATATTCTGGGTCTTTTTCTTAGCAGCACTCAGTTACAACTTTCCATTTACTAAAAATGTGGATATTTTATTATCTTAGGAACAGATTTATCAAGGGATTGCTTTGTCTTTGCATCACAGATGGTGTCGTAAGGGGAACGCAATGCCTTAGTCAGATTTACCAAGCAACACAAGGCCACCTTGTGTGGCCCTGCATTGCTTGGCAAATCTTGAGTAACGCAGGCAGCGCAAGTCACCTCCTTGTGTTACTCTGCCCTGAGATGGCATTCCATGGATGGAGCGTCTGTGTTCCTACGCATCTCTCTATGGATTTTTGTTCATTTCCAAATTTCCCAACACTGGTAAACAAGGGAATGCGTCAAAATCCTCCACCTTTCCTGTTTTTTCCCTCTTTATACCTGTGATGCACTCCAGAACACTTAGAAAGAGGAACAAGCCTCAAGCAGGGCCGTTGCGGGCACCGGGCGTTTCCCCTGTGGGCTGCCCGAGTAGGGGCCGGTTTTAGACCCCTGGGGGTGCCGTTTTTGTTACCTTAGCTGCAATATCGGCCCCAAGCAACAAAAACGCCACCAAGCTTTCCGCAAGCACTGCCTGTACCCCCTAAACCCCCACCCCCATCCACCCCGGGGCCAGTCGATCTCTTTGACAGGCCAGTTTTGGTTCCCAGTCTGGCACTGGCCTCAAGGGATTGTTTTTGTGCAGGAAGGAAACCCTTCCTGCACAAAATCAATGCTGCCTGCAACACAGGCGCCCTTGCACCATGGCGCAAGGATGCCTGTGTGGGCACTAGGCAGCAGATTGCGTGCGAGCAGAGAGAAGGAATGCACCATAAATTGGTAAATATGCCATATTCCTGCCATCTCCTTTTCAGGCAGCGCAGCAAGAGGTCATGCTGCGTTAAATGAAACATTAATAAATCTGGCCCTTAGTATCTAACGAGCAAGGGAGAGAAAGGAGAGGGATGGATCCATCTAATCTACCCGCAGAGTATAATACCTCATTATGACTACTGAAAAGGAGCATTGTTACAAGATGCAAAGGTTTTTTCTTTCTAATCTGTTTATATACATTTTTCACATTATGGCAAGTTATACATACGCTTCACATATATGTCCAGTTGGTACTTGTGAGAGTTGCTTTGCACATAAATCAGCTGGTCTGTTCTACGACATTGTGAACGTAAAGAATAGGCATGTTATCAGTTCGCCGTACAGTGCATATTTACCACTTTGATCATCTCATTGCTTTTACATGTTTCTGACTGTTATGCAGCTGTTTTTCCTTTTCTCCCCTTCCCCCTTTCCTTTCTTTTATTGCTTTTAACTTTTAAAGCTTTTTGACCCCATCTAAGGTAAGTGTAACTTGTGCTTTACTTCAATTTTCTGTCTGTGATTATGCACGATAACAGGGTGAACCATGGGGAAGGGTGATAATATAACAATAACAAATGATACATGCTGGAATTTGATCTAGGTTGTGAAGATGAACGCTTGGGTACCCTGGTTCCTATGCTTTATGGTTGAAATCTTTTATTGAGATTTCAAAGAAAACAATATATAGGGATCTCGATCGTACATTCAGGCAATGTAAGGCAAGCTCCAGTGTGAAAAAGACATATATTTCTATTGCAGAGCGGAGCCAGTGATATGGATCTCCTGTAACCCCCCCGAAACACAGCAACCCCGCCCTCCCCCCTCCCTCTCCCCTTTGTCCACCAAACAAAAAAGCATCCTTCGTATGACGAAAGTAAAAAGCAAGTGAGATAGTCCTCAGTGCTTGGGTTTCAATTTGCACTTGGGCGCCTTTTGGTCCGGTATGGGTGTGTCCGCCAATGGGCAGCTCAATTCACGAAATTCTTTAGTGAGTAATGTCAAGAAGGGGCGCCACAACTCAGGGAGTTAGTTACCCGCCCCGCCTGCACCAGCGAAAGCTTCTCCATACCAAGCACCATCCATAACCTATGTAGCCAACCCGTGTGCGGGGGGGCCTGTGGTGTCCTCCAGTGTGCTAATATGTTTTGTGTGGCTGCCCCTAGCACTATTGCAATGAGACGACCTCTCCGGGACTTCAGGGGGTACATTAGGGTATTGGGAAGTCCCAGCAAGATGTAAGCGGGGAATCGGGGGAGTTGTGTATCCAGGTGGTCATCTATATCATCTATGATCGTGCCCCAGTACCCCTGTAGGCGGTCACAACTCCAGAGCAGATGTTCCAATGTGCCTAGTTCCCCACACCCCCTCCAGCATTGGTCGCTAATGCGTAGGCCAAATTGGTGGAGGCATTCCGGTGTGTGATACCAGTAGGTGGCCACTTTAGTCAGGGTTTCGGTCAGTCCAGCCTGTTATGCGAAATGGCGTGCCCTATGGTAGATGCCACTCCATTCTTTGCGTGTGAGAGACCTTCCTAGCTCCCGCTCCCATCGGCACCTGCCAGCTTTATGCGTGTAAATGGTCGTGAGGAGGAGGTGTTGGTACAAATCGGAGATTAGCTTCTTCTCGGATGTGCGGGTGACTAACCACTTCTCATAGGAGGTGAGGTGTCGTTGTGCCCCGGGCCTAACCTCAGGGTAAAGCTCCCAGTGACGAACCTGTAGGTATGTCAGCCGGTCTTCCTCTGTGAGGCCGTAGTCCTCCTTTACTTGTTGGAAGGAAAGCACTCCATTTAAATTAAAAAGGTGGCCTTGGGATTTGCAAGGGGAGTGTCGCCAGGCAGTGAATGCTTTCGAATTGAGACCCGGAGTAAAGTCAGGGTTGGCGAGTATTGGTGTCATGGGGGAGGGGAAGGAAGTCAAATCGTATTTGATGGCGACCCAATCCCACACCTCCATTACCGTGCCCGTAATCTGAGATGCATATAGGTTCGGCGGCCGGTGTCATCAAGGGAGAAAGGGCACCCCCTGTAGCGGCACACCCGCCACAGCTTGGTCTTGAAAGAGCCAATGCTTGTCCGATTCCAATTGATGCCATTCCACCAGGTCCGAAGTTGCGCCGCGTAAAAATAACGTTGGAGATCCGGTAACCCCACTCCGCCGTGGCTCGGCGGAAGGACCGCAATATCATGTTTGAAGCGTGGTCGACGGCCCTGCCAAATAAAGCGTGCCAGTTCAGACTGCGTTTGTTGTATCCAGTTCTTCAGTGGCCATAAGAGAAGGGTCTGAAACAGATATAGAATCTGCGGTAAAAGGGTCATTTTGGTGGCGGATATCCTACCCCGCCAGGAGAAGGAATGGCGTTTCCATCTCCGAAGTTCCCCTCAGAGTTGTGTGCGCAGCCTGGCATAGTTTGCCTCGACGGTGGTTGGGAGTGTAGGGCCCAATAGGATTCCCAGGTAGGGGACTGTGGTATCTGACCACTGTATGTCATGTTCCCCCTGAACCTCGGCCAACGTCACCGGTGCAAGAGAAACATTAAGGGCTATTGATTTATCGGAGTTAACCTTGAACCCAGATGCGAGTGCAAAGCTGTGCAGCTCGATAGATAACGCGCGTAGGGACTGGATTGGGTCGGTGAGGGAGAGTAGGACGTCATCAGAGTAGAGGCTAATTTTGTGGATATCCCCTCCGAACGGGATGCCTATGATGAGGGAGTGTTGCCGAATTCTCTGCGCCAGCGGTTCCATATAAAGGGCGAACATGATAGGGGAGAGCGGGCAGCCCTGTCTAGTCCCTCTGCCGATCGAGAAGCGGGAGGAGGTGTGTCCATTGACTCGCACCGTAGCGTTAGGCTGCCTGTAGCAGTTTAGTATGCGAGTACGGAGTACCTCTCCGAAGCCAAAAAGGTGTAGGACCTGTTCTAGGTAGAGCCAATGCACCCTGTCAAAGGCCTTTTCGGCGTCAATGGTGAGGAGCATGCAGCCCGGCTTCAATGAGATGGAGAACTCTTTTGGTGCCTCTGCAGTATAAAACCTGCCTGGTCCGGCTCCACTAGCTATTGCATGTGGGGCGCAAAGCGACTCACTATGATTCCCGAATATAGTTTGAAGTCGATGTTCAGAAGTGAAATCGGCCGATATGAGCCACAGCGGGTTGCTTCTCAGCCAGTCTTCGGTATGACCGAGATCGCGGCTTCCAGGAGTTCTGCGGGGATCGCGCCGGGCTCCACAAAGGAGTTAAAAAGGTCTCGAAGGATAGGGGCCACTTGGTGACAGAATGTTTTGTAAAAGATTGCGGGGTACCCATCAGGGCCGGATGACCTCCCAAGTTTTAGGTGCGAGATCGCAGACACTACCTCCTTCAGACCTTAGGGCCTGTCCAGAAAGTCTGCCTGAGCCGGGGTCAGAGATGGAAGACGTGCACCTTGTAGGTAAGTCTGGCCCGCTTGTAGGTCCAGAGTGTCGCCTGCGTTTAGAGACTGGTAAAATGCCCCAAAGATTTCTGTTATGGCAGCATCGTCTGAGACTAGATCGCCTCCGTCTGTTCTTATGGCCTGTACTCCCTGCCGTTGTCGCTGTTCCCGCAATTTGGTTGTTAGTAGCCGCCCGCACAGGTCCCCTCCTGCATAGTAAGCCCGCTTAAGGTGAAGTGCTGCATATTCTGCAGCGTCTTGATCTAAGGCGGCTAACATCTTTCTCTCGGTGCAGAGCTGACGCCATACCCGAGCTGCTCTCGTGCGTTGGTGCATTTGCTATAGTTCTGCTACGCGTTGCGTTAATTCGGCTCTCTTCTGTGCCCGCTCTCTATTGTTGGCTGTGGCAATCGATATGAATTCCCCTCGCAGGCACGCCTTAAGGGCAGCCCACTGAGTGGCCCTTGTGGTGTCGGTGTTGTTGTTGTGGGTCAAGAATTGTGTAATGGTGGCTTTGATCCGTTCTACCGTCAAAGGGGTGTGAAGAAGGGCGTCTATGAGGCGCCAGTGTCGCTGTGGGTTCGGGGTGGCTGGCAAGAGAAACACGGCTACCACCGGTGAGTGGTCCAACAGTGAGGCTGGCTAAATTTCTACCTCATGTGTGCGTTGTACCAGTGAAGAAGTGCAGAGGAAATAGTCAAGCCTAGCGTAGGATTTATGGGCCCCAGAGTGGTAGCTGTAAGCTGTACTACGTGGGTGAAGGTGTCGCCACAGGTCTGTGAGGCTTAGGTCGCGGAGATGGGTGTGTCCCACCCTGGAGAGAGCCCCCACCTGGCCCGTTCTCTGGTAAGAGTGATCCGCTACGTTGTGGAAAGCCAGGTTAAGGTCGCCCCCGGCACCAGGAGTGGTTCCGTATTGGCCGTGGCTGCCGCCAGCGCTGTCTGGAGAAAGGTTTCTTGACCATCGTTGGGTGCATATACCGAGCCCACTAGTATAGTGAGTCCCGCCACCAGGAAGCGATAGACCAACAGCCGCCCTCTTATCTCCGCCTCCCGTTGGAGAACCTTGCCCTTAAAAGATTTGGATACCAATATTGCTACTCCTGCCTTTTTTTGGGGGGGAAGAGGAGAAAAGCTGCGTGGGGAAGGCACGTGTCTTGATGCGGTGTTGGTCTTTGGGTAGCAGGTGGGTCTCCTGGAGGAGACAGATATCGGCGGAAGAGTGCTCTGAGAGGGATAGGACAGCTCAGCGCTTTATAGGGTTGTTGAGCCCCCTTACATTAAGGGTAAGTACCTTGAGTTTGGAATGTGTCATTGGTGGGCATGGTGGCTCCTGACCTCTGAGAAAAAAGTCTAAATTAAAGACATAAAAGAGTGTGGACAAAGGAGAGACTCTCCCCCAAAACAACTACCCCAACAAAACCCAATATCTCCCGGCACCTGGACCCCCCACCCCCTTTACTGCTCCCACCCCTCCGCCCCCCTCCTCCCACCCCCCTCCCTTCGAATTCTCGGCCTTCACCCCCCTCCCCGCCACCCCCTCCCTGACCCCAACTGTAGACCCCCAACTGTAGACCATTGTACCAGATCAGTCACGAAATGTTCAGACCTGTGGGAAGATGAGTAGAGGAGTGTGTGGCAGTGGCGACCCCGTGGCCCCCTGTCCGTCCCCCCCAGCGCCCCGCTAAGTGTCAATGGGAGAGAAAGTACCCACATCTGTCTGTGGTATATCAGCTCAAGGGTGCTGTGTCTTTAGACACTTCCTGGACCGCCGCCGCCTGTTCCTGTGCCATTGTCTCCGGGACCCGGTCGGTGGCCGGCTTTGGGAGAACGTTGGCGCTCTACTCGTTGCCATCCCTGCCGATCGGTGTGGGGGGAGTTGTTCTGTGGCGGTTGCGACGACGCCCCGGTCTCATGCAGGTCCTCCCCAGGGTCTATGCCCAGTAGAGTGCAAGTGTCCCTCAGGGAGCGGAGTTGATGTAGAGCTCCCTTCCATTTAAAGATGAGTCTGAACGGGTGGCTCCATGAATAGGGAGTCCCGTTGTCCCGCAGGAACTTCGTTGCTACTCGAAATGCCTTTCTCTTTTGCAGGGTGATGGCAGAGAGGTCTTGATATAGGATCACCGAGTGGCCTTGAAACTACAAGGGTTGTTTCTGGCGGGCCTCCCGCAGGATTCAAAGGAAAGTCAGGTAGGAAGGCCAAAATATCAGGCGGGGGGGCCGGCGCCCGGAGTGTGAGACCCACCCGGTGTGCCCTGTCAATGTGGATCTCAAATTCCTCGGTGTCGGGCGCAAGATGTGTCCAGGCAGGAATACCAATACCCCAGAAGCGAAGCTATGCCTCCACGTTTCCCAAAGGGGTTTCCCTCTCTGTGTCACAGAAAACACAACTGTGGAAAAAGGTAGGGCTAGGACCTTTCTCAAGATTTGCCCGGCGCTAACCGCCCTTGTACCATTCAAATTTACCAAGCAATGAGGCAGGCGCCGGAGACCAGAAGGCAGGAAACAGAAGTTTTATTCCGACGGAGCAGAACACATCAGATCAGACAACAAGGTATCGTCTCGAGGTGCTCTAACAGCCTCTCGGAGGCCTGGCCTCTTATACACTGGTTTATGGCATGTGACCTTTCTTTATTACAATCAGAACATTGTGACATAAAGAAAAAGACATCCCTGTAATCCTCGTGTCAATCCCACCCCCATATACCTTTACAATAGAGGTCCTCAACCCGCTGATAAGAGGAGGGGGTCATCACGCAGCTGAGTGTTTCGCCAAGTCTTAGGATGTGTGCGCCTGACCATATCCCAGGGGGGTGGGGAGGCCCTGATCAACAGCGTGTTCTTTGAAGAGGGGTGGCTCCATACAATGAGGGGCAGTAAATGGTATCTCCTGGCTTAGGCGATGGCCTCGGACCTGTGTGGTCAGTCGGACACGGGGTAGGGGGTCATCAATGGAGTGGTATTCATGTCGCGTGGACAATTGAGCTGAGGGAAGGTTTATCAACAGAGGGGCATTCATAGGAAGAGAGGAGGTGCTGGTCAGGCGCTGGTGTGACTCCCAAGGACAGGGTCATGCAGAAGGGTTATGCTCATGAGGAGGAGGGAGGGGGAGCCAGGGTGCGCAGAGGATGCTTGCTGGGTCAGAGGGGCGTGCTGGTGATCGATTGTGGACAAGGAGACCATGATACCTAAAATGGCTGTTGTGCATGTTGTACGTGGGTGACAAGCTGGCGCAGATGATGTTTAGCTCGCAAACTAAAATTCCACAGTCCTCCCTTTTAACATGTCTCGCCAACTTGTCAGTTTGGATTTATCCCCATAAGGCCACGTATTTCTACTTCATAGAGGGGACTCATGTGCTCATTTCGGAAGTCCAAAGTCTTTGGGCACATACAGTTAGAAACAAGGCCGCACAAAGGTGGCAGACATTGGATACCTAAGCAATACCCACATAATATCACAACAGGTATCAGCACGAAGGAAAACAACTTCCAACCCCAGTTCTTCAAAGCGTCCCAAAACCAGCTCCCAAGCGACCATCCTTCCTGTTCTTGGTGAACCTCTGAGGAAAGTCTGTGGAGGTGTTCAATGGCTTTGTAGACTGAAGGCGAGTTGTCTGGCACGTAGGTGCAGCAGCTGGATCCGATGATGGGGCATGCTCCTCCTCGGTCGGCTAGGACCACGTCTAGGACAAGACGATTTTGAAGGGTTACAAGGCGGACCGCCTGAAGCTCCGCAGTGTTGTTGGCGAGGATGCCAGCCGTGATGTTGATCGTTGTTTCTACTGCCTGGGTCAGGTGTCGGATAGCACGGCTGTTTGCCATTGGGCCCCACAGGGGAACAAGTCCCTTTGCTGCATCCAGGAACTGTGCTCCGGTGGAGTCGGCTTGTCCAATGTCATCTGCACGCCTCTGCCGGTGGTGGTTGGCAGGGGCTACATATGTGGGTGGAAGAACGAAGGCAATGTAACAGATACCCTTCCAACCTTTCGGGAGCCAGGTGTAAGCTTTGGTGCCACACACAAAGTACATGTTTGGAGAGGCGACAAAAGAAGGGGGGTCAACTGAGTCCAGTGTTCTGGTGATTCGGCAGGAACTGTGACCCACCAGCTGCGTTCCCTGGCCTTCGAGGCACACAAGGCCAGTGACATTGATAACAGACAGAGCCACAGTCAGGGTGGCGGTAGTTTGTTTTTGCAGATGAGAGAAGGTGGTTCTGGCTGGATTGTGGAGCACCTGTACTTCGACTCGTTCTTTGGCTGGAATGTCTTTAAGGAAGGTGGCGCCTGCGAGCGCAGGACACAGGGCAGCAGGGGTCTTTCCGGTTTTGTTCAGCCAGAACCCAGAGTAGAAGTGTGACACTGTCCGGCTGGAGGTGGCGTTGTCCTTGTGGCTCTCTTGCATGAGGATCAACCAGGCGAGGAAGGAGCCGTGAACTGAGAAAGGAGAAGGGATGAAGGGGATGGAGTGTCCTGTGGCATGCGGGAGCAACCCGCAGATCCAGCAGTTCGTAGCATTTGCAGCAAGGTTGTGTTGGTGCAACAGTTGCACGAAGGAATTGTTCCAGAATTCCCTGCGCCTTTCTCGGAGCTGAGGCGACAGAGAGATTAGGTGATGCTCTTTCAGGGGTGTTGGCTATGCAGTAGGTAGCAATGCCTCATGAGCCGGTGTGCTTTCCTCCAGAGTCCAGAAGGAGGTCATGAGGAGGAGGCAGAAGAGGAAGACAATGAAGAGTGCGATTGTCTTTGATTTGTGCAAGTTGTCAGTTTTTGGATTTCTATACTGGGTATTTCCTGTTGCTTCCATCATCTTCTTATCTGGCGCTTCCATCATCTTCTTATCTGGCGCTTCCATCACCTTCAAGGGGCTCGGTAGTGGGCAGAACCACAGACTTCGTTTAGCTTCTCTCCCGGTAACCCTTGATTGTGCTTAGGTCACCGTTCTGAGATTCAACTTGGTCCGTGGCCTACTTAGCCGAAACTCCCTCCTTTCGGCGCAGGAAATACCCTTCTCTGGATGGCACAGTGGGATCAGAGAATTTTGCAAGTTCGAGTGCCTCAGTATCGGGATAACAGTCCAATATCGGTCGGTCTTTGCTCAGGAGCTCTTCTTGGGTGCTGACGTTTTCTGTCGTGGCCAGGTTCGCAGAGACCTTCCGGCAATGATGTGCGTGCAGCCAGTGCTTCTTCCCCTCCACTCGAAGCGCCGTTCGGGTGGTAATCAGCACTTGCCAGGGGCCCGTCCACCGCGGTTCCAGACTCTTGGTCCGCTGGAAATTTCGTATCAACACGAAATCTCCCGGTTGGATGTCATGGCCGGGGCCCCTGGAAGCATCGGGGATGGCCTGCTGCACCTGTTGATGAATGACAGACAACGTTTTAGTTAACTTGCACAAATAATCAGATAGTAGGACGTCTGGGACGTCATAAATGGAGGTCGGTTTGGGAGCAGTCCAGAGATTCATCGGTCGCCCAAACACGACCTCGTAGGGGGTCAAATGGTGCTTGGTGGGAGTGGAGCGCATCGATAACAAGGCCAGTGGGAGGGCATCCGGCCAGTTAAGTCCAGTGGTGGCCACTATTTTTGACAATTTCAGCTTCAGTGTGGCATTATGGCGTTCCACTAGACCGGCGGATTGGGGGTGGAAGACCGCATGAAACCTTTGCTTCACCCCCAACCCCTTTAGGATTAGTTGGATAACCTCAGCTATGAAGTGGGGGCCAATGTCGCTCCAAAAAATTCGACAAAGGCCATAGCGAGGGAAGATTTCCTTCAGTAGTACTTTGGCAGTAGTCATGGCAGTGTTGTCACGGGTTGGATAGGCCTCTACCCATTTGCTGAAGGCACATACGATGACTAGTACATACTTCAGGTTTTGGCATCTCTCTAGTTGGACGTAGTCCATCTGAAGGACCTCAAAGGGGTGATTGGGGGTCCCAAACCCTCCCCGGGGTACCACAGTTCCTTTCCCGGGGTTGTGTTGCAGACAGATGAGGCACTGCTGAACTAGGCGTCTGGCTGAGTCAGGGATTTTGTCGTTGTGCCAGACTTTGGAAATGAGTTCGATCATGGGTGCAGATCCTATGTGTGCGGGGGAGTGTGCCATTGTCAGTATGGGGATCAGGTATGAGTCGGGTAGCAACCATCTGTTTGCATCCTTCGTTCGCCAGCAGCCCTCTTCATCCTTCAAACCCACCCTTGCCCACTTAGTCAGCTCGTGAGGGGTGCTGGCCGACTGTATGTCTCTGATCATTACCCTTGTGTCACTCCATTTTTCTGCTTGTGACCTGGTCACATACATGCGTGTTACCGTCTTATTCTCAGCTGCGGTTCGTGCAGTGATGTCGGCCAGTGCATTCCCTTGTCCAACTAAGTCTGTCACCCTTTTGTGTGCTTGACATTTGATTACCGCTAATCGTTTGGGGAGGAGAACTGCTTCAATCAGAGCGGAAACTAGATCTCCGTGGAGGATTGGGGTG
Organism: Lissotriton vulgaris; assembly: GCF_964263255.1. Lineage (NCBI taxonomy): Eukaryota > Metazoa > Chordata > Amphibia > Caudata > Salamandridae > Lissotriton > Lissotriton vulgaris. The sequence continues at coordinate 1,841,606,464 of NC_141689.1, read as the reverse complement.
CCGTGGGACGTCAGGAATCCCCTCTCCCTCCACAGGAGCCCAAAATGGTGGACCACTCCGAAGGCATACTGGCTGTCCGTATATACGTTCGCGGTGGTCCCTGCGGCTATGATGCATGCTCGGGTGAGGGCTATCAGCTCTGCTGCCTGGGCAGATCGTTGTGTGATGCAGGCTGTCTCAACTACTGTTCGGGCTGTCGTTACTGCATAGGCAGCTGAAGTGGTGCCATCAGGGAGTTTGATGCATGAGCCGTCTACCCATAGCTCTCCATCGGGGTCAGAAAAAGCAGTGTCTCGGAGTCGGAGGTCAACCCTACTCCTAGTCTGTTCGTCCGTGAGGGTCACACAGTCGTGTATGGGAGGCACGTCGGGGTCATTTTAAGGCAGGGGTAACAATGTGGCAGGATTCAAAGTCGTGCATCTCTTTAGTGTGATGTGGGGTGCAAGCAGAGTCAACTCGTACCCTGTCAGTTGTGCGCTAGTCAGGTGTTGGGTCTTTGTCTGGTTCAAAAGGGTGTCGACTGCATGGGGTACTAATACTGTGAGGGAGTTGGAAAGTACGATTCCCTCGCTCTGACGGATAGAGACAGCAGCGGCAGCTACTGCTCGAAGGCAGGCAGGCAAAGCTCTGGCTACAGGATCAAGAGTGGCGGAGAAGTAGGCACAAGGGCGCTGCTTAGGACCAATCGATTGAGTTAGGACAGACAATGCGCATCCCTCCCTTTCGTGGGTGAAGAGGGAGAAGGGTTTGGAGTAATCCGGCGTTCCGAGGACGGGTGCTGAGCAGAGTGCATCCCGTAATTCCTTAAAGGAGGCTTGACACTCAGTGGTCCAAGGAAGCGGGGAGGGGACATCTTTGGTCAGCAGGGCAAGTAATGGTTTCACAATGAGGCTGTAATTAGGCAACCACTGTCTGCAAAAAGAGGTTAGGCCAACCAAAGAGCGGACCTGCTTTTGTGTTTTTGGGATGGGGGTGTCTAGGATGGTTTGGATTCGGTCGGGTGTAAGTTTCCTCCCTTCTTTGGACAGAAGATGGCCTAGGTAAGTCACTTGTGGCTGGCAGAACTGTAACTTCTTTTTGGAGACTTTATGGCCATTTTCTGCAAGAAAGTGTAGGAGTTGGACGGTGGCTGTCGTTGCAAGCGGGGTGGTGTCGGCCGCCAAAAGGATATCATCGACATATTGGATCAACACCACTCCCTCTGGTAGCTGGAAGGCATCCAGCTGTCTTTTGAGGGCCTGGCTGTAAATGCTGGGACTTTCAGTGTACCCCTGGGGAGCTCTACAAAATCGGTACGAGCGGGATTTTAAAGTGAAGCCGAAGAGATAACGGCTGTCTGGATGAATGGGGATAGAGAAAAACGCGTTCTTAAGGTCGATAACAGTGAAGGTGGTGGCAGTGGACGGGATGAGGGTCAGAATGGTGGTGATATCGGAGACTACAGGATATTGGGGTACAACCACTTTGTTAATCTCTCGTAAGTCGATGATGAAGCGGTACGCTTTCTCATCTCCTTCACCTTGCTTCTTAACAATAGGTAGAATTGGGCTGTTGCAGACGTTGCTAACTACCTCTTCAACCACTCCTGCATCCACCAGAGATTGAATGATCGCTACCAGTGCCTTCTCACCCTCTGGCGATATCCGATATTGCGGGAGTTTCGGGAGCATAGCGTCCTGTCGTACAGTTATGTGAATAGGATCAATCATCATTCGCCCCACATCAGAGTCATTTTTGGCCCACAGGTACGGAGGCAGGGTGTCAAGCAGGGACAGGTCAGCGTCAGTTATGGAGCACATGTGTCGTGGGGGACGGGATCTGGGCATGTCTGGGTTGTCGTACAGGATGACTCGTATTCCATCTGGGGAACACCTAATGGTAGCTCGAAAATGTTTCAGTAAGTCAATGCCCATAATGGCGTCAGGGGAGTTGGAGGAGAGTAGAAATGTCGCGTCAGTGGTGTTGTTTTCTAGGTCAAAGGTAATAGGTACGGACAGGGGGTTAGTGGAGGGCGTTCCATCAAAACCTATTCACGTTATGTGTGAGCCAGACAAGGGTGCCCTTGGAATCAGTCGTTTTGATAACACACTACGTGTCGCCCCAGTGTCTACCAAGAATGGAGACTCTGTACCCAGGACCTTAGCGGTGACATAAGGACCTTGCTGGTCAACACAGAGCTCGACTGGATCCCTCCCTTGCCCCTGGCAGTCCTATGCAAAATCGGGGGCATTTTCACCTTCGGATAGCTGATATTGGTTCTGTCGGGGACGGTCAAATGTGTTCAGTCTCCCTGATCTGTCATTGTTGGTGTCGTTGGGGTGCCCTCGTCCCTGTACTCTATTCCTCGGACCACCTGCCACATCCCTGGAATCCCTATTTCTATTCATCTCTAGCAAAACCGGACACTGGGATTTCCAATGGCCGAACCCTTTGCAGAAGGCGCATTGGTCATTGCTAATGTCTCTACGTCCAGTGTGGGGTGCTGGGGTGTGATCTTTAGGAGGTAGATCTCTGGGGGTGGTTGATTGGTAGTTCCCCCTTTGGTGTTCCCGTCCTACCGCTATACCCTGTATCTGGGCTATCATTACCCTTTCCTTTAAATCTTTCTTCTTTTTCTCGGACGCCCTATCATTCTCATTCTTTTGGTGCTCGTAATACTGAGCCATCTGAAGGATAGCTGCGGGTTTGGAGGCCCCCCAACTACTCTCACTCGTCTGCAGTTTTTGGGAGACTTCTTGTGTTAGGCCCTTTACATAATTTTGTACAAACAGGTGCTGTCCGGTTGCGGTGGTCATGTCTTGGCCACTGTAGTCGGAGAACACTGTCTCGAATCGGGAGAAGTATTCTGACACATCTTCCTGCGGTTTCTGTCGACAGGCCGTGACTATCGACCAATCTACCTTTCTTTCTGGGATCAGTGTCTTTAATTTCTGGACTAGTTTGTCTGGGAGTTCCAGTATGTCCTTCACTGGTTTCCTTCCTGGCTCTCGCTGTCTATCTAGTTTACCGAGTTGGTCCCAGGTATGTCCAAACAGATCCGTGTGGTCAGCCTTCCGGATTTGCTTCCACACGTCAGCTGGCAGGCATAACCCAAAGAACAAGTCAATGTCCGCTAAAGTCATTATTGTCGAACCCAAGGCAGTGCCTAATTCGGTATAATTCCGTCGGGTTCTTTCTTAAATCGGGCAGGGTTTGTTTGAAGGTTAGGATATCCTGTCGGTCCCATGGTTGGTAAACCCAATTGTACACAACCCTCCCTTTTGCATCTTCATTATTAATATCATCGCTTGTTCCCTTGCCACGTGGCGGGATCCAGTAAGGGGCCGCTTCTCTGATAGGCATCATAGTATTGGCTACTTCTACCGAGGTTGTTTCAGGGACTGTAACCTTGGCTTCTGGTTTTTGTTCCGTGAGGTGGCGGAAGACCTCAAGCATCTGCATGAAGAGTTCCGTCGCCTCACGTTCAGTCCCATCTCCAACATCAATCTTCCTATACAGCGTTGTTAGTTTAGCGGGACCCTTACTTTGATACCTATCTTCATATGCGTTCAGGGTGTAGTAGCTGAATCGCAAGATGAAATGCCGTCTGTAGTTGTCGGCATGTGAATTATATACGCTCATTGTATAATCTTCGCTCTCCCTTCGTTCTACTAATGTCTTTGCTATTTTGTCGATCCCATCCCGCTCATCTTTGCTCAACCTATTTAGTCTGGCTGGTGATTGTTTGCTAGCCTCGGGATCGTCTGACGAAGTTGTTAATGTGGCTGGTGCAGAGGCCGTGAGGGCTGGTGCACTAGCGCTAGGGTCACTTTCACTCACACTCAGGGCTTGCAGGCTTTGTTGGCTGGGAGCATATGGAGGGGGCATGTAGATGATTGGGGGACCTAGCAGTAACTCATCGTTTGCCCGTTGTTTGGAGGGCAATTCAGGGTAGAGCGCAGAGGGGGTCCTAACAGGACATTGGCCTGTCGACCCTGATTCTTGGTTTTGTGTAGCTTCCTTTCTTTCTTTTATTTCCTCTTCTAGTTGCTTTGCGGCCAGGTGGGCTGCCTTTCGTAATTCTTTCCCTATTTTTGCTTCTTCTCTTTTCTTTCGTTGTTCCGTTTCTTTGCGCCACATGCCGATACTGTCGAGCATAGTGGGCGTGGTCTTATTCTTCTGGAGCGCTATTTCTAATGTTTTTATTTTATTTTCATTAAAGGAACCTATCAGTGGCCACTGACTTTCAGGGTTCTTTTTTGTATATTTATGCCATAGTTTAGTGTAAGCTATAGCGACTAGTCCATACTTAGTGAACATGTCCTTATTAGGGGTGCCCTCCAGTGGAGCTGGATGGTTCATCTCTAATAAGCGGTCCGGGCTAAACAGGCTACCAACCAGTGGGGAGAAGATAGGCATGACGGATTACAACGGGGACAAAAGTCTGCACTACCTATCTTATCACGGCGGGCAAAGACTAGACAGAATATTTCTATTCTCCGTTGTTTGCCGGCGGTGAATACCTCAAACGAACCAATACCGAACAATCGGTCAATCAAAACAATCAGTGGGGAGAATAAGTGGGCACGAAAAGTTATCGTTACCTACTCTTTCTCTACCTGCAAAGAGAGACCTTGTTCTTCCCTGTTTGCAGACAAAGAATCTCCAGACAATAATCCACGAACGACAGTTCGGGAAACAGTGGGGGAGGAAGATAGGCACGACGGATTACAACGGGGACAAAAGTCTGCGTTACCTATCCTTCACTGTTTGCAAAGAGAGAGCCTGTTGTTTTCTCCGTTTGCAGACAGCGAATCTCCAGAGGTTTCAACAAAGCGTAATACTAGTATTATCCAAACAAAACAATCTTTTCTCAATTCGTCGTGTTTACACGACCTTACCCGGACCGCATGGACGGTTTCCTGTCCTCTGGATCCAGCGCCCGATCGTCCTCTCTCCTTCGTGATGCCCGTGGCACTCCTGATGGTTCCCAGTCAGGACCGTAGATCACTCGAGAGAGGTCTGTTCAGAACTAGTGAAGGTCGGATGATCGGCTGTCAGACGAGGGTCTATCGGACACGAGCTCTTCCCGATCGTTGCAGTCGTTCACTCTGTCATCGGGACCTCTCCCACTGGATCCACGTGTCGCTGATGGGCCCCACGCTTTGGGACGCCAATTGTGGAAAAAGGTAGGGCTAGGACCTTTCTCAAGATTTGCCCGGCGCTAACCGCCCTTGTACCATTCAAATTTACCAAGCAATGAGGCAGGCGCCGGAGACCAGAAGGCAGGAAACAGAAGTTTTATTCCGACGGAGCAGAACACATCAGATCAGACAACAAGGTATCGTCTCGAGGTGCTCTAACAGCCTCTCGGAGGCCTGGCCTCTTATACACTGGTTTATGGCATGTGACCTTTCTTTATTACAATCAGAACATTGTGACATAAAGAAAAAGACATCCCTGTAATCCTCGTGTCAATCCCACCCCCATATACCTTTACAATAGAGGTCCTCAACCCGCTGATAAGAGGAGGGGGTCATCACGCAGCTGAGTGTTTCGCCAAGTCTTAGGATGTGTGCGCCTGACCATATCCCAGGGGGGTGGGGAGGCCCTGATCAACAGCGTGTTCTTTGAAGAGGGGTGGCTCCATACAATGAGGGGCAGTAAATGGTATCTCCTGGCTTAGGCGATGGCCTCGGACCTGTGTGGTCAGTCGGACACGGGGTAGGGGGTCATCAATGGAGTGGTATTCATGTCGCGTGGACAATTGAGCTGAGGGAAGGTTTATCAACAGAGGGGCATTCATAGGAAGAGAGGAGGTGCTGGTCAGGCGCTGGTGTGACTCCCAAGGACAGGGTCATGCAGAAGGGTTATGCTCATGAGGAGGAGGGAGGGGGAGCCAGGGTGCGCAGAGGATGCTTGCTGGGTGAGAGGGGCGTTCTGGTGATCGATTGTGGACAAGGAGACCATGATACCTAAAATGGCTGTTGTGCATGTTGTACGTGGGTGACAAGCTGGCGCAGATGATGTTTAGCTCGCAAACTAAAATTCCACACAACAGTGAGGAAAGAACCTCTTCAGAAAATGAAGAGACCAAGTCAATATGTCCGCAGCTAAGAGCCTTAAATCAGGAGGGGTGGAGTGGCTCTCACAGGAATAGGAAATCACTGCAGAGGAGGAGAACATAAAACAAGAAATAATTATAATGCTTATCAAGGCAGGATATAACAAAATGAGTCAAAGTGTGCTATCCCATACTCACCAGCGAACATAAGGTAGGAAAGCTTGATACCTAAGGTCGTGGTCTCTTGAATAAACCAAAAGGTTTGTGCAAATGTTGCACCAAAAGAATAGGTCCCAAAATAAACAAAAAAGGGAAGTTCCAGGAATCTTTAGTGAGGGCAAGAAAAACTCAACAAGTCTTTCTAAGGAGTTCGTAGAGCAACAAAGTAAAGTCAGTAGCAACCCAAGTATCCGGGTAAGACTTTGGCGAAGGAACGATGCGTGATATTCAGGAATCTCTTCAAGTAGGTAAAAGCACCCAGCGAGTCACACGCAAAGGATCAGTGCATGTTATCCAGATGCTTCGGCACACAATGATTAGCACACGCGTTAGTTCGCGTAACACGCGTTGGTTCGTGTAAAGTTCTCAAACAACAAAAAAATTGGAAGGAAGCGTCTACCCGTTTTTCCACGGGAACGCCCAGTATCAGAGTTCAAGCCGCGTGCGCTTGATGCCGGGACAGGCAGCGCACACACGGGGGAGGGAATCACCCAAGTTCTCCAAGTAAGCCACTGTCGAACAGCAGCGACTCAGGGAGATTAATGGAAGGGGTGACGGAAGACAAGACTCAGCAGAATGCCGCAAAGGCGACAAACAAACACGCCGGCACACGAACCAGGAAGTTGCCAAACCAGGAGGGAATTCGTAGTCCAAAAGTTAAACGTATCTCCCAAAGTAGCGAAGCAGGAAAACAGGGAATCCAAAACAGGATACTGCAGGACTGAGCTGGAAAGCCAAGCGCCGCCATTACGTCTCTGATAGTTTAAGGACCTCCCCTGACATCAGGTGACTCAGCGCAAAGCAGTATGGGATAGCACATGGTTCAACCCCTTACAAGGCATTATGGTCTTTGTAGTGTTTGTCGTGTAGCCCTGGTTCGAGGTCTAACACTCGGACTCCCCCAAAACTTCACGGAAGAGCCTCTGTAGGGAGACAGCCATGTTGTTGCCTTCCATTTTGGATGGGACTCCTCGAACACGTATGTTATTTCGACGAGAGCGATTTTCGAGGTCCTCTGCATGTGCCTGTGTGTCAACTTGCTGCTCGCGGAGCCAGACCACTTCTTGTTGCAACTGTTCTACTTCTTCGCTTCTGGTTTGGTCTGCTTCCTCTACTGCCACCACTTGCTCCCCCAGGCCATCCACCTCTCACCGTAGTTCTCTGTGGTCCCCGGCCATGTCTTGCTTGAGAGTCTGAGAGTCTTCTCTCAGGGAGTTAAATAGGGACTCCAGAAAGGTTTTAGTAATGGGGGACTCACCATCGTCTTGTCCCGGGGGTGCTTTTGTTGCTGGCGGGGGCGTCGGACTCTTCTCTCCCTTGGAGGCACCTTTGGCTAACATTTCTGTGATGGTGCGTCCGCCTCTACGGTTCGTGTTAGCCATCACTCACTCAATACTCAGTTCGACCGACCCCGTAGCAGCTAAGGCTCTCCTATCTCGTAGCCGTCTGCCTGGTGCGCTGACTACGCTGGTTGGGGTCCGCGCACCCCTGGTAGCAGGCAAGAATCCTGTGCCTGCTGCGCCCCTGGGTTGTGCGTGGGCCACCGGGCTCAGCACCACCCTGCTCTGCACCTCTTCTCTGCACGTAGCCTGCCCCTGCTAATAGGTGGGTGTCCCGACCCCAACATCCGGGGCCCGCACCGCGTGGTGGTAGAGCGTCTGTCTCTCACCTCATGCTCTGGGAGCAATCAAGGCCCAAATCAAGTACTGGGCTAACTCTGCTGCTTGCTCCTGACCTGCGTAGGCCGCGTCCGTCGCCCCACGCTGTCGCTGCCTCTCAACGTGCCGTCTGTGCTCCGGGCCGGTCGCTCGCCGTCCGGTGTGCGGGAGAAGGGGGAGCACGTGCTTCTCTGCTCCCGGTGATAGCTCTGTGGGTCGTGTGGTGCCTGGGAAGGCCCTGTCGGATCCCCGGACCTCCACGTCTCTAGGGGGGGTGGCGGCACACACCTCGCAGTGCTCACAGCGGCTGTTGGGGTCACCACCGCCCCCGCGTCCCGGTGTTGACCGCGGGCCGGCACAGGCCCCAAATCACGGAGTTCGATTTCCGCAGTCGCCTGGACCTGGGCTTGGTGCATTGCCAATCCGCAGCCCGAATGCCCCCTGAATCTTATCTGGGTGGGCGTGGGCAGCCGGGGGCGGTCGCGCCACCACAGGTGGCCGCCCTGATTGTGTGCCCGTCCCTCCGAGCCTCCGCGGGGGAGCCGCACTCCGGCTCGCGGTAGTCCCCACAACCGGGGCCTCGATTTTCGCGCCGGCAGTCTAGAGGCCCCGGCAGGCGCATGCCGCTTCTCGCGACACCTTTCGACCCCACTACCTTCAGGGTTGGGCTTCGCCGCCCGGGTCTCTGGTGCCGCCGCCGCTGCTTCCCTCTGGGATGCGCTAGGCTCCGGGGACCTCCCGCGGCTGCGGCGGGAATCTCTCTCCGCCCAGGTCTGGCCGCCAGTGCGCTGGGCCCACCAGGTCCTCCACTCCTGCGGGGCAATCCCCACTGCCTCTGTCTCTGCTTGCCGCCGCCGATGGTAAGGCTCACCGCCTTTGTGTCTGCCACGGGATCTCAATTGGCAATCCTCTGGGAGTTTCTGGCGGCTGCTGCGCGGGGCCGGCTCCACTCGTCCTTGTCCACCATTTTCTCCTGTCGGCCGTAGGGTTGCCGCTGTGTGAGGGAGGCGTCCCAGGGCCAATGCATCTGCTGCTTCACTGTAAAGGGGGTCTGGCCGTCACCTCGATAGCTGGAGGAGGCAGGTACCTGCAATTTTAGGGGGTACATGCGATTTGTGGACTACTTAGGGGATCAGGGCCGGGGAGCCACATGGACCTGCGTCTGATCAGGTCGCCATCTTGGCCACGCCCCCTCCTATGCTTTATAAAGTAAAATGTGTGCAGTCTATGTCTAGGAGTTGGTTGGGTTGTGAGGGAGTCCGTCCGCTGCTTTTGTTTGCTTTGTCTGCTCTATATCTTTATCAGCATCCTAACTTAGTCTTGATATGCATCCCTGCTTATTGTGCTATTGCTGTTATTAGGGGCTAGGTAGGCTAGTCATTGTTATGGGTGTGAGACAAAGCTGTTAGGATCTCAGCCCTGCCGTTAGCGATAGGAATCATGCGAAGACCTAGTGTGTCTTCCCTATAAAGTGCTACACTTTCTGCTTTTGCCCAAGTGAGCATTCAGCGTCTCCACATTGTAATGTGTGGGGGATGTGGGGCTTTCCACTTTTTTGGTGATCAGTCTCTTTGCTACCACAATTCCTAGAGCTAGAAATCGGGAGGTAACTTTGTTGTTACGATTTCTGTGGTATAGATGTAGTATATATGTGGGCCATTCTGGGAAGAGGTCTCTACCCATGCCGTTCGCCAGGTCCTCTGCTACTGCTCTCCAATATTTGGTCAGTGTGGGGCACTCCCAAAGCATGTGTAGTAGGTCCGCATCCGTGAGTGAACATCTGGGACATTTTGCCTCTTAGCGGCTGAAATATTGGTTAATCTTTGCAGGCGTGAGGTATGGTCTCTGTATGATGAAGAATTGAATCTGGCATAAGCGTGTGGTTCTAGGGATATTTGTGGTGCTCTGTAAAACCAGGGTCCATTCTGTATTTGAAAGCTGACAGCCTATCTCGGTCTCCCTGTTTTGCTTAAATTGCGTCAGGTCAGTGGCTGTATGTTATTGTAACAAGGCTGCGAACCATTTGGTCAAGTGCCCTCCTTGGCCCATGATGTGTACATATTGCACTGTGAGGTGCATGGCTGGTTCTGTAGTCAAATCGCCCCATTTGGTAGTTAGTGCTGCCATGAGAGAACGGTGTAATAGGAATTGTCCAGTGGGCAATTCCTCTTCTTCCACGAGTGCAGTATATGGCTGTAACGCCCCTTCACAGTATATGTCTCCGATGTCTAGGATTCCTGCGTCTTGCCATTGCTGTAATTCTGCTGCAGAGGTGACTATATTGCCGCTAGGAGTACCCTCCAATGGGAGGGTGGGGGCATATGGAGTGGATGTACGAGTTATGTATAGCGCTCTGTGTAAGTATTTGTGCTCCACACACAGCATTAATGAGTCTGGGAGTTTAGCTTTGGCGCAGGGATGAAAAATATTCCGCTGCTCTGGGAGCCGCACGGGCAGGAGTGTGGTCACTGTATCCTCTCTATGTCTGTCTGCTAACCACCAGGCTATCAACTGCAGTTGGGCAGCCAGTTAATATTATTCCAGATTTACTGGTAAATACAGCTTTCTAATTGCTACTCGATGTCTTGAGTTTCCCCATATAAAGTCTTTGATCAGGCTCTCTAATGGGTCGGAAGTAGGATGGGGGTACGTATAGTGGGAGGTTCGTAAAGTAGTATAAAAGCCGGGGGAGGATTACCTTTTTGTCAGTGCCACCCTTTCCGTTATTGATAGTGGCAGGGTTTCCCAGAAGGCCGTTTGGGACCTCACTGTGGCTTTGCCTAGGTTTCCATCTAGCAGATCTGGTGGACTGAGGTTAATGCGTATTCCGAGATAGCAGAATCGGATTGTGCACCATTTAACTCGCTCTCCGTTTAGCATGTAATTCGGGTCTGCATTGCTTTCGCTAAAGGAGTACAGGCTGGATTTGGAGACATTTACCTTAAGTCCGGATATATTAGAGAATCTGTCCAGTGTGTGTCACAGGTATTCAGCGGATGTCTCTTATGTGAAGAATCAGATCACCTGTGTACAGTGATATAACATGTGTGCCATCCCGAAGGTGTTGCCTTCTCTTATTTCCGATCTGAGGATTTCTGCAAGTGGCTCAATTGCTAAGGCAAAGAGCAGTGGGGAGAGGGGGAATCCATGTCTGGTCCCTCTGCATATCTTTACCGGTTCCGACACATAGGGGCCTATTTTTACCCTTACCGTTGGCACGTCGTATAGCAGTCGAACCATGTTAAGGAAATAATCCCCTTGTTTTTATTTTTTTAATATCGCAAAGAGAAACCCTCATTCTAATGAATCGAAAGCCTTCTCAAGGTCTAAGATCAGCCATCCTGAATGTGGTCAGTGACTGTGCGAGGAAGTAGCTAGTTTGAAGAAGCGTCTCAAGTTTAATAAGGTGATCCTGGGGGGGGGGGGGGGGGGGGGGGGGTGTACAAATCCATTCTGATCTGCGTGCACTAATAAGGGTACTTTGCCTGGCTTGGGTAGGGATACCAATCTCGCTTCCCGCTTGGATGGGGGGAGCCTCTGTGCGTTAATTGGTTCTGTGTATAATGCGTGTAGGTGAGGCAGTAGTGTTGTGGCATAAGCTTTATAGAATTCTGTTGGGGACCATCAGACCAACAAATCTATATGCTCGGATCTTAATGTGTCTAGCTTTCTTGTATTTGGGTTGCTTGTTGACTGTTTGGTTTCTTGCTCCAGTAGCCGCCGTTCTATTCGGCCGAGTCTGTCATTTAGTTGTTACCGAATACTCCAGGTGGCCCCTAAGCAGTGGCAATTTTGAAGGCGTCCCACTCTATGAGGGGTCTTCTGCTGTATGCTCATTTATCTCCGAATATTCTAATGTGGATGTCCCTAGAGATGCGCAAAATGTTTGGCCTTCTAATGCTACAGGTTGTATGGGCCATGTAGGAACGAGGGGAGAGCCAGCTTCACGCCTGAGTTGCTGAAGCTGTGGGTTGTGGTCTGAATGCGTGCATCCTAGGTATTCAGTGTGCTTAATAAGTGGGAGACGAGGGAATGATACTACTATTCGATCAAGCAGGACGTGCAGGTCATGCATTGGGGAGTAGGAGTAAATACAATAAGAGCAACCTCTTATCTGGCCTATCTAGTTTCAAAAATGGTAATTACTCAAATTAGACATTTCCCCATGAAACAAAGTCTCAGCACAGAAACTACTTTCTTCCTAGTTTTTTTTTAATCAAAAACATTTATATTCCTATATTTTTACGTACTTTTTTTAAAATATATTAAACTCATATGCTCATAAAAACATTTACAAATAAAGACAAATTCATATCAGCATTTCAATTGAAAGAAAAAACAAAATTAGGTTCTCTCAGTTTTGATACAGGTTTTAGTGACTCCCAAATGACACCATCAGGGATGGTAAAAAAGCATCACCTAGTTCGTCTGGGACCTGGATTGAGAGCTGACCTGACAATGTGGGATGAATTTCTGAGTAATTTTAACAGTACAGTAATCTGGAGGGCCCCCTGGGAGAGCAGCCAAGGCATTTGTTTATTTTCTGATGCTTCAGGGAGAGTAGGATTTGGTGTAATATTTCGTGAGAAATGGTGTGCGATGAAATGGCCAGATGCATGGCGCAAGAAAGGGGTGACGGCGAATATCACTGTCCTTGAGCTCTTTCCCATCGTGGTGGCTTTGCACTTATGGCCGGCAGAACTGGGCAACAGGAAGGTAGAGTTCTGGTCTGACAACCTTGCTGTGGTCCAGGCGATTAACGGCCTGAGCGCAGGTTGCCCGTTGGTTCTTAGCCTACTGAGAGAGTTGGTCAGGGCAGGGTTGCGCTACAATATAGAGTTTAGAGCTAGACATGTGGAAGGTGTCAAAAATGTGGCAGCTAACGCTCTCTCTCGCTTTCAGCTGTCATGTTTCCGGGAGGCATGGCCACAGGCAAGCGAGGAGATGACACCGTTCCCGGCAGTGTATTGGCGACTCCTTCGGTGGGGGAACGCTTGAAACAGATGGGCCAGCGTTCTCTGGCACAATCGACAAGGAGGAGATATGCGTCTCAGCTGGACACTTTCCGAACAGTGACAAAGTACCTTGGTGCAACGGAGGGGGGCTTGAAGGGACAGGTTGAGGGTTTTGTTGTTTGGGCGAACGAATCCGGCAAGTCCCATTCTTGGGTGTTGTTGGACAGGCCACATGACGGGCCACTCTCCCCCGGCTCGACCAGGCCCGAGCCCAGTCACGCAAGCACCACACACCTCCATTGCACGTCCTACGTCCCCTCAGGGACCCTTGCCCTCGAGCATGACAACCTCGTGGGTCCGATCCACTGCCGGCCCATGCGCCCAGCCCGGGCCGCCATCTTGGACACTTCGCCACGAGGCCGCCTGGCCCCCGATCGACCTCAACCCTGGGCCTAGCCCGGCCTCAGACATTCCGGCACCACCCTCCACCCAGGAGGTGAGCGGGCTACTTGGCAAGTCAATGGGAGAAAGAGGTGCCGATGGCTCTCCCCCGCCAAGTGCCGCTCGCCCATCACCTCCCCGGGCGCTGGCTCCACCCCCCTGCTGGGTGTCTGGACTCCCTCATCCCGGACCTCCCGACCTCCAAGTGCGAGGGTCCGGACATCAAAGCACGCCAGCCCTATAACTGGGGCAGCTCCAGAGCAGGAAGGCAGTTGTATCTTGGAGTCGAGAGACGTAAAGAGGAACTCATCCTGGACGGACTACTGGCGCTGCCATAGCTCTGTCCTGTGCACCATCGTCCTGCCTGTTGGCGCTGCCACAGTCGTCGTAACCTTCAACCTTCATCGTCGTCCGGATCTGCTGGCGTGGCCGCGGACCGTTGTAACCGCCATCTTCACCGGGACCTGCAGGCTCCGCCGCGGACCGTCGCCCTTCATCTACTTCGGGACCTGCTTGGCTCCTCCACGGCCCGACCATCTAAGAACGCCGAGCTCGAGGATTGTGAGCTATTTTGACCTCATTGGTAATTAAGACTGTCCCGCTACCCTTTTCCTCAAAGAGATCAGAACCGAGGGGACCCCTGAGTCCAGACCTCCTTGTATCATCCTATCGTAACCTAAGAACTACATATAAAGTCTCGTTAACCTTCAACCTTGTGTGGTGTCCGTCTGTGGGGGGGAAGTTACTTATCTGTACAGTCGTTGGAGACGGCTCTCCCTGGAGACCTCTCCCCGTAATCTCGGCCGACCCTCCCGGTCCGTCTAACATTGGTGGCCAGCGGCGCGATCCGAATCACCGCATAACGTACAGAGAGTAGCTCACCCCACAACGAACAACGATGTCGACTAAAGAGAGCGGAGCAACTGAGAAGTTCCAAATGGAAAAGCTAGAGGAATACAGCCATCGTGAACTAAAGCAGTTCTGCATCGAACTAGGTATCGCTACCACCGGACTAAGCACCAAAGATGATTTCAAGCATGCCCTAGAATCTTGGGCAGAGACCGGGGATGTCGAAGCCCCTGAGCAAAGCACCGCGAAAAATACCAACACGGCCCCTGAGGGGCAAAGAACCAGTCTCTCGCAAGACGAGATCCAAGAAAGAGAAAAAGCCCGACTACACGAACTCGAAATGGCCCGACTCAAGATGGACATAGAACTCAAATTGGCCGAGCAAAAAATAAACTTAGAGCACCTTCGCCTCCGAGAAGAAAGAGAGGAGAAACAGAGGCAAAGGGAGCTCGAGGAAAAAAGACTAACGTACGAACACGAACGGAACCTAGCCGAAATCAACCTGCGCAAACAAAATAAAGAGTTAGGGGTGCCCGACAGACCGTCCACCCCAGGGACCACGGAGAAAAAAGTGCACATCCCCAAGGATGTGGTCCGAGAATATTTTCGAGAAGACGATATCCAGCAATGGTTTAAGGCCTATGAAATCGCGATGACCGCGCACCGGATCGATAGAGCCGACTGGGGAGCCGGCTTATGGGGCAAATTCCTCAATGAGGGCCGCGATACTCTGTTACAGCTCCCAGACCACCAGATGACCTCCTACGACCATATGAAGGCGGCCCTCCTCACCCGCTATGGCCTCACGCCCGAGATGTACCGCCAGAGGTTCCGAGACTGCACACGCATTCCAGGTACAACTTGGGTGGACTATGTAACGTACTTTAGCCGAGCCTTCGAAGGCTGGATCAGAGGGAACAACGTCTCGACCTACGAGCAGCTATTCAATCTGATGGTATGGGAGCATCTGTCCAACAATTGCTTCATTGAACTGCGCCAACACCTCCTCGACAGCAAGTTAACCGATCCCCGGCAGCTCGCAGCCGAAGCTGACCGGTGGGAGATCACCAGAGTGGGCCGGAATGGGTCCTACGAGCAGAGCAGGAACAACAATGGTCACCACCGACCCAGAGGAGGAGGAGGGGGCCAAGGACGAGGAAGAGACAACACTCCGGCCGCCCCCACTACCAGCACCACCCCCCCGGCCAACCGGGGCAGCACCCCGGCGCGACCGGGGTACAGAGCCAATGTTACATGTCACCGATGCCAACGAGTCGGCCACTATGCAAACGACCCAAGCTGCCCGCAGTATCAGAGTCCAAAACCCCGCCATGTGGCCGCCGCGGCACTAGGGGAGGAACAGATCTCCGAGGAACAAGAAACAGACGAGCAAGAGTATCAAGAGTGGGAGCCAGCCGCCATGACTCTCGCGTGCTTAGGGGGGAGAGACATGGTCCCGCGGGTCCCCCTACCCGCTAACACCCGGAAGTACAGCCAATGGGTGAGCATCAATGGACAACGGGCCGAAGCCCTTCGAGACACCGGGGCCAGTGTGACAGCCGTCCGCTGCCATCTGGTGACCCCAGAACAATATCTACCGAACATTCTCTGCCCTGTGCGATCAGCCGACAACTCGGAGAGTCTGTGTCGGATGGCCTGCGTCCCCTTTGAGTGGGGTGGGGTCTCCGGCATGTTGAAGGTAACGGTCCGAGACGACGCCCCCGTGGACTGCCTTCTCGGAAATGATCTGGAAAGCTCCCCGTGGGCAGCCGTGGAGCGAAAAGAACACTTGGGGATGTTGGGCGTCCCAGACTGGGCGTGTGTCACCACCCGGTCCATGGCCGCCCGTGCCAACCATCACCCGGAAGAACCAGAATGGCCGGCGCCACCGCCTCCGGTCGCCCCCGCCGAGACCCCCGACCATGGCACCCCCCTCGAACTTGCTCAACCTTCCGACCTCGCTAATCTCGACCAATGGGCTCAAGAAGGGGGACCCACACAAGAACAATTTCGTCGGGAACAGAAGACCTGCCCCTCCCTTGAGGGACTCAGACAACAAGCGCTCGCCCAAAGCGCAGGGGACACCTCCGGAACTCATTGGGTCTACTGGGACAATGATCTATTATACAGCGAGCAACGAATCGCCGAGCTGGGGGCCAACCGAGTACTAGTGGTGCCCCTCCGCTTTAGAGACTTCCTGCTAAATCTGGCCCACGATGTCCCCCTGGCAGGGCACCTGGGACAAGATAAGACCTACAGCCGCCTAGTGACCCACTTCTTCTGGCCCAAAATGAGAAACGATGTGCACCAGCATTGCCGATCTTGCCCCACGTGCCAAGCCAGTGGGAAGAGCGGCCGCAAATTAAAGGCCCCCCTGCAACCCTTTCCAGTAGTCACGACCCCATTTGAGAGGGTCGGGATCGACATTGTGGGACCCCTGGACCCGCGTACAAGACAAGGCCATCGCTTCATCCTGGTACTAGTGGACCACGCCACCCGCTACCCTGAGGCTATTCCTCTCCGGACCGTGACAGCCCCAGTGGTCGGCCGGGCCCTGATGGGGATCTTCTCCCGGGTGGGGTTCCCCCGAGAAGTCGTCAGTGACAGAGGCACGAACTTTATTTCTAAATATATGAAGTCCCTCTGGCAACAGTGTGGGGTCACCTACCGCTTCACGACCCCCTATCACCCCCAAGGAAACGGACTTGTTGAGCGGTTCAATCGCACGCTAAAAGGGATGATCGGGGGATTGGAAGAGCCCCTCCGTCGCCAGTGGGATGTGCTGCTGCCGTGCCTCCTCTTCGCCTACCGGGAGGTCCCACAGAAATCCTTAGGCTTCAGCCCCTTCGAACTGCTCTATGGGCACCCAGTGCGGGGGCCGCTCAGCCTGATCAAAGAAGGCTGGGAGATGCCTCCGGCAAAGAACCCTCCAGATGTCTTCCGGTACCTCCTCACCCTCCGCAACCAGTCCCGGCGGTTCAGAGACCTAGCAAAAGCCAACCTAGAGGCCAGTCAAGAGGACATGAAAAAATGGTATGACCAGAACGCCTCATCCATCGAATTCGAACCGGGACAACAGGTCTGGGTAATGTCCCCCACAGAGCCGTGCGCTCTCCAAGACAAATGGACGGGACCCTTCAAGGTAATCGAGCGCAAGGGTCCTGCCACCTATCTGATCGACATGGAGTCCTCCCGGAATCCACTCCGAGTCCTCCACACCAACAGACTGAAGCCCCACTTTGCACGAACAGAACTCAGCCTACTGATGGCCACAGACAATGGGGTTGAAGACGACTCCGAGCCTCTCCCTGACCTCTTGCGGACCCAGGAGCAAGACGGCTCCATAGATGGGGTCCGACTCTCGGAGACCCTCACCAGAGAACAACGCCAAGAGTGCCAAGCCCTCCTATCACGGTTCGCCAGGCTGTTCTCCCTCACCCCAGGTGTCACTTCCTGGTGTGTGCACGATGTGGACACCGGAGACAGCCCTCCTATCCGCCACCGGGCCTACCGCGTACCTGATCGGGTACGGGCCTGCATCCAGGCGGAAGTAGCTAAGATGCTCACGCTCGGGGTCATCGAGCCCTCAGACAGTCCATGGGCCAGCCCGGTCGTGCTGGTCCCCAAAGCGGCCGCCCCCGGAACCACACCTGAACTCCGGTTCTGTGTCGACTACCGGGGCCTGAATGAAGTCACCAGAACGGACGCACACCCCATCCCCCGGGCAGATGAACTGGTCGACCGAATGGGCGCTGCCCGCTACCTCAGCATCTTCGACCTGACGGCAGGTTATTGGCAGATCGGCCTCACACCCCGAGCACAAGAACGTTCTGCCTTCTCCACCCCCGATGGCCACTATCATTTTACGGTCATGCCCTTCGGCATGAAGAATGCCCCAGCGACTTTCCAACGGCTCGTCAATCAGGTCCTGGCGGGGCTCGAAGAGTTCAGCGCCGCCTACCTGGACGACATCGCTGTGTACAGCCACCAGTGGACCGAACACCTCCACCACCTCCAGGCAGTGTTGCAAGCCCTCCAGCGAGCTGGCCTTACGATCAAGGCTAGCAAATGCCAAATTGGACAAGGGTCAGTGACCTACCTCGGACACCAGGTGGGAAGCGGCCTAGTGGCCCCTCTGCAGCTGAAAATTGCCGCCATCCAGAACTGGCAACCCCCTATCACTCAAACTGAGGTGCGAGCCTTCCTGGGCCTCACGGGCTACTACCGAAGGTTCGTGAAAGACTATGGTACCATCGTGGGGCCCCTCACCGAACTCACGTCAAAAAATCAGCCCAAGAAGGTGAACTGGACCCCAGAGTGTCAAGCGGCATTCGAACAATTAAAGGCCGCCATGTGTTCCGCTCCTGTGCTCCAGGCCCCAGACTACAGCCGGGAGTTCGTCGTCCAGACGGACGCCTCCGACCAGGGCATTGGGGCGGTCCTGTCCCAAGTGAACACCGAAGGCCTTGATCAACCGGTGGCCTTCATCAGCCGGAGACTCCTACCACGGGAACAACGCTGGAGCACCATAGAGAGGGAAGCCTTCGCGGTGGTATGGGCCCTCAAGAAGCTCCGGCCCTACCTTTTTGGCACCCACTTTCGGGTGCAGACTGACCACCGACCTTTGCAGTGGTTGATGCACATGCGGGGGGAGAACCCAAAATTGCTACGCTGGTCCATCTCCTTGCAAGGGATGGACTTCACAGTCGAACACCGGCCTGGGTCCGACCACGCCAACGCAGATGGCCTGTCCCGGTTTTTCCGCCTCGACGAAGAGAGTCCCCAAGAGGATGGGTAACTCTCCCCGCCTTCAGCTGGGGGGGACGCATGTTGGACAGGCCACATGACGGGCCACTCTCCCCCGGCTCGACCAGGCCCGAGCCCAGTCACGCAAGCACCACACACCTCCATTGCACGTCCTACGTCCCCTCAGGGACCCTTGCCCTCGAGCATGACAACCTCGTGGGTCCGATCCACTGCCGGCCCATGCGCCCAGCCCGGGCCGCCATCTTGGACACTTCGCCACGAGGCCGCCTGGCCCCCGATCGACCTCAACCCTGGGCCTAGCCCGGCCTCAGACATTCCGGCACCACCCTCCACCCAGGAGGTGAGCGGGCTACTTGGCAAGTCAATGGGAGAAAGAGGTGCCGATGGCTCTCCCCCGCCAAGTGCCGCTCGCCCATCACCTCCCCGGGCGCTGGCTCCACCCCCCTGCTGGGTGTCTGGACTCCCTCATCCCGGACCTCCCGACCTCCAAGTGCGAGGGTCCGGACATCAAAGCACGCCAGCCCTATAACTGGGGCAGCTCCAGAGCAGGAAGGCAGTTGTATCTTGGAGTCGAGAGACGTAAAGAGGAACTCATCCTGGACGGACTACTGGCGCTGCCATAGCTCTGTCCTGTGCACCATCGTCCTGCCTGTTGGCGCTGCCACAGTCGTCGTAACCTTCAACCTTCATCGTCGTCCGGATCTGCTGGCGTGGCCGCGGACCGTTGTAACCGCCATCTTCACCGGGACCTGCAGGCTCCGCCGCGGACCGTCGCCCTTCATCTACTTCGGGACCTGCTTGGCTCCTCCACGGCCCGACCATCTAAGAACGCCGAGCTCGAGGATTGTGAGCTATTTTGACCTCATTGGTAATTAAGACTGTCCCGCTACCCTTTTCCTCAAAGAGATCAGAACCGAGGGGACCCCTGAGTCCAGACCTCCTTGTATCATCCTATCGTAACCTAAGAACTACATATAAAGTCTCGTTAACCTTCAACCTTGTGTGGTGTCCGTCTGTGGGGGGGAAGTTACTTATCTGTACAGTCGTTGGAGACGGCTCTCCCTGGAGACCTCTCCCCGTAATCTCGGCCGACCCTCCCGGTCCGTCTAACAGGTGTGCAGCCACCTGGCCGCACTCAGGCATGATACTAAGCTGAATGGTGAAGACGACCCCACGGGAGCATTTAGGATTAGAGCGGCGCTGAAGGGCTGGGCGCGGGATGAGATCAGGAGCCCTGATAAGAGAGCCGGGATAGAGTTTCCTACCCTGAAATGCATGGTAGACGCAGTGCCTGCGGTGGCCAGTTCGGCCATTGAGGCTCATCTTTTTGCAACAGCGTTCTGCCTGGCCTTCTTCGGGGCATTCCGGACCAGTGAGCTGGTAGTCAGGTCCAAAAACGACAGGTCGGGGAGAGCACTGGACATGCTAGACGTGAATGCCAGGGATTCCCTGGTCTTATGGTTGCGCAAATCCAAGACCGATCAGGCTGGGAGAAGAGTAGCTATAACATTACATGCTTTTGAGGACCCCAGATATTGCCCGGTGTCCTTGGTGCGGGAATACTTGAAAATTAGACCTCTGCTGGCGGGACCTTTTCTGATCCACGCAGATGGCATGCCTCTAACTAAGTTTCAATTTGAAAAGGTGATGGAGAAAGTGTTGGCAAAGGCGGGGTTGGCAGCAGCTGGGGATGGCAAAAAATTTTCCAGCCATTCTTTCAGAATAGGGGCAGCCACAGCAGCATACAAGGCGGGCCTGGGGGAAGAAGGGGTGAAAAGAGTGGGGAGATGGTCTTCAGCATGTTACCAAAGATATGTACGCCCATAAATATTGGGGCATCGAACGTGAATGTTGGCGTTGCATATCCGAGTTGGAGTCCTTAATAGAAGGTTGAGACCATTTGCTCCTTCAAGGCAATGCCGAGCTGTCATTTTCCCTTTGAACATTGAATTGTGTGCCATTAATTCTGGTGTGCTATTGTTGTTTGTTGCTGTGCAGTGAAGTTTCGAATAAAAGTGTTATACCAACGGTGTCTTTTCTTACAGTCGGCGTCTGCGTGTGGGTGATGGGGCATTCGTATGTTTCCAGACTCGAGCGATGGGCTGCATTCAGGAAATGGGAGTTGGCCTTTGCAAAGACCCGGATAGTATGGATGGGCTCACCCGGAATGAAGTGGGGTCAGCTGAAGCGCAGACTGGCGCAGGGTGTGGCAGCCTTGGGGGGACCGCCCAACATTCTAGTAATACATCTGGGTGGTAACGACCTGGTAACCATGGGGAGGCGAGCCTTAGTGGATACCATGCAGCGGGAATTCACGGCGATAGCGAACGAGTTGGGAACAACGGAATTGGTATGGTCAGAGATTGTCCCACGCAGGACATGGAGGGGAGCGCGGTCACCGCTTGCTATCGAGCAGGGCAGGAGAAGGGTGAACAGGGCTATGCAGAAATTCACCGAAAAGAGGGGTATGGGGTTTATTAGGCATTCATTAATACAGGACAGGACTGTGGGTTACTATGAAAAGGATGGGGTTCACTTGTCTGAGACGGGGATGGATGTGTTTCTCCTTGACTTACAGGAAACATTAGCGGCAGCGGGCTGCGTTTGACATACAGGTGCTAGGTTTAAGTACAAGGTGCTAGGTGGTGGGGGGCTCTGTCATCGTCGGGAGCCTCATCCAGAGCTGTGGCGGAGTACAGGGCGATCTGGAAGCAGATGGACAGTAAGGGTACCTCTGCGGCAGAAGGAGACAGCAATACCTCTGCCTGGCACAGTAGGGGTGCCCGAGCCAAGAACCTGGAGCCGAGGGGGTTCCAGGAAACAACGTCGGCGCCCCGTTAGTCCTTCGGGCGGTCGGGGGGCCTAAACCGACCGGGGGTGTGCCTCATCGCTCCGCCCCGACAGGGGGGGCGGGAGTAAACGAGATAACTATTAAAGGTATTGCACCGTCAAGAGCATCGACTTACCGTGCAAATTGGCTAATTAGGCAGGCGGGTCAGCGAGGGGCTGCCGTCTTGGATCGCCTGTAAGATGACCCACCTATCTGCTGTTGTATGCAAATAAACCTGCACCACAGTTTTCCCACAATTATGTCTCATGAGTCTTCTTGGTTGTGTATGTAGTGGGTACAAGTGGAGCGAGCGATGGCGGTGTGGGCACTATGCCGCTGGCCGCGCGACGCGAAGGGGAGATAACGCGAGACAGCGTCTTAGTGACACATGCCTCGCGAGCAAAACGTCATCAGCGCGACAGTCAGGGCGCCGCCCCCTTTAGGGGTGGCCAATGCAGGCGCGAGCATGTAAGGTGGTGGGCGGTCCTAGGGCCTTTATCTAGGCCAGCCCGGTTCAGTACTTCCTCTTTCCGCCGCGTTTTCATCTGGACTACTCTGCGCTGTTCCCGCCCTGGCCCAGACCCAGCGGCAGAGCAGTAGGTTGGTGTGAACAATTAATGGTCTGTTTTGTGTTGCAGGCGGAGTCACAGGGCGATCTGGAAGCAGATGGACAGTAAGGGTACCTCTGCGGCAGAAGGAGACAGCAATACCTCTGCCTGGCACAGTAGGGGTGCCCGAGCCAAGAACCTGGAGCCGAGGGGGTTCCAGGAAACAACGTCGGCGCCCCGTTAGTCCTTCGGGCGGTCGGGGGGCCTAAACCGACCGGGGGTGTGCCTCATCGCTCCGCCCCGACAGGGGGGGCGGGAGTAAACGAGATAACTATTAAAGGTATTGCACCGTCAAGAGCATCGACTTACCGTGCAAATTGGCTAATTAGGCAGGCGGGTCAGCGAGGGGCTGCCGTCTTGGATCGCCTGTAAGATGACCCACCTATCTGCTGTTGTATGCAAATAAACCTGCACCACCGTTTTCCCACAATTATGTCTCATGAGTCTTCTTGGTTGTGTATGTAGTGGGTACAAGTGGAGCGAGCGATGGCGGTGTGGGCACTATTTAACTCGCTCTCCGTTTAGCATGTAATTCGGGTCTGCATTGCTTTCGCTAAAGGAGTACAGGCTGGATTTGGAGACATTTACCTTAAGTCCGGATATATTAGAGAATCTGTCCAGTGTGTGTCACAGGTATTCAGCGGATGTCTCTTATGTGAAGAATCAGATCACCTGTGTACAGTGATATAACATGTGTGCCATCCCGAAGGTGTTGCCTTCTCTTATTTCCGATCTGAGGATTTCTGCAAGTGGCTCAATTGCTAAGGCAAAGAGCAGTGGGGAGAGGGGGAATCCATGTCTGGTCCCTCTGCATATCTTTACCGGTTCCGACACATAGGGGCCTATTTTTACCCTTACCGTTGGCACGTCGTATAGCAGTCGAACCATGTTAAGGAAATAATCCCCTTGTTTTTATTTTTTTAATATCGCAAAGAGAAACCCTCATTCTAATGAATCGAAAGCCTTCTCAAGGTCTAAGATCAGCCATCCTGAATGTGGTCAGTGACTGTGCGAGGAAGTAGCTAGTTTGAAGAAGCGTCTCAAGTTTAATAAGGTGATCCTGGGGGGGGGGGGGGGGTACAAATCCATTCTGATCTGCGTGCACTAATAAGGGTACTTTGCCTGGCTTGGGTAGGGATACCAATCTCGCTTCCCGCTTGGATGGGGGGAGCCTCTGTGCGTTAATTGGTTCTGTGTATAATGCGTGTAGGTGAGGCAGTAGTGTTGTGGCATAAGCTTTATAGAATTCTGTTGGGGACCATCAGACCAACAAATCTATATGCTCGGATCTTAATGTGTCTAGCTTTCTTGTATTTGGGTTGCTTGTTGACTGTTTGGTTTCTTGCTCCAGTAGCCGCCGTTCTATTCGGCCGAGTCTGTCATTTAGTTGTTACCGAATACTCCAGGTGGCCCCTAAGCAGTGGCAATTTTGAAGGCGTCCCACTCTATGAGGGGTCTTCTGCTGTATGCTCATTTATCTCCGAATATTCTAATGTGGATGTCCCTAGAGATGCGCAAAATGTTTGGCCTTCTAATGCTACAGGTTGTATGGGCCATGTAGGAACGAGGGGAGAGCCAGCTTCACGCCTGAGTTGCTTAAGCTGTGGGTTGTGGTCTGAATGCGTGCATCCTAGGTATTCAGTGTGCTTAATAAGTGGGAGACGAGGGAATGATACTACTATTCGATCAAGCAGGACGTGCAGGTCATGCATTGGGGAGTAGGAGTAAATACAATAAGAGCAACCTCTTATCTGGCCTATCTAGTTTCAAAAATGGTAATTACTCAAATTAGACATTTCCCCATGAAACAAAGTCTCAGCACAGAAACTACTTTCTTCCTAGTTTTTTTTTATCAAAAACATTTATATTCCTATATTTTTACGTACTTTTTTTTAAATATATTAAACTCATATGCTCATAAAAACATTTACAAATAAAGACAAATTCATGTCAGCATTTCAATTGAAAGAAAAAACAAAATTAGGTTCTCTCAGTTTTGATACAGGTTTTAGTGACTCCCAAATGACACCATCATCCTCCCATTCTCACCTTTCATTCTAATCACACATACCATCAATCATACCACACAAAAATTACAATAAAAACACATCTGTGATGGGGTCCTGCTCACTTTTCCTATCTGTCACAGTTATCAAAATCAGGATTAGGCATTCATAAGTCCATTAAACTTATTTCTGGTTGATTCTTATTTAGTTTGGTTCTTAGGTAGGGCTCCCAGATGTGTGATCACTGGTCCACGCACGTTTCGGTGAAAACAACAATTTTATATCACCTTCTTCCGGACCAAGAGAAAAATACTTTGCATCTGTATAGTGCTCTGTTTTTTTTATGCGTCTTAGGACATGGAAATGTCTCTGAATCAAAGAGGTACTATATAGTCCAGATTGCTGTCCTCAATCGAATATTCTGTCAGGGAGTAGTTCCCTAATTAGTATATTCTTGTGTGTGAAGGAAATTCTTTGATTTAATTGGAGTCCTGTCTGATGGTATATTACGGTCGTTATATGTCCTCCAGAGACTAGTAGTTTCCCAACACGCTTTGGCTCTTTATCTTGTGTTTGAAAAGGTTATATTTATTAGAGAGGTCATTCACAGGAATTCAGTCCGTATTTCTTCACTTATACTGCCGCCTCCGTGAATTCAAATCTGTTACAGTTTATGGTGGTCTGCTCTGAGCAAGGTGAAGTCTGATGCAACTTTGTCTATTTTTGCTTCCAGCGTTGTGTGAGTTTGGTCTAGGGCAGCACCTATTTTTCCAACTGCCGCCAAAACTGAGTCGAGATTGGATGATAGTGTTAAGTTTGGGGCTACACCTGCTGCTTGCTCTCTCATGGACTGTCCTCCATGTGCTTCTGGTTGCACAGCAGTTGCTGTGCTTTGTTTCTTAGGCATCCCATGGCTAGCTTCTGTGTTGTGGGCATGTGAGCTTCACCAGGAGGTCTCTTTTCACTACATATAGTTTGTGTAGAGCTGAACAATGGCTTTGTTCTTCCTCCCTCTGTGCCTTTCCAGCCGGGTGTCTGCGAAGTGCCGCTCTGCGATGCTGTGTTTTAGATTTCTGACGTCTGGTCTGGCTGCTTTTGGGTGCCTCTATTTGTCTCTGCGTGCAAGAGAGATTCTGTCTGCTGGTACTTAGTAGTTGCTGTGAAAGGCCCCCGGAGAGTCCATCGCTAGTCCACAATCCAATGTCTTCAGTTTGGACACTAATGCCTCTTGAGTTTGGGCTCTGGTACTGTGTTGGCATTCCCTGTTGTGAGCTTGGGGGCTAGCCGGTCAACTGTTGCAGCTCAGGGGCCTCTATGGGGAAGTTCCCTGTCATGCAGAGTCACAGTCACCAACGTGTCGTCTAGAGAGTGCGTACCAAGCCATGGGCATGAGTCTTCCCTTTCTTAACAATGTGCACATTATTTTGGTATTTGGCCTGCCCGATGAGGTCCTGGCTTTATTTGGCTCCGACCTATGGCACAGTTTTACGGCAACAGCTGGCCCCTGGTATCTGGCTGGTCTCCGGTAGGTGGATCTGGACTGTTGCAGCCACTGTAAAAGTTGTTGTTTGGGGACCAGTATGTCTCCGATTCTCCGGCGTGGTCGCAGCGTGTTCCACCTCTGAGGCAGCCCAGCTCAAGCTCTCTCGCTGTTAATGGCTGTCTGTGCCACCTTGGTTTCCCTGGCCTGCTCTGTCGCTCTGGGTACATGCTAATCTATGTTTGTGGCCTTCCACTGGGTACTGTCTAGAGCACTGGGTGAATGTGATTGGAGGGGGGCGCTGAGGATGTTCTGGACTTTGTATTCTCTGCCCCAAGATCTGGCTTGGTGAGTCCTGTCCCTCCTGTGTGTTTCTTAGTGCTCGCGCCTTGCCACTATGGGCACGGGGGGCTCCCCTTCCTGTTAGCTGGGCGCTGACTATCTGTGCTAGCAAAGTCTCCCTGCAGCTAGCTCGGTCGCAGCTCATGTCACCGCTGTGATTACAGTGATGGTGTGGCCCAGCCAGTCTGTCTGTTCTCTTTGTCCATGCGGTTGAGGGAGGTTCCACTCTCACCCTCGCAGGCGAGTCCTCCCGAGAGAGTATTCTGGCCTCAGTATTCCCTGCCCCCGGTCTGGCTCGGTGAGTCCTGCCTGTCCTGCGTGCTGCTTAGGTCTCACGCCTTACCGCTGAGTGCACTGGGGGCTCCTCCTCCCCTTAGTTGGGTGCTAACGGTCTGCTCCAGATGTGCCCCTGTGCAGCCTATACAGTCGCGGCTCGTGGCCCCGCTGCAGTTACGATGGTGGTGGGGCCCAGCCGGTCAGCCTGTTCTCGCAGCCCGCTCCGGTCAAGGGAGACCTCAGGCTCACCCGCAGCCTTGCAGGTGCGTCCTCCATGCCAATCAGGCCGAACGGCCTTCACACCCATGCTGTATGCAGGAGGCTTGGGTCAGCGATGTGGCAAGTAGCTCATTTGCCCCGGCGCGTTCAGGAGTCGTGACGCTGCGGCTCCGATGTCGCTTCTCCTTACTGATTATTATTATTATAATTATGCATGATTAAATAAAACCGTTGCATACATCAAGACTTATTTAAAAACATCTGTTCGTTTGAAATTAAAATACTATTGTATTGTCCGCTTGTTTAATTTCCATTACTCATTAGAGGCAAGATAAGAAGATAAAGGAGGGCAGATGCCACTATTACTAGATCTCTTCTAGTGTGCCATGTAAACTTTTCCCAGTGGATCGCAATGTTGTTGTTAAGAGGGCCTTGCCCGTTGAAGGGATTCTCTTCATACTCATTGCCTTAATTCTCAATTTCCGTCGACCACTTGCGACGCTTCGTTGGTGAAACCCCGACCAAGTACTTGCAATGTAGATCAAAATGGAGGCCTCATTTTTTTCTTTTTTCCACCTGTTACTATTTTAGGGTTTGTGAATATGGGCAGAGATTTTTAGGACGTTTGCTCCGTTAGTGAGTCTTCTCCCACTTGCTCTATTTGGTGGGTATTACCGTTTGACAAGGCTTCTGTAGTTGAATGTTCCAAAGGTGACTTAGGTAGATTTTCCAGTCGCTTAGCTGTTATGTCAAAAAACTTTATTAGTCGACAGTTGAGCTGCACTTTCTCTGGGTTAAAACACAGCAAAACTGCGTGTCTACGGATCCTTACTCCATACTGGTTGAATACTGGTTTTAAAAGGTTTATTCTTATGTCCCTTAGGTTGTTGCAGGTGCAAATAACATGTAATAAGTCCTCCACTCCGCAGCCACAGAGGCGACAAGGCTGGTCACTGCCTTTTCTCTCCCAGGGCGGAAGAAACTGGTTAATTGCGCCAATCCCCAGGCGAAGTTTTAAGAATTTTTCCTTTGTGGTAGTTTTTATTCCGATTTTCAAATAAGATTGCGGTTTTCGAGCTTTGTATGTATTCAGTACTACCCATCCGTGTGATCGTTTGGATAGCTTCTCCTTAGGGGTTCCCGGTGCTGTCTGGTGGGAGCCGGGGTTTTCTTGGCGTTTCCTCTCTGGAGGGCAGATTAGTCTCGCAGCTGCATCTAGTAGACCTAGACTTGTAAATAAGGCATTTCCCTGTGTGTGTTTGTAAGTTATTTTTTAACTGACTATTTTGTCGTTTCTATGTTATTCCTATAGTATGGGCTGGTTTCTCGTGATCTGATCTATTCTTTGGAGTTATTTGTGTCAACATGCTACCTTTGATCTGAAACTTAACAACTTCAGGAGTTTGTGTGTTGAATGTCTAAAAAAACACATTTTGAATGGACATTAATGAAGTTATTCCGAATGTCTACTATGGTAGTTTGAATGCTATGTTGTGTCCTCATAGTCCTTCTTAACCTCATAGCTGCTAGTAAACATCCCTCCCCAGTGCTGCGCTGTCCATTGGAACTAGTGCTGAATGGACGTCCAATGGTCGTGCGCAGCACTGGGGAGGTAGTGCTGCCGTCGGCCAACGCACCGAGGCAGCACTTAAGGGGTTAAGCGATTGTTCTGTCACCTTATTCCTGAAGGAATCCTTGGTATGTGGATGTATTTGTTGGTTTTTTGACTTGTTGCTTTATGATAAATGTATGTATTAAGTGCAGCATTCACCATTTGGATGACCTCTTGCTGCTTTTTACTGAGTTGAGCAATAGTGTTCAAATGAACAAAACAGTGTATGGAATGAAACCCAGATATAATGTGGACAAATGATGTCCTTAAAATGGTTGCCTGTATGAGGCAGTACATTGATAAATGTCACTTGTCCACAAAGCCTCATTATGATCTTGGTGTTGGGTAGCCAAATGAGTGGACTAGTTTCACCAATGGCTGGACATACAAGTTACACAACACGTATGAGCCAAACTCTGGGGGTCATCGTAGTATAGATGCGAAGATGAACAAGATGTATGGGCATAGTTTGATTTATGTTAGTCAGAAATAAATTACATTGGCAGGAGGTATTCCAAGTTTTTAAAATTTTGTCATCATGTATACCCCCCCAGCTTATTTTGGAAGTTCAATTGCATTGTTTCTGTTCACTAGCATCTTAATTGATCCTTCCTGGGGACATGTTGCAACAGTTTATGTTTAAGAATGCAAACTTCCCATGTAACTGGCCACACCAAATATTGTTAAAAAAATATCCTAGTGACACACTGTTTGATTCAACAACGAGTTAAGCAACTGGAGGCTCATATTTTTTTTCTTGTGAAAATCCCAAAAGAACAGGCCTAATTCACAAAGAAAAATCTATAATTATGGACGGATATTTAGATCTCCATCTGAAAATACGTTTACGCTTGGGATTCAGAAACATTCCCAAACGTACACCTGGAAAGATATGCCAGGTATAGGCTACCAGGCATACATCTGGGAATTATTGTATCACATAAGAGGAGAGATACAGGGCAACAGTTGGTTCATGCCAGCCCTTAGGAACTGATCAGATCAAAAAATTGGCATGACACCCCAGTGTTTAACTCAGTATGCTATTTAGTGAAACATGAGAAAGAGATGTATTGATCTCCCAGTTATCGCTACCTACTTTACTCCCAGTTTTTTACAATGCCAAGAACTGGACAAGGATGGTTCACTCACGTATGCCACCTCGTCCTACCCTAGTAAGGTAGTACTACCAGGGCAGACTCGATTTCTTAGATATTACTTATCTTATCTGGATAATACTATGATCCAGCTGACTGGTTAAAAACACCTTAGGAAAGACCACAAAAGTGTCCTTTTATTCAGGTGGTATCCTTGGTACATTACAAAGTTACTAAAGGAGTAACTACAGGAGGCATATATGGGTGTAATAACCAATATGCGTCTCTGTATATGAGTAAATATTTATGCCAACATGTTTCTGCCTTCGGTTGGCCTATTCACCTATAGCATTCGTCAGGGCTGTCTCTGTGAGTCCCTGTACTGCAAGAAGTCAGAAAAAAAGCATTTGCAATGCAATAGGTATCTTATTAGTAAAGTGTGAGCTATTGGTATTGTAAATGGCAATGTTCTTTAATATGTGTTGGCTTTGAAAATATATAAATTAGTAGCATTGTTATTCACAAAGCCAGTAGCTTACACTTTCCTAATGCGAGTCCTATTAGCTATGGCAATGCTTATTGGTAGCAAGCAAGGACAGTGCTGTTGTGGTGCTGAGTGATGATGTGGTTGGGCTGAGTGATGTGGTGGTATATTAGAGTGATGTGGTGGTGTATTAGAGTGATGTGGTGGTGTATTAGAGTGATGTGGTGGTGTATTAGAGTGATGTGGTGGTGTATTAGAGTGATGTGGTGGTGTCCCAGAGTGATGTGGTGGTGTTCCAGAGTGATGTGGCGGTGTCTCAGAGTGATGTGGTGGTGTTCCCGCGTGATGTGGTGATGTCTCCGAGTGATGTGGTGGTGTCCCTGAGTAATGTGGTGGTGTCCCCGAGTGATGTGGTGGTGTCCCCGAGTGATGTGGTGGTGTCCCCGAGTGATGTGGTGGTGTCCCCGAGTGATGTGGTGGTCTCCGAGAGTGATGTGGTGGTGTCCCCGAGTGATGTGGTGGTGTCCCTGAGTGATGTGGTGGTGTCCCTGAGTGATGTGGTGGTGTCCCTGAGTGATGTGGTGGTGCCCCTGAGTGATGTGGTAGTGTTCCTGAGTGATGTGGTGGTGTCCCTGAGTGATGTGGTGGTGTTCCTGAGTGATGTGGTGGTGTCCCTGAGTGATGTGGTGTGTTCCCTGAGTGATGTGGTGGTGCCCCCTGAGTGATGTTGTGGTGTCCCTGAGTGATGTGGTGGTGTCCCTGAAGGATGTGGTGGTGTCTGTGAGTGATGTGGTGGTGTCCCCGAGTGATGTGGTGGTGTCCCTGAGTGATGTGGTGGTGTTCCTGAGTGATGTGGTGGTGTTCCTGAGTGATGTGGTGGTGTCCCTGTGTGATGTGGTGGTGCCCCCTGAGTGATGTGGTGGTGCCCCCTGAGTGATGTGGTGGTGCCCCCCGAGTGATGTGGTGGTGCCCCTGAGTGATGTGGTAGTGTTCCTGAGTGATGTGGTAGTGTTCCTGAGTGATGTGGTGGTGTTCCTGAGTGATGTGGTGGTGTCCCTGAGTGATGTGGTGGTGTTCCTGAGTGATGTGGTGGTGTCCCTGAGTGATGTGGTGTTTTCCCTGAGTGATGTGGTGGTGCCCCCTGAGTGATGTGGTGGTGTCCCTGAGTGATGTGGTGGTGTCCCTGAAGGATGTGGTGGTGTCCCCGAGTGATGTGGTGGTGTCCCCGAGTGATGTGGTGGTGTCCCTGAGTGATGTGGTGGTGTTCCTGAGTGATGTGGTGGTGTCCCTGTGTGATGTGGTGGTGTCCCCGAGTATTTATTTATTTGATTTATTTATTTTTTTATTTTATTATTATTTTTTTTTTGGTGTTCAACCTGCTTTATTGGAGTAAACAGTATGGTACACAGCTTGGTCCGCCTACAACCCGGAGGCTGGCAGCAAAAAGTTATGAACAGTACACAGCCCAGAAGCCGGCATCCCGGGGGCCCGGCGGCGTATAGAAAAACATACATGATGCTGGTTCTGTAGCCCGGGGAGTAGGACAAGCAAGGATGAGCAGCAGTCGAACAGGGTTTTGTAGGCGAGAGATGAAATCCCTCCCCTGTATTTTTTTGTTTTCTCCAGAACAGGAACCCAAAACTTCCCAACTCAGGTAATAACTACGAGGCCGTATGTGACTGTATTAAAGTGCAAATGAAGTGTGGTGCAGCAAGGTGGGTCGGGCAAGCCCAAGCCCATGGCGGAACTGATGTCCGGGACTGCTATCCCAGTGTGGCAGAAGTCTGCAAAGGTGTGTCCTATGGATGCAGAAGATAAAACGGGGTGTCATCTAGCAAGAGTGTACAACGGGCTGTGGATGCAGAAAAAAGAAAGAGAACATTCATGCCCAGAGAGGGGGGGGGGTTGGGCAGGCCAAGACAGGGCGGCCTAGTTCATTCAGGACGTTGCAGGGTCATGTGAGCGTGTGAGGACGAGGAGAGTCAGATGTCGCAGGAGGCATCAAGGGGCTGCGATCCGGGAGGGGTGCCAGCACGCTGAGGAGGGGCAGGCAGGACGCCCGAACGTGCATCGTCGTCCGGGCGCGAAAGCAGATAATGCATCAGTGGTTCCCAAATATCTCTGGGCCTGCAGGAGAGGGGTATCAATTCAGCAAAAGTGGTGTGTTGTTCTTGGCAATATGTCAAATCAGTAAGCCAGTCCTTAAACTTAGGCGCTCTTCCTCTACCCCAGCGGCAAGCAACGCGTCGCTTGGCTAAGAGCAAGGCGATGTCAACAAATTTCCGGCACCCTTTAAGCATCTGCATCGTGTATCCGAGGATGGCGACCAAGGGGTCTGCGGGCACCGCCTCATCCACCATCTCCGAAAGTGCCTCTACAACCTGCTGCCAGTAACGAGCAACCTGAGGACAATCCCATGCCAGGTGCAGGAAATCAGCGTGGTCAGCACGGCAGCGGTCACAGCGGTCGCTGTCAGCCAAACCGAACCTATACTTTCGAGTCGGAGTATAGTATATCCTCTGAAGGAATTTGTAGTGGATAATTTTCAATCTGCTGCTAGCAGACACGCGAGAGGTGAGCGTGCAACAGTATTTCCACTGCTCATCGGTAATGTCGATGGCGAGTTCAGTAGACCAGCGCAGCCGAGCACTAGAGACCGGCTCCGGGGCAGCATTGCGGATTTGGCGGTAAAGACCAGAGACCAGGTGGGTCCCATCTTGTGATCCCAGCAGGAAGTGCAGTGGCGCTAGGGTCTCAGGTTCATTGGGATAATCAGGTAGGATGTCCCGCATCCCCTCACGCAGCCGAATGTAGTAAAAGAGTTCAAGGGATGTGTGCGCTTGTGCTTTAAAGAACAGTTCCTTAGTCTTGAAGCTACTCTCATGGAACAGGTCGCCCCAACAGGCGATGAGTAATTTGTCACATAGTTGACGGAAACCTCGTTCCGCCAAGAGAGATAGTTGTGGGTGGTAAGAAAGTGGTAATTTAGGAGAGTAGGGCAATGGGCATGACAGGTGACTAGCAATGCGGCGCCAGGCGTCTAATGTGCAGGAAACTGAGGTGTTCGCAGTGGTGATGGACGTCTCAGGACAGTGCAGCAGACCGTTGAGCGGTATAGGGTGTACGATCCAGTCCTCTACCGCTATGTGCGGCATGAAAGGAGTCGGAGCCATCCAATGGTAGGCAAAGTGCGCCTGTGCACATTGGTAGTAAGTTTCAAAATCAGGGACGTCAAAGCCACCTCTATCGTAGGGGAGGGTCAGCGTCGACCATTTTAAGCGGGGGGATTTGCCACCCCAGAAAAGCCTGCGCAGCTCCGTGCGGAGCGTCCTGAAGAAAAAAGCGCCAGGGTAATAGGGGATATTAAGGAAAAGATACAGAAAGCGAGGTAAGATCACCATTTTAATGAGTGAGGCTCTACCCGCCATGGAGAGCAGCAATGTGATCCATCTGTCCACTGAAGCAGTTAACTTGGTCATGGCTACTCCATAGTTGGCACGCAACGTCTCATCTCTATCGCGAGATATACGAATCCCCAAGTATTTAAGATCATCGCTACACCACTCTAGTGGGTAATCGAGAGGGAAGACATGCACTGCTTCCGTGAGGGGAAAGAACTGCGACTTTGCCCAATTGATGTGGACACCCGATACCCCTCCGAACATTACGAACTCTCGAAGCAGGGGATTGAGATGCGTCTCGGGATGTTTAACGTATAATGTGATATCATCAGCATATAGGGACACATCTATTTGCCGTTGCAGACATTGCACTGCTCCCTCTCGGAGTAGCTGCCGTAAACGACAAGCGAGCGGTTCGACCGCAATGGCAAAAAGTAGGGGAGAGAGAGGGCATCCCTGCCGGGTGCCTCTAGTAAGTGCAATAGGTAGTGACAGGCGGCCATTGATGAGCACCCTCGCAGTGGGGTCCGTATACAAAAGTCGGACCCAAGAGAGAAATAATTTGGGAAAACCCATGCTGGCTAGAACCGAAAACAGGTAAGGCCATTCGATCGAGTCGAACGCCTTAGTGGCATCCAGGAACACGGCTGCGACAGGGATGTCGGGGTGAACTGTGCGAAGCAAGGCAAAGAGGGTGCGAAGATTATGAGACGTAGACCTTCCCGCCACAAAGCCAGACTGATCAGGTAAGACCAGCCTGGTCATGAGCAGCGACAGTCGGGTGGATAAGACCTTGGCCAGAATCTTGACATCACAGTTTAGGAGGGATAGTGGTCGGTATGAATCACAGGTGGTGGGGTTTTTATCCGGTTTCAGAAGGGAGGTGATGACCACCTCACGCATAGAGCGGGGAAGTATTCCATCGGCTAGGGATTCCGTGAAGACCTCGCGGAGCACCGGTGCCATGATGTCGACGTAGGTTTTATAAAATTCGGCCGGTAAGCCATCGAGCCCCGGCGCCTTGCCATTACGAAGGGACATGATGGCCTCACGAACCTCGTCCAGCTCGAAAGGAGCCGCAAGAAACTCCCTGTCTCCATCGCTGAGCCAGCACAATGCCACCTCGTCAAGGTAGTCAGCGTATGATGTGTGTTCTACTGCCGTAGAAGTGTAAAGTGAAGAGTAGTGTGTTGTGAAGGTGGACAGGACCTCTGCCGGCTCCCTGATCACGGTGCCGGTGTCGTCAGTAATCTCAAGTATAGTGTTGTGCACCCGTGATGGTCGTGTGATTGCAGCGAGCACTTTCCCAGGCCTGTCACCCTCACAATATTTCCGGGCCACCCAGTGTTTGCCCCGGTACTTCGCCTCCCTGGCTGCCTCCTCTTCAAACTTTGATAGTGTCTCCCTAAAGGTGGCGTGAAGGTGTGGGTCAGAATTTGTGATCATGCGGTGTTCCAGAGCCCGCAGGTCGCGCTCCAGTGCAGCTATGGATTGTAGGATATCACGGAGCACCCCGTGACTTTTGGAGATGCAGAAGCCCCTAATGGTGACCTTGAAAGCCTCCCAGATGTGTTCAACTGACTCTACCGAGCCTTTATTTCGTGGGAAAAAATCTGCTATCTCCTCACCTAGCTCAGTGCAGAAGACATTGTCCAAAAGCACATCAGGACGCAGTCGCCACTGAGGTCGTGGATCGTCCCACCCAGGAATGCTGAATTGCATAGACACAGGGCTGTGATCAGAAAAGGTCCTAGGCAGGTGCTCTACTTTTACCAACTCCGCAGTAACTTCTCTGTCAACCAGAAAATAGTCAAGACGCGCCCATGTCCCAGTGTGTGAGGTAAAGTGTGTCCCTTCCCGCCCCTGGGCATGCAGGTGTCTCCAGGCATCTAATAGTCCACCCTCCTCCATGATTCCCTCCAACGTCTCCCTAGACTTGGGCTTGTAGGAGCTGACACCATCCGCCCTATCCAAGGGGGGCACTAGTGCGAGGTTGAAATCCCCACCCCACACAACATGTCTTGCCCCGACAGCTACAATCTTCCCCCACAATGTGGAATAAAAGGCAGGTGTATCAACATTCGGTGCGTACATAGAGACAAATACATATACATCACGGCCAATTCTTCCCCACAGTAAAGCATAACGCCCTTCTTTGTCCACCGCCTCTCCGAGATGATGAAAAGGCACTCCGCGGGCAACGAGCACCGCAACCCCCCTTGCATATGTCGAGTATGAGGAAAAAACACGGGTACTAGCCCATTTTGCCGCAAACGTGGCCATGCCCCGAGCAGGCAGATGCGTCTCCTGCAACATAACAACTTGCACATGATGTCTGTTCAGATAGGCAATTATATTTCTGCATTTCTTAGCATTATTTAGACCCCTGACATTCCACGATATGCATGTCAATCTCGCATTTGCATTCGATACCGCCATAGATACAGCAAGTCTATATGTGAAAGCGCCTGAGGGGCTCTAGTGATATAGCCACATCCATCTCGCCCAAACCCAAAGAAACACCACATTAGCAGATAAAGATACAGTCTAAGCAACAAAGGCCTCGTGAAATCCAACCTCCCCCCACCCACCCCAGCATCCCAAACATGCCAGTAGCCATGGATCCCCCCCTTCGTAGTCCCGCCCCAACCTCCCTTTCAACCGCAACAGCAGCAACAAAAAATTCAACCATGTAATGGGGAGCACCCAGTAGGGGTATAGCATAGAGTGCGTACTGCCACCACCTGGTCCTTAGCTCCAGTACTGTACTACCCTCGGTGGAGACTAAGGCCAAGGGAGTGGTCCTTGGCATACATTACCCCTGGGGTGCAGTGTCCATGCATGTCCATCATTTTCTCGTCGCTCCAGCCTCCAAAGTTCCACACACTGTCGGATAGACAGCAGGCGTGGCCGGCGTGGTGCATATATCCTGCAAGTAGAGTTAGTCATCTCGTTGTTCAGGGGGTATATCATCATTCTCCAGGTCCTCTGCAGGCACATTCCCGCCCCTGCGCGCTGCACGTACAGATTTCAAGAAATCTTCTGCTTTCTGCGGGTTAGTAAAGAAACGTTGCTTACCCTGATGGGTAACTCGCAGTTTCGCCGGATATAGGAGGGCGTAGTCAATTTGGGCCTCCCGCAGCTTTTTCTTTACGGGCAGAAACTTGCGCCTCTCGTCCTGGACCATTGGTGTAAAATCAGGATATATTGAAAAAGCGACCCCACTGTACTGCAGTGATTTCTGAGTGCGGGCCGCCCGGAGGGCCGTGTCACGATCCCGATAGTTCAATAGCCGTGCTATTATAGGCCTAGGAGGTAAGCCAGGCTGGGGCATTGGTGCCAGTGATCGGTGGGCCCTCTCCACTATGAACTGAGGAGAAAAAGCGTCCTCTCCGATGGAACCCCTAAGCAACTTATCCACGTACAGCTCCATTCTGCCTGTGGCTGTGGATTCCGGCACATTCGTTATGCGTATGTTGTTGCGGCGACTGCGCGCCTCCAAATCTTCGTTCTTCGCCGCTATGACGCGTAGCAAATTGTCCATCCTGGCCAATTGCGAGTTTAGGCTGGCGGTGTTCAGGTCGCCCCATGGCAGCTCCCAGCGACAGTCCACAAGCCCGGATGGGCAGTAGCAGGGCAGTTCAATGGTTTTGGGAAGGAGTGGCCAGTCGGGAGGGGGCAGGATGGCCCCACCGCAGTGCAGTTGTGTAGAGTAGAACAGGAGAGATGTCGGTGAGCCCTGTCGGTTTGCACCCCCCCAGGCTCCAGAGAAGCGTCAGGGGATGTATGAGCAGAGATGTGCAGAGTACTCAGAGGACACCAGTGGCGTGGGGTGATCGAGACAAAGCCCAGGCTTCAGGGCCCGTGGTAGTTCCAGTTCAGTAGGATTAGGGCCAGCAGGTCAGGCAGCGTCGGCCAGCAGCGAGGAAGAGATCCTCCCCGGGGATCGCCACACAGGGGGGTAATCCAGGGCCCCCACGCAGGACGGAGACACAGCAAGCCCCCGACTCGACAGAATCCTCTGGTGTGGTCACGGTGCAGGGGGCCCGCCAGCAGGGAGCACGGTGCAGAGGTAAGTCCCAGCACGGCGGGGTCAGGCCTCAGACCCTGCAGGTCCGTCAAACCTCACTGTGCCGGCCAGTCGTGGTAGCGAGGCGGGAAACAGTCCGGGCAGGCCGCAGCCCCGTCCAGCACGGGAGGAGCAGCCCCCCCCGAGCACCAACAGCAAGGGTCCAGCAGCGATGGGAGGGGGGGGGACTTAGCCGAGGCAGGGCGGCCAGACGTCTCCTACCTTCGCGGCGATCGCCGCACGCTTTTCCCAGCAGGGTCACAGGCCGTGGTGGCGAGGTGCGGCCTGCAGCCTCGTGGCGATCCCCAGGGTCGCGTGTATATAGCAGCCGGTCCGGCGCCTGCCCGAGCTCCAGTGGCAGAGCCGATCAAACTGCTACCGGCCGTATCTTCTGTTCCGGAGCACGCAGAGCCGCCAAACTTGGAGCGAGTGTGGGGAACGATGCTGGACACAGGATCTGACCTTTTTGGGGCGAATTAGCACCCCGTGGCGCAGGATCGGTGAAGGATTATGTGCCAAGGAACGGGAGCTGCGCGTCTAGGCAGCCATTCCGTAAGCGCGCCCTCTAGCGCCCCATTTATTTGATTTATTTAGCTGTTTTCTATAGCACTAGCCAGACCCGAGGGTATTGGAGCGCTTTAAAGCATGATGTAGAGAAGACAGATACCGGATAATGGCATGGTAGAAAAATACAGAAGTGTGGAAAAAAGACAATACAGTTCTGCTGGACATCAGAGGTGCGTCGTTGAGGTAGAGAAGTCTAGGGATCCGAGGAGTAGGATTAGGGTAAAGAGGTCAGGAGGTAGTCTCAAAGTCTAGTGTTGGAGTTTTTTCTTGGCGGTGCCGACCCAGGGGCTTATTGTTTGTGCGGTGTCAGATGGTTGTCCGGTGGGAGTGCGATGTCAGGTGACTCCCTGGTGGGGGCGTGTGAGTCACATGATTGCGTTCGGGAAGGCGCGGTTGAGGTAAAGGGCTTTTAGGAGGCTTTTGAATTTTGGAAATGAGGGGATGGTTCTGATGTCGACTGGGATGGAGTTCCAGATTTTTGGTGCGTTGCCAGCAAAAGAGCTGGCTGCAGTCTTTTGTTTACGCATTTTCGGGGGGATGAGGAGGAAGGCGTTCGAACTCCTGAGGCTTCTTGATTGACCGGCTTTCTTGAGTTTGGAGGCTAGGTATTCCGGTTTCCCTGTGTGCAGGGTTTTGTGTGTAAGGCAGGCAGTTCTGAAACTGGCTCGCATTTCCACAGAGAGCCATTTTAGATCTCTGAGAGCGGGAGATATATGGCCAAATTTTTGGATTCCGGTGACCATTCTGGCTGCTGCATTGAGGGTGGTTTTGAGAGGGGCTAGGTGTGAGCGAGCTGTAACGGTGAGGACTGCGTTCCCATAGTCCAGTCTGGACAGCACCAGAGATTGGGTGGCTTGTTTGAGGTTGAGCGGAGGGATGTGGGGTTTGATTTTGTTGAGGAGCTTCAGATTGAGGAAGGCGCTCTTGGCGGAGTTCTTGTTGTAATTGGTCATGGATAGTTTGGGGTCAAGGGTGATTCCCAGTGATTTGACCGGGGTAGTCATGGTGAGATTTCCATGGAGGACATCAATTGCTTTCACCCATTCAGCGATTTGCGGATTTTCTTCCTTGTTGGAGATGAGGAGGATCTCGGTTTTTCCCTGATTTAGTTTGAGGTGGTTCTTTGAAAGCCATTCTTGGACTTCTCTGAGAGTGTTGTTGAGTCTTAGGAAGTCGTTAACGGAGGTGGTTTCCAGGTATATTTGAGTGTCGTCTGCATATAGATGAAAAGGGATGGTTGCTTTTTTCAGAATGGAGGTGAGGCGTTCCATGTAAATGTTGAACAGTCGAGGGGAGAGAATGGATCCTTGAGGAACACCTCTGTTCACGGGGAGGAGGTCAGAAGCAAAGGATTTGATTTTTAGAATTTAGAATTTTAGAATTTAGGAATTTATAGAGCGCATGACTCACCCCATAAGGGTATCTCCGCGCTAGGACTCAATGACACTCCATCAGGCAGATCAGAAGAGAAGAGTTTTCAGTCGTCTTCTGAATGACAGGAGGTCAGGACACTGTCTCAGGTGGAGAGGTAGGCTGTTCCAAAGCCAGGGCCAAGATGAAAATAGGCTTTGCCTCCTTGTCGCGATTTGCTAATACATTGAACCTTAATCAGAGCCTTATCTCCAGAACGGAGCGATCTACTGGGAACATAGTTTACGAATTTCTCATTCAAATAGCTAGGACCTATTTTGTAGACCGCTTTAAAGGCCATACAACAGATTTTAAAATGGATCCTTTTACGTATAGGAAGCCAATGTAGTTTCTTAAGCAGAGGCAGAGAGGCTGTTCTGCGTGGGACGTCAGCCACGAGGCGAGCAGCAGTATTTTGGACTACCTGCAGTCTATTGATGTCTTTTTCAGTTGCTGATATAAGGAGCGCGTTACAATAGTCCAGGCAACTAAGAACTAGTGCCTGTATTAAGGTTTTCCTAGCAGACATAGGTAAAAAAGGGAATACTCTTCTGAGCATCCTGAGAACCTGAAAGCAGGCTCCGACGGTCGTGGAGACGTGATCTCTCAAAGTAAGTTTTTGGTCAAGGCGAACTCAAACATTTTTCACCACTGTTTTAGGGGAGGAGGTAGGGCCCAATTCCTCTGGCCACCAAGTGGGTGACCAAATCAAAGTAGCCTCTCCAAAAAGCATTATCTCGGATTTGGTGGCATTCAGCTGGAGATAGTTGTCTTTCATCCATTGTGCTATGGATTTCATACCGTTGCCAAAGATGGTTTGGCAGTTAGGGTCAGCTTTGTCTAGTGGCAAGAGTAGCTGGGTATCATCCGCATAAGATATGGGGATGAATCCCAGTGTTCTCAATAGTCTTGCCAGGGGCGCCACATAAACGTTGAACAAAGTAGGGCTCAGGCATGAGCGCTGTGGCACTCCCTTGGTGACTACAGAAGGTTTGGAATGGTAAGGACCTAAGTTAACGGTCTGCGTTCTGTCCGTGAGAAAGTTGGTAAGCCATTCCAGGGTACGCCCAGTAACACCAATACCACACAATCTTCTGAGCATGATTTGATGTGATATGGTGTCGAATGCTGCTGAAAGGTCAAGCAGCACCAACAGTACCGCCTGACCCCTATCCAGCAGCATTCTGATAGTATCTGTAACGGCCACTAGAGATGACTCCGTACTATAGCAAGGACGAAAGCCAGATTGAGAAGGATCTAAACTGTTAGTGGTTTCAATGTAATTAGAGAGATGTGTGTTAATATGTTTTTCAAGAATT
Organism: Lissotriton vulgaris; assembly: GCF_964263255.1. Lineage (NCBI taxonomy): Eukaryota > Metazoa > Chordata > Amphibia > Caudata > Salamandridae > Lissotriton > Lissotriton vulgaris. The sequence continues at coordinate 1,841,565,815 of NC_141689.1, read as the reverse complement.
TTGGTGTGAAGAGGAAGGAAAGAGATCGGGCGGTAGTTTGTTATGTCTTCTGAGGGAATTTTTAGGTTCTTTTTAATAGGCAGAATCTGTGCAGCTTTCCAGGCTGGAGGAAGGACTCCTTCAGTCAGGGAGCAGTTAAGAATATTGCAGATGGGGTTAGCCAGCTGTTTAGCCAAAGTAGATGTTATTTTCGCCGGAATTAAGTCCCGGATTTGCCGTTTTTAAGGTGCATTTCTGTCTCTTCGATCGTGAGCAAAGGAAAATTGTCAAGAAGGTTGTTCGCTAAAGGGGCGGGTTCAAGCACCATATCTGCTGTAGAATGGAGATTGCCAGTCAAGATGGTATTATTATAAATCGTGTCAATTTTCTCAATGAAATGACTAGCAATGCTATCGCACTGTGTTCGAGAAGGTAAGGAAGACGTGGCGCAGGCTGCGGGACTAGTGAAGGATTTTAGGGTTTGATAGAGACATTTCTGAGAGCTCCCGGCCTGTATGAGAGTAGCTGCTATATGTGTTTTCCTGGCATTTTTTAGGTTACGGTGATAGTTCTTGAGAGCCTCTCGATATTTTTATTTGTCAGCAGAGTGTTGAGATCGACGCCAAAGGCGCTCTAATCTTTTGCACAAGCCTTTTTCCAGTCGCAGGGGTGCCGAATACCATGGTGCCTGGTGAAGTTTTGCAGTAGAAGGGCATTTTTTTAAAGGGGCTAATCTGTCTAAAGTGGCCAATAGATTAGAATTGAAAGAGGCAAGGCGATCCTTTACGTTATCCGAATCCTTGTGATCAGGAGGACAAAATGTATCTGAAAAATGTTCAGGAGAAACCAGATTCCATTTCCTATAGTTTTTAATTGGTAGATATTTCGGGCAGGGGGGAGCCTCTTGGTTGTTAAATTGGAATTCCACCATTGAGTGGTCAGACCAAATCAAAGGGGTCGTGGCCATATATGATATGTCAGGGGAATTTGTTAGGATGATATCTAGAGTATGCCCTGCCTGGTGTGTGGGATCTTTATTTATGGCAATATGATTAAGTGCTGCCAGCTCCATAAGAAAAGATGAAGTTTCTTGGTTATCTAAGATCTCACTATGTATGTTGAAGTCACCCAGAAGCAAAAAATTCCTAGATGTGATGACGTAGGGGGCAATGAATTCAATAAGCTGCGAGGAAGTGTTGGTAAGGGGTCCTGGTGGGCGGTATACTAGCACTCCTTTCCAGTTCATGTTGTGCTGTAGATTAAAACTAAAAATCAATATTTCTAGTTGCTCATTACTCATTTGGTCTAGGATGGAGATATTCACCAAGTTTTTATAGACTATGGCTATCCCTCCCCCATTCCTATGCTGTGTATCTAGTTTTAAGATGTGATAATTATCGGGAAGCGCCACAGCGATATCCGGGTTAGAATGGGGCTTAATCCATGTTTCTGTAAGAAATCTTAAAAGGGGATTGTTAGAGGTTAAAAGGTCCCATATGTTGGCGGCATGTTTAAGCAGTGACCTTACATTGGCCAGGAAGCAGTTCCGATTAAGATCGACATCCGCTCTGGTATGTTGTTTGGATTCTTTCGGATGGAAGTTCTGTTTTAAATTAGGTATGTTTCCTTCAGCATGAGAGTGAGTAGACATGCATTGGAATTTGCATATGCGGCAGGAAAAAGGTCCTTCAACTATAATAGGAGTGGGGCAAACAACCTGTGATGAAATAGCCATAGTTGTATTAGCATACTTTAACCCCACTAACTCCTCTCTGGAATACATAATGGTGGCAGACGGATTTCCAACCTGGGATGGAGGGAGACAGGCAGGGATTCCTGCTCCTGGCGACGTCCAGGCGCGTGTGGGTGCGCCAGCTGCGCGCGTCCGCTGCGCGTCTGCCAGAGCATCCGTTTTTATACTGTGAGCAACTCGACCGCTAACCTCCCGACAAGCAAGGCGATTTTTGGAGCGATTTTGGAAGAAGGAGGAGAACGATTGAAGGACCACTTCCTCTGCACCTACCCTCTCTTTGAGAGCTTTGATGAGAAGACTATGGTCAACCGTGTCAAAGGCTGCTGAAAAGTCTAGGAGGATGAGTAGACAGCAGTGGTCTGAGTTGAGGGAGTAGAGGATGTCGTCCATGATTTGGAGGATTGTAGTTTCGGTGCTGTAGCCTTTTCTAAAGCCTGATTGGTGATGGTCTAACAAATTAATGTTGGCAATATGTTCGTTCAGCTGACAGAGAACGCATTTTTCTAGGATTTTGGCTAGGAAGGGGAGATTTGAGACAGGTCTGAAGTTATTCAGGTCGGTGGAGTCTAAGCCAGGTTTCTTCAGAAGAGGAGTGACTTGGCCGACTTTAAGGCAATCTGGCATGGTGCCTGTTTTTAGGGAGCGGTTTATTATTTTGCACCACAGTGGAGCCAGGGTGAGTTTTAGCTCTTTGGGCATTGAGAGGGAATGGGGTCGAGGTTGTGTGACGAGAGCTTGGAGGCATTGATAGGGTTAAGGATCTCGGCTTCTGTAATGGGGTCGAAGGAAGACCAGGTTGATGCCGGTCGCATTCTTGCAGTAGTTTCGATTGTGGTTGGGCAGTCTTTGTCGGGAGGATGGAGGTTAATGTCTAGTGAAAGTTCGATCTTGGAGATTTTTTCGTTAAAGAAGTTGGCGAAGTTGTGACATAAGGCTTTAGAGGGCTGGACGTGAGAGGTCACTGGCTTGGATGTTTGTTTTTTGATGATGTCAAAGAGTTATTTTGGTCTGTTTTTGGCCTTGTCTAGCGCGGTGCAGAAAACGTTGCATTTTTCATTGTTGATATGTTGTTTGTATTTTCGTCTTGCTGCTCTGAGTTCTTCGTAATGGCTGGAGGAGGGATTCTTTCTCCAGAGACGTTCTGTGGCTCGGAGTTGTCTTCTTTCCTCATTAATGTCCTTGTTGAACCAGGATCTGGAGGGGGTGTTTCTGTTTTTTTTTCAGTTTCAAGGGGGCTAGTTCGTCTAGGATGGAGGACAAAGTGGCGTTGTAGTGGGATGTGAGTTCTTCAGTGGAGAGGCCTTTCGGAGAGATAGATAGGATGGAGGATATTTTCTCTTTTAAATACTCTGTGTTGATCCGCGATATGTTTCTCGACCATGTGGGGGGATCAGAGATAGAGGGGCGAGTCATGATCTGTTGAGGGAGGTGGAATAGGATAAGGTGATGATCTGACCAGTCGACCGGAAGGTTGTGATCTATAGAGATTGCATCGTGTTGGGCGATGATGGCATCCAGGATTGCTCCTTTGTTGTGGGTTTCTTTTGAGCAGTGCTGGGTGAGGTTGTTGGTATGGAGAAGCTCATTTAGGTTTTGTACTGGAACACTGTTCTTATTATTCCAGTGGAGGTTAAGGTCGTCTAGAATGATGTTGGAGTCACGGACGGAGCAGGGAGCGAATAGGTCTGATAGGTGTTCCGTGAACGTGATGGTGTTGCCTGGGGGGTGGTACAGGAGGTGGCAGTGCATTAGATTGTTGTTGAAGGTTTTGATGTTGGCGGTTAAGCATTTGAAGGAGTTGTAACTGGTGTTATCGGTTTCGGACACTAATATGTTATTGTTGTAGATAATTGCCACGCCTCCGCCTTTTTGGTCTTTTCTATCTTTGTTGATGATAGAGAAGCCCGGGGGAACAAGCATATCCAGGATCGGAGGAGAGGAGTCATTGAGCCAGGTATTGGTGATGAAAGCTATGTCGACGTCGTGATTGAGAATGAATTCTGCCAGCTCTGTAGCGTGTTTGGCGGACCTTCAGTTTATGAGCATGCAGTTAGTGCGGGGAGGCTCTTTTTTTTGGTTCTGTGGGGATGGTGATGAGGGAGGCTGGAGGTCTGGGGTGTTTCTGGACAGAGTGTTCGCTTCTGATCCCAGTGATTACCTGGATTGCAGATTGCGGGTCGTTGGTTGGAGGGGTGAGGTAAGTGGAGGCCAGCTCGAGTGCTTCCTCCGGGGACATGGCCTCCAAAGCCCTCTTCATTCTCGGGCCTGGGAATAGGGGGGGTGAGGTGACTAGTTGGGGGGCAGGGGGTTGGGAGGCCTAAGTTGGGAGTAGGGGGGAGATGGGGCTGGGGTTGGGGATGTGGGGCGGGTTGTGGCGGGACGAGAGGTTGGATAGGATAAGATTCAGACCTTGTATTAAGGTGGTGACTTGGCTTTCAATGCGTGTGAAGCGGCAGTTCGTCTCTGTTTGAAGGCGGGTGGGCTGCAACTGGGTAAGAACTCTTTGGCGGGGAGCGCTGTCAGATTTGTGTTGACTATTGTTATTGTTAGTTGATGTGGCGGTTTGGTTTATGGGGTGTGACGTAGGATGATAGTGGTCGGGATGAGGTAGTCTATTTCTCTTGCTAGGGGGTGGGTGATGGGGAAATAGAGATGTGTGTAGCGGTCGCTCGGAACTGAATGGGGGGTATCTGCAGAGGGGGATGTTCTGGGGGTGTGGAAGAACAGGTGGGGGGCCGTGCCATTGGGGGAGGGGGGATTGCAGAGGTGCAGGGGGTGCTCGGCTGTGGTTGAGGTAGCGAGAGGCGGGATAGAGCGAGTGTTCATTGTGGGGAATTGGCTTCCCCGGTGGGCGGGGAGCGGTGGGAGGGGGGGTAGAGTGTGGGTGCTGTTGCTAAGTAGAGAGGGGAAGAGGAGGTAAAAAACCTCAAGTTTGGCATTGTTGGCTTGGATCAGGACTGTGCCGTTAGAGTAGATGGTCATTGAGGTGATCCCACGGAGCGGCAGGGGGGGGGTGTAGAATGAGAGTTTGCAGCTGTGGGTCGTCTTGGTTGTTTTGGTGATGTGGCATCTTTCACTCAGGGAGGAAGTCCAATAGGCGGGCCTAATTGTGTGGAATATGAGGTCCATTTTTATTTGGCCTATAGTGGAACAGTGGTATAAGTCTGCAAAGAGGGATTCGGGTAATTGCCTGATCAGTTTATGTTTGAGGGTTTTTTGGATTTCGGAGAGAGGTTGGGAGGGAGGGTGATCGCGAAGGAGTTGTGGCCGTGCTGTTTTATGTAGGGGAGGAGAGAGGGGTGAGGGGGGAGTCAAGTTGGAAGGCATTCTAACTGAGGTGATTGTGAGGTTAGTGTGGAAAGTGTCTTAAGTATTGTCTTTAGTGGCTATTCTGTGGCTAGGGGGAATGGGCAGTTAGACATTGAGAAACGGGGCTGTATGCAGAGGCCAGGGATAGGGCTGTTGGCGGAGGACGGTCTGACTATAGGTATGAGTGGGACGGGTAGGTCAGGGGGGGATGAGGGATGGGGTAAGTTAAGTTGGTTAAGTTTTAGGAGCGGGGTGTGTAGTGGCCACCTAGGGAGGGGCGGGAGATGGCAGTGGCCAGGGTTTGAGATGCGGCGTGGCTCACCTGCAAGGCCTTAGGGAGTCTCTAAGGTGGAATTGCGGTCAGGAGAGAGGACGGTGTCAGGAGATCCTAAGTAGGCAGTCCTGGTTGGGCTGCCATTTTGAGATCAGGTGGAATGCAGACGATAAATAAGAGCACTGAGTCTGTAATTAAGAAGAAACCAAGTTGCAACAAGCACCCTCTATGGAGTCTGGAATCAGTTATGTTTCTGCATTACACATTGGTTATTTCACCACTTTTTCATCAGTTTTAGACACAAGTTCATGAGAAGTAAATGGGCTTCAAAGTATGGATCCAAAACCGTACGTAGTGTCTTCAAAAATCTTTATTTTAAAAACATTAAAAGTTCTCCAGCTCTGCACTGCCGACACGTGTTTCGCCCACACAGGGGCTTTTTCAAGGCTGGAAGCAATGAAAAGTACAGTAAATAAATAAATAAGATAATTTTTGCACTAAATATATACAGTTTCCCTACATATATACAACAGGTCTCATAAGTTTTGTCCTCAAAAACCAACAGTAAACAAACACCTTTGAAATGGACATGTATCCCAAGAAAAAACCACAAAAAACACAGGATATTGCACGCTATTTACACAATCATGGTGAATATACTGAGAGTACCCAACATTCTGTTTGGCCAGAAAGTCACTTATGTTAAAAACCAACAGTAAACAAACACCTATAAAAATGGACAAGGATCCCAAGAAAAAATCACAAAAAAACACACAGGATATTGCACGCTATGTACACAATCATGGTGAGTATACTGAGGGTACCCAACATTTTAATTTGGCCAGAGAATCACTTATGTACTCTATATGCCATTGATACAAGGCGGTTGCAACCATCTTATAGGTATCTGATTTCAGAGCTCTAACCTTGTTCAAACGAGACGGTGGCGTGGGGATTTTAGAGATGTTCCTAGTTAGCGCTTAATGTCCCCCAATGTAACAAGTGGCCCTGAAAGATTTTCAGCATGATAGACTATGCAGTTAAAAATTATGTAAGCTTGACCTACCAATTTAATTCAGGAAGGACAGGTCAGATTGTCAGGAAGGTCAGATTGATGTGTCGTAGCATGAGTCGTACAGAAATGTTAGGAATCCTAGTGTAGTAGGGACAGGGTAAATAAAAAACTTGTTTTAGGAAAAGATGCATCATACAGGTCATTATAATTAACAAGTGTATTGAAGTTAGAAATACCTCTACCTATTCATTTAATTAAGGCGTTGGCGATTGCGACGTCCAAGATATATGTTCAAACATGGAAAACTGCAAAAGATAGCAGTGCTAGTTGTTGGTAACATGTTATAAGGGATCATTTCCCAAGAAAAGAACGTAACATATATGTCTAAACAATGAAAAGGTATGGGCAAAAACATTGACTCACTTGATAGGTAGGCGAAAGTTACTTGGTGGAGATCAGTTCTAATTTTCACGTAGTGTAGTGATTTTGAAGACCTTAGTAAGTCTGTAAGGTAAGATAATCAAAAAAAAGTCTAGGTAAATTGGTGGAACTAGACTCAGTAGGGATATGGTAATTGTAGCAGGGTTCTCTAGTGACATCGGGTCTACATCAGTGCGCCCAAGCACATATCAAATTAGTTACAAACCTAAGGGCCGCAGAAATATAAGGGCCTCGTTTTCAACAGGTAATCATCTATCAAGAAATTCACAAGAAACGCAATTCACCGTAAAGCATGCCTGCGTGGCGGTCATTTAACCACTGAAAGTCATTGCTCTGGTTTCCATGGACCTTTAACCTCAGTGTCCGGAAGTGTAATACACTCGTGCAGTGACCATTTGAAATATACCGGGCCACCACTACAATGCACGGTGAATCACCAATTAAACAAGTCTCAGGGCACCTAGCATGAGCGCCGCCTTCACTGATAAGTGGCAGTTTAAGTACATGATCCCCGCTAGAAAAGCACGTTTTAAACGGCAAGATTGTGAAATCCATTGCTGCCACAAAGTTAAAATGGCTAGCAAGGAAGCACCTCAGATATCAAGTTAGGGGCAGGCTCGGTAAGTTGAGAGTTAAAATAAGGCACAGGGAGGGGGAAAGAAAAGGCGTATGGGGAGACCGCAATCGTCCCTTGTAAGCGTGGGTTTCCCCCTGTAAGCGATTCCCATCTTACCTGTTGAAAGTATGTACAGGAGCCCGATCTCCACTGCTCAGCACGTCCCGACAATTGACCACATAGGAAGTTTAAATACACCCGCGATTGGTGGTGAGCGCGGGAACTAGTGTCAGGGGCTGTCTCTAAGGTGAGCAGTGACTCGATGGCTGAGTCGGCCATCTTAGAACGTACAAGAAGTGCACCGTATGTGCCTAGATATAATCAGAAAAAATGTTGCCAGGATGGCTAAGTGGTACAAGCCACATAATTATTGCAGTATGTCCCAAAAGGACTGTAACACGGATTATATTGGCCGAAAAAACGGAAAGTTTGAGACAATTTTATAAGTAACGAAGGCAATGGCAGCCATTGTTTTATAAAAGGAAAAAGACCAAAGACTGTAAATCGTCACAAAATTCGATCGTATGGGTCCGGCGCCCCCGAGATTCATATGTGTGAGGCTGTTAAAGCATGTAAATAGAAAGTGTTAGTTTACGGTCGCCATCTTTGATGGGCACACGGAGCTTATTCCTAGTCATTCCTAACTCACGAGGACATCCTCATATTGGATCCTAGGCATTCTATGTGCGTGTAAGCGTTAAATAGGAGTTGAAGACGTTAAGCATGAGTCAAAATACATTTTTGTGCAGAATGTCCCCTTTCAAGAAAACCTATGTTGACCAGTCATTAACTTAGTAACAAGTACATTATGGTATAACTGTGGGTGCAAAGATAATGGTGCAACACCTAGTAGTACCAGTATCATAGCATGATTAAGTTTAATCATAGAGACATATTGCAAGATTGCAAAATGCTGACCAGGAATGTTAATATCGTATCAGTTTCACCATGAGGACATTGTGCTGAATAACATGGTACACATAAGAAAAAAAATATTTTTTGACAGAATTGGATAGTAGAAACCCGGTGGAGTATGACTACGGGTTCAAAGATAATGGTGCATTTGCTCATAGCACCAGTATCATGGCATTATGTCAGTTTCATCATGGAGACATTTTGTAGGGGTACCCAATGCTGATCAAAAATATTAATACAGTATCAGTTTTATCATAGAGACATTATCTGACTAACATGGTGTACATCAGACATCCGGACAGAATTTGATACCAGAAACCCATTGGTCACATTGAAGACAGACTATTCTTTCAAGAAAACATGTAGTTCTCTGTCAATGTTAAGGCCTAGATCAACTGCACGAAGTTTAATTAACCACTGGGACTCAAGTTTACGGAGTGCCAGAGTATTATTGCCTCCTCTAGGATCTGGTTTGATCATGTCAATACCATGAAAACGGATGCCCAGTAGTTCTAATTCCGTATGTTCCTTATTATAGTGTGCCGCTAATGGATATCTGGCATCGTGGTTACGGATAGCTCTGATGTGCTCTTGCACTCTTTCCTTTAAGGGACGGATGGTGCTCCCTATATAGATCAATCCACAATGACATATAATGCAGTATACCACCAGCTTGGAATTGCAATTGATAAAGTGTCTAATGTGGTGGGTTTGTTTTGTATTATATGAAAAGGTTTTCTTCTTGTCTAGGGCAAATTGACAAATGTTGCACATAGTGCATTTGTAAAAACCAAACGGTTTAACAGGCATCCATTTGCTGGTGCTGGTAGCCCCATGATTGGTGGGTTCGGGGTTCCTGATGATCGAAGGACTAAGCCAATTCCTTAATGTTTTGCCTTTCTTATACACAATACGTGGTTTCTTACCTACATGCTTCTCCAGGTCTTTGTCAAGTTGTAATAAGTGCCAGTGTTTCCTAAATACATTGAAGATCTTTGAACTGTTTGCATTATATTGTGTTATTATGGCCAGCTTATTTTCCGTGCCGTGTTTAGGCTTTTTAAGTTTCCTTTTTAGAGTCGACTCCCTGGAAATTTTGTCTATCCTTACATGTGCATTGTCAAGCAATTGGCTATCGTATCCTCTTGTCAAAAACCTTCTTTTGAGGATTTCAACCTCAGCTACAAATATGTCATTTGTACTGCAATTTCGTCTGAGTCTAGTCATTTCGCCATACGGGATGGCACCAATCTGCGAGGCAGGGTGAGCACTACTGGCGTGCAAGATTGAGTTGCAAGCGGTGCTTTTTCTATAAAGTCTTGATTCAATTCTGTTGTTACAAATGAAAAGTGTCACGTCTAAAAAAGGGATGCTAATGTCACTGGATTCATAGGTGAACTTTAGATTATATTCATTATCATTCAAATAAGCCATGAATTCCTTGAGTAAATCGTCCCCTCCTCCCCATATCATGAACACGTCGTCAATGAAACAACCCCAATAGACAATATGATCAGTCAGGGTCGGTGGGCCTTTTTTCCAGAGATGATGTTCTTCATAGAACCCCATATATATATTGGGGAAGGAGGGTGAAAATTTAGCTCCCATGGCTACCCCTGAGTGTTGTTGGTACCAGTCATTTAGATGTTTGAAATAGTTGTTATTTAGAGCAAATCTCGTCAGATCCAAGATCATAGTGGTATGTTCATAGAGAGTGGCATCTCTTTTTGATAGAAAATATGTAAGAGCGGCCATACCCTTCTCCAAGGGTATGCTGGTATAGAGCGCACACACGTCAAGTGTTACCAATCTGAATGTGGGGGCCCATTCCAGATCTTCCAATTTACACAGAAGATCCTTCGTATCCTCTAGAAAGGAGGGGATGTTTCTTACTATTGGCTGCAGGGTGATATCAATATATTCCGAGATTTTCTCTATTGGCCCCCCTATGCCCGAAATAATGGGTCTTCCAGGAGGAGAGGTCAGGTTCTTATGTATTTTAGGTAACACATATATGTAAGCCGCCTTAGGATTGGAAACAGTTAGGTATTTTAGTTCCAGGTCTGATAACAGGCCTGCACTATGCCAGTATTTCAAAATTTTATTTAAGCTGTCTGTTGTGGAGTTCATAGGATTGGTTGTTAGTTTGATGTATGAGTTGGTATCCTCCAATTGGCGGTTAATCTCTTTGATATAGTCATCCTTATCAAGCATAACTATATTCCCCCCCTTATCAGCTTCCTTGATTACCAAGTTCTTGTTGTCCTTAAGTTGTTTTAGGGCCTTTCTCTCATTATTGTTTAGATTGTCTCTTTTACCCAGATGCGAGTCTGTATGGGATTGCTTAGGTAGGGACAGGAGGCTGTCTCTGTGTAGTGTGGTCCGACGCTGGTCACCTTCGGTAGCTTCAATATGCCCCTGGGGAGGTAGAAGTCGAAGGATTTTGTGAGGGCCGTCCTTGCAGGGCCACCATTTTAGGTCCGGCAGGGCGGAGGGATCGGGTTATTGGTTCCGGTTCGGTGATGAAGGTGCTGGAGGCAGGGGAGCGGTCTCTCGGGTTTTTGGTGGGTGTGCCTCACCAGCGCCTGTGTCCAGGCGTCCCCTGCGAGGAATTCGGTCGAAAATTACCGGACAAGTTGTCCAGGGAGGGCCACCATTTTGAGATCAGGCGGTGCTCCGAGTCGGGGATTGCAGAGCTTGGAGAGCGTGAGGAGTAACTAGGCGAGCTTGCAGAGGTTGGTGCAATCTCCGGGGCTCGGAGTCAGGTGTGGTTCGTCTTCACTTGGATCCCGATGCCTCCGGAGAGGTAGCCGACCGGGAGATACTGCGGTGGCCGTCCTTGTTCGGCCGCCATTTTTCAGACAGGCAAGGAGGGAGGAAGCGTTGTGGGCTCCGTTTGGTGCGGGGCAGCTAGGTGGGCGCTTGTTGGCAGGAAACAAGTCATCGGGACTAGCGACCGGCGCGACTCACCTGCGCCTCAGTTGTGGGGCCCTCCGGTTGCTTGCGGCTGGGGACTTCGTGGTGGATTGTCCTAACTGCTCCGCCATTTTGGAGACAGGCGCGGCGAGGAATAGAGATGAGACCATTCGTGCTATGGTTTTCAGCGCGCACTGTGGGGCGGTCGCTTTCTTCGGTTGGTGATGTATGGCCCCGTGATTGCTGATGCCGGCGGATTAGAATGGTGCTCAGGTGGCTCCGCAAGTTGGTGTCCTGGGGTCGAGAGAGGACAGGGAGGTGCTGGTCACCCTTGAGGCCAGAGTGTGCTGCGGCGGAGCTCCTCGTCTTCCGGACTCGTGATGTGGTGGTGTCCCCTCGTGATGTGGTGGTGTCCCCTCGTGATGTGGTAGTGTCCCCGAGAGATGTGGTGGTGTCCCTGATTGATGTGGTGGTGCCCCTGAGTGATGTGGTGGTGTCCCTGAGTGATGTGGTTGTGTCCCTGAGTGATGTGGTGGTTTTCCTGAGTGATGTGGTGGTGTACCTGAGCGATGTGGTGGTGCCCCTGAGTGGTGCCACTGAGTGATGTGGTGGTGCCCCTGAGTGATGTGGTGGTGTCCCCGAGTGATGTGGTGGTTTCCCCGAGTGATGTGGTGGTGTCCCCGAGAGATGTGGTGGTGTCCCCGAGTGATGTGGTGGTGTCCCCGAGTGATGTGGTGGTGTCCCTGAGTGATGTGGTAGTGCCCCTGAGTGATGTGGTAGTGCCCCTGAGTGATGTGGTGGTGTTCCTGAGTGATGTGGTAGTGTCCCTGAGTGATGTGGTGGTGTCCCTGAGTGATGTGGTGGTGTCCCTTAGTGATGTTGTGGTGTCCCTGAGTGATGTGTTGGTGTCCCTGAGTGATGTGGTGGTGTTCCTGAGCGATTTGGTGGTGTCCCTGAGTGATGTGGTGGTGTCCCTGAGTGATGTGGTGGTGTCCCTGAGTGATGTGGTGGTGTTCCTGAGTGATGTGGTGGTGTCCCTGAGTGATGTGGTAGTGTCCCTGAGTGATGTGGTGGTGTCCCTGAGTGATGTGGTGGTGTCCCTGAGTGATGTTGTGGTGTCCCTGAGTGATGTGTTGGTGTCTCTGAGTGATGTGGTGGTGTTCCTGAGCGATTTGGTGGTGTCCCTGAGTGATGTGGTGGTGTCCCTGAGTGATGTGGTGGTGTTCCTGAGTGATGTGGTGGTGTCCCTGAATGATGTGGTGGTGTACCTGAGTGATGTGGTGGTGCCCGTGAGTGGTGCCCCTGAGTGATGTGGTGGTGTTCCTGAGTGATGTGGTGGTGTTCCTGAGTGATATGGTGGTGTCCCTGAGTGATGTGGTGTTGCCCGTGAGTGGTGTGGTGGTGTCCCTGAGTGATGTGGTGCAGCAGCACAGAGACTGAAGCTAAGAACACGCAGGGTTGAGTGCTACAAAGCGCATTCAGTTTATCAAAGCACAGAATGATGGAGCCGGGAAAAAGCAAGGGGAAACAGGAAATCACAGGGAGAGTGTATACTGATGGAGGCAGCGAGGGCTGCGGCTTGGACAGCAAGCAAGTACAGGGTCGAGAAGGCACTGAATGGGAGAACACAGAAAACACCCAGGGCCAAGGAAGGAAGATGCAAGCACACAGAGAGCAGGCGGAGACAAGCTCTCGGCATTGCTGTGGCGGGGGGGGGGGCGGGGAGCGGGAGCGCATTTTTTTGAAGTCTGATGCGGGGGCGGGGGAGCGGCAGCCTTTGAAGTCTGATTGGGGGGAGTGGCAGCCTTTGAAGTCTGATTCGAGGCACAGACAAATGTTGGTGTGTGACGTGGCTGGCGTTGTGCACATGCATAGATCACATGAACTGTGTCTAATCCGCCGTTTTGGTATATTGTTCTTTTCCCCTTACTATAATCTCGCCGGAGCAATGCGCAAGCGCATTGGCTCAGGCGAGACCTAAAAATGTGTGCTTGGAGAGGACTTCTAGCATATTTTTATTGTTTTATGAATAACCTAGGTTTTTTGCACTACTTGCTGCATGGTCTGTTCGGGGTGTGTCTCTCCTGTTGTCACACTTTCGTAAGGGATGAAAATTCACATGTATCCTACCGTGCCCCATCGGTCAGCCGACTGGCAGACCATGCAGCAAGTTGTGCCAAAAACGAATTTATTCCTAAAACCAAAAAAAACATATGTGAGAGGTAATTTCTCTTCAAATACACATCTTTTTCTATGGGTTCTCTGCACTGACTTCTGTCAGTATAGGGACTTACAGAGCTGTGATTCGAACGTGGCATACCAGGAGATGGGCTGTGGTTCCTTCTGTTGTCCATAAACCTGACTCCAGGCAGGATGTGACGTTTCCTTAGCGGCGAAGGCTTTGCTGGATCGGTCCTAAAAGCTGCTTGAACGCCGACAGTCGGCTCCGCGCTGTTCGAGGTCCCAGTCGAGAGGGAGGTCAAGGGACCGGTCGCGGAGCCAACAACATTCTGGATCGAAATCATCGAAGTCTTTGCACTCAGGGTCGGGTAAGTCCAAGCCTAAGAAGAAGAAGAAGAAGTCGAAGAAGCATAGTCGCTCTTTGACTTTTCGCCTTGTCGGTCAGCCAATTCGACGAGGCACGCAGGTGGTGTCACTCCCGCGGCTCCACGCATGGAGCCAGACGGGTTGACTCTGAGTTTCCCTCCCTTTCCGGGACCCAGAGCGAACCCAGCCCAGCTTTGTATGTTCTACGAGGCGATGCATGTCATCTTTGGGCGTACCGACCCTGCTGGCGTGCCTTCAAGCCCCGTGGACGCCGGTAAGGGCACGAGGTCTTCGCTGCCGGCGGCTCCTACGCCGCAGGCCCCCTTGGATCCAGGCCTGGATCCAGATCAGCACTGGTTGACCTCATTTTACCTCCACCCGCGCCGACCATTACAGCACCATTAACGCATTCAGCGCCGGTCGGCTCCCTGGCCGGCGTCGACGCCAGCCTCCTTCCTGATGTGGACATAGAGCAGGACAGGCGTCATCCGAAACCAAATCCGGTGCTGAGTGGGATTTTTGTGCCCCTGTTCACTCCTGAGGTCCCTTTTCAACAGCAGGGGAACCCAGAGGATGATGAGGAGGACTGGGAGGGGTCAGGTGACCCTTTGACTGACCAGTTTGATACTGAGCAGGACTGGAGAGAGGAACTGGAGAATGCCAGTGGTCTTGACACCTCTCCTGACCTTGGCATGTGTGTCTCCTCCTACCGTGGTTACGGAGGAGGGAGCGTCATACACAGTGGTGTTGCGTAGGGCGGATGAGGCTCTCAACCTCGAGCTTCCTACGGTGGCGGTCAGGACTAACCTCCTGACAGAGGTGCTTCAACCGGCTGCAAGCTCTTCGGAGACCCTGCTGCCGTTTAATAAGGCCCTTACAGACGTCCAGGCCCAACACTGGGTCTCCCGTGGACAGCATGATTGCCCGACGCCACCGCCCGGCTCTGGGCAACCCCACTTTCCTCTCCCAACACCCAACCCCCGAGAGCTTTGTTGTTCAAGGTTCCACCTCCAAAAGAGCCTCCCCTACCCCTCCACTGGAAAGGAAATCCAAGAAGCTGGACCACCTTGGCAAGAAAATTTTCTCTTCCGCCAGCTTAGGACTGCGGTCTGTAAACACTGCATGTCTCTTGGGCCATTATTCGCACTCAGTGTGGGATACGGTGGGGCAAGTGCTGCCTCAGTGTCCGAAGGAGGCCCGGACACTACTCTCTCAGGCTGTTGCCGCAGTGAGAGATGCAGCAAAGTTTACGATCCATTGTGGGCTGGACACCACCAACTCTTTGGGCAGGACCATTTCAACGTCGGTAGCGCTTTGTCGCTACACCTGGATGAGGTCCACTGGCTTCTCCGGGGATGTCCATAACACCTTGATAGACATGCCCTTTGATGACATCACCATTTTGGCGACAAAGCAGACAACGCTCTAGAGCGCTTCAAGGACTCACAGGATATGGCCAAGCCCTTGGGCCTCTCCACCCATCCGGTGCAGTCTGATTTTCACCTCTTTCATGGCTACGTAAAGGGTGCCCAACTACGTCCCACCCAGGGCCACAGGCCACAGCAAGTTACCCAACCTTCGCGCGGCAGGGGACATGGAAACAACCACAGTGGTTCCGGGGACCAGTGTGTGGGATTGTGCACCAACCCCCCCTCTGCAGCAGCCTCCAAACCCTCCTAGTCCGACCTTTCAGGCCCATCAAACGCCAGTGGGTGGCAGGATTCGCCACCACCTCCCTCACTGGCGCACCATCAAGTCGGACAGGTGGGTTTTGCAAATAGCCCGATGGGGCTACTCCCTCCCCTTCGAGACTCCCTCCAGTCATGCCACCGCATGTCAGAGAATCATCTGATCATCTGGCCCTTTTCCAGCAGGAAGTTACGGCCAAGGGAGCCATTGAGCGCGTTCCTGTCCCAGAAGTAGGTTGTGGTTGTTACTCCCACTACTTTCTGGTCCCCAAGAAGGACAAGGGCCTGTGTCCTATCTTAGATCTCAGGGACATCAATCGTTTCCTCGGGAAGGAGAAGTTCGAGATGTTGACACTTGCTCAGGTCTGGTCTGCCCTCGACCCGCAAGACTGGATGGTGGCGTTGGACTTGCAGGGCACCTATTTTCACATTCCCGTCCTGCCAGCCCACCGGCGTTATCTACGGTTCATGGTAAGCCACAATCACTTTCAGTTTACCGTGCTCCCCTTTGGCCTTACCAGCGCCCCTCGGGTGTTCACGAAAGAGATTGCGGTGGTTGCAGCTCATCTGCGCAGAACAGGGGTTTCAGTCTTCCCCTTTCTCGAAGACTGGCTGTTGAAGGCGGGCTCGCCCCAGGCAGTTGTTTCCCACCTCTAGACTACTGCTGACCTCCTGCATTTGCTGGGCTTCTCCATCAATGTGCCGAAGTCACACCTGATTCCCTCTGTAGGAGAGTAGGATCTGCTTCTTATAGTTACCCCCACGTTTTGCTGATGTTTCACTGTTTTTCGACTTTAGTCTGGCTGAGACCCTGCTATCCAGGGCCCCAGCCTAGCTACTTCCTCTCCAAAATGATTGCATGTACTTTAAGTACACCACAGATTGGATTCTGGGGTACCCCAGTCCCTAGTATATGGTATTATATATACCCAGGGCATAGGTACCCCAGAGGCCTCTCAGGGGCTGCAGCATGTATTATGCCACCCCTGAGAGACCATTCAAAATGACAAAACAGGTCTGCTACAGCAACCTGTGTAAGGTGGTGTATGCACCCCTTACTTACAAATAGGTTCCCTATATCTACCTTATATCACTGCACATATAAACCTATCAGTCACCCCTATGGCAGGCCTTATTAATCCTGAAGGCAGGGTGCTGGGTTTTGTGTGAGAGGGTGCCCATACATGAGCAGGGCCCCTCTGCAGCCTTCAGAATCTATTCTCCGGGGTTGTTCTTTGATGCAGCCAACCATATATTCAAGTGCATTATAACCTTGTGGTAAATGTTAACTTTAAAATGGCTGCAAGGAAACATGTTGTGTTTGGTGTTAAACACCTTGGAATCCTACCTCCCTGCCAGTAACTGGTCGGGAAGGTATGATTCCACCCTCCTAGAGGGAGAAATATGACCTGGTTCCTAGAGGGAGAAATATGACCTGGTACCAGCTTCACAGAACCCTGGCATAACAAAGTGGATGCTGCAAGCCACAGATACGCGTCTGCCCTCCTGCTGTTGGACGAAACTCTGGAAGGGGAGGCTGTACAATAGGTTTCCTGTCACAGGGAGGTGTGACCACTTCCCAGACAGACTTTAGTGCATTGGGACTGGGTGGGTGCTCTCCAGGAGTGCTTTGATGTCTGCACTGGGGGCACATTTGGTGTCCCTGTGCATAGTCCATCTCAAACGGGTTGCAGGGTCACTCAGCCCCTACTCTGGCATAAAACTGGACAAAGGACATGGGTGTAGCCATCCGTCTGGCCTGACCCTCGCATAGGTGGGTCCCCAGAGTTTGTCCCACCCCTTCCTTGGGTATAAAGTAGGAACCCCTGACTACAAGACTTTAGATTTACCTGGACAAAATTCTGCTACAGAATCCCAGAACTTCAACTATCTACACTTCGTTGGATGGCTGCAGAATCTCTCTTGGAGTAAAGGAGTTACTCCCCTGCAAGGCAGGCACCAAAGACGCATCTGTCCAGTTTGCAACTACGCAGCTCCTGAAGGACTCCGAAGACTTTGCAACACACGAGGTGGGTTTCCAGGCTTCCCTGAGGTGGATCGTGCTCTCAGCAAACCTGAGATCCAAAGCCCTCGTGGGGACCGGTCAACCCGAACCCCTGGACAGCGTGACCATTTGCAGCAGCATATGTAATCCCACTGAAGATTACTGGCCTACACTCCACGAGTGACCCGTGGGCTGGTATTTAGCGATTCCTCTTGAGGTCTCTTTGCGATCCCTTGACCGTCGACATGTGGGTCTCTGAGAAGGGTACTGTAACTTTGAATGGGCTTACCTGGTTGCTCCAGACGTGCCCTGACTCTCCATTGCTTGGGGAGTCACCAGGACCTTGCTGGTCCACACCAAAGCCTTTCTACTCTCACCTCATGGGTTGCTGTTGCCAATGCTTGTTGGTCTCCGATCCGGACCCTGACCCCCCCAGCATTGGACATCCTTTGTGGGACAGCTCGCCTGTGGAGTCTGGTTTTCATCCACCTCTCCTGGTCCCCGTGGCACTGGAGTCAAGCTTCACCTCATCACACCTGAAACATTGGTGGACATTGGTCTACCGTGCCCCTGGTCACCGTGAAGTGACTCAGACTCTGTCCCCTCTGCTTTCAGGTTCTTCATAGCTCCGATCCAGGCTTGGATCACACCGGACACTCTTCCTTTCCACGGCAGTGACACTTTGCAGCAACTGGCTATTGAAACCAGCGACGATTCCCGACACCATTTGTCACCTATACACCGGGCTTCCCTGGGTGAGGTAACACGAGTACTCCGGTGCTCACATGGGTGCTGGCCTAAAACCCTCTAAGTCTAAAAGGGTTTGCTCCAAGTCCATTCCGAAGTGTCCCTAATCTTTAAAAAACTAACCATGACTTTCCCATAGGATTGCACGGAGCTCGCGGTTGTGTTCTCACACTGCACGTGTCCTCCATGGGTCCCCTATGTCACTACCCTGGGTGGTTCCTTGGGGTCCCAGCGATTCTACGTGCTCTAGGCACTGTGTCTAGTCAAGTTGTGCTTCTTATACCACTTTCTTAATATATGGTTTGGTCTCCCCCTAGGGGCCCATTGTATATTGTGCTATTTGCTTACATTCGATATTGTGTGTCTTGCGCTCTAATCTCATAAAGAGGTTAGTAGAGGGTGTTTAGTAATAAAGACATATATTTTATATATACCTTTTGTGGTTCTCCTTTCATTTGGTCATTCAAGAGGTTATAATCTGGTAAAACCAAGCTGATTTACACTCCTTCAAGACTTAGCCTGAAAGCTGCTCTCCATAGCTACCACTAGGATAGCTTTCAATAAAGGTTGTCTTAAATCTATTTATCAATAAGGGTTGTTTGGACTGGTGCAAGGTGCCCACTATAACTAGTGGACAGCATATGCCAGGCCAACTTCTCACACCCTCTCAGAAGCTCCTCTTCATCGGAGCGGTTCTGGAAACGATGCGGTTTTAGGTCTATCCTCCCGAACAGCGAGTCCGGGATATTTGGGCTATGATTTCGATCTTTCAGCCTCTATCCCGGGTTTCAGTCAGAATGACCCTGAGGCTGCTGGGCCTCATGGCCTCCTGCATCCTGCTGGTTGATCATGCCAGGTGGCACATCTAGACTCTGCAGTGGGACCTGATGTTCCAGTGGGCACAGCATCATGGGAATCTGTCCAATCACATCCAGATCTCAGAGGGCACTGCCCAACAACTGCAGTAGTGGCTTACGAACCAGGATTGGGTCAATGGCAGATCCCTCTCCCTTCCCCAACCAGACCACACTGTGGTGAGGAAGCATCCCTTCTGGAATGGGGGGGCCACATGGGAGAGGCGGAGATCAGAGGCTTCTGGTCTCCGGCAGAGTCCGGGCTTCACATTAACCCTCTGGAGCTCCGGGCGATTTGTCTTGCCCTGAAGGCATTCCTTTTCTCTGTCCGGGCAAGAGTAGTGCAGGTGTTCGCGAACAACACCAAAGCCATGTGGTATTGCAACAAACAGGGCGGGTGGGGTTGTGGTACTTATGTCATGAGGCCCTCGCCTCTGGTCATGGCTGGAACATCAGGGCATTTCCAGAACGCCAGGGCTGATGAACTCAGCCACAGGTGCATGATGGATCACGAATGGCGTCTGCACTTGGAGGTGGTGCATGGTCTGTTTCAGCAGTGGGGAGATCTATTCACCACCGAAGAGAACGCACAATGTCAGCAATTCTGCGCATTGGAAGGCACTCGCTCGGCGAAGCTTTTCGTCACGAGTGGAGTTGCAGTCTATTGTACGACTTTCCGCCTATACCACTTAAGCCCAGAGTGCTGAAGAAGATCAGGTGCGACCGAGCCTAAGTCATTCCTGTTGCTCTGGATTGGGCACGAAGAGTCTGGTATCCCGAGCTGCTCAACATGGCCATCGATCCTCCGATCAGATTGCCTCTTCGGGAGGATCTTATATCGCAGTAGCAGGGGACGGTTCTCCACCCGAACCTGTCCACTCTCCGCCTCCATGTGTGGAGATTGAGTGGCGGCAGCTGACGTCTTTCGACCTGCCTTCTGAAGTCTGTGATGTAATCTTGGCAGCCAGGCGTCTCTCCACTAAGACGGTATACGCCTGTAGGTGGAACAAATTTGTGGCATGGTGCACAGCAAAGGCTATGGATCCCCTTGTTGCCCCTCTTTCTGAAGTACTCTTGTTTCTTCTCTCTTTGGCCCAGCAGGGCTTTGATCTGGGCACTATCAAGAGCTAATTTTCAGCCATCTCTGCCTTCCTTCAGAAGCCAGATCAGCCTTCTCCTTTCAAGTCCCCGGTAGTTAACCGTTTCCTAAAAGGCTTAACGCTTTTTTTTCCTCCAATCCCCTTCGTTATGCCTCAGTGGGACTTGAACCTTGTACTAACCTATCTCATGTGTGCTCCTTTTGAGCCACTGCATAACTGTCCTTTACGTCTTCTAACTCTTAAAACTGCTTTCCTGGTGGCCATCACCTCCGCCAGAAGAGTGAGTGAGCTCCAGGCTCTTTCTTCAAAACCTCCTTTCCTATCTGTTCATCCAGACAAGGTGGTTCTCCGGATCCGTCCAGCCTTCCTTCCCAAGGTGGTAACTGCCTTCCACCTCGGGCAGACCATTACTTTGCCCACCTTGTTTCTGCTTCCGCATCCTTCAAAGGACGAAGAGAGGCTCCACCGTCTGGACCAAAAACGTGCGCTCTCCTTCAATCTGGATCGCACAATAGAGTTCCGGGTGGATGATCAACTTTTTGTTGGTTACACGGGTGGAAAGAAGGGTCGAGCGGTGCACAAACGCACCATCGATGGGTCTCAATGGGTCATGTTGTGTATTAAGGTTTGTATTAAGGTTTGTTGGTCTCTGGCTAAAAGGGAGCCTCCAGTCGGGCTACGCACTCACTCCACCAGGGCGACGGCAGCCACTATTGCCTTGGGAAGGGGAGTGCCTCTGAATGACATGTCAGGCAGCCATGTGGGCATCGCTGCACACGTTCACCAAACACTACTGCCTGGACAGCCAAGTCCGGAAAGACGGCTTCTTTGGCCGTTCGCAGACCCACCACCGGGGTTGGTATTGCTGAGGTGTCTATTCTAAGGTAAGGAATCTATAACTAACGTGTTTCTTTCAGATGCACAAGTTACTTACCTTCGGTGACGATATATCTGTAAGAAACATTAGTTAGTTATAGATTCCTTACCGCCCCACCCATACTCCCCGCTCTGCGATCTGATTTCTAGGGTTAAGAACATCCTTTCAGGGCCCTAGTTTTGTGCACCAATGGTCGGTGTCTTACATGGCTCTGCGTCTCTGGCGCAGAAAGTTGTGTACAGAATTGATGACAGGGCGGCATTTAAGTAGCTGCTGTGACGTCATCCCGGCGATCACGACGCCGACGACAGACGCGGAGCCGACCGACGTGCAGAGGTACTGCTGACAAAAAAAACTTTGCGGATCCAGTCTGACGCCTAGGGGTAATACGAAGGTAAGGAATCTATAACTAACTAATGTTTCTTACAGATATATTGTTACCAAAGGTAAGTAACTTGTGCGTTAGCTTGGCTGCTTAGTTACTGGAGATGTCTACATTTTCAGATCTTTCTTTGTCATGCCAGTGAAAGACATGAAGTAGTTTAGGTGAGATTGTACAGTCTCTACATTTAGATACATTTTTTGAGAGTGGTTGAAAAGGGCAGGTTACCAATAAGGCATGGTTGGGGGTGTGTTGCTCTGTTCACTTTGTTGGCTTGTGTTGAACGGATGACAGCATGACTTCAAAGAGCACCAACATGGTCCGGCAGCCTTCAGGTGGACCTGTGCAGAGCCAAGTGCACATAACTAGATTAAATGGGTCACAGTAATGGTTGGCAAGTCTACGAGTATGATGGTTGTTTCAGTTTAAGTAGAAAGAATCAATATGCACCCAATGTTGGATGTGGGAGAATCAGTCAGCGACATTTTGAGGGGTATATAGGGTTTTTACCAATGTAAAGAATGTGTGTGACCTCATTGTACACGTAAAACCTTGGATTGTGAGCAATGGTGATTCTTAGATAGGCAGTGAAATTAAGAGGGGAGAATCGAAGGCCCCAAAGGATGGCCGGATTTAATTAGCCTACACTACCTCCCTATTCCATCCTGTTAGCTTTAACTTGATTTATTCTGTTGGTGTGGAAGGACTGTTTATGTGAAAGATTCTATTTCGACATGGTCATCTGTGGATTCATGAGAGTTTAACACTTGTCTTAGGGTGTGCACGTTTTCCAAAATATTTGGAAAGACCATGGTCTTTTGCGGTTATTAAAGGGTACTTAAAATAGTATTTCTATTTAAAAAAATACTTTACATTGCAATTATGTTCATAAGAACATTCCAGCTTGGGTGAATTATATTTTTTTTGGGTTGTAGGTAGTTGATGACTAGCAAAAAAAGAATAGACATACATATTAAAAACACTTACTAAACACTGTATGCATATTTACATTACTCATTTTCGAGGGACATATGGAATTGCAGGAGTAATTCTGAGGCATTGAATGTCATGTGAGATGTTGAGTAAGAAAGGCGGGCTTTGAGAACAGTTTTAGATTCTGGGAATTATTACGTGGTTCACAGCACTGGGGACAGAATTACAGTGCACAGTGCCAGCAAATGAAAAACTTGGAATGAGGATGGAGTACAAGATCGCTTCAGAACCATTACCAGGTGGTTTGTTGCAGAGAAGAATGCCATACTAGGGGTGTATATGGTGAGGGTTAGACCTGGCACCTCACAGTGCGATGAACTTCGTTTATGCTGGTTTTAGGACTTTGTGCACTTTTTCACTGCTGATCAGTGCTAACTTGCATGTGCTCTGTGTCTAAAATGTAATGCATTTGGGGTCTCCATGATTGGCCTACTTGATTTACTAATAAGTCCCTAGTACAGTGCACTGTAAGTGCCCAGGGGCAGTAAATCAAATGCTACTAGTGGGCCTGCAGCACTGATTGTGCCGCCCACATGGGTAGCCCTTCAAACATGTCTCAGGCCTGCGCCTGCAGAGCCTGGGTGTGCAGTTTCAAACTGCCATGTCACCTGGCAAGTTGACCTACTTGCCAGGCACAAATCTGCCAATTTATTAAATGTGGTTCACCCCTAACGTAGGCCCTATGTAGCCCCATGGGCAGGGTGCAGTGTATTTAAAAGGTAGGACATTTGCTTTTGAGTTTTACATGTCTTGGTAGTAAAAAACTGCTAAATGTGTTTTTTCACTACAGCAAGATCTATCTCTCCCATAGGTTAGAATTGGAATTGCCTTGTAACACTTTACAAGTGTAGCTTCCAATTGGGAAAGATAGGAAGAGTACATTTGGTGTCTCTGGACTCAAAATGTAAAAACACACTTTTTAGTGAATTTAGTTTTAGTTTGCAGGTCTGAAAATGCCACTTTTAGAAATGTTCTTACATTAACCATTCTGTGCCTCTGCCTGCCCCTAGAATACATGTCTGGGTTGGATGACAACTGTGCTTTGTGCATTCTCTCTAGGCAGGCACACATAAAAGGAGCGGAGGTGTGCCCTGCATATCCTGATGGCCCATCACCAAACTGATGGGTCTTCCTGAACTAGAGTGAGAGGGAAGAGCTGACACTTGCACCTGAATAGGGCTGCGCCTGTCCCCATACAAAGAGATGCATACTCCCCTGTAGTGTGTCCGGGGCCAGGGCCCGGAAGGGCAGTGTCTTGTGCACTATAAAGACCTTTCTTTGAAGTCTACCTACTTCAAAGGTTAAAATGGATATAAGCACTAGACCTCTGACACCATATACTCAGAACACTTCTGGACTGAGGTAATTCTGCCAGGAAGAAGAGCTGTTGTGATACCAGGAGGAACTGCCACTTTGTTGCTTTGATTGCTGTGTTGGCCTGCTGCCTGCTATTTCTTGCCTGGGAGTGAGAGAATTGGTTTTACTTTCTACATCCTGCATCTCTGAAGGTTCTCCAAGGGCTTGTTCGTGCGTTCTTCCTGTTCCTGAAGTTTCAGGGATACCAAAGACTTCATTTATATCTTGCTACCAGCACCTGGGCTCCTCTATCGTAAGTCCTGCCCTGCCAAATGGTGCCAAACACAGTCCTAGGCTCTTGGGAGTGAGTGTTTGGTGCTGCAACCCAAGAAACCAATGCATCAGCACCAAAGCGTCGTTCAGAACTGGCGCATTATCTGCAAAATCGACACTGCCGCTGCCTGCTCTGAAGACGTGGACACCACTCGCCAAGTGCACGACGCAACAACCTCGACTTACAATGCAGCCCCAACTTTGCTGACGCAGCACCACCAAATCACTGCTGCTGCGTGAGTCTCAGACAACGTATTACTGATGTCTGGGAGGCCCTGTCCTCAACTCCGATGCATTCCCGGCCAGGGCGACGCATCACTCAGCCCGACTTCATGAACCGATGCATTGCCTGTAAGGGCGACGCATCACCTCAGTAATTCAGCACATTATCCCCAAGCTTCAACGCATCCAAGGTACTGTCAGCGGGTCTTCTGTATCCAACTAGAGCTCCATTGTGGTCTGACTGATTTTGGATTTAGCCCAGTCAAGCTCGACCAGATAGCCCCAGTTGGAGCTATTGACTTCTCAGCACTGCATTTTGATTTAATTTTGCAAAATTCATATATTGACTTGTGTATGTTGCATTTTTTGTTGTTTTGGTCTCGTTTAACTCAGAAAAATATTAGCTATTTCATTAAACGGGTGTGTAATACTTTTGAGGTTTTTTCAGTGAGTTGCTAGGTGTGTGTGCACAAATATTTTACACAAAGCCTCTTTAGTTTAGCCTGACTGCTCTGTGCCAAGATGCCAGAGGGTGAGCACAAGTAAACCTTTAGTGTATACTTTACTTACCCTGACTAGGATTGTGGCTCCTGCTTGGATAGGGTGCATACTTCTGCCAACTAAAACCTCAGTTTCTAACAGTGAGCATCCAAGTGAGATGGGGATTTATTCCATATCGTACTTTTAAAGTTTGGACCACAAGCTTATGGAGAGCTTGCTAGTGAATCAATAGAGACTGAAAAGGGACCAGATTAAAGTTTATGACCCTATCATGGGATGGAGGAGCACACGTGTTGTGGGAGGACATACAAACGTCCACCCCCCCCTGGCCTCAAGACAAGGTGTTAATGAGAGATTGGCAGTGTGAAAGAGGAGGTGGCAGTGCTTTTTCTAACCTGCTGTTTTAGCAATACTGATTGGCTGCCCCCAACAAATCAGAAGAGGTCTATGTGGTTATATACTTTTGTTTGGTTTTTGGCAACCCATTCAAACTAACAAAGGGCAGCACTCATCTCCTTAAACTGTTTTGTCTTCAGAGGTAAGAGGGTTTTTTCTATATTCTTGCAAAATTAACTCCCCTTTTTTGGTCTCACCTATGAGACAGCACATGCGCTGTCTGTTGCAGCACATACTGTGTGCTTACCAAGATATAGAGGATTGGAGCTCATTCTCTGCTTACCATTTTTTTAAAATTTCCTGTCACCCTAATTTGCCTGCTTCCCATGTTGTCAATCTTGTGTTTGTCCCTCCCATGAAGCATAGCATTTTTACCATCTTTTTTGAATCACTTTTCTTCTATAATTTCACGGCCCACTTTTCAGGCGCTACTTTTTTCCTTTTAGGTTAAGCACTTCATGGAAAGCATGTGTTTTCCAGTTATCTCCCTTATGTACTTCTCTCCCCTGCACTCTCTGTTCCTCTCTGTCACCTGTGTGCTTCTCCCTGTCCCCTCCAAGTTGTGCTCGCCCTCCTGCACTTCCCGTAATTGCTTTCTCGCCTGTGTGGTTCTCCCTCTCCTGCTTCACATTGTCTGTTTCACCCATTTGCTCCACAATTGTTACAATTTGATCTTGCTCTCTATCATCTGCATCCCCAGCTGTGCCCTGTGTTGCTTCACCCACACTCCTGCATTGCTTCTGCCCCGCCACCTGTTCCTTTAAATTCCTTCTGCCCCCTGTTTTGCGTCCTCATCCTGCCACCTAGTTACTTTTGCCCCTGTTGGTTTGGCCACCTTGTTTCTCTCCTCACCCTCTTTAACTATAAAAAAAAAAGCGCTTTCACACTTTTTTTTTCTTATTAGTTACTGATCCAACTTAAATTGGTAACTACAAAGAAAAATAAAGCAGCCTCATTTTTTAGGCTTGAACATGCGTGGTGCGCGTGCCTACAATATGATGCAGCATCAAAGGCTTTTAAAAAAAATCTTTTGAGGTGGGAGCTACGCGGGCATCCAAGATGGTCGCGTGAGCAGAGAGCTCCTGAAACCCGCGCCGCCCTTCTTGATCTATCCTGTTGATATCCTGGTCACTTCGACGGGCTTTTGAAGTGCTACTCTCACTGATGCCGTCGATCCTTTTTTGGTCGAAATCGGACCTCGGGGACCATTTCTACATCGTCTCCAACTTCCTGGCCTAACCCCCGACGCGACCAGGGTCTCTACTGCCTAGTATGGCTGAGCTGTAATGCAACAACAACGGCTGCCTGGCATCTGCCCCACCGGTGGTGTGCCACTTTCACTTTGTTTCCAGCCCTCTCGTCTTTGACTCCTTGGGACCTGCTACTCTGTCCTGATCTGCTGCTCTCACAGCAAACGCTTTCTTTCTTGGTGCTGGCAAGGTGGCCCGTGGCATTCTCTCGTGAAACTGGACTTTTGGTGTTTGGGATTCGTCACCATCCCGCTACACTTGGGTGTCCCCGGCTGGCGCTGAATACAACATGGCGACGAAACCTGAGTCGGAGAAACGCAGGAAGAACATTACTCGCGGGGGTCGATCCAGACCAACATGATCGAGCGCTATACCCAACCGAGAGGTTCCCCCGGCGCTACCAGTCGTGGCTTGGAGGACCCGAAGACTGACATGTCGTCTTCCTCAGAAGTGTCCCTTCAGGACCTTTTGGCCGCCATCTCAGGACTTAAGGCCGATATGAGTCAACAATACGAGGCCATCGTGTCCAAGATAGACACAGTGGATGTTACTCTTATTCGAGCCGATTTGGCCAAGACGAACGAGAGGGTCAAGGCATTGGACTGAAAGGCATCGAGCTTGGTGACGGACATGGCGGAGGCACAATCCGAGATAGGGAATCTACGTTCCTCACACAACCTTTTGCTCAAACGCATGGAAGACTACGATAACAGGGCCAGGCGGAACAACATACGCTTGGTCGGAGTACCGGAAGACAATGGTGCCGCCTCGATCGATTTACTGGTCGAGGAACTCATTGTCGCTAAACTTGCTCCCGCAGGTCTCAGCAAGTTTTTTGCGGTTGAGCGTGCCTATCGCTTCCCAGGTGGTCAGGTGAAGCCAGGGGGCCCTCCGAGGCCTATCATCGCTAGACTGTTTCACTTTCGGGACAGAGACGCTATCCTGCAGGCCGCTCGTAAACACGGCCCGTTGAAGTACGATAATAACTCTGTCTCGATTTACCCTGATTTCACTCCCCAAGTGCAACAACAACGTTCTGGTTTCCTTGGAGTGAAGCGTCGTTTGAGGGATTTGGGGCTGAAGTACGCAATGCTGTTTCCTGCTCGCTTGCGGATTGAGTTCAGAGAACAAGCCTATTTCTTCGATCAGTCGGATCGTGCTAGTGACTGGTTGGACTCGTTGCCGAAAGAGGACACCGAGAGTGGAGGCCCTGGCGGCGCGGAAGGTGGTGCGATGGCCCAGGTTGAACGTGGGCCCCCTGTGGTCCGACTTGAGACTATGAACTTTACAGAGTAACCCATACTGTATGCTTTATGATTGTGCCCGTGGTGGTGCGGATACGGGTGGTTTCTCCCTTCCTCCTCGAGGGGTTCTTTGTGTAGATCAGATGGGGCGACAGGCACACTGCAGTTTGGGGTGGCTTTCTAGTCAGCAGGGGTGCAGGGTGGGGGGCGTTGTAACGGGTTCTTGGTTGGGGGGTGGTTTCTGGGGATTTGGTTGCGTTCTATGTTTTTTGTTGTTTCTCCTTTTTCGTGGTATATTACTGATTGCAAGCATTCTGGATCTGTGGTCGTGGGAGGGGGTTGGGTCGTTCTTCCTGGGATGGGGGGGGTGAGATGCAGGTTCTTTCTTGGAACGTCAACGGTTTGGGTGACAGGATTAAACGCGGCATTGTGTTACAATTTATAAGGCGCCATGCCCCTGATGTCGTATTCCTTCAAGAAACCCACTTGATCGGTAATGCCTGTAAAGCTCTTGACCGTCGGGGCTACCGATTGGCCGCCCACGCTGGTTTCACCTCCGGGTCCCGGGGAGTGGGTATAATGGTTAAATCCTCCCTGGCCCTTGAGATTGATGATGTTATCCTGGATGAGCGGGGACGGTATGCTGCTGTCTCCGGGAGATGGGAGGGGAAGCTTATTGTGTTAGTGGTTGTGTATATTCCCCCCGGGCTGCAGGCCACCACGTACGCCGATCTTGGCAAGACTCTTCTTGGTCTCCCTGATGGTCTGCTGATCATGGGCGGAGACTTTAACTCCGTGATGTCTGGTGAATGTGATCGACTGCCCCCTAGAGTTCTCCCGCAGTCCCAGATGTGGCTAACTGATATGGCTGAAACTTTCGGTCTGGTGGATGTTTGGCGTTCGCTGCACCCTACCCAGACGCAGTACACCTTCCTCTCTGGTGCGCATGGCAGCCTCTCTCGGATAGACTACTTCTTTATGCTGGCTTCTACCCTATCCTTTGTACGGGAGGTTCGTCATCTCCCCCGGGGTATCTCGGACCATTCCCCCTTGCTGCTTAGGATTTCTGTGGGTGGTCTTTTTGGTAACAGAGTTCCCCCTGTTCCCCCCTGGCACTTTCGGAACCCTCGGCTCCGCTCAGATTTGGTGAAGGCTATTGACTGTTACTTTGATGAAAATGTGGGTTTGGTGACCTCCCCTACGGTTCTCTGGGAGGCCTTTAAAACGGTAATTCGGGGATCCGCACTGTCTCTTATTGCTGCTGAATGGAAGGCTAAGAGGGAGGCCGTTCTGGCCCTCGAGACTGAAATTACAGCGCTTGAAAGCGAGCTGGGTGGGGATGACACGCCTGCTCTGTTACACACTTTGGAACTGAAACAGGCAGACTACAGGGCTTGTGTTACCGATGCGGCTAAGTTGATGCGAGCGAATCAGCTGGGCCGGCTGTATGATGTGGGTGACAAGGCTAGCAAACTCTTGGCGTGGCTGGATAAGGCTGAAAGAGCGAATCGCGTTGTGCTCGTTATTGTCCGCGAGTCTGGTGAAAGTGTGTCTGACCCCGGTGAGATTGTTGACTGTTTTGTGGATCATTTCCGGAAGGTTTATACCCCGGTGAGTGATCGTGATGAGGCTGATTCCCGGTTGCTGTTGCGTGATATAGCTCTTCCTTGTGTCTCGGAGGAAGAGGGCCTGGCCCTGGAGGCTCCCTTTACGGTGGATGAGATTGCCCTTGCTATCCGATCTCTGCGATCGGGCAAGGCGATGGGGCCCAATGGTTTGCCCATCGAACTTTACAAACTTCGTCCGGACAAGATGGCTGCCCACCTGCGCAACATGTTTCTAGACGCGTTCGAGGCAGGAATCCTTCCGCTTGAACAGCGCCTAGCTACTATAGTGGTCATTTATAAGGATGGCAAGCCGCGTGATCGCTGTACCTCCTATCGCCCCATTTCCCTACTAAATGCTGAACCTAAAATCCTAGCCAAGGTTCTGGCCAATCGGTTGTTGACGGTGATCTGTGACCTGATCCATCCGGATCAATCCGGCTTCATACCGCATAGGAACACGGCCCTTAATCTGCGTAGGCTCCATGGTGTTCTCGCGAGAGCTGCAACTCTCACGGAGCCTGCGGTGGTGGCCTCCCTAGACGCTACGATGGCTTTTGACACCATTGAATGGCCTTATCTTTGGGTGGCCCTCTCCAAGTTTGGCTTTGGCCCTAACTTTATTGCGTGGGTCAAGCTTCTTTATCAACAACCGCTGGCTCAGGTCGTGGTAAACAGCAGAAGCTCCGACCCCTTCCCGTTGGGCCGCGGCACTCGTCAGGGATGTCCTCTTTCCCCACTTCTATTCGCGTTGGCACTTGAACCCCTTGCGGCGTGGCTTCGGTGGGAACCCTCGATTAAAGGGATCCGGTGGGCGCCTGATCTAGAGGATCGCGTCTCAGTGTATGCCGACGACATCCTTCTTTATTTCACTTCCCCTCAAAAGTCCTTGAACGTGCTCTTCGACGTTCTTACATCCTTTGGTAAGAACTCTGGACTGGTCATCAATTGGACCAAATCCTGTGTTTATGTCATAGCCGGGGTCCTGCCGCCATTGCCTTGCAGGTTTCCAATTTTGGTGGCGGACGACGGTTTCAAATGTTTGGGGATTTATGTCTCTACGGTTTCTGCGGTGCGTTATGAAGGGAATCTGTATGCTCCGCTCCGCCGTCTCAAAGAAGATGTGAGGCGATGGCGTGAATTGCCCTTGTCTCCGTTGGGCCGAGCGGCGCTTTTTAAAATGATTTCGCTCCCCCTATTTCTCTATGCGTTGCAGAATTTCTTCGATCCGGTCCCTGCTCGCTACTTTCGCGAGATCGAAAGTCTACAGCGGCAATTGATCTGGGATGGTCGTGCACGTATTGCGCTGTCCAAGCTCACCCTTTCCTGGTACGATGGCGGTATTGCTTTGCCAGATATCAGACGTTATTACTGGGCCTCGCACCTGAGTGCCATTAATCACGTAACATACTCTTCAGAACCCGCTCCTGCCTTTGCCCTGGACAAATTTTTACTGCCCGGTGGCAACTTTAATAGGGCTTTGTACTCGAAGTCGCCAATCCGTCTCCTTACGGGTCCTACGAAGTGTGCAGTGCGGGCCTGGAGGGATGCAACTGTGGCAACGGGCTGGAGTGGCAAGCTGACGCGTATGACCCCGTTGTATGACTCTGATCGATTGGGCAGCCTTTGGCAGACGAAAGGGTTTGACAAGTGGGACATGATTGGGATCAGTAAGGTGGAGGATCTTTGGGCCAGGGGCACTGTGAAGTCCTTCGAAGCCCTGAAACTGGAATACCAGCTTGATGATAGGGAGCACTTTCGGTATATGCAGGTTCGACACGCCTTGTCCTCCGCCTTTCCCCCCCGGGACTGATATTCCACAATCCTCCCCCCTGGAGGATCGTATCTTAGACGGCCACGTCCCCGATAGCACGATTTCCTTAATATATAAGAAGCTCATTAACAACAGAGCTGACCAGTTGGGGAAACTCCGTGCTTCCTGGACAGCTGACGGGCTTGAACTGGACGATGAGGACTGGCAGTCGGCTGTTTCCTCCCCTAAAGAGGTGGCTATTCCGGCTCGGCTTAGTTTTGTTCAGCTAAAGATCCTCCACCGTGTGCATGTAACTGGTATGCGACTGGTGCGAATGGGGCTTGCGACGGATGGACGGTGTAGGCGTGGATGTGGTATGGATGGTACTTTCCTCCATGTTCTGTGGGAATGTCCGATTGTCTCGGCCTTCTGGTCCAGGGTGCACGATGTGATGGGACGTGTCACTGGAGTCCCCCTCCTTCCTGAGGCACGGCGTTGCTTGCTCAATGTGTGGGTGCCTACGGATTGTACTGCTGCTCAGACGTTCTGGGTAACTCTGGGCAACATGGTTGCTAAGAGGGACATAGCTCAGCTCTGGGGCTCCGCCAGACCACCACGGCTCAGTGCCTGCAAGGATAACATGGACTGGTGCATGTTTCGAGAAAAGACGGTGTATGAGGCACGGGGTCGTCCTAAGAAATGGTCCAGGGTTTGGGCACAGTGGAATTCATACAGTGGTGATATTTGTTCCCCTCCACTTGACTACGAGGTTCCTGTCCCCTCCTCCCCATGATTGACGTTCTGTTTTCTGTTTTCCATATCAGCTGTATCCTTTCTTCCTTCATGATCGCCCCCCCTTGCCAGATGCGTTCCTTTTTTTGTTTACTCCTTTTCCCCTCCCCCCCTCTTATGACCTTTGCCAGTATGATACCATGTGTTTGTGTGTTGTTGTTTTCTTCGACAAAATCATAAAATTAAACCTTTAATATCCTTTTAGTACGATTTTATGCTCCACACTATAATGTGCGCTTAGTGATCGTCTTAACAGTGTACTTTCCTTCATTATCCTTTCAATATGAGTCATAGCGGCCGGCCCTGAGGGGTTGTAGGCAGACGCTGTGTAATGTGCATTTCATAAATAAAGGTTTAAAAAAAAAAATCTTTAGCCATGCTGCACAGCATCAGCATTTCTGTGAAGTATGGCTAAAATGCATTGGCAAAGCCAATTGGTTTCAAAGTTGCAACCTTTTTTCTCATTTTAGACCTTTTCTTGATACACCTGGCACATTTTTATTTTTAGTATTTTTTTCAGAGGGCCCGCAGACTTCAATTTGTATACTTCCTTCTTCCACGCTTGGAAATCTTTTATTCATTTTTTTATTTACTGCTTCAAGATAGAGGTACAGCATCTAGGAATGGTAAATTAAAAAATGTAAAGAATGGCTGCTGTAATGTGTTGACACATACATTAGCATGCTTTCAAAATGCTGGAACCAGTCATACAATAAAAACAAGCATTTACAATGCAACGGTCTCGCCTTTGCAAAAGTTAGAGCCATTGGCATTGTAAATGACAAAAATTTTATTTATATGTTGGTTTTGAAAACAGATAAATAAATGGCATTGTCATTTACAATGCCAGTAGCTTAATATCTCGCAAATGCGAGGCCTATTGCATTTGCACCCACACACACACAGAGCCACACGCAGAGCCACACGCACACACAGAGACACACACACGCACAGAGCCACACACACACGCACAGAACCACACACACGCACAGAGCCACACACACACGCACAGAACCACACACACACACAGAGCCACACACACATGCACAGAACCACACACACACACAGAGCCACACACACAGAGCCACACACACACAGAGCCACACATAGACACACACACAGCCACACACACACATTTGAACAGGATGATTACAGGAGCTCCCCCGGGCTGCTCCTGTAAGCCTAGCTAGGTATTCCCAAGGGGTTTCTAATGTAGGGGTAGCAAGGTATTCCTCTTGGGCTGCTCCTGTAGGAATAGCGAGGTACTCCTGCTGGGCTGCTTCTGTAGGGGTAGCGAGGTACTCTCGCTGGGCCGCTCCTGTAGGAATACCAAAGTACTCCTTCTGGGCTGCTCCTGTAAGAGCAGCGAGGTTCTCCCGCGGGGTGCTCCTGTAGAGACAGCAATGTACTTACACTGGCCCGCTTCTGTAGGGGTAGCTAGGTACTCCTGTCGGTTTGCACCTGTAGGGGTAACTAGGTAATCTTCTTGGGATGCTCCTGTAGAGGTATCTAGGTTCTCCCGCAGGGCTGCCACTGTAGGGATAGTGAGGTGCTCCCCATGGGCTGCTGCTGTAAGCGTAGCTAGGTATTCCCATGGGGCTGTTATTGTAGGGGTAACATGGTATTCTTCTTGGGCTGCTCCTGTAGGGGTAGCAAGATACTCCTGCTGGGCTGCTTCTATAAGGGTAGCGAGGTACCCTCGCTGGGCGGCTCCTGTAGGAATACCAATGGACTACTTCTGGCTGCTCTTTTAGGGAATAGTGAGGTTCTCCCACTGGGCTGCTCCTGTAAGGGCAGTGAAGTACTTACAATGGCCCTGTTCTGTAGGGGCTGCGAGGAACTCCTGCCGGCTGCATCTGTAGAGGTAGCTATGTATTCCTTTTGGGAGGCTCCTATAGAGGTAGCTAGGTACTCTCGCTGGGCTGCTTCTGTAGGGGTATTGACAGATGAACCTGCCCGCGGTAGGGGTGTACTTGTCATGCGTGCTATCACTGTGGTAGTACCTGTTGTACGGAGAGGACCTTCTGGGACATTTGGGTGTCATTTCTCTATAGAGGGGGCAGACTGAGGTATGAATCTGCTGGGTGGTCGTCTGTACCTCTGAGTGAGATGCTTCCGTTAGCTGCAGTGAGGTACTGGTAGCCGCTGCGGAGGATGCCTCTTACACCTGTTGTGGGGTCTTCTGCTAGGGTGGGGTACATGCTGCTGGCTTCTGCTACAGGTTGCAGGCTACGGTGGGATGCAGATAATTGCTGGGGGGTCTTGTGATCAATATCACCCATGAGTAAGGTACTGCTACGCGTTTGGGATCTCCTGCTGCGCTGTGGTGCTGCTGCTTGTTGAGGGTCACAGGGCAGAGCGAGGAGCTGCTGCGCGCCAGGAATCTATGGCTGGGATCAGAGAGTCCTTTCTCCACTAAAGGATCTCCCTGGTACCTGTTGGGCGTTCAGTGGGAGGGCGACCTAGAGGGTTTAGGAGGGTCTTGTGACTCCCGGCGGGGTCTCCTGCTGGGGTAGGGTCGCGGTCTCTGGGCTCAGGCGGGCGCTCTCCGCCAGGACGTACCAGGCCCGGATGCGTATAGGGAGCAGTGGGCCTGGGCTGGTCACCAGCCGTCCCCTGGATGGGGGCAGCGCGGGATGGGGTCAAGGTTTGGGGCTCGGAGCAAAGGGACTGCAGACTGGACGTAGTCATTTATGCAGCGAACCCAACAGGGATGAACAGCGAGAACAAGGGAACATGCCAGCAGGACCACTAACCAACGGGGCCAAGGCATCACCATGGTACCATTGACAACAACCATTCTTGACCACTTATCCCATCTGTCACTTTCACCCCCACATTTACAACACCCCCTCGCACTCCAACACCATTACATCTCCGCCTTGACTTCGCGCCTGCACCCTGACCCTTTTAATCTGTCCCGATACTCTCACACTCTGACCTCTAACCCTGCATAGTAATTCAGGCTCCTGTGTCCCTGTGCTGAGATCTCGCTACACTTCCACCCATGCTTTTACTCCCTTGCTCTCCGCCCCCTGATCATTACTTTCTTGCACCCCTCTAACTTTCCGCTCTCGAGTTCACCCTTGAACTCAGGCCTCCTCGCCCTGTGCTGTGATCCTTTCACCTTTGCCCTTGACCCGTGAGCTCATCACTGTTCAGCCCTGCACTCCGACATCTTGCCTGCTAGCCCTTATGTCTCACGTATGAGCCCCTTCCGGTCTCGTATGTTTACTCTCTGCTCAACGCCTTGCGGATTCCTCCACCCCTGTCATTCCTTCAACGCCACCTGGCAGCCTCCCCCTGCTGAGTCTGTGTCCCTCTCTCCCGTACTCCCTTCTTCCTTGTGGTTGACACCCTGCCTCTCCCTATCTCTAAATGGCAATCTCGCCTGTTCTTTGGTGTCTCTTAGTCTCTCCCAGCAGTCTCCACTCTGGCAGCCTCACTCTCCCTGAGCTCTCCTGGTCTTGGGTCAGTGGGTCGGCATCCCACCTCCTGGAGACATCTCTGGACACAAGGCACAGAGGCAGGCAGCGTGAAGGGCCAGGAAGTTAATAATCAAAGGAGTGGGGCTCTGGTGGGCCTGTATCCACCCCCCTCAGAGCGTTCATTAGCGAAGCCGGAAGTTGGGGGGGTCCATGTTGATCACACCTTTCATTCAAGAGAAGCGGGAACGGGTGCCGCTGAGCCGAATGCTCTGAGCAAGCTTCAAAACCGAGATAAAACTCTTTAAAGAGCGCATTAATTGAAAAAGCATACAGGCGCTTCTATACACCGTGGCATATAAAAATAAAAACAAACACGGCAATCTAAGCATGTTACAGTTATAATAATCTTATACAAACTGTTTCCAGGACACAGTCAGATAGAACGACGCACACACAAACTCGGTCTAAAAAAAAAAGCTTAAGGGACATTTTTATACCCACTGTGACTGTCGCAGTTAAGTCTCCATAGCGTTTACATGTCCCCAAACACTGGCATAGATACCTTTCATGTAAACTGTGTGCAAAAACACTTTACAGAGAAAAACAAGCGCTTGTGTAAACTTTTCTCTTTTAGCCCCCTCCTTTTCAGACTGGGTTCCTGAACTTCCTGCTGACTTCAAAGGTTACTTATCTTCTTTATGGGGCCATCTGGACCCCTAAAGAAGACAAGAAAGCTTTTACCACAGACGTAAGTCAAGGAACCCAGTCTGAAAAGGACAGGGCTTAAAGAGAAAGAAGAACGTCACTAGGACCTCTTCTCTAATGGCTGGCCACAGTTTAGGATGCCAGCCAATGGAGAAGAGGGGCGGGGCTTAACCTTACTAGTAGAAAATACCCTATATCATTAAATCTCGCCAGTTCGACTGCGCATGTCTGCGCAGTCTTTCGCAGGCCGAGACCTAAAGAAAGTGTGCTGCCTGTCATGACACCTACGGACACGTGTGTATGCATGATCATGCTGAGGACAGGGGTGTTTTTTGCAGAAGGTGTTCAGCACATGCACAACGATTTGTTTTTTTTGCTAAGTCAGAACTGCATTTGCAGTAAACACTGGCAAAGGCAAAAGTTTGGCTAATGCCTTCTAATTGCGAGGCATATTAGCTTTGCAAATACTTGTCCGATACTGCATGTGAAGCAGATTGTGGTGTTTTTTTTTAGCAATGACACGTCCTGAAAGCTGAAAAAAGTGGTTTTCGCCATTTTCGTACTGTATCAAAAATGTTCGCCTGTCACTAGTAGTAGAGGACCTAATAGTCTTTACGGTGCATATGACACCATGTCAGGAATCTATGTTTTATGTAAATCATGTACTTTGAAGTCCTTATGTAATATAACTGGTCCTTTTGTAAAGCGCTCTGACACCTTCGGGTAAAGTTTGTGCTATTTAAACTTGCATTAAATAAATAAATAAAAGTTTTAAAAAATCCCATATCACAATTATAAACACGTCTCTCATGTAACCCCGATTGACCCAAAAACAGAATAAACCCCAAAATAAAGTCACCAGTGGCCAAATCAGTTTTCAGTTTTTAATCATCCCTGCTCACCTGTTCCACTGCAAATAATTTAACTTCAGAACGTTTTCTCACAAAGGTGCAAAAATTCAGACAAAATACTTGTCCCAATTATAAATAACCAGTGTTTTCAACATTGAATTCGATTGATCCACCACCAATATGCCATTAAAACAGTATAGGAAGGCTGTTACCCCCTTTCAGACACATCACTGCGAATAAAAATGCTATGCACCCTTTAAAAACCACTGAAAATAAAAAGTTGTTTATAGATTGGCAAGTAACAAATATACACACTAAATCCAGTTTTTTTTCAAATATGTTACACCGTTCAAAGTCTACCTACTAAGGCTTGATTCTGTGATTAGGTAGTAATGCTCATTGAAAGACCTGCAACGGGCAGTGTCCTGCATCCTGCATTTTTGGCCTTCCGGGTGTGATTTGATGCCATTGACAGCTGATACCTGTTCTGTAAGGCAATAAGTAAGGGTTTGGTGCATCGGTTGCAGAACTCACCTGTTCCCTCAGTGTGGAGAAGTTAGAGGCCAGGTGTCCCTCCTTGTCCCAAAAAACAGAAGGCAATATGAGGGTTGTAAAAGTTCCAGAAGAGTGAACTTCATGTATTTATCATTTGTGTGCAAATGACAATTGTGAAAACTTTGTGCACTCATTTCACATTTGCCTGCGCTCGAAGTTCTAATCTACTTTTTTGAAAAAAAAAACGGTAAAAGGTACACTATATCAGAGCAAACTGCAGAACTTTTTTTTAAAAACAAAGACAAATAATAATAACAGTGCTCGTCAGTATTTACAACCCCAAAGTAAATTGTGTCATTGTGCTTTAAATGCAACTGATAAAAAGAGAAATAAAATCAAATGTCTGTAAAAACATTTTGCAAAAATAAACCAACTTTGCATAGCTGATAAATAGGACACCTAATAAACTGTACTATACCTAAATATATTTATCTTTGTCAAGTATTACAGGACGTACCGTATGAAACTATAGCTTCCATATATAAAAGCAGCTTTGTTTAAAAAAAATCTATAAAAAGATCTGTTAACAAGTTGTATCTTCAAAGTTGCTCCACAGTTTGCAACATAAAATGGAATGTTCCTGGGCAAGAGCTGCGAGTTCTTTTAGGAATTCTGGGAAAAGTACAGCCCCGAGAATTGCAGTCCTCACATGAGAAGGTACGCTGGGCAGAGGGATGGCTTTTTTTGCTCTGCTGCTCAACTGAGGCTGAAGTGCATTTTGGGGAGGTTCTTGGACATTCTGTCCACCTGCTTCACCTCTGACGTTCATTTTATCTGAAAAATAAAAACAAAAAAGTAGATTACTTAGAGGCGAAAATCTGTTTTGCTTCCGACCTTGGTGGATTTCTTCTGTAGGGGTTTTGCCACAGGCGATAGACCGCACTTGATATTTTAAAAAAAGAACTGTGTTGCAAGCCAATTTGAAACAACATTCTGCAAAAACCAGCACACTGTATTGACGCCCGTGAAGACCCATATCTTTACAATCAAAATCTGAGAAGCAAAGTCCCTACCCCCTCACCTCTCCCATAATGTAGAGTCATTGGGCCCGATTCACAGAATGAACTTAAGACTAAATCCTAAACTTACTACTATTTGGTATTCACAGAATGCACTTACTACTTTCGGGATTCCCAGAGTGAACTTACTACTTTCGGGATTCACAGAATGAACTTACTACTTTCGGTATTCACAGAATAGATTTAAGACTACTAACTTTACGTCCGCACTCGGGCCGGAAATTCCGGCCCGGAGGCGGAGTTTATGGGTTGGGGGCGGAGCTTATGGCCCAAAGGCGGGGCTTACAGGCCGGAGGCGGAGCTTGTGGCTTGGAGGCAGAGCTTCCGGCCCAGAGGTGGAGATTTCAGCCATGGCTAAATATCAACCTCCGAGCCGGAAGCTCCGCCTCCAAGCCGCAAGCTCCGCTTCCGGGCCAGAAGCTCTGCCTCCGGGCCGGAATTTCCGGCCCGAGTGCGGACGTAAAGTTCATTCTGTGAATCCCGAAAGTAGTATGTTCACTTTGTGAATCCCGAAAGTAGTAAGTGCATTCTGTGAATACCAAATAGTAGTAAGTTTAGGATTTAGTCTTAAGTTCATTCTGTGAATCGGGCCCATTGTTACTAAGCATAATAGTTCTCATTTTCTTGACTTGAGAAAAGATGCCATTTTGGAATCTGCAACTATGACTAACCTGCTCCACAAAGATCTCTGCAGTGAGTCCTCACTTGACTTAGCAATGTTACCAGTAGTTTGAATTAGAGAGACATATGTGGAGGAGGCTTACTTACCCATACAAGAAAAGAGACTCTGGTCTTCAAGGCCACTAGTTAAGAATGTTGGATGCCCTGGCTAAAAGATAGGCATGAACTGCTTTTCAAAATGTGTACTGGAAGACAGCAATGCCAACTTCCCAAAATGTGTTGCCATAAAATGAGCATCACCTCGCTATATTTTAAATCAGAGTCGAGTTTACTTTTTATTCAGCAGTTCTTTAAAGAGCTTGGTGAGTCTTAAGCTCTGTCCCTGAATTTGACTCTTATTTCAGAACAGGCTTTGCAGTGAAGTCAGAGTGAGCGTATTGTGATCGATATTCCTCAGATCATGGTTAAGTCAGACACATGGTTTGTGCCCACCATAAGCAAAATTCAGCTGTACACTAACGCCAGCATTGCTACAGTCAAGCTGTACCATAACCAGAGAAAGCTAGGAAAAGTTAATAGCATAATCTATAGACTGATCAGGTACGGCTCCTCCACTTAGGCGGAGCAGCGTCACACCACTGCTCTCAGAGCAGTGGAAAAAGGAAAAATAAAATGATAATAACAGGGTTATTATCATTTATCTTTCGTAGTTACGGGGCTAGGTTAGGGCGGGCGGGGCTGGTGTCACCGAGAGGAGGAGTGGTTTGTGCACAGTAAGTGCGCATAACTCTTGGGCCGGCCAAACATTCATGCGCACTTAGAATGTTCTCCAGTGGGCTGTAATGTACAGCCTTTGGTGGAGAACATGCACAGGCTGCCAGTCCCTGTCTGAGTGCTGAACCACGGCGCTCAGACCAATCATGATGCTGCTGTCATGCTGGTGACAGCAGCATCAGTAAAGCTTAGGGGAGCCTATATGCTTCATGCTTCCGGGACTCTGAGTCAGGAAGAGAAGCGGAGTAGAGACAACGAAGGAGAAATGGCAGCTGTGAAGAGGTAAGTGTTTTATGTATTTTTTTTAAACCCCCCGCCAATCCAGTTTCATACAAGCCGCCACTGAGACTGCTATATATTTACGTTTGTAGCCCAATAGTACATTTATCTAGTTTTCAATGTTACTAACTTGCAGACTGTACCTGGTAATGAACCATTTTCTTCTGCTTGCTTTACTGGCCAACCCTTAGAGGCAATGTTTATCTTCTCACATTTCGCCTCCACTTCCCTTCAAACATCACAGTACAGTTATGTAGAAGAATAGCATTAGGCACGGATTGCCTGCCATCTCCCACAGGCTCTCTAGGTTATTAACCCTAGCCCATTTAAACATCTATCTACAATATACACTGCTTAGAAGTGTGGCTCAATGGTTAGAGCGGCAGACCCTGATACAGAGGTCTGGCCCGGGACGAGGGTTCAATTCCCCACCTCGGCGGGTCTTGGGCTCAAAATTCCACGGACCTGATAATTCTCGCCTCAGTGACTATTCCAATCATGGAGTCCCACTCTGCAACTCTGGGCAATAGCTTGCTTAATCTCCACAACGATTCAGAAAAGGGGGTGGTGATGGACAGAGTTTCTGAATTAAGCAGAATACTCCTACCCAGTCAACAGATCAGGGCTTGATCCATCACAGTTTTCTACCTCACTGCACCATCCCAGCTCAGAACCTGGCTACATGCAAATTAGTCTGTCCGTGGCCCAGTGCATCATGGGAACAAGGCAGACAAAACTACCAAGCCAATTATTTTAATGGAAAGGAAACAAGCTTCCGGGGACCGGTTTCTGGCGTTACAGCTGTCTTCGACCCGGCTTGCTTGAATCCTGATGGTGCAGTGAGCAAGGGACTCATGTCTGAGTATACCCTTCCACGCTTACGTTGGACAAAACGATTCAGAAAAGGGGGTGGTGATGGACAGAGTTTCTGAATTAAGCAGAATACTCCTACCCAGTCAACAGATCAGGGCTTGATCCATCACCGTTTTTTAGCTCACTGCACCATCCCAGCTCAGAACCTGGCTACATGCAAATTAGTCTGTCCCTGGCCCAGTGCATCATGGGAACAGGGCAGACCAAACTACCAAGCCAATTCTTTTACTGGAAAGCCCGGGACCAAGGTTCAATTCCCCTCCTCGGCGGGTCTTGGGCTCAAAATTCCACGGACCTGATAATTCTCGCCTCGGTGCCTTTTCCAATCATGGAGTCCCACTCTGCAACTCTGGGCAATAGCTTGCTTAATCTCCACAACGGCCCCCACAACGCTAAGGATGCCTGGCCTCCACCTTGGGGGTGCCCAGGAGTGGACGCCTCACAGGGAAAGCCAGGATGGGTTCCCCAGCGGTATTCGTACAAGCGCATTGAGACCCTTGCGGGTGAGTAGTGCGCTATACAAGTATCAATTTACATTTACATGTTTACTCGACCGTTTTATTCATTTCTTTGAAAAAATTTAGTTGGGGCCT
This sequence comes from Lissotriton vulgaris, assembly GCF_964263255.1. NCBI lineage: Eukaryota > Metazoa > Chordata > Amphibia > Caudata > Salamandridae > Lissotriton > Lissotriton vulgaris. The sequence continues at coordinate 1,841,524,315 of NC_141689.1, read as the reverse complement.
TGTCTTTGCACTACTCTCGCTGAAACCAAAAATGTAAACACCTCCTCATAAAGCCAAAATATCAGGCTCACTTTCTCAAACTTCTCATGGCGGAACACAACCATAGCTACTAGCGGTACAGTCATCAGCATTACCCACTGTCTCTCAGACACCCATGCTGTGCAATCAACTTATTTCTTTCTGCTTCACATACACACACCCTTCAAGACTGAGGAGGACACAAAGTACAGAGCCTTCTTTCTAATTTGTCATTTCTGTTGGGCTCCGGTCTTCGCACCAACAATAAATTATTTTTCTAATCCATACAATTTCAGATTGTGTTCATTTTTGTTCCCCTTATCTTCCTATTAATACAATCATATATGTAGCACGATATAAATGGAATCGCTCCCTGCTGAGGCACATGGTTGTCCAAATTGGGACCCGTGCCCTGAAAAGAACAGAATCTAAGTTGCAAAAGAGGTGGCACATGTAGTCAGGGCCATGTGTTAGGTCAATATACTTTTTCCCAAACCCATCTACTACTGAATTGGGTGCTATTTCCACACATTCTGTAACAAAAGTGGAACGGCTCATAGTTTAACCGTATCTGAGACTTGTGATTGGTAAGCTGTGATGGAAACATTACATTACACATTTGGTTTGCATTCGAGCGCAGACTGATTGTGTTGCAAGAGAAAACCCTGGTACAATACTTTCATGCAATGGGCCCTTGGTTTTCTATGTCCACCTACCAACATTGTCGTGCGGATATGTTACATTTCTTTTATAGGTATTATTTTCTTATACATCTTTTCTCCGTCTATTATTGTTAAGAATTGGGTTGTTTGTTGACTGGGGTGTGAGCCCAGGTCGAGCAAAAGCCACAATTCCTTGCAGGGTGAACCACAGAAAGTCACAAAATTAACCTGTGCTTAACCCTGGGTAGTTTAGCAGTAAAAATAGTCGGGCTTAAATTAGAGGCAATGTGTAAAGTATTTATGCAGGACACAAACAGTAATAAGGTAAAAATACAACACAAGTAAAATTTCACACCAATTTAGAAAATTAAATGAGATGTTATAAATTATTTGACACCAAAACAACAAAAATCCAATCAGTAGAACCAGAGTTATGATTTTGTAAAGTTTTTAGTAATAACTAGCACCTAAAGGATCAACGCACCAACAGATGACCTCTAGTTGCGTGAGACTGGGTCAAAGTCCAAAAAATATGTCCGACCGTGATGGAACACAGTTCCGATACAAGAAGTGGATTGGGCCCGGCCGGAGCTTACCTTTGGACTTATCTGAGAAAATGTTCTGAAAAGGTAAAGGTCAGTGGGCCAAGGCTGCAGGTGGTGTCCCAAGATGGAAAGTCGTCGTTGGATAGCCCTGGGATAGCCATGGTGAAGATTTCTATGATCAGACTTAGTCTTCAAATGGAAGTCAAAAATCTCCAGCAGGACGAGTCAGAGGGCTGTAGCCGAAGACAGCCCCTTTTGGCACAGGACCACTGAAAATAATTTGCTGCTGTGGAGGAAAGCATAGCAGGAGAAGCTGCAAAGTCAATCTGCCCGGCGATGCGCCGTGGGCTCTTAGGAAGCAGGATGTTCCAGGTCTCCTCCTGGTTCTCAGAGTAGTTTTTAACCAAAACATGTTTAAGTCCCCACTTATGGGTTTTGGCTATCTTGAGCTCCTTTACCACCACTTCCAAGGGTTCAGAACTGGAGGGACACCACTTGGAATGCCAAAAGTCACTCAGGTTGGCTTCAGGTGTAGATTAAAGATGGACACAGTCTTTTGTGTCCCAGTGGCTCTCAACAAGGGGCCAGCAAACTAGTCCTTCTGAGGCACTCTGGAGGTCCTGGAACAGATGAAGATCCAGTCATTGTATCCAGGCAGAAGGCAGCTGAGCAGTAGGACAACGTGGCAGCAATCCAGCAAGGCAGCAGTCCTTCAGAACACCAGTCCAGCAGAGGTAATCCTTCCAGTAACACAGCAGTCCTTCTTCCTAGCAAAGTATCCACAGGTCCAGAAGTGGACTAAAGAGTTGGTGTCTGAGGTCCCGTTTTTAGGTCTTGCGTGGCGTACTGCGCACATACGCATTCGAGCTCGGGAGTTTTTATGTATTCGAGTGTACTTCACTAGCAAGGGTTAAGCCCCGCCCCCTTCTCCATTGGCTGGCCTCCTAAACGGTGGCCAGCCATTGGAGAAGAGGTCGCCATGACGTATTTCCTTCTCTTTTAGCCCTGTCCTTTTCAGACTGGGTTCCTTGCCTTACGCTTGTGGTAAAAGATTTCTTATCTTCTTTATGGGTCCAGATGGCCCCATAAAGAAGATAAGAAACCTTTTAAGTCAGCAGGAAGTCCGGGAGCCCATTCTGAAAAGGACGGGGCTAAAAGAGAAATGTGTACGTCGTCCGATGGTATATTTCCTTCCGTGTTGAATGTACCCAGGCTCCTCTTCTCAACCACATCTGCATTTGCAAATCTGCAGAGGCTGGGCCAGAATTTCAAAACCCCATCTCCGTGCCAGGAGGTTTATGGTATTGCTGGTGATGTCAGCTTGGGGCCAGTGATTCGCCTTCACAGCTATACTTAGCATGCTACTGGTTGATCGACGGGTTGCGTGAAGGGAAGCCGGCGCTGCCCTCGCGCCAGTTCTCTCTGGTGGCTGGATGTAATCATTGTGGCTCATCTGATTTTAGTATTGTTGTCTCTGAAGCACACTCACCCTCGTCCAGGTGATTGCTGGCTTTCCCTTCAGCGGATTCGCATGTATGCGGGAGGGAAAATGCGGCCTCAGCAATGCACAATTCATACCCCTGTATTCGTCTAAGAGAACACACTTGTCGCCGTTTTGTAATTTCATTCGGTGTGGCTTGTCCTGAAATTATTACACGTGATGCTCAAGTTTATTGCGGGGGTGTATGTGTGTTTGTCTGTGAGTGTGTCCTATCCGGGTGCCTCCCCCTGCTGCCAAGCCATGCGACCCTCCCCACTTCCCTCACTCATCCAAATCGAAGCCCCAAACCTGCTCGCTGAAACCTCCGCTTCCCTCCCAACTCTCCACAAACAGCCCCCGCTAGCCTATCGAGCCCGGCAAAACCTCCATCAACACTGCATGGCGAGCAAACCGTACCCCATCCAATGGTGTTGAATTTTATAAAATACCTGCTGGTTAAAGGGTCACAATGCTTCAGAACTCTGTGTCCTTATAAAAGAAATCCCCTTATACCTTTCATACAATCTACCGAGGTGACAAATTACGGCTGCGTTCATATTGTATCGGAGCTCTGATAATACCTCTAGGATTACACTAGGGCTCATTGTATCAGGGGTTAGATGTTAGCTAGTTTCGCCATCTTTTCAGAAATCTACGTACAGAGGTTGGAAAGCAATATTTTCAGGGTTTGAACGCACTGTGAATCTGTAAATATCTACAAATGCATGTTTGATGGTATTTGATAGCTCCACAGTGTTCTCTTTCCAGACTGGAAAAGGTTGGATATTTTGACAGGACTAAACCTTTTTTCTGGGTGGGAAAAGGGGGCGTTCAGTAAAAAAAATTGTACTTGCTAGAAACCCACAACCCACATCTGCAGTGTGAGAGACAGCAGTGTGTATGAGAGACAGCACTGTGAGAGACAACATTGTGTGTAAGAAAGACAGCAGTGTGTGAGAAACAGCAGTGTGTGTGAGAAAGACAACAGTGTGTGTGAGAGAGACAGCAGTGTGTGTGTTCTAGGGAGAGCATGGTGTGTGAGAGACAGCAGTGTGAGAGCGACAACCCTGTGGGTTCCCCTCATCCAGCGAACATGTCACCCTGCGGCTGCCACCCTTCAACGTGAGTTCTCTTCCTCGCCCCATCTTTACTCCTGGTGGCTACCTCAGACCCTCTTCGGCAGCGCACTTCCCTCCAACAGTCTCCCGGTCTCTCTTCTCAAAGAGAACCTTTCCCGGGCACAAGGCCACAGACTTCAGAAATCTGAAAACATCTCCCATGCAGCTGGTGGGGGTAGCTGCCTTCTTGCAGGTCTGAGGCAGCGGAACGGTCTCGGCTCCCCCTTCACCACCGGAGGAGGGGGCCTGAGAGCGCACGTGCTCCCTGGACTAGGAGGTCACAGTTATGGGAGGCTCTGGCAGAGAAGGCCTGACAACCCCCCACCCCAGCTCATGAACCACCCCTCCCAGTTCCCACCTGCTGGTCAAAAGAACACCATGCCATGGCGGAGGGGGGTTTCAGACCCCCAACAGCTGAATAAGGCGGTCACGGCCCAGGCAGGCTTTGACATTTAACATCTCAGCCTCCTTTAGTATGGCAAATATCCCAGAGAGTCCAGAAATGGATAACTGCACAATGACCCCCCCAACCCACTCCCGTGGAGGATACCCACACCTCTTCCTCTACCCCTTCACACTTAGTGAAGTCAAATCCCAGCACCATTGCTTTTCTTGTTAGAGGAATATGCATGCATCCTGTTGTATTTCGTCCTGCACCCCACACTTTTCTTGCACAGGCAGCGAAATGCAATGCAATAGGTCTCGCATTTCCGAGAGATTAAGCTATTGGCATTGTAAATGACAATGCCATTGATTTATCTGTTTTCAAAACCAACACATAAATAAAAAGTTTGACATTTACAATGCCAATAGCTCTATCTTTTGCAAAGGCGAGACCGTTGCATTGTAAATGCTTGTTATACCCTAGTGCCCTCCTTCTGGAAGGTGGGAAACTTCTAGACATTGGCTTTAAAGTGCATGAAATTTCCTGCCTCCCCTGCCCTCAAACCAAGCTGGCTGAGGTGACAATGTGGGGTCGATAGACCCTTTGCGTGAAGGCAGAGCACAGGCTATTCAGTTCCAAGTGGGGCTGTGCTCAGCTCCGCCACCCTCCACCCACAACATTACCAGCAGATAGACCACTGAGGCACATTTAATCCCTTCACTGTGTAAGTGTCTGGGAGGAATTCAAAACTTCTGTCAGTTACACCCAGTCATGAGACCCAAGATAGGCTAAAGGCATAAATGGGATAAGGAGAGTAAAGTAGCAACTTTCTAAAAATGAAAATTTTAAAATGATGATCAAAAACCTGACTTTACCATTAATTAGGGCTTTTCACCACAATTCCAAAGACACCAAACACGATGTACCTACCTGCTCCCAATTGGAAATTACATCTTATTAATGGTAATAAGCAATCTCCAATGTTGTCCTATGGGAGGGGTAGGCCTCACAGAAGTTAAAAAAGAATTTAGGAGTTTTTCACTACCAGGACATGTAAAACTTAAAAGTACATGATGTCCAACTTTTTAATTACACGGCACCCTGCACTGTGAGCTACCTAGGGCCTACCTCAGGGTTGGTTTATATTTAGTAAAAGGGGAGTTTAATGATTGGCAAGGTGATTTTTATAAATGCATTCAGGTTGCAGTGGCAGACCTGGGACATGTTTGAAGGTGCTTCTTAATTGGGTGGCACAATAAGTGCTGCAGGCCTAATGCTTGCATTCAATTTACATGCCCTGGTTATGCAGTATACCACTCCACAAGGGACTGAAAAGTAAATTAAATATGCCAATAGGGTATAAGCCAATTTGACCATGTTTGGAGGAGCTAGGCCAAGCACTTTAACACTGGTTTACAGTTGTAAAGTGCACAGAGTCATATCCCAAACAAAAACTAATTCAGCAAAAAGTGAAGGGTAAAAGGCAAAATGTTCGAAGATGACGCTGCAGGGAGGGCCAGGTCCAACTATTGTTATTTTTTACCTCTCTCCTCTGCTGTATATGGAGGTGCTGGCAACAGCCTATAGTAAAAACGTAACAAGGACTTGTGGAGTTAGTCCAAAGACTGAAGTCCCTTAGCGCAACTATTTTTATGACGTGGTTGTATCATTTGTATTTATTTAATTAATAAGGTGACTAAGAATATACGGAGACTGTGAAAAATAAATTGGGGGAACTGTTTAAGGAGTCCCAGGGCAAAGAGGAGTTAATGGTCTCAAACTGTAGCAATTACAGCATTTTAACACTGGAGTCCTAGGGCTTTACTTTACTACCAAGTCCAAAACTGAGCATAAAGCACAACCCTTCCGCCCTCTACTCAGGCAGGTAGTGCGAAGATTAAGTTCAGAATTCAGTGAAACATATAAAAATGGCCAGCCATTCATTGTGCCGACTGTGTTTTAACATAAAATAAAAGTAATTACTTTTAACAAACAAAACAATGATGTTATAAAACTTACAGGGCTTCAGTATGGGATGCACTGGTGACGATCCTATTACTTATAATAAGTGTGAAATAGCGAATACCAGTTTCAGTCCGATCCTCTGGACAAGTTAAAGATTTTCTTAGAGCAAGTAGAGACACATTTCTCCTGCAGGCTGAAAAAAGGTTGATTTTATTCTGGCAACCCCCTTTTTATTTCCTTCCTGATACCGTGCTTGTTTATGTGGTTTGCTAGAGTGTGCAACAGTACCTAATTTGTGCTGGTGTTCGGCACTGGCACTTATTTCTATACATTATTTATAATAGTCTACCAAATGGTGGAATTATCTGCATTTTTCTTTAAAGATCAGTACAGTGTTTTACAGTTCTTTGTACTTTGAAAAAATATATGAAACTAACACGTCTAGGCCATGCTTAAAATTTAGTCCAGACTGTCACGCATGTATGTGTGATGGTTAGTAGGTAGTGCTAGAACTAGCATTTGGCAGAGCTGGCAGGATGTGGATGGAGTGAGCTGTGATGGCCCTCTGAGAAATATCTTTCACCCTGCACATGCAGTTTTACAAATGAAGCACTAGCATGGTATTTCCAAAGGTTCTCTCTGCAATGTCTTTTTCCCTCACGTTGTACTTTTATTCTGTTCAGCTTCTCCAACTCCTGCAGGCTGGGGATCTTGCTGCTGCCTCTAGAGTTGGGGGGTGGAGGGTCATTGCTCATTCTCAGGCTCACAACCCTGTGTTATCTCCACTGTGCACGTCTTTGGTTGCAAGTAAGTGAGCGGTGGGAACACCTCCAAAAGAAGAGGGACAGTTGTTTGTTTGGTCTTGTCCTGATCAGGCAAATCCTCATCGGGCTCCGCCCATACAAGCGAAAAGCCCACCTCAGGTCACAGTTTTAAGATCCAACAAAAGACTGAAGCCCCTACCAATTATGGTGGGTAATCTTAGGGCCAGATGTACGACATGATTTTGTATGCGCAAACGGGGTTGTGAACCCGTTTGCATATGCAAAATCACCGTTGGCCATGTATAATTCCTAAATAGCGAGTCGCAATTCATTTGCAACTAACTATTTAGGAATTGCGAGTCGCAATTAGGAAGGGGTGTTCCTTTCCTAATTGCGTCCGCAATGCTATGTGTCAATGTTTTGTGACCGCAATTGCGGTCGCAAAACACTTGCAAATTACCACCCTTTTCAAGAGGGTGGTAATGTAGTTGCAATTTGGAAGGGCTCCCCACGGGACCCCTTCCACTTTGTGAGTGTCTCTAAAAAGTATTTTTTAAGGGCAGGTAGTGGTCCCAGGGACCGGTTTGACCTTTTATCCCCCTATACTTATACCACGATTGCAGGCAAAGCTTGTGTATTCCAAAGGTTCAGCTCTGGAACAGGTTTCAATCAATTTCTGCCTTTTGCATATTCATCCCAGACTGCTACAGCCATGATCTTTTTCTTGTAATATCAGCAGGAAGATGGGGTAGAATTGTAGACTTCTGGCAGGGGAGAACCAAATCAAAAGCACAAAAGAGGGAGAGTTCCTTAGTTAACTATCACTTCACACATTTCTAGGGAACAATGAGGCAGAAGCGTGTGGAGAAGCGTGGCTCAATGGTTAGAGCGGCAGACCCTGATGCAGGGTTCAATTCCAGACTCGGCGGCTCTTGGACTCAATTTCCCCGGACCTGATCATTCTCGCCTCAGTGCCTAGTCTAATCATGGGTCCCACTCTGTGACTCTGGGCAATAGCTTGCTCAATCTCCACAACGGCCCCAGCAGCGCTTGGATGCCTGGCTTCACCTTGGGGGTGCCCAGGAGTGGACATCTCACAGGAAAGCCAGGAAGGGTTCCACAGCGGTATGAGTAGAGCGTCGGGATGCCCCATTGCTGAGGCAGCCGTGCGCTTTACAAGTACAACTACATTTACATTTACAAGAAGAGGCAAGGAATATCCTTGCACTTCAAAAGAATGCTCAATCTCTCATCTGCCATATCGTAAAGTCTGGTCCACTACACAGGACCTCATTGCTGGGAAGGAGCCCTGCAATTCACATTGACATCCGAGTCTCTCAATAACCCCCATCTGAAGTACCACTCTGACTCAAGAAATCAAAATGGATTCCTAGGTATCCCAGTCAGATGCAGCACTCCCGCTCTTCACACATCTTACTGCACTTGTATAAATTGCATACATATGTGCCACCCTTGTCCCACATGGATGAAGTGAATTATGGCGCTGTAAGAGAATGAGAGACCAAATAAATACGGGAGAGTCAAGTGTGCGATTCTCTTGCACAGGTAAAAAGGTATGTCCTGCCACTAGAAGCGGTTGCTGTTACCATTTTCAGTCTTCTACAGTCCAGTGAGCCGACAGTAGTCATACTCAGAAAAGGGACATGGTATGCCCTTCAAGACGAGAGAGCCCAGCCCTGGGTTTTATGCCATGCCATAGGATGCATTCAACCTTCACGCTTAATTGTCATGCGTGCCGAGGCAAACATCAAAAACCCAGAAAAATTCACTATGGGGAACTTGAGGTAGGAGGAGAAGTTCTCAAGAGCCACTGCTTAGGACTTGTTATATCCCCACAGATTTTGAACAATTTTATGGGTGTTTCAATGAAAATTAATATTACAGAGTTCCCAAGTTCTCTGTAAGTTTTAGGTGAAAACTAAAGATGACTGCTATACATCCTACCATTTACTGTAGTTTTACCTATTCTCTAACTGTTAATTATTTATAGGGTCCCCATGCGGTAATACGCTCAGTGTCTGGTGACTGACATTCTTCTGTGGGAATGAGGTAGTCAAGGTTCTTGCTTTGGATGAGGTTGTGGTTATAACATCATTGTTTGCATGGAGATTGTGGCACTGAGAAGGGTGCACTGTATTGGGTTAAATTGTGAATTCCATATTTTTGTCAGGGTCAACTAATTTCTGAATTTTTACTTGTCATAGTTGAGGAGCAAGTTCTTTCTAGTTTCAAGAACTGGTAACGTCGCTACTGAGCAAGTCAACATGATTGCTGTGGATGGTGGATTGAACATGTATCCAAGACACAGTCGCCCATGAAGGTTTACAAAGTGTGTGGTTTTGTGCTTCCTTTAGTTTCAGTTTAATGTTTGGAATCATAGTTCCTAAAATCACACCTTATTTAGCTCAATCACTTGAAAATTCTTGCTTTCAGCATGAACAGCTGGGCTAAGAACAAAACAGACAGCATTGAGGTGGTGCTGATAGCAAATGACCTGTGCTAAATAGTCACTGTCTGGGTGTTCCTTTGAGGAGCAGACATCATTAATTATTTGCTTCAGTAGATACGCTTCCTTGTAGTTGTTTCCAAATGCTCACAGTGAGATGTGTTCAGATGTTTAACTCCCAGTGGTACTGATCAGTAACATTGCAGCAAGAGTGTTTATGTGAGAGCAGTCAGGCCGCTAACAGTAATTACCGGCAGATATACTGTTGGTAGCACACTGCTAGTAGAGATATGTACTTTTACCTTTCACAGGGTTTATTATTTCTAAACTTTTATCATTCTGTATATTTACAAGCACTGCTGTATCTAGCCCTCTTTTTTTCTATCCGGGTAACCTCTCATCAGTCCAGGGTTAGATGGGAAAACTGGTACAGTATCTAGCCCATTAACAGCACAAACATCTCTGGCAGGCGATGGGTATTCGACTTGGCTACCAATAACTAAAAAATAGAAGGTTTAGTGAGTCAAATATTTACTACCCAAGGGGTGTGGGCAGAGAATACAGGTGTCAGTCTTTTAGGGCAAACATGTTTTTCACCCACTCAACTTTGACAGACCAACAAGTATTTTAACACGGGCAAGATCTCATAGCCTGGGGAGTGAGCAGCTGGTACCTTGCCACACCACATCTGCATTGACTCTACCTCCAGCACCACAACTGCTTCTATTATGAGCCATACTATGAAACTATAGTAATTGATTATCAAAAGAACTCCGTGCTTCCAATCCTCCTTCTTACCACTGCATAATGCTGACATTTATGATATTCTAAGAAAAGAAAATCTGAATAAAAGGGTCATTGCCAATTAGGCATTAACTTGTGAAGGAGTATTAACTATTTCAGATCTGACACCAAAAAACTTGACAAGAGGGGCGGCCTGCTGGTTTTCAACCTAAGTTATTTCTCTTGTACACAAATATCTCACAGTGCTATCTGTGTCATCCCAGTGAAGCCCTCTTGCTTTTGTTGCAGCTCCATCCACCAGGCACCCTACATCTTGCCAATTATTGCTGGATGGGGTTTCCTGAGTTGACCATACAACACCACAAGTTTTGGACATTTAAATAGCAACACAGAATCTTATCTCAAAAAAATGGAAGTTATCAGTTTTAGTTGATGGAAGATGTATTTTTTTGTCTCTGAAACTGTTAGTGTGGCATGCATAGGCCTCCATGCTATCGCTGTATGTCAATATCTCAGTTAAGATGTTCCAAATAATCAATGAGATAGTAACACTTTTGTCTCTTTCTGGTTTAGACCAAGAACGCATATGCTAAAGCTGGCTTGAGGAGCCGAGCTTCTGGATGTTATAGTTGAAGAGCTGTATTTAGTTTGCATTTAAATACATGCACCGTCTTTCTATTTTATATTTTTAGCACTGGTGCTGGTGGAGGTGATGCCGTCTATGTTGCACCACTGAAGTCATAGGGACTGTGAAACATCCAAGAGTTTCACAAAGAACAAGTGCAGGAAAGTGGTAAATATGTGGTTTGTAGCCAGTGGTGCATTTTGGAGAATACTTTTGCAAATATATTACTAAAATATAGTGTGGTAACACACTATCATTTACAAACAACACATTTCACATTAAAATGGTCGCAAACTCCGCAGTGACGTGCAGTTTTACTGATTAAAAACCATATAATGCACAAACCATAATGTGCAGAAATAAGGTATCATAAAATATTTATCATTTGCATATCACCAAGTAAAGTGTCTACATTTGATTTGATGCTAATAAAAGCTTTGTTTCTTTCACATTTCAGAATTACAGAAAAATGCTTCATATGTGCTTTCCTAACAGCTGATATATTTTTTAATATTTGTACAGTTCATATAAAAAGATATTCGTTTGCTATATTAGGAAAAAAATGGGACATTTTACAGCCTTTCCTTTCACACTCCCTGTATCCGAGCAAGATTGTCACATAGTTCACTTTAAAAACATTCGCTAACTTGCAGTCAGAGAGAGAAAAGTAAACACCAATCTCTGTGTTAAAAGAATAAGCAGCAATTTGTTAGAAGGTATAGCCTGACAATTGACCTTTGCCATTAAACGTACAGAAAAGGTGATAAAACCGAAATGTAATGGCATCTTTATTGCCATATTTACCTGTTGAGCTCCAGCATATTTATTTTGGGGGTGCTGCAGAAACCCTGCACCCATACTTCCACTACCTAAAACCGTATTTCAAAGTGTCCAAAAACTGCCATTGAAAATAGGTGGTGCTGTTTAAGCACCTAAAATACGATCAAACAAAGCAAGTCATTAGGCTCTATCCAGCAAGACTATCACCAACGCTTGAATGTGGGGTTCACAGAGTCAAGGAAGCATCTGAGTAAAGTACCAAGCATCACAAAAAAAGCATGATGTGCATATTGGGTAGGCCTCAAGTTATTTAAAGGTTGGCAAGGAAACTGCTGTCAAATTATATCATGGGACTATTGGTCATAGATTTTTGATCTCACCTACATTGCCAAAAAGTGAATATCCAACTTGAACCAGCTGCTCACTGGTGCCGCAGAAATTAATTTAATGGTTTTGAGCAAGGGCGGCTGCGGAAGAGCATTGCCCCACTGCCTTTGAGCACTTCAAAACAGGAAAAATAACATGACAACACAATGTTATTATCATTTTCTTTTTCCGTGCTGAGGCAGTTTTATGGGGTGGGCTAAGCAGAGGGGAGTAGTGGTGGCACTCACTAAGAGTGCATGACTGTTTGACTGGCTGTTCTTGGCTGGCCCAACAGTCAGCACACTTTGCATTTTCTCCATCAGCTGTATTGTACTGGGTGGAGAACATGCCCAGGCTCACCTAACCACAGTGCTCAGTCCAATCACAACGCTGCAATGCAGCGTTGGGTTTGGCTTAGGGGAGCCTATGTGCTTCCTGCTTCCACAGAAGGAAGAGGACGGAAGAGAGGCGGCGGCAAGCCAACCAACCGGCCGGCCGGCAGGTAAGTGATCGTTTTTTTCTTTTCTTTTAATCCTCTCTCATCCTCCCTACCCCACAACTGCTTTCCAGGAGCAGCCGCCACTGGTTTTGAGTGAAGTAAATGTATGACACTGAGCATGTGGCTAAATCACCGAAGCATTATGTGCAATATGCGACTTTGACCCTGCCCCTTTACCCTATCTGACATTTATTTTCCTGCAATTACTTCTTTACATATATTTACTCAGTTACACAAACACTTCACTAAAAGCAATGGAAAAATAACTTTGAACGGAAGTATAATTTAGCTCTAGGGTTAAAAGAATCACTGTATTATTAATAAATAATTTATATGAATTTTATTTATGTAAGGATTTAATACTGTCTTGGTATTACTGTATGCGATTGAAAAATAAATTAATTACAATTAAAGGTTAGTCGCGTTAGAGTGATGGCATTCATTATTCTCATTATATTTAATTTATTTTAATTTAAAATAAATCAATAACAAGTGTATGGTTAGGCGTAGCATTAAGATAACTGAATCCGAATAAGATAACGTATTTCATACAACAAAATGCTTAAGACGAAGATGTAGAACAATTTAATGTAATCTACGTAAAATTATAATTAGAGTGAGCACTAATGCAATACTATAAAAGTTATTTTTAAATTATTTGAATCAAAGTAGCATTATGGTTAGTATTAGAATTACAATCTGGAAGTTACAGTTTTAACTGAATGACAATGATTAATAGAGTATGTTTAGAGTTATTACTTTATTAAAAATAATTTACCTCGGATTGGGTTAGTATTATTGGTATGCAACAAAGTAAAAATAGGATTAAGGAAACTGTTTAGGCTTAAGTGTAGAGGAAAAACTGAAAGTAGGACAGCCAAATGGAACAACATAATGGTCAGTTTAATGTTACAGATACCTGAATGAGGCAAAGGTAGGACGTAGTAAACTTCGGGAAGCAAATGTACGAAGAAGCAGGACCGGCTTTAGCATTGATGGCGCCTCGTGCGATAATGTTTGTTGGCGCCCCCTCATGACCACCTTCTCCTCGGATTCCCTCACTACCACCATTCAACAGTTCCCTTAAGTCTCCATAACCACTCTTTCTCACATGCATTTCTTTTGTTTTATAGTGCTACTCATACCAGTGTAGTGTCAGAGCACTTTACGTTACAGACATTACACAGAGGCAAGGAATCATACATGTGTGAATCAGTGCATAGGAAATGTTAGATAAGGCAGAGGACTGCAAGGTGTAGGATCCACAGGGCAGCCATACTGGTGGACAGGATAGTTTAATGGTGCTTGGTCTGTAGAAGCACAAACTCAGAATTTAAAACATAACACCGTAGTTGGGGGTTGTCTTTACTAATTTGAATTGATTTCTACTCAGATAAACCCTTTTACAATATTCGGATAGAGAAAGACTGGGGGAAAATCATAACTCTCTAATCTCTACCTTGCAGTTTGCATGCCGCTCTTGATTAAAGTTAATAGGTTTCTGTTCTATATTAGGATTTTAACCTATAAACTGCAAGTAACAAAATGATGTATCTGACAAAAGCAGTAACCCACTGAACTAGCTACATTATAGGCACTTTGCGATCTGCGTGATACAGGTGCTTTGCAGCAGGCATATTAACCCTCTGCGCTACTTTAGACGAGTCATAACTGCCACTAGACAAAACTCCGATCTCTCTCTAGCTGGTCCTTTAATCACTAGACTTATCTTGGCATTGTTATTGATTGCTGAAAATTGACGGAGACCTGGAAAGCAGGAGCTTTTAAAATCATAATATACATGAAAACACAGCGCTTTCTGAAGTCACCGCCCGGTGCTGTGGCCCTAGTCGCACCATCCTAGAGCCAGGCCTGTGAAGAAGTCAGTGAAGTAGAAGTAAAGATCTAAAACCATATTTGGGTGACACGTGCATTGGGTCACCCTTCATACAGCTAACAGCAGTACACAATTAGGCAAGGGTAACACTTCGCCAGGTGTATGTATGCACTTCAAGGATGGAACTCTAGATCCTGAGTAAATGTGAGCCTCTAATAATATGCTTAATATACCTATAAACTCTCACCTACATAGTCAGGAAAAATGAAAAGTTAAAGCAAGTATAGAAAGAGGTAATAACACAGTTAAGAAAACACTGAGGCCTATTATGAGTTTGGCAGTGAGGGAGCAGGACTGCCAAACTCCCACACCACCAAACCCATGTTTGAACGACCAGCTAGATTAGTTTTCTCCTGTCTGGCGCACAGTTCTTTGGTGTTCCCACAGCTGTGCCTATGAAATAGCCACCACAATGGGAACGCCAAAATCAGTACCTTCATGGGATGGACTGCTGCAGTCCATGTCGTTCTAATACTGGGGTGCATACAGACAGGGGGACGCAACATGTGCCCCCCTGCATGCACCCTATGGAGCAGAAGCATAAGGGGGCCCTGCACGCACCCTTTTTTCTCTCACTGACACAATTTTCATAGGGGCGGCTCCTCTGCATTGGAGGAGAAGTGTCACCCCACTGGCTCAGACTCAGCAGTTGCAAAATAAAACGATATACTTTAATCATTTTATTTTTCATTTGCCGGCTCTGAGCCAGCGTGTACCGAGAGGGGCTGGGCCAAAGCCATGAGGGGGTGGAGGAAGACTAGTGTGTGAACTAATAAGTGGGCATCTGTGTTTGGCCTTCCGTCTCAGGCTAGCCAAAACACATGCTCACTAAGGTTTCTCCAACCAGCCTGTATTGAAAAGCCGGGTTGGAGAAACAGTACAGACTCCCTATGCTGAGCAAAGCATCAAAGCAGCCTGCTCAGGCCAATCCCTGTGCAGCTCTCATAGCATGAAAGTAGAGCGGGGATTGCACATGGAGTCCATTCGGCTGTCCCAGTGTCTGCTGCGACCAGGAAGCAGCAGAACGCCGATAAGCGATGCAGCCGACAGCTTCAGGTGTTTTTTTGTTTTTAAATTATTAACCCCTCGCGCTTCCCTGCACCCCTCCATGAAAGGTATAGCAGTGAGGAAACTCATAATATGCTTGGCGGGGCCGCAGCGGCCCCTCCAAGCACACTGCGGCCTCAAGACCACCACACCAATGCCAAGGATCTCTGATCCCTGTAGGTTGCAGTGGTCCAAGGGTGGCCTGACTGCCCTGGTTGTAATAGGGCAGTCGGAAAACTGCCACCGCCGTGCCCCCACAAATCTGGCGGTTCATGGACCGCCGGACTCATAATAAGCCCCTAAGGCAAAATAAGGATTACAATCTTTGTCTGAGAACTACCTAACTAGTGGAGAAGACAACTATGGTTACATAAAAATCTAGAACTAGCCTTATGAAGATTATGGCACGTAAACGAGGAAGGACCAGAGGAGAAGAAAAAAGTAGAGAAAACTGCCAAGAGTGAGAGTATTTGATGCAATCACAGAAGGAAATCCATTAAAAAAAATATAACTCAAGTGAAGGAAAATTCTGAAAGTGAGATCATCAAAATGAAATCTGGCAGCGATTATATGAATTTAGAACAGTGATAAAAAGAGTAGCAAGATGGGGGAGTATCAAGATGAATACTGCAGCAAGAACAATAGTTAAAGCTCCTACTGTACACTGACCTGGTGTCACATACAACACAGAAAAGAAGACATGTTAGTCCGGGGTGAGAAGCAGGCCTGACCTTTTCAGGGAAGTTTGTTATAACTAATCAGGGAAAAGAAAATGTGTTCTGATAATCTGGGCTTTTAAATTTTTTGTTTAAAATAAGTAGGAAAGCAGGAGGAAGTAGAAGAAAAAATGGCTGAATGGGAGGTGATAGAGTTAACAACATATTTGATGTTTGGAATGACTCATCTGTAAAATCCCAACCTACATTTATGCAACAGTTGTATAGTTCCAGAGGGGTATCTGTCTATAAGGAAGAGTATAATGATTGTGATAGTTTAAATTAGGCATCTCCGAGTAGCTTTTGAGCTACTGGTAGCTCTCCAGCTATCGGTCAGTAACTTCCCTGTGAACATCCCAGTCTTCTCAATTGGAACATTTTGCTTGGCTAAATTAACATATATATGACAAAACTGTGTCTTCCAAGACGTATTTGATTCTGATTGATAAATCGTGTGCAGAGACTTATTTCTAATATTTTTACTTTTGTGCCAAGGGCACTGAAGCGGGCATGCATTACCTACTTACAGGCATTCTAAATTGACAAAGCCTTTTTAGGTTTTGCCTGGCGAAAAGATGCGCTCTGCGCATCTTTTTCGCGCAGGCGAAAACCTATTGAGATGTATACAGGAGACAGGAACTGCCTCCGTCTTTCATTGGCTAGCTCCATAAATGGAGGCTAGCCATTGGAAGACGGGCCTGTCCGTCAATGCCAGACCAGATTCGGGGGCGCTCCCGAGAATTTTTGGCTTTTGGCTACGTCAGCCGAAAGCCTGTTCTCGGGAACGCCCCCGAATCTGGGTCTGCATTGAGCCGACACCCGCCTTCCTGCCGAAGGAAGCAGCCGTCCGTCTACAGCCAGGGCCGCGCTGGGATTGGCCCAGCCGGCCGAGCCTCCGCCGTGTCATCGGGAGGAGGAGGAGTGGAGAGCAGGAAGCAGCCTGCGTCGTCTGTCCCGAGGCTCCCGAGCGAAGGAGGAGCCCCGGGGAAAGAGCAAGTCCCGCCTCGGCCCCGGAACGAAGTCCAGGTGAGTTCTTTGTTTGCTGGGGCTAGGGGAGGCTCCCTCCCGCTACCTGTGTGTCCGTTCCCGCCCCGCACCCCCCCCCACCCCGCCCCCTCTCCGTGTGTCCGTTCCATGAGTCAGTGTTGGTGTTTGCTCTCCAAAGCTCCTTCCTTGTTATGACATTTCCCTGCTTGAACACAGTCTGCTAGGAGGCGTGCAAAACGTGACTGCCTCGAACTCCCGTAGCCCTCAATTTTGCCCATGCGCCGACATTATTATTGAAAACCACAGAGACAACTGGGTACAGCAGGAATACAAAGGCACGTGAAATTATTATTATTATTATTATTATTATTGCATTTATTGAGCGCACAGCTACCCGGAGGTTTCCCGGCGCTTGCCTTGGGAACCCGTCCTGGCTTTTCCCTGTGAGATAGCCCCTACAGGGCATCCCCAAGGTGAAAGCCAGTAATCCCGCCGCAGGGGGGCCGTTGTGGAGATTAAGCAACCTTAATGCCCAGAGTTGCAGAGTGAGAACCCATGATTAGAGCAGGCACCGAAGCGAGAATTATCGAGTCCGTGGACATTTGAGCTCAAGACCCTGCCGCGTCGGGAATTGAACCCTGGTCCCGGGTCTGACCTCAGCTTCCGGGTCTGCCTGCTCTACACCGTGAGCCACACTTCTCCAATGCAACCCGTCGAGCTGTTACCTCAGGTAAAGTAGTTTGCTTTTGTTCACAATAGCGAACAAGAGATTTCATACGATTTCATACGCTACACGAGAATCAATGATGGCAAAAAAAAACTCCCACTGCCACCCCCTGCCACTTCATCCTAAAAAAAAATAATAATAAACCATTGAAATTAACTGGCAGCTGTACAATGACTCGAGCATCTTCACAGAAACATTGGAACCCAACGATACAGTGGTTTAATTAGACCCTACGCCGCTATGGAAACGACCTGCTCGGTTTCGCTGGAAACTCCAGGTGGCCACATTCATCGTCTGTCAGGAAGACAAAAGTTCCTGCTCCGAATCACGTGACGTACTGACCCGGTGTGCGGAGAGCTGGGCACGGTGGGCTTGCACTGCCCATTGACTAGGGTGTCCTCCATGAAGGGAGCGTCGAACGGACTCCATATTGTCCGGGTAGCCACTCTCTACCTCACAACACAGCAGCTTGGCCAGCCCCACTGACCCCATACCAGGTGTTCCAGAGACAGCCAGGCATTAACATGGTAGAAGAGGCAACCTGCCTATTGCTAGAAATTGTAATGCCATGACTGTGGTCGAAATGTTTATATTTTTGGATAACAAGCCCGTTCTACGACCGCTGGGAATCGAGAACCACGAATCTGTAAGGCCTGGGGGAGTTACTGAACACGCCCAGGCTATAGATTCACATGTGTGAGTTCACGAAAAAAAGGCAGGATTTCCTATGTAATTTCTTTTTACAGCAGCTAACATTCAGAAAACTGGATAGCCAGTGGGTGTCCCAATCCAGGAGCTAGACCCGGCTGCACAACATTTTCCACATGTTCGGCATTACCGAGACACCACAGCAGGGTTTCCAGTATCAACGTAAATTCTTTTACTTCCGAGCAATGAGTGGTGAAAGGTTGAGAAGAAGGCCTTGCCTACGGTCTGACCCTGAACAACTCTTCGAAGCAGACTTCCTTTCCTTTTATTTAATCTTCCCCTTCTGTGAACTGCTAGACATTAACTTGTAACACTGTTAATAGGGAATAAAACACCCGTTGAGGGAAATCACAACTCTTCTGATCATATTATTTCCCTACCTGGATTTGCACAGTCTACAGCATACTAAATGTTAAAAATGCTTTTTTTTACTTCTCCATGGGATTATTCCTACCAGTAATCCTTTTGAGAACTCCGGAAAAGCGTAAATAAAGGTCAATTCAGTCTTAAACATGTTTAAGACTGAATTTACCTTTGTGTATAAGACCATTAATATATACCTAGTCATAGAAAAAGACAGGGTGGCTCAGGTAGCTGAATATTTGCCGCTGACAAATGTGCCATTTAGAAGACCACAAGTCAGAATCCCGGCAAAGGCGAGGCAGGCTTTAATTTTGGTTGATGCAAACCTAGGATGGCTTTCCTAGACACAAACTGATCAATAAATGTGTACTATCTCCTAAGGCTGCTCCTGCACCTTCTATGCTAATTCAAAGTAATTTTCCACCATACCCTATCTTTTTGACCATTTATAGTCATAAGGTTTCTGGCGGTTGTGGCCTACACCTGTACTTTAAAAGTATAACTATTAGCCTAATCTTTGGGCCATTTCATCTACAGGAAAACATTGGAGGCCACCACTGTGGTCCCATTTTAGGATGTCAGTAGAGGCGCAAGCCATCAGCCAGCCCTCAAAATTCCCGAGTAAAGGCTGGCGCAGAATAACCTTTCCAGTTGTAAAAACATAGGTTTGGAAATACATTTGAACGCAGTTTCCAGGTATGTTATTTTATAACTGCACATGTAAGGTTAGCTCTCCTCTGTCTGTAACTTTTAGAAGGA
The DNA here is from genome assembly GCF_964263255.1 of Lissotriton vulgaris. Classification (NCBI taxonomy): domain Eukaryota; kingdom Metazoa; phylum Chordata; class Amphibia; order Caudata; family Salamandridae; genus Lissotriton; species Lissotriton vulgaris. The sequence continues at coordinate 1,841,504,693 of NC_141689.1, read as the reverse complement.
TTAAAAAGGGAGGGGAGAGTCTAGGTCTCTTACTGGTATCATAAAAGGTAAGGGAAACGGGTGTGGTGACTGTTTAGGCTTCAGGTTTTGTTTTACAGGTGTGTGTGTTTTAAAACAGTACAGACGGAGGTCACAACACTAATGCAAGAGATGATGCTGAAAGATCATCTGACAACATAATTGTCCTGTTGACCTCTATGTTCAATTATTTTCCACCTACTCTGGTATGCCAAGGGATCAATGCCATCCTCCAGTGCACAAGCCAACTCCGCCTCTCACCACGAAGGTAAACAAAACGTATTAAACGAGTGGGATGAGAAATGTACACCACCAGACCTAGAACCAAAAGAAGTCTTAGGAAAAAAATCCACCAGGCCAACATTGTGGCAAGTGATGATCACACCCAAGACAGTTCACACTAGAAGGGAGAATGCAGATTTTGGAAAACAGACCAATTTATAGGAGAATTTGCTCTCATATCTCAGAAACGAGATATGAGAGCAAATTAGTTAAAAGAAAGGTGGAAAAAAAGAGAAAAAAGTGTCAAAAAAAGAAAGGGAGAACAGAACTAGCAATTGAGATAGGGAAGAACCAGAAATAAGGATGGCAGGGAAAGAATAAACAAGAGGAAGACGATGGAAGATGGAGAGAAATATTAAGACAAGATATAGGAATCAGAGGAAGGATACAGAATGAACAGAAAGAGAAACAAATGAGAGTTTAGGCGAACGAGGATGGAAAAATGAGAGAAAGGGCGGGAGGGGATAAGAATGAGTTAAAGGCACAAGGGGAAGAGACACATGAAGCGATAGGAAGGAGACCACGTGAAAGAAGGATAGATGAGCGAAGATGGAAAGAGGGAGAAGACCAGTGCTTAATTTGAACCAGTGGTTTCCACCCCCGCATCTCCCCCCCCCCCACCATCTCCCCCCCCCCCCCCACCCCCCCCCCCCTCCCCTCTCGCCCCACTGTTGCTTCCAGGCAGCAGAAGCAACTGCTTCTTTGTTTAAAAATTAAGCTCTGGAGAAGAAAGTAAAAGACAGGCCGTAGAAACTCAATGACCTGTAAATACCACGAGAGAAGCAGTTTTTAGGTTTTGCCTAGCCAATGCGTACGAAGTACGCATGTGCTAGGAAAAAACTAATGAGTATAGTATATGGGGCTTGGAATCCGCCCCTGTTGTCTGCTTGTGCCTCTGTGTGCCCCTGTTGCCTGCTTGTGCCTCCGTGTGCCCCTGTTGCCTGCTTGTGCTGTGTGGGTTTGTGTGGAGGGCTCTGTGTGGCTGTGTGTGTGGGAAGCTTTGTGTGGCTGTGTGTGTGGGAAGCTTTGTGTGGCTGTGTGTGTAGGAAGCTTTGTGTGGCTGTGTGTGTGGGGGGCTCTGTGTGGCTGTGTGTGTGGGGGGCTCTATGTGGCTGTGTGTGTGGGGGGCTCTGTGTGGCTGTGTGTGTGGGGGGCTCTGTGTGGGTGTGTGTGGGGGGCTCTGTGTGTGTTTGTGTGTGTCATTTGCGAGAGATAAAGCTAGTGGCATTGTAAATGACAATGCCATCTATTTATGTTAAAAAAACATAAATAAAAATAATGTCAAGAGCAATGCCAATAGCTCTAACTTTAACAAAGGCAAAACCATTGCATTGTAAATGCTTGTTTACATTACTTCTGGTAACCCTGCTAGTGTACAGAGGTGATCACTGCTGGTAAACTTGGACAAGTTGGGTACTAATGTAACCTTGCCTGATGTGGTCACTGTTACACCACTAATGATATTACTAACTCGCGATTATTTTCGTTTAACATAAATAGCTATTATTACACAGAAGGTTGGAGACCCCTGGTTGAAATGTTCACAGTTATATCTGGCCACCCACCATTTGTATTGTTGCAATCATCATTTGGTTAAGTAAATGTTCACCTTCTTACATCTCACAAGAACATAAAAAAGACTCTATTGAGATGGATATATACTCTTCAAACTTTCTTATCTGCGGTAATTTTAGCTTGTAGAAGACTGGAGTTTTCCTAGCTCATTTTGTATGTTATTATGACATAATACAAAAAAACAGGTTTAAACATAAAGAAGGTCACTCACTCTCTGTAACAAAGAGAGTCACCCCTGAGAGTGTGAAGTGAATATTCAGGATATTTTTATGAAAAAGAGATAAAGTAGTTTCATAGCTAATGAGTGAAAAAAGTCAGAGGTTTAAAGCATGAAGAAAAGCAGACTGGAAGGCCTGACAGAAGGAGTAACCAAATTAATTCGTACCCTGTTTTAAGTGTTAATTTTTGCTGTTTTCGGTGTTAATTTTTGTGAAATGAGATGATATTTTTCTGGTGTGGTCTTAATTTATGAAACTCAACGAAAAAAAGGTTTGCAACAGAAAACTTGATTTTTTTGGATCATTTCGGATGTTTGTATGCATTAAAAGGTGGGGATATATTATCTGGAAGGGCCAGTCACCTAGAGCACATTGCTAAACAGGGCACTGATGAATGAATAGTGGCAAGTCAACTTTCTAAAAATGACCCTTTCTGCCTAACATCTTGCAAAGATATCTCTAAGGTGAAGAGGCACGATGTTGTCTAGCTAAATATCTGAACAATAGTTCCTGGACACAAGTTTCACAGGCAAAAGGTGATTTTGAAGCAATCGGCTCTAACGGAATAAAATCGTCTGAACTGAAATTTACTATGTCAAGTTTGAACACGGATGGTTGAGCCTGTTCTGAGTTAGAGCCTCATTCTGATTTGCCCCAGATCCTGGATCAGAATCACAGTCACTTTGTGCTTGAATTGGAATTTCAACTGGTACTCTATCTGTGTACAACGCAGGTTTTGCATCCACAATTTGTGCACGTAAAACTGGCCACAAATAGTGCAGGCAAAGTGTGCTAAATCAGTTTTTGCATCTCAGAAATGAGGAAAAACATGTGCAATTAGCACGTAATGCTCGTTTACGAGGTCCAAAGTTGACTGAATTGTAATTCGCTCATCCTAATGTACATATTCTGAATGATGAGGCGCAAAAAATGGAACCGAAATGCTACCCAGGTAACACGGTTATAAAGGAAGAAGACAAATTGGCAATTGGAGATTTGTGGGCTGACTTCATGACCAAATGGTTCTCTCAAGAAACAATGGTGCACAACAGACTATGGCTGATAGGGCACCGATATCCTGCACAATAAGAAGGATGTTTGTTATCATATTCTGTTATAGTGAATATCCAAAAGTATCAAATAATGTGTGCAGAAAAGACAGATACTGCAAAAAAGGAAATTATTTCAGCAACTTCACAATACCTGAGTTTACTCAATATGCCTATTTTTATTTCATATTACAAATAAAGGATTAACACGCAAAAATATGGGAACTCTGGAGGTGCCTTTTATGATGGACTGTTTCCCCAGTTTCAGAGCCTAATAGCCCTCAGATGAGTCCTGGGTCTAGCTGTTACTTATCACACACATTTTTTTCTATGGGTTCTATTTCCATATCTGGCCAAGTAATTAGATTTTTTGGATGGATAGGACAACGAATTAAATTTAGAAGATATTGTGCCTCCCTCCCTTGCTATTATGAACAACTTTAATGCAAACATAGGTAAAGTAAAAAAATCATGCTTTGTCTTTATGAGCCAGTAATTGCGGTCATTCATCCTGAAGCCAAAGGGGGTGAATCACATGATTTATTTTCAAGGGACCTACCTGACAGATTTTATCTCTTATAATTGGAATTGCTGTTCTGGAACTTACCCTCCAGACATGCCCGCATGCTTTACTTTTGTGGGGAGGGTACACCCTTATTCACTTATCACTCCTTAATTTCCCATAGTCTTTTGGAATTTATATATTCTTTTGAAATTCGAATCTGACCTGAAAGTGATCATAACTCTAAGATCTTGAACATTGGCTTGCCTTGAAGACATACTCTCTATTAAAGCAATAGGTCCTGGGTCTAGGCAGGAGACCAACTCTATTGAAGGAATGGGAATCTAATGGAGATTTAGCTGCTACGATGTGTAAAGTGGTCAACGCTGCCAAACAGGGCTTTATGATTTGCATAGACATGGAGGCAAGTGATGAGGTGGCCCTACGAGGATTCAAAACTACAACCACCTGCATTTCAGATTCACTGCAGTCCCACTCATCATAAAAGCCAGGTTCTTGGCAACCAAAGTGGTCTAGTAAGTAGTAAAGTTGAAAGGAATCTTTGCACTGCAGCCATAACTGTTCTGCAAAATCAAACACTGGCACCAGCGAAGAGACTTCATTATGAAGAAACTAATCAAGGCAAACCGGGATAACAGGAGATTTGCATGATCAGAGCTTCAGGAGCTGCATACTGGTCATGATTCTGAGAAGATGTTTTGGAAAAGGGCTTATTGCTGGGCACAAGACAACTGAGTAGATCAGGCTCTTGAAGTTGTCAATCAATCAATCAATACATTTGTACAGCGCGCTACTCACCCGTGAGGGTATCAAGGCGCTGAAGGGAGGGGGGGGGGGTGCCACTACTGCTCGAATAACCAGGTCTTGAGGTGTCTCCTGAAGGTGAGATGGTCCTGGGTCAGTCGTAGGTGTGCGGGGAGGGAGTTCCAAGTCTTGGCTTCCAGGTAGTAGAATGATCTTCCTCTGGTAGTGGCTCTGCGAATCCATGGGACCGTGGCGAGGGCGAGGCTGAAGGAGCGGAGCTAGCGGGTGGGAGTGTAGAACGAGAGGCGGTTGTTGAAGTTTTCGGGCCCATGTTGTGGAGTGCTTTGTGTGCGTGGGTGAGCAGCCTGAACGTGATCCTCTTGCTGACTGGGAGCCAGTGCAGGTTTCTCAGGTGGGTGGATATGTGGTTGTGGCAAGGGATGTCGAGGATGAGTTGTGCGGAGGCGTTCTGTATGCGCTGAAGCCGTTTCTGAAGTTTGGCTGTCGTTCCTGCGTATAGGGCATTCCCGTAGTCCAGTCGGCTGGTGACGAGCGCCTGGGTGACTGTCTTTCTGGTGGGGATCCATCTGAAGATCTTTCGGAGCATGCGCAGGGTGTTGAAGCATGAGGACGAGACTGCGTTGACTTGCTTGGTCATTGTGAGGGAGGAGTCCAGGATGAATCCCAGGTTGCGAGCGTGGTCCGTGGGTGTCGGTGCGGAGCCCAGCGACATGGGCCACCAGGAGTCGTCCCAGGCGGATGGGGATTGTCCGAGGATGAAGACCTCCGGCTTGTCCGAGTTGAGTTTTAGACGGCTGTGCTTCATCCATTCTGCAACATCTTTCATTCCGTCCTGGAAGTTGGCTTTGGCGGTGAGAGGCTCTTTGGTGAGGGAGAGTATCAGTTGGGTGTCGGCGGCGTAGGAGATGATGTTGATGTTGTGTTTGCGTGTGATGGTGGCGAGGGGGCTCATGTAGATATTGAAGAGGGTTGGGCTGAGTGAGGAGCCCTGGGGTACGCCACAGATGATCTTGGTGGCCTCGGAGCAGAAGGGAGGGAGGCGGACTCTCTGGGTTCTGTCGGAGAGGAAAGATGTGATCCAGTCCAGAGCCTTTCCTTGGATCCCAGAGTTGAAGAGGTGGGTTGTTAGGGTGCGGTGGCAGACTGCGTCAAAGGCTGCCGAGAGGTCTAGGAGGATGAGAGCGGCTGTCTCTCCGTTGTGGTACCCGATGACCGATGGCTTTTACATTTTATTAATCTATATACGGATGGGTAAATAACTAAGAAGGTTGCATTACACGAAGGAGTAAATTGCAATGTGAGCTTACTCTTCAGCAGGCCCATAAAGCCATCAGAACCTAGCTAGCAGTGGGAATAAAAGAGCCCCGTATAAGGCGTTCTAACTCTAGACAGTTAAAAGGTCAATGAAGTTCTATAAATAGATCTACAATTTAGAATAAAGTCATGCACCACCAAATAGGTATTCTGACTGATTAACAATTTGGGTTAAAAAGAAAAAAAAGGACATTGGCAACCGGGAGCAAAGTTGAATCTAGTTATGGTAAAGTGTAAATATGATGCCTGTTTTAAAAAAAAAACCTCCTTAATCTAGTATGTACCTGTCCTTCGAGTTTAAAATGGTGGACAGAACCAAGCTGTGGGCCATTTGGTAGCACCTAGACTTCAGTTAGCCGTGTTGCAAAATGGCCTTAGTGCATCTGTGCAATTTGGCCCAGGGAGGACAACACATCCCTTTTCGGCTCTAATAGAGGTGTTAGCAAGAGTGCATTTCAGCACCATTCCTTTTCATACTCTATGGTCATCAGTTGAAGTTCGAGCTGGTGGGGAAGGGTGTTGATATCTTCCTCTGTTTCTAAATGCTGTATAGGTGTTTTTCAAGATAAGGGAGACTGCATGCATTTGTGCTAGCTACAGGTAATGCTTGATGTAATATCAAGGAAATGTGTTTTGCAAGATAGGAGCCTGCATCCTAAGGGATACTTGCTGTCAGGCCCACCAGAGGTTAATACAGGCCCACAACGATAAAAAAAAAACATACAATGACCGGTCAGATTGGCTTTTCTGGCACTGTGGATTTTCCCTGCAGGCCAGTCTGACCCTGGAACGAATTGTAAAGTGGAATAGTTTGAAGCTAAGTGTGAGAGGGAAGACATGAAACTAAAAAGTTGGACAGCCAATCGAGCGTGCATTCTAGGGTAGTCCGACCAGCTGTGCGACAAAATGGAATCCACTTTCAAATTCTTATCTAATCATTTCTTTTATTTCTATCTGCAGAGCATACAATTTTTTTTATAATCGCACCAGTAACTGCCTCGAACTTTGAATACAGCAACACTATGTACCAAAGTCTCCACATTCAACTTATAAGGAAACTGTAAATTACACAGGTCCATAAAATCGATATTCTGTTAGCAGAAGGCCGGAGAGACCAAATACATGTTGCAGTAGACCATTGATAAACTCCATACACGGTCTGCGTGGTCTACTTAGATTTTTGAGTCAAGCCGTGGTTGAATATCCCAACTTGACCCACCTTCTTGTCAGCTACATTGCCAGACTTCAGTCTCCATCTGCATCAATGTATTCAGGTACCCAAGGGGAGAGGAAGGCGAGGCATGCGCTGGTGCTCAGCTGTAGAACAGATTGCCATTAAAGTAAGCAAGCAAATTCAAGCTGTTCCAAGTGCTCAAACTGCATCTTTTTCTGCCTGCTTTTCAAGCAATTTACATTAGCTTCTCCTGCTTTTTAGCTAATGCTCGTTTCCCTACACACGCGCATCTGCCAGGATCTTTTTTTTTCAGTGATTTTGCTTCCAAGTACACCCCGACGCATCCCAAAATGCAGCACGTGGGGCCGTCAAATCGCAATGGGCAGAATCTCTCATTGCCTGAGGTAAAGCGGAAGGCCTATGGTTTGTAACTGACACAGCAGACACAGAACTCCCCGCACGCGCCAAGCATGCGCACAGAGCAGCCGTGCAACAAAAAAACTGAAATTATTAACCAAATGTAGTAATTTCGAATTTCCCAAGTGGAATAGAAAAAAAACACAAAATGTAGATACAGGAGTTCAACGGTAGAAATAATAATAATAATTAAAACTAGAGGAGGAAAGCCGTGAGTGACGCACATCTCCTTTAGATTTAGAGTTGCTATGGTTACCACTGCTATGCCAAGCTGAAAATTCGCATTATACATAAAACATACGTGAAAACCCATTTAACTCCTGCCGAGACCCTGTGAAAATCTTAGTACAGCACTGGAAGTATTTTTACATTCTCCGTTTTCTCATGTGGAAGAAATTCAAAATAAAATGGGCAATATTCAGTAGAAGACTTATATTTTGGTCCTACTTTGACATATCATATTCCAAGAAAAGCATATTTTGAAGGCCAGGGAGCCCTTTCTTGTAATTTATTTTCAGAGTCCTAGTGTCTTTGGAAAAGTACCTTTGGTAACTGACCTCTGCTGTTGCCTTTCAGCTCCTAGCAGCCTCAGGCCTTATCTTAGACGGCGTGGTTTACACATCCTTGAATCAGGGGCGTAACACAGGCCCCCGCAGCCCACGCGGTGCGGAGGGGCCCCTAGCTCCAAGGGGCCCCCTCGGTACTGAACTCTGGCCGGGAGAGCTCCTTATTGAGCCCGGAGGGGCCCCCCCTAAGTACCGTGCAGGGAGGCCCCCTCACTTTTCGTTACGCCAGTGCCTTGAATCCTTGGCTAATGGCTGCATCTACTCTGCTGGTAATCTTTACCTTTGGTCAGCAGTTCGATGGTGGCCTCGGACACATCTGCTCGTGACAGCAGGTGCTGCTGAGCCTGCAGAAGTAGTCTAGGGAAGTCCTTTTCCACCGATGCAAACTGCTCAATTTTATTCTTCACAGACGCCAGCACCTAAAAGGGATAAAGCAACAAATGGATATGGGTGGTTATTTCCTTAATTTGAAATCATTTAAATTTTCTTTAACGTCCCTGGCAATAGCTACGAAGTCTTGAAAAGTTTAAATGTCCCTCCTTCCTATTTGGGGCACTGTGGTAAGCGAGGCGAGTTAACCAACTGTAGTTAAACAATACACTAGTCCCTATGCTGTAATGTAAATGTAAATTGATACTTGTATAGCGCACTACTCACCCGCAAGGGTCTCAAGGCGCTTGGACGAATACCGATGTGGAACCCATCCTGGCTTTCCCTGTGAGGCGTCCACTCCTGGGCACCCCCAAGGTGAAGGCCAGGCATCCTTAGCGTTGTGGGGGCCGTTGTGGAGATTAAGCAAGCTATTGCCCAGAGTTGCAGAGTGGGACTCCATGATTGGAATAGGCACGGAGGCGAGAATTATCAGGTCCGTGGAATTTTGAGCCCAAGACCCGCCGAGGCTGGGAATTGAACCCTGGTCCCGGGCTAGACCTCTGCATCAGGGTCTGCCACTCTAACCATTGAGCCAGACTTCTCCATAATGCTGTATGTCATTACCAATAGACAAAGGTGCAAGAATAAAAGAGACACCTACAAAAGTTGAATGTGAGATACATGGGGATTTTAAATCGGAGAACTGGAGTATATTTCTGCTTGAGCTCTTAGGTGAACTAAAAAACAAAATGGAAATACTTCAAAGGCACCTTTTTGATGCCGGTGCCCAGCACAGTTTATCTATTAATGGCAGTAGACTGAATTTAAGTTACATATATGTTAGTTAACTAAGCATGTGAATACTGCAGGTTTTAGAACAGAAGTCCCCTCTTAAGCTCCCTTTGTTGAAAAACACCGGTGACTCTACGACAGCACAGGAAGTTTACATTCTGTTTGCAGATGTTGACCATTGTTTGACAATTCTGCACCTAGGTCTCAGATTTAGTAAATTAATAAGAATTGTGCTGGTGTGCTGTGGTTGTTCTACTTTTCCCTTCGCATGCATAAAATCCTATGCCTGACTTCTCCATATTGGGTAGCTTAGTCAAGGTAGACACCTGTGTTGGTAACCAACAGTGCTTGCATCAAAACAGTAAAAAGGGACTGTTAAAAAACATTATACACGGCCTAGCCTTGGAGGCCACACCCTCTATGACCAAGATGCAGACCACACCATTGATAGGAGGATTTTACTGGTTACTTGGGCTGTGGTCACTGGTTGCTGCAATAGCATAAAGGAACACCACCGTTTCTTGCACTGTTGAGAGTTGGCTCCTTGCGCCCTATAGTGAAATTCTGGTTCCGTGACTTCTCAAGAGATTCTGAACAGTTCACCTGTTTTGCTGATTTACCTACAAGAATAGCGTAGATAGCTTTGGTAGGTAAAACCCAGACTTGGTGGTAGCATCTCATGTGGATTTTGTATAGAGTTTTGGTCGCCTTAAATAAAAGTTTGGGCAGGTTTTTGCATGGGTGCCAGCATCAGACTGAATCCTGGGTTGGATACAGTGAATAGGGGTTCTTGAGGTTTTGGTTTCCTTAAATGGAGGAGTGTGTCTGAGTTAATGGTTCTGGAGAAGTTAATAAGTAGAGTCTTCAGAATTTGCCCAGGTGTGTCACTTGATGAGTGTGAATCATGCAGTATGAGTCATGAAAAACGGGTAATTTTGTTCAGAGATCTAAAAGTAACTAGTGGCTGTGGGGAGTGGGGGTGGAGTAGCTGCAGGATACCACTGGTCAACTGAGGACTCCAAGTTCAGGGAGACTGACTGAAGACGTGGAACATTTTTGAAACTCCTGCAATGGAGGAGGGTGATGACAGTGAGAAAGTGACCTGCAGTAAAGGGATTGTCAGCAGATTTGTGTGCAATTAGATCCAACATTTTCCAAGGAACCACTGACCCCTTTCAAGGATACAGGTTCCACAATATGAACTCCCCAAATTTATCAACTTGTACACACTCCAATACATTTCATGTTTTTTTTTAATAAAGTACTTCGTCAAACACTACCAAGTTATCTACTTTGGCACCCATACACTTTCTCATTTGCATAATTACTGCACTTGACTGTTTTTAAGAAACGTAAACAGGTACAGCATTTCAGTTTCGACATTGGCCATTCATTTTCATGGTCTAAAAGTAGAATGTTGCAAGTATTTAGGGCCTGATGTACGAAAGGGTTGTTCCAATTCTGTGTCCATGAGAAAATGTGTTAGTACATATGGGCCTTAGTCACCCTCAATAAAGAAGCCACTGATTTTCTGACCCACCCTGAAGCGCTCTACTGAAATGGATATGGAAGCAACAAAAATGTATAGATAAAACACAAAGGTACGTAAACAAGGAAGCAAAGCAGCAGGTTCTGCCGTAAATGAGGCATGCATGAGTACCTGGTACAAAGACCGCACGCTAGGCTGAAAGACCATGTTGGTGTTGAGCAGGAAGGAGCGGATTAAAGGCTGCGGGTAACAGGCCAGCTGCGTAATGATTCCAATGAGCAACAGGTTCACATGCAATGAATTGTCCAGCATGTTCTCCAACTTTGAGAGCACTACGCTAATGAACGGTCCTGTGGCAAAATAAATATGAGAGGAAATGAGGGTTTGTTAAGCATGAGCACTAGAAACAGGCTGTAGATAAAGGATAACGAAAAACATTTCACTGAAGTTTGGTTACTCTCCTGACTACTTCCCAAAGCCACCCAGCAGTGGTTACCCTACCCATGACATCACTAGAACCTTGGCTGAACTGCCCATTTATTCCATCCAGCATTTCCCCAGGGGGCAGAGCCACTGGAGGCTGGTTTTTGGAGGCAGAGGGCCACTGCTGGGGCTTTTGTTCCACAAGAATAATTGCCGGAGGCACAGCGGGTGCTTTAGGAGAGAGAGGAAGAAGAGAGAGGAGGGAGAGAGAGGATCTTAAGAGTAGGGTAGGTATCAGTGGTGCAGCCAGTGCAGTGGCATGGGGCCCAGATATGTGCAGAGGCCCAGGGTGTCTTGCAACAGCAACAGTTAATTCAACAGGCATGTTCAGTAATTATTTCTTCAATAGCACCTTACCCTGCATCTTTGTCTACTCTTCCTTGTACGATGAAGGAGGCGCTCTATGGGGTGGGAGGTGTAGAGAACAAAGGGCGAACCAGGAAAGAAGGTAGGCAAGGTAGAGGTTATTCATTCTTGAAAGAAAAAGAAGGGATGGGAAAGTAGAGGAAATTAGAAAAGCCAAGACTAAAAATTATATTAAAAAAAGGGGTAGAGACAGGATGGGGTATAGTGGAGAAAGAAAAACAGCGTGGAGAGATAAAGAAAATGACCAAATGGAGAGGGCACAGAGAAAAAGAAAGAGAAAAGAATGCGCTGTGGTGGATCAGAGGATAAAGGAGAAATTAAAGACAGCCTGGAAAGAGAGAAAAATGAAAATGCCAAAATATGAGGGCGAGGAAAAGGAGAGAGAAGAGGGAAGAAAGCAAGGATGAGACAGAAACGAGATAAAAATAAGAGGATAGGGAGGATTAAGAAAGGGGGCATAATTCGGATGTAACTCTTTCCCCCTGACCCGACAATCCTAGTGTTGTCTAGTCCTAATGTGTTATGACGCTGTTTCCCCCCTGCTCCCCCCCTTTTTCTGCACTGATGATTTGCATTAAATTGTAATGCGCTTTCTTCCCCCCCTTGAACACATATCCAGTTGTATTGCCTATTATTGCCTTATTTGTTTATGTTTTGTTTTTATTGCCAATAAAAGAGTTACAAAAAAAAAGAAAGGGGGCAGAAGTTAGGATGTCAGAGGCAACTGTATGAAGTCGATGAGTGAGAGAGAAGAAAAGACAAGCTATAGATGTGAAAAGAGGAAAGGGCTTAGAGAGACTACAGGAAATTAAAAGAAGGCTGGACAGAGAAGAAAGGTAGGAGGATGCAGTTAAAAGAGAGCAGAGAATGAGGGTTTATCGAGTGAAGGAAAAGAAAAGTGAGAAAAGGAAAAAGGCTAAAAAGAACATGTGAGAAGTGGACATGAAGAGAAAGACAGAGGAAGGTGTAAAGAGAAGGCAGTAAAGGTGGAAGAGTGGCCTGAGGGATGCAGATAGGGAGTAGAGGTAAAATACAGGCAGAATAAGGAACCGAGAAAACTGTAAGTCTACCTATCATTGGTGCAGCTACTGTAGCAGCACCAGTGCTCAGAGGTGGGACGAGTTGCTGCAATATAGCAGTCTTTTAACACTGAATTTGGCGTGATGAGCTCAATTCTATCGCTTGCATTAGGGCACAGAACACTCTTATTAAGTCACTGGATCGAAAGCAAGCAGGGCTGGTGTGAATATTTTTCTCAGGGTTGCTTTTCGTCCTGTCCGGTCCTGCCTGTAACCTGGGTTTTTCTTTTCTTTAAACATTTTTGTAATTAACATTAATTGGTACAGTACAGCAATATTCCGTGGTGCAGATATGGCATGACATCTTATTATACATACATTGCATATTTGACACTTCTCACTATAAATGTGTTTTGTATATTATACACATCAATGACAGACAGTTATATTACAAAGCAAAGTTTCTTCTTTGGTCCATTATTCACTGACATCTGATAATGATTCCTTGCTACGGAAGATCTTCTGGTGGATCCCCACCGAGACCAGGAAGACCGTCACCCAGGCCCTCGTCACCAGCCGACTGGACTACGGCAACGCCCTCTACGCCGGTACCACCGCCAAGCTCCAGAAGAGACTCCAGCGGATCCAGAACGCCTCAGCCAGACTCATCCTCGACATCCCACGAACCAGCCACATCTCCGGACATCTGAGAGACCTGCATTGGCTCCCCGTCAACAAAAGAATCACCTTCCGCCTCCTCACCCACGCACACAAAGCCCTACACGACCAAGGCCCGAGCTACCTCAACAACCGAATCAACTTCTACGCTCCCAAACGCCACCTCCGATCAGCCAACCACGCCCTCGCCGCCGTCCCCCGCATCCGAAGAGCGACAACAGGAGGAAGGTCCTTCTCCTACCTGGCCGCCAAGACCTGGAACTCCCTCCCGACCGACCTGCGCCTGACCCAAGACCACCTCTCCTTCAGGAAGAAGCTGAAGACCTGGCTGTTCGAGCAGTAACGGCACCCCCCTCCCCCCAGCGCCTTGAGACCCTACGGGTAAGTAGTGCGCTCTATAAATGTCTTTGATTGATTGATTGATTGGCGGGGTCTCACAAATATTACAGCAAAAGGCATTCTAGCCGCCTCATATCTGAGTCCATTTTTTGGGACAACCCCTGTGAATTTATACCGATTTCTCTATTATCATTACATTGTCCATATCACAACACCATTGATGATGGTTCGGAGCCTGTCGTGCCCCCCACTGCTGAGCTATATCACGCTTTGCTAGAATCATACCCAGTGTCATCCAGTTTTGGGTCATGTGGTTGAGATCTGTGGGCTCCCAAATGTTGAGCAGACACCTCTTTGGTTCAGGCAGAACGGCAACACCGGTGACCTGCGATATTGTCAGCATTATCGTGCACCCAGTAAGATGTGATTTCTGGGCACTGCCAAATCGTATGAAAGAATGAGCCTGACAAACCACAGAGTCTCAGGCAGTACGGTGTGTCCGCCCTACCTATTTTGTGTAAAAGTGTTCCTGTGTAATAGGTGCGGTGTAGAATTTTCAACAGTATCAATTTAAATTTGGAAGATATCGCTACTTCTTTTGGGGATGAAAGAGCCTCCTGCCAATCTGCCTCTCTAACTCACCCAGCTCCATTTCCCATTTTTCTTTAAGGGCCATCATTGAGTCCGGTTGGTTATTTATTATTTTCCAGAAAGTTTGGGATATAGCTTTGTTTATGCAGATGATCCATCAGGAGTCTATACTCCAGTGGTGATGACTCTGGGAGCTATGTGCCCGGTAACCTGGGTTTAATGCAGTTTCTTTCACTGTTGACCACATTTTCTTAACGCTGACAGCCAGTGGCAGAGAAAGCAGTTTCAAAACATATTTCTATCGAAAACTGTGGTCGTAGGAAGTGACGGGATCTGCTATTCCTCTGTCAGGCCATGGACAAGATTATCCAATGTCAGAGTATCCAAGATTGGCTTATTGAATGTGACATGCATATTCTTTGGTGACAATTGTAAAGGTGTATTCTCTCTTTTTTGTGAGATATTTGCTTGATTTAAGTGCGTTCGTTTATTGTAATTCGAGACTAAGGCCCTTATTTACGGTGATTTGGGATAGGGCAACACAGCAAGCCATCTTGTTGGCTGCCCTTTGACAAACTGAAAGGGCAGTAATGCAATGTATTTATGCAATATGGTGCATTCCTGTCCCTTTTCCCTGTGCTGGCGCCACTTTGGCTACCTAGCACCAACACAAGCACCTTTGCACCATGTTTAAACATAACAAATTAATGAACTGATAGTATCACAAAATGTGTTGCATTTTGCTACATAATTAGCATTTTCTTGTCCCATAATTTAGTAAATCCTGCTGCATAATTTGATCTTTCCTTGCTATATAATTCCAGTGGATCTGCCTGTACCATGCACTCTTTGATGACAGTCCATAAGTTACTGTGCTATATTAGGATTGTAATTTATGAACTGCAAGTAACAAAAATCTTTGTGATAAAAGCAAGGAACCACTGAGCTATCCACTTAAAATACAGTTATGTGATCTGCATAGTACACATTCTTTGAAGCAGGCATAGTAACCCTCTGCCCTACTTTATGATGAGTCAAAACAGCCACTAGACAAAATTACGATCTGTCTCCAGCAGGAACATTAATCACGAAAGCTATCTTGACAATTTTATTGTTGCCTGAAAACTGCTGGACACACAAGGAATTCTGCAGCGGGTGCTTTGTTCTTTTTAAACCTGTGTTATTTCTAAACACCTCCCCCCACCCCAGTCAGCTCCAGGTGCGGCTACACCAGTGACATCGCCCTAAAGTCAGCCCTCAGTCTAAAGATAGCACAGAGAAAAAGGTAGGTATGCATGTTGGAGTACGAGAGAGTAACAAAGAGAGAGATACGAAAGAGACAGGTGAGGAAAAGACAGCACGGAGAGAGATCAAGAGAAAAAGCGAGAGAGGCAACACAGGCAAAGGTGACTGGCGGTATTGAAAAAAGAGAAGAAAGGCATCAGAAGGTAAGAGATAGGCAAATGAGAGACAGCTGGGAAGTAGAAGGCGTGTTTCACAGGAAGACTGAAGCTGCTAGCCAAAACTATGCATAAACATTTCTAATCCTCATTATTTCCCCCTCTCCGGAATCACCAGGACCCCTGATAACAGGTAATTCTGGGAGGCGAAAAAATAGAGGGTTTCTTTTGGAGCACTCGTAATCGAGGCCTAAATGCTAAGGAGGCTTTGCTCAGGGCGAGAAGCAGTAATGACATGAAAGAAGCCAAGCATTATCTGTGAGGCCAGCAACTGAAGAGCGCAAGCAGCCAGTGTGAGACAGGCGGAAACAAGCATTTGCAATGCAATAGGTCTCGCATTCACGCAAGTTTGAGCTATTGGCATTGTAAATGCAATGCCTTTTATTTATGTTTTGGGTTTTAAAACATAAATAAAATGCATTGTCATTTACAATACTAATAGCTTAAACTCTTGCAAATGCGAGACCTATCGTATTGCAATAAAGGGCCTTCTCGACCGCTTGTTAGATTGTAAATATCAGATGAAAAGACCAGCGTGCGAGGTCTTCAAAGTAGTGATAAATAGTGCAGTGAAGAAGATGTGTGAGTGTTCTAATTACACAGACCCAAAGTGTGAAGTGAGAGTTACATATGATCTGAGCTATAAACACTAACAAAGCCCACCAACATCTTTCGCTCCGTTATTACACTGTTGCGGCTCAGGAGGAGGAGTGGGGGGAGGCTATTTCCTGCCCTCTCCGTGATTTGAGTGTGCAGTGTGGCAATGCGTAATGTAATTGCTATCTTTGGCCTAATAAAAAACACTCTAGGTGTAGTAGGGCCTCGGCTTCACCTCCTGGTGCAGGGCAGGCTGTGCTTTATGGCAGGCATGGAGGGAGGGTTGGTCTCGGCTGCAGCTCCGGCCTCGTACAGTGCCCCTGCTGTTACTAGTGAGCGAGAGGTACTGAGGTGGTGGTATTGGAAGTGGTGGTATTGGTGGTGGTGGTATTGGTTGTGGTGGTGGTGGTGGTATTGGTATTGGTGGTGGCAGTATTGTTATTGGTGGTGTTGGTATTGGTGGTGGTGGTATTTGTGTTGGTGGTGGTACTGGTATTGGTGGTGGTGGTATTGGTAGTGGTGGTGGTATTGGTATTGGTGGTGGTATTGGTATTGGCATTGATGCTGATGGTACTATTGGTGGTGGTGGTATTGTTGGTGGTTGTGGTATTGGTGGTATTGTTGGTGGCATTGGTGGTGGTGTTGGTGGTGTTGGTGGTGGTGCTGGTGGTATTGGTGGTGTTGGTAGAGGTGGTGGTATTGATGGTGGTGGTGGTATTGGTGGTGGAGGCGGTATTTGTGGTGGTGGTATTGGTGTTAATAAAACTGGCTTTTGAAAACAACCCGTCAGGTGGCTTTCGTGCAGATGACATGTAACACAGATGTGCTGTTGAACGCTTCAGCCCATTAGCTCAGGATTATGTGCTACCTGGAATTCTCATGATTTAATTCGCTAATCATTTCTCAATCCATGTTACTTGGGGGGTTGAAACAGACATGATGTAATGCCGGTTAAAAGTGATTGAAAGCAGGCGCCAGTGTTATGGTGGTGGCTGTGTTGCTTAAAAAAACACAAGCAGGTTCAGATGAAGCAGCGCATGTCCGGCCTGCAGTAAGAGAAGCTCAATACAGTAAATACTGCTTACAGACTAACAGGTCCTGTGTAACAACCAAAGTAAAGGGGCCAGTCGCCATGGGAGGGTACAAATGAAGACAAGGCCGTACTAAGAAGGGACTAAGAAGCCTATAAACGAATCTGAAGGCAGTATTTACAAAAGACAATGACACAAGTCAATGAAAAATATGGGAGGAGAGTGGGTGTGGCTTCTCTCCCGTACTCTACTACAGAAGTCTCACAGAGCGAGCAGCGCATGTGTGCTGACGCAAGGCTCGACATAAAAACCTTTAATGCTGGGATGTGGGTTCATGCGCCCATGTCTGTCAGTTTGTGCATGCTTCAGTTTTTTTCTTCTTGTTTTTTTACGGTGGAAACTCAGTTTGCTAAGCCCACTAATACAACTGTTCCATCCAACATAATCTGGCACAGTACAATGGATGTAGTCTCTGTAGAATGGTATGATGGCCATGAATTCTGCGTCACGTATAATTTGTTACACATATAATCTATATTTTTTTGTGAGGCAATATGATGTATAAACGTTATACTAAAATGATTGGTGCATACTCTTTTATAGAGCAGTTGGCATACTCCTTAACAGTTCGATTGGTACTTTGTATTTTTTGGTATTAAGATGTACTTATACATTTTTTTTAAACTAAACGCAATTAAGCAATTTAATTTTGATGGGGCATAAGGAAAGGCAGAACTTGTTTCTGGGAAGAAGCAGGTCACCCTTGAATTGCCGTGGGCTCCTCTCCTATGCACGATTTATTTTGGAGAAGTATGCTATTTTTACACCACCTCCATATCGAGATTTTGGACCCAACCAGATCTCCCAGACTGCCATACATAAAAGGATGTAAACGTCCATTAACTGTGAGGATTTACCAGATACAACACCCAAATGCAAGTATACTGGCCTTCTATAAAAGGTTGGGTGACTTAAATCAGATTGGGAAAACAAGACTGTACTCAGTCTTTGGGATAATTGTACAATTTCAAAACAGTGTTGGTGTCTACAGAGCATTCCACCTTCTCTTTTTAGATATTCACTATTGCACTCTTGTTGACATTGATATTCATAGCTGTCATGCCAATAAGACCAGGTAAGGTAGCCTGCTGAAGGTGCCACCTCCAAGGAGCAGCAAAGAGCACCATATTGCATCTGAAAGCTACAAACACAGTACTTTTTGCTAGAGTGGGATGCTGGAGGAAAACTCATGTTGCCCGTAAATATTGCACCCTCCTTGCTGATATTGTTCTGCTTGAAGAGACTGAGATAATATCTGATACTGGTTGAGGTGTGAGAACAGGTCAGGAATGCATTGTGTAAAGCATAGATACATGTGGTAGTACGGATGTGTCTCATAAGTGCGTACTGCCACCCACCAAAGACAAAGGCGTATTGTTCATACACTTTGATCCTAAGGTGCATCTTTGATCTTCCGTGAGGCTGGTTTGCAACTTATGCAAACCATTAACTCTGGACCGCCAAACAACTCCTGCCTAGTTCGTATTTCCTTCTGGAGGCACCAATTATTTGTGCTCGTCTATGGCCCAGTAAGCTGCTGGAAGAATGGAAACATCCCCTATTAAAAAAGCCAGCACTGGACCCTGCAATCCCAGGCAACTTTCACCCCATTTTCCTTCTTCCATTCTGTCCTAAGGTGACCCTGTTTTTATTTCCCCTTCTTGTGGGTGTTGAGTACGTATAGTAAGCAGAAAAACACCGCAGTTTGATACTTATAAATAGAAGTGTATTCCTTCATGAAGAAAAGTTGTTAGTCACCCCAGGCTGCTCGCAGGAAACTGTCTAACTGACCAAAACGTCCCAACATTCTAAGAACCTTGTACTCACACAGGTTCCAATAGGAACCTAAGGCCAAGGGCCTTGAAGGATGAGCCTGTACATACTCAAACATGGGTACTAAATAAACTAACATTGTAGTAAACCATATTACTAAGATATTACAGTATACCATTCGAGAAATGAACTGTGAGGAGGGCCCAATATTGTTGTAAATAACAGGTCGCCACATGGTTTTGTAGCTCCAATCTTGATGGGACACAAAGGCTTCAGGACCGCCACAACAGTATTGCACAGACCTTAGCACGCAAGAGGGAAATATCATTAGATTTTTTAAAAATGTAAACAGATAGTTAGGGGAATCTCTCATTGTGGTTGTTGCTGTAAGGTTGGTTTCATTCAGGCCCAGGCTGCTGTGCAGAGATGCCTTTTGAATGTCAAAGTAGTGAGTGTGGGCAAACCTAGAACTCTACAAAACCTGTTGCGGGAAATGCCCAGTTTAAATAAACGAACTTGGCCAGGCGAGCTTATGAAATTCACCGTTCTTGCACATATTTTACGGCTTGGCCAAATTCAGCCTTAAGTCCGACTTTTGCCACGGAGCTTGGTATTATATTGTAGGTTAATTAGACCCTGTCTCTAGTGCCTGTTATGCATTTCTTCATTCACCCTCTGTTTTCAGCGAGCCATACCTTTTAGCCACTGGCGCCCCCTCGCGGGTACCTCCTGCAGCATGTGTTGCACTTGTTCAACCTAGAGCGCATCAACATCTAGGCCGAGGAAGTGCTAAGGAAGAGGGCGACAGGGCGTTATTTTTCCTTTATCTGTGTCTCCAAACACGTTTAACTGCTGCTGTTCGCATTTTTGGGGTAAACAATATCCTTTGCCAGTTTGCCAAGGAGCCTAATTTTAACTCATCAGCAGTGAGATGCTCTGATTAGAATCTGAAAGACAATTTCTGCCCTCTCACCCACTGGGCTGTTTAACTCCTATTTGCTCACAAGAAAAAAGTCAGGAACTAAATTTTTATTTGCATTTCACAACTCTGAGCTTTAGCACTACTACACGGGACACCCTCAACTACTTTTGTGTGTTTTCTTTCCAGCCCATAGCATGGTGCGGAGTGGGTATTCTGGTTTTGCTTTTAACAGTTTAATTATGGGCTCAAAAACCCAACATGCAAAGTGCTGGTGGCTAAAATGTCTGAATTGGGTGGAGCTACATGACATGGAGCCACTTTTAAGCAACGTTTTCGAATTTTGAAAAGTCACCTACTACATTTCAAAAACTGCTTGTTTCATGCCTAAAATCAAAAGTAGACTCTGTTTACATATTTTACGTTCACTCTTTCATGCACACATCATGCATTAAAGGAAGCAATTGCAATGTGGATAATTTTTTCTTATGTGCAGTGATTTTATCTCAAGCAAAACAAAACACTAAAGGTAAAGCCTGGACAGCAGCGCAGCCTTCCCTAAGAATAAGTAAAGTGGGCAGTTGCAGAAAGAACATTACATAGTTCTCTCACATATGCAGGACAAGCACAACTCAAGTAGCTAACACACTAAAGAGGGAGTGAAATGAGGTAAAGGACTGTTGTACTTTCTTCGTAAAACGATTTAAACATGCAAGTACAAAACTCAAAACTCCTATGGAATTGCCATACATTCATTTACTCATGTAGGATGATGAACCCTCACCTGTCTTCGTCAGTGTTCAAGGAGGCATCTAAGAATACTATCCGTCACTGGTTGTACAATCTCTTAGTTTTGGGTTTCCTAGTTTGGGTGAGATCATGTCATTTATGTCCATATTTATGTTCTCCCTTTGCTAAACTCATGCATATATGAGAGTTGTGTGCGGGTGAGGTAAAACAAAATGTACTAGCGCCTCCCTACTACACAATTAAAAACAAAAGGGCCCAGAAACTGACCCAAATTTTCTTTTCCATTAGCCTTTTTTAGTGCTTGCCTTTTCCCCTATGGGGTATTGCGTCTTCCCCAGAAATATAGACCGCTCATATCGAAGACTGTGAAACAGTTCCTACTTCATGGGGCTTGTTCACCAGTCTCAGGCGGGGTGAGGGGTGGAGTTATGGCAAATTGTCTGAGGCCCCACTTCTTGAAGAGGCCTCACAATTTTTTTTTGGCAGGGCTAGCAGCATGTTTCACATGGCAATTCACTGTAACCTTAGCCTGCACTATGAAACTGGACATGCTCATGCTGCCAAGCCACACTCTCAGCTCACTGGTGTGGCAGGTGAGAGTGCAAAGGCCTCGAGATAATGAACCATGTGGGGTAATAGGGCAGTGGTAGTAAGGTGGTGATGGCTGGATCCCATAATTCTCCACTCCCCCGCCTGCGCTGCATCCTGTCTGGAAAAGCAGTGCTGTGGAGGCTGAGGTAAATAGCTATTAGCTCAGCCTGGACCTCCTGCCCTACTGCAAGTGTCACTCACTGCCATTGTATTTATAGATGAGGTACAAACAGTTACATAAAAAAAGTGTATTTTGCACTGTTTCACTTTAGGACCTTAGTTTATTTCACTTCTCGAAGTTGCCTTTATTAGAATAAGTGACCCACACCCTTCTGCTGTGACAATTGTATTACTGTCTCAAGTCACTTGTCTTGTTTCGCCTATGTAAACCTTTATTTTTTATAGATGGAGCAACATTGTGCCCTATTAAACCACCCACAAAAGAGATTGTTGTACAATGTGCATCCCGAAATGAATTATTTCAAGGTGCTCCCAAATATGATGATCAAGGAGAAAGAGGCAGAGGAAACAAAAGTAACTGTCCAGGGTGTCAAAGTTTGGTCAAGTTGGGAAGCTGTGTTTTAAACCAGAGTCTCTAGGTCAGGTCCAACAAAAGCTTTGGATTGAGCTAGGCATGTTATGCAAGTACATTAAAAATATTCTTTGTTTTATATAAGATGTGCATCTGCAATGGAAACATCTCTTCTCATGAAACAGCTACACCTTGGACAGAAATAGTGCAAGTTCCCCCCTTCAGAGAACAATATAGCTAGAATACCATCAGCATAAGCTTTTTCCATCATAGAGCAGGGACAAACTGGGCAGCAGCAGTGCACCCTTTACTTTCTCAAAAAACAGGGTATTATTTTTACTCATATTTTGGGACCGGCACTTATTATTCTTCATTAGACATTGACCGAGAGCATGAGAGAGAAACACACATAATGGGAAAGAAGAGGTAAGGAGACAACCACGTCAGAAAGGGAGAATAGAAGTACTGACAAGAGTGAGATAAAGGGGCAGGGAATGTCTGGAAGTGAATTGAAGGTGCCTTTGGTAAATTCAAGACCAGCAGCCTTCGCATTTGGCACATTTAATAGCACTGGCCACGTGCTTCTGAGTAGAGTTTTGGGCGCTGGCATTCATTCTTTTACAAATGTAGCCTGAGCATGGCAACACTAAATGAAGCTTCCTTCTCCCACAGAAGGGCAAAAAGTGCAATCTCCATTTCCATCAGAACAAATCCAACAGTGTGCACTAGTAGAAACCTTTAGCACTCACAGAAAATACACAGTTTCAGGAAACATGGTGCAGTTACTTCTCACCCGTGATGGGAATGATGATGGTGGTGGTCTGATCATTCTTGAAAGTTTGCCTGCTACGCTGTGCGTCTGTTGGACCATAGCACACGTTGTGGGAGGAAGTCCTGGTCCCTCTCTATAGCAGCCCCGCACATGACACTGGGTTTATATTACATTCTGCAAACTGAGTGACTGTAATTCTGTACTCACCTCTTTGAAAAGGTTTTGAATGTGCGCACACTACCCGCTGTGGCCTCCCGGCCTCTGTGCTGAATCTGTTCCAAATGTGGAGAGCCGGCATTGCTTTCAGTAGACCCACAAAATCATTTCAATGATGGGTAAGTACCCATCAGCATGCAAGAAGACAAGTTGTCTTCAGATGGTACCGTTTTTTCACAAGTGTACCAACTACACACTAATGGTTTTGTTCGTTGGGTAGAGGAACCGCTAAGAGCGTGAGAAGACCAAATGTTATAGAGGCAATATGTTACATCTGGAAGGGTAGGCCAGATAGAGTAGAGAGAAAAACAGACAGATTTTTTTCAGTACTTGTCTCCACGTTTGTTGGACAAAATGTAGCTGAGAGAGCTATAAAGGATTACAGGTGAGCAATATTTTTTGGGTTTAAGGAGCTGAACGTTCTGTCACCTGACAAGTGAAAACGAATGACTGGTACCGTGCATTCCGCTACCATCCTGTGCCTTCCTAGTATCTGTCTGTTGAGTTATTCTCCACTAGAGGAAACGCCAGTCTTGCCTGTCATGCTTACTTTAAATATTGCTAGGCCGCCATGCTTCTTTTTATTGCTTTAGTGATATCCACACTGACAGGAGCCGACTCATCGGCCATAAACCATTGTAAACAGAAACATGGTGGACTGCTTTACTTGGATTGGTGTGAAGTTCACTGTCTCGTCAGCTATAACCACAGTTATCAGGGTTTTTGCTTGTGATTGCCTTGTTGTTAGCTTGTTAAACATCTCTTTGAATCAAGTGCTCATTGCTCAGATGGGTTTGTGGCCAAGGGAGAAATTAAAAAACCCCTCCCTGTGATCCTTACCTTGAGTGCCATTTTGTGAGCAAAGCTCGTAAGCCGTACCAACCTTAGATGACGTCCCTTCTTCCCACCATCTGTCCATCTCTCTCCCCATTCTTTAAGCGTTTCATGCATCCATCCATCAGTCTTCTCTAGCACCATCCAGCCATCCTTTCACCATTCAATCCATCTCTCCTTTGCCATTCGGTCTATCCACCTTTCATCATTACTCTTCCATCTACCATCTATCCTTTTACTCTTCCACACACACTTCCAGCCAAACGTCCAGCCTTTTCCCATCCATACAGCAATTCATTTTCATCCATCTATCAATTCACCCTCCTTTTATCAATTCATCAGATTTCTATTCAACCAGCCTTTCATCATTCCAGCCATTCTTTATTTCACCCACACAAATGTTGGTAAACTCTTCCGTCCCTCAGTCCTTTCTCCTTTAAATCAATCCTTTTATCCTTTTGACCTTTCCTTCTTTGTCAGTTTCTTTCTTCTTTTTAAATATTCTTCGTTTCACTCTCCCTTCCTCTCTCTCTCTCTCACTCTTTACTGTCTTTTTCTCATCATTTCTTCTTCTGGGTTTCCTTTTCCATTATTGCTTTGCACCGCATCCATAACCTCTATTATGGTTTTCCCTTAGTTTGTTTTTAAGAGGGTTTCTTCTGCAGAGAGAACAGGCTCATGAATAATTATTAGAGTCAGCAGCACCCCCGCTTAAGCTGCGAAAACGAGAGGTTCACAACGCCACTGGCCGAGGTTCCTGCTGATCACAGATAAAAATGATAGGCGGGGTAGCCCATATCTTCTTCCTGCTAAGAATTAATGCAAGTACCAATTCCTGAGTAACAGTGAAAGCTATTTTTTACAGCCTTATAAAATAACAATACCATACAAAAATGTGACAATTATTTAAAACTCCTTTAAGCCCAGCAAATAAAACACAAACTGGAAACAAGTCATCAAACCATGAAGACATGGCATTGTCGAGCTCTGCAGAGGAGTATGTGTAGAACTTCGCTTCAGTAATTACTATTAAAATGTTACCTCTGATGGTGATGCAGCTTACATGTTTACCCGAGGAATCAATATCACATAGGCCCTGAGCTTTACTTCATCAAATGATTATTTTAAGATGTGAAATGGAAAAGAAGTGTTCTTGTAATATTTAGCTATCTGATAGCCCTAGCAGTGTAGCCGCGTTTTCGAAGAATTTGATAATTCTTACTCGGAATAAAAAAATCATTCATTCATTCATTTAATCACTTACTCACTGAAACGGCAAACAAAATATTTCATTTGTGTGAAATAAATCGTTCTGCTGAAGCTACCTCTTCTGGAAATACTATAAAGACCACTTCCGTGAGTAGGGTGAGTTGAACAGTGAGTGGAATGGGATATTTAAAGAACGAACCAAACATTTCTGTGACCATAAAGTGACTTTACCTTTGAACATGAACCATTAGGACAGGTTAGCAATTTAAAGTGGTATGAACTTTAACTAGATTTGTAAAGTATGGTCACTGAATGCTTCCCTCTACAATAATATTCACTCTTTTTCTGGAAATGGGGAAATACAACATAATAATGAACTGAAAGGATGGCTAGCACCGATGTGTACCGAGAATTGTAAGGCCTGCTAGAGGGAACTCCCATTCCTGGCCACCCCCTACTACACCATAGAAGAAAATAAAAACATGATCTGCAAACCCCCTCTAATATGGTTTGTTTGCCACCTAGATTTTAGCTATATTACTTTATCGTTATGATTCTAAATGTCAGATTACCACAAAAGTTACCCAAATATTCTCATAGGAGATCCCCAGGCCATACTATTTAGTTTATACTGCTAGTACTTAGTCAGCGTTCTTTTTGAATACACCATGTCTCAACGTGTCTTAAGAGTTCCTTGGGAGAGAATCCCCAATACCTCTGCAAAACAATCTTTAATTCCGGCCCAATTTTAATCTACATAACTAGCTAAATATGTTTAAAATCCCCATTTCATTCAAGGACTCCTAAAATGTTCTTAGGTGAGAAACACAAACCTCTCTGTAAAATGACCTTTAATTGTTATCTAGTTTTGAGTTTTGTCACTGATGTAATGTGCTTTGAAATGCATTGTTTTTCGAAAAGTTCCTGAAAATGTTCTTGTGGGAGAGCCCTCCTCCCCGAAAAAAAACAATAAGTCTTTACATGTTACCCAGTTAAGACCTGTGTTTCTGATACACAGTGCTTACTGCTTTCAAGTACATTTTTTTTGCTACAGCTTTGAACAACCAGTTGAGAATTCCTGGCTACACACCTCCGATTAGAGTCAAAGAGAAAGGGTGTTGTTGACCCCTCCCTTGCACACAAAATTCTGTGTTTAAAATGTACAAGATTTGAGGTACTGCAGTGAAAAATGTCAGTTACAATTGTTAATAGCACAGCACGCACCATTAAGTTTATCCGATTGTAGATAATTACTGCTCATTAAAAGTACTGCACATTACACTTCAATTAGTAAATCATGCCATTACAGTTTAGAACTGGACCATAAAACTCAGGATATTACAAAGAAACATGATTCTCCTGGGCAGCGGAATTTAATATATCGAGCAAATGGTTGAGCAACGGGCACATCACTAATCAAATAGCTACTTGAAAAAGTCGCAGTGACCTACACCCAGTTCCTTCAATATGATACAACGGGACACTGATGCTGCGCTGGCCTTCAAGCCCACCAATGAAAAATTTCGCTTTTGAATACTATCGGCCTGATTCATAAAGCGAACTTACTCTTTTTAGTAATTTACACGTTCGAGTAATTTTACTAGTTTTGGGCTATTCACTGATGTAAATTCAAAGGCGCATAATATGTACTGAGAGCGCGCTAAAGCTCAGACTGATACCTTGGAACAATACCTGGCTGCAGGCTTATTTAGTCTTCAAATCAATGGCCGCCCTGGAATTCATGCCTTGCTATGAAGTCTCATCTATAATTCCTTATTATGCCTCTTCACACTCATCTGAAAAAAACACTCAAAAGGACCATGGCCCATTTGAAAAGAAATCTACTAAAACACTCAAAATGGTTCCCATCACGGCTTGAGATATACGTGAAAGCTTAGTTTTACAATTCTAATTTTATAACGTATAAAGAAAACAAGATAAACAACTCAAAATCCTCAAGATCACTATTCAGAGATAAATGCAAACATGTGAACAATTGCAAATGTGGTTACCAAACAGTAACAACAAAATAACAAAACAGACAATGTAGAAAACAAATACTTTCTCAAAACCCGATGATACAATCATGAAAAAAAGGGTAGACCAAGATTCACAAACGTTCTCTCATGACTGTTTTAAGCGACTACTGCAGGTTTAAAGTTAGTGCACCTCTCTACATATATATTTTGTAAGGCAACATTTGACTCGTATTGTATTCCCTTTTAGTGGGGAAAGGCATTAGAACTAGCTCCATGTAGAAAACCTTGCATTAAGTTATTTCTGTTCCATTTGTATTAGAAGTGAAAAACACTGCCTACAACACCAAAATGTTGATAAAACACCAGAAAAACGTGCAATCTTTCCATGTGAGATGGGGTGACCTGTGTGAAAGGGAAGGGGAAATACCCCCTGGTGCGACTTAATTGTATCTTCCTCCCATCGGACACTGACAAACATATATTGGCTTTAAGCACCCCATGTCGCCCCCAGGAACATTAAATAACTCCTTGGCTCGACCACTAGTTAGCAACAGGTTAGACATTATGGTGAATGCAGTATTTGAGAATGACTAGGATTAAGTAAACGATCTTGTGATCGGACATGAGAGATTATTCAATGTACATGTGATGTAAACGTGTCTGGACGAAATACTGATGCTGAATTGTGATGCAAGTTGACTGTAATGCATTTCAGATGTTCGGTTCTGATTAAACAATAAAATAGGTCTTAAAAAACATCAGAACAACATGTGACACTTTAATTGAAATACATTTTCAAAACTCCTTGTGTTGGTTTTACATTTCTGATATGGAATATTTACTACCCTCTCCCAAGCACTTTCCAGATATTATAGATACCGTAGATAGTAGGCACTATACAAAGAAAGGGAACATAACCACATACATGCTGTGTATTTATAACATAAACATATGTAGGCCATTTCAAAATCAAAAAGAGCATATGCATTCCTTTATCAAACACTTGTAACAATGAATTATGGGTTGTGTTTTAGTATAGTGTTTGAACAGAAATAGAGGATGGATATAACTCTATTACCTACTTCGTATGCTTAGAAATATTCAGTTTACAAACCATGTAAGACACACTTTTAGTGAATTAGATCCTTCCTAACATGCATGAGCCAGTGCATCCAATGCTCGTTTTCTACACCTACCCAATTCTGAGTTGCTTTAGCTCTCCCTGCTCACCTGTGCTCTTCAACATTTACTTGGAGACACTGAACTAAAGAGGTACAAATGGGCGTCTCCATCCTTCAATATACTAGTGAAATCAGCCTCCATCTGAAAAACTACATGGCTCATGACCTTCAACTCCGGTCTCTTCACTGTGAAGGGATATATGGGGAGCCCCTCCGTAACGTAACACATAACGTTACCAAACCTATATTACAGGCTTCATAAGAAACACTATTCCCTAATCAGAACATGTTTTTCGGCATTAACAGCAACTTTCTCACCAGTAACTGCAGTAAAAGCTATCCCTTCCCACTCACATTGAAAATACAGTCATTTTTCCAGTTCAGCCCCTCGTCCTTACGAAAGTAAATCTCCTATCCTCTAGTTTTGATTTCAGTCAATGGCACAGGAGCGTATCCTTTACAGAAATGACTCGAGTAATATATGTAAGGGGGGCCGCAAAAGCTACCCTGATCTATCCTCTGCTGCCTCAGGCCTCTGCTTGCATTCTGGCTCCTACCCATTGCTTCAACCAGATAATAATCCCTAGAGCTGCACTGGCTTCAAACTGAGTTCTCTTTTGTTGGCAAACCATCCACACCAGCCAGCATCCCTAACTTGCATGCAATTTCCATATACAAAGTGATAAATGTTCCACTAATCAATCAACTTAGACATGCTGCCTCCTGCCTAGCCCCTCCCCCTCCAAAATGCTTAAAGAAAACACTTTTGGGAGGCTAACGTCTAAAATTTGCCTCTGTTTTCTTTCTTCTATCTCCTCAAACCTATTTATACTAAGACTCAAACCTCTTTACACTAAGACTCCAGACTAAATGTTTAACCAAGGAGAAAATAACCAAACAAAAACCTGGAGGGCAATTCTAAATTTGCAGTAAGCACCAGGGATTTCAGAGAGGAAATTAAAGACTAACTACACGAATAAAAGTTAAGTAATGACATACAACACAACAGAACAGAAACAAGTCTATACTCTTCTGCTGCATTTATTTCCAATCGCTTCAGTAATTTTTTTTACACTGTGGTTCACTGACAATTCCTTGCTCTCTGCACCTTCTTGCGATATCTGTAACTCTTGTACACTCCTTGGTTGTGAACTTCTTACGTAACAGAAAGGCAATATAAGGTGGGATTACTCTTTATATATAAAAGTTCCATTTATTGCTTCAGTCTTGCGACTGTGTCAGTGAGGTTTGGATATAATGGGAACTATTGCTGCAGTGTATTATATACGTACAATCCAACAAAATAAACCTCCCTTCTTTATGATGTGATCATCTACATAACACATCCAAAGCAGCTGTTTGCAATCAACAGAAAACACAACTCAAAACGCTCACCTGTAAAGGGTGCCCCCTGGAGCCTAGCAGGGTGGTTCATGAAGGATAAATGATCTTTTGGTCCAAACGGAGAAGTGCTTTCCGCGGAAGGAGTTTCAGGTGAGAAGCTTTCAAAGTCATCCTCATCTTCCTCCATTGCTGAGACAGGGTCAGTTGATGTTGACTTCTGCTCTTCCAAGATTACTGTGTTGGAGCCCAGTCCCTCCATGATCTCATCGCACCGTGCAATAAAATCTTCACTCTCTGGGCTGAGCGTCCTCATGAGAGACCTCACATTTGAATTAACATCTGCCTCTGATGATGATTCAGGGGTTATGTCTGGTGATAGGTCCATTTTAGAAATGTCATGGCTTGTCTCTTCCTTTGTTTCCTCTTGACTCAAGCTTGCATTTTTTCTATTGTGCTTTTCCAAGTCATTATCTTGTTGTGATTGAGGAAGTGGGCCATTTCTCATTGCTGGCGCCTGAGTTTCATTTTCAGGTTTTGCTGGCGAGTTGTCAGTTTCATCTTTAGAAATAGCTGCATCCTGGGCATCCTTGAGAGCACACAACCTATAAACCATAACATCATCTTGAAAATCAGACTCCTCTATGTATGATCCTTTGATCAGCATTATTGCATTCTTTTTCATCTCCTGTATGTGTTTAGGTGGCTCTACGGGTGAAGTGGCACTTGTGCTGCCTGTGTCGTTGCAAGGCTGGGACGAGCTTGTATCTGAGCCAGGGGATATTCCAGTATCATAACTATCATCCCACTCCAACTCCATCTGCAACCTTGCTCCCAAGGTGGACAAATCAGCAGAACCCACACTTAACTGAGGTCTCCGTTGCAGTCTGAACACAGGGAAGTCTGGTTTTATGCTATTCTCTTTAGCGAGTGCTTGGTAGGAGGCATCAGGGTCAGGAATGTACCCATCATACGGAGAAGACCACACTTGACAATCCCTCATACAACGTAGTATGTTTGCTTGAGCATCCCATAGGTACTGCAGATAGCTTATGTCCACAGCTTTTCCATATTCAACGATGCATGTAGATTCAGATACTTCAGTGACAGATGATTGATCACCTGAAATTGAATGAGAATTACTATTCTTCCATAAAAAAAGGATGTATTTAAAAGGGCATTGACTTACAGAACAATCACATTTTACACGAGTAACCTTTTAAACACGATGCTTTAGTAACTTGCAATGGATGTTCATGAGATCCTCCATCACTAGGAAATCAAAATATGTGGAAAACAAGATTACATAGTTCAAGAGACAAGTACGGGATAGGGTTAGAATATCTGATTTTTTTTAATAAATACTGCGACAAGAAACACTTGAGCACAATCAAGGAGAAGTAACCTTTCAATATTTGTATTATTTCATAAACATATACATTTACAAATGCAATAGGGTGGTTCACATTGTCCAGCTCTGTCTCCTCAAACCAAGCAATGGCAAATACATGTGTCTTGCTTTTTGGAGAGGTTAGCTAAGCATGTATAGTAGCATACCTGTTATATATGTTCACTTGCATTGGTTCTCCTCTTTTTGAAGACTGCATGAACTATAACACATTTGAAATGATTTACAGTAGTGCCTTAGAATAATCAAAGTTTGGCTGCCTACAAAATGCCAGGGATTTCTACTAATGAGCCAGGGCCAGCATGTTGCCACGATTCAGCCCCATTGTGACACGGCTAGCACATTGCCATGTATTACCATCATTGTAGTAGGACCAGCATGTTGCTAGAAGTTACAACTATTGTGCTAGGACCAGCATTTTGTCAAATCTTACTGCCATGTTGTGACTGGGGTGAGCATCTGAAAAGTTTCACCAATCCGTCCATCATCTCCGTGTGTTTGCTTTGTTAGCCCTAAGTTGGGAGGGTATGCCCAGAAGTGGGTCCCTTGCTCACTGCGCCACTGGATTCAAGCTAGCCTGGCTGATTAAGGGTGTTACCCAGAAACCTGTCCCAGGATGCTTGTTTCCGGTTCAGGGAAGGCCTGGCTTGGCAGTTCGGGCTGGACGGTTCCCATGAGGCACAGGGTCAAGACGGATTTGCATGTTATGTTATGTTATGTTAGAGGTGTTTGTATAGCGCACGGCTGCCCCAGCCAATGGGCGTCCCGGCGCTAGCTGCCAATGTCCAGGGGACAGCTAAGATGGAATTATTGGGGTTGTCCAGAAGTGTACATAACATAACTAGTTAAAGAGGTGGGTTTTAATGGCTTTACAAAAGGATAAAAGGTCGTTCATTTCATGGATCTGAGCTGGAAGTTCATTCCAAAGTTTGGCAGCTAAGTATCCAAATGAGCGACCGCCCATACGGCTTAACTTGGTGCGGGGGATAGTGACCAGGTTCTGACCTTCTGACCGGAGGGTGCGCCGAGGGACGTAGGGTGAAAGCAGTGGATAACATCGGTGGGTCTGAACTGAGGTGGCACAGTGAGCGAAATAATTATGATGGACTCAACCCAGATCTGTGACTGGGGGTGAGTGTCTGAAAAGTTTCAGCGCTCCGTCCATCATCTCCTTGTGTTTGCTTTGTTCGCCCTAAGTTGGCAGGGTATGTCCAGAAGTGGGTCCCTTGCTCACTTGGCACTGAATTCAAGCTAGCCTGGCTGATGAAGGGTGTTACCCAGAAACCGGTCCCAGAATGCTGGTTTCCGGTTCAGGGAAGACCTGGCTTGGCAGTTCGGGCTGGACTGTTCCCATGAGGCATAGGGTCAAGACTGATCTGCATATAGCTGGGTCTGAACTGAGGTGGCGAAGTGAGCTAAAGAATGAGGATGGTTTCAACCCATATCTGTGACTTGGGGTGAGTGTCTTAAAAGTTTCAGTGCTCCGTCCATCATCTCCTTGTGTTTATTTTGTGATTGGCAGTATTTTACCAGGAATGATTACAATTGCGCCAGATCCTGTCTGTTTTAATGGATTACCACCATTGTGCCAGGTGAAAGCATGTTGCTAGGGATACCCAGCATTGTGGCAGGGCTAATATTGCTTTTCAGGGATTACATACCATTCTGCAATTGGTTCTCTCAGTTGGCATGCAAGCTCTGGAACACTATGCCTTTTTCTTTGAGATCTCATTCTAACCGGGTACTCTACAGAACATCTCTGAACACCAGGCTTTTCACCTCTGGCACTAAGGAGGTTCTCTTTTTGTTCTTTTACAGGATATTAGCGCCAAGACGCCTCGGCATTCGCGTGCTTTAGAAATTTTTTACTTATTTACTTATCCACCCTCCTGCACAACATTTTGAGAATTTGTCAAAATGGTGAATTCAAGCTCTGATCGGTAACAGCTCTTTCAAAATTGTTATCTCCTCCACTAACTGACATCAAGAATGGTTCCTTTCCTTCACAACTTAAAAAGGGAGCCCCTTCTGTGAGTGGTGCCAGAGGTCTGGTTTCCTCATTTTCTGTGAAAAAGAAAAGAGCGAAAGTCTTTTACCACAGCTGCAGAGCAGTGGACCTTATTTTAAAAGACAGGCACTGGTGGTTAGCACTCAAAAGCCATTTTATAGAAGCTTTCAGTGAGTGAGACTCAGTGAAACTCAGTCACACCAGAGATTTAAAAAAAGTAGTTTCAAAGGCATAAAAACCAGTGGTGTTAAAGTGGGTAAGAACCAAAGTCCTCACAGCAAAACAAATATATTTATTTTGCTAGGAGCAAATTCTCTCTTTGCCATCTCATCCACTAAAATATTAGACATCTCAAACACATAAAAATGAATAGAATGTGTTTGCTTTGAAAGCTACTGCAAGAATGGCATTCCTCACTGTTGAAACACCACTTCAACTGTGGATTAATTATGATTTGAAATTAAATCGTCTTTTAATAGGACCTTTTGATATAGGTACATCCTTTTATCCTTTGTGTGCCCAATCTTTATCCAAGATATCGTACTAAGCAGAGAAGTGTTGCACCCTCATCCAAACTGATTCATTGAAGCACTGCTTACAATCCATTCCTGGAACATAAGAGTAGATACAAAAAGCATATCATGGTTGCTGATGTTCTTAAAAAAGTAAGTACACCTACACAGAGGCCATATCAAGAGAAGATTTCCTAACAACTTCCTATCTGCATCATTCTGATTAAGGATCTTCCTTAGTAACGTGTAATTGAAATGAAGTCTGGGAGATACCTCTGGATTATGCACACAGATGTGCTGACCGTGTGTGTTTGATCTGCAGCACACTGGGTTAACTTTTGTGGTCTGGTACTGATGTATATAGATGCAAAAATGTACTTCACATCGCACTGTGAACAAAAAGGTGTATGCACAAAGAAGAGTGATGTGAACCAATGCAATTACTGTTTGTAGGCCAAACGGGCAGCACCAGCCAAAAACCTTATATGATGCTTTATGTTAAAAAAATAAACGTTTAAAATATTGTGATTCTGCAAGGTTGGCTAGTGACCACCGTTTCTGTGATTAATTATGTCAAGCGACTTAATGTACTGTATATTAAGGAGTTAAACTATTCTAACCCTGGGCATAGGACTACGCTACACTTGCGTAGTTTGAGCAACTACGCGCTACGCAAATTGCACGTAGCACAATGCAAAAACACGTAGTGGGCATTTTTTGCTTGCTCGCGGCCCTCAACGTCAAGTTGGCAACCGAAAGCGACCAAAATAACATCCCGGAGAGACTTTTTCCTCGTTCACGATCAGCAACATCAAGTTGCCGATCACGAGCGTGGAAAATAAACCTCCCGGCGAGGTTCTCAACCCGGGGAGGTCAGGTTTATCATTGCGAGTGGTCGCATCTGCTCGCGATGAGAAACTACCAGACCGTGTTGTGAAAGCTGCCACTCGAGTACAAATCTACTTGAGCGGCAGAAAACGACCGCTTGCACTGTGCAAGATGCGGTTTGCAATGATTGCACAGTGCTGACAGCATCTGGCACTGTGAAATCAGTGTGAACAGCATTTTGCACAGTGCACTATACAGTTCGCATAGTTTGCGTAGTGAGAAGTGCACTTCGCGTAGCTACGCGTAGCGCTACTACGTGAACTACGCCCAGGGTTAAACTATTCCTTCTTCTCAGATTGACACCCTGTATCATGTCTACATGGTTACTGTCTATTTCAGCATGTAAAAAGCTGAGCGACAAATGTGAGGTAATTTCTTCCACCTTCCTTGAGATATATTTAATTGAAGAATAATAGGGACATAATTCTCCACATCTGACAGGGGTTTCAGCTGGAAAGTTACGCAGTAGTCCTTTCATCATTTTGAAGACTAGGACAAGTAAACTATACAGACTCCTCTGCTGGCAGACAACCATCCATCTTTGTGTCAATAGTGTAAGGTAGGGGTATCTTACCTAGAGTGAAACATAGAAGTAGCAGACGTCCAACTAGCACTATGTTGCAGTAGTCCAGCCTGCTGATGGCTAGTTAGAGAAAGGTTAATTGTCAGTGTGGAACAGGCTATCAAGGCAGATCCTGCAGATGTTCAGGGGCTAGTATCTAGCAGCAGTAGGTATTTTGAAGGACTCCAGGCACATGGTATGAAAGAAAAGTACACAAATGTATCTAGCCAATTGTATTGAGGTGAGGATGCCGGGGCAAAATTTTATAGGGCGAGAAACATGCAGTTTTAACAGGGAAGTAGATAATTTCTGTCTCAGACAAAGACTCAGCACAAGAAAGCTAAAGGACATAAACTGCACTTCTTGCACCTGCCTGTCTCTCTGCTACTCAAACCTGTTCACCTCAAAGTAGGGGACCTGTCTAGTGTATTGCATCCTCTCACTCTCTACTCACCCAAACCCTCATATGGCTCTCGAGCTCACATGTTGACTTCCCTTCTGCGGACTGCAGGCTCTGCTTGGCTGTCAAGCATTACAATGACTTGGCCCCAGTGCTTAATTTGAGCCAGTGGTTTCCGGTGCTCAGCAGAGGCACTTAATCACCAATACCAGCGCTTTTCATGCGCATCAGTGAAGGACACATTCATTTTTGGGGCGAT
This sequence comes from Lissotriton vulgaris, assembly GCF_964263255.1. NCBI lineage: Eukaryota > Metazoa > Chordata > Amphibia > Caudata > Salamandridae > Lissotriton > Lissotriton vulgaris. Next base: position 1,841,469,381 of record NC_141689.1, on the reverse strand, counting down.
TAAGTGATTTACCCAGAATCAGGATGTTGAGCCGACCCGGAGACTCGAACATGGTTCCCCAGCTCCAAAGTCTACAGCTCTGGCCATTACACTACATGATCTCCCCACTTTCATGGTTAGTCATTAGTTCTATTTTAGGCGGCCCTAACAGGAGAAATTGGCTGGTACAAGCTGCCTCCTGACGAGAGCCCCAGCACTTATTTTTTATACAAATTAACCACTGCTTGACCCGCATAGTTATCTGATATTCAGGCCCACAGTGCGACGTCCAGTGTGAGATGGAAAACTGAGCACTCCCTTAGGCACTTGTCTCACCTACCTATTGAAGAACCGGGCTCTGCCAATGTGCATTCGAAAAAGGGCTTGTAAGGGACAAACATCAATACTATATGTTATATTTGGAGGTATAGATTAAGAGCCGAATGCAAGTACAAGGCAATTTTAGGGCGACAATAGATTATAAAACAAGCAAAGGGGAACATAGAGATGAACCACTTCATGCAAAGAAAACCAAGAATATAAAGCCGCCTTTTAGAAAGTCAAGCAGGTCCGCCTCCAAGCCGTAGAGGTGGAAGCCGAACAGAGCCTCGGCATGCATCTTTTCTCTTCAAATGTCTACTGCTAGAACCAGTGTATGCGATGTTTAATGAGGCCTTAAAATCAGAGGGGCGTTCCTGCAGATATTTATTTGTTAGTTTTATATAGCTCGAACATGACCCAAAGGTATCGGAGCGCTTTACAGAGTAAGCACAACAGTAGTAACATGAAGTATGTATATATATATATATACCCTGGCAAAGTGATCATTTTGTTTCTGAAAGACTGCACATAAATTACATTAATAAGCAACAATAGTGTTTTGTTAGTTAGACGTTTGCTTATTTGAGTAATTAGCTGGAATGCTGTGTGCATGATAACAGTGTACACATCAACATTGTGAATTTAGGTGGACACAGACAGATGAGGTAGTCAGCGTTGATAAGTGTCGAGTGAGTAATGAGCAGCAACAGAGCATACATAAATTGCGTATTTATTAATGTAAGGAATTCTATTCATTATTCTCTTTAGATACGCCTAATTTACGTAATGATTAACTAACAAAGCACAGACAAATTGAAAACATTAACAGAAAAACTGCATGCGTTGCTGATCTTTAATGGCACAAATAAGGACACACTAATTTCAATCCGACATAAAAGACCTCACTTCTTCCGAGCAGCTGCACTACTGAAATATCAAATTCGTCATATTATATTGGTCATTCATTTTATTTCCTGCACATTTTGTTGAGGAGATATTCTGCCATTCTCGGCTGGCCTATTTTGATGGAGGGATATAAACGGAAAATGAGATGGCTTATAATATCAGCTCAACTTTGAAACCAAGGAAAGGGCGCGTGACCCCGCTTTCAACTAGCAACATGCTTAAGCCAACAAGATCCAAAAGCCATTTTCTGCTTAAACTGGAGGGTTCTGATTTGCACTCTCTCTCACGAACTGATACACGATTTTAAAAATACAGTTGGTGAAAACATATTTTGGCTGTAATGGGGAATAAATGATCTATGTGTGCTGAATATGTATCCTTCCTCATTCCACTGAAAGTCTAAAGTGCTGTAAGTGGACAGGAATGACCTGGACAGGTGTGAAGCATTAGTCATTGCCCAAAAGCATGTTCTGGCTAGCTGCCTCCTTGAATACTCAAGGCAGACCACTCTTTTGCGCTCACAGCTGCCAAACATGGCACATAATGCGTTTAAAATATCCATATGAAAAGCATTTGATATTATTTATAGCAGTATTCTGTACTACATGTACCTCAACGAGGACAGACGAGCCCTAAGATTAGTTGAACGGCGATGGAGGTCATCACCATCCACGGACCACCTTTAACTGCTCAGGTGCACAAGAAACTCGTACTATAGTAAGATCAGACACTCAAAAGCAAACTTTTTCAAAAATCAGCTAGATCAAGCCAAGAATCGACCCAAGAAACTATTTGAACTAGTCAAAACTCAATCTATTGGCTTAGCTCACCCTCGGCAAGCTGGACAATGTTCTCCACCCAGCTGCGAATAATTTTCTTCCTTCTTCACAAGAAAGACGGAACTTCTGAAAACGGACCTACTTAAGGCCTCATTAGCTCAGATTGACACTCAGAAGGACACGCCATCTCACACTCTAGCAACCCCAATCACCTGCACATCTAAGCTTGCCCTAAAAAAATAACGCCTCCTGGGCCTCCTTCATAACCTACAGCGAAGAAACAATCCTAAAAGCACTGCCCCATTGGACAAAGATCATCAATGCTTTCCTAGTTCAAGGAGTTATGACTGAAATTCTCAAATCGGGACAAGTTTCCCCCGTCCTGAAAAAAACTACGGCGGTACTGCAGACCTAAATAACCACTGACCAATTTCCAACATCCCAACTGTGGCTAAACTTCTAGAAAAATGTGTTCTCAGCCAGTTAGACAAACACATTACCAATTTCCACCTGCTGAATAAATTCCAATCTGGCTTCCGGGCAGGGCATAGTACGGAGTCGGCTATGACCCACATAGTAGATAGCGCACTAAAAATCATAGACCAGAACAAATCCTGCCTCCTTATCCTACTTGATTTATCTTCAGCATTTGACACCGTCAATCATGATAATCTACTAGACCTCTTGCAACACAGAATGGGCCTATCAGGGTCAGTTCTAAATTGGTTTATCTCCTTCCTCCTAAAAAGATCCCAAATTTCAAAGTCAAGCAATCCCTGTCCATGGCCGTCCCAGTCATGTTAGGAGTCCCGCAGGGCGGCTTTGTCTCACCTACACTGTTCAACCTATTCATGGAGCCACTCACTGAGATCCTCAACTCATCAAATATCCACTTTCACATGTACGCAGGTGACACACAACTATATTAAAAGCTAAACTCTCCGGATGACATCACATCTCTCAATCTAACTTTACAAAAAACTCAGACATGGTTGACTGAAAACCCCCTCAAACTAAACGCCCTCAAAACAGAATTCCTACTAATAGCCCCACCTAACCAACCTGCCAACATGCTGGCTTCCCTTTTGCGGGCTGCAGGCTCAGCTTGGCTGTCAAGCATTACAATGACTTGGCCGGGCCGCACATAGTTATCTGATATTCAGGGCCACAGTGAAACAAGTCAAGTATATGAGATTGAAAACGGAGCCCTCCCTTAGGCACTTGTCTCACCTACCTATTGAAAAACCGGGCTCTGCCAATGTGCATTTGAAAAAGAGCTTGTAAGGGACAAACAACAATACTATATGTTATATTTGGAGGTATGTATTAAGAGCCAAATGCACGTACAAGGCAATTTTAGGGCGACAATAGATCATAAAACAAGCAAATGGGAAAATAGAGAGTGGTTCACTTCATGCAAAGAAAACCAAGAATATAAAGCCGCCTTTTAGAAAGTCAAGCAGGTCCGACTCCAAGTCGTAGAGGTAGAAGCCGAACAGAGCCTCGGCATGCATCTTTTCTCTTCAAATATCTACTGCCAGAACCAGTGTATGCCATGTTTAATGAGGCCTTAAAATCAGAGGGGCGTTCATGCAGATATGTATTTGTGAGTTTTGTATAGCAATGGTAAAAATGCAATCGAAGTACAGTGGGAATAAAACAAATTGTAGCAAGTAAACGAAGCTGCTGCTACAGATAACACATTTTTGGATTTCAAGTGCTATTTATTGTAACTTTAACCCATTTCTGCGGGGGAGGAGGGTTGGGAGGGGTGGATGGTATACAGCCGAATTAACCAAACGCATCTAGCAGAACACGGTTTTAGACCCTGGCTAAGCGATCATTGTGTTTCTGAAAGACTGCAAATAAATGACATTAATAAGCAACGATAGGTTATTGTTAGTTAGACGTTTACTTATTTGAATAATTAGCTGGAATGCTGTGTGCATGATAACAGTGTACACATCAACATTGTGAACATAGGTGGGCACAGACAGATGCAGGTTTGTATTAGGATTTGTAAAGCGCAGGTAGGTAGTCAGCGTTGATAAGTGTCGGGTGAGCCATGATCAGCAACAAAGCATACATAAATTGCGTATTTATTAATGTAAGCGATTCTATTCATTATTCTCTTCAGATACGCCCAATTTACTTAATGATTAACTAACAAAGCACAGACAAATTGAAAACATTAACAGAAAAACTGCATGCGTTGCTGATCTTTAATGGCACAAATAAGGACACACTAATTTCAATCCGACATAAAAGACCTCACTTCTTCCGAGCAGCTGCACTACTGAAATATCAAATTTGTCATATTATATTTGTCATTCATTTTATTTCCTGTACGTTTAGTTGAGGAGATATTCTGCCATTCTCGGCTAGTTTATTTTGATGGAGGGATATAAACGGAAAATGAGATGGCTTATATTATCAGCTCAACTTTGAAACCAGGGAAAGGGCACGTAACCCCGCTTTCAACTAGCAACATGCTTAAGTCCTCAAGATCCATAAGCCATTTTCTGCTTAAACTGGAGGGTTCTGAATTGCACTCTCTCTCTCGAACTGATACACGATTTTAAAAATACAGTTTAGTGAAAACATATTTTGGCTGTAATTGGGAATCAATGATCTATGTGTGCTTAATATGTATCCTTCCTCATTCCACTGAAAGTCTAAAGTGCCGTAAGCGGACAGGAATGACCTGGACAGGTGTGAAGAATTAGTCACTGGCATTGCCCAGAAGCATGTTCTGGCTAGCTGCCTCCTTGAATACTCAAGGCAGACCACTCTTTTGCGCTCACAGCTGCCAAACATGGCACATAATGTGTTTTACAAATATCCATATGAATTGCATTTGACACTATTTATAGCAGTATTCTGTACTAAATGTACCTCAACGAGGACAGACGAGCCCTAAGATTAGTTGAACGGCGATGGAGGTCATCACCATCCACAGACCACCTTTAACTGCTCAGATGCACAAGAAACTCGTACTATAGTAAGATCAGACACTCAAAAGCAAACTTTTTCAAAAATCAGCTAGATCAAGCCAAGAACCGACCCAAGAAACTATTTGAACTAGTCAAAACTCAATCTATTGGCTTAGCTCACCCTCCGCAAGCTGGACAATGTTCTCCACCCAGCTGCAAATCATTTTCTTCCTTCTTCACAAGAAAAATGGAACTCCTGAAAACAGACCTACTTAAGGCCTCATTAGCTCAGATTGACACTCAGAAGGACACGCCATCTCACACTCTAGCAACCCCAATCACCTGCACATCTAAGCTTGCCCTAAAAAATAACGCCTCCTGGGCCTCCTTCATAACCTACAGCGAAGAAACAATCCTAAAAGCACTGCCACATTGGACAAAGATCATCAATGCTTCCCTAGTCCAAGGAGTTATTCCTGAAATTCTCAAATCGGGACAAGTTTACCTCGTCCCGTAAAAAACGACGGCGGTACTGCGGACCTAAATAAATACCGACCAATTTCTAACATTCCAACTGTGGCTAAACTCCTAGAAAAATGTGTTCTCAGCCAGTTAGACAAACACATTACCAATTTCCACCTGCTCAATAAATTCCAATCTGGCTTCTCGGTAGGGCATAGTACGGAGTCGGCTATGACCCACATAGTAGATAACGCACTAAAAATCCTAGACCAGAACAAATCCTGCCTCCTTATCCTACTTGACTTATCTTCAGCATTTGACCCCGTCAATCATGATAATCTACTAGACCTCTTGCAACACAGAATGGGCCTATCAGGGTCAGCTCTAAATTGGTTTATCTCTTTCCTCCTAAATAGATCCCAAATTTCAAAGTCAAGCAATCCCTGTCCATGCCGCCCCAGTCATGTTAGGAGTCCCGCAGGGCGGCTTTGTCTCACCTTCACGGTTCAACCTATTCATGGTGCCACTCACTGAGATCCTCAACTCATCAAATATCCGCTTTCACATGTACGCAGGTGACACACAACTATATTTAAAGCTAAACTCTCCGGACGACATCACATCTCTCAATCTGACTTTACAAAAAATTCAGACATGGTTGACTGAAACCCCCTCAAACTAAACACCCTCAAAACTGAATTTCCACTAATAGCCCCACCTAACCAACCTGCCAACATGCTGGCTTCCCTTTTGCGGGCTGCAGGCTCAGCTTGGCTGTCAAGCATTACAATGACTTGGCCGGGCCCCACATAGTTATCTGATATTCAGGGCCACAGTGAAACAAGTCAAGTATATGAGATTGAAAACGGAGCCCTCCCTTAGGCACTTGTCTCACCTACCTATTGAAAAACCGGGCTCTGCCAATGTACATTTGAAATAGAGCTTGTAAGGGACAAACAACAATACTATATGTTATATTTGGAGGTATATATTAAGAGCCAAATGCCAGTACAAGGCAATGTTAGGGCGACAATAGATTATAAAACAAGCAAATGGGCAAATAGAGATGAACCACTTCATGCAAAGAAAACCAAGAATATAAAGCCGCCTTTTAGAAAGTCAAGCAGGTCCGCCTCCAAGTCGTAGAGGTGGAAGCCGAACAGAGCCTCGGTATGCATCTTTTCTCTTCAAATATCTACTGCCAGAACCGATGTATGCCATGTTTAACTAGGCCTTAAAATCAGAGGGGCGTTCATGCAGATATTTATTTGTGAGTTTTGTATAGCAATGGTAAAAATGCAATCGTAGTACAGTGGGAATGAAACAAATAGCAGCAAGTAAACGAAGCTGTTGCTACAGATAACACATTTTTGGACTTCACGTGCT